>NC_088919.1:43762500-45012500 GCF_963576675.1 Euphorbia lathyris | reverse complement strand
GAGGAGTGACTAATACATATAATCTCCAATACTCCTTATGCTCACTCATTATTTATTATTTTATTATTAAAATTATTAATTATTGTTATATTTACCAATAGTGAGAGGAGAGAGACTCAGCAATAATAAATTATTAATAAAAAAATAGAATAATAGGGCTGGGCATGGATCCTAGAGAAACTAGATTAGACCGAATATCTGAATAAAAAGATCCAAAATTGGACCGAACTAGACTGTTGACTTTTTGTTAAAGAACTGGACCGAAATTATCCAGGACTGGACCAATAATCGGATTGGATTGGATTGAACCGAACTGGATTAAAAGAATTGAAGATTTATCATATTAAATTTATACTTTATATATGAAGTTTTATTTTTTTCCTATTTAGTGAATTGTTTTTTTCCTATTTTTATTTAAGGTAGGTTGTATTTCGTATGCTTATTTAAGGTAGGTTGTATTTCCTATTCTTATTTAAGGTAAGTTAGAATTATTAGGGCGATGGTTTGTTAGGCCATCTGTACTTTCTTGTCCCGTTTCCTATTTAAGAGAATCAGTCTGTAATGGATTATGCAATTGATTAATGAAATATTTCTTTCTTTCTTCTATATTTTTCTCTCTATTCTCTCTATTCTCATTCTTTTTTCTTCCCATTCTAAAATTCTAGTTCATCAGAATCCTAGTTCTGACATCATCTCCTCAATTTTCTCTCTAAAGTGAAATCTAATTGTATGCAATTTCAGTTTCAGGTACTGTTTCTCCTACTATTTTGATAACGGGTGATGAACTTCTGATCGGATTCCTTCCCTGTGGGGGGCGTCGTTGGGTTCGACGGGGGGAAGCTCCGATGCCAAAATCAGTATAGGAATAATGAATAAACTGTATTGACAAGAGAAAGGTTTAGAGCTAGAATGTGAATGAATGTGTACCTCAATAGCTTGGGATGCAAGCTATTTATACTCAAGTAGTTGTAACTCCCAGTAACCAGAAAGTCTCCATTAATGCCTTATTAATGGCGGTTATGGATCTCTTTTAAGCGTGGCCGTTAGCTCATTAACGGACCATTAATTGCCTTTATTGGGAATCGGCTCAACCGTTCGGCGGGCGGATCGAGGCGTGATGGCGGGTCTCATGTAGGTTTGACTACGGATAGCGTGTGGCGGATTCTAGGTGATCCGCCACTCAAATGACTTGCTTGATACGCCATTGCTTTCCAGACTGCCCAAATACGCTGCCGTTTTGGCAAATATCCTCCTTGATCCCGTGGATAATATCCCGATGTTATCAGAAGCCCCCCCTAAGTTCCATTAAAGTCCTTTAGGGCTTTTGCACTTCCTTGCACGCTGTCATGATGAATCGCATTTATTGTTGCTCTGTTCCAGGCCATTTATCGAGTGACATGTGTCCTAGGCGCGCTGCTCGAGGTAAGTGGCGATACCTTCTTCAATCTCTCTTTTCTCTTTCCGTTTCATTTGTTATCTTCCTTTCATTTCGTTCGAGTTTTTTCAGAGTTTTTTCCGGCATCAAGAAGCTTCGAGACTTTCGATTTTCCATGTAAGTGAAACTTCCCGTCGTGTTTCTGGGTTTTCTATGAGTTCTTCTTCTGAATCTACCATTGAACTTTTTAATTTGACTTCCCCTTTTGAGCCCTCCTTTAGTTGGTCTTCTTCCGAGGACTCGAGTTCGTCCGAGAGTACCTCTAGTTGTGATTTATCGGAGTTAGGTAACACGGTGAGGGGGAGTAGGAATCATCGTCGTTGTTTAATTAGAGCCCAGACCCTTTCCGTCGTTGTGACCCAAACTGCTCCGGTAATAGATTCTAGGAGCTTTTCCGGAATGGAGGCTTCCTCTTCGACTCCGATTAGGAAAAAGATGCCTCGTGCAGAGACTACTCCGTCTCGTATGGGTGTCGCGGATCTGGCCGATTTGGTGAATCGATATCCGTGGATTAAGGATTATGAGACCGAGTTAGCGGCTGCCCATCAGCGACCCGCCTATCCTCCTGTAGGGTACCTATCTGTATATAGTAGTCATGTGGAGAGAGGATTTCGTCTTCCTCTTCCTAAGATGATGACGGATATCCTGGAGTTTTTTGGGATCACTGTCTGCCAGCTGCATCCAAATGGCTGGTTGGATATTGCCCTAGATTGTTATTTAGCTTCGAATCTGGGGGTAGTCTGTAATCCTCGTGTCTTCTGGTCTCTTCACAAACCCACGAAGCGTAAATCCAAGTCTTTCTACACTTTCGCCAAATTCTAAAGTTATTCGCCCTTCTGCGGTAAGATGTCGAACGTCCATCTCTGGGACGAAAAAATTTTCTTTGTTAAGGTGAAAAAGGACGAGCCCCTTGGATTCCCATTGAATTGGAATGCTAAGCCCCAACACATGGCTGGGGATTTGCATATATTGACTGATAGTGATGAGAAGGTGGCGGATCTCATGAAGAGCATTAAGTCGGATGCTTGGACGTACGCCGATGCTCTGGAATTCATGATGAATGACATTCCTCTGGTCCGCCGTGTGGGGGATGTGATTACTTACGTGAAGTTTACTCAACTTGATGAAGGTAACTTTGTTTCTTCCTTGAACTTTGATTATTTCGTTGTTCCCTTGTCAGGGGTTTGTCTGAGGCCAGTCGCGCCCTTGTAGAGATGCATAAAAAATAGAAGGAGCTGGAGGCTCAAAAAGATACGCAGGTGGCGGATCCCCGTAGGAGCTCTAGGAAGCGTCCTTCTGAAGGCGTCACGGACCCTCCTCTTAAGAAAAAGAGATCTGTCGCTTCTGGTGGAGAAAAGTTGTTGGGGGATGCCATAAGAGCCGAGAAACCTAGGCTGGTGCTTGAGTAGGTACATTTACTTTACCGTTTTCCCTTCTTCTATCATGGATTCTGATTTGGGCCTTCTAATTTTTACATAAGTGGTTAAGCCTAACTTAGGAGGGCATTGGCTCGCCAAGTATGGTGATAAAGGGTCCCTGAGGAATGAATCAGTTATCAATGATCTTGATGAGGCCCTCGGTCAACTCGGTGAAGTACAAGAGAACCAGAACAAGTTCTCTGGATCAGCCCATGCTAAGATGGGGAAAAGGGATCTCCTTTTGGTGGGTTTTCCTTATTTTACATTTTTGGATGAAAGAGTGATCTCCTTTGGGGAGACTTTTGTTTCTTACACCCTCCTTTGTTTCGACAGGCATATACGCACATGCGTGCCATGGAGGCGGATCTGCTTCAAGGGGTCGCGGATAAAGCGACCATAAAAAGGCTGGAGAAAGAGGTTGCCGTCGCCAATGCTAATGCTGCTTCCGCCGTTGCCCTTAATGAGAGTAAAGACGCCGAGATCCGCAGCCTGAAGGAGAAGATGGAGGAGATGGAGGAGGATGCTAAAAATCACAAGGCTGCTTTGTTGAACGCGGAGATCCTGGCGGGAGAATGTGCTTATTACTACGACGAATGGATTATGGCGTATGTTAAGCTCTCCCACCCCGAAATTGATTTTGTGGACCCGGAGTACGTGGTCCCCGAGGTTGAGGATTGCCTTAAATGTCGCAAGATCCCGAACGTTAAGGATTTCATCCGCGATCAAATTCAGAAGGAGCTCAGCGGGTCAGTCGAGGAAAGCAAGCCTGTTGTTGATCTTGAGTCAAGTGACCTCGGCGAAGCATCCCAGGGGGCGGGTGACAAGAGCAATGATTTGATAATTGATTGTACGGTTCCTCAGGAAGGAACTGTTGTTACGGAGAAGGAGGTTTCTCCAGAGGGCGCATCTTTAGAGAAAGATGCTAAGGAGGATACTCCTGTAAATGTTTAAATGTAACTTAAGTACAATTTTATTTTAATCCTTTTTTCGACCAATCTTTACTTTACGCTTTATATCTTTCAGCAAGTAAATTTATAGGTCTTAGGATTTATTTTGTTGGTTCAAGGTAGGTGGCCAGCCGTACCCTGGACTGTGAGCCTTTTTGAAGGCTTTGAAGCTTTTATTCCTTTAGAGGAAGTTAAGTTGCCTTAGGCAATCGATTTGCTTCCTATCTTTGAGGTGAATCGATCCACCACTAGGACTTGAAACTCTTCTTTGGAAAGAGTATGAGAGTGTAAAGATCTCACGTCTGAGAAATGTTTTAACTTTGTCTCTGACGGTGATCAATTGTTTCCTATCTTTGAGGTGAATTGATCCGTCGCTGAGATTATTCTCCTATCTTTGAGGAGAAAGTAGTTATGCCATGATAGCATTATTCTACTGTGGGAATACGTTTGTTGCCTCCCCCTTTTTGAATCTGGAATATTTATATTACAGCAAGAAAAATGCTCAAAGAAAGAATTTGCACGATGAAAATTACTCTTTATTAAATGGCGATTCGCCTTATTACAACAAATTGGTCTTATGTGTGAGCCTCGTTAAAACCTTTAATAAGAAAAACCACATGGGATAAAAACTTACTAAAGGAAAAAGAGTACTCAAGACCTTGGTTACATTTTACTCTCTGGCGAAATACTTGCGGAGGTTCTGAATATTCCACATCCGTGGCAATGTGTTTCCCTCCATATCTTGGATCTTGAAGGTGGCGGGTCCAATTTTAGTGATTATCTTGTATGGCCCCGTCCAGGTGACCCCTAATTTTCCTTTGCCCTCCACGGATTGAATCTTGTCCACTTTCCGGAGCATTAGATCTCCTGGGTTCAAATCCACGAGCTTGGCGTGTCTGTCATGGTACGCCGCGATCCTCTATTTGTAGGCGGCCATTCGTACATACGCTCTCTCCCTTTTTGCTTCCAGTTGGTCGAGGCTTTCCCTCAACCTTTGGTCATTCTTGTCTTCACAGTAAAATAAGACTCTGTCACTAGGGACCTGGATTTCAATGGGGATCACAGCTTCTACGCCATAGGTGAGGGCAAACGGTTATTCGCCGATTGCGGTTCAAGGAGTGGTTCTGTATGCCCATAGGACATTCATTAGGTGATCCACCCACTTTTTGTTATGCTCACCCAGTCTCTTTTTTATGCCCTTGACAATCGTTCAATTTTTTACCTCGGTCATTCCGTTGGATTGGGGGTAGTAAACAGAGGCGAACCTGTTTTGAATGCCTTGGCTTTCGCAGAATGTTCTGAACTCTCCACAATTGAACTGCATCCCGTTGTTAGTGATAATCGTATGGGGAACCCCGAATCTTCCGACTATGTTGTCCCTGACAAACTCGACCATTCGCTCTGTGTTTATGGAAGAGACAGCTTCGGCCTCTACCCACTTCGTAAAGTGGTCCACGGCTACTACAACATATTTCCTTTGTCTCTTGGTTGGAGGAAAAGGACCGACAATGTCAATTCCCCAGATGGCAAAGGGTCATCCTTCGATGATGGGCTTTTGCAGGTGTTTAGCCGTGTGAGATTCATTTGCATGGACCTGGCAATTATGACAGGACTCCACTAGCTTTTGAGCATCAAGTTCCGCTGTGGGCCAATAAAATCCCGCCAATCTGGACTTTTTCAACATGGACGCGGATGCTTCGTGGGCTCCGCAAGCACCCTCATGCAATTCCTTGAGGATCTGTTGTCCCTCTTCTGTCGTCACGCACTTCAACCAAGGTTGTCCAAAAGATTTTCTGTACAGGCAATCATTTATTATGGAGAAGTATGCTGCCTTCCTTACTGTCCGCCGAGCTTCTTCTTTGTATTCAGGCAAAGTTCCATCTTCTAGGTACTGGCGGATCGGTGATCTCCAATCTCCCACGACGGGTGTAAGAAGTGTCATGATTTTTGAGGCAAATGTCGGCCTCGTTTTCACCTCGAACGGGCATTGTAGGCATGTCCACTGATCCTTGCTAGAAGCCAGTTTAGCTAGGTGATCTGCCTCCGTGTTTGAACCTTGAGGCACATGGACTAGTTCCCATTTGGTTTCTTTGATCTCGAGGTAGTTTAATAGCTTTTTGACCTCCTCTACATATTTGGCCAGGATTTCATCTTTCACCTCAAAGTTTTTGATCATTTGGTTGACCATCAGCTTGGAATCGCTATAGATCACGATCCGCTCTGGTGTAATCTCCTTTAGCAAGCGTAGTCCCAATAGCAGTGCCTCATATTCTGCAGCATTATTTGTTGCAGGAAAGTCTAACTTTGCAGCATAGTGTAGCTTGATGTAGTGTGGTCCCTTGATCACTACCCCTATTCCTGTACCCTCTGCTGAAGAGGCGCCATCAGTGTACATCGTCCACTCCTCTATTTTTGGTTTAAAGATTTATACCTTCCTCAGTGAATTCGTTCACAAAGTCTGCCAAGACTTGGCTCTTCAGGGCGGATCTACCTTCGTAATGGACATCAAACTCGCCCAGGCGGATTGCCCATTCCATTAGCCTCCCTGAAGTTTCCGGCTTTTGTAATACCTTCCTCATAGGTATGTTGGTATGAACGATGACTGTGTGTGCCTGAAAATAAGGTCTCAGGCGGATTGAAGTGGTGACCACTGCCAAGGCCATCTTCTCCAATCTTGAATATCGGGTCTCGACATCTTTTAAGACCTTGCTTACGTAGTAGATCGGATATTGTTGGCCATCTTCCTCCCTTATTATGACTGTGCAACCCGCTTTATCAGTAACAAAAACATACAGGTACAGGTCCTCACCTTCCAAAGGTCTGCTCATTAGAGGCGGTTCTGATAGGAAACGCTTGATCCCTTCGAAGGCCTGTTTGCAATCTTCATTCCACTCGAAGCCTTTCTGCTTTTTGATTACTTCATAAAAAGGTTGGCATCTACGAGCAGAGCATGAGATGAATCGACCAAGTGCTATGATCCGCCCATTAAGGCGTTGCACTTCTCTGACATTTTGTGGCGCCTTCATCTCCAGCACCGCTTTGATTTTATCTAGATTGGGACCTACTCCCTTCTGGCTGATCATGTATCCCAGGAATTTTCCATAAGTTGCCCCAAAAGTACACTTCTCAGGATTTAGCTTGATCTTATGGTGACGAAGGACTCCGAGGACTTCCTTTATGTCCTCTGCATGTCTCTCCATAGTGGTGCTTTTGATGATCATGTCATCCACATAGACTGAGAAGTTGTCACCTTTTCTTCCTTTGAATATTTTGTTCATCATTCGCTGGTAGGTAGCACCAGCATTTTTAAGCCCAAAAGGCATGACTTTGAAGCAATAAGTCGCCTGGTGAGTTACGAAGGAAGTCTTGATCCTGTCTGATGGCTCCATGAGGATCTGGTGATAACTCGACTTCACATCCGTGAAGGAATATACTGCATGTCCTGCGGTTCCATCGACAAGGATGTCAATGCAAGGCAGAGGGTAGTTGTCTTTGGGACAAGCTTTATTAAGGTCCGTGAAATCAATACACATGTGGTACGATCCGCCTGCCTTTTTAACCAGGACCACATTTGCCAGCCACTGGGTGTCAATAACTTCCTCAATGGCGTCCGCCTTTTTGAGTTTAGATATCTCTTCCTCTATTACTTTTTGTCTTTCTGGCCCATGATTCCTTCTCTTCTGAGCCACTGGGACTGCATCTTCGGCGATATTGAGTTTGTGAGTAATCACGTCTGGACTGACTCCTGTGAGGATCTCATCCTTCCAAGCGAACACATCTTCCGACTCAAGGAGAACCTTCGTAACATCCTCCTTAACCTCAACTTTTAGCCCTTTGGCGATCCGTACCTGCTTACCATCTGAAATGAGGAACATTTCTGTGTCTCACAGGGCCGTTGTGACGAGTTCATCTTCTTCGTCCTCTTTGGACTGGGGGCGAATCGATAAGGCTGCAGAGTATGTCTCCTGAGACACGTTCTGGTTCCCTTTGATCATCACACCTCCCTTAGCTGTAGGGATGTACATCGTCAAATGGCGAATTGATATGAGAGCCGCCACTTCTGAGATGAAAGGCCGCCCTAAGATGATGTTGTATGCCAATTGACCGTCCATGATGGAGAACTCCAGATCTCCCATCCACACCTGATCTTCATCTGCTAACTCGCATTCCAGTGTCACTTGGCCCTTTGTCTGGATTGTGTGACCTGTCACTCCCAGAATATCCACGATGGTGGTCTCAACCTGAATAGGATCAACTTTGAGTTTGGCGAATGCTCCTCTAGTAATGACATTACAAGAACTGCCAGTGTCTACCATCACTCTCTTCATTTCCCATCCTTCCACCATCATAGTAATGACGAGAGCGTCTGCATGTGGGGAGATAGCCGGACCGACATCCGCAAAGGGACGGTTGAGTGATGCTCTATCTAGAGCAATGGTTTTTGCTTTTTTTACCGTAAGCTGATATCATGGTCCGCCTGCAATAAAATTAATGACCCCCTTAGTCTTTTTCTTTGGCTCCTCTCTGGGTTTGTCACCATCTCCCTTCTTGTCATTCTGGATGAACCTGTCTAGCTTTCCTCTCTCGATAAGCCTCTCAATCTCCCTGGCCAATTCCCAGCATGCATCTGTATCATGACCGTTCCTCCTGTGGTATTTGCAATAATTCTTGGGGTTTTTCTCCGTGTTGGTGTACTCTCCCCCTTTTGGTTCGGGGTATGAAATGCTCCGCTTGTGCTGGCTGTTCTCTATCCACATTAGCACTTCGCTTTTGGAGGCATTCAACGGCGTAAACGATGGCGTATATGCCGATTTGTTCTTAGAGCCTCTTCGCCTGTTTTGGGAGGATGAGTCAGGAAGCTTTTCTTTTTCCTTATCCTGTCTCCGAGATTCGCCTTTTCCTCTTTTTGGTGGAGATGCCGACTCTCTTCGAATGTCATCGACCTCCATGAAGTCTTTACACCTTTCTATCAGCTCCGCCATATTTTTTTGTTTGTCCTTGATTAGATCCTCCTGCAAGCTCTTACATGTTGTGTTTTTTACAAGTGCTTCCACTGCCATGGAGAGATCTACATCAACAATGCAGATACACAACTTATTGAACTTGTCGACATACTCCCAGAGAGATTCATTTTCTTTTTGCTTCAGGTCGAAGAGTTTTCGCGATTTAACCACCGGGGGAATGCTTCCTGTGAATTTTGAACAGAATTCCCTACTCAACTGATCCCAGTTGTTTATCGATCCCGAGCGAAGAGATTGGAACCAGTCATAGGCTAGACCTTTTAGTGTGGTGATAAACATCCGACATTGCACTGCCTCGCTTGCACGGTTTAGACCAAGCAACATGTGATACTTCCTTGCATGGGCTTTGGGGTTATCTTCGCCAGAGTAAGCCGGTATATTTGGAATCTTAAAATGCCTATCCGCTTCCTCGGCTTCAATCCACGCAGTGAAATGCGATTCCCGATTGGCGAACAGATTATGCCTGGCATTCTCTTCATTCTGTCTACGTATCTCTTCCCTGATCTGATCTGCCATGGAACCTTGACCCCTTCTTGGGCGTCTCCTACTATGAGACCTGCTTCGCTGCGAGGATGAGGAACTAGATTCTGACGAGGGGTCCGATGGTGACCTTCTCCCGCCGCCGCCACGCCCTCTTGGTGGAGATCATCCTCCATTACCTCGATTTGGTGGCGGATGTGGTATGACCTGGCGTGGTGACCCAGCTTGGCATTCGTTCTCCCTTCGTTCAGGTGGTGGCGACCTTCCACGCCGGGGGGATCCGGTTCTATGCATGTGATGCGAACGGGATCGGGATCATCCCTTTCTATGTGATCTGGTCCGCTTCCCATGCCTGTGACTATCGCGTCCGCCTTCTGGTGGATTCACCACTGTGTTATTCTGTCCCCGATCCGTTTGCGCTGGCGGAGCTCTAGGTTCGCCAATAATGATCCCTGGATTCGTTGTGTTTCCCAAGGGAGGTTGGTCATTCCTGCGGCTTCCCTCTGGTACATCATCAAATAGCCTTCGGTTTAACGGCGGGTTATTGCCGAGCCCCTGATTTACAACTGTCGAATCCACGGGTTGAGAGAGGAAAAATGACGAGTCACGGCGAGCATTAGGTCCCACATAGGCGCTTGGCCATTGTGATAGGGTCGGTCTTGGCGGCTGACGGCGATTCAGTGGGTTAACAATTCAAGATGTGGGTCCACCTACATCTTGGTTTAATAGATAGGATCTTAGTCGAACTTCCATAATGGGTCCATGTTCTCTCCCTATTGTACCTGCACAAATGTCCCAAAAGGATTCCGGAGACATGTCCCTTTCATCATGGACGGTTGGTGCATTGGGATCAACGCGACTAGCGTTTGTAGTAGGATTAATTGATGGTGGTATGGGTGGTATTGTAGATCCCGTTGAGGGGTTAGACCATCCACTTGTCATGTTTGGGGTTGTGAACTGAGTCCTTTTCTGGTTAGGACTTCCACGATCACTGCACCAATTGATAACGGGTGATGAACTTCTGATCGGATTCCTTCCCTGTGGGGGGCGTCATTGGGTTCGACGGGGGGAAGCTCCGATGCCAAAGTCAGTATAGGAATAATGAATAAACTGTATTGATAAGAGAAGGGTTTAGAGCTAGAATGTGAATGAATGTGTACCTCAATAGCTTGGGATGCAAGCTATTTATATTCATGTAGTTGTAACTCCCAGTAACTAGAAAGTCTCCATTAATGCCTCATTAATGGCAGTTATGGATCTCTTTTAAGCGTGGCCGTTAGCTCATTAACAGACCATTAATTGCCTTTATTGGGAATCAGCTCAACCGTTCGGCGGGCGGATCGAGGCGTGATGCCGGGTCTCATGTAGGTTTGACTACGGATAACGTGTGGCGGAGTCTAGGTGATCCGCCACTAAAATGACTTGCTTGATACACCATTGCTTTCCAGACCGCCCAAATACGCTGCCGTTTTGGCAAATATCCTCCTTGATCCCGTGGATAATATCCCGATGTTATCATATTTCTTTTGGTTTTTGGTTAAATCCTAAATTTTTTGTACATATGACAATCAAAATAGATCAATTAATTTGGTAGCGTTTTCCTTTAGTCAAATTTTGATTTCTGTTATTGAATTTCAACTTATTAGAATCTGGTCAAGTTTTTTCTGCTATTGTACTTTAATTTGTTAGTGTTTAGCTTAAGTTGTACATTTCTTAAGATTTGTCTGTGTTAAGATATTAAAATTGTTAATCTTGTAACTAAGTTACCAATTTCTTTTGCCAGTTGATTTTATTTTTCCTATGAAGATGTGTGTCTATCAAGTTTTTGTGCTAGTTGTTTTACCCATTGACAATTTCTCTGTTTATGTTCATTCTAACTATTAAAAATGGTCCTTATAATTAGCCATTTACATTTGACACAGTTTATACAAAGGTTCTGGAAATTTTATGCTAATACTAATTATCTATTCTATTTTGTAATGAAACAGAATGTCTTCCGCGGGTAGCAAGAGAAAATCAACATGTGATAGTTCATCAATATATAATGTTATGTCCAGTGAGCCAAATATCCAAAGTTACCTTGTTGGATCTTCTGCGCCTCCGGAGACAACATGTGATGTATCTGTGTCTCAAAAAGATAGCAAGTCTAGATCTCAAGTTTGGGAAAACTTTAAGAAAATTCTTGATTCAAAAGAAGTTGAAACTGTAAGAGTTTTATGTATTTGGTGTAATGGAAATTATTAAGGAAAACCTGTGAAAGACACTTCAGGTTTGTGGAAACATTTTAGAGAATCTTGCAAAAAGTTTCCACATAAACAAGATTTAGCTGAAGCACAAAAAAATAAAGATAAAACTCAGTCAACTTTAGTCTTTAAGAAGCCAATTGATAATGAGCAAGCAAAAGTATCTTTTCATCGTTTTGATCAGGAAGTTTCTAGAAGAGATTTGGTTAGAATGATTGTGATATATGAATTGTCTAGGATAGTTGAGAAACGTGGATTTAGGAAGTTTTATACTAATAATATTCCAGAATTCAAAATCTCTTCCAGGAGAACCATTAATAGGGATTGTTTTTCTCTTTTCAATACGGAGAAAATGAAATTGAAAACTTTAATCAATACTCAATGTCAAAGAATGTCTTTCATTACAAATACTTGGACAAGTCTCCAGAATTTGTCATACATGTGTTTAACTGCTCACTTCGTTGATAGAAAGTAATAAAGGAGTCATAAAGTTGCAGCATATCTTGTATCTGTTTCAATTGGATTGTTGAGTTCTTTTTAATGTAAAGCAACATTTGGAGGAAGCAAATGGTTTTAGAACTCAAGTCAACTGATTTTAGATTTTGTTCTTTAGCAATTCGGTTCACCAATTACTATATTTAGGTTGAAATTAATATTTGGTATTGTAAACACATGTTATTTATTTTGATTAAATTTTTTTATATATTTATTATCTTGTAAATTATATTTTTATTTTATTTTTTTGTAAAAGTATAGATATTTTATTATTTGACTCGTCAAATAACTGTACCAGATTGGACTGGAACCGAATCCCCGAATCTCCGAATAGGACCGGACCGAAATTTTCAATCCAATCTTGGAGATTCTTTTTTAGGAATCACCAGACTGGACCGAACTGTATCCAACCCTAGATGACACTAAGAGTGGAGAGATGTTCTGTTAATAAAGCCGATGAAAAGACTCTTAGTGATTTGAAAAGACACTAAGAGATTATTGGAGTTGATTTTTAACTCTCTATCTTCAAATTTTAATTTATGAGCCAAACTAAAAGACTGTTGGAGTTGCTTTTAGATCCAAATTGAACATGGAGTAGTCTAGAGTAGATATGGTTATTGTATACACTACCGACAACATGACAAGAATTTAACACAAATTTATTAGGTTATTGTATTATCAAGCAAATAATGAGTAATTTTTGGGTTGATTTATAAATTTTGGTTGGATTAGAATTACTTACAAACTCAAAAATGACATAAATATCTTCTCAAAATTTTATATGTTAGTTTAATAATACAATTACAATTGTCACCCGTGAACATATTACACAAAACCAACATAATATAAAGGAATTAAAAGTTTATTAAATAGATTATGGGTCAAGCCTTTTGAGGCTAGAGTTAACGTGCTAATTCAATAATCACATAAATGTTTAGAAGGTTTCGTTTGTTTGAGGGGAAAATATTATGTTTTGAAAAATTTTATGCAGAGAAAATATTATTTTTCTGTGTTTGGCAACAACACTGGAAAATATATTTCGGTGTTTGGCTACAACACTGGAAAATATTTTCCAACCACTAAAAACGTGAAAAAAACACAAAAAAAAGCGTAAAAATTTGTTAAAAACACGAAAAGTGGAAAATACGAAAATCACGAAAAGTAAAAAAAAAATATTAAAAACATGGAAAAATGTGGAAAAACACGAAAATGTGAAAAAAAATAATGTTAAAAATACGAAAAACGTTTTTTTTCACATTTTTGGCATTTTTTGTACGTTTTCTCGTGTTATTAACGTTATTGTGTTTTTTTGCATTGTACTTTATTTTTTCGTGTTTTCACGTTTAGTTTTTCGGTTTTTCACGTTTTTTATTTTTCTCACTTTGTTACTTTTTCGTGTTATTCACGTTTTCATGTTTTTCGTATTTTTCATGTTTTTGTGTTTTTTACGTTTTCGTGTTTTGTTTGCATTTTTCGTCCTTTCATGTTTATCGTGTTTTTCACTTATTGTCACGTTTTTGTGTTTTAGCATTTTTCGCGTTTTCATGTTTTTCGTATTTTTTCACGTTTTCGTGTTTTTTGTATTTTTCACGTTTTTGTATAATTCGCGTTATTCATGTTTTGTGCTTTTTCAAGTGTTTGCTCTTTTTTTTTGCGTTTTTGTGTTTTTCACGTTTATTCACCTTTTCATGTTTTTGCGGGGTTTTTTCATATTCTCGTATTTTGTAACGTTTTTACGTTATTCATGTTTTTCCGTGTTTTATATTTTTGTATTTTTACATTTTTTAACGTTTTCCCCATTTTTCTCTAAACGCATATGTTTTGGGGAAAATGTTTTACCCTTATTTCTTCCTTCATTTTCCATTGACTTGCCACTTATTTTTCTTTGACTTATTTTCCTGTCCAAACAAACACTGGAAAATTGAAAAAATATTTTCCTGCAGAATATTTTCCCTCAAACAAACAGGGCGGGAGTGTTACTATATTTTTCACAAATATGCTCTTGGATCTGTCCCGTATGCATATGGGTGGATGTAGACTCTCTTGGAGCCCCATTTAGGGAGAGAGTTTGGAACGTAAAGGTGGTGTCCTGCGGTTGGACTTTTATGGGCCTGGGCCTGATGTATATTCTCACTTATGATACGGATAATCGTACAAAAGAGTGTAGTGTTATCTTTGTAAAATTATGTTAATAATTGACACTAATGCCCTTCATATGCATGATGCTTAGATCTAAATTGAACATGGAGTAGTCCTAAAGTAGGTGTGGTAATTGGTCACATGACATGAATCTAACACTAATATGTCATCTAACACAAATTTAATGGGTTATTGTTTTTGAGTAATTTTTGGATTGATACTTATATTTTGAGTTGGATTAGGGTTAATTTACGTATCTTTTCATATTTTTACATGTCACTTTAATAATAAAATTACAATTGTTACCCATAAACACATTACACGACCCCAACATAATATAAATGAATTAAAAGTTTGTTAAATAGATTTTGGATTAAGCTTTTTGAGGTTAGAGTTAATGATAATCCAATAATCACATAAATATTTAGAAGTATTAAAATCTGATATCCCCAATATGTTGTCCACTTCTATGTCCCTCTCATATAAAAAATTAATATTTATTTAAAATAAATATTATATGGACTAGGAAGACTCATACATAAAATTATTTGTTTTTTTCTTCTTTATGTGTGAGAGACATAGAAAGACACCAAATTGGAAACAACACATTATCTCGAATTACTATATCTTTTTATAATTTTAAATATCCCCATTAACAAAGGTAGTAAAATTACATGTGAGCGACAAACACGATACAATATGAGCCCGATTGGTGACATGTTCATGCCACGAATTTTTTAGATTGGATTAGGATTAACTCATTTCACACTAAACTAATATGATAGTTAAGGCACAAGCACGATCCACTTATAGGGACGCATATAGTGTGGAGGCGATGGGAACATTTGTCATATACCGCGATTTGAAATGTTGTATTGTTGCTTCTCCGAAATAGCTTCGATTCCTGGTACCCGACAAGCAAATATAAACTTATGTACAGGTTTTAGCTTTCAAGAATTTATGCCCGGCAAGCAAATATTTATGTACAGGTTTTAGCTTTCAAGAATTTATGCAGATAACACATCTGATTTTCGCCTACTTATCGATTTTTGCATCATTGGCATACCGGTCTACATGTCTTTCTCAGAAGTATATTTAGAACCTGAGCAGTTTGTTGTATGCCCAGAGATCTATCTTGCTGTGTTCAGTCTCTCGCTGGGCTCTTTCGCTTTCTCATCCTAAAAAACTACACTACCTGGAAATTTTTTAACATTTCAACATGTAATTGCAGCATTAACTAAAGTTAGCAAATGTTTCTAATTCCTAACTAAATACTCTCTATACACGGTAACGAAAATCAAACGGACACCTAAGGCGGTATGTGTTGTAATGTAACAGGTTATTGAAAGCTCCGGCCTTTCCTATTATTTACTAGGATAGCTGATTGGTTTGTGAGAAAATGATAGAAAGTAGAGGAAGTTACAGAAGAAAAATGAGAGAGAGAGAACAATGAATGGAGTATTATTGCAGATGTATCCTCCTGTTAAACATTATTCTGTACTCTTTACAGTTCTGTTGTTACAGTTCAGTCTGTGACAACTAATTCAAACCAGGTATCACTCAAATCACACCTCAGTCTTCAGCTTAGCTTGTCTTTCATGTTGCATCTTCTTCACTTTGATGCATCATAACAAAAACGAACTGAGTTCATCGTGCACGAAAATGTTGAGGAAAAAATATTTACAAAACCAGTTCCACTGTTAAACTCATCTAAATAATAACAATGGCATTAAAGAATGCTATAACTGAACTGTAATTTACATATGGTTGTTCTCTGGAAGAAGATGAACAGATGACAGAGAAGGGAGTAAGCAAAGAATGAGTGAATCACTTGGTCTATCTTTGTATGCATGATTACAGATAGAATTGAGTGAATGCTATGAAGCTCCCGAAAATTCTACATCTTCGCTTCGTCTTTGTTTTCTTTCTGTTGTGCATCTTTTTCCTCGTTATTGGCTGTACTGGCAACCGACTCCTCATTTGCTGCGTTCTGTCACATATTAAAAACAGATGAAGAACCACAATTAGAGTTGAACTCTCTGCATTTCAACATGTAAACGAACTCTTGTCCAACTATTCTCTGTCAATTTATGACTGCTTTCTAAAAGATTTTTAGCATTCATTCAACCTTCTTTGAGGATGAACTTAAGCCAACAGATTTTTTTGGGTAAAACACATTTACGACCCCTAACATTATGGCCCCTAAACTTCATTTCTTGACATAAAAATCCTTGAACTTTATGTTCTTTAACATTAAAGTTTCAAATCAACAAAAACCCGCAAGGCAATTTAACGAAATGATAACCTAGACAAATTTGGCTACATCTCGGAAAACCAGTTTGGCTTTATGCCGGGAAGATCAACTATGGAAGCCATCCATCTAATGAGACAATTAATGGAGCACTATCGAAATAAGAAGAAAGACTTGCATATGGTTTTCATTGACTTGGAGAAAGCATATGATAAGGTACCAAGGGAAGTACTTTGGTGGGCCTTGATAAGGAAAGGCATTTCGCGGAAATATATTGACATCATAAAGGACATGTATGAGGGAGTATGCACGAGTGTACGTACTAGTGTTGGGAAAACTGAAGAGTTTCCTATTACGATTGGAGTGCATCAAGGTTCCGCACTAAGCCCATTTCTTTTTGCCATCGTTATGGATGAACTAACAAGTTCACTTCAAGATGGTATACCATGGTGCATGCTGTTTGCAGATGATATTGTGTTGGTTGATGAGACGAAAGAAGGAGTGGAGATGAAGTTGGAACTATGGAGGCAAACTCTAGAATCTAGAGGCTTTAAGTTGAGTCGAAGTAAGACAGAATATTTGGAGTGTAAGTTTAGCGGCCGTAGGAGTAGGGAGGCAGGGACAATCACCCTAGATGGGAGAGTTGTTCAGGCCTCGGATTGCTTCCGGTATTTAGGATCTATTATCCAAACGGATGGAGAAGTAGATGGAGATGTTGCCCATAGGATTAAAGCTGGTTGGTCGAAGTGGAAGAGTGCTACGGGTTTCCTTTGTGATCCCGGCATGCCTAATAGATTGAAGGGAAAATTCTACCGGAAGGCAATTAGACCAGCATTGTTATATGGTACGGAGTGTTGGGCAGTGAAACACTGCCACATCCATAAGATGTCGGTGGCGGAGATGCGTATGTTGAGATGGATGTGTGGTCACACGAGAAAGGACCGGGTGCGTAATGAAATAATTAGGACAAAAGTAGGGGTTACATCTATTGAGAATAAAATGAGAGAAAACCGACTAAGGTGGTTTGGCCATGTGAGACGTAGAGCGCTTGATGCGCCGGTTAGGAGAACCGAAGAGTGGCAAAGGGATGTAGTGGTGAGGGGTAGGGGAAGACCTAAGCAAACTTGGAGGAGGGTGATCGAGAGTGATATGAGTTTATTGGGAATTGAGGAAAATATGGTAGTGGATAGGACGGAGTGGAGGGAGCGAATCTGTGTCGCTGACACGACTTGATTTTCACGGTTTTATATGATGGTTCATGTTAGCCGACCCCGAATCATTTCGGGACTAAGGCTTTGTTGTTGTTGTTGTTGTTGTTGTTGACTCTTTTTTTATTCATGAAATTATAGTGAAGTACCTATTTTACCTCATCCTTTCATTAATTTTTTAACTATTTTTTGTTGATTTGGACTTTAATGGTATAGAATGTAAAGTTCAAGAATTTTATGTCAAGAAATGAAGTTTATAATGTGAGTAGCCGTATAGTTTAGGGGCCATGAATGTAATTTATCCAAAATTTTGGTAAAAGTATAAGCACTTGCCTTGCTTCTGTCACGCCAGCCAAAGCCAAATTTCAGTATGCTCAACTTTCTTACAGGACTGGACACAGAACTTTGATTGCTTGCTGCTGACCCTAACCTATAAGTGAAATTGCATATTATTGTTACATGGATTTAAAGAACATATTCACACACATGCATAAAATCCTCAAAACAGAGATGTTGATGGAGAAAGAAAAAAAAATCTGGCTCTAGAAGTGTGAAAAAAAATCAAGAGTCACAACCAACCATATGCATTGAAGTATGCAAGCACTTATTAATCTAACACACCTCCCTCACACCAAGAACCATGTGGAGCGTGAAACAAATATCCATGGGTGACCCAACATTTAAATACAAGGCTCCGATACCATGTAAACAAAGACCTACCTCGCTCCAAAAGGTACTTTAAAGGAAGAGAATTGTTTCACATATATAAGGAGTCATAGAGCTTCCTAATTAAGCAATGTCGGACGTCTACCACTACTGGAAGTAGATGAAAATAAGGAATAAGTCTCTTCAAATCAGGTAGTATGAAATTAGTTGCGGTTATACCTAGAGTGACATGCATGACTTCGGTTCATGGTATATTGATTTTTTTGCCAAATTGAAATTCCAAACAAATACCACAAAGAGAAATTTCTACATCGAGGTGAATGGTTCATGAGGCACATCTGCCTCCTCAATGACAACGAAACATCTAAAACAAATCCCACTGAGAAAGGCGATAACCTGTTAATAGATATTTGCTTGCAGTTGGCTGGACAGGGTAATAGGAGTTTCAGAAAGCATAACTTGAATTGTTAAATTACTTCTCATGGCATCATATTACATATATTCATGTGGCTAATATCAATTGTTTTCAAGCATATGATCTTTGCTACATAAAAGCAAGAAAAGTTGATGATTTTCCTTGTACCTTGGAGAAGATAGAGCTTTAGCTTGGCCAGATTCATAATTTCTTGTAGCATCCAACATTGATTCTGCCATAACGACCCTTTTCTCCATCTGAGCAAGTGAAGCCATAGCCTTCTCATATTTCTCCTGTACATATAATTGTATTGTGAATAAATACAGCTGTATGTATGCTGTAAAAATGGAGAGAGGAAAAATAATGTTCAAGTTCCTGAGGTATTAATTTGTTATGCTTTGATTAAAGAAGACATGAACCTCCAGTTATCTAATTAAACGACTGTTTCACAATTTTTCTTGCCAAGACCAGGTACAAGTAAAATGTGCCAAGAGGATGCTAATATATTGATAAATTTAGCTTGGAAAGTGAAGAATATGCTTCTTCCAAGAAATGAATTTAGCAATCTTTGCATTTTCAAGAAATGAATAGATCTACCTATGGCAATCAGAAATAACAAGAAACCCAGAGAGAAGAGGAGAATACCTGAAGTACAGTTACTGCATATCTCTGAGCAGCTGCATCTTGCTCAGCACTTACACGAGCTTCTTCAGTTATCCTCTGCTCTTGCTCTACCCGCATTAGGACCTATAAATTAAACAATAATAAACTATATATATAGGACTACACACAGGATAAGCATAGATCATTCTTCCATGAGCAGATATTAGAGTAAATATTCACCTATTAAAAAAAATGACTACAAATTTTGTTATGTTAACCTGGATCATTGCAGCTTCCTGTTCTTTTTTATCAGAAAGGATTTGCCGAAGCTCGTTAACGTCAAACTCCAATCGCTCAATCTGCAGAATGGATCTCAAGCATTAGAAGCAAATTAAGTGGCAATAAGCTGAAATAAAGAACATTCAGCTTAAGAAGAGATGAAAGAATCTTTCTGCTAGTGTATCGTTGATGTATTTCTCTCTATCTTATATGTTTTATTCACTTTGTCAGGTTTTATTACAACTGCAACCACTGCTTCAGATTGCAATGGAGAAAGTTAGTAGATGTCAAGTTGATTTAATAGCAGTCGAGCCTATGGAGTTAACAAGCAAGTAACCCTCAGGTAATTCCAACTCAGTTGGCTGGAGCATTAAGCCTAGTCAATCAAGTTCAAGTGGGAGTTACTCAGCTAGCTCAGTAACCCAACTTCAGCTCATATAACTTTCAATATAAGTAGAAGCAACAATCATTTACCAAGTAAAACTTTGAGTGTACCTTTGCACTCAATTCAAGTCGATTATCTTCTTTGACCATCTCCATGAGTGCTGTCTCCAACTCTTCAGATCTGGAAAAGGACAGGATCGAATAAACACAAATGAACTTTTCACTGCTACATTTACAAGATAATAGGTAAATTAGTATCAAACATTCTTCTTATGAGTCATTCATAGCTTTCAAACTGGTTTCCACTTATTGGTTAACACGAGTGTCCCAATGATATCAACAGTATGATGAAACTACTATTAGACACAGAACTCGACGTCGACCTCTTCTGTTGTGGTGTGCATGAAGGCTAAACAGAAAAATGGATACAGGATAATAAGAGCAACACAAACAATGAAGCTGAATATTTCGATGCAAGTTGCAGACATCATAATCTGCGGATTTGATGAGGAAATAAAAATATGGATTCTGACAGCATGATATTAACTCCTAGGATGAATGCATTTCATTTCCACTGTGCCATATTCACTAAATAAAACTAATACATCCTAAGAAGTTGCAGTAAGTAGACACAAGAGAAGTATGAACCTGAGTGTGGAAGATCTTTTTTCCTCCAGCAGCCTGCACAATTCAACCTTCATCCAAACCACCTGCACAAAAACTGTTAATTGCTGAAATTTAAAATGATTAGAAACAGATTCTTTCTTCAAATGTGTATGATACAAAGAAAGAAAGAAGATTATAAACTCCATATTTCTTTAAACATTATTGGATTACGGAATGTTTGACATTGATCATCCACCATGAGTATAAGTTCGACGAAACCATTTTAAGTAGCATAATGTGGCATAAAATCTTATGATCAAAATTAATGTTTATTATTACTACATCTCAGGCCAAGTATATATTTTCTAGTGGCTTCAGTAATAGTTCCCAAATAGCGTTAAAATTCATTATCATTTATGAAACTGAACCATCATATTGCTTCATAAAGGTTAAAGGAGCCTTAGCCTATGTTGCACAGAAACTCTTCAATAGAGTTTTCGCACTTCGTGTCTGTTTCTCTTTCCGTTTCCTAGCTATGTTTTTTTAGAAATAATGTTTCCTGGTGTCTGTTTCCGTAAAACATAGGTCTTAGCACCAAAGTAGTTCACACCATCTAACATCAGATGAAGGCCACAGAGAGTTTTCACTTTTCAATGATATGTCAATGATAAAAAGGAACCCAGAATGGCTGGTTCGGACTTTTAAGAATTGAACTGGCATTGAGGTAGCAGATTACAATTAGGCATCAACAATCTAAAGAGAAGAGAAGGAAAAGAGAAAGGTACCTGTTCTTGAAGATCTGGTAGCGAATCACCTTCAGCTCCTAGGCTATCAAGCAAAGCATCCAGACTAGTAGCTGATTTAGACTTCTTCTCTCCTTCTGAAGTGTTTTTGTCTTCAGTTAGGGATCCGGGCTCATGCTTGAAACTATATAGCTTAGATGCAAGCCCTTTTGAATCCTTCCAAACTTTACCACCTTTTGATCTTTCCTCAATTACTATTTGAACAGATGGCCTATGCTTTTTTCTCAACTCTTGCAATCTAGCTTCATTTACAGCCAAAAAACCCATGCAAGCAGTAAAAACGAGTTGGCTGCTATCAAATGTTGACCCAGCAAGGGATTGCAACAAAGTAATCGCATCCCCAGCATCTTTGGTAGTCATTAATGCTGGACCTACAGAAAATGGCACGAAAAATAATTATTCTATTAAGGCCCTAGACATATAAATTACAATTTACCTGAAAAATTTGAATATGGAAGATATTAAAAGCAAGAATACTTGATTATATGCATTAACCAGTACCATATAATTCCATTAAAGCAAGTGCAGTTCGAAACAACATCACCCGATTTCCTTCAAAAAGAAGAACATCCCAAACTCGGAGGACTGAAGAAAAAGAAATCAGCAGGTTCAAAATCAATCTTGAAACTAAAAATAGTATAAAACATAATCAACCAAAAAGAGAAAATCAATTTGAGATTTTATTGACATGCAAAATCCATAAGCTCACCACTTTCCCAGGGAAGCATGTTCACAAAGATGGAAAGGAACCAAGGTCCGGAGATCCATGCCACCTGCACTCCCAAGTAATCCAGATGATTAACTGCACCAAAGGCATATAAATAGAATAAAAAAAACTATCCACAGATCCTATGAGAATAAGAAGAAAACAGAAAATGCTAGCATAACCAGTTCTGAACATAGACAAACCCAGTTTAGGAAACCTTTCTCGCATTAACTCCTCAAAAACAAGTTGGTCCACCTAATGATAAAAGAACTGGTTTAATAAAAGATCAAACAACTAAAAAGTCACTGCTCTCAACATAAATAGTTTGGCTATCATATAATACACACAAAGATCTACATGTATGACAAAGTAGAAACAACTGATTTTGACTATGGATGACTCGCACCTGAGATTCTATCATTTCTTCAGTGTAGTAGCCATCAAAATAGTCATCAATAATGCCCACAAATGCCCTGAAAATTCAACAAAACAAGCCGATGATTCATCAAGCTTCTCTGTTTAATTGCATACATAAGAATACATAAAACCATCAATAAATATGCAATATACTCATGTACAGTAGACAATTGATAACAGGATAGTGTAATATTTTTTTAAAGAAGTCGTGAAATCTTTACATTGCAGAGAGAGAGAAAGATGAAACGCTTGGCTCCAGATATGCCAATCTCCAATGAGAGGTGTGCTTTTTTTTTTTTGGGACGAAGTGTCAATAAATTTTTGGTTTTGTAATAATGAAAGAGAAAAGAGATAGACTTCTCAAACATACCAAAAGGCATTTTCCTCAGGCATCAGAAGTAGCAATAATCCAGCAAAGAAATTCATAGCCTGCATTTATTTTCATACTAAAGTTAATAATGAGAATTGGTTATACAAATCTGTGCTAATCAAATCTTTTGATGGTTCCACATAAATGAAGATATACAAGGATTATATAGTAAGAAGACGACTAAGTGCAACCCTTAGCATATAAATCCAACATAACCAATGGGAATAACATCATTTGCGGCAGAATATATCATATTATTCAACATTGCAAAATTATTCTTTTGGGTGACCTAAGGAGGACTTCCTTAACTTGCTTTCCTAATTCTTTTTCCCTTTTTCATGTACAAAGGAAGAGAAGGTGAGTGTCATAAGGAGAGCAACACTAGCATTCGCCACAAGGACTCTATTTTCTTTTCCTTCTCGATGGGTGGTCTTTTATAATGTTCAGGAGACTTCAGTTTTACTCAGATAACAATGTGTACACAAATCCTACTCAGCAAAGATTGAAACAAATAAATCAAACATTATTTGCTTGTGAGTTAGATTACACAGACAAAGATTAGGTTAGGAACCCACTACCTGACAATAACCAACAGAGGGATTATGCCGTGCATATGCTAAAAGTAAACGCCTCAAGGAATCTCTTCCATGTTCATCTAAAGCAGGATGACCCGGGAAAGTTCGTGGTATATCCTGCAATTTATACATAAAAATCATTCTAAAGAGAAACCCCGATTACAACCCAAAGCAAAAGAAGTAGCACCTACAAATTAAAAGATTGAACGATAAAGTTCTAGGCGCATGCATCTAACGACCTTCTCAATCTGCCTTTTCCATTTCCTGAATGCACCAGCGGAGTTACTATTGTCTTCGTTTTTGTCAGCATCAGATTCTTCAGCCACCAACTCCTCATAGTATCTCTCAACACGACGCGCTTTTACACCAATAAAAGCTTGCCATACCTATAGTGCAGAAATCATGAACATGTATTTATTTTACAGTGTAAGAAGCCAAAGAAGATGAAAAAATCCACAGTATCAGCTTTACCTCTCCTCTGAGATCCTTCGGTACTCCTCCACGAACAAGGAACTCAAGTTCTTCTTTCCAAGCATATAAAGAAGTCTCATAAGCATTTTTTTCTTCTGCGGATACACTGATCTTTTCATCTAAAGCATCATTAACACAGACCTCCTCCCCCTCAACATCCTCTGACTCTTTTGTGGACAGAAGATGATCTCCACTTGCAGTTTTTTCTTTTGTAGTCTTTATGTTCTTGACACGCGACCTCATCATATTCTCAAGTGGAAGAAGGGATTGTCTAATCCCATCCCATGTTCGAATTTTACTAGCCCTTTCTTCCTTTGAAAGCTGTTCCTCCTTTTTAGGTTCTTCCAAAAGCAGCACACTGTTTTCTGATTCTTCTGAATGCTGAACTAGCTCTTTGGTTTCTGTGGAATTCTGGTTTTGAAGTTCTCCTGAATGCTCTACCTCCTTTTCAGGTTCTCCAAAGTTCTGTACCTCCTTTCCAGGTTCTTCTGGATCCTGCAGCTTCTTCTGGTATTCCTCTGAAAGCTGCACCTCTGCCTTAGGTTCCACTGATACTTGCACCTCTGCCTCAGGTTCAACTGACTTCACTTCTTCCTCAGGTTTCCCTGAAAGTTGCACCTCTGACTCAGGTTTCACAAAAAGTTGTACCTTGGTCTCAGGCTCCAGTGAAAGTTCCCCATCCGTCTCAGGTGGTTCCGCAGAAGGTTGCACTTCCTTTCTATGATCACATTCTGTTGAACCATCAGAATCCTTCTTCTCACTTGAATCATTCCCCTCTTGACCCCTTTTGGAAATGCTCTCTTCTCCCAATTCAAAAGTTTCAGTCTCCAATCTCGCTTTAGATTCCTCTTTAAATGAACAAGATTGATCAGATTCTTCTTGCTGTTCAAGGAAAAATCTCCATTTTTCTGATCTTTCCCCTTCTTCCTCCTGATATCATGAATATCTCACTAATAAGTACAAGAAAAAACAACATATCTTTTTTCTCTTTTTACTTCTACACAATCCATTCTTTTATTCTCAATAGAAAACATCTCATCAAATAATCTAGAGGAGTGACATCTTAAGGATAGTTTACAATAAAGTAGGAAGTTGAAATATTGCATGTACAAAAGCGGAAACTTGTCTCTTTTATCATTTCATTCCTTATACGAAGAAAACTTTTATAGGAACAACATCAACTGTCCTGTTACCATGAAAAGCACTTCAGAACAGAAGTATACCTTGTATATATTTGCGTACTCTCTATATCTTTGTATATGTTGAGGTCTCAAAGCAAATCCATAGGCATCCCTAAATAGAATGATATACTATTAGATATAATACATGTAAAACTAACTGAACGAACCCCAAAGATCCTTGAGGTAAGGAGATTCAATATTGTAAAAACACAAATATTGCGCAGAGAAAGAATGAAAATAAGGCAAAAACGGAAGAAGAAAAGACATGTGAACCGAATCGAAACGAAACTAACCTCGAATCAACCTCCAATGAGCGCCTACTCAACAAGGACAACAACATACTTCATACAAAATATTAATAAAATTCTAATTCCCATAGCTCTCTTCTCTATTAAACCAGTTTCACAACTCTATTCCTCATACCACAAAATACGAACAATCTAGCCTAGCCCTATCCGTGCGTTATCATCAATAGAATAAGAAGAATAAGAACAAGAACAAGAACAAGAGAAGTTCGATTATATGTTCAATTTTCCATCAGCGATATCAACTAAAGCGCAATGAAATTGAGAAAAGAAAAGAAAAGAAAAACAACATCAATCAAATTTTTTAATTTCGACAGTAACATATTCAGCTACGAATCCAAAGGAAGCAGTTCAAAAAAGATCAACATACGAGCTTTTGCATCAAAAGAAAATAAGAGTAAGAACTCTTCAAAGAAATTAGCGAAACTTTAGCAGAAAGTGACGCGTGGAAGCAAATATGAATTTGAAAGTATGTGAATGTGCAAGGTAGGTATGAAGCATATACCGTCGGTTATCGACATTGTGGAGGAGATTAAAGGTGTTATCCGTCATATTCGATCAACAAACTTGGAATATGGATGAGGATTTGGCGAGATTTGTCAAGATCCTTGATTTGAGGTAACAGAATTGGAAATATTGTTTTGGGGATTCGAAGAAGAGGGAGAAGAAGAAGAGTTGAAAATGGTGATTCTGCAACTGAGTCATAGTCGTTAATGAATGTTCAGTTGGGAGGAAGGATACAAATAAAA
Source organism: Euphorbia lathyris (assembly GCF_963576675.1). Taxonomy (NCBI): domain Eukaryota; kingdom Viridiplantae; phylum Streptophyta; class Magnoliopsida; order Malpighiales; family Euphorbiaceae; genus Euphorbia; species Euphorbia lathyris. Next base: position 44,986,333 of record NC_088919.1, on the reverse strand, counting down.
ACAATGCTCACGTGCTTCTTATTTTTTTTGGCAGTTAATTTGTAACACTACCATTTATATATATATATATATATATATATCATATATTATTTTGTTAAGGCAAAAAAAAATACAAGAAAAACACGAAAATGAATAAAGTTTATATTCTTAAAAAAGAAAAAGTTTATATAAATTCAAACTAAAGAGGATACAAAATTGAAATAGCCAAGAAAACACTCTCTAAATTAATAAGAAAAATCATAAAACAAAAATAATGAATATGTTATGTTTAATTTTAGAAAAATATTATATTTTGAAAAATATTAAATAAAAAAATATTAGAAAAATATTTTACGTTGAATAAAGTATAATACTTACACACTTATTCATTACATGTTGATTCAAAAAGTCGTAATTAGATTTGTAAAATTAGTGAGCAATTCATAAGCTACTGCTCCTCTCAGCCTGTCTTGCATGACATTTAAACAATAAAAATCTTATGTTTGCACTTTGATAAAAACGAGAATTTATCCGCTTTCGATAAATGTGAGAACAAAGCATGAGGCTTTATGTTATTTCATCACTTTCGTTGTTGACTATATCTAGTATGGTCTTGATTTCTCACAAATCTAAAGCATTAATATGTTTCAGAAAGTTTATGAACTTTGTTGAGAATCAATTAGATAGAAAGATCAAAGCTCTAAGAACTGAGCATGATCAGGTATATATTTTAGATTAATTCAAAGTTTTATGTGATGAAAAGAAATTGAACATTAGTTATCAATACAGCGCGCTATGTGACAAAAGGATGTTGTCGAGAGGAGGAATTAAACTTTTCTCAATATGATTAGGTCTATGTTGGCTAAAGCAAATTTAATAATTATTGAAAAGATATTTTCTAGTTACAACCATTTATGTTCTGAACTGAGTGCCCTCCAAATCGGTCACCTCTACTCCATATGAGTTATGGTTATATAGCAAACTCAATTTAAGTCAACTTAAATTATGGGATTACACTGTTTTTATCATAATACCTCGAACAAGTTTTATGAAACTAGTCCCAAGAGGTAAAAGAAAATCTTTATAAGATATTCAGACGTATCGAAAGGATATGTTCTAGTAGGAGAAAACAATGAAGAGTGAGAAAATTTGAATCACAAAGACATTATCTTGTTAGAGAAAAAGTTCCCTAACTTAGGCGAAATTGACCATGATCTTACTTTGTTCTAAGAATTACTCAAACCGACCTCTCCATTCGAGTGGGAGAAATTTTGAGGAGCAAGAAAATGTTATGGTACCTCAAAACGTTACGAATGATCTAGATCTTGCCTTAAGTGGGAGTATGGAATATGGCTCAAGTGAGAGTACTCGAAACTATGACGAATGTACAACATATGTTTATCTAGATTCGAAAACGCGTGGTACTAAAAGGTAAAAGTCTAAAACTGACGATTTAGTATCGAAGCACGACTCCTTTAACTACTCAAGACGGCACGGAGCTCAGAAATATCCAAAAAGCTCTCGCATGTCCCGAAGAGGGCAAGTGGATTAAGCAATGGAATAATAAGTGTATTCCATAGGGGCGAAAAGTAATTGGGAACAAGTGTATTCTCAATATAAAGTGAAAGGTTGATGATAATATTGAAAGAAATAAAGATCACTTGATCGCTAAAGGCTATACACAATAGAAAATGAGAGACTTTGAGGAGACATTCTCATTTATTGTAAGGTTTATATCAATGAGACTAATTCTAGCTATTGTGACAAGTTTGAACCTAGAGTTATATCAAATGGATGTAAATATTGTCCTTCTCAAATGGAGAACTAAACAAAGAAATCTATATGGGTCAACCTATAGGTTTCATCGAACCAAGACTGCGAACGAAAGCTTCGCAAATCGAGTAAATCAATTTATGGCTTGAAACAATCTTATAAACAATGGTACATTAGATTTCACAATGAATTGATATTGAATTACTTCAATCCAATTGAAGAAGACCGTTATGCTCTAAAAGCAAATTTATCTTCTTGTCATTATACATTGATGACATCCTCATAGATTGAAATGGCATTGTATATGTAAACCAAATCAAAGGGTAAATTTCACTCATGGTGTACAACCTTTACCCTAAATCACACTTTGGTGTACGACCTTCAATTTGTCTCACTAATATATATGAACTTATAGGTGACCTCCCACTATAGTGTACAACAGTTAAAAATGACCGATCAACTCGAAGTCAATGTGCCACATCAGCCTTTTTCATCATTTTCATTAATAAAAGTGGGACCCTCAAATTATAAAAAAATTAATTTTATATATTTCTCTTTTTTACCCTTATCCCCCATCCTTTCATCTTATTCATTCATCCTCTTCCCCTCTATTTTTTTCTCTCTCCAATTTTTTTTCTCTCTTTAACTCCTCTCTCTATCTAACCTCTTTTTAAGTATGTGATGAGCCTGTTTGAAGAGCTGGTCTGTAAAATGCAAGGTTTTGTGACCCATAATACCAAAACAACACAATATTTCTCATTAATTGAGGTGATGCTTTTTTTTTATGAGACCATGAATTTTTTTTATCAAACGAATGAAAATGTGGTTGCTGGAGAAAGAAAGATTTTAGTTTCTGAAATTGGGTTTCAGAGATGACCTTTGTACAATAAAGATCTAGGCTAGTAACCACCCATTAGACATTGAATTACAAATCTAGTGGTTGTAAATTCATAAATCCATTTCTTCAGTTTTATTATTATTTTTTTTCTCTCAGGGTATCGAAATGACTGCAACTTTCTTCTTCTCTATTGAGTACTAATAGAAACGGTATCTGGGTATGAGCGGAGATAACGGCGGAGACAACTAGTTACCATGAGAAGCAGACGCGATGGCTCCGATGAAAGTCTAAACCAGTGTTGAGTTTAATAAATATTCGTCTGAGAAGATCATCTGCTAAACTGGACTAAGAAGCAAGAGACATTTCCATCGAATTTGATTCTTAATCATAACTATTTTTTAAAATCCTAATTTAAATTTCAGTAAACCCAAATATATATATAAATATATATGAGATGTGATTTGTACCCCCAAGCTCTTGTGCATCCTTCATTTAGACTAACATGATTTGCAGAATAAGTCTTGGGAGAATCTATAAAAATTTTGGAGTGTTGATTAAGAGGGTAAAGAGGAAGAGAGAGTTTTGCGAAGAAGATAAATAAGAAATGGAAAAATTAAGAGAGAGAGACTTTGTATTTTTGGAAGGTTGATATTTAGATTTAAAAGTGAAGCAAACCCAGATGGAGGAAGAGGATGAAGATAGATAGAAATTTACTCAAGGTTGAAGCTGTTACTGCCATTGATGTTCACAAATTTAGCTTTAGGCATTAATATTACCAGAGAGAGAAGGAGAGAAGAAAACAAGGGTATAAATGTAATTTTATATGATGGGTCAATTTTTGACTTTTTGACCGGTCAAACGGCTGATGTGGTGCGTTGACTTCGAGTTGACCGGTCATTTTTACCTGCTATACACCATAGTGGGAGGTCACCTATAAGTTCATATATATTAGTGAGACAAATTGAAGGTTGTACACCAAAGTGTGATTTAGAGTAAAGGTTGTACACCATGAGTGAAATTTACCGCCAAATCAAAGTCGGGTTAAGTTCAATTTTGAAATGGATTACATAGGTTAAGTAACATATGTCCCTAGAATTAAGGTTTCAAGAAATTGTTTAAACAAATTGTTGCAATTGTATTAAAAGACATACATCATCAACATTTCAAACCTGTAGACAGTCCAATAGGCAATGGTATGTCTCTTCGCATTGAAATGTGTCCTTTAACACAACAAAGAGGATTGAACATGAGAAATGTTCCTTATGCTAAGCATCATAGATAGTTGTGATGTACGTTATGATGTGTACAAGACCAAATATTTGTCATGCCATTAGGATACTCAGTAGATATGAGTCCAACTCACACACGCATATTGAATTATTATAAAAGAGCATGGTATCTTATAGCAACTGTAGTTTAATCTCGGTGTTATCTAAAAAGATCTGCAATTAGAATAATACATAGATGTAGATTTGATAGAAGAATTAGATATGAGAAAATCCATGTACACTTGAGTTTTTCCATTAAGATAAGGTTCCATACTCATTGAGCAGTGAAAAAACTAGTGAGTCCATATCTGCCATAGGAGTATAGTATGTGTGATACTCATCTATAATACGATAGGTAGTGATGAGGAATATGGATCGAAGGCTTTCTAAACCCATAAGCCCACCACATTCACTATAAATACCCCTACAAATGGAAGGTATAGCTCTCTCTCTCTACACACTACTTTATCTCTCTACTTATATACTCCTACTAACTTAAGCATCGGAGTGTACACCGGGGGCCTCCCCCGATGCAAGTCCGACGAGCGGAATGGAAGCAACCTCGCCTTTTGTACCCGATGAACTCCGAAGATCCACTTCCTCATTATTTGGTGCGGTGAGCGTGGAGTAGCACACGATTCATCAAATCTGTCTCTCCCTTTAACCATTGATGGAAGGGAATCTTTGGTTTTGATCAATACCCAACGAGTTTCAAAAGTCCAGGAGCATAAAACTCAGATTTTTGGAGAGTTGCAAAGCTTTCGTCAAATCTAAGCCTCATTAAGCATGAATTATAGCTCTAGTGGGCCTGGATCATATTTTCATTAAAAAAGGGTCAGGAAAGTGGTCCTTGATAGAGATATTGCAATTCATAAAGGTGGAGATCAGACCTTCGGCATTTCTAACTATTCAAAACGGGTCCACACACCTTTCAAAGACGATGTGTGCTTCTCCGAGCATTTTGAAGTGGATCCATGATCTCTGGGCTTTTCGATGTTGTTCGGCAATTTCCGAACTTCTGAAGCCAATCCGAACCTCCCCGGATCTACCATTCACACCCTTTGGATATGCTAGCCGATTTGGACCTCCTCAGGATTGCCCAATTGGTGTCTATCTACACCGTCCGGGTGTGACCATGTTGGACAGCTCCTTCCAAATCTATAGATGTCGGTTCACACAAATCTACACATTAAAGGCAGGGGGAGGTCGAACAAATAGGAGGAACAAACAAAGCAGTAAACAAGAGTGTGAAAATACATAGAAGATAATTAACAAGCTCACTTGTAGGTCCTCGAATCCAATCAAAGTTCGAAGGCGGAACCTCTCCGCTAAAATAGGAAGCTCCGTCGAAGTCCTCCTCGGGAAATCGGAAGCCCCGTCAAAGTACTTGTTTCGAAATCGGAAGCTCATTCGAAGCTCTATCCAAATCGACCCCTTTTTGTTCGAATTACTCTCGAAGTTAGAAGCTATTCGAAACTTGAGATCACCCTCGCATCCGAGTAACACCTGTAATCTGAGGTCCTTCTAATGTCGATTCACAATCGCTCGATACCTAGAGCCAACTCGGACCTCTTCGCATCTACTGTTTGTGCTATCCGAACACATTTGCGGATCTGTTTTTCATCATGAATTTTGTTGCCTCGATTCAAGCTGTCCGATTATCATGAGCATGGCTACTTGATTCAAGCCCATCCGACTAGTAGGCATATTGAAAATTGGTATCAATCTGCACCGCCCGAGTGTGTCCGCATCGAGCTGCTCCTTCTAAATCTGTAGAGGTCGGTCCAGTCAACCCATAAAATAAAGAGTAGAGAAAAATCTCAATGCAGAGAAAAGATGAAGCATGCAGAGGAGGGATTAAAGTTCATAGAAGCCAATTAGAGAGGTATCCTATTTAACTCTCTTTTTACTATGAATGCCATGTGCCAATTTCCCTGATGATGCATGGCTTATTGATTGGCACTTTGAGGACACATGTCTTACGAAATGACAAACTGCACAAATTAAAGAGATCATTAACTTATCATGGATATAATATTTTCTATGATGTATCCTGCATTCATCCTTACACAATGACACTTCCATTTCATACATAATTACATTATTACCTTATATCTGGAAGCAAGCACTTTAAACAACATTTTTCCAAGCACTAATATTTTTCAACAAGAGCATAATACTTCTGGACATATTGAAGCAATTATTCTTTATTCCTCATTTGGAATAAGCACATAGTATCCCTCCATCGTACACGAGCAATTTATTTCACTTATTTGTCGAAGGCCGTATCTGGACGCGTATATTTATCTATTTGTCGAAGACCGTCTCCGGACGTGTATATTTATCTATCTCTCGAAGGCCATCTCGGGACGTGTATATCTTTATCTATTTGTCGAAGGCCGTCTCCGGACACGTATATTTATCTTATTTTTCGAGGGCCGTCTCTAGACGCGTATATTTATCTATTTTTCGAAGACCGTCTCCGGACGTGTATATTTATCTATCTCTCGAAGACCGTCTCGGGACGTGTATATCTTTATCTATTTATCGAAGGCCGTCTCCGTGCGCGTATATTTATCTTATTTGTCGAGGGCCGTCTCTGGACGCGTATATTCATCTATTTCTCGAAGGTCGTCTCTAGACGTGTATATTCATTTATTTGTTGAAGACCGTCTCTAGACATATATATATATATATATATATATATATATATATATATATATATATATATATATTTATTCTCAAAGACCATCTCCGGACGTGTATTTATTTCATTTATTCTCGAAGGCCGTCTCTAGACGTGTATATATTCATTTATTCTCGAAGGCCGTCTCCGGACATGTATTTATTTCATTTATTCTCGAAGGCCATCTCCGAACGTGTATATATTCATTTATTCTCGAAGACCGTCTCCGGACGTGTATTTATTTCATTTATTCTCGAAGGCCGTCTCCGGATGTGTATATATTCACTTATTCTCGAAGACCGTCTCCGGACGTGTATTTATTTCATTTATTCTCGAAGGTCATCTCCGGACATGTATATATTCATTTATTCTCGAAGACCGTCTCCGGGCATGTATTTATTTCATTTATTCTCGAAGGTCGTCTCCGGACGTGTATATATTCACTTATTCTCGAAAACCATCTCCGAACGTGTATTTATTTCATTTATTCTCGAAGGCCGTCTCCGGACGTGTATATATTCACTTATTCTCGAAGACCGTCTCCGGACGTGTATATATTCACTTATTCTCGAAGACCGTCTCCGGACGTGTAATTATTTCATTTATTATTCTCGAAGACCGTCTCTGGACGTGTATTTATTTCATCTATTCTCGAAGGCCGTCTCCGAAGGTGTATATATTCACTTATTCTCGAAGACCGTCTATGGACGTGTAATTATTTCATTTATTATTCTCGAAGACCATCTCTAGACGTGTATTTATTTCATTTATTCTCGAAGGCCGTCTCCGAATGTGTATATATTCACTTATTCTCAAAGACCGTCTCCGGACGTGTAATTATTTCATTTATTCTCGAAGGCCGTCTCCGGACGTGTACATATTCATTTATTCTCGAAGACCATCTCTGGACGTGTATTTATTTCATTTATTCTCGAAGGCCGTCTCCGGACGTGTATATATTCATTTATTTTCGAAGACCGTCTCCGGACATGTATTTATTTCATTTATTCTTGAAGGCCGTCTCCGGACGTGTATATATTCATTTATTCTCGAAGACCGTCTCTGGACGTGTATTTATTTCATTTATTCTCAAAGGCCGTCTCCGGACGTGTATATATTCATCTACTCCTCGAAAACCGTCCCAAGCGACGCCACAATTATTCACAAATCGTCCCAAGGGACGCAACCATTATCCATAAGCCGTCCTAAGCGACGCAATTATTATTCATAAGCCGTCCCAAGCGACGTAATTATTATTCATAAGCCGTCTTAATTGACGCAATTATATTCATAAGCCGTCTCAATTGACACAACTATATTCATAAGCTGTCTCTATTGACGCAATTATATTCATAAGCCGTCTCAATTGACGCAACTATATTCATAAGCCGTCTTCATTGACGCAATTATATTCATAAACCGTCTCATTTGATGCAAGTATATTTATAAGCCGTCTCAATTGACGCAACTATATTCATAAACCGTCTCAATTGACGTAATTATATTTATCTATTCATCGAAAACCTTCTCTGGACGTGTATATACCATTTATGTCTCGAAGACCGTCATTCGACGCGTATATTGTCATTTATTTCTCGAAGACCGTCATTCGACGTGTATATAGTCATTCATTTCTTTCTTGAAGACCGTCCCTCGATGTGTAAATATTTATCTACTCTTCGAATACCGTCCCTTAACATATATATATTCATCCATTACTATTCGTAAAGCCGTCTTAATCGGCACCATTATTATTCATAAGCCATCCCAAGCAACGGAATTATGTTCATTACCGCCCCTAGAATGTTTCGAACCTCGCATAAATACTCGAAAGACTCTTGAAAGGGGGGACTACTTGATGAGGAATATGGATCGAAGGCCTTCTAAGCCCATAAGCCCACCACATTCACTATAAATACCCCTACAAAGGGAAGGTATGGCTCTATCTCTCTCTACACACAACTTTATCTCTCTACTTATATACTCCTACTAACTTAAGCATCAGAGTGTACACCGGGGGCCTCCCCCGATGCAGGTTCGATGAGCGGAATGGAAGCAACCTCGCCTTTTGTACCCGATGAACTCCGAAGATCCATTTCCTCATTAGGTAGTATGGTCAAATTAGTTTGTAAACCGTTTAAGTATTCATGCCTCACATACTTTTGTAGTGACTAACAATGATATAGTCAATCTACGATAAGCTTTTGCTAATGATCAAAGGATCCATAGCAATATAAATCACATATCAATTAAGTTTTGTTAGAAATTTAATTGCACATAAAGAAGTCAATATATGAAGTATGTATTTATTTATGACAAGGTATGAGATCCACTTACCAAACCTGTCGAGAAATATGTTAGTGCTAAACATGTTAGATCTCATTATTTGCTTTGGATCTAAACATACTTCTATTTCATTTATTTTGAAAACATGATTATTCAATTAAGATTGAATGTTTACAATACACGGGTGCAGATACCATTTATTGATATTTGTTATTATTCTATTATACATGCCAGATAGAAAATTAGTTTACTCACACGAGTGTTTACCCTTATTTTGTCATAATGATGATAAAAGGAGTAAGGATGAGGTTATTTTTTTTAGCAAAACGAGACCTTGCCCAATAAATTTGAGCAACCTTACATAAATGATGAAATTAGTTTCTAAAGCATAAGATGAATATATGATGGAAAACATTATACATAATGGATCTCAACTTTTTCCTGGCGTAAGACTCACATCGTAAAAATATGGTTTCTCGAATTCTATTCTTAGGACCCTTAACTTGTTCTGGAAGTATCATTTGATTTTACTTATCTTGAAAGGAAATTCTGAAGGTCATGAAATAATTCGAACTGTAAAAGAACCTGGCCATTTAAACAAATTAGACCATGATGGAAAGAACATAATAAGAAAAAAAGATTTCCACTTAATCACATCTAAGTGTTTCTATATTTCACCGTCATAAAATTTATGTTCGGACAATAGAGAAGTGTAATATATAACTTCAAATATAGTCCAAGATATTCAAAATGTTAATGTTGACATCTTACATAAGTATACTTACTATTCCCTCCATTCTCTTGTATAAATCATTTTAGGGTATTTCACGCAAATTAAGAAATATATTGTTGAACTAAAAAATATTCTCTCTGTTGTCACTATTGGGGAATAAGTATTGGAATATTAAAAAAAAACACATGTACCAATATAAAAAAAATGTAATATTTAGACCAAAAAACTAAACTAAAAGTCTTTGTAAAAAACTAATTTACTAGAATGACTTATATAATGAAATGGATGGAGTAATTTAATACGCTAATAAATCAAAACAAACATTTTCTCGAATCTATCTAACTTAATCTAACATGATAATAACTTATTATCTAACTTAATCCAACATGATAATAACTTATTATCAAGTTTCACGTAGTTTCTAGTAGACCTCTGCATGAGCCGATGAACCCGCCCGCCCGGCTCGAGCCCAGGCCCATTTAGCCGAGCCTGAACACATAAAATTGGGGGTCAATTACATGAATATCATAATTAACTACAAAATTACAACTAAATCATATTATCAAATTTAATTCTTAATATGTCATTATTTTTTATATATTACAAACAAAGTATGTTTTTACGTCCTAATTTAAAAATTCTGGACCCAATTCATAAATCCTAAACCCTCCTAGATACCTAATTTATAAATTCTAATCCTTAAAATATATTGAAAATGCTGATTTTACTAGTTTGACATAATTCAAAATCATTACTTGACATAATTGTAAATAATTTTTCAAATATGAATTTTTGTGTAAATTTCTCTAAAATTGGTGTCAGGTCCGGCCCGGCCCAAGCCCGAATAAACCCGCCTAGAAAATAGGCGGGCTTGGACTATATAAATATCCGTCTGGCCCGGCCCGTTCTCTCTCTATATATATATTTATAAATTATATATAATATTTATTTACCCTCATATATATACTCCTCAATTCATCTCCTCCTAACCCTAAATGCTGTAATTTTATTTCGAATTTAACTATTATGTTTATTCTTTTTTATTAAAAAAAAAGTTAGTATTTCATTTTAATTGAAATTTTTTTAATATAGATATGAGCTTGGACGGACGGGCTTGGGATTCCTTTTTTAGGTCCGAGCCCGTCCGAGCCCGAGCCCGACTCTAATTAGTGTGGGCTTGGGCTTGTCAGGTTTTATTAAAAGCCCGACAGGCCCGGCCCAATCCGGACCATACCGAGGTCTAGTTTCAAGTTGAGAATCAGAATCAAAGTCACATATAGTTCTCCCAAAAATATAGTTTTTTATATTCTTAATTCTAACTCTAATTATAAGTCTATGATCAAATGTTTACAAAAACTAAGCACACTGATCTAAGAAGGTAATTGAAAGTTGAAACAACATCAAATAGAATATAATGCTGAAGAGTTTTATTTTTTTAATTATACATTCTGGACACATACAAGTAATCATCCATTAACTACCAAGTAGCAATTTATTCACCAAAGATGACATTTTATTAAGCAGGCCATTCTCTAGTACACCCAACACAAGTTCCACATTCATCTGAAACGGCTCACAAGATCATTGCTCAGCCTGCACGATTCACATAATAATGATATTAGTTTTTAGCCGAGACGGAGTCTGCGGTGGAATAGGGGGAGTCACAGAGAGTCAGTTGACCCCTAATTCAGGGGAGTATTTTATACTGGCTGCCTCACTGGTTCTCCAGACCAACTATTTCATGTTATGATGTTCATTTAGGGATCTTGTCTTATGGCTTACCTGAAACCGCTTCTTGTAGTATGCAACAAGCTCTTTTGGATCTGTTTTGGTCTGCTTGTAAGCCCCAATCTTGTTGATCTCCTGCATGCATTTCATCAATGCTGAAGTCAGAAACCAACAACTGAAAACGCATCCAACCGCGACAATGACATACTCTTTTCAAAATCCTTGTTCATTAGATAATCAGTAATGAGTACTCATGTAAACTTATAGCTCCAACGTTCAGCTATGTAACAGCGAATGACTGCTCATAAGGTTTAACGAAACAAGAAAACTTCGTATATAAAACTCAACCAACATGAAGGTGCAGAATACTAAAACTGAGGTACAAGTAAAAACTGGAGTGTACAAAAGGGTTGTGAGTGAGAGTACAGATTTTTCCGAACTTCTATAATGAAAGCTTATAAACCCTGTAGAATAGAGCTTCGGCGAAGTCTGCATCTCGATCTACGAAGAAACTCCTGGAAAAAAAAAAGACTTTTTCTAGCCTCCCTAGCACTAACAAGCGTTCAGCCATTACTTGGTTATGTGAAGGCCTCTTGGCCATTATTCCCGTAACAAAAGCCAAGTCATTCTCCTTGTATTTTCTAACTTTTTCCAAACCAGAGCGTAAAGGCCAATCGGCCAATACGTTTGTACGTGTTCAAACCTCTCTTTTCTTTTGATTTCTGTCTCTTTTTTTTACCAAAAGAAATGCAATAGTCGATCTGCCATTAGGTAACGGTCGACCAACCATTACATATATTTCTTCTCTTTTTTTACTTTTTCTTTTTCCAATCCAAGAGGGTAAAAGCCGAGTTGTGGATATTTAGAAACAGCGCATACCTCAATCCATGCTGCAAGTTTAGGCCTGCCAGATGTGATGTCGTAGTTGTAAATCTCTGAGAAGTATATTTGCAATCTTTCAACAAATGGTATATATGCTATATCCGCCTAAAAAGAATAGTCATATTACCACAGGGTAAAAAAAAAAATGAGCAACTATAGTATGCATTTCTCAATCGCAAAACAAAGAATCCATCTTTTATGTGTTAAGACCAGAAGAAGAATCAAAAACAAAATTAAGAAAGGCTACTTACCAAACTGAACTGGCCACCAAGCAAGAATGGCCCATCATCAAATTTCTTAAGAGCATTTTCCAAGTAATCAAAAGCAGGACCTGAAGGCAAGTAATCAATACAAATAAGCAATAGTGCATATGCAGAAAGGAGAAAACTATCCATACAACAACAACAAAATCCCAGAACCGACCAGCTTCTTTTGTTGCATCTGCTCCCTTAAGTGAACCATACAAAGTTCCAACAAATTTATCAATGTAGGCAAACAACTCTTCAGCAAACCCTTTCTTAGCAGGATCCTGAAGTAAGTAACATCACATATATGTTTAATCAAACTTCCTATGCAGATCTCAAGTAGCTTTTACACGGAGTTCTGAAAGTCTTACATCGGGTAAAAGAGAGGGGCCTTCGAAGTTACTATCTACATATTTGATCAAATCAAGACTCTCCCCCATGATTTTGCCATTATGTTCCAAAGCAGGCACCTATAGAGAAGGAACATGCATTATCAAGTAGACAGAGTTTTAAACCTCTCCAATGGCTTATTCAATTAGTCCATTTCAAGAGCCTTAGAGAGTACTAAAGCATAATTCATCGCTACTAAAAAAAAAAAAAAACGGCCCGGTCGCACTACGCGTCCCCGCTGAGCGAGGGTCCGGGGAGAGGTCCCACCACAAGGGTGTACTGGGGCAAGCCTTCCCTGCCAATTTATTTGGCAAGAGGCCGCTCGTAAGACTCGAACCCGTGACCACAACAACGTTTACCATTGCGCCAAGGCTCGCCCTCAAATGAAAATCCAAATAATAAATAAAAGCAGACCTTATTGACAGAGTAAACTTTCTCCCCATACCAAGACGGTCTATTTTGAAGGTTGAGAGGAACTAGCTTGATTTTGTCTTGTAATCCCTACAATCGTCAAATCATAAATCATAAGAAAAAAAATGTTAAAAAAGAAAATAGAAAAGTGAAGAAGCCGACCTTGTAGTTCCTGGTGATCCACACTCTCTGTGCAAATGGACATGTATAGCATGTATACAGCCTTCAAATAGGGGCAAAAAACAAAAGTATAAGCATACACTAGACGCAATCGAATCTGAATTCTTATTTCTAAATAGATCAAAAAGCCAAAAAAGGTTCAATTAAGCAAAGAAACACTGACTTAATGGTTCCGTCGAAGAGAGGAGGCTGATCGGCGGTGGCATCCAAAGGCGGGGGCAAATTCTCTTGTACGCTCTTATCCAAACTTAAAATTTTCATAAAAGCAAGAAGAAAAATCAGAGATGAAAACAAAAATAGGCGCTAAAAGATGAAAAAAGGAATGAAGAATCTTACCTAGCCATTGTTGGTGTAGGTTAGTTGATCGGAGAAATGGTTCTGAACAAACGATTTAGGAGATGGTGATTTGATAGTGAAATAGTGTTGCAGAATGGAGAGTTGTCATTTATAGATTGTGTGAGAGTGTGTGTGATGTTTGCAGTGACGAAATCAGCCGTTATATCATCTTCTTCGTATATACCAGACTGACGGAATTTTTTTACGGTGATATCAAATAAGCTAAAAACGATTACATACTTTATCTTATGCACAGGCTTAACTTGCCAGCTGCTAGTTTATTTTGTTCACGAGCTTACTTATGAGCGGTTAGTTTCTTTTGTTCACGAATAGTTGTTTATTGAGTTTCTATTGAGCTTATTCACGAACCTATTCATGAACATTATAATCAAGATTATTTATGAACTTGTTCACGAGCCTATAATTGAGAGTGTTCAGGAACTTTCGAGTGGCTTGTTTATAAATTGAGTTGAGCTAAACCGAATTTTTATCAAGACGACCACTAGACCGCTTATGAGCGGCTCGGTTCATTTACAGCCCTAATGTTGACAAGTTACGACAATTTTAGACATTATAAAAAAATCTAAATATCGTATTCAAAAGTTCTGCATTAGTTGCATATTAATTGATTCAGAAATTAAGGTTTTTAGGTTTGAAAATGGACCCCCTTTAAGCTCGATAATGTTTGGATATTTTTTTTATCCAACATGTAGAGAATAAAATCCAGATAAGACGAGACTTATACTATGCCATGCCCCTGAGCTTCCATCACTGTTAAAAAACATTGTGTCTATTCCCCCGAACTTAGATAAAATGATTTATTGGTCATTTAGATTTGTTTAAAGAGATTTATTGACACCCTAAATTTTCTTGTAGTATTCTATTGATCTCGTAAATTTGTTGATTTAATTTTAACATATGATAAAATAAATATGTGTTGTATACGTTTCAAACCCAGTGATTATTCGGGTGCGAAAATATATCATATATTAATATAAACTATATCTTATAACTATTAGTTAACGTTTCCACGGTAATTTTTAATTTGCTAACCCGAACATCTTAATAGAGGTTTCTATTTAATTTTTCAGTCCTCTTAATTCTTTTAGCATTACTATTATTCTAGAGCTCTCTAATAGTTGGTGGGAATTTTGGACACATTTGTTGACTCTTCCATATTGTAAGTAGACACAATTCTTGGCATGATTAACACTCACGGTCATTATCAAAAAGAAAAAACACTCAAAGGGAAATGGGAAAGTGTAATAGGTAAATTATAAAATTTATCTAATTGATAGGCTCATTTATATATTTAGACTCGTTATATCATTCTTTACAAAATTATACATTTTTAAATTAGACTTTTCTAAAATACTCTTAGTATATATATATAATAACTTAACCATTTATTTATTTCTTCTTCTGTAAAGACTTATTCAAAAACTTGTGCGAATTCTTTGTTTCACCGCGAGTTATGTGTGCGAGTTATTGTTGCGATTTCTATGATAAAGGTCCGAAAGAAGGTAAGTCCCTAAGGTTATTTATGATATATTTTGTATTTTTGTTTTGTTGTTGGTTTAGGGTGTTTGGGTTCGATTAAAACTCCAAAAATCAGTCAATAGAGGTGCAAACTAACTTAAAATATACAAAACTAACCTATAAAAAAAATTATATATGAAACCGAAGTTGGAATGGAAAGGATGGGAAGTGGGATGAAAGAAATGGTTAAATGTTATATATATACTAAGAGTATTAAATCCAATTTGAAAATGTCTAGTTTTATAAAAGGTGATGCAATGAGCCTATCAATTGAACCAGTTTTATAATTTTTCCGAAATTAATGGTTTAATCCAACTATAACTCTTAATGCTTTTGCTAATCGATCAAATACAATTTTTAGGGCCATAATAGATACTAGTTTGATTCTTTTTTACCAAAAAAAAAATTATTTTGAAATTTTACCAAATATTTTTTTATCTCTTATTTAAAATTAAAAAGTAACTCCGCCTGTGAGGGTCACTTGGTGGCCTTTACAGCCGGTCCCAAGCCCGGACAAAGGAGGAGGGTTGCAGTAGGTTTGTGGCGGCCAGCGTAAAACTTAGCCACATCTTATGACATGAACCATAATATAAATACCGTTGGGGCGTTCCCTACTCAGCGACGCGCTGCACTTCCTAGACCCGGGTGTAGTGATAAATGTGCAAGGGTTGCTAGGTCGTCGCCCCGAAGCGGCGCGCCACCCCAGGACCCGGGGGTGGTGTCAAATATGCAAGGGTTGCGGGTAAATAAGCTAGTCCACGGTAATGGTAGGGGTAGGGGTAAGGGTAGTAGGTTACGCTTTGGGACATGGAACATAGGTTCTTTGACAGGAAGATTAGCTGAAATTGTAGATGTTATGAAGAGGAGGAGAATAAATATATTATGCCTACAAGAAACCAAGTGGGTTGGAGCCAAGGCTAGAGAGATAGCTCCTTGGGGTTATAAGCTTTGGTACTCAGGAAAGGATAAGGGTAGAAATGGAGTAGGTATTCTTATTGATAGGGAGTATATTGATGAGGTAGTAGCGGTGTCTAGGAAGAGCGATAGAATTATGAGTGTTAAGCTAGTGATAGGGGATGAGGTTGTGAATGTCATTAGTGCATATGCGCCACAAATAGGATTAGATGTGTCTATAAGACAAGCTTTTTGGGATGACTTAGAGGAAGTGGTGCAACAGGTTCCTAGGGATGAAAAAATGGTACTAGGGGGTGATCTCAATGGACACGTGGGTTCTAGGCGAGATGGGTTTGAGAGTGTTCATGGAGGGTATGGCTTTGGAGATAAGAATGAAGCAGGAAATGATATTTTGGGATTCGCATCAGCCTATGACTTGAGTATCATGAACACATGGTTTATGAAGAGAACATCCCACTTAGTGACTTATCGGAGTGGCGGTAATGCGAGCCAAATTGACTTCTTCTTAGTAAGGAGTGCTTGGAGAAAGAGTTATATTGATTGTAAGGTGATCCCTGGTGAGAGTACGACAACCCAACATAGAGTAGTGGTGCTAGATTTTCGAAGTAGGAAATGTATAAGAAAACAAACACCTCAAGTAGAGACTAAGATTAAGTGGTGGAAATTGCAAGGGGAGAATCAACAAAAATTTGTGGATGAGATGACCAAAAAAGATATTTGGACTTGCAATATGGATTCAGATATAGATTCGATATGGAATAAGATGGAGCATAGTATAAGGGAAGTAGCGAAGAAAGTTCTAGGGGAATCTAAAGGTAGCATGCCACCGGGTAAGGACACATCTTGGTGGACAGAAGAAGTACGACAAGCAGTAAAGAGTAAGAGAGAATCCTATAAACTATTGGGGAAATGTAGGAGTGACGAGAACTACGAAAAATACAAAGAGGCTAAAAGGGAAGTAAAGAAGGTCATACGAGATGCTAGAGCAAAGGTGAATCGGGATCTGTATACGAGATTGGATACGAAAGAAGGGGAAAGAGACATATATAGAATTGCTCGGATGAGAGATAGGAAGACGCGAGATCTCGGAAAAGTTAAATGTGTGAAGGATGTGGACCAGAAAGTCCTAGTTGGAGATAAGGATATCAAGGAACGATGGAGGTCCTATTTTGATGACTTATTTAATGGAGATCGCCAACAAGATGTTGGAGATATAAGTATCCATCACGATATGATAAATCATGAATGCCTGCGGAGAATTCAAAAGGGTGAAGTCAAAATGACATTAAGTAAGATGAAGTTGAAGAAAGCAGTAGGACCTGATGGCATCCCTATTGAGATTTGGAGATGTTTGGGAGAAAGAGGAATCGAATGGTTGACGACGTTCTTCAACAAAATTTGGAGAAACAATAAGATGCCATCAGAATGGAGGAAAAGTACCTTAATCCCTTTGTATAAGAACAAAGGCGATGTCCAAGATTGTGCCAACTATCGGGGAATCAAATTAATGAGTCACACTATGAAACTTTGGGAGCGAGTGATTGAACAAAGGCTAAGGAGGACGGTGAAGATCTCGGAAAACCAGTTTGGCTTTATGCCGGGAAGATCAACTATGGAAGCCATCCATCTAATGAGACAATTAATGGAGCACTATCGAAATAAGAAGAAAGACTTGCATATGGTTTTCATTGACTTGGAGAAAGCATATGATAAGGTACCAAGGGAAGTACTTTGGTGGGCCTTGACAAGGAAAGGCATTTCGCGGAAATATATTGACATCATAAAGGACATGTATGAGGGAGTATGCACGAGTGTACGTACTAGTGTTGGGAAGACTGAAGAGTTTCCTATTACGATTGGAGTGCATCAAGGTTCCGCACTAAGCCCATTTCTTTTTGCCATCGTTATGGATGAACTAACAAGTTCACTTCAACATGGTATACCATGGTGCATGCTGTTTGCAGATGATATTGTGTTGGTTGATGAGACGAAAGAAGGAGTGGAGATGAAGTTGGAACTATGGAGGCAAACTCTAGAATCTAGAGGCTTTAAGTTGAGTCGAAGTAAGACAGAATATTTGGAGTGTAAGTTTAGCGGCCGTAGGAGTAGGGAGGCAGGGACAATCACCCTAGATGGGAGAGTTGTTCAGGCCTCGGATTGCTTCCGGTATTTAGGATCTATTATCCAAACGGATGGAGAAGTAGATGGAGATGTTGCTCATAGGATTAAAGCTGGTTGGTCGAAGTGGAAGAGTGTTACGGGTTTCCTTTGTGATCCCGGCATGCCTAATAGATTGAAGGGAAAATTCTACCGGACGGCAATTAGACCAGCATTGTTATATGGTATGGAGTGTTGGGCAGTGAAACACTGCCACATCCATAAGATGTCGGTGGCGGAGATGCGTATGTTGAGATGGATGTGTGGTCACACGAGAAAGGACCGGGTGCGTAATGAAATAATTAGGACAAAAGTAGGGGTCACATCTATTGAAAATAAAATGAGAGAAAACCGACTAAGGTGGTTTGGCCATGTGAGACGTAGAGCGCTTGATGCGCCGGTTAGGAGAACCGAAGAGTGGCAAAGGGATGTAGTGGTGAGGGGTAGGGGAAGACCTAAGCAAACTTGGAGGAGGGTGATCGAGAGTGATATGAGTTTATTGGGAATTGAGGAAAATATGGTAGTGGATAGGACGAAGTGGAGGGAGCGAATCTGTGTCGCTGACACGACTTGATTTTCACGGTTTTATATGATGGTTCATGTTAACCGACCCCGAATCATTTCGGGACTAAGGCTTTGTTGTTGTTGTTGTATTTAAAATTAAAAAGTCAAAATTAGTTCCAAAAAATAGAAACAAACACACTTAATGTTTTTGTTGGAAATCCTATTTTACATGGAATTCAATTCAATTGAATTTTTTTTTTAATATAAGCCATCATCTCAAATAGCAATTGAATTCCTTTATATTAAAAATATTTTCCAAATTTAGCAAATGATTTGGTAAATACATTAAATTCCAGTAAGGAAATTTATTTTTATTTTTTTGCATGAAATTTACTCCAAACAAGAGGTGGATATATATGTGTGAATTTCCTAATTAGATTGCATGATACCCAATATCAATGGTTAAGAGTGAAAAGTCCTCTTACCAAAACTAAACTAGCCAACTAAAAAGGTTCCATTACCAAAATTCCCAAGGGTTACTATATGCGTTAAAACAACAAAAAGTAGCTTAAGAAAACAAAATGTAAAATCTTATTTTGACATCAAAATGTCTTTTTCACATGAAGAAAAAAAAAATCAGTTGTGTGTGGAAACCAACCAAATCACCATAAGAAAGTGACAAAAACAACCACTTTCTTCATTGAATAAAAGATCATTATTGTTGCTTCTGTACTGGATTACAGATCTATCATCTTCAGCTGCTTCTATAACTAGTCAGATTTCTTCAAAAGACTCAGTATTACACCTGCACTAAGACTTGTTGCTACAACACCAAGAGACGCCTCGGTCGATACATGAATCCCTGCATTAAGGATTAACAAGTCTCGTGTTGGTCCATTTATCGACAAGTGAATACGATGTGGATACATTAATGGGTTTGAAAATGCCTACCGAAGTAATCCAGGATCATCTTACATCCAATGAACCCTAGAACAACAGCTATGGACGGCTGAGAAAGGAGAAACCGATTAATCCAACTCAGCTTTTCAGTAAATTTTCAGTATAAAAGTTTACAGTTCAGGGTTTTTTATAGTCACAATATGATGATGATAATATAGGGGATTATAATTGGAAACAATGGTATAAAGTAGTAACTATTGTAATTAAAGAAATTTGATTACCTGTAAATACTCCAACTCTGCCATACCCTCAGAAATAAGCGTGTAAAGTGACCTCAGACCTACATTAGACAGAGAATAGGATTGTCAATTTCTTACACGACAACACGAATTACAGAGAAATCCTGCTTGACACGTCTCATTTAACAAGATTATCATATTTGTGTCATTTCTATTCAATCCTATATAATCATGTAGAATATATTGATCATATAACAGATTCTAACACAATAACCCATTTTGACACCCTTATAGAGATGGGAACGATTAGCCTCTACCTAGAATTACTTTTGTTCCACAGCACCTCCTCCATACAAGGCAAATGCATTTGTGACTTTGTCATCAATATAGAAGAATCAATGATGAAAGACCGAATTTCAGTACAATAATAATAAAGCTAAAAACAGGCGAAAAGCTTAGAGCTCAAAATTTAGCTAATTAAACAGAATATGTTACCTAGGATGGCAAAGAGATTGGAAGAGAACACTATGAAAGGGTCCCGCGTAACACCGAAAACTGCTGGTATTGAATCGACCTATAAGAATTGTGTCAATTGACATTATATTAGCAATATCAGGTGAAAGAACAAATTCATGTACTTTTCTGTTTATCACATGAATGAAGAGCAAGGACAAAAAAAACCTACTGCAAATGCTATATCACTGAGCTCAATAACAGCTACTGTCAAAAGTAAAGGCGTGGCCTGTCCAAAATGGTCGATGCCTGTTAGAAATGAAGCATACATCTTAGCAGACAAATAATATTGGTATGCTAGATCACGATCCATTGATTTTAGTGAAGGCTAGGGTAACATGTTGAACAACTCATAAGGTATATGAATGACTTACTTTCCAAACACCATCTTGATTTGTTATAAAACGATTGCCGTCGTAATTAGCTGCAACGAAAGGAGATAGATGAAAGAAGAATCTCAAGCATACCCAAAATGACAAATATTAGATAGTAAGTCAGATCAATGCCTGGGCATTTCAATGGCTTCTTTCTTTCTAAACTGTTCTTTGACTTCTTTTTTATTGTCTCAGGGAGGCATAATAGTTATCAGGCTATATCCAAGGTGGTTGCTTTCTTATCCTACAGAAATACCAATACAAATGGTGTATGAATGTAAAAACTCAAATACAAGCATACCGATTTCCAATTCGCAGCTTCATCAATGTAGAATCAAAATCTACCAAGTGAGACTGTTTTTCAAGGCTATTTTCTTTCATTGGCGAAATTGAAATTAATTCTAGCTGTGTTCAACTAATTGATCTTCCTACTTACATAGGC
Organism: Euphorbia lathyris; assembly: GCF_963576675.1. Lineage (NCBI taxonomy): Eukaryota > Viridiplantae > Streptophyta > Magnoliopsida > Malpighiales > Euphorbiaceae > Euphorbia > Euphorbia lathyris. Next base: position 44,965,015 of record NC_088919.1, on the reverse strand, counting down.
ATCGGACTACTTTTTTATCAATGGGGTTTGACCTGAATTGTGACCTATATTTCTCGAGAAATAATCTATTACTGCAAAGCTCTATAATACTAAAAACATTTCCATCAAGCAATCCAACTCGTGCATGTCCATAAGAAATATAAAAACCTGAACAAACATATTGCAAAAATTACGTAGAAATATTTGTAGAGGCAGTATATTACATGTGACAGGAATGTATCTCTGGCAGGTCTTCACCAGAAAGTTGTCAGATAGATCAGAGTCATCCTCTTCACTGGCAAATAGCTGAAACAACATAGAAGGTTCGTCATGCATGAGAAGAAAAACCAGTAAAAATCACCATACGCACAAACAAAGTATATAACGTTGCTTGGTGATGATTATAATGATATTCATCCTAATAATAATAACAATCTAAGAATGACATGAAGTTCCGTCAATAGATTAAGCATCCAAAACTTCAAAAATCCGAGCCAATCTTGTTTCTCCCTGTTTTGGGGTACTTTCAATTTGAAAGGCAAATTAATGTGATTTCCAGACCCAAAGCTGAGGCTGCGAATCAAACGAAATAAAACTAACTGATTCAATCTTATCACATTCTTAATCTTTAGAAGGGCCATATCATATATGGTCTAACTGCCTAGCATGTTACCATAGCAAAAAAATAAAAAAAATAAAACTATTATATAGAACAACCTTTTAAACCCAAACCAAAAGTAACTATGAAGAATTGTAATCTATTAGTACTTCTTCATTCTAAAAAAAAGGACCTTGAAAGATGAGTACAACAGTATTGCAGCCAGCCCCAAGTTGACAGCTTCGAACCTCTAAGACAAGGAAACAAGGAAGAAAAGTGATTCTATCTAGTGGGTGTTCAAACAAATGGTAACAATATATAGACAAAAATATTAGGAGCTTGCCTACCTGGAGAGTAGCTGTTCCAAGCAGTATCAATGACAAACGAAAGATGATTGCACCCGCAATACCATAAGAAAGTACCCGATTCTATAGTTCCAACACACAAAATTTTAAATCACCACATGCCCAAAAATTACATATTTTTAGCACAAGATATAGTATTACAACAATATAACTTGACAACCTAAGGACAAGCAAATTGAATAGCCACTATGTTCATTTAGCAAATAGTAGGCTCATAAAGCACACACCTGATACATGAGTGGCACCTTGAAATATTTGAAAACCAGTACAAAGACAAATAGATTGTCCACTGACAAACTCTGCTCCAATATATACCTGAAAGAATCCATGATAAATCATGGTGGAAAAAATGAAGCTTAAAAGTAATGTTGGAAAAAGGTAGCAAAATGCAGGGTTTCAGACAGACAATTCAAATAACATAAAAAATACAGAGAACAAAGATTTAGAAAATGTAAGCTGAAAGTTACTAATTTATTCTTTGGGAAGCTAAGTAAAATATTCCCATCCATTATGTAATGACAATAGAAAGCAGCCAGGAAATGAATCCGAGAAAATGTAAAACCACAAGCTAAAAGTTAGCATAACCCATATTAGGAATATAGCATCCTTGCATAAGCTAAGTCAATATCCATGAATGCCGATTCAAATATTTTTTTTTAAAAATCCTTCATAGATAAATTGACTACAGCATAAAAAAGTCCCTTTCAGATTCTGTTTTCGTGAGCAGGGCTATCAGTTTCTCCGACACAATTTACACAGACAATACATGTGGAACATATATATTACATAACATGATTTTGACATCCTTATTCTGAGTTCAATTAGCATACCCAGCAAAAAACTCAGATGCTTTACCAACTCCATCTTTCAAACCGATACCAATGCCAAACGCCACAGCAGCGCCAACCTGTAAGAATCAATGACTACATTGACCTTAATTAATAGAATGGCACAGTGAATAGCCTCAGACGCCAAAATCGCAATAGGCTGCAAGCTACTCACACATAAAGCAACAGTTCTAATAGAGGTTGAATAATTTTCATGTTCCTGAGCGTTATCCTCCGGTTTATCCACTGAAGAAGCTTCATCATGTGTACGAGGACTGCTTCCCGCAGCTTCTACAGATCAATTCAGCGCAAAAATCCGCAATGTCAAATAAAAAAGGGAAGCTATCCACTGTAGAGTCGGAAGAATATAAGTTAAACATGCAAACATTAACCTGAGGTTGATAAATCAGCATCCGGTTTAGCACCTCTAGAACAAGCAATTGGATAATACTCGTAAGGAAATCTACGACTGCCTGCAATCCGATAATTAAAAACTCGTACGAATCAGTAGCAATGGTTATGAAGTGAAAATCAAAACATAAAAGGATGAAGAGAGAAAGACCTGTTTGGGAAGAAGGAAGGAAGTGAAGTCCGGTCGATTTGGAAGGTCGAAGTGGAGTTGGAATTGAAATTGAAATTGATGAAACCCTAACGGAGAGAGGATGAAAATTGAGAGGAGGTTGAATGGTACTGTGGAAGACAGAAGCCAATCCCATAGCTTCAAGGTAAGGAAAAGAAATTGGAAGAGAAAGAGGATTGAAAGAGAATTATGAATTATATCTTATCCACCATGGAAGCTCTTGGCTGGCAAACAATGGAATTTGAAGACGATTTTCTTTTCAAATACTAGAAAATTAAAAACAAATATCAAATAACGCTCTTAGTATTTTTAAATTTTATACATTTACCTTCGAATTAAGGTCATACGAGATGCTAGAGCAAAGATGAATCGGGATCTGTATACAAGATTGGATACGAAAGAAGGGGAAAGAGACATATATAGAATTGCTCGGATGAGAGATAGGAAGACGCGAGATCTCGGAAAAGTTAAATGTGTGAAGGATGTGGACCAGAAAGTCCTAGTTGGAGATAAGGATATCAAGGAACGATGGAGGTCCTATTTTGATGACTTATTTAATGGAGATCGCCAACAAGATGTTGGAGATATAAGTATCCATCACGATATGATAAATCATGAATGCCTGCGGAGAATTCAAAAGGGTGAAGTCAAAATGACATTAAGTAAGATGAAGTTGAAGAAAGCAGTAGGACCTGATGGCATCCCTATTGAGATTTGGAGATGTTTGGGAGAAAGAGGAATCGAATGGTTGACGACGTTCTTCAACAAAATTTGGAGAAACAATAAGATGCCATCAGAATGGAGGAAAAGTACCTTAATCCCTTTGTATAAGAACAAAGGCGATGTCCAAGATTGTGCCAACTATCGGGGAATCAAATTAATGAGTCACACTATGAAACTTTGGGAGCGAGTGATTGAACAAAGGCTAAGGAGGACGGTGAAGATCTCGGAAAACCAGTTTGGCTTTATGCCGGGAAGATCAACTATGGAAGCCATCCATCTAATGAGACAATTAATGGAGCACTATCGAAATAAGAAGAAAGACTTGCATATGGTTTTCATTGACTTGGAGAAAGCATATGATAAGGTACCAAGGGAAGTACTTTGGTGGGCCTTGACAAGGAAAGGCATTTCGCGGAAATATATTGACATCATAAAGGACATGTATGAGGGAGTATGCACGAGTGTACGTACTAGTGTTGGGAAGACTGAAGAGTTTCCTATTACGATTGGAGTGCATCAAGGTTCCGCACTAAGCCCATTTCTTTTTGCCATCGTTATGGATGAACTAACAAGTTCACTTCAACATGGTATACCATGGTGCATGCTGTTTGCAGATGATATTGTGTTGGTTGATGAGACGAAAGAAGGAGTGGAGATGAAGTTGGAACTATGGAGGCAAACTCTAGAATCTAGAGGCTTTAAGTTGAGTCGAAGTAAGACAGAATATTTGGAGTGTAAGTTTAGCGGCCGTAGGAGTAGGGAGGCAGGGACAATCACCCTAGATGGGAGAGTTGTTCAGGCCTCGGATTGCTTCCGGTATTTAGGATCTATTATCCAAACGGATGGAGAAGTAGATGGAGATGTTGCTCATAGGATTAAAGCTGGTTGGTCGAAGTGGAAGAGTGCTACGGGTTTCCTTTGTGATCCCGGCATGCCTAATAGATTGAAGGGAAAATTCTACCGGACGGCAATTAGACCAGCATTGTTATATGGTACGGAGTGTTGGGCAGTGAAACACTGCCACATCCATAAGATGTCGGTGGCGGAGATGCGTATGTTGAGATGGATGTGTGGTCACACGAGAAAGGACCGGGTGTGTAATGAAATAATTAGGACAAAAGTAGGGGTCACATCTATTGAGAATAAAATGAGAGAAAACCGACTAAGGTGGTTTGGCCATGTGAGACGTAGAGCGCTTGATGCGCCGGTTAGGAGAACCGAAGAGTGGCAAAGGGATGTAGTGGTGAGGGGTAGGGGAAGACCTAAGCAAACTTGGAGGAGGGTGATCGAGAGTGATATGAGTTTATTGGGAATTGAGGAAAATATGGTAGTGGATAGGACGGAGTGGAGGGAGCGAATCTGTGTCGCTGACACGACTTGATTTTCACGGTTTTATATGATGGTTTATGTTAGCCGACCCCGAATCATTTCGGGACTAAGGCTTTGTTGTTGTTGTTGTTGTTGTTGTTGTTGTACCTTCGAATTAAGGTTCAAAATGCAGTAACATCCTTTGCCAATAAGGATTGGTCCGAGTAGTAAGAAGTTGAATCTCTACTTATCTAAATTGAAATGTTAGAATAAATTAAATGGAAGGTAACACTGAAGGACCTAACTCCATATTTTAGTAAATTGGGAGAATAAATTCAAATTTCTAAAACTAGTTCTCCATAAGTCTCTCTCACACTCTATTGTTACGTAAGAGAGAACCTGATTCTTCTCAAAAAAAATTTGAACTATTGGGACGTAGTTTTTCTTTCCTTCTTCAGCCGCTTAGCTTGATTTCTTTTTTTCTCTTCAAAAAGAATCTGTATAGGGTAAATGATTTTGTTTGTTGAATATAATCAGTTTACTATCGCAAAAATTATATTGAAATTTGCTTTAAGTTCTCATTGACGAGGATGATGGGATATGTGGTAACATTTATAAAAGGGTTTCTTTGTTTTCGTTTTTCTACATGATTCTTGTAATTATTTTTAGAAAATGGTGGATAACCTTTCCTCCGCAATTGAAACAAAATCAGTTTTTCTTTGTGTTGTCCTGTTAATGGTTGAAATCTTGGGTATTGAAGGTAGATACCAACCTTATCGTATTGAAATAAGTTTTATTATGTTTTTGGGTCTTCAATTTTATTTCTTCTCATTGGTACAAGTGTAGTTGATAAATAATTTGTGAAATCTTGAGTGACTTTGGTTACATTGTTTTTTTTAGAGGTCTAGTACTTCTCATTGAACAAATATGTGGATTGGATCTTTCAGGAAGTCACTCAATTGATCTTTAATATTTTTACAAACATTTCATATCTATGAATTGATTTAATATATATGAGCCTTTAAATGGGTCTTTATTTTATGTTAGTTATTCTTCATTCTATTTCCTGCAGAACTATGTGGCTTTGATAATCAATTTGGAAATATCGAGATACGTAGGAAGCTTGATAATAAGATATTATCAAGTCCAAACCAGATATAGATGTAAAATTAGATATGTTGGGGAAAATGTGTATTTCGATTTATTTGCATATTAGATTAGCAAGCACTTATGTTTTAAGATTTCTTAATTGGTACAACGTAATAAACTTTGTGATAGAAATATCAATTTTTTTATTGTAAATAGAATTGGACGTTGGACTATAGAATAGTGACTATAGAGTAATGAAAAAGGTAATTAGTTATAGTTCGTAATGCCTAGGATCAAGATATTATAAATTGGTATCAAAGTCTTAGGTTAAATTCTTCTGACCTAACTTAAGGTATATAGTAATTGAGAAATATGAATCATTGATGATAGTTTATAAATAATTTGGAAGGAAATTTTCAAGGCATATAATAGAGACTATAATAGAGAATAATTTTCAATTTAATATAAATAATTTATGTGTTAATGTATTAAATATATATTTATATAATATATCTACTATTTCTGAATTTTTGAGTAAAAATATAGGGTAAATTACATACGTGGTGTACAACATTTACCTGTTATCACACTTTGGTGTACAACCTTTAATTTTGCACACTGAAGTGTACAAACTTCAGGTGACCTCCCACTAAAGTATACACCCGGTTATTATGACCGGTCAACGCTACCATATCATCATATTACCCTTCCAGCTTATTAAAAACGTGTCCCACCCAATGCAAAAAGACTTTTATATCCCTTTCTTATTTCCCTAAAAAAAATTATAAAACATATGAATTATCTCTCCTCTCTCCTATTTCAACTGACATTACGTCTTCCTCGTTCATCCATGGTTCTTCTTCATCGCGAGAACTGCAACAACAAGAAAAAACCCTAAATTTCAAAAATTGCGGGGGTTCACCTGTAAAACACGCAACGCAAGGGCGATAGGCTGCGAAACCCAAAAAAAGACCCAAGATGCCTTCTTCATCCTCTGCGCAAAATGTATAGAACTTTGGGGGAGGATGGATTTGCCATTGCGGAATCCAAGCACCTCTCTCAACGTCTTGGAACGATTCAAACCCAGGGAGAAGATATTTCAACTGTAAGAATTTTGGGGTAAGTCAGTTCTCAAACAAAAATTTGCGTCGTCCTCTTCTATGTGCTCTGTTAAGCTCTGTTAATTTTTTTCCTCTATGCCAGACTCGAAACACATGTAAATTCTTTTAGTGGATGGATCCTCCAATGAACGAAAGGACAAAATCTATCATCCTTGGATTACTGGGGAAGTTAGATAAAATTGAGAAAGAATGTGAGAGATTGAAGAAATGTGAAAGAGAACGAAACAATGATAATGACATGGCAATGGAAAGAGAAACAGAGGAAGGAGTGACACTAATTCAGAGCTAGAGAAATGAGAAAGAAAGCAAGAGAGGACAAATGTGCAACTAGGTTGGGATTTTTTTGTTATTTTGCTTGGTTGTAGTATTTCTAAGCTATTATTGGGTTAGATAGAAGTGATGGTTTTAAGTGCATTATTTTGTGCGTTTTGGTGCATTATTTTATGGGGCATTATTATGGGGCATTAGGTAATACAATTATATGTGCTTAAAACCAACACTTCTCTTTTGAGTGTGAGCAAACAATAATATGTTCCAACAAACATGTGCTTTTATTGATAAAAAACAGAGATTACTTTAGGTATATACATACCACAGGCAAAATATGTTCCAAAGATTTACAAAGGCATATGGAAAACATCACTTTGGGTATACACATACCATATCAAAAACGGGTCCCAAAAATTTATAGAACATATCAAAAACATGTGCCAGAACACCAAAAACATGTGCAAGAACACACCAAAAATAGGTTTCAGAATACACAAAACAAGTAACACTCAACGCCATGGCCTTTGTGAACTTCTTGTGCATGGTCTTCTGCTTGAATCATTCGTTACACTGATGTCAGGGCCGACTCCAGTATTTTAGAGGCCCTAGGCAGGGCTGGCTCTGATTTTTTTATGGGCCTAGATGAAAAAAAGAGATAAAGAAGCCCTTAATAAATAAAAAATTGTACTTAAAAGTTTAAAATAGAAATTTGGATATATTTTAGATCTAAAATATTATATTATTTGGTCATTTAAAAAATTACTATATACACAGTAAAAAAACAATTTGAGACCATTTTGGCTCAGGTCCTAGGCGATCGCACTCACGGCTTATGTTCAGGGCCGATCCACAAACATTTGAGCCTTTTTATGATTTATTGTCCTACTAGATTATAATTTTCATTTTGAATTTGTAAAAATATTCAGCATAATAAAAAATTTGATCGGTACAGGTTGTTATGTAATTAACTCAATATGTTATATTACAAAAAAAATATTTTTTATTAAATCACGTCATAAAACTCAAATACCGAGCTCATTCCATATAAGCCCAAAATATATATATATATATATATATTATTTTTAAGGATAAGAAATGATTTGCGGTGGTCCATAACGTTTTGCGGTGGTCCATAAATATTCGGACCTTCTTATAAATTGTTGTCCTACTAAATTATAATTTTCATTTTGATTTTGTAAAAATATTCACCATGAAAAATTTGATCGATACAAGTTGTTATGTAATTAACTCTTATATGTAATTAACTCAATAGCATGAATTAGTGAAAATTAATTGTCTAAAATATATTATAACACGTAAATCAATATATATTAGTTATTTTAGATTGAATATATATTAACATTTTGGTTTAAGAAAAAAAAATAAAATTATAAAAAAAATAATTATTAAAATTATATAATAATAATAATAATAAAAACAAAACATATGAAGAATAAAGAGAAAAGAATGAGAACCGAAATATATAATTCTGGGAATCAAACTCATACCCTCACAAATAGCTCCACTATGTCTTTACCATTCAGTCTAGCAATACATTTTGTTATATATCCAAGTCTACATATTTTTAACCATTGCAAATTTAATAATTATTAAATTTGAAAAAAAAATCCGATCGGAGGCCCTAGGCGGCCTCCCCCTAGAGTCGGCCCTCACTGCTGTCTTGAGTATTGCCTGCCTCAGTATTCCGTGTGCTTCTCCTTGGCCTTGAATCATTTGTGGATTGAGTGCGTGCCTCAGTTTATGGTCCACCAGCATTAGTTAAGGTTTGAGTTGGGGGAATGTTTTGGCTTGAACCCTACAACAAGCATTTTAATAATATCAGCCTCTTAACAAAGTGCAACATAAATTTTACAGCATATAACACATTCATTATATAGGAGTTACACTTACATCCATCATCCAATGAACAGTGGTTGGTTGTGCAGCTGGGCTAGGCACATTGGACGGTATGTTTGTACTGGTTCTTGCCCTCTTTGGCTGAAAAAAATTCAATAGAAATTCAATCACAATTCCTACATGCAATTCAATCACAATTCACTAGCAATTCAATAGCAATTCAATCACAATTCCTACATGCAATTCAATCACAATTCACTAGCAATTTGATGACAAGTAGAGAAATTCCGATCAACTTCCGTCCATGTGGGGGCGTCGTTGGGTTCGACGGGGGGAAGCTCCGATGCCAAAGTCAGTAAGGATGAATAGAAAGGCAAACTGAAATGACAAAGGGTAAAGGATACGAGTGTGTGTGTACCTTGATAGCCTAAGGATGTAGGCTATATATATAACTAGGAAGTTGTAACCTTCGGCAACCAGAAATTCGCCATTAATGTTCCACTAATGGCGGTTACAAGTTATCCTTAAACTGGCGGTTTAGCTAATTGATAGCTCATTAATGGCCTTTATGGCCGAGTCGGCTTTAGCTATTACAGTGACGAACCAAGTAGATGAGGAGATTCGCCTTATAGGTTCGCCAGCGGATCTCTTTGAGCGGGATCGTGGAGATCCGCCAGCCGGATCTCCTTTGGGGATTAATACGCGACGTTCTCTAGGTGAATATCCCTTTCGGTCCTCAGGATAATATCTCAATGTTATCACAATTCAATAGCAATTCACTAGCAATTCAATATCAATTCAATCACAATTCACTAATAATTCACTAGCATTTCCATAACCTTTACCTGCGGGGCACTTGATGACTGTCCTTGAGATGTACATGTCCTCTTGTTATGACCCTTACCCCCGCATTTCCTACATGTCATGTACATGTTCCCCTTTCTACTCAATTTGCCCTTCCTTGCTGTATCCTCTAATTCTTCTACTTCTTTCCTCCTTGCTTTCTGTTTTCTTCCACGCTTTGTTCTAACTAGGGATAAGGGTTCAGTTGGTACTCTTGAATCTTCTTCTGGCCACATGTCTATGCCATTAGTTGGCTCAATTATAAAGATGTGCACCTATAAATACAAAGTAGACCACGCTGTCATATAATGCTATTGTAAGCATTCACACATATAACACAAAAAATTAGGGGTGGGCACGGTTTGGTTAACCGGTCCATGGGACAATAAAATTAACCGAACTGAAACTATCGGTTTTTTAACCAATGAAACCGAAACCGGTCCAAACATATCGGTTAACCGTATGAACGGTGAACCGCTAATCTCGGTTAGGTTTTTCGGTTAACGGTTTTTAACCAATTCTCAAAGGTTAACCAAAAATCACCGGTTAACCATAATTTTTACCCAAACCTAAATTTTTAAATAAAATTAAAATACACATAATTTTAAATATCTAAACAAAATGAATTAATATAACATGAACATAACTTAATTAAATAAATACCATAACTAACAGAAATTTCAACATTTTTCATAATAATTTTGATGAATTATAATCGTAACTACAAAAAAAAAACTTTCAACATATGAATAATAATACATCTTTCATAATGTTTTTGAAAGACCACTGGTGGTCCTTGCAATCCATAGCATCTGTTTGGCCTTCTTCATTTTCTTTGTCAGCTCTGTTGAACTGCAAATACAAAGAAACATTGTAAATAAGTAATGGTTATTCATGCATAAACACATATAACAAACAAGGCCATAAAAACAAAGCCAAACAGCTGCACAATTATATGAGTATGATTTGATCTAAATAGGCATTTAACAAGAGATATTAAAAAAACTGTCAATATTACATGAACTATTAATGAAATTGAATTAAGAGAACATCCTAATTTCAATAGCAGAACACGTAAATCAGAGTTTTATCAAAGAACATTGCATTTTGAACAAACATGAATCTAATATCCAAGCGATTGAATCAGAATCATTGAACATTGGTTACAGAAACAAATTCAACTGATGGAACTTACCAATTACTATTTTTTATGAAAGGAAAAAATACATGCTTTTCCGTAGATCAGGGGAAAGGAAGCCTCTGGCTGCTAGGCTAACCGCTAAGAGATCCAATGTGGAGGGAGCGAGACCATCTTAAGATAAAGTGTAGTAAACAAAGTTCCAAATTTCGCCATGAGCCTGCACAGAGAGCTTAATTATAGAACCATTTAAATCAAATTATCAATACAAAACCAACAGGTTAAACGTTAGATAAGTTATTAAAGTTCCCAATTATGTTTTAGAAACAATGGCTTTCCAATGATACAGAAGCCACTGATGAGTTAAACTAATTAATGTGTGAAATGCAGGTTTTAAGCAATTCTATATACAAGAGTAGAGTACAGGGTGATAGTCAATTCAGAGAAAGACAGTCTCCGTAGCCATGTTTTACAACCTACAAGTGACTTAATCTTTCAACCTTGCCAACAACTTGTAACTAAGGAAACCCATGCTCTCCTTATGCTATGGAAATAAAACAAACTTATGTTGTGCTTATGCTATGAAAATAGAACAAGCTTAATAAAACAAAAAGTAACAGTCATATTTCTTGAGGAATTAAAAGCAATGGAAATAAACTTATGTTATGCTTATGTTATGGAATTAAAAGCAATGGAAATAAACTTATGCACAGTTGATAATCAAAATAATTACTCCAGAAGAAACTTATGCTATGCTTAGAGAAGAAAAGCCATAAACGTCTTACCTTGGCTATGCGCATCAACGAGAGAAGACTGTCGGTTCGTTCGAGATCGGAAGCAAGATCGGTGGTTTGAGATTGAGAGAAGACTGGGGGTTCGTAAAGGATGAAGCAAGGTCCGCCGATGCGAGATTGGAAGCAAGATCGGAAGCAAGATCGGACTTTCCTTGCAAAACCAGATCGGACAAGATACGAAACCAGATGGTTCGTTCGGCGGCGGTGCTGCTCGTTCGTTTCGTTCCTCTTTCTTACGGAGAAAGAACGAGGGTTTTTTAGATTCTTAGGTTAATTTGGTATTGGACAAAAAGAAAATATATAAAAATTATAATGGACAGTATAATACGTTATTAGTTAAGTATTTAATATTAGTATTTAGGAAGTGTATGATTTGTATTTCATGTATATATTTACAAACTAAATAAATATATATATTTTTTATATAGGTATATATTAAACGGTTCGGTTAACCGTTAACCGCGATTTTTGTACACTTAAAACCGAAACCGAAATCGAAATCGAAACCAGAATATTTTTTAACTCTAAAGCAAAACCGTCAGTTCGGTTAACCGTATTTTTCGGTTCGGTTTATCGGTTTTCGGTTCGGTTACCGGTTCGTTCGGTTTTTTTTGCCCACCCCTACAAAAAATTGTAAATATACCTTCAAATATGTCTCAACTGAATAGCAATCTGCTATAAAGTTCTCTGCATCATCATTCTGTGCAATTATGGCAGCACATCCATGGCAACAAGGTATACATATTAACTGCCATCTTCTGCAACTGCATTCACGATCATCCAAGTTCACAACATACTGCTCACCGAAGCCATTAATCTATACTCTAGGACCACCAGAGAAGGTTGCCATAAAATGTCTAGCCCAATCTTTGTTTGCTTCCAGTTTTTTCAATATCTTCAGATAAAATCTTCTGTTACTCCTCATCAACTCAGCTTTGCTCTTAATTCTTTTCATAAGCTTTACTTTAATCATCTCAAACATTGTAATGATGCCCTTGTCTCTTGTATCAAGTATATACTTATTGAAACATTCACATAAATTGTTCAATAGCATATCACATTGCGCCCTGCCAATGCACAATTACACAGTTACACACAATCAAATATTAGATCAGTAACAATTAATACATGTGCATTCTAATACCTTGATGAGAAGCAAGCCCTTGACCAATGCTCACTTAGCCTCTGTCTTAACCATCCTCTTGCTTCAGGTGAAATTGCTTCTATTTTATCCAGCCACTCCACATGTTTGGCTAAGTATGGTGCATTTGCAGCATTCCACATAAGTTCTTTTAACTCTTTCCCCTTGAATTTCGTCCTGAAATTGGTGTACATATGACGTACACATAACATATGCTCTGCTTCAGGGAATAGCATCTCAACTGCTCTAATCAGCCCCTGTCAAAGCACCAAGTATGTTAAATATGGACTGTAGATACCCATTTTGTCCGGGGTAAATTCTCATATTTTTATAATTTTTCCCTTTTAATCAATTTATTTTATAGATTTTTATATGTAGTGTACATATCACACAATGTACTATATTTGTTATAAGTCGATGTTAATTATACGAAAGGAAGGCGAAACTATATTTATAGCCCTTATAATTGGTTAAATGTTTATATAGGAATGAAATTCAATTTTAGAGTGTAGTCATTAGTGCTATAAACAGCTAGATAAGTAATAAAAAAAAAATATAAGACTCGTGCTAATTGAGAGTAGCATTATAAGACGTTTAATTAACTAACTTGTTCTTGGAATAAAAGTGAAAAAATACAAATGCAATTTTATTAATAATTCTTATTTGTTACAATTTATGGCCCAAAGGATCCAATCCAAGAAGCCCAATATAATCAACCCATTCCATAAAAGCCCAATCTAGAAAAACCATTCCTAAGCTAAAATACAGAAATACAACAAAAAAAAGAATACATTACAAATATGACTTAAATACAATAATATACACTGCTTGGCCACTAAGTCAGTTTTGAAGCTCTATAAATTGGGAGCAGCAACACAGCACAAAGGACTTTTCCTTTTCGGAGGCCGACTGCTTCTTCCAGCTCCATTTTTCTCTTGGCCATGTCTTTGTGACTTTTTTTCTCTTTCTCAGAAAAAAAAGCTTCTTCTTCCTCTGGCTCCATTTCTTTTGCTCCACTTTTCTTTTCTTCTCCTTCAGTCTTTCCATTTTTACGTTTTGGAGATTGAGTTTCCTGGCAAGGGTCTATGTCATAGGCACTACCCGGAATTCTTCAACCGAACAGAACAGAGAAATCTCTATGTGAATGTAGGAATATGTTATATTCATACAAATCACCAAGGGATTTCTAAACTCTGTATCAGAAATTAATTTTTTAAGCATTTGTCTAACCAAACAAGTTCCCAAAATCAATTAACACAAAAAAAAAATAAATCAACACCAGCAAAAACAATCAAACAAAAAAGAAGCTTCTACGCAAATACAGAAGCAAAAACAAGCTTGATCCCTATCAACAGGGGCCTTTCACACAACAAAACTCCAAGAACCTGTCAATTTTGGAACCAAAATCATCCATTTGTCCATTCTATGCTAAGTTTAGAAAACAGAGCATAAAAAAAATAATAAATGTTAACAGAGAAAACAGTAAAATCAGAAAATAAATTAGGAAGAAACAAGTGATAATAACCCAATAAAATGAACCAAGATCGGGCGAGCCAAACAGAAACGAGAGGAAGAAGCTCACCTCTGTCACGATTCAAACGACAGACAGAAGACGTGAAGCAGGATCCTCGCCGTGTAACTGGAGACGGCACCGCGACGAGGCACAGATCGGACGAACAGGAGCAGGCGGAGGTCGAGAAGGTGCCAGCGACTGCCACGGGATCTATCTTCGAATATCGAAGAAAAGAGAGAAAGAAACGAGAAGAAGAGAGGTGGTCGGGGCAAAGAATCACCGGAAGGAGCTCTGGTTTCGGTTTTGGAAGAGAAGAGGAAGAAGATCAACGATGGCTGCTGCACAAATGTGGTAAAAACCCTAAAAATCCTAATTTATACCATATTTATCTCATTTCGGTCCCTCTAGCTCCTTAGTCATTATAAATTAACCCCTGTATGTTTTTAATGTCTCACTTTTAACCCCATTTCTTTAAATCCCATCAATTAGATCCCCCATATTTTAATCAGGTCCCTGGTTGTTTGAATTAAGCTCGATTAGGTCCTCCCATTGCACACCAGTTTTTTTAATTGTCTAAAATTCTAATTTCGCCCTCAAATCTCTTTTAATTCTTACGTAGTTTAACCAATTTATTTTCATATAACATAGATGTGTTATATCATTAGTAAAAATCATTTGTTTTCATTTGGTTAAATTTAATCTACATTTTTTCTTTTATGAAAAATTAAACGACTTGATTCATAGTCCTATGTCATAAGGATATGAACCAAATGTGTACAATAATGAAGTTAAGACGAATCGACTTATACTTCCTACGTCATAGGGGTATAAAAACGATCAAAAAAATAAAGCTTAATTACCGCAGAACGGTTCAATTTATACGTTCGTGTTATAAGGGTATAAAAAATTTAAGAATAAATCAAACAAACGAATTAATTCATAGCTCTATGTCATAGAGATATGAATTAACCGTTAATAAATAAACAAAAGCCGAACGAATTAATTCATAACTCTATGTTATAGAAATATGAATCGACCGTTACTAAATTAACAAAAAAAACGAACGAATTAATTTATAGCTCTATGTCATAGAAATATGAATTAACCGTTACTAAATTAATGAAAAATGCAATCGAACGAGTTTATTCCTAGCTCTATGTTATAGAAATAGGAATTGACCGTTACAAGATAAAAAAAAGAGGACGAGATAGCTCGTAGTTCTATATAGTAAAAATACGAATTAAAACGTCGTCGGATTAACAAAAAACGAACGAATTAATTCATAGCTCTATGTCATAGAAATATGAATTAAACGTTACTAAATAAACAGAAACCGAATGAGATAATTCCAATTCTATGTTATAGGAATGTGAATTAATCGTTACCAAATTATATAAAAATAAACGAGTTAATTCACAGTTCTATGTCATAGAGACGTGAATTGCACCTTACTCGAATTATTGAAATTAAAAGCATACAACTAATGATCCTACATTAAATAAAATGCTAAATACCCACGACATTAGTTATGTAACAAAATTATACGTCTCTAATACATTATATAAGTACAAATAGACCAAGATAAATCAAATAAGTTTAGCACACAAAAATCACGTCTTTTAGTACCAATATTTGGGCGGGGTAGGGTGATTAATCAAGTTTTCTTCCCTACACGTAACCGACAAACGAACCAAAAATCTCGATTTCGCAGACCCCCTTATCCATTAAAAATTCAACCATTTCCGGTGTCCAATCACGCCGTAATTCTGATTAGTGGCGACTCTAAAATATAGTTTGAAAACAGAAAAACTATTAACCGAATTTTTAGCCTCCGGCGCCCGCGCCCGGAAAATCCGGTTGCGACATGGACCATCATCAATCTTGTTAACCACACACCAATGTTATGAGTTAGTTACCTTTTGTCTGTTAGACATGAATGTCCACTGGCTACTGTTATTGATTTTCAAATCATCAGCTAGTAATTCCAGAAACCATGTCCATGTTTCCTTACTCTCTGTCTCCACCATTGCATGTGCTATGGGGAATATACAGTCATTGGGATCTATGCCCACAGCAGACAACAATTGGCCTCCATACAGCCCCTTCAACTAGTAGCCATCAAGTGATATGAGTTTTCTGCATCCTGTTTTGAATGCTGACTTGAGTGCACTCAAACATACATACATTCCCACAAACTTGGTGTCCTTCCATCTGCCCATAACTATACTGCCGGGATTTGATCGTAATATCTCAGCTCTATATCTGTTTAGTAGTAAATAATAACAATTACAATAGTTAGTGCACAATTCAAGTTATAATATTAAGTGAGCAATAACACTTTGCATAACACTTGAGCAATTACAAATAGTTAGTACACAATACCTGGAAATGTGGTCGTACTGGCTCCTTTGATCACCATGTATGATCTTCAAGGCATAACACTTTGCTCTATAAGCTGTCATCCTACCAACTGTGAGTGACATCACTCTTGATATATCATCCATCATAGCCTCAACTTTCTAATCAGCATCACTTCTAAAACTCTCTAAGTACTTCTTACCTCCACTTGTAAGTCATATGAAAGTTTTTATGCACCTTGTTGTATTGGTGTTTGAAAGACCCACTCTTCAACTGCATTGTCTGGTTGGTTTTGTCCTTTCTGTCTACTCTAGAAGCATATGCTCTCCATGGACACTTCTCTTTCCCACCCACCATTCCTTTGCACACAGCCTCAATCTTGATTGGGGTATTTAAGGGAAACCAAAGCTGAAACCTATTTTTAATTCCATGCTGCCTGCAAGCTTCTTTGAACTCTTCACCATTATTAAAAAGCATCCCAATCTGAAAAGTGGGGTCTACTATATCCCTCTCTGAATTGAATTGTGGGTACCTAGGCCTTCTGCCTTCATTTTCAGAATCTTGCTCAGAATACAATGCATCAGAATCTGCATATTCTGATGAATTATCGTGTACTTTGAAATTAGTGCTTGGATCAACACCACTGCTCCTAACCTTAGTTCTAGTCTTTGGTCTTCCATTCGGAGCATTCTCAACACCCTCAAACAAATCTGCATCATCATCTTCAAGTACGTAGTCTGGATCAACAAACTCTAGCTCTGCATCGGGGATTGGTGCTTGTGAAGTACTTGTTTCTTGTGCTGATGCATCTTCCCTATTACCAACATTCTCTTCAATACCATCTTCTGCTTCACCATCCCCACTATACCCAGCATTAGCACGATCATCTGCCCCCATGTACTCAAACCCAATAGTAGGATGAACACCAACATCAACTTCATCATCTGCCCTTATGTTATCCAACCCTACTTGATCCTCTTCCACCATATTCTCAAACCAACCATGATCACCTCCTCCCATATTCTCAAGCCCAATAGCTTCACCTTCTCCCATATTCTCAACCCCCACATCTTCAGCACCTCCCATATTCTCATTCCATACATCTTCAGCCCATCCTATATTCTCATTCCCTACATCTTCAACCCCTCCCATAGTCTCATTCCCTACATCTTCAGTCCCTCCCATAGTCTCATTCCCTACAACATCAGCCCCTCCCATTTTTTCAATCCCCACAGCTTCATCTTCTCTTGTATCAATACCACCATCTTCAGCTCCACTCTTTTTCTCAATCACAACATGATCATCTTCTACTATGCCCTCAATCCCAACAACTTCACCACCTCCCACATTATCACTTGCACTAGCTTCTCCCTTATAACCAATACATAATAAGCCCATTGCCACTTTCTTTTTTCCTTTACCCTTCTTCCTAACATCAATACATTCTTTTCCTTCGTCTATCTCTTCCAGCACAACCCCCCTTGGCACATAAGCTTCTTCAATGACTATGTCCTCTCTAGTCAATGGCTTCACAAAGATGTGTATCTCACCACATTGTACACCAGCCAGTGCCATACGATATACGTCATCATCTGATCCTAAATGTTTCAAACTCATAGTAATTTCTTCATCAAATTGCATCCAGTAATATTGGAAATGGCCAATACAGTCTTAACTAACCACTTTAGCTACTATCCCAAGAAGAGACAATGTATCCCAATGTGCATCAGGCGATATATATACATCTTCCCCACCATATCCATGCCTATTCATATGGCCATTGTAATATAAAATGATATAGAAATATACATCTTCAGGATCTGCATTAAAATAAATAAATACTCACATACAGTTAACAAAATAAATGCTTTCCTAGAATAATAAATTCACAATTCAATAACAAAGTACATGACATCCTTTACAACTTTTACAACTTTTACCTAACAAACAAAACACATGAATGAATTCACTTTCCAAACAGAGACATTCCATTAAACAAAGTCACCTGAAGTTTGTACACTTTAGTGTGAAAATTAAAGGTTGTACACCAAAGTGTGATAACAGGTAAAGGTTGTACACCACGTATGTAATTTACCCTAAAAATATATGATCAAATGTTTTCTAGAATTTGGGCATTAAGTGGTTTTAGAAGTTTGATAAATTATTTGGGTATTAATAAAAGTTCATGGGTTAATTTCATGTTTTTAAAAGGAAAAAAGCATCTTGAGGCCCCTGATCTTTCATTGTTTGGTGCATTAAGCCCTCGATCTTTCATTTAGACACATTGAGCCCTTGATCTTTCATTTAGACACATTGAGCCCTTGATCTTTCATATATGAGTGTATTAGGCCCTTCCATAAATCAATTCATATATGGGTGTAGTAAAGGCCTGTTTGGTTCAACTGTTGATGTTGTTGGTTCATATATGGGTGTTTCTAATATGGACATGTTTTAAATTAATCTACAAATAAATTAATAAATAAAAAATATATTATACAAATTAATAAAAATAAATTATATAAAGAATAAAAAATTAAAAAAAAATATTGAACGGAACAAAACTTTGTTTTTCGATAATTTTGTTCTAAAAATAAAAATAATGTTAAAAAGGAACACATTTTATGGAAATAAGAAGGATAATTTTGTCAATAATAACGTAACTACAAACAACTGTCCATGAAAAGCTCTAAAAAGAGATTTTCGTGAAAAGCTCCAATATGTTGCAGTGTCTAGAGAAAATACTAAACACTGCGGTTTTATAAACCTAACCAAACGCTATATATTCTGCGGTTTGGAGTGAAACGCTAATAATTAACAACTAATAACAAACAGCTTACTACAACCGCAAACAGCTAACAACAACAACATCTATTAGCTAACAGTTGAACCAAACAGACCATTAATACACCCATATATGAATTTATTTACAAAAGGACCTAATACACTCATATATGAAAGATCAAGGGCTCAATGTGTCTAAATGAAAGATCGAGGGCTTAATGCACCAAACAATGAAAGATTAGAGGCTCAATGTGTCTAAATGAAAGATCGGGGGCTTAATGCACCAAACAATAATAGATCAGGGGCCTCAGGATACCTTTTGCCTTTTTAAAATATAAACTATAAGTTTAGGAAAATTTTATGATCCTAAGATTAGGAGGATGTAAATTGATATTTTTGTTAGAAAACAAGTATATTTACGAGTATTTTGGGTTTATAATCTAAGTTTTGATTTTGATAAACTTATCTTGAATTCTTGGGTTAATTGATTTTTAGTTATGAAATTTTTGATATTTTGACAAAAGGAAATACCAAAATTGATGTGGGAAATTTGATGAGATTAGTTTATAAGAAAGGAAGTTTTGTATATATATACGTAGTCCTACTTTAAATGTGTACTATGAAAAAAAAATTAGTATCCATCAAAAGTAGTCCAAACAGGTGGGTTTGTTACTTAAAGACCATATTTAGGGAGAAATATGGCATGCGTACATAGTCTAAAGACCTAATCGGTATGGAAGCGAAGTGTTGGGTAAGACTATACGGGATTAGACAATATTAAAGATATGTCACGAATATGTTTATATGTTATGGATTGATATATAAAGGGATACTCGATGATGGATACAATATTGAAATTTGGTTCGAACTTTGGTTTTAGTAAAGCATTTGTATAATGATCATTATGTTTTGATTATGTTTGATTTGAAGATATTGGATATAAATATGGTTAGTTTGATAATTGAATAAAAATGTTATTTTTAAATTATAAACTTTAAGGTATTCTTTTGATTAAATGATTTTACAAATATATACGTATAACTATTTTAAGTAAAAATTAGTTTCTATAGTTGAGAGTTACTTACTAAGATTTGTATCTCATATTTTCAATTGTTTTAATGTTTTAGGAGAAGATGTATGAGGTAGAGATGATTTAAAAAAAATGAAAGTAAGGTTTGAGTTTGATAGTTTTTGTGAAATTTTGGTCTAATTGTTATTTGAAGGAAAATAGACAAGTCTAGGCGCAGCGGAATAATAAAATTTTATCTATTTTATCTATTTCCCTTTCCAAGATCTGTTAATTGTTATTTCATATAAAGAGGGATAGAAAGTAATACCTTCGGTGAAGAACTATCTACGGTTGCAAACGAAGTGCCCACAACTCTTAATCTGTGTATTACGAACAACAAAAGAAACAACACAGAAAAGATAACTAATCAGTAATCAACCTTAATAATAGCAATCGCAATGATTGCCTCTAACAGAAATCGATACGAGATCAAAGAGAGAGTAAGAAATAATGTAGATTAGCCGAGACGAAGACGGAACGGTTCATCCTCCTTTTTCATTGTGTTAGGCGAAATATATAGGATATGGAGTCTATTTATAGACTTCTCAAAACCCTAATCCTAGTTGTGTTGGGTAATTAATTAATTAGAATCTTATTCGGAATATGATTACTAATTAGATAATTAAATAAACACTTTATTATTATCTAAATAATAACTAATTATATCTAGATAATATTATTAATCAAATTAATAATTTAATTATTGTTAAGGATAATTAATTAGAGTTTCAATCACGTAAAAACTTCTAATTAATATTATCAGATAATACTTTAATTTAATTTATAATCATAATCTAATTATAATTATTAAATCAAATTAATATCCCTGTTTAATTAATGAATTTCGGCCCATATATTGTGTCTCACTAATTTACACTTTCGTCCTCCGATTCCAAGTCCCATATGCGACCCATTAGGTCCTTTATTGCCACTAGCCGTATATATCCTTTGAAATTAATTCATTATGATTAATTCCAACATATATATAACGGAATACCGTCGCGAGCTGTTACTAGCAGAACCTATGATATTCCCCCAGAGCAATTAAGAAGTCAGGTTGATAACTGACGTTAACCTTTCTGCATTAGGTACAGTATAATACGATCCTTCATCAACTATATCCTGTCGGTCAATTCCTTATAACCATGGAACGTGTCAAGGTTATATATAACGAAGAGTCCGGTTTTACTTGTACAGGTTGAATTCACTCTGAAAATAAGTTAAGTGAAATGTTCATTTCTACTCTTAACTCTATCACCTTGCAAGGATTTCAGTCAATTCACCACAAGCGGCCATTTGGATATATCTCTCACTTATCGGGAGTGACGAATGCTCAATCTGACATTAACTATTCTGTAATTACTTTGTGTGATACCCAACCCTGCTCTCACACACCCCAGGCTCTCACCTGTTGGATCGTGCTCGCACAGAATCAAAGTATCAGACTCCATAATCCAGAATCACTAATTAACGAATGTTTGAGTCTGAGGATTAGTTATACTTACTAATACCAATGAGATGAACAGTTGACACTTTTAGATAAATTAATCCATGCTGTTATCTCAAGTCGGGTCCCAATCCTAATGAACTCCTTCACCGGATCCATGTAACTGTCTAGATATCTAAATATCTAAAGCTTGTGAGATCAGCTTTCTGTCTCGACAGAAAACACTGTTACATGCAAGTCTCAACAGTAATATGCCAACCCCTATAACATATTACTTGACTTGGGTTAATTTTAAGTCTATTGGTCTATTATAAAGTATAGTCTCACTTCATGCTTGTATGAACACTTTATAACTACTTAAATAAACTTAGGATTACTTTCTTTATGAAAGATTTGTGCCTTTATATATAGTTACATTTTAATGCTATATATCTGATTAAACAAATGACTAAATAAACAATTTATTCATTAATATTTATATCCTAAAACAATTGTCTTTAGGACACTAAACTCCAACATTCTCCCACTTGGACTAAAGCCAATTATTTGTGAAAACATTCCCATAAGCGTTCGTATGACGATCATGAACCTTTTGGGGTAAGGCATTCTTTTAAATGGATCTATAAGATTGTGCCTTGGTGGGCACTCTTTTAATTCTCACGTCTACTCTTGTTGTTATCTCTCGGAAGAGATAGTAACCACTGAGGTAGTGTTTTGACGTATTATGAGACTGCGGGCCCTTAGCAAGAGCAACAGCCCTATTGTTAATCTCATTAACAATGTCAGGTACCACGCCTAGTTCATTAATGAACTTGCATTCCAAACTTCCTTTTAGCTGCTTCCGAAGCTGCTACATATATATACTCTGATTTAACTTACTGGCTCGGTCACGATTTCCTGCTCAGAACTATTCCAGCTAATCGTACCTCTTTCAGAATAAACTTGTATTCCGTAAGATCATCTTTATCTGTGTGATGACTTATATCTGAAAGTCTCCAACTTTAAAATTTCATCTCCATATACCCGGAACATATCTTCAGTCATTTTAAGTACTTAAGAATGTGCTTGACAACAATCCAGTGATCATCACTCGGATTGACCTATAATCGACTTTGTCATGCTTAAAGCAAAAGTGATGTTAGGTCTAGTGCAAAACGCTTTGAGCACTTTGTCAATGTGTTTAGACTAGGAGGGGTCAAGCAGCCTTCTCAATCTATCTCCATAGATCCTAATCCTTAAGATGTAAGCTGCTTCTCCTAAGTCTATTATGGAGAATTTTATCCGATAACCAAAATTTTTACCGATTGCAGTATAGCTACGTCGTTCCCATTAGTAGAATATCGTCGATGTATAATACTAAGTAAATGACCAAGCTCCCACTAGTTTACATGTAAAAGCTCATACGAGCTCCCACTAGCTTACATGTATAGGTTTACAAGAGCCTTCTTATAAGTCGTAGGTTCATCGTCTAACACGTGAACCTCTTCGTCGTCTCCCACTAGAAATCCAAATCTCTTTGGGATTTGATGAACTCGACCAGACCTATAGTTAGTAATGTCACCAGTGTCTCATCTTGTGAGACAGATTCGGATTCCACCATCGCTTCCGCTATGTCAGCTAATCCTTCTTCTTGAACTTCTTCAAGTTCAATCACGCTTTCTACTTGTGTTTCTAGAAGAAACTCTTTCTCTAGAAATACAGTGTTTGGATACTATTACTTTTGATCATCCGAATGATAGAAGTAATATCCTACTGTTTCTTTCGGAATTCCAATGAAGAAATATTTATCAGATTAAAGGTCCAACTTAATCTGATGCTATGTATTTAACATGTGCTGAACACCCCTAAATTCTCATAAAAGAAACTGGGTTTTTTTCCAATGAACAATTCAGATGGAATAGAACTTGGCGGTTTTGTGGATACTCGGTTGAAGGTAAATAAGGCGATTTCTAGGGCGTAGCCTTAGAACATCTTTGGAAGAGAGGTTGTGCTCATCATGGATCGTACTATATCTAATAGAGTACAATTTCTCTTTTCAGATACATCGTGGTGTATACGGAGGAGTCCATTATGAGCGAATCCTATATTCAATTTAGATAATTTAGAAAAATCATTAGAAAGATATTCTCCACGACGATCTAATCGAAGCACTAATATTCTTTCTTGTTTGTTTTTCTTACTTTATTCTTGAAGCATTTGAACTTTCTCAAAAGCTTCTGACTTTATGCTTCATCAAGCAGACGTATACATATCCGATATGATCATCTTATGAAGCTAATGAAGTAATTGAACTTTTCTCTTGCTTGTGTTGACATATGATTACATACATCTGAATGTAGTAGTCCTAGAGTGTCTGATACACGTTCTCCTTTATTGCTAAAGGGTGTCTTTGTCATCTTTCCTTTTAACAAGACTTACATGTGCTCATTGATTCAAAATCAAATGAGTCTATAAGCCCATCTTAATGTAGCTTAGACATGTGTTTCTTGCTTACATGGCCTAGGTGACTATTACAAGTAAGTTGAATTATCTATCCTTTAGTTCTAAAAGTAAAAGCACCATCATGACCCTTCTTCTAGAGATAGTCTAAGTACTTCTTAAAGTTCCTCTTCCAATTTCCTTCTTTACCATATTGGTGGCATTCCCTTATTGCTTTTATTGACTTGGGTTTAATGCATTTGTTCCTTTTTGGAATCTTTAGAATTTGGGAAACTTCCTTTCTTCTCGTGAGATCCCTCAATAACAAGTGCTGACATCACTTTCTTAAGATTTGGGCTCAACTGACTTGAGCATATTTAAGAGCTCTTCTAGAGAGGTCTCTAAGTTTATTCATCTGACAGTTCGTGATGAACTTATGAATAAATCTCTGGGAGGGATTATAGAACTAAGTCGACACTTAATTCATTATCCATCACAAATCTAATACTAGAAAGCTTTGGTGATGTACTCAATCATCTTGACACAAAGTGCCACAACAGAAGAACCTTCTTGCATCTTGGAGCGAAATAATCATCGCTATCTCATAGCTTTCGCATTTGAGTATGTTTCTCAAAACACCTCCTCTAAGTGCATAACCATGGAATACATATCCATGTTCTTATGTTGCTTTTGTAGCTCTAGTGCCATAGCTGCAAGTATGATACATCCTATACGTTCGTCATCTGATTGGTGCTTCCGGTAAACATCAATCTTCTTGACAGAAGCATCATAAACAAGGACATTGGGTATCAGCGTATCTTAATACATACCCAATCTTTTCGAACTTCAAAACAATTTTGATGATGGGTATCAGTGTATCTTAATACATACCCAATCATTTCAAATCCTCAAAACAATTTTGAGTTTGCCAAAATAGTTGGTGAATTTTGAACTATTCAATTTGTTATCGGTTAAAATATTACGTAGATCCATTTTAGATATGATGATTCAGAGTATTTACTTGAGAGTGAGATAGAGTGACGGATGTTATTCATTTGCTTAATTCATTTACAATTTAAGTACGTCGGTCTTTTATGTTTTTAAATTGCTCCCACTATTTTACCAAATTAATAACCCTCTATATTAATTCGAAGGATATTCACAAATCCCTTAGTGAGCTAGAATCCTAACTCCTGAAATTTCACCTTGAGTTTGCTCAACAAGCTAGTTTCATTCATTAGGTAGATTTATGTGTAGATACCCATTTTGTCCGGAGTAAATTTTTATTTCTTTTAATTTTTACAATTCTAATCGATTTATTTGTAAATGCTTACATTGTAGATATTTTGCTTAATACATTGATATTTGTTGAAAAATCGGTAATTATGCAAAAGAAAGTGAAATTATATTTATAATCTTTATAATTGATTAAATGTTTATGTAATAAAGGTTTAATCAATTAATTTATGGTGTTCATTATTAATTAAAGGAATGTTATTTCTTTAGTTAAATATGGATTTTATTTTATTTGACTACATTGTCTAGTTATAATATACTAACGATTGTTAGGTCGTAAATCCTTAGTTAAGTGATTAATTTAATGATAATAAAACCAACATACTTATTATTATTTAGCATTCTAAACATTGAATTAACCTATTCTTAGAATTAAAATAAAATGAGAAAGTAGATAAAATAAAAACAAGATAAAAGTAGAGGTTTATTAGCAATTCCAGAATTACAATTAATGGCCCAAAAGTATAAGGCCTAGTCTACAAAATTCATTCCAACAAGCCCATGAAATCAAAATACAGCAAACTCAAATACATGATACAGAAATACAACAAGCTCAAATACATACTAAAGATGTAGTAATACAAATACAATATACTACTTAGCCAACAAGTTCTGTTGTTTCTCTATAAATAGAGAGGCAAAACAGATAGAAAAGAGGGCAGCAGGGTCCTCCATCCTCAATTCCTCATTTCGTGTCCTTCTTCCGCTTCATCAAGGTTTGAGTTTCTCCATTTTTAATTTTGGTCTGTTTTCTTCTTCATATTTCCTCATTTTCTTCTTTGTAATCTTTGTTTTCATCTTCATCTTCACCATCTTGTTACTACTCTGTTATCTTCACCATCTTCAAGCCAGGTTCTGGTTTGAAGGATTTCTGTCTTGCTCTTCATGCCAGGTTTTGATTATGAGGAGAAGACAAAGCAGGTTTGGGTATCTTTCTTCTTCACCCATTGCTTCTTAATTTTTGTTTCTTCTTCTTCTTAATTCTGGAAGCCAGGTTCTAGCTCTGAGGAGAAGTTCTGTTTTTCCTCATTTTTCTTCTTCTAAATCTTTGTTTTGTTCTCCTTCTTCAATTTTTCTGCTTCATCTTTTGTTCTTCTTCTTTTATTGCTCCCTCTTTCAAGCCAGGTTCTGGTTTGGAGGAGTTCTGTCTTCCTCTCAAGGTCAGGTCCTGGTTTTGAGGAGAAGACAGAGTAGTGACTTTCTTTTTCTCTATTCCTAAATTCCCATCTCCCACCATTTTATTCTTCTTCTTGATTTGTTCAAGCCAGGTTCTGTTCTGATTCTGAGGGGAGAGCCGAGTCTTTTTATCTATTCCTGAACATCCATCATCACCATTTTCTTCTTCTTAATCTATCTTCAATCCATCTTCAAGCCAGGTTCTGGTTTTGAGTAGAATTTCTGTTTCTCATTCTTAAATTTTCCTCTTTTCTTTCTTCTAAGTTGTCTTTAACCCAGGATCTGGTTTTCAAGATGAGTTCTACCAAAAACAGGGCAAAATCTTTCTTTTCTCTCTTGCACCCATTTGAACCTCATCAAACTCCAATCCCTGTCAAAATAAATCAATACCAGCAAATATAATCAAACAAAAAGGAACCTTTTATTGTTCCAGCAAATACAAAAGCTAAGGGAAGCTTGGTCCCTGTCAATGGCTACATTTCACACAAGAAAAATGCAAGATCTGAGTTTTTTAGTGAGATTACGGAAATCTCATTTCTGTTCTAGAATGAAATGTAACTATACTGAATCAATGCAATCTTACCTCTGAGGGAGTCTACGCCAGAATGGACAACCATCTGCCGCCTCTAGACTGTCACCGCAGATCGTCTTCACCCGATCCGAGTTACTCGTGATTCAGATGGAGGAGGAACGAACCGCTGTCACACCAACTCCATGGTCGTTCATTCCGAGCAGATCTAAACGAAAGAGTATAGATCAGAGAAAAGGTAAGCAATAAAACGAAAAATGAAAAATAAAATAGCAAGAAATAAAAGTCATAGAGGAGATGAGAAGCGGGATCCTTATCGTGTAACTAACGATGACACCGCGAAGAGGAGCGGACCAGAATGACGGACAGTTGGAGGCGGCAGAGGTCGAGAAGATGGCGACGGCTGCAACGAGATTTGTCTTCAAATATCGAGAGGGAGCACAAGAGAAATAAATAAGAATAAGAGAGGTGGCCGGGGGCAAAGAATCACCGGAAGCCATGGGAGCTCTGGTTGCGGCACAAATGAGGTAAAAGCCCTAAAAATCCAAATTTATACCCCCTTTCTCCCATTTCGGTCCCTCTAACTCTTTAATCATCATAAATTAACCCATGCATATTCTTAATGTCTCACTTTTAACCCCGTTTCTTTAAATCCCTTCAATTAAATCCCTACAAGTTTTAATCAGACCCTTAATTATTTAGATAAAGTTCAATTAAGCCCTTCCATATCACAATTACATTCCTTTAATCCATTTGAAGTTTAATTTGACCCCAAATCATTTCAATTCGTTTTAATTAGGTCCCTTATTTTATTTACTTTTTCTAATTTAACACCTTTATCATTTCATTGATCTTACTTTAATCCATTTGTAATATATTTGGTTAAGGTTTAGCATTAATTTTATTTTGTAAATTTATGCACGCATACCTCATTTAACAGTTGCGTTCACATGGACCCTAATGATCATGTAAATTTGATCATTCACCGTTAGATCTAGGCGTATAAAATATAAGCCTTATGATGTTTTGAATCTCCATCTTAGGATTTTAATCCGCCTGGATCTAACGGTGAATGACCAAATTTACGTGGTCATCAGGGTCCATGTGAACGCAACTGCCTCTTTTTTTTTGGTAAGAAAGGAAGAAAAAAAAAACAAACAAAAACCTAATCCGGGATCAGTCTAGGAAGACTGACCCCAATCCTATCCTCAAGAAGAGAAGGTAACAGAAAAGAAGGAGGAACGGAAAGGGTAGAAACACCTAACATCCCCCCATGCCCAGCAGCTGCCAAGCGATCCGCCATGCGGTTTTTCTCCCTATAAATATGGGAGAAGGTAAGAGAATCAAAGGCAGGACGAAGCCTCAAGATGGCTTTAATGAGATTCTGACTCTTAAGATAAATAGCCTGTCTATCCGAAATCCTGTTGATAGCCTCCAAATTGTCAGACTCCAAATTGTCAGCATGTCTATCTCGAATATAATAAATCAAACTCGGTCCAAATCGACGTGAAAATATCATTCGGACCTAATAAAAATATTTAAAACGTGTTCTATTAAAATTCATATCTTTCAACGTGCATGTGATGTACGTAAAACTAACTTTAACTCAATAAATAGAATTACGTGTATGTTATACACGTAATTCTAAATCAAAATAAATCAATTCGAGATGTCATATTGAATCAATAAAATTAATCAAACTAATCCGAATCGACATGAAAATGTCATTGGAATTCATAAACTCAAAGTCCTCTTTATTAAGATCCTTATTCTATTTATCGTATATGTGATATGCGTAAAATAAAATTAGGATTTTTCGATAAATACAATTACGTGTATGTCATATACGTAATTTGAAGTTAAATAAAATTCAGACCCTAAACCTAAAATTTTGAGACACGAGAATACTCGGCTTACATCGACAATCCAAAACATAACAAACAGTTAACACATAAATCACATCTTTTAGCACCTATATTTGGGCGGGGTAGGGTGATTAATCGAGTTTTTCTTCCCTACACGTAACCGACAAACGAACCAAAAATCTCTATTTCGCAGACCTTCTTTTCCGTTAAAATTCAACCATTACCGGTGTCCAATCACGCCTTAATTCTGATTGGTGGCGACTCTAAAAAATAGTTTTAATTAGGAAAAACTATTAACCGATTAAGCTTCCGGCGTTCGTGCTCGGAAAATCCGGTAGCGACATCATGTAATCAATCACATCAAACATGTGACTTCTAGGTTGTTGGGTTACTAACCACATTAGTAACTGATATGTGTCGTTTATCAATCCCAATCATATTGCCCATTAGGTTAGAACAACATGAGTTTGCTCATCCAATTATTCTAGCCTAATTTAAGCATTACCCGATATTCGTGAAAATAATTTTTCGATAATTCAGGTGTTACCATAAGACCCCGAGCTTGAGTTTGCTCAACAACCCAAAGGCCCCCAGTACTGCCGGCTCAATTATAATATTAGGGAGGGGCAACCGATTTTAATAACTTGCTTATTTACTTAACTTTTAATTAGTGAGGGATTTTATTTTAAGTCTCATAATCTAACCTAGTCTTGATTTGCTTTAGCATACATTAGACACATACAATTTACATTGGCGGTTATGGACATATTATCTAAATTATTCCGTCGAGCCATAAACAGAATAAAAGGTCAACCCTAGGGAAATACTAACTATTACATATTTCTCCTTCAGGTTCTCCGTCTTTTCCTTGGCGCCTTGATTTACAACAATATTTAATTTCTATACTACTTTAGAATACTTCAACTAATTTGAAGGGATTTAGGTGAGAAGAGAAATACAATAGAGAGTAGATAAGGCAGGACACGCATGTCCTATTTTCCAAAAATACCAAAAGACTAAATAACTATTATAGAGGGTCCAAATATGTCCATAACTCCAAACATGCAAAGACTCAATTAAATAAATTTAATTGGTTGATTACATAAACCCTTTATGTAATATTTAAGTTAATCAAATTAATTCTTTAGATTAATTACATTTTCAATTTAGTCCTTTAATTAACTTTACTATCTAATTAACCTTTAATTAATTTTGTATCATCTATATTTTATCTTAATTAAAGTATATCAAACATAAACTTAATTAGACTTTCAAAATATAACTATACAAAATATTAATTATTTGTGTTCAATTATTTTACCAAAATTATTTAACGTGTTTAATTCAACCGTATCACATACAAATAATTAAACTTTGTAAAATCAAATCCAGAACACAAAACTTTTAAGACGAGAGATTATACATCATTGTGTTTAATCATTTTACCAAAACCGTTTAAAGTGATTAACTAATATATCAAGTATATTTATTAAGCACAAAACAGTTTGCAAAATCAAATTAAAACACATATCATTACCATATCCTTTTATTAATTATAACGATTAATAAATTTATATGGGCTGATTTGTTGTTTCTAAATTTTAATTTTGTATCAATGAATAGTTTATCTAATTAACCGTATCAAAGCATCTTAATTAGACAACTGAATTCAATCTATATAATTTAAAATAGACAATGATTAAATTCATGTGGATTAATTTTTTTTTTGGTAGAAAAGGAAAGGAAAGCAAA
The DNA here is from genome assembly GCF_963576675.1 of Euphorbia lathyris. Lineage (NCBI taxonomy): Eukaryota > Viridiplantae > Streptophyta > Magnoliopsida > Malpighiales > Euphorbiaceae > Euphorbia > Euphorbia lathyris. The sequence goes on along the minus strand of NC_088919.1, from coordinate 44,934,178 downwards.
GCAAAACAAGCAACTACACCGGGATTAGCCTAGGAAAGCTAACCCCAATCCTATCCTCTAAAAGAAGAGGAGAAAGAGCGATAGGGGGAACGGTAAGGGTAGAAACACCTAACACCCCCTCATGGCCTGCCGCCGCCAAGTGATCTGCAACACGGTTCTGCTCCCGGAAAATGTGGCTGAACTCAAGGATATCAAATGAGGGGCTAAGCCTCTTAATAGCTTTAATAAGGTTGCGGCTATGAAGACTCATGGCATGACTACCCAAAATCATATTGATGGCCTCCAAGTTATCTAACTCCACAGAAAGCCTCTTAACACCCAGCCTAATCGCCAGCTGGATCCCAGAGAGAATGCCCCAGAGCTCCGTAGAGAAGGAAGAACCCAAACCCAAATTCTGGATAAACCCAGAAAGCCAGGCGCCTCCCGCATCCCTAAGAACACCTCCGGCAGCAATCTTACCATTACTGAGGCAGGAACCATCAGTATTCAGCTTCACAACCCCTTCTCTCGGCCTGCTCCAGCTCACGAGGTGGACATCACTACTCGGGGAAGATCTGGCAAGGGACTCACCTTTGAAACTATCAATAATAGAGGAGAGTTTCTTCAAGAAGAACTCAGTTAAGTTAGGCAAAAGCACAACTTTATTATCAAAAATCTCCTCGTTCCTCCATTTCCACACTTGATGATAGATAATGGCAAAGAAAATGTCCCCATGCTCCATATAAGACAATAACTTTCCCCTAATACCATCTGAGAACCAGTCGTTCACAGAATGGGACATGAAGGAAGAGAAAGTATGATGAGGGAGAATTTTCTTCCAAACCTCTTCACTCTTAGGGCAATCCCTAAGAGCGTGGCACAACGATTCAACATGGCCTCTACATCTACCGCAAGCTCCAGAGGTCGCCAAATGCCTTCTGTATCTATCTGAGTTAGTAAGTAATCTGTCTTTAACGCCCAACCATAGGAAGCTCCTCATGCGGTAGGGGATTTTAAGGGACCAAATGGTCTTCCAAATATCCGAGGGATTATCAGTCATGTTAAGGGAAAAAGCTTCAAAGGCAGATTTGCAAGAATAGACTCCATTGTTAGTCAGCGCCCAGCAATGCTTATCCATGTCTTCCTCTTGATTACTCACCTTCACTCCTCTAATTCTAAGGAGAGTCTCAAGGCTAAAGAAAGAATCAAATTTAGGCCAAACTCAGTCCCCTTCAGAGTCCACCACATCGGCTAACCTCCAGTTTTAAATATCACTAGGCGGGGGGGAAGTGCACACATCCACTAAAGGTTTATCCCCAATCCAGGTATCAAACCAGAAGCTTATGGACTTACCATTACCCACATCCAGACCAACCCCCGAGCAAAACTCAGAAAAAACGGCGCTAAGCCCTTTCCAGAGGAAGGAACAATTGATAACTCTCTCTTTCGGGCCCCAAAGATCTTATCTTTTCGATACTTACCACAAAGAAGGCGAACCTAGAGAGAGGAGGGGCATTGCCACATACGCCAAAGGAGTTTCATTAATAAAACTTTATTATTATCCTTAGCTCTCCTAATGCCCAAACCCCCTGAATCTTTGGGCTGACAAACCTCACTCCAAGGCACCAGGTGGATCTTTCTTCCCTCCGCAGCTTCCCCCCACAGGAACCTTCGGTTAATCTTATCAAGATCATTAAGCACATGATTCAGAAGCTGATAAGCCTGCATGATGTGGTTGGGAGCAGCGGAATTCACAGAATGAATTAAAGTCAGACGGCCAGCGAGGGAGAGAGTCTTGGCTTTCCACGTGGCACACCTCGTATTGGCTTTGTCCAAAGTATCTTTAAAAGAAACTTTAGACACTCTCTCACTATGGAGAGGAATCCCCAGATACTTCCCAAGAGAATTAGTAAGAGGAATACCAGACAAATCACTTAATCTTTTACAAATTCTCGGATTCATATTCTTAGAGCACATCATCCTAGATTTTTGGATATTAAGTCTCTGACTAGAGGCCGAACAAAAACAATCCAGAATATCCATAATGACACTCAACTGCTCCTCATTACCTTCAAGAAAGATAAGGACATCGTCCGCAAAGAATAAGTGGGTCACCTAGGGACAGAAACTGTTGATGGCCACCGGGTGAAAACTCCCAATATCAATGGCATCTTGAATAAGGTGGGACAGCCTCTCCATAGCAATAACGAAAAGGAAGGGACTCATAGGATCACCCTGACGGATGCCCCGACCCGGAGAGAACTCCTCCGACATATCCCCATTCACCATAACCTGAAACACAGGAGAAGTAATACAAACCTTAATAAGATTTCTCCAACTGTCCGGGATCCTAGCTCTCTCCAGACTCTCCATCAGGAAGTTCCAGTTGATGCGATCATAGGCCTTCTCCAAATCCAGCTTAAGAGCCATAATGCCTTTCTTCCCTTTCCTAATCTTCATAGTGTGCACCATTTCTTGGGCAATCACCACATTATCCATCATTTGTCTACCGGGTACAAAACTACCCTGATTCTGACAAATGATCTCCGGAAGAATGCCACGGATTCTATTAGCCACAATTTTTGTAATCGTCTTGTAAAGAACATTACAAAGACTGATGGGTCTCATATGCAAAAAGGAAGAAGGCTTATCAATTTTAGGAATAAGGACCAGGAGAGTTCTGTTAACCAGCTCAATATCCTTAGACCCATTGAACACACCTATGATAAACTCATAGATACCCTCCTTCATAACACCCTAGTGCTTGTGGTAGAAGCCAGCTGGAAGACCATCAATACCAGGCGCTTTAGACGCCCCAATGCTGAAGATGGCATGGTCAATCTCTTTTCGGGAAATAGGAAGAAAGGCACTCTGACTGATATCCTCACTGATCAAAGGAAAGGTAGCAATAGAGTGAGCCCTCTCCAGCTGAACAGGATCCTCTTTGAAAAGCTCCTTATAAAACTCCAGAGCCAAATTCCGAATCACCTCATCTTCATACACCCACTCCCCATCAGAATCTTTGATAGCCTCAATTCTATTCCTCTGCCGCCTGATCATAGTAGACAGATGGAAGTACCTGGTATTACGATCCCCATCCCTAATCCAAGATTTCCTAGACTTCTGGAACCAGAGAAGCTCCTCCTGCCTAAGCACAGCTTCCAGCTCCTTCTGAAGGGTTCTAAGGAGGCCATCTAAACTGTGATCAAACCTCACATCCAACCTACGCTGAATGCCCTCCATCCTTTTTAACAACTTATTCTTTCTTCTAATAATGTGCCCAAAGACATTCTTATTCCAACCAAGCACCTTCTTCCTGAACCCTTCAGAAGCTTGCAGGACATTCGAATGAGGTTTCCAATTATCTTGGACGAACTCCTTAAACTTAGGATGGCACTCCCACGCCAGCTGGTACCGGAACGGTCTCTTCCCCCTAGGCCGGTTGCCTCTCAAAAGTCTAAACAAAATAGGGCAATGGTCTGAATGACGGAACGGAAGATTTAAAATAGAACACTCAGGGAAAGAAGTCAAGGCAGCTACATTAGCATAGACCTTGTCCAAACGAACAAAGGTACTATTGCGTTTCCAAGTGAATCTATGACCCGAAGCCCCCAAGTCGGAAAGCCCACATAAATCCATATTATTTTTATGGTGAAGACAGCGATTAACATAATGATTGGAACCTCCTCTCTGGTCACTCATAAGGCCGATATCATTAAAGTCTCCCGCAATAAACCAGGGCTCAGAGATGTTGCCACTCATCGAAAAGAGGATCTCCCACAGCCGTTTGCGATTAACTAAGATCGGATCAGCATACACAAGGGTAGTCAAGAAGGGAGTAATACCAGAAAAGCTCACTTTACAGTGAATGAACTGCTTATCGATACTAATAACATCAAAATGAATCTGATCTGGCCTCCAGAAAAGCCAGATCCCACCAGCTCGGCCAGTAGCCTCCGATCTAACACACCTCCAGTTCTTAAACTTATTAACCACCTCATCTGCTTTCTCTCCACTAATCTTAGTTTCTAATAAAGCAAAACACGAGGGGTTAAACTGTTTAATTAGGTCATTAATATGGATACGGGTAGCCTTGCTAGCCGCACCCCTAACATTCCAGCACAACAAGTCCATAGAAAGGAGGAGACTGACCGCACCAACCTACCTAAGCCAGGTATTTACTATGGGCTCCTGAGAGCCTCACCGAGGTACCCGCAGGTCCCCTCTTCTCTGAAAAAGCCAAGGAATTCTGGATGCTTTTTTGTTTGCCCTTTGGCTTTTTCAAGCCAGGTTTAATAACCCCCATTGGATTCCCAATTCCAGGTCCACCAGTAAGAATAGAAGAACTACCCTCATTAGTTTCCTTCATCTTTCGGGCCGCCTGAACCAGGGGCCCCCCCTGAGCTTCATTCTTGGAAGCAAAGAGGGGATTAACAGAATCAACTGTTGGTGTGCCCTAGTTCATAGGCATTGGTTCTTATAAAATGTATTTGTGTCACATTAATAAAGGCATTAATCTAGTTCATTTATATTTTGTGCTATAATATGAATAGAGAATCCATTGATTGATAATCGTAAAACCATATCCCAAGTCTATTCTATCATGGGAATGATTAGGACCACAGACTTGTATATTCGACGACTGTATGGTAGTAATTGATACTGACCATAGCACTTGATAAGTCAGTTGTGAATATAGGTACATGTTGTATACATGTGACTGGATCGATCCGCCCGAGAAAACTACATGGTGGTTGTGACATTAGTCTTTTTAAGTAGGTCTCTAACTGTCTTCAGACCAGATTTCATTATAATATCAATGTGGGATCCGGTTCACTTTGACATACGCCTAACAGGTCTGTAACAGGATGCCAAATACGGGTATGATTGGGTGAACATGTGAACGCGTTGGTATTGATAGTGAAGTGATGGAATTACCACTCACATAATACTGAGATGATATCATAGGCCACTTGATAAGTGAGATTGATAAGTGTGTGGCCACACCCTGATAAGTAGTTTACTTATCTGATTCATTAATCTACTTAAGATCAAGAAATATCATAAACATCAGAGAGGATGACAGCCGCCATGCCTCTAGTTTATAATATCGATATCAAATGGTAAAAGACTGTTGAGAGATAACTACAGGGTCTCTGCATCTTTAGACTGCTGAAACTCTGTCTTAGTTGGGGGCAGTAATGGTTTGCTAGAACCCACTTACTGTCTGTGGGCCATAAGCCCACTGCTAGCTAAGGACAGTCCCATAGGATCGTGCACATCGAACATCTGAGTTAGAACTTATAGAACGGTACATTGGATAGATGGAATTAATTAATTGATTGACAGTAAAATGTCAAGGTAATTAATTAGTGGTTGATTAATTGATACTTTGTATCAAGGTAATTAATTAATGGATTTAGGAGTTGAGTATTTAATTGATTAATTAGTTTGCGGAATGTAATTAATTAATTTATAAATTAATAAAATTGCATTCAGTGAACAATTAATTAAAATTAATACGTCAATTTATTAATTAGTGTTGTTTATTTAATTGGGGTGATTAAATTTAATCTAATTATAACTAATTGCATAAAATAAATACTATTGGTATTTATTTAAGTGATTAAGTTAGGATTGGATTAGTTTTGTAATAAACCAATTAACCCTAAACCTAGTTGGATTAGGAATACACTGTATATATAAATTAAACTCCCTAACCCTAATTAACCAAATTGATATTCGGCCACCACAAAAAGTAAACATAATTGCGTCCACTACATTGAGAAAGTGGAGAAATCTTTTGGCAAATATCACAACCTCTCCCGTTCTTCGTTCGTTCTTCGGCTAGCACCGGTTCTGGCTCGATAGATGTTCGTGCACCTGACTACGGAGATCTTACTACTTTGTGGATTCTTCAGCCATCTCTAGAAGAGACAATCCGGGTAAGTTTTTACCCTTAAATGGATCCAAAAGGTTTTATTCAATCAATGGTTAACGGACAAAAGATCAAACTAAAAGGGATTAGAAATAAATTTTAAACCGCAATTCCGCTGCGCTACAGTTGATTAACTGGCAATAATCCCTAACAGTGGTATCAGAGCCATGGTTTAGTCCGTTTTGATTGATTGAAAATTAATAAGATTTGGTTTTTATTATTTTTCCAAATCAGTTTTGAGAATTCCTATTAATTCCTCGTGTAGAAATTGTTCTAGGAAGTTTTCTATTTATTATTTCTGTCTGTATTCGGTATTATTTGCTTCTGAAATTATTTTTAAAATAATTGAAGATTAAAAAAAAAATACAGCAGCCATTTTTAAACAATAAAAGAAAAAAAAAAGTTTCGGACACGGAACAGCAGTCACGGGACTGCTGTCCGCGAACAGCAGCCCCGCGGCTGCTGTTGGGCGGACAGCAGCACTACTGCTGTCCACGGACAGCAGCCCCGTCACTGTCCCGGGTCCGTTAAAAATTCCGAATTAGTCTAATTTTGGATTTAACGGGGCTGATTTTAATCTTTAAATTTTTCACGGGTAATTTTAATAAAATCAGGGCCCTAATACCGTTTAATTTATTAAACGTGTTTTGAATAAAAATTAATTGGTATTAAAACGTTTTTGATTGGCATGCATATTTAATTTTTGATCGAATTGATAATTTGTATAAAATTGAATATGGTTAATTTGTGAAATTGGCCCAATAGACCGTGACACCGGTTTAAATTGGGAGAGCTAAATTTTAGATATGTGACGACCCTAAAAATTCAGTGGGAGCAAAATTGTAATTTTGTATTTAAATGGATGTTAACTGTTTGGGCCTTTATGGGCCTTAGTCACATATGGTAAAATTGGCGATTTCACCCTAAGTAACTCGGCTTAACTTTATTAGATGATTTTGGAATGCCATGATCATGCATTATATTTATATGTCTTACCGTTCAGCAATGTGTTATAGAGTTCTATGGGCCCTAAATTAAAGTCGGTTTGTAATTAATTTATTTTGGGAAATATGGCCTGCGTGCCATTCTTTCATTAATGTAATTTTAGAATAGGTTCTATTCATAAAATTGTAATTGGTCGTGAAGAAGCCCAGATGGTCCAAGCCCATGGTGGGAGCCCAAGGAGACTTGAAGCAAGCCCGTGAAGATTAGATAGTTTATCTAGTTTCACTAGGATGTATTATAAGGCCCATAGAGTCTCTATGTTTATTTTATTATACAATTGCTTAGTATAACATGAAATATAAGTAGCAACGATCACCAGATCATCACCCGCGATAATTATATGTTAAAGTCGTATCACTTAATTCATCCGGATAATGAAATATTGAGTCGCTTAAAAGTGCTTTCCAGATTCACACCTTTTCCTCCCAGGTAGTGCTACAGTGTATGACGTGCCCTAGCAAGTATGTTGTAGTAATTAGTGGGTCGTCGAGGGTTAGGATACTTCGGTATGGCTAACGCGTGTATGGTGGTTGGACTCAACGTGGGTAGCATTAGCTCAGAGCAGGCCCTAAGCACAGATAGGCTAAGTGTCACAAAGCCCATCAAACCAAGAGTCCTTACGGAGGATTGGATAGTTTATCCTACCAAATCGTCAATGGTCGACGGCGGAGCCCTAGCTCGGTCGATTATTGATGGATTGTGGATCTTGGTCAAGATAGCCAAATAAATATCACCAATAACGAATTAAAATGGATTATTAATTTGATCTTTGGCTTAAGCCCTTTATTCTAACTCTAATGTAATTTTTCCACGTAGATTAAACTCCACATCAAAATTACACGAAAAGAAAATTAAATGGCTGCAACAAGCAACAACTCACTCAGACCACTCCTGGAAAAGGAAAAGCTTTTAGGGACTAATTTCCTTGACTGGTCCAGGAACTTGCAAATAGTTCTTAGACACGAGTCGAAGGAATATGTGCTGACTGATGCCTTACCAGCAGCTCGTCCTGCAGGTCAGGGCGTAACCGTTGATCAAATAGCGGGGTACGACCGACATGTTAAGGATGACAGAGATGTGTCATGCATTATGCTGGGTACCATGGTTCCTGACCTTCAGAAACAGTTCATGGAGAAACACGCCTTTGAGATCATGGATCAACTCAAAAGGATGTTCCAAGATCAAGCTCGTCAGGAAATATACTTGACAACAAAGGCGCTATGCAGCACTACGATGCAAGCTGGGACTTCTGTTAGCACACACGTGCTAAAGTTGAAGGGTTTTATTGACACATTGTCAAGGCTTGGCTCACCAGTGCCTGCACAACTAGCAGTCGACATCATTCTTGGATCACTTCCGGCATCCTACAATCAGTTTATCATGCACTACCACATGCAGGGCGTTGATAAGTCTGTAGTAGAATTGCATGGCATATTGAAACTTGCTGAGCAATCCTGCAAGAGGACTCCAGAAGTTTTGCTGGTTAACAAAGGGAACGTACCTAAGGGAAAGGCCAAGTCCAAGTCCAAAGCGAAGGGCCAAAAGGCCAAGCCCAAGGCTAGGAAGGCGGCAGCTTCTAAAGGTAGGATGGCCTCAGCAGATGATATCTGCCATGAGTGTAATGAGAAGGGACACTGGAAAAATTCATGTCCAAAGCTAAGGGAGAAACAGAAGGACGAAGCTTCTGGTTCAGGTATTTATGTTGTTGGAATTAATCTGGTTATTTCTACATCTTGGGTTGTAAACACTAGATGTGGTACTCACATTTGTTGAAATGTGCAGGGACAAAGAAATAGGAGATTGCTGGGATCTGGTGAAGTGGATCTTCGAGTTGACAATGGTGCTCATGTAGAGGCCTTAAAGATCGAAGATTATTCTTAGAGATACCTAGTGGATTGGTTTTAGAAATTAGAAATTGCTATCTTGTACCTGCAATGCGCAGGAATATTATTTTAGTTTCTATGTTGGATATTTATGGTTTTAATTTTAATATTGGACGTGGTATGATTTCCATACATCGTGGCAATATTGTTTATGGAACCGCATTTCTAGAAAATGGTTTGTATATCCTTGATCTAAAACATAACGAATCAATCTATAACATAAAAGCTAAAAGGATTAAGACTAATAAACTGAATCCTACATATATCTGGCACTGTCGTCTTGGCCACATAAATGAGAAACGCATAACTAGGCTTTACTCTAGTGGAGCGCTAGGGTCATTCGACATACAGTCTTATGACACATGTGAATCTTGTTTAAGAAGGAAGATGACAAAGGCGTTTTTTCACCAAAACTGGTGAAAGGGCCATAGAGTTGTTGGAGCTGATACACTCAGATGTATGCGGTCCAATGAGCACTAGTGCTGGATCTGGTTTTCTGTACTTTGTTACCTTCATAGATGACTATAACCGATACGGGTATATGTATCTGATGAAACATAAATCTGAAACTCTTCTGAGATTTAAAGATTTTAAAAATGAAGTAGAAAATCAACTTGGCAAGAAAGTAAAAGCGCTCCGGTCTGATAGAGGGGGCGAATACTTGAGCCAAGAGTTTGTCTCATTCTTGAGAGAGTGTGGGATTGTTTCCCAACTCACTCCTCCTGGTACACCCCAATGGAATGGAGTGTCAGAAAGGAGGAATAGGACCCTGCTCGACATGGTCTGCTCAATGATGAGTCAAGCTTCTCTCCCTATCTCCTTTTGGGGATTTGCTTTGGAAACTGCTACTCATATAATTAACAATACACCGAGCAAGGCAGTTGAAGGAACACCATATGAATTATGGACAGGCGAAAAGCCCAACGTTTCCTTCATGAAGATTTGGGGTTGTGATGCACATGTCAAGAAATTGATAAGCGGCAAACTAGAGTCCAGATCTATTAAATGCCAGTTCGTGGGTTACCCTAAGGAAACTAAGGGTTATTACTTCTACAACCCAACTGAGAATAAAACATTCGTGGCTAGGTTTGCAATCTTTTTGGAAAAGGAATTCCTTTCCAAAGTAGACAGTGGGAGTGATATTGATCTCGTTGAGATTCAAGACTCACAAACTCCTGCAGCTTATGCTGAGGATGCTTTGGGAACCGATATAGATCCTCTAAATAATGAGGAGGCTAAATCGGTTATACAAGTGGTGTTTCAAGTAGATTCGTACAGAATTCTGATGAACCCTGTGTGTATATGAAATTCAGTGGGAGCATATCCACTTTCCTAATATTGTATGTCGATGACATACTGTTCATTGGAGGCAATATATTAACACTTCCAGATCAAACAGTGGTTGAGTAAATGCTTCACAATGAAAGACTTAGGAGAAGCCTGTAATATCCCGTTTTTTTGAAGTATTTTAATTTGAGGATCAAAGTTTTTTTTTTCTTTTTTAGAAATGAGGGATGTAATAATCAAATGTTAATTTAATTATATGCTAAATTGAATTAGTCAATTAAGTAATTTTAGCTTTTGTTATTTATATATATTATAATAACTTTTGGTTTTATTGGATTTCTACCACCGTGAGAATTGGCATTTCAAATGCTTGTTTTTTTTCTTATTATTAAAAACATTATTTTAAGAAAATAGAAATTTGGTTTTATTTATAGTTTTATCTCCTCCTAAATTTAAGGTACTATTAATTATTTATTTTTTTAAATTAAGTTAACCTAGTCAACCACTTATAGCATAACTATACTTCTATTTAAAATACAAAGAAGTTGTTTCTTTTCATTCCTAAGTAACAGTGCCGCCACCCTCTCCTTTTCTTTTTCCTGGAAATTCATATAGCACCAAAAGGTATTTTTGATTTTCCATTTTCAATTATCATTTTACAACTTTTAAATTGCTTTTATAATTCCATACCTCCATTAGCTTAATTCGATTTTAAGTTTAAGGATTAAGGACACTTTCCAAAGTCTTTAAATTTATAATGTTCAATTTAGTTTAGTTGCAAAGAATTGGAGTAATTTGGTTCGCTTCGTTTATGGAATAGGAATTTGATACCCTTTGGATGGATTCAGAAGATCGATAATTACCTAAGGTTCGGATCAAGCCTGTTATTCGGAGTTCTAGGTGAGTGGTAATTATGGTTCATGACACTATTTGTTTGATTTTGAAATCTCTAGCATGAAATCTATTGATAAAAGTATTTTTGTTCAAAATATCTTTCGGTCCTTTAGCAATTAATATTAAAAAGTTTGATAAAAATAGTTCGATCCGATTTTTAAATTTATCTCCTATTTTCGTTCCTTTAAGACAGTTCTGATGAAGTTTTCTAAAAATGTTATTTGTTCAAAATAGTTTCTATTCTTTTAAATGATAAAAGACTTTCTTGAGCTTAAATTTATTTGTCAAATATTCTCTGCATTAGAGCATAGGCTTCTGGGAACATGCCCTTGGTACATTAGTTTTTCTGATATTATTTATCTTATTTGGAAGTAAAAATTCTTTGAGATTATACTTAATTCTGTTGATCGATTGATTTTATCTGTTACTGTTTGTATTGAAAATCTGGAATTTTATTCGAATTCTGATGTCTGGATATTTAAGAAATTTTATTCGAATTCTGCCGTCTGGATATTTAAGTTATTTGAAAAATATTATGAGATATAAGTTATACACTTTGAAACCGGTACATGTGCTCAGTATTATCTGTATCTGTTTTCATGTCTCACCGACCTTCATATTAGGCTTGCATTATTTGTTATTGTTTTATCTGTGTACGTGTTTGTCTTTGTGTCAGTTGTATTAGAATCATGCATAGGGTCGGTGAAGACATTCTGTATCTGAATCTGGTAGCGCTACCATCTGTGTCTGTTATCTGGCCTTTGGTGATGTGGAATATCATCACTCTGATGTTACTGTACCGTGGTTTTGAGAATTTCTGTAAATTATTATTATTATTCGATTTATTTGATTTGAGTAAATATAGCAATATTATTTGATTTTTCTGCACCATCATGTTTGATAAATTCTGAAAACAAATTTGAAACTTATTTGCATATCTGTCTGTTTCCCCGTCTGTTGTGCTATGATTATCACTCACTGAGATTTTCGCTCGCCTAGACCGAAATCTCATACCACGTTGATTTTATATTTTTTAGATTAAGATCTCTTTAGCTGCGCAGACATTTGGGTTCGATATTGAAGGAGGATATTGTTAGCTAGATATTATTATTGTATGTATTTAGAGACTTTTGGATATTTTATGGTATATATTTTTGTACAGTTTAAGATGTTTAATCATGTTAGAAGGCTTTACTAGTCAGATAAGTATTGTTTTTTTGAGGCTAGCATAGGTTAAGGTAATCTTAATTTATGCGCCAGTCATGGCCAGGTTCGGGTCGTGACAAAGCCGATCAAGATCTACAAGGTTAGATCCAACCGACTTCTAGGCTTGAGTCAGGCATCGTACATAGACAAGAATCCATCATGTACTCTATGTTATGTACAAGTCCATTTGTTGCGTGTTGCACCAAACATGACTAGTCGGTGCTAGTTAGACCCCGATAAGGAACACTGGAAGACAGTCAATGCAATCCTAAAGTACCTTAACCGTACCAAGGATGTTTTTCTTAGTATTTGATGGGTAGAAGGAATGGAAATATCAGGTTACACTGATCGAGACTTTGAGGATGATAACTAATCACATACTGGTTATGGATTTCTCCTGAATGGCGATGCCATTAGTTGGAGATCCTTAAAGTAGCCAACCATTGCCGATTTTATGACGGAAGCTAAGTACATCGTTGCATGCGATAATGCAGAGGAAGTAGTTTGGATTAAGAAGTTCATAACTGATTTAGGAGTAGGTCAAACTCTCTTAAGATCAATTGATGTTTTCTTTGACAATACAGGGGTCAAAGCACAAGCACTGGATCCCATGTCACACAAGAGATCCAAACGCGTACTTAGATAGTAACACCTTACCCGGTGACATTACATTGTAGAGGGTTGACACTGAGAACAATGTCGCTGGTCAGTTTACCAAGGCAATTGGTAGTACTAGATCTATAGTGTTTAGGGCAATACCCGCTTGGAACTAGTTCAAGTGGGAGACTGTTGGTGTGCCCTAGTTCATAGGCATTGGTTCTTATAAAATGTATTTGTGTCACATTAATAAAGGCATTAATCTAGTTCATTTATATCTTGTGCTATAATATGAATAGAGAATCCATTGATTGATAATCGTAAAACCATATCCCAAGTCTATTCTATCATGGGAATGATTAGGACCACAGACTTGTATATTCGACGACTGTATGGTAGTAATTGATACTGACATAGCACTTGATAAGTCAGTTGTGAATATAGGTACATGTTGTATACATGTGACTGGATCGATCCGCCCGAGAAAACTACATGGTGGTTGTGTCATTAGTCTTCTTAAGTAGGTCTCTAACTGTCTTCAGACCAGATTTCATTATAATATCAATGTGGGATCCGGTTCACTTTGACATACGCCTAACAGGTCTGTAACAGGATACCAAATACGGGTATGATTGGGTGAACATGTGAACGCGTTGGTATTGATAGTGAAGTGATGGAATTACCACTCACATAATACTGAGATGATATCATAGGCCACTTGATAAGTGAGATTGATAAGTGTGTGGCCACACCCTGATAAGTAGTTTACTTATCTGATTCATTAATCTACTTAAGATCAAGAAATATCATAAACATCAGAGAGGATGACAGCCGCCATGCCTCTAGTTTATAATATCGATATCAAATGGTAAAAGACTGTTGAAAGATAACTACAGGGTCTCTGCATCTTTAGACTGCTGAAACTCTATCTTAGTTGGGGGCAGTAATGGTTTGCTAGAACCCACTTACTGTCTGTGGGCCATAAGCCCACTGCTAGCTAAGGACAGTCCCATAGGATCGTGCACATCGAACATCTGAGTTAGAACTTATAGAACAGTACATTGGATAGATGGAATTAATTAATTGATTGACAGTAAAATGTCAAGGTAATTAATTAGTGGTTGATTAATTGATACTTTGTATCAAGGTAATTAATTAATGGATTTAGGAGTTGAGTATTTAATTGATTAATTAGTTTGCGGAATGTAATTAATTAATTTGTAAATTAATAAAATTGCATTCAGTGAACAATTAATTAAAATTAATACGTCAATTTATTAATTAGTGTTGTTTATTTAATTGGGGTGATTAAATTTAATCTAATTATAACTAATTGCATAAAATAAATACTATTGGTATTTATTTAAGTGATTAAGTTAGGATTGGATTAGTTTTGTAATTAACCAATTAACCCTAAACCTAGTTGGATTAGGAATACACTATATATATATAAATTAAACTCCCTAACCCTAATTAACCAAATTGATATTCGGCCACCACAAAAAGTAAACATAATTTCGTCCACTACATTGAGAAAGTGGAGAAATCTTTTGGAAAATATCACAACCTCTCCCGTTCTTCGTTCGTTCTTCGGCTAGCACCGGTTCTGGCTCGATAGATGTTCGTGCACCTGACTACGGAGATCTTACTACTTTGTGGATTCTTCAGCCGTCTCTAGAAGAGACAATCCGGGTAAGTTTTTACCCTTAAATGGATCCAAAAGGTTTTATTCAATCAATGGTTAACGGACAAAAGATCAAACTAAAAGGGATTAGAAATAAATTTTAAACCGCAATTCCGCTGCGCTACAGTTGATTAACTGGCAATAATCCCTAACAGTAGTATCAGAGCCATGGTTTAGTCCGTTTTGATTGATTGAAAATTAATAAGATTTGGTTTTTATTATTTTTCCAAATCAATTTTGAGAATTCCTATTAATTCCTCGTGTAGAAATTGTTCTAGGAAGTTTTCTATTTATTATTTCTGTCTGTATTTTGTATTATTTGGTTCCCGTGCCGCATCCTGCCGGATCTAACCCATCGGACCCTTGCCAAGCCCCCCGACCCCGCTCCCGGGAGCGGTCCCTCACCCGCTCGCCATGCCCCCTCTTCTCCCTTGCATCCCCTGCCGAAGCCACAACGCCGCCAGCCGACACTCCATCCTGCACCAGATCCGACGCCCGCCCTACCCCAGCCGCCCGATCCGTCTCACCAAGATCGGAATTACCGCCATCACCGCCCCCCTCCAAGGTCCGCCTAACCCTAGGTCTCTTTCTCTGTCTTTCGCCATCATGTGGATTAATTAATTATATATATATAAACTTATTTTCTGGAAAATAAAATATTTCTAAAAAATCAGAAAATAAAACAAATGTGATGGGGACGAAAACTGGATTCGTCCCCGTCGCGGATCACATCCGCGACGAACGGTGGCATTGCTGTCAAAAGACAGCAATTGCCGCCCACTCTAGATTTTCGAAAGTTGAAACTTTCGGAAATCAATTAAGTTGGCAGCAGCTCTTTTGAGCTGCTGCACAACTTAACAACCTTTTTTTCTTTTTTTTTTATTTAAAATTAAAACTAATTTTAATTTTATAAAATTCTTTGTTTTAGTCTCAAAACAAAACTTCCGATTTTATGTATATCATAAAACTATTTTATATATTTATATATACAACCCTTTTCCTAAATATATTCCTAATTAATCGATTCTAACCGTTTCGTTTAAATCATTAACAAAATCAAATTTTCAAAGATTAATCTAATTAACTCTTTTAACGATTCAAACAGTTAAAACCTTTAATCCACAAAACACATATATCGCATATACAATCCTTGTTTTAATCAACCGTTTAATTCTACAAACCCTTTGTTAATTAACCGAATCATAAAACATCTTAATCTCATCTTAACCATTTATCTTTAGATTAATTAACTAAATCAAATTTATCAATTAACCTAACAATAAATCTATCAATCTGATTGAAAACCCTTTTATTTACATATATGACATAACAGATTAACATAGGCTCTGATACCAATGAAGCAAAATAGACAAGCCTAGGCGCAGCGGAATAATAAAATTTTATCTATTTTATCTATTTCCCTTTCCAAGATCTGTTAATTGTTATTTCATATAAAGAGGGATAGAAAGTAATACCTTCGGTGAAGAACTATCTACGGTTGCAAACGAAGTGCCCACAACACTTAATCCGTGTATCATGAACAACAAAAGAAACAACATAGAAAAGATAACTAATCAGTAATCAACCTTAATAATAGCAATCGCAATGATTGCCTCTAACAAAAATCGATATGAGATCAAAGAGAGTAAGAAATAATGTAGATTAGCCGAGATGAAGACGGAACGGTTCCTCCTCCTTTTTCATTGTGTTAGGCGAAATATGTAGGCTAGAGAGTCTATTTATAGACTTCTCAAAACCCTAATCCTAGTTGTGTTAGGTAATTAATTAATTAGAATCTTATTCGGAATAGGATTACTAATTAGATAATTAAATAAACACTTTATTATTATCTAAATAATAACTAATTATATCTAGATAATATTATTAATCAAATTAATAATTTAATTATTGTTAGGGATAATTAATTAGAGTTTCAATCACATAAAAACTTCTAATTAATATTATCAGATAATACTTTAATTTAATTTATAATCATAATCTAATTATAATTATTAAATCAAATTAATATCCCTATTTAATTAATGAATTTCGGCCCATATATTGTGTCTCACTAATTTACACTTTCGTCCTCCGATTCCAAGTCCCATATGCGACCCATTAGGTCCTTTATTGCCACTAGCCGTATATATCCTTTGAAATTAATTCATTATGATTAATTCCAACATATATATAACGGAATACCGTCGCGAGCTGTTTGTTGAAACACCTTTCCACAAGATTTTGATTTGACAAAATCATCCATGATTAAGAGGCAATTAAATTTAGATGCTTTGATTTAATTGTACTAATATTTGTTAAATTTTGAGTGCAAAAATATATAAAGTAAAGACAGGTCAAAAGTCAGCATAAACGAAGCTGAGTAGAAACGGAACTCGGCATGACAGAATAGAAGCTGAGTGGAGTTAAAATTCAGAAGCAAAACGAAGCTGACTAAAGTTGAAGACTTCTTCAGGAGCGGTTAAACAGAACGGAGCTGACCTTGAAGGAACTCAGCATGAACGTTGAACATTCGAAAAGAACAAACGAAGCTGAGTAACAGTCAGGACAGCATGAAGGATCTGTTCACTAAAAGACAAAGTCTGCCAATCTTCTGCACCAATAATTGGAACCTCGAAGACACCTAAAAGAATAATTCCAAGAGTCATGGGACGTTGGATTATTGGAAACAGACAACTGGCACAAACAGACAAACCAGACGCTAGAAGACAAACCTGACGCCTGAAGAAAACAGAGAAAGGGAATGGAGGTGCAGTCTGAAGCTTTCCAGAAATTGTTCTCCAAAAGAGCCATTTTGATGTTAACGGTTAGGACATTTCAAAACGATCAAATCTACAGATTTCCTTCTATAAAAGGACAATCGAAAAACTTGGATAATCACTGAAGCATCGAAAGAAAAATACAAGAGAGAAAGTTTCAAAAGCACTCAAATACAAAAAAAGAATCTTACACCGACTTTTCTATTCTATGTGTAAATGCTAGATTGATTTGTAATCATCTAAAGTGTTCTTTAGTTCAAAAAGAACAAATCTGTGATCAATAGGAATATTGAGAGTGTAAAGCTGAGTGCTTGGTTGTAAGCATTTCAGTGGTAAAGAAATCTAGGTGCTGGGTTGTAGCACTTAGTAGGAGTTGAGTAGACGAATAGAGGAAGGTACTCTTGCATATTCAACTGCCTTGTAATCGGTTTGTGCTCTACCTTTAAAGAGCTCAGTATTGGATTCAAAAATCCCGGAGGACTCTAGGGACTGGAAGTAGGCAGAGAGGCCGAACCAGGATAAGTGATACTGAGTAATTTCTAAACTCTCTCTTATAATTGCATGTGTTGTTTACTTTATTTACTCAGCATATAAATTGTCTAAAGCTGATCTTGAGTAAGTAAGTGGTGCTGAGTTAGAAGATGACCTCCAAGAGTGTCAATTCTCAACTCACAAGAAAACAACTTTAGTCAACATTTGACTAAAGCTGTCTTCAAACATATCTCACCAAGCTGACCATAAGCTGAGTTAATAAACTCTTAAAATAACTTCCTGTCAGCTTAATTAAAACGCTAAAAGTTAAAATAGTTCCTAACCCCCCCTTGGAACTAATTACCAGGGACCAACACTGTTACTAGCAGAACATATGATATTCCCCCAGAGCAATTAAGAAGTCAGGTTGATAACTGACGTTAACCTTTCTGCATTAGGTACAGTATAATATGATCCTTCATCAACTATATCCTGTCGGTCAATTCCTTATAACCATGGAACGTGTCAAGGTTATATATAACGAAGAGTCCGGTTTTACTTGTACAGGTTGAATTCACTCTAAAAGATAAGTTAAGTGAAATGTTCATTTCTACTCTTAACTCTATCACCTTGCAAGGATTTCAGTCAATTCACCACAAGGGGCCATTTGGATATATCTCCCACTTATCGGGAGTGACGAATGCTCAATCTAACATTAATTATTTTGTAATTACTTTGTGTGATACCCAACCCTGCTCTCGCACACCCCAGGCTCTCACCTGTTGGATCGTGCTCGCACAGAATCAAAGTATCAGACTCTATAATTCAGAATCACTAATTAACGAATGTTTGAGTCTGAGGATTAGTTATACCTACTAATACCAATGAGATGAACAGTTGACACTTTTAGATAAATTAATCCATGTTGTTATCGCAAGTCGGGTCCTAATCCTAATGAACTCCTTCACCAAATCCATGTAACTGTCTAGATATCTAAATATCTAAAGCTTGTGAGATCAGCTTTCTGTCTCGACAGAAAACACTGTTACATGCAAGTCTCAACAGTAATATGCCAACCCCTATAACATATTACTTGACTTGGGTTGATTTTAAGTCTATTGGTCTATTATAAAGTATAGTCTCACTTCATGCTTGTATGAACACTTTATAACTACTTAAATAAACTTAGGATTACTTTCTTTATGAATGATTTGTGCCTTTATATATAGTTACATTTTAATGCTATATATCCGATTAAACAAATGACTAAATAAACAATTTATTCATTAATATTTATATCCTAAAACAATTGTCTTTAGGACACTAAACTCCAACACTATTTTGGTGGAAGGATTAAGAAAATTGAAGTTCAATTTGATTTTTGAGGAAATTATGGCTAGTTTTTGGTTTAATTGGTATTTCAAATGGAGTATTTATAATTGATGTTCATATTTGAAATGTGTATTATGAAAATAAAGTGTTTAGTATCCATTAGGAGTAGTCTGGACGGGTGTTTCAATATTTAAAAGACCATATTCAGTGAGGAACATAATCTGTGTACACAGTTGAAAGACCTATCGGGTATGGCAAAGAAGTGTTGGGTAAGACCATACACGATAGGCAATGTTATGAGACATCTCGAGTATGGATATGATTAGAGATATGATAAAAGAGATGTACTTTCTCATGGATACAACAACAACAACAACAAAGCCTTAGTCCCGAAAATGTACTTTCTCATGGATACAAAAGTTAAATTAAAAATATCATGTTTTAAAGAAATATTTTGTTTGAAACTATATTTTGAAAGATATTGATGAATGATTTATGGGTATGATAGTACTATTCACTTTACAGAGTTTCGAAATAATATGGGGATTTTTCTGTTTAAGGGAATAACTTGAAATGGCTAAGACTGAGTTCAAGAATTTGAGAATTTGAGGGCAAAATTCTTTAATGTGGAGAGAATTTTCACACCCGTGTCTAAAATTTTCAGATTATTATAATTTGACATTAGATCAAATAACATCTCGAATTCATTATTTGAATTTTTAGACCCGAGATAATATCTTTGGTTATATACGATAAATTTTTGTGATCAAAATAATGAATGAAAGTTCAAATTGGAAACCGATTAATAATTCGGGTCAATGATGAATTTGGAGTTCTTTAACTAATACCAACAATTAAGAGCTTAATTTTATATATTTGGTCATAAAATGGAAATAAGTACGAAAATGGAGAGGGAGTAAACTAAAGGAAAACAACAAATATAGCTAAAATGTGTGGAACGAGACCTAATTACTCAAATTAGAATATTTGGGACTAAATTGAAATGTTGAAATAAATTAAAAGGAAGGAATGTAACACTAAAGGACCTAACTGCATATTTTAGTAAATTGGGTGAATAAATTAAAATTCTAAAAACTAGCTGTCCAACAATCACATGTTTTTCAATATAAACCAGTTGTCTCTCTCCCTCACTCTCTTGCTGTGTATAAACTTTGAGGAATGAAACCTGATTCTTCTGGATTTTTTTTGGGTGAGTTTTCTTCCTCCCGTACTTCTTCAATTTTTCATTGGTAGAGAGATGCTTGGATTTTGATGTCTTGATCATAGGCATGAATCAATCACTGTGTGGTTCAATACATTCACTAAATTTTGAATTTCCCTAGATGCATGGGTTATCAGGGAACAATTCTTATTTATTAACTATTTATTATGATGTTGTTCTTAATTATGGTAATATTTGCTTAGTAGGAAAATGAATAGAGTTCTGTTTTGGAATATAGGATTATGTTAACTAAGAACTATTGGGGAGTAGTTTTTCTTTCATTCTCTAGCCGCTTAGCTTGATTTCTTTTATTCTCTTCAAAAAAAATCTGTATAGGGTAAATGACTTTATTTGCTGGTTATAATTAGTTTACTACCGCATAAATTATATTGAAATTTGCTTTAAGCTCTCGTTGATGAGGATGATGGGATATGCGGTAACATTTATAAAAGGGTTTCTTTGTTTTCGTTTTCCTACATAATTCTTGTAATTATTTTTAGAAAATGGTTGATAACCTTTCCTCCGCAATTTAAATAAAATCAGTTTTTCTTTGTGTTGTCCTGTTAATGGCTGGAATCTTGGATATTGAAGGTAGATACCGACCTATCGTATTGAAATAAGTTTTATTATGTTTTTGGGTCTTCAATTTTTTTCTTTTTATTGCTACAAACGTAGTTGATAAATAATTTATGAAATCTTAAGTGACTTTGGTTGCATTGTTTTTGTAGGGGTCTAGTATTTCTCATTGAACAAATATGTGGATTGGAGCTTTCAGGAAGTCGTTTAATTCATCTTTAATATTTTTACAAACATTTCATATCTATAACTTGATTTGATATGGGTCTTTAAATGGGTCTTTGTTTTATGTTAGTTATTCTTCGTTCTATTTCTTGCAGAACTATGTGGCTTTGATTCTCAATTTAGAAATATCGAGATATATAGGAAGCTTGATAATAAGATATTATCAAGTCTAAGCCAGATATAGATGTAAAATTAGATATGTTGGGAAAAATGCGTATTTCGGTTTATTTGCAAATTAGATTAGCAAGCACTCATGTTTTAAGATTTCTTCATTGGTACAACGTAATAAACTCTGTTATAGAAATATCGATTTTTTTATTGTAAATAGAATTGGAGGTTGGACTATAGAATAGTGACTATAGAGTAATGAAAAAGGTAATTAGTTATAGTTCGTAATGTCTAGGATCAAGATATTACAAATTGGTAGGTTAAATTCTTCGAACCTAACTTAAGGTATATAGTAATTGAGAAATATGAATCATTGATGATAGGTCAGAAATAATTTGGAATGAAATTTTCGAGGCATGTGATCGAGAATACTTTTAAATTTAATATAAACAATTTATGTGTTAATATACTAAATATATATTTATATAATATATCAACTATTTCTGAATCTTTGAGTAAAAATATATGACCAAATGTTTTTTAGAATTTGGGCATTAAACGGGTTTAAAGGATTGATAAATTATTTGGGTATTAATAAAAGTTCATGGGTTAATTTCATGTTTTTAAAATATAAATTATAAGTTTAGGAATTTTTATGATCCTAAGATTAGGAAGATCTAAATCGATATTTTTGTTAGAAAATAAGTATATTTACGAGTATTTTGGGTTTATAATTTAAGTTTTGGTTTTGATGAACTTATGTTGAATTTTTGGGTTAATTAATTTTTAGTTATGAAATTTTTGATGTTTTGATAAAAGGAAACACCAGAATTGATGTGGGAAATTTTATGAGATTAGTTTATAAGAAAGGAAATTTTGTATAATATATGTAGTCCTACTTTAAATGTGTACTATAGAAAGAAAATATTTTAATATCCATCAAAAATAGTCCGGACAGGTGGGTTTGTTATTTAAAGACCATATTTAGTGAGAAATATAACATGTGTACATAGTCTAAAGACCTAATCGGGTATGGCACTGAAGTGTTAGGTAAGACCATATGGGATTAGGCAATATTAAAGATATATCTCGAATATGTTTATATGATATGTGTAGATACCCATTTTGTCCGGGATAACTTTTTATTTTTATAATTTTTATTCTTGTAACACATTCTTATTTTATAAATATTTACGTGATAGATATTTACTCAATATAGTGTAAATTGTGGTTAATCATATTTTACAAAAGGAAAAAGAAATATTCTTAATAGTCATAAAATTGGTTAAATGTTTATGTTATAAGGGTTTAATCAATCAATTAAGATATTAGTTATTAATTAAAAGAATGTTATTTTTAAGTTAATATGTCTATAATGAGATTTAATTGGATAAAATTTGAATATTTAAAAGATAAAAGAAATCTAATATTTCTGATTAATGTGTATGTAATAAACATTTAATTTTTGAAATGAGAATGGAAGAAATATGAACAAGATTTTATCATCCAAAATTATGAAGAGCTGAAGCCCATATCCATTCTAATAGGCTTAAAAGCCCAAGCCCAATTTAAAAGGTCATTTCTAATGTTTCAGCAATTCCATTGCAATACCAAATACAGTATCAATACATAAAACAAATATACTACTTAGCCAACAAGTTCTTTTTGGTTTTCTATAAATAGAGACCCAAAACAGACAAAAATCGGAAGGGATAAAGAAGCAGACAAAAGAAGTGTAGAAGTGCTTCTTCCTCATTAAAGGCTCTTTCAGGTAAACTGTTATTTTTTTTAGTTCTTTTTCTTCTACTCTCTTCATTACACTACTGGTTCAGTTGTTCATTTACTTCTATTATTAAAAAGAGCATTTATTTTCTTCTTTTAAGCCTTTAAAGGCTGAGTTTTTTTTAAACCAGTGCCCAGAGATAAAACCATCCTTATTATTTCAATCTTTTTCTTATCTAGTGTATCTCATTTTTCATCACATTTTCCTTTCCTTAAAAATATTATAGATGCAAAGGGGATTCATAGATCTGGAAAATAGGTTCTACTTTCCAGATCTGGAAACCTCCAGCTTCTAAAAAAATCATCATTTTTATTATTTCAATGTTCTTTATTTAATGCATCTCATTGTCCTAAAAATCTCAAAAATGCAAGGGATTCCAGAAGATCTAGAAAACAGATTCTAGATTCCAGATCTGAAAATCTCCATCCCCTGAAAAAACATCATTTTTTCAATCTTATTATCTTTTACGTATTGCATCCCATTTTCTTTTCTTTCATTCATTCACTATTCTGCTCTTCCTTCACACTAAAAATACGTTTACAATACAACTAAAGTTGAGGTTACCCTCTTTCTCGGATCCAGACAAAACAAATAAGAAAAATGAATAAAATCTGCAACTAAACCAAAACAAAAAGATAAAAAGGTCCTTTGACACAGAATCATAAAAAGAAACAGTCTCTGTTTCAAATCCACAGCAAAATCCAGGGAAACTTCTGTTCACCAAACGGAAAACACAAAAAATAGCAAATAAACATCTCTGTCTTCCTTAATCTGTAGCAAAACCCATGAATCACCATAGAAATCCCAAAACACATGTATTGCTGTCACGACCCAACCCAGGCCATGACCGGCGCATAAATTAAATTAACTTTAATCTATGCTAGCCTTAATTCTGAACTAATAGAAATCCCAAAATTTACTAACAGAATATCAAACTCGTCTCAATTACATGAATAAACCTTAAAAGAATCAAACGTGCAAGTCTAAACCTCAATAATAAAAATTCTCCAAAGATAATATAAAGCTAATTTATTAGGCAATCTCCTTCAACATCAATCCAAGGGTTACCTCACGAACAGAGACCTTAATCTGAAAAAAAAAGATTCAACGTGGCATGAGATTTTCGTCTATACGAGTGAAAACCTCAGTGAGTAGTAGCTACAGCACACAACAGAAAGGGAACAGACAGACAAGCTGATACTTTTAAATCATGACAAATATAGTTCAAAATATAGCATTTCAAAATCAGTTAAACTAAAGGGGCAATATAAGATAATCAATTCCAAAATGCTGACAATCAATTGTCAAACATAACACTGAAACCTTTCAAAATATCAAATATTAGAATAATCAGAAAATAAGACAAAAGCTTTAAAACACATGGTACAGTGTAACAGAGTGGTGATACTGCACACCACCAGGGCCAGATAAATGGTAAGCGCTACCAATAACAGATACAGATAATAGATAATCGCCTTCACCGATCTTATGCATGATTCTAATGCTGACACAACTGACGACAAACTAACAACTGACAACCTGACTCAAAGACAAATGAAATGACCTAATGTTATGAAGATCGGTGAGAGGCCAGATAACAGATACAAATATATTGAGCACTTGTACCAGTTTGAAAAACATATAGTATACATATATAAATCAGAAAAAAAAACATAACTGATTGAACGAATTATCAGATTTCTAAAACAAAGGTAATAACTGCGATAAATCGCGTATCAGAAGCTGCAAATCATATCAAACCAAATTTTAATAAATTCATTGTACCTGATAATAAAACAAATCAATATAAAGGCCTGTTCCCAGAATACACGCTCTAATACTAAGGATATTTAATAAACATAAGGTTCAAATATAGGCCTTTATAAAGGAAAACATACGATCAAATCCCAATTTTTGATAAACGGTTTTCATTCGGATATTTCAATCAAATTGTGTCATGTACTATAATTACCACTCACCTTATGTTTAGACAAATGCTAAATCTAAGATGTCTCGGCTGCTCACAACGCTCTATCACCCGGAGGAATATCGTTATCTCCTAATGTTTTAAGTAGGAAAACAAAAGTTAATAAATTAGTCTAAAATTAGACCCAAAACTTAATTAATCCCGATTAACAAATGGTCTAAGAAAACATCAAGGCATTAACAAAAGTATCAGATATAATAATTCAAAAATTCCAATTACTTGGAATACTCATTACAAAAAAAAAACCAAACAAGGTGAACAGCACCAAAATAATCTAATTACGACTTGAATTTTGTTTGTTTCCATCAAGTTGTAATAATAATAAAATCAAAAATTAACCTTTGAAACTAAACCCATTAATATATATGGGACAAAACAATGAAAACCCATCAACAGGATATGAATTACAGATGGCTTTACCGATTATGTACAGCTCATTATTTTCTTTCCTTTTTTTCGATTTGAATAATAAAAGAAGGACCTTCAATATTAATAGCCTAGATGTATAAAAGAAAGGAGGAATATGATCACTTACTTGTATATAAAAATCGAAAATATAAGTGGAAGAACACCTTGCCAAAAGCTTTTCTTTTTAAACGTTTGTTGAAGAATGAGAGCGAGGTTGCGGCTGCTCCCTCTAAAACTGTTTTATATCTTTTAGGTTTTCTAAAATAGTTAAGTTATTTAAAAATAATAATAATTTAATAATAACAAAAATGGCATTTTTGTAATATTATTTATCAAAATAATTATATGTTTAAAAATACTTTTAAAAAATCAGGATATTACAGTCTTCCCCCCTAAAATAAAATTCGGTCCCCGAATTAAAATTATAAGGGTACTAACCTGAAATATCAAACAGATGAGGATATCTAATTCGCATTTCGGATTCAGTCTCCCAAGTCGCTTCACTACTAGAGTGGTTTTGCCAAAGAACTTTAACTAAAGGAATTTCTTTTGAACGTAGCTTCCGAACTTGACTGTCTAAAATCTTTATAGGTTGCTCCTCATAAGACAGATCATCTCTAACTTGTATAGCTTGTGGTTGCAAAACATGAGAAGTATCTGAAATATATTTCCTAAGCATCGATATATGGAATACCGGGTGAACCTTAGAGAAACCAGGCGGAAGAGCTAACCGATATGCAACTGCACCAATCCTTTCAAGAATCTCAAATGGACCCACATAACGTGGACTCAATTTTCCTTTCTTGCCAAACCGCATGATTCCTTTCATCGGAGAGACCTTCAGAAACACATGATCCCCAATCTGAAATTCTACATTCTTGCGCCTTGGATCAACATAACTCTTTTGCCTACTTTGAGCTGTCAAGAGTCTCTCACGGATAGTACGAACTTTTTCTGAAGTTAACTGTATCAATTCAGGTCTAGTGAGTCTCCTTTCTCCAACCTCATCCCAACAAATCGGCGACCGACACTTACGACCATACAAGGCTTCATAAGGCGCCATCTCAATGCTAGCTTGATAGCTGTTGTTATAAGCAAACTCTACCAAAGGCAAATGATGATCCCAATTTTGGCCAAAATCAAAAATACAAGCTCGAAGCATATCCTCTAAAGTCTGAATAGTCCTCTCTGACTGTCCGTCGGTCTGAGGATGAAAAGCGGTGCTAAACTGAAGTTTTTGTACCAAGTGCCTCTTGAAATTTCTTCCAGAATCGAGAAGTGAATTGAGTGCCACGATCTGACACAATAGAGACTGGGACTCCATGAAGTCTAACAATCTCATCAATGTATAACTGAGCAAGCTTAGAAAAATCATAAGTTATCTTCACATGAAGAAAATGAGCAGACTTTGTTAAACGGTCGACTATCACCCAAATGGAATCGTACCCTCCACTAGTACGAGGCAATCCTACCATGAAGTCCATAGCAATGTTCTCCCACTTCCACTCAGGAATAGGTAATGGTTGGAGCAACCCAGACAGTCTCTGATGTTCTGCCTTGACTTGTTGACAAGTAAGGCATTTAGCAACAAAGTCTGCAACATCTCTCTTTATTCCACTCCACCAGTATAATTCTCTTAAATCTCTATACATCTTAGTGGAACCAGGATGAACTGTATAAGCCGAACAGTGTGCTTCCTCTAAAATTTCCCTTTTTAAATCATCGACACTAGGAACACACAGTCTAGTCCCATAACGAAGAACTCCATCATCACCAATCATGAAGTCTTGAACCTTACCCTGACAAACATCATCCTTAACTTTACACAATTGAGGATCTTCTTGTTGGGCTGCCTTGATTCTATCTAATAGAATAGGTCTAACACGAAAATGAGCTACCAACGCTTCAGATGTTGCCTCAAATTCTACTCCTTGATCAATCAACTCATGAATATCACCAATCAAAGGTCTCCTCACTACGGAAAGATGAGCTAAGCTACCCAGAGATTTCCTACTTAAAGCATCTGCTACAATGTTTGCTTTCCCTGGATGGTACTGAATTGTGCAATCATAATCCTTGAGAAACTCCACCCATCTTCTCTGCCTCAAATTCAAATCACGCTGATCAAAGATGTATTTGAGACTTTTATGGTCAGTGAAAATCTCACATGTCTCCCCATACAAGTAATGTCTCCATATCTTCAGGGCAAAGATCACTACTGCCATTTCCAAATCATGAGTTGGATAATTCTGTTCATGTTGTTTTAATTGGCGAGAAGCATATGCAATCACATGACCATGTTGCATCAATACACAACCCAGACCAACCCTTGAAGCATCACAAAATACCGTGTAGCCCCCCGATCCAGATGGAAGGGCTAACACCGGTGCTGAAGTCAAACGAGCTTTCAATTCTTCAAAACTCTTCTCGCACGCTTCTGACCACTGAAACTTCACATTCTTCTAGGTTAACTTGGTTAAAGGAGAAGCTATTCGAGAAAAGTCTTGCACAAAACGTCGATAATAACCCGCTAACCCAAGAAAACTTCGAATCTCCGACACTGAACTAGGCCTTGGCCAATGAAGAATAGCATCAACCTTCTTCTGATCAACACTCACCCCATCTTTGGATACCACGTGCCCTAAGAATGCGACACTATCCAACCAGAATTCACATTTTGAGAACTTGGCATACAACTGGTTCTCTCTTAGGGTCTGAAGAACAAGCCTCAAATGTTGCTCATGTTCTTCTTTACTTTTAGAATACACCAGAATGTCATCTATGAACACTATCACAAAACGATCGAGGAAGGGCTTAAACACCCTATTCATTAGATCCATAAAAGCTGCAGGAGCATTAGTGAGACCAAAAGGCATCACCAGAAATTCACAGTGACCATACCTAGTCCTGAAAGCTGTCTTAGGTATGTCAACATTTTTAACCCTCGACTGATGATAACCGGACCTCAGATCGATCTTAGAAAAGTACTTTGCACCCTGGAGCTGATCAAATAGATCATCAATTCGAGGAAGAGGGTATTTGTTATGTATTGTGACCTTGTTCAACTGTCGATAATCAATGCACAATCTCATTGATCCATCCTTCTTCTTCACAAACAACACAGGAGCACCCCAAGGAGAGACACTAGGGCGGATGAACCCCTTGTCAAGCAAGTCTTGCAGTTGTTCTTTCAACTCCTTTAGTTCAGCAGGAGCCATTCGGTAAGGAGGCATAGATATGGGTCTTGTTTCGGGTGCTAAGTCAACATAGAAATCGATTACTCTTTCAGATGGCAAACCTGCCAAATCTTCAGGAAAAACATCAACAAACTCATTCACCACATCAACATTCTCCAACTCGACACCCTTTGCTTGAGTATCCTTAACATAAGCTAGAAACCCTTCACAGTTCTTATACAACAATCTTCTTGCAGCAATAGCAGAAATAAGACTATGAGGAGCCATGCTACGATCTCCTTGAAATTGAAATTCTATCTCCCCAGGAATTTTGAAAGTTACTAACTTGCTATAACAGTTTAAAGAGGTATGATATGAGGCTAACTAATCCATTCCCAAAAGCACATCAAAATCTAACATTTCAAGTAATACAAGATCAACTAAGAGTTCCCTTTCCCCTACTTTTACTAAGCAATTCTTAAAAGTTAGATTTATATCAAGGACATCTCCTATAGGTGTTGCCACAGATAAAGGACAATCTAACATAGTGGGTGGTACACCAAATTTCATTGAAAAACAAGGAGAAACAAAGGAATGTGTAGCACCAGGATCAATCAAAACTCTAGCATCAAATGAACATACAGAAATGGTACCTGTCACCACTGCATTAGATGCCTGGGCATCCTGATGTGTCAGAGCAAAGGCTCTAGACTGACCTCGATCTGCTGTTGCATGATTAGGAGCTGAGTTGGGACCTCGACCTCCTGAACTCTGGCCTCTACCACCATACTGAGAAGATGGCTGAGTACCGATAAAAAGGAGCAGAAACTGTATCCTGACTCACAGCTAGTGTTGTGTTACTGCTTGGGCAATCCTTTATTCTATGTCCCACCTGACCACAACCAAAACAAGCCCCAGTTGCTCGATGGCATGGAGAGTTACCATGGAACTTACCGCAAAGCTGGCAAGTAGGGAATGTTGATCTAGAGGAACTTTGACTATTCTGAGTACCAGTGGACTGAGCTCTCTGACCATATCTCTGATTATTCTTGGAGTATTGCCCTCCTTGACTAGGTAAGGAATGGGACCCATGAGATACTGAATAGTTACTTCCCCTACTATGCTGACCACTCTGGTTGTCATATCGAGCATGTTTGTTCTGATCACGAGCCCTATGCTGATCATCAAACATCTCCATCTGCCTGGATCGATCCACCACCTCCTCAAAGCTAGACAATCGTAGAGGAGCAATTCGGTCTAACAGTTTGTCCCGAAGTCCCCTCTCAAACCTCCTTGCCTTCTTCTCCTCAGTTGGAATAAGATGCTCACCAAAACGAGCAAGTCGAGTGAATTTCATTTCATATTCACTCACAGTCATACCACCCTGTTTCAGCACTTCAAACTCTAACGCTTTAGCTTCCTTAACACTAGGAGGAAGGAACCTCTCTAAGAAAGAATCACGGAACTGTGGCCAAAGGAAAGCGTTATCAAGTCCATTCCCTCTCTTGGAAAGATACCAACTACGTGCCACTCCTTGTAACTGATTCCCTGCTAACAATACCATCCTAGCATTGGTGCACCCCAAGACCTCATAACATCTGTCCATAGCATCTAGAAAATCCATAGGATCTGTTACAGAATCCTCACCCGAAAACTTTGGAGGTTGTAACCTCAAGAAGTCACTGAGATCCTGTAATTGAGCTCTATCATTAGGTATAGCAGATCCTGTAGTTCTTGGTTGTCTGTTTTCACCTACCACATTTGTTAGCCTTTCAACTGCTTGAAAGACCCCTTGCAATCCAGCAGCCAAATCAGTGTTAGATATTTGAGTAGGCTGAGAGGTTGAAGCTGTACGCGTGGGCTGAGATGACCCTCCAGCTGGTTGCAAGATTGGTTCAGATGCTGGAGCTGGTCCTCCAATAGGGTGTGAAGCTCCCCCATCAAGTTGGGATGAATTCTCAACGGTCACCCTACTCCTAGTACTAACATTAACCGTATTCTTGCCTCTTTTTCTTCCTTTAGGAGGCATGATTACCTATCCATGCAGCAGAGTTAGACACTTTAGCAAATGAGATATTGAAAATGAGTAAATAAGAAGACCCAGATAGATATGCAAGATAAGGGATACGAACAGAACACGTGAATCCTATACAGTAAGTCTATAAGAACCTAAACCTAGTCTCTGATACCACCTTTGTCACGACCCAACCCAGGCCATGACCGGCGCATAAATTAAATTAACTTTAATCTATGCTAGCCTTAATTCTGAACTAATAGAAATCCCAAAATTTACTAACAGAATATCAAACTCGTCTCAATTACATGAATAAACCTTAAAAGAATCAAACGTGCAAGTCTAAACCTCAATAATAAAAATTCTCCAAAGATAATATAAAGCTAATTTATTAGGCAATCTCCTTCAACATCAATCCAAGGGTTACCTCACGAACAGAGACCTTAATCTGAAAAAAAAAGATTCAACGTGGCATGAGATTTTCGTCTATACGAGCGAAAACCTCAGTGAGTAGTAGCTACAGCACACAACAGAAAGGGAACATGCAGGCAAGCTAATACTTTTAAATCATGACAAATATAGTTCAAAATATAGCATTTCAAAATCAGTTAAACTAAAGGGGCAATATAAGATAATCAATTCCAAAATGCTGACAATCAATTGTCAAACATAACACTGAAACCTTTCAAAATATCAAATATTAGAATAATCAGAAAATAAGACAAAAGCTTTAAAACACATGGTACAGTGTAACAGAGTGGTGATACTGCACACCACCAGGGCCAGATAAATGGTAAGCGCTACCAATAATAGATACAGATAACAGATAATCGCCTTCACCGATCTTATGCATGATTCTAATGCTGACACAACTGACGACAAACTAACAACTGACAACCTGACTCAAAGACAAATGAAATGACCTAATGTTATGAAGATCGGTGAGAGGCCAGATAACAGATACAAATATATTGAGCACTTGTACCAGTTTGAAAAACATATAGTATACATATATAAATCAGAAAAAAAAACATAACTGATTGAACGAATTATCAGATTTCTAAAACAAAGGTAATAACTGCGATAAATCGCGTATCAGAAGCTGCAAATCATATCAAACCAAATTTTAATAAATTCATTGTACCTGATAATAAAACAAATCAATATAAAGGCATGTTCCCAGAATACACGCTCTAATACTAAGGATATTTAATAAACATAAGGTTCAAATATAGGCCTTTATAAAGGAAAACATACGATCAAATCCCAATTTTTGATAAACGGTTTTCATTCGGATATTTCAATCAAATCGTGTCATGTACTATAATTACCACTCACCTTATGTTTAGACAAATGCTAAATCTAAGATGTCTCGGCTGCTCACAACGCTCTATCACCCGGAGGAATATCGTTATCTCCTAATGTTTTAAGTAGGAAAACAAAAGTTAATAAATTAGTCTAAAATTAGACCCAAAACTTAATTAATCCCGATTAACAAATGGTCTAAGAAAACATCAAGGCATTAACAAAAGTATCAGATATAATAATTCAAAAATTCCAATTACTTGGAATACTCATTACAAAAAAAAACCAAACAAGGTGAACAGCACCAAAATAATCTAATTACGACTTGAATTTTGTTTATTTCCATCAAGTTGTAATAATAATAAAATCAAAAATTAACCTTTGAAACTAAACCCATTAATATATATGGGACAAAACAATGAAAACCCATCAACAGGATATGAATTACAGATGGCTTTACCGATTATGTACAGCTCATTATTTTCTTTCCTTTTTTTTTTTATTTTAATAATAAAAGAAGGACCTTCAATATTAATAGCCTAGATGTATAAAAGAAAGGAGGAATATGATCACTTACTTGTATATAAAAATCGAAAATATAAGTGGAAGAACACCTTTGCCAAAAGCTTTTCTTTTTAAACGTTTGTTGAAGAATGAGAGCGAGGTTGCGGCTGCTCCCTCTAAAACTGTTTTATATCTTTTAGGTTTTCTAAAATAGTTAAGTTATTTAAAAATAATAATAATTTAATAATAACAAAAATGGCATTTTTGTAATATTATTTATCAAAATAATTATATGTTTAAAAATACTTTTAAAAAATCAGGATATTACAATTGCGGGTTCAACGAACAAAGAAAAGCAATAAGTCAGTGACGTTTCTGTTTAAGAAGAACATACGAAAGGAAAAACACAATAAACAGTATTTACCTTAGGAGAAACCAGATCAGGAGTAGATCGGACCTCCTAGGGACCTCGAAGGAGCCGAGCGATGGCTGTCAGCTCTCCAGGGGTGTAAAACCGCCTGTAAACCCCTTAAACGGGACAGATTGGAAGCGGTTCGGCTCCGTTTCACCTGTAAAAAACCAAAAAAATAGTATCAGAACGTCGCGCTAGAAATCAAGAAGAGAAGAAAGGGAATAGGAGGAAAAGGCGAGAACTCACCGTGGATCCGCCGCGTTTAGGAGGAATCAGACCGCCGACCAGAAGAGCACTACCGTTACGCCATCCCCGTCGTTAACTGCTTCGTTAGCCTCCGGTGTGAACGGATCTGAACGAAATGAGCGGAGATCCGAGAGAAGTTCTCGTGGAAACGAGGAGGTCGGCGATGTTGAACGGTCATCCGTGGGATTCCTTTAGCTTGGGACGGGTTCCGTTTTGAGAGGAAAGGAAAGGAAAACGGAGAAAAGAGCAAGGCGACGGAGCAAGGAGGCGTCGGCAGCCATGGCAGGGGGTTGCGGCTTTCTTGTGAAAGAGAGAAGAGAAGGAGAAGGTGAATGGAGGCTGTATACAAATGAGACGAAACCATAAATCCAAATCTTATATTTATCATGTAAATGGATCAATGGGATTTAGGAACACTGGACCATTTCACCCTCCTCAACACTGGATCAGACCAGGTAAGTATTCTAAGCCCATGTCTTTAATCCTTTCATGCATACATATACTTTGTTAATTTATATTTAGTTTAATGCCAATTTTTACTTAAATCAATTTGTGTAACATGTATGTGCTATATCACTAGTAAAAATCATTTATCTTTATTTGGTTAGATTTAATCTTGATAACCCGCGAAGCCCAAAACGGGTTATATTCATTTTGCAAGCCCAGCCCATATTAAAGCCCCATGGGCTAAGATTGGACGGGACCCGAACGAAGGAAGCGGGCGCAGCGAGTAAACCGCCCCGAATTCCTAAACGGAGCGTCAAGACTCCCACTCAGAACCACGTTCGTTGCCATGAAAGCCACGAAAGGGACATGGCCTAAAAAGGGGTAACCGCCCTCAGAACGTGGCCCACTAAGGAGTAACCGCCCTCGGCGGTTACCCAAAAAACACCTATAAAAGGCCTTAAGAATAAGGGGGGAGGTACGTTCACATTTTTTCCCACAAAGCTATTGCTAAATTATAGACTCATTTTTACAAAAACTGACTTGATCGTCGGAGAGTTTTCCCGGAGATCCTGTCTCCGGTTTTGTTTTGCAGGTAACTCCGGCAAAGAATATCAAAGCGGATCCAGCAAGTTATCATTGGTGCGGTGATCGTGGACCTTTTTTACCAACACTTGGTTAAAGGTACACGAAGAACATGTCAAAACCATCACGAACGACCGGTGTTACGACCAGATCCACTAGCATGAACTCACGAGGTTCACGGATTGCAAATTCGCAGCCTGCAGGTACTCAGCCTGTGGTGCCTAGCTCGTCAGGCCCCTCGGGACAATTGGGTCCCTTATTGGAAGTGCAGGTGCAAAATGAAATGGAGATGTCCAATAGCGATTTCGTGCAGATGGCAGGACAGGTCTTGGCTTCGAATATGAGCCAGGCGGCTGGCGATCGAATGATTAATTTATTAACCGCCCTCGCCGAACGCGATACCGCCATGGCGCCTGCCCCTCAGGAACCTGTGGTTATCTCAACACAATCACCGACTATTCCTGTCATACCTGTCCTTCCGTAGCCATCTCAGGTGCCAAATCAAGTGGGCCAGAATAGTCGCACGAATCCACACAGTCACCCGAGCAACTACTCGCATCCAGATCTCATTACGACGACACCTCCAACCTGGCAGCCATCCCAACCGTTGCCAGGAATGCAAGGCACTCTTCCGCTACAAAAACTGGACCCTTTTCCTCACAGACGTTCGGAATTGATGACGCCTAACACAACTATGTCTGGGCGTGAGCACACATGGAACTTTGATCCTATAACGGGACGACGATTGGTCCACCAATAGGCACCCGTCTCAACACCGATGGGCGAGTGGATGCCATCCAGAATTCACCAGCAGCGGATGGAAGAGGTCCGGCGAGTACCCGATATTGACTTAGAAGATCAATTACGGAGCATGATGGAGCGAATGGGGTACTCACCTCGGCCGAGAGCAGAGGTCCGGAGCGATTCACCTTTTGCCCCTTCGTTGCGGGAATTCATTCCAGATCACAGAATCAAAGCACCTGCCATACCAAAATACTATGGAGATCCAAATTCTGACCCTGAGGCTCATGTCAGGAACTACAGAGAGTTAATGGATGTTGCAGGGGCAAGCGAAAGCATAATTTGCAGGTTATTCTCGACAACTTTAGGCGGTACGGCATCTGATTGGTTTCGATCTTTACCGGCAGAATCTATTCACAATTGGCAACAATATAGTCGGGATTTCTGTGCGAAGTTCGTGGGCTGTAAAGCGGCAGATGTGACAGATAGGCAGCTGAAGGAGATCAAATAGAGAAACTATAATTCCCTAAGGGAATTTGTTGTCGCCTTTAACGATATCCTGGTGCGATTGCAGAACCCAGATATCGTGAGTATTCGCAACATCATGGCGGATGGAACCACAGATTGGAGCATGCGGGAAGAAATCATCCGTAACAAACCACGCACTGTAGCCGAGCTCATGAAGATAGCAAAGGAATTCATGGAAGTGGATGATGTCAACAGGGAACATAAGGCCCAAACTCGACGAGAAAGAGATGCCGCTAGAACCACTTCGGACAGTCGGCGTCAGACCCAGTCCAAAAGTAATTTTGTTCGAAGAGGCGATCGTCCCTTTCAAGGTGGAGGATATCACACACCACTAAACACGACTCGCCAAGAGGTGTTACTTTGGATCGAAAAGAGCCCCTTGAAGAAGGATGTGCGGTTCCCCGAGGTGAAAGGCCGAACCAGTTTGGGGCGCTATCCCAGTAAGTATTGCAGGTTCCACAGGTTGAATGGCCATGACACAGATGATTGCTACGAACTGAAGAAGGAAATAGAAAAACTGATCGAGAGAGGCAAGCTGAGTCAATTTGTAAGAAAAGAAACAGCTGATGAGAAAACAACGCTCCCGCATGAGGGAGAAACACGGCCAGAAAAGAAGCAGAAGAAAGGGGTGATAAACGTGATAGCAGGCGGAATCTACGAGCCTCCAACAAAAAGAACTCGCCATGAACGGCGAAAGAGCAACACACATAGGGGGGATGCCCTCAATTACTCATTTGCGAGAATCACGGAGCCACATGCGGATGCCCTGGTGATCACGATGGCCATTGAAGGATGGGACGTCAAGCGGGTCCTTATTGACACAGGCAGTTCTTGCAACGTCATTGCCCGGACAGCATTCAACAAGTTGGGAATCAACGACGAGCGGGTGGAACACACCTTCATGGATGTAACTGGTTTTGGGGGTCAATCCTCCCAAACAAGTGGGCAGGTGGTGTTGGAGGCAGAAATGGGCGATAAGAATCTAAAATGGCGAGGTGATTTAGAATTCGCAATTGTTGATCTCCCACTGGCCTACAACATAATTCTGGGACGGCCATTCCTGTCGGATACAGAGTCGCTCATCTCAATGAAGCATTTAACGTTACATTTGCCAACACACCAAGGGCGAGTCATAGTTGAAGGTGATCAACTTGTATCTCAACAGGCCTATACATTATCACTTGAACCAAAACCGGAAGAGGAGGATAAAGTCGAAGAGAAGCTGCCGGCGGAAGCATTGGGAGAAACGGAACTATTCGCCATCTCGAATGATAAGAACGTGCGAATAGCGGCTGGACTCTCAGAAGAAACAAAGAAGGCCATTACCGAGGTATTGATCCAATGTGAGTCGGCATTTACCGCCCCAAATGAAGTGTTAAAAGGAATAAGCCCAGACGTAGCAACCCATCGGTTGAATGTAGACAAAGGGGCAACCCCAGTGCGGCAAAAGAAGAGGGGACATGCTCCTGAGCGGCAAAAGGCGATTGAAAAAGCAGTGGCGGACTTGCTAAGGTCGGATGCGATTCGAGAAGTCACCTATCCGGAATGGCTAGCCAATGTGGTGCTAGTCAAAAAGCCGAATGGAACGTACAGAATGTGCGTCGACTTCAACGACTTGAACACGGCATGTCCGAAAGATATGTATCCACTTCCTAACATTGATATATTGGTAGATGGAACTGCAGGATATGAAGCTTTATCATTCACCGACGTGAAATCCAGTTACCATCAGATACCCATGGAGAAGGCGGATGAAATCAAAACATCATTCATAACTCACCAGGCGACTTATTGCTTCAAGGTGATGCCCTTTGGATTGAAAAACGCGGGAGCAACATACCAGAGGATGATGAACAAGATATTTTCAGACAAATCCGGCGAGAACTTCTCGATCTATGTTGATGACATGATCATCAAAAGCAAGAAAATGCAAGACCACCCGCGGGATATCAAAGAAATCCTAGAAGTGTTGATCAAATATGGCCTCAAATTGAACCTAGAGAAATGCACATTCGGAGCAAGAGCGGGAAAGTTCCTGGGTTTCATTGTTAGCGGCAAAGGGGTTGAGGCGAATCCTGAGAAGGTTAAAGCAGTAATGGAGATGAAGACGCCAAGGAACATAAGGGAAGTACAGAGACTGAACGGGCGGTTGGTGGCATTAGGGCGATTCATATCATGCTCAGCTAGGCGATGTCTACCTTTCTACAATGCCATCAAAAAATCCAAGTCCTTTGAATGGACGCCGGATTGTCAAGAAGCATTTGAGGGGATAAAGCGATTACTATGTTATCCGCCCTTAATGAGCAGGCCGGAAGACGGAGAAGATCTGTTTCTTTATGTATCCGTCACCAGCATGGCGATATGCACTGTGATGGTGCGAGAAGAAGAAAATGCGGATTCTTTACAAAAACACATAAATGTGTTGCCTCTTAAAGAAAGGCGGATGCATGATTACGCATCACTCGCAAAAAACCTTAGGGTTAAAATAAAAAACACATAAATGTGTTGCCTGTTAAAGAAAGGCGGATGCTTGATTACGCATCACTCGCAAAAAACCTTAGGGTTAAAATCAAAAACACATAAATGTGTTGCCTGTTAAAGAAAGGCGGATGCATGATTACGCATCACTCGCAAAACCTTATGATTATTTTCGAAAGAAGAATTATAAGTTAAGGCATAAAATTAAGCGAATAAACGAGTACTCAAAATTGCAAAAAGGGTCTGGCCACCCTAGCTATGAAGAAACACAAATATGGAGTCGGCAAAAGGACAAAGGGCACATATAAAGGGCAAAAAAGTGAAAATCACACACATATGAAAAGCAACAACCGAAAGAAAATATATATATCAGAGCGGTTTGTTACATGGTTTTTACATACAAAAGTCCAAATATAAGTTAAGCTATGCTATAGCTTCCTCTCCTTCGCCCCTAATGCCCTCCTGGACTGCGGCGACTCCCTCATCTCCTCTGGTAGGAGGATCTACTTCAAGCGAATCCTCAACCCTTGAATCGGTAACCGCTTCAGTAACCTCTTCGGCGAGAGGTACCTCTTGCACAGGTTGAGAAACGGCTTGGGGTGCCTCTCCTTCCGCGGGCTGAATAGGGATCTCGCAGCTAATCGGAGGATCCTGAAGACTCTTCCAATCTAAGAAGAGTACCTTATCCATATCAGCATCCTCGGCTTCCAGCTTATCCCACTCCCCAGTTAAATCCTTTTCAGGGATGGGAACTTTGGGGCGGTTAAGTACTAGACCCTGATGCCCGTGCTCATAAGCGGCATGAATCCGCTCCCCATACCAGTAGATGCGGGCGCCATCTTCAGCCAAAATCTCCTCAACCCTCTTCTTTTGGGCCTCCTTGAAAGCAGCTAGGTCGTCGAGGGCTTTTTGCAATTCATCGGACTTGGCCTGAAGGGATTTAAGGGCCTCCTCCTTCTCGCCCATGGCCTTCTGACAGGTGCCCTCTAGGACCTTCACCTTCCCTTGGACATCATCATAAAGCGACTTCTGAGTCGCCAATTCCGTACCAAGACTTTCCAACTCCTTGGCTCGCTCTGCATCCCTTCGGAGAATGCCCTCAGCGAAATTGATAATCTGCATATAACACGTCTCACAAATAAAAATGGGCGAATAGAAATATGCGGTTACAATGAACACAAGATATTTGAAAGCGAAGGACAAAGCAATAATATACCTCTACAGAACGCTTCTCGACAAAGACAAAGCGTCCCCTATAAAAAGACCCTAAAAGGGCTCTTGCTAGACCAAGGGGGAGGCATGTGATAACCCGTGAAGCCCAAAACGGGTTATATTCATTTCGCAAGCCCAGCCCATATTAAAGTCCCATGGGCTAAGATTGGACGGGACCCGAACGAAGGAAGCGGGCGCAGCGAGTAAACCGCCCCGAATTCCTAAATGGAGCGTCAAGACTCCCACTCAGAACCACGTTCGTTGCCATGAAAGCCACGAAAGGGACATGGCCTAAAAAGGGGTAACCGCCCTCAGAACGTGGCCCACTAAGGAGTAACCGCCCTCGGCGGTTACCCAAAAAACACCTATAAAAGGCCTTAAGAATAAGGGGGGAGGTACGTTCACATTTTTTCCCACAAAGCTATTGCTAAATTATAGACTCATTTTTACAAAAACTGACTTGATCGTCGGAGAGTTTTCCCGGAGATCCTGTCTCCGGTTTTGTTTTGCAGGTAACTCCGGTAAAGAATATCAAAGCGGATCCAGCAAGTTATCAAATCTGTTTTTTTTTATTTTATGAAGAATTAAACGACTTGATTTATAGTCTTATGTCATAGGGATATAAACCAAACGTGTATACACTAATGAAGTTAAGACGAATCGATTTATATCTTTATGTCATAGAGGTATGAAAACGGTAAAAAATTTAAAACTTAATTAACGCGGAACGGTTTAATTTATACGTATATATTACAAAGGTATAAAAAATGAAAAAAGGATAACGAGATAGTTCGTAGTTCTATGTTATAGAAATAGGAATTAAACGTTAAAATTAAATAAGACAGTTCATAATTCGACGTTACGGAAACACGTTTTCATCGAATTAATAAAAAAGGAACGGATTAATCCATAGCTCCATGTCATGGAAATATGAATTAAACGTTACTAAATAAACAAAAACTGAACGAGTTAATTCACAGTTCTATATTATAGGAATACGAATTATCCGTTACCAAATTATATAAAATTAAACGTTTTAATTCGCAGTTCTAAGTCATAGAGATGCAAATTAAATATTACTCATACAATTAATGATTCAACGTTACATAAATATTAAATATCTACGACATTAATCATGTAACAAGATTATATATGTCTTTATTATATTATAAAAGTACAAATAAGATCGAGATAAATCAAATAAATTTAACACATATAAATCACATTTTTAGTACCGATATTTGGGCGGGGTAGGGTAATTAATCAAGTTTTTCTTCCCTACACGTAACCGACAAACGAACCTAAAATCTCAATTTCGCAGACCCCCTTATCCATTAAAATTCAATCATTTTCGGTGTCCAATCACGCCTTAATTCAGATTGGTGGCGACTCTAAAAAATAGTTTTAATTAGGAAAAACTATTAACCGATATAGCTTCCGGTGTTCGTGCTTGAAAAATCCGGTAGCGACAGCTAGCGACTCTGCTGGGGACTGTCAAGCTAATTTAAGATGTGATTTGTGTTAATTTGGTTGTTTGTTTTATTTGTCTTATTTTTTTAATACATGTGGTGTATTTTTATTATTTTTATGTCATTGGTTAAATATTTATTACATTGTTCGGTACATATCATAATCCTCATTATCACACGAACACTCAAAGGCCATGTTATGGTCTTACATTTTAGGATATTAGGATGAGAACAAAGTAGGGGTGCCGCCACGGGAAACCTGGTTAGGCCCGTGAAACGTTCTCAACTCAAGTTGTCTTTCATCCCGGTTCGGATTGGAAGGATTTTGCTAAAACCGTGATCGAATGGTTTAGCATCAAAAAATGGTTTGAGACCCAAATAAACTGTTACATCCACCTTTTAGAATTAGATCAAAAGCTGTCCCATAAAAGTTACCTATTTTATGCTACGTATCATTTTGTCTGATTTATATTATGATTATTGAATATTTGACAAATATAATAACCATCTTCATTTGTTCAAGTATTAATTTATTTAATTTGCATTTTTTTTTCAACACTTAAATAAATAATTTTTTTTTTTAGAAAAAAAAGAGAAAAATACATAACTATTTTATTTGGCTCGTTCATATAGTCCAAG
Organism: Euphorbia lathyris; assembly: GCF_963576675.1. Classification (NCBI taxonomy): domain Eukaryota; kingdom Viridiplantae; phylum Streptophyta; class Magnoliopsida; order Malpighiales; family Euphorbiaceae; genus Euphorbia; species Euphorbia lathyris. The sequence goes on along the minus strand of NC_088919.1, from coordinate 44,893,063 downwards.
GAAAAAACAAAGATCATCGATAAATAGTTACTATAAGAAGTGAAAAACGACGTTGAGAAGATAACTCAGATATTGGGTTCACAAGAGAAACATGAAAAAATAATGACGAATTTGGCTGAAGAGCAATGCGGGGTATGTCAGCCTTCTCAAGCTCTATTATTACCACAACCCGGGTAATAGTTAAATGAAAGGAAAGAACCAAAACGCTCGACGGGAAAGAAAGAATTGATTTCTCCTTAACCGTACAAATTTGGCTTATAGCTTGTAAAGTTTTTGTTCATAAACATGAAGAAATAATTGGCATCGACTTATTGGAATTCAGCCACAATTTAAGGAAAGAATTGTAAAAAAGGGGAGTTCGTTCCAAATGTTCTCAGGATTATCATTTTATAATGAATGCACTTTATCATTTCCATGTCATGCCTCAGTATTTCATTCTCTTTTTTTTATCATAATACTCGTCATATGTTTGTACATACCTTATAAAATGACCATAAATAATTTGAGAAAATTATAGTGTTCATGACTAAAGGGAAAATTTTCATTGTTCTGGCACACATGATAAGTGAAGACGTTTTCAGACTCTGACTGGTGTTGATACATGAATATGTCTATGTAAAAAAAAAGAGAATCTTCAGAGCACAAGTGCATATGACTATCGACTCGAATATTGAGGAAATCAAGGAGGCCTGTGCAACCTAAACTCAATTTCAAATATCTCAGCCTGTTGTAGATATTTATGTTAGTGATGTGTGCATGTTTTAGAAAAATTATCTTGGTTAATGGATTAAATTAATTTCAAAACTCTAGAACTTATTTGATTATTCCTCGAGGCGACATACCTGACTAATCATGATTAGGAAAATGACCTAGGCCTTCTTTGGATCGTTCGTTTAGCCTTTTACCTACCCTTTCATCATATTCCTTTGTTCGCCCTTTGAACCGATGATAAACCTTTCTTTCATATCACCAAATTCTCACTTTTCCTACAAGAAAACCAGTTGACCGAAGGATGATCGAAAGTCATACAATCAATATCCCTTCAGAGTGACCAATACCAGGTCAATACAAGAGATGTTCCAAGATGCTGCAATACAATGTCAATGCAGCTAAAACAAAAAGAAAAAAACCCGCTAGATCTAAAACCCCATAAGGGCCGTCTAGGCAAAAGAAAGGGTTAAAAAAAAGCCTGCTAGGTTGAAAACCTCAATATATGCAAAAAAATTAAGGCAAGTCAATGAGCATAGAGTCATAAGACGATCCGGTCAAATCATCCGAGTTAGAGCACAAAAATCTCCTCGCGACAGACAAAAATTGACCAATTCAACTGGTTTTCCAAGCCTTTTCCATCACTATTATCCTCAACCTAAAAAGTCCTTTCGATTCCTAATCATGATGTTAGTTACGGTTAGTGGAGATGAGTATGAATAATAAGCATGTGGTAGTTTTAATGCAAAATTAATTTGGTTCAATAACCTTGAAATTTCACTTGAGACTGCATGTTATCATAAACATTGATTGAGGAAGATGAAATTATGATCCAGATGAACACATAGACAAGAGCAAGAGTTATAGTGTTCCCTCGCCAAATGATAAAAGGAATACTCTCATCATTCAAGGGAAAACATTTACTCTAGAACTATTGAGAGTTTATCAAGATCAACAACTATGAATGAGATTTCAATGACATATATTCATTCACGACGTGTGCAAAGAAGTCAAGCAACGCACCGAAAGAAGATAAATCAAGTCAAAGGATGGAGTGAGTTCATCTCAAAAGAGGCATGCAAAAAATGATTAAAAAGAAAAAAAAGAGAAAAATTTAGCCTGTTAGGTTGAAAACCCACAAGGGCGATCTAACTAGAAAATAAATGGCAATAAAATAAAGAGCCCGCTGAGTGTGAAAATTACAAAGAATCACTCAGGCAACAATCAAGGCATGTTAAGTCGAAAACCCGCAAAGGGCGATTTATGCAAAAGTTACAGCACACTCCACTTTGGGGGCATCATTGAAGCATCAAAGTGAAACGACATTTAATTCTGATGACGAAATTCATTATTCAACGACAGGGTGGGAGCACTCAAAGTGCTGAAACCCATGAAGATTCAAGATTTTGGACAATGACATCATATAGGAATGTGTTGAACAATGAAATCTTCCTTATTTCATGATCATTAAAAAAAAAATTCAAATAACTTTATGGTCACAATCACTTTTGGATAAGCCTTTTTGAACCGAATCTCACAATAAAAATCCCTCACCATTGAGGTATGACACTCATTTCCAACAAGATATAGCTTTCATGATTACACTTACTTTATTCTTTGCCAAATCTTTTTCCTGGAAATGGTCTTGTGCATTTATTAAATAATTATGATTCTGAGAACATTTGAAATGAATATTTTCCAATTCTTCTGACATGTTTACTTTGAACAACGAGTTATCAAGATAGTACCCCAATTTTTGTGGTTCAGTATCCATACACATCATGAAGATGACGTTTCTCCACAAGCTTAAGCATGCACAACTGACTAATATTGGGGGCAATGTGATGACCCTTCTAGCAAAAAGTTGCATTTCTAATTGAGTTAAAGAACCAATAGAAGAAAGAATTGGGGGCAAGATACCTTTCGACAAACATGAAGAATGAGAATGGTTTGGAAAAATTACACATTATAAAGAATCATAATCTTCAACAACACAAAGATTCATGGATTTCAAGATCAAAAGAGCTGATTGCTCTTTGTGGAATGAGTTCGCATGCTTCAGCATGAGCTACTATCGGACAAGGTCACTAATCGTATATGAAATTCTGAAGAAAGAAATCTTCTTAAACCTCTTTAAGGAGAAATTTTGTATATCGAGATCCAATTCGAAGAAACAATTATTTACTACGAGTGAAAGAACGAACACCAGCATTTTTGCCGGATTAAGCTGAGGTAACAGGAAAGCAATCTTGATCTTTCTTGAATTCTATGCATATGAATAAGCCAAATCGATAATTATGTAAAAAATTTTGAGCTTGACAATCTTTTTTTATCTCATTATGGATATTTTGAAAAAAAATAACCACATCACATTGCATAAAAAAATACAGTTTTCTCAAAGATTCCTCTAGTGAAATTTTTCTGTTCTATTTAAAATAGAAACTTGTGTTCCTTTTGGATCCGTTGAGATCAAGTCTCATAATTTAATTCTATTCGAGATAGAAATCTTTATTCCTTGTCAGGTCTGCTGAGATCAAGTCTCGCGATTCAATTCTAATTGAGATATAAATCTTTATTATTCCGAGTCCACTGAGATCAAGTCTCGCGATTCATTTCTATTCGAGATAGAAATCTTTATTCATTTTGGATTAGTTGAGATCAAGTCTCATAATTCATTTCTACTCAATGTAGAAATCTATATTTGATAACCCGCGAAGCCCAAAACGGGTTATATTCATTTCACAAGCCCATCCCATATTAAAGCCCCATGGGCTAAGATTGGACGGGACCCGAACGAAAGAAGCGGGCGCAGCGAGTAAACCGCCCCGAATTCCTAAACGGAGCATCAAGACTCCCACTCAGAACCACGTTCGTTGCCATGAAAGCCACGAAAGGGATATGGCCTAAAAAGGGGTAACCGCCCTCAGAACGTGGCCCACTAAGGAGTAACCGCCCTCGGCGGTTACCCAAAAAACACCTATAAAAGGTCTTAAGAATAAGGGGGGAGGTAGGTTCACATTTTTTCCCACAAAGCTATTGCTAAATTATAGACTCATTTTTACAAAAACTGACTTGATCGTCGGAGAGTTTTCCCGGAGATCCTGTCTCCGGTTTTGTTTTGCAGGTAACTCCGGCAAAGAATATCAAAGCGGATCCAGCAAGTTATCATTGGTGCGGTGATCGTGGACCTTTTTTACCAACACTTGGTTAAAGGTACACGAAGAACATGTCAGAACCATCACGAACGACCGGTGTTACGACCAGATCCACTAGCATGAACTCACGAGGTTCACAGATTGCAAATTCGCAGCCTGCAGGTACTCAGCCTGTGGTGCCTAGCTCGTCAGGCCCCTCGGGACAATTGGGTCCCTTATTGGAAGTGCAGGTGCAAAATGAAATGGAGATGTCCAATAGCGATTTCGTGCAGATGGCAGGACAGGTCTTGGCTTCGAATATGAGCCAGGCGGCTGGCGATCGAATGATTAATTTATTAACCGCCCTCGCCGAACGCGATACCGCCATGGCGCCTGCCCCTCAGGAACCTGTGGTTATCTCAACACAATCACCGACTATTCCTGTCATACCTGTCCTTCCGCAGCCATCTTAGGTGCCAAATCAAGTGGGCCAGAATAGTCGCACGAATCCACACAGTCACCCGAGCAACTACTCGCACCCAGATCTCATTACGACGACACCTCCAACCTGGCAGCCATCCTAACCGTTGCCAGGAATGCAAGGCACTCTTCCGCTACAACAACTGGACCCTTTTCCTCACAGACGTTCGGAATTGATGACGCCTAACACAACTATGTCTGGGCGTGAGCACACATGGAACTTTGATCCTATAACGGGACGGCGATTGGTCCACCAACAGGCACCCGTCTGAACACCGATGGGCGAGTGGATGCCATCCAGAATTCACCAGCAGCGGATGGAAGAGGTCCGGCGAGTACCCGATATTGACTTAGAAGATCAATTACGGAGCATGATGGAGCGAATGGGGTACTCACCTCGGCCGAGAGCAGAGGTCCGGAGCGATTCACCTTTTGCCCCTTCGTTGCGGGAATTCATTCCAGATCACAGAATCAAAGCACCTGCCATACCAAAATACTATGGGGATCCAAATTCTGACCCTGAGGCTCATGTCAGGAACTACAGAGAGTTAATGGATGTTGTAGGGGCAAGCGAAAGCATAATTTGCAGGTTATTCTCGACAACTTTGGGCGGTGCGGCATCTGATTGGTTTCGATCTTTACCGGCAGAATCTATTCACAATTGGCAACAATATAGTCGGGATTTCTGTGCGAAGTTCGTGGGCTGTAAAGCGGCAGATGTGACAGATAGGCAGCTGAAGGAGATCAAACAGAGAAACTATAATTCCCTAAGGGAATTTGTTGTCGCCTTTAACGATATCCTGGTGCGATTGCAGAACCCAGATATCGTGAGTATTCGCAACATCATGGCGGATGGAACCACAGATTGGAGCATGCGGGAAGAAATCATCCGTAACAAACCACGCACTGTAGCCGAGCTCATGAAGATAGCAAAGGAATTCATGGAAGTGGATGATGTCAACAGGGAACATAGGGCCCAAACTCGACGAGAAAGAGATGCCGCTAGAACCACTTCGGACAGTCGGCGTCAGACCCAGTCCAAAAGTAATTTTGTTCGAAGAGGCGATCGTCCCTTTCAAGGTGGAGGATATCACACACCACTAAACACGACTCGCCAAGAGGTGTTACTTTGGATCGAAAAGAGCCCCTTGAAGAAGGATGTGCGGTTCCCCGAGGTGAAAGGCCGAACCAGTTTGGGGCGCTATCCCAGTAAGTATTGCAGGTTCCACAGGTTGAATGGCCATGACACAGATGATTGCTACGAACTGAAGAAGGAAATAGAAAAACTGATCGAGAGAGGCAAGCTGAGTCAATTTGTAAGAAAAGAAACAGCTCATGAGAAAACAACGCTCCCGCATGAGGGAGAAACACGGCCAGAAAAGAAGCAGAAGAAAGGGGTGATAAACGTGATAGCAGGCGGAATCTACGAGCCTCCAACAAAAAGAACTCGCCGTGAACGGCGAAAGAGCAACACACATAGGGGGGATGCCCTCAATTACTCATTTGCGAGAATCACGGAGCCACATGCGGATGCCCTAGTGATCACGATGGCCATTGAAGGATGGGACGTCAAGCGGGTCCTTATCGACACAGGCAGTTCTTGCAACGTCATTGCTCGGACAGCATTCAACAAGTTGGGAATCAACGACGAGCGGGTGGAACACACCTTCATGGATGTAACTGGTTTTGGGGGTCAATCCTCCCAAACAAGTGGGCAGGTGGTGTTGGAGACAGAAATGGGCGATAAGAATCTAAAATGGCGAGGTGATTTAGAATTCGCAATTGTTGATCTCCCACTGGCCTACAACATAATTCTGGGACGGCCATTCCTGTCGGAGACGGAGTCGCTCATCTCAATGAAGCATTTAACGTTACATTTGCCAACACACCAAGGGCGAGTCATAGTTGAAGGTGATCAACTTGTATCTCAACAGGCCTATACATTATCACTTGAACCAAAACCGGAAGAGGAGGATAAAGTCGAAGAGAAGCTGCCGGCGGAAGCATTGGGAGAAACGGAACTATTCGCCATCTCGAATGACAAGAACGTGCGAATAGCGGCTGGACTCTCAGAAGAAACAAAGAAGGCCATTACCGAGGTATTGATCCAATGTGAGTCGGCATTTACCGCCCCAAATGAAGTGTTAAAAGGAATAAGCCCAGACGTAGCAACCCATCGGTTGAATGTAGACAAAGGGGCAACCCCAGTGCGGCAAAAGAAGAGGGGACATGCTCCTGAGCGGCAAAAGGCGATTGAAAAAGCAGTGGCGGACTTGCTAAGGTCGGATGCGATTCGAGAAGTCACCTATCCAGAATGGCTAGCCAATGTGGTGCTAGTCAAAAAGCCGAATGGAACGTACAGAATGTGCGTCGACTTCAACGACTTGAACAAGGCATGTCCGAAAGATATGTATCCACTTCCTAACATTGATATATTGGTAGATGGAACTGCAGGATATGAAGCTTTATCATTCACCCTTCGGAGAATGCCCTCAGCGAAATTGATAATCTGCATATAACACGTCTCACAAATAAAAATGGGCGAATAGGAATATGCGGTTACAATGAACACAAGATATTTGAAAGCGAAGGACAAAGCAATAATATACCTCTACAGAACGCTTCTCGATAAAGACGAAGCGTCCCCTATAAAAAGACCCTAAAAGGGCTCTTGCTAGACCAAGGGGGAGGCATGTGATAACCCGCGAAGCCCAAAACGGGTTATATTCATTTCGTAAGCCCAGCCCATATTAAAGCCCCATGGGCTAAGATTGGACGGGACCCGAACGAAGGAAGCGGGCGCAGCGAGTAAACCGCCCTGAATTCCTAAACGGAGCATCAAGACTCCCACTCAGAACCACGTTCGTTGCCATGAAAGCCACGAAAGGGACATGGCCTAAAAAGGGGTAACCGCCCTCAGAACGTGGCCCACTAAGGAGTAACCGCCCTCGGCGGTTACCCAAAAAACACCTATAAAAGGCCTTAAGAATAAGGGGGGAGGTAGGTTCACATTTTTTCCCACAAAGCTATTGCTAAATTATAGACTCATTTTTACAAAAACTGACTTGATCGTCGGAGAGTTTTCCCGAAGATCCTGTCTCCGGTTTTGTTTTGCAGGTAACTCCGGCAAAGAATATCAAAGCGGATCCAGCAAGTTATCATATTATTTCGAGTCCACTGAGATCAAGTCTCACGACTCGTTTCTATTCAAGATAGAAATCTTTACCCATTTTAAGTCCGCTGAGATCAAGTCTCACGATTCATTTCCATTTGAGATAGAAATCTTTATTTTGTGTCCGCTGAGTTCAAGACTCACGATTCATTTCCATTTGAGATAGAAATCTTTATTTTGTATCCGCTGAGGTCAAGTCTCACGATTCGTTTCTATTTAAGATATAAATTTCCGTTGCTTTTAATTCGTTTACGTGCAGGCTATAAAATTTTTGTTGCTTTTTAAGTCATTTACATTCAAGATATAAATTTTTGTTGCTTTTGAGTACATTGAGATCAAGTCTCATGATTCGTTTCTATTCAATATAGAAATCTTTACCCATTTTTGGTCCGCTGAGATCAAGTCTCACGATTTCTTTATATTCAAGATATAAATCTCTATTTTTGAGTTCGCTGAGATTAAGTCTCGCGATTCATTTCTATTCAATATATAACCTTTTGTTACTTTTTGAGTCCGCTGAGATCAAGTCTCACGATTCATTTATATTTAAGATATAAGTCTTTATTTTGTATCCGTTGAGATCAAGTCTCGCGATTCATTTCTATTCGAGATAGAAATCTTTATTTTTGATATGCTGAGATCAAGTCTCACAATTCTATTAGAGATAGAAATCTTTATTATTTCGAGTCCACGGAGATCAAGTCTCACGATTCATTTCTATTCCAGATAGAAATCTTCATTCCTTTTTTAATCCACTGAGATAAAGTCTCACGATTCGTTTCTATTCAAGATAGAAAGGTTTACCCATTTTGAGTCTGCTGAGATCAAGTCTCGCGATTCATTTCTATTCAAGATAGAAATCCATTTTGAGTCCTCGGAGATCAAGTCTCACGATTCATTTCTATTCGAGATAGAAATCTTTATCCATTTTGAGTCTGTTGAAGTCAAGTCTCACGATTCATTTCAAGATATAAATCTTTATTTTTGATCTGCTGAGATCAAGTCTCGCAATTCATTTCGGTTCGAGAATAGAAATCTTTATTTTTGAGTTTGATGAGATTAAGTCTCGCAGTACATTTCTATTCAATATAACTTTTGTCGCTTTTTGAGTCAACTGAGATCAAGTCTCACGATTCGCCTCTATTCATGATAAAAATTATCCCCTTTGAAATCATTGAGATCGAATCTTAAGATTCTCTGCTCCTTTTGAATTCCTTAACACCAAGTCTTCAGGACTCACTCCCATTCAAGATAAAAATTTACCCATTTTTTGAATTCAACGAGATCAAGTCTCAGAATTCATTTTTATTTCAAGATAGATGTTACCATTTTTTAATTCCTCGAGATCAAGTCTAAATTTCACCTCTATTCGAGATAGAAATTCTTCCATTTTGAATTCCTCAAGACCAAGTCTTGAGATTCACTTTGATACCGGATAGAATTTATTACTTTTGAATTCCTTGAGATCAAGCCTCAAAATTCACTTATATTCACGCTTATCCTTTTCTAGATCCTCGAGATTAAGTCTCCGGATTCACTTCTATCCAAGATTTGGTGTCTCCATCTAAAATTCCTTGAGATCAAGCCTCAAAATTCACTTATATTCATGCTTATCCCTTTCTAGGTCCTCGAGATTAAGTCCCAGGATTCACTTCTATCCAAGATTTGGTGTCTCCATCTAAATTTCCTTGAGGTCAAGTCTGAGAATTCACTTCTATTCATGATAGAAATTTACTCATGTTGAATTCATCGAGATCAAGTCCCAGGATTCACTTCTAGTCAAAGTAGAATTTGCTTTTTTTTAATTCTTCGAGATCAAATCTCGAGATTCACCCATACTCAAAGTAGAAAACTATTTTCAAAGCCTAATCTGATAAAAGCGTGCATCTTTTGAGTCGAAGCCTATTCAATATAGGAGTTTGTTCTTCTTTAAAATCTCATGGAATCATGTTTATTTTGAGATCAAATTCTATTCAAGATAGAAACCTTTGTTGTTTTTGCTATCCTTTGATCATATCTCACAATTAATTTCTATTCAATATAGAAATGTCTGTTTTTTTTATCAATCCTTCAAGGTCAAGTCTCGTGACCCCAATCTATTCAAGACAGAATTTACCCATTTCAACTCCTCAATATCAGGTCTTCAGGATCACTCTCATTTAAACAACCAATTCCTTTAAGGTTTTGGGCATGAAACCTCGTATTCATCTCTCTATTGAGATAAATGCCTCTGTCATAGGGCACTAGTCTCCAAACTTGGGGGGAGCCGCTATAAAAGCTCATTTCAGTCACGAAAAAATTGGCATCCTATAAACCTTCTCACGAATCCTCTGAGATCAAGTCTCATGATTTGTTTTTATTTAAGGTCCAAACTGTTGAATCCTCTAAAATCAAGTCTCACAATTCAATTCCTTAATCATTTAAGATATAGTCTCACAATTCATTTCAATTCAGGGTAGAAATGTCCATTCATCTTTAATCCTCTGAGATCAAGTCTCACGATTTGTTTTATTGAAGGTCGAAATCGTTGATCCCGTAGAATTCTCTGAGATCAAACGTCACGATTCAATTGTGTTACTCCTTTGAGACCTAGTCTCACAATTCTTTTCTATTTAAGATAGAAATGTTTGCTCGCCTCCGAATCTGCTGAGATCAATTCTTTGAGATTCGAACCCTAATCTTGTGGATCCCCCGAAATCAAGTCTTGGAATAAACGACTGTTTACGATAAACAACATATTAAAAGCATGCAAAATGTATATCTAGAGCTACTTTGTATATCTTTAATGCATAAAGCTATACAAAGGGGGGCAACTGTAGATACCCATTTTGTCCAAGATAACTTTTTATTTTTATAATTTTTATTCTTGTAACACATTCTTATTTTATAAATATTTACGTGATAGATATTTACTCAATATAGTGTAAATTGTGGTTAATCATATTTTACAAAAGGAAAAAGAAATATTCTTAATAATCATAAAATTGGTTAAATGTTTATGTTATAAGGGTTTAATCAATCAATTAAGATATTAGTTATTAATTAAAAGAATGTTATTTTTAAGTTAATATGTCTATAATGAGATTTAATTGGATAAAATTTGAATATTTAAAAGATAAAAGAAATCTAATATTTCTGATTAATGTGTATGTAATAAACATTTAATTTTTGAAATGAGAATGGAAGAAATATGAACAAGATTTTATCATCCAAAATTATGAAGAGCTGAAGCCCAAATCCATTATAATAGGCTTAAAAGCCCAAGCCTAATTTAAAAGGTCCTTTCCAATGTTTCAGCAATTCTATTGCAATACCAAATACAGTATCAATACATAAAACAAATATACCACTTAGCCAACAAGTTCTTTTTGGTTTTCTATAAATAGAAACCCAAAACAGACAAAAATCGGAGGGGATAAAGAAGCAGACAAAAGAAGTGTAGAAGTGCTTCTTCCTCATTAAAGGCTCTTTCAGGTAAACTGTTATTTTTTTTTAGTTCTTTTTCTTCTACTCTCTTCATTACACTACTGGTTCAGTTGTTCATTTACTTCTATTCTTAAAAAGAGCATTTATTTTCTTCTTTTAAGCCTTTAAAGGCTGAGTTTTTTTAAACCAGTGCCCAGAGATAAAACCATCCTTATTATTTCAATCTTTTTCTTATCTAGTGTATCTCATTTTTCATCACATTTTCCTTTCCTTAAAAATATTATAGATGCAAAGGGGATTCACAGATCTGGAAAATAGGTTCTACTTTCCAGATCTGGAAACCTCCAGCTTCTAAAAAAAATCATCATTTTTATTATTTCAATGTTCTTTATTTACTGCATCTCATTGTCCTAAAAATCTCAAAAATGCAAGGGATTCCAGAAGATCTAGAAAACAGATTCTAGATTCCAGATCTGAAAATCTCCATCCCCTGAAAAAACATCATTTTTTCAATCTTATTATCTTTTACGTATTTGATAACTTGCTGGATCCGCTTTGATATTCTTTGCCGGAGTTACCTGCAAAACAAAACCGGAGACAGGATCTCCGGGAAAACTCTCCGACGATCAAGTCAGTTTTTGTAAAAATGAGTCTATAATTTAGCAATAGCTTTGTGGGAAAAAATGTGAACCTACCTCCCCCCTTATTCTTAAGGCCTTTTATAGGTGTTTTTTGGGTAACCGCCGAGGGCGGTTACTCCTTAGTGGGCCACGTTCTGAGGGCGGTTACCCCTTTTTAGGCCATGTCCCTTTCGTGGCTTTCATGGCAACGAACGTGGTTCTGAGTGGGAGTCTTGACGCTCCGTTTAGGAATTCGGGGCGGTTTACTCGCTGCGCCCGCTTCCTTCATTCGGGTCCCGTCCAATCTTAGCCCATGGGGCTTTAATATGGGCTGGGCTTACGAAATGAATATAACCCGTTTTGGGCTTCGCGGGTTATCACATGCCTCCCCCTTGGTCTAGCAAGAGCCCTTTTAGGGTCTTTTTATAGGGGACGCTTCGTCTTTGTCCGATTATTTCAAAGTTTTGAATTTGTGCATTTCCCCTCTTTCGTTTTCTCCGGCGTCGACCTTTTAATTCCGTTACTTCTTTTCCGGCATTGACCTCTTAATCCCGTCACTTCACTGTGTTGTCTTTTTCATGTAAGTTTTTCTTTTCACATTTGTTCCTTGTTCGACTTTTTGCTTCTGTTTTCCTTTTATCGATCATGTCAGACCTCGACTTCGCACCGTTTGACGACGATTATGTCCGCGAGGTCTCTAACGAGGTCGAAGAGATGGTTGAGGAAGCTTCAACCAGCTCTCCTGGGTGTAATTCTCATCCCGCCGACTTCCTTCATCTGGCGAATACAACCGACGAGGGTTTAGGTTTTGACCCCAAAAAGTTGATTCCGCCACCTGTCCCAACCCCTCGTTTGTTACCAAAGAAGGACAGGTCGGGAAGTCAGGTTTGTCAAGAGACAATCGATGATTTGCGGGAGCATTATCCCTGGCTCCGAGGTCTCGAGACTATCATTCCTGGGGAGGATAGGGGACCGGGCGATTACCCAAAGGGGTACTTCACTATTTTCGTGGCCCAGATTATCTGCGGCTTCACTTATCCGCTGGCGGATGAGATTGCTTCCGTCCTAGGCGGTTACGGAATCGCGCCCGGGCAATTGCATCCTAATGGCTGGGCCGATTTGACTCTGGACAAATTCTTGGCGGATTGTTTGGAGGTTCCCTTTTCGCCCAAAATCTTCTCCAAGCTCCACCATTTCAAAAGCTCGGCGGGGTATTTCACTTTCATCCGCCAGAGCGGATACTATGGTTTTGACGAGAAGCTGAACAAGATCCGCGAGTGGGATCGATCTTACTTTTTTATCAAGTTTAATGAGGAAAACCTGAACTTCCTTCGTTGCTGGAGCCGACCCAACGTAAAGAGTTTGAACTTCGGGTATCCCAGCAAGGAAGAATCCGCCGTTATCAAGTTCTTGAAGAGCACTCCTCCTTTTGTATGGACATACGATCAGGCCTTTCATATGCTAAGGAGCCGAGTAGCGATTGCGTACCGCGAGGGGGATCGCGTTGTCTATATTCCTTATCGCGTTTTTGTGCAAGGTACTTTTTATTTCCAAGTTGATGGTTTCTTTTAACCCTTTGCAGGGGTGATCCTTTATCTCAAATCGCTGCAGATCGGGAGGCTAAAGCCCTGGCGAGAAGAAAGAAGCGGATGACGGAAACCGCTTCCGTTGTAGGGGCGGATCCTTCTGGAGGGACGATTCCTTCTATTGGGGCGGCTTCCCCGGTTAGGGCTTCCGCTTCACAAGGTCCCGCTTCTGCCTCCGAGGATCTTCCTTTAACCAGGAAGCGGAAGATAAGTGCGGATACAGAGTCTTCTCGTTCTAAAAAGAAGAACACTTCTGTGTCCCTTACTGTTGGTGGCGCACCTATATCCGCCTCGTCTAAAGGAAAGAGCATTACCCCCATTCACGAGGTATCTTGATCTACTCCCTCTCGTATTGCTACTTTTTCCTCATGAGCTATCTGCCGTTCTCTTGATATTTTTCTTTATGCTTTTGCAGCCAATCCCCGATATTAGCGGATGGTGGACTAGGACTTTCGGCCTGGCCGTGAACTTCTCTTGCAAGGATATTGTATCTTCCATATGCAATGTCCTCGGGCGACTTCCCTCTGCCTCCCGTGTGCGCGAGCAAGTACCGCTCCCTACTGTTGTGGAAGGGATCGAGAAGCGTTCTGTAGAGGTATATTATTGCTTTGTCCTTCGCTTTCAAATATCTTGTGTTCATCGTAACCGCATATTTCTATTCGCCCATTTTTATTTGTGAGACGTGTTATATGCAGATTATCAATTTCGCTGAGGGCATTCTCCGAAGGGATGCAGAGCGAGCCAAGGAGTTGGAAAGTCTTGGTACGGAATTGGCGACTCAGAAGTCGCTTTATGATGATGTCCAAGGGAAGGTGAAGGTCCTAGAGGGCACCTGTCAGAAGGCCGTGGGTGAGAAGGAGGAGGCCCTTAAATCCCTTCAGGCCAAGTCCGATGAACTGCAAAAAGCCCTCGACGACCTAGCTGCTTTCAAGGAGGCCCAAAAGAAGAGGGTTGAGGAGATTTTGGCTGAAGATGGCGCCCGCATCTACTGGTATGGGGAGCGGATTCATGCGGCTTATGAGCACGGGCATCAGGGTCTAGTACTTAACCGCCCCAAAGTTCCCATCCCTGAAAAGGATTTAACTGGGGAGTGGGATAAGCTGGAAGCCAAGGATGCTGATATGGATGAGGTACTCTTCTTAGATTGGAAGAGTCTTCAGGATCCTCCGATTAGCTGCGAGATCCCTATTCAGCCCACGGAAGGAGAGGCGCCCCAAGCCGTTTCTCAACCTGTGCAAGAGGTACCTCTCACCGAAGAGGTTACTGAAGCGGTTACCGATTCAAGGGTTGAGGATTCGCTTGAAGTAGATCCTCCTACCGGAGGAGATGAGGGAGTCACCGCAGTCCAGGAGGGCATTAGGGGCGAAGGAGAGGAAGCTGTAGCATAACTTAACTTATATTTGGACTTTTGTATGTAACAAACCGCTCTGATATATATATTTTCTTTCGGTTGTTGCTTTTCATATGTGTGTGATTGTCACTTTTTTGCCCTTTATATGTGCCCTTTGTCCTTTTGCCAACTCCATATTTGTGTTTCTTCATAGCTAGGGTGGCCAGACCCTTTTTGCAATTTTGAGTACTCGTTTATTCGCTTAATTTTATACCTTAACTTATAATTCTTCTTTCGAAAATAATCATAAGTTTTGATCATAAGGTTTTGCGAGTGATGCGTAATCATGCATCCGCCTTTCTTTAACAGGCAACACATTTATGTGTTTTTGATTTTAACCCTAAGGTTTTTTGCGAGTGATACGTAATCAAGCATCCGCCTTTCTTTAACAGGCAACACATTTATGTGTTTTTCATTTTAACCCTAAGGTTTTTTGTGAGTGATGCGTAATCATGCATCCGCCTTTCTTTAAGAGGCAACACATTTATGTGTTTTTGTAAAGAATCTGCATTTTGTTGTAACATACTGAGTGAATGTAATAACTTTTATTGATGACGAGAAAAAGTTTATTACATATGTACACCAATTGTGCGGGATCGAAGCCTCATTAAAACCTTTTATCAGAAAACCCAGTGGGAAAAACTCATAAAAGGAAAAAGAGTACTCGTCATTTCCTCGAACTACTCGGCCTTTCTATATAGGCGTAGATTCTCTAGATTCCAGGTGCGCGGGAGCTTCTTTCCACTCATTTCTTCTATTTCGAAAGTGGCCGATCCCATCTTCCTGGATACTTTGTATGGCCCGATCCAGTTGACGCCTAGCTTGCCTTTGCCATCTCTAGACTGTATTTTATCTGCTTTTTTCAAGACCAAGTCGTTTTCGTTGATCATTACTTTTCGCACTCTTCTGTCATGGTATTTCTTGATTCTATTGCGGTACATTGCCATTCGCATGTAAGCTTTTTCTCTTCGTTCCTCCACAGAATCCAAAGCATCTCTGATGTTGATAGGATTTTGTGTGTCGCAATAATAAATTGTCCGATCTGTGGGCGACTTGATTTCAACAGGTAGGACTGCTTCGGCTCCATAAACTAGCGAGAAAGGTGTTTCGCCTGTTGCTGCCTTTATAGAGGTTCTGTATGCCCACAACATATGGGGTATCTCATCCGCCCAACTTGTTTTTTTGTCACCTAGCCGCTTCTTGATGCCTTGAACCATGGCCCTGTTGGTAACCTCCGTCATACCATTTGATTGGGGATGGTTTACAGAAGAAAAATGATTCTTGATTCCCATGCTTTCGCAGAATGTTTTGAACTTGGCACAGTTGAACTGGGTGCCATTGTCGGTTATAAGCTTCTGCGGGATCCCAAATCGCATGATAATGTTCTCTCGTAAGAACTCGATCATTCGCTCAGGTGTTTGTGCGGTTACTGCCTCCGCTTCTACCCATTTGCTGAAGTGGTCCACTGCGACTATCAAATACTTCCTTTTCTTTGTTGTTTCTGGGAATGGACCCACTATATCAATTCTCCATGTTGCGAATGGCCACGCCGTCATTATAGTGATTTGTTCAGCTCCGAGAACATGCTTTTCATTCGCATGGATTTGACAGTTGTGACATTCCGCAACCATCTTCTGGGAATCTTCCACCACCTTGGGCCAGTAGTATCCCATCAGTTTGACCTTTCTTGCCAATGCCGCCGAAGCTTCGTGCGCGCCACAAATTCCTTCGTGTAGTTCTCGCAGCACATAGTCTCCTTCATTGCGACTAACGCATTTCAACCATGGACATGTGTACGATTTCCGATACAAAGTTCCATCACGCATTGAATATCATGCCGACTGCCCAATTATTTTTCTGGCTAAGCTCTTATCAACCGGCAAATCTCCCTGCTCCAGATATTGACGGATTGGCATCCGCCAATCTTCATCGTCTTCTAGTTCCTCGATGATCATAATCTGATCAACCTCGAATGCTGGTGCCGATTTTATTTCCAAGCTGCATGCTTTTTGACTCCATGGTTCTCTACTTGCCGCTGCTTTTGCCAATTCGTCAGCTTTTGCATTTTGGCCTCGTGGAACATGCACCATATCCCAAACGACTCCCTTGTGCGTTAACTCTTGTGTCAATCGGCTGACCACCTGATGGTATTTTACTAGCTCCTCCTGTTTCACCAGATAATTTTTTGTGATCTGGTTTATCATGAGTTTGGAATCGCTGTAGATTACCACTCTTTCTGGGGTGAGTTCATTGAGCAACCTCAATCCACATATCATAGCCTCGTATTCTGCGGCATTATTGGTAGTTTTGAAAGTTAATTTTGCTGCATAGTACAGGCGGATAACCTCCGGACCTTTGATGATGATTCCTAGCCCAGCTCCGTCTGCAGATAAGGCCCCATCTGTGTACATGCTCCACTCTTCTTTTGTGCCTTTGGACATTCATCATCATCCCAGGTGAATTCGTTCACGAAGTCGGCGAGCACTTGGCTCTTTAGCGCTGGTCTTCCTTCATAGCGGATATCGTATTCGCCCAGGCGAATTTACCATTCCATCAATCGGCCGGATGCGTCAGGTTTCTGCAATACCTTTCACATTGGGATGCCAGTTCTCACAATGACAGTATACGCCTGAAAATATGGTTTCAATCTAGTCGCCGTGGTTATCACCGCGAGGGCCATTTTGTCCAACTTCGAATACCGGAGTTCTGCGTCCTTCAAGACTTTGCTCACGTAGTATACTGGATATTGTTGCCCTTCTTCTTCTCGCACCATCACAGTGCATATCGCCATGCTGGTGACGGATACATAAAGAAACAAATCTTCTCCGTCTTCCGGCCTGCTCATTAAGGGCGGATAACATAGTAATCGCTTTATCCCCTCAAATGCTTCTTGACAATCCGGCGTCCATTCAAAGGACTTGGATTTTTTGATGGCATTGTAGAAAGGTAGACATCGCCTAGCTGAGCATGATATGAATCGCCCTAATGCCACCAACCGCCCGTTCAGTCTCTGTACTTCCCTTATGTTCCTTGGCGTCTTCATCTCCATTACTGCTTTAACCTTCTCAGGATTCGCCTCAACCCCTTTGCCGCTAACAATGAAACCCAGGAACTTTCCCGCTCTTGCTCCGAATGTGCATTTCTCTGGGTTCAATTTGAGGCCATATTTGATCAACACTTCTAGGATTTCTTTGATATCCCGCGGGTGGTCTTGCATTTTCTTGCTTTTGATGATCATGTCATCAACATAGATCGAGAAGTTCTCGCCGGATTTGTCTGAAAATATCTTGTTCATCATCCTCTGGTATGTTGCTCCCGCGTTTTTCAATCCAAAGGGCATCACCTTGAAGCAATAAGTCGCCTGGTGAGTTATGAATGATGTTTTGATTTCATCCGCCTTCTCCATGGGTATCTGATGGTAACTGGATTTCACGTCGGTGAATGATAAAGCTTCATATCCTGCAGTTCCATCTACCAATATATCAATGTTAAGAAGTGGATACATATCTTTCGGACATGCCTTGTTCAAGTCTTTGAAGTCGACGCACATTCTGTACGTTCCATTCGGCTTTTTAACTAGCACCACATTGGCTAGCCATTCCGGATAGGTGACTTCTCGAATCGCATCCGTCCTTAGCAAGTCCGCCACTGCTTTTTCAATCGCCTTTTGCCGCTCAGGAGCATGTCCCCTCTTCTTTTGCCGCACTGGGGTTGCCCCTTTGTCTACATTCAACCGATGGATTGCTACGTCTGGGCTTATTCCTTTTAGCACTTCATTTGGGGCGGCAAATGCCGACTCACATTGGATCAATACCTCGGTAATGGCTTTCTTTGTTTCTTCTGAGAGTCCAGCCGCTATTCGCACGTTCTTGTCATTCGAGATGGCGAATAGTTCCGTTTCTCCCAATGCTTCCGCCGGCAGCTTCTCTTCGACTTTATCCTCCTCTTCCGGTTTTGGTTCAAGTGATAATGTATAGGCCTATTGAGATACAAGTTGATCACCTTCAACTATGACTCGCCCTTGGTGTGTTGGCAAATGTAACGTTAAATGCTTCATTGAGATGAGCGACTCCGTCTCCGACAGGAATGGCCGTCCCAGAATTATGTTGTAGGCCAGTGGGAGATCAACAATTGCGAATTCTAAATCACCTCGCCATTTTAGATTCTTATCGCCCATTTCTGCCTCCAACACCACCTGCCCACTTGTTTGGGAGGATTGACCCCCAAAACCAGTTACATCCATGAAGGTGTGTTCCATCCGCTCGTCGTTGATTCCCAACTTGTTGAATGATGTCCGGG
This sequence comes from Euphorbia lathyris, assembly GCF_963576675.1. Lineage (NCBI taxonomy): Eukaryota > Viridiplantae > Streptophyta > Magnoliopsida > Malpighiales > Euphorbiaceae > Euphorbia > Euphorbia lathyris. The sequence continues at coordinate 44,874,248 of NC_088919.1, read as the reverse complement.
TAATGACGTTGCAAGAACTGCCTGTGTCGATAAGGACCCGCTTGACGTCCCATCCTTCAACGACCATCATGATCACCAGGGCATCCGCATATGGCTCCGTGATTCTCGCAAATGAGTAATTGAGGGCATCCCCCCTATGTGTGTTGCTCTTTCGCCGTTCACGGCGAGTTATTTTTGTTGGAGGCTCGTAGATTCTGCCTGCTATCACGTTTATCACCCCTTTCTTCTGCTTCTTTTCTGGCCGTGTTTCTCCCTCATGCGGGAGCGTTGTTTTCTCATCAGCTGTTTCTTTTCTTACAAATTGACTCAGCTTGCCTCTCTCGATCAGTTTTTCTATTTCCTTCTTCAGTTCGTAGCAATCATCTGTGTCATGGCCATTCAACATGTGGAACCTGCAATACTTACTGGGATAGCGCCCCAAACTGGTTCGGCCTTTCACCTCGGGGAACCGCACATCCTTCTTCAAGGGGCTCTTTTCAATCCAAAGTAACACGTCTTGGCGAGTCGTGTTTAGTGGCATGTGATATCCTCCACCTTGAAAGGGACGATCGCCTCTTCGAACAAAATTACTTTTGGACTGGGTCTGACGCCGACTGTCCGAAGTGGTTCTAGCGGCCTCTCTTTCTCGCCGAGTTTGGGACCTATGTTCCCTGTTGACATCATCCACTTCCATGAATTCCTTTGCTATCTTCATGAGCTCGGCTACAGTGCGTGGTTTGTTACGGATGATTTCTTCCCGCATGCTCCAATCTGTGGTTCCATCCGCCATGATGTTGCGAATACTCACGATATCTGGGTTCTGCAATCGCACCAGGATATCGTTAAAGGCGACAACAAATTCCCTTAGGGAATTATAGTTTCTCTGTTTGATCTCCTTCAGCTGCCTATCTGTCACATCTGCCGCTTTACAGCCCACGAACTTCGCACAGAAATCCCGACTATATTGTTGCCAATTATGAATAGATTCTGTCGGTAAAGATCGAAACCAATCAGATGCCGCACCGCCCAAAGTTGTCGAGAATAACCTGCAAATTATGCTTTCGCTTGCCCCTGCAACATCCATTAACTCTCTGTAGTTCCTGACATGAGCCTCAGGGTCAGAATTTGGATCCCCATAGTATTTTGGTATGGCAGGTGCTTTGATTCTGTGATCTGGAATGAATTCCCGCAACGAAGGGGCAAAAGGTGAATCGCTCTGGACCTCTGCTCTCGACCGAGGTGAGTACCCCATTCGCTCCATCATGCTCCGTAATTGATCTTCTAAGTCAATATCGGGTACTCGCCGGACCTCTTCCATCCGCTGCAGGTGAATTCTGGATGGCATCCACTCGCCCATCGGTGTTGAGACGGGTGCCTGTTGGTGGACCAATCGCCGTCCCGTTATAGGATCAAAGTTCCATGTGTGCTCACGCCCAGACATAGTTGTGTTAGGCGTCATCAATTCCGAACGTCTGTGAGGAAAAGGGTCCAGTTGTTGTAGCGGAAGAGTGCCTTGCATTCCTGGCAACGGTTGGGATGGTTGCCAGGTTGGATGTGTCGTCGTAATAAGATCTGGGTGCGAGTAGTTGCTCGGGTGACTGTGTGGATTCGTGCGACTACTCTGGCCCACTTGATTTGGCACCTGAGATGGCTGCGGAAGGACAGGTATGACAGGAATAGTCGGTGATTGTGTTGAGATAACCACAGGTTCCTGAGGGGCAGGCGCCATGGCGGTATCGCGTTCGACGAGGGCGGTTAATAAATTAATCATTCGATCGCCAGCCGCCTGGCTCATATTCGAAGCCAAGACCTGTCCTGCCATCTGCACGAAATCGCTATTGGACATCTCCATTTCATTTTGCACCTGCACTTCCAATAAGGGACCCAATTGTCCCGAGGGGCCTGACGAGCTAAGCACCACAGGCTGAGTACCTGCAGGCTGCGAATTTGCAATCCGTGAACCTCGTGAGTTCATGCTAGTGGATCTGGTCGTAACACCGGTCGTTCGTGATGGTTCTGACATGTTCTTCGTGTACCTTTAACCAAGTGTTGGTAAAAAAGGTCCACCTTCACCGCACCAATGATAACTTGCTGGATCCGCTTTGATATTCTTTGCCGGAGTTACCTGCAAAACAAAACCGAAGACAGGATCTCCGGAAAAACTCTCCGACGATCAAGTCAGTTTTTGTAAAACTGAGTCTATAATTTAGCAATAGTTTTGTGGGAAAAAATATGAACGTACCTCCCCCCTTATTCTTAAGGCCTTTTATAGGTGTTTTTTGGGTAACCGCCGAGGGCGATTACTCCTTAGTGGACCACGTTCTGAGGGCGGTTACCCCTTTTTAGGCCATGTCCCTTTTGTGACTTTCATGGCAACGAACGTGGTTCTGAGTGGGAGTCTTGACGCTCCGTTTAGGAATTCGGGACGGTTTACTCGCTGCGCCCGCTTCCTTCATTCGGGTCCCGTCCAATCTTAGCCCATGGGGCTTTAATATGGGCTGGGCTTACGAAATGAATATAACCCGTTTTGGGCTTCGCGGGTTATCAGTATTGCATCCCATTTTCTTTTCTTTCATTCATTCACTATTCTACTACTACTTAGACAGATGGAACTACTAGCACTCCAACTGGAGATTCCATTAGCTTAGGCACTTGACCCTGATGGCTTTTTCACAGGCTCGCTCACTTGCTTACATCAACATCAAAAGCTCAAACTACCCAGCTGGAAATATCGGTAGAAAAGAGCTCACGCTGCTTCATCCCAAGGGCTGCAAGGGGATAGGACTGATAGGGCGAAAGCAACTAGCTCGAAGGGAAATAGGTGGCAAACTATTCTAGCCTAGGGCTAGAAAAACACTTCAACTTCCACTCGAAATGCAACTCCATCGGTAAATATCCTGTACCACAAAGGGATGGCACAGACACCGGCAGTCTGCTCAGGGTTCCAAACTCAACAGTGGCAACTAAACACGAGGGTTGCGCTCGTTGCGAGACTTAACCCAACACCTTACGGCACGAGCTGACGACAGCCATGCACCACCTGTGTCCGCGTTCCCGAAGGCACCCCTCTCTTTCAAGAGGATTCGCGGCATGTCAAGCCCTGGTAAGGTTCTTCGCTTTGCATCGAATTAAACCACATGCTCCACCGCTTGTGCGGGCCCCCGTCAATTCCTTTGAGTTTCATTCTTGCGAACGTACTCCCCAGGCGGGATACTTAACGCGTTAGCTACAGCACTGCACGGGTCGATACGCACAGAATTTCTTTCTATTTTATTCCGAAATGATTTGTTTGCTCTTCCTTCACACTAAAAATACGTTTACAATACAACTAAAGTTGAGATTACCCTCTTTCTCGGATCCAGACAAAACAAATAAGAAAAATGAATAGAATCTGCAACTAAACCAAAACAAAAAGATAAAAAGGTCCTTTGACACAGAATCATAAAAAGAAACAGTCTCTGTTTCAAATCAACAGCAAAATCCAGGGAAACTTCTGTTCACCAAACGGAAAACACAAAAAATAGCAAATAAACATCTCTGTCTTCCTTAATCTGTAGCAAAACCTATGAATCACCACAGACCTGTATTGCGGGTTCAACGAACAAAGAAAAGCAATAAGTCAGTGACGTTTCCGTTTAAGAAGAACATACGAAAGGAAAAACACAATAAACAGTATTTACCTTAGGAGAAACCAGATCAGGAGTAGATCGGACCTCCTAGGGACCTCGAAGGAGCCGAGCGATGGCTGTCAGCTCTCCAGGGGCGTAAAACCGCCTGTAAACCCCTTAAACGGGACAGATTGGAAGTGGTTCGGCTCCGTTTCACCTGTAAAAAACCAAAAAAATAGTATCAGAACGTCGCGCTAGAAATCAAGAAGAGAAGAAAAGGAATGGGAGGAAAAGGCGAGAACTCACCGTGGATCCGCCGCGTTTAGGAGGAATCAGACCGCCGACCAGAAGAGCACTACCTTTAGGCCATCCCCGTCGTTAACTGCTTCGTCAGCCTCCGATGTGAACGGATCTGAACGAAATGAGCGGAGATCCGAGAGAAGTTCTCGTGGAAACGAGGAGGTCGGCGATGTTGAACGGTCATCCGCCGGATTCCTTTAGCTTGGGACGGGTTCCGTTTTGAGAGGAAAGGAAAGGAAAACGGAGAAAAGAGCAAGGCGGCAGAGCAAGGAGGCGTCGGGAGCCATGGCAGTGGGTTGCGGCTTCCTTGTGAGAGAGAGAAGAGAAGGAGAAGGTGAATGGAGGCTGTATACAAATGAGACAAAACCCTAAATCCAAATCTTATATTTATCATGTAAATGGATCAATGGGATTTAGGAACACAGGACCATTTCGCCCTCCTCAACACTGGATCAGACCAGGTAAGTATTCTAAGCCCATGTCTTTAATCCTTTCATACATACATATACTTTGTTAATTTATATTTAGTTTAATGCCAATTTTTACTTAAATCAATTTGTGTAACATGTATGTGCTATATCACTAGTAAAAATCATTTATCTTTATTTGGTTAGATTTAATCTGTTTTTTTTTATTTTATGAAGAATTAAACGACTTGATTTATATGTCATAAGGATATAAACCAAACATGTATACACTAATGAAGTTAAGACGAATCGATTTATATCTTTATGTCATAGAGGTATGAAAACGGTAAAAAATTTAAAACTTAATTAACGCGGAACAGTTTAATTTATACGTATATATTACAAAGGTATAAAAAATGAAAAAAGGATAACGAGATAGTTCATAGTTCTATGTTATAGAAATAGGAATTAAACGTTAAAACTAAATAAGACAGTTCATAATTCGACGTTACGGAAATACGTTTTCATCGAATTAATAAAAAAGGAACGGATTAATCCATAGCTCCATGTCATGGAAATATGAATTAAACGTTACTAAATAAACAAAAACTGAACGAGTTAATTCACAGTTCTATATTATAGAAATACGAATTATCCGTTACCAAATTATATAAAATTAAACGTTTTAATTCGCAGTTCTATATCATAGAGATGCGAATTAAATATTACTCATACAATTAATGATTCAACATTACATAAATATTAAATATCTACGACATTAATCATGTAACAAGATTATATATGCCTTTATTATATTATAAAAGTACAAATAAGATCGAGATAAATCAAATATATTTAACACATATAAATCACATTTTTAGTACCGATATTTGGGCGGGGTAGGGTGATTAATCAAGTTTTTCTTCCCTACACGTAACCGACAAACGAACCTAAAATCTCAATTTCGCAGACCCCCTTATCCATTAAAATTCAACCATTTTCGGTGTCCAATCACGCGTTAATTCTGATTGGTGGCGACTCTAAAAAATAGTTTTAATTAGGAAAAACTATTAACCGATATAGCTTCCGGTGTTCGTGCTTGAAAAATCCGGTAGCGACAATATGGATTGATATATAAAGGGATCAGCCATATTCACATGCATCTTAATGACCAAATGAATTTAGTCATTCACCATTATATCTAGGCTTATTAAATCCAAGCTATATGATGCTTTGAATCTCCATCTTAGAATTCTAATAAGCCTAGATCTAACGATTAATGACCAAATACTACATAGTTATTAAGGTCCATTTGATCAAAACCGATGGACAAGGATACTCAGTGATGGATACAATATTGAAATTTGGTTCGAACTTTGGTTTTAGTAAACGTTTGTATAATGATCATTATGTTTTGATTTATGTTTGATTTGAAGATATTGGATATAAATATGGTTAGTTTGTTAATTGAATAAAAATGTTATTTTTAAATTATAAACTTTAAGGTATTCTTTTGATTAAATGATTTTACAAATGTATACGTATAACTATTTTAAGTAAAAATTAGTTTCTATAGTTGAGAGTTACTTACTAAGATTTCTATCTCATATTTTCAATTGTTTTAATGTTTTAGGCGAAGAGGTACGAGGTACGGATGATTTTAAAAACAATGAAAGTTGGGCTTGAGTTTGATGGTTTTTGTGAAATTTTGGTCTAATTGCTATTTTGGTGGTAGGATTAAGAAAATTGAAGTTCAATTTGATTTTTGAGGATATTATGTTTAATTTTTTATTTAATTGGTATTTCAAATGGAGTATTTATAATTAATGTTCATATTTGAAATGTGTATTATGAAAATAAAGTGTTTAGTATCCACCAGGAGTAGTTCGGACGGGTGTTTCAATATTTAAAAGACCATATTCAGTGATGAACATAGTCTGTGTACATAGTTGAAAGACCTATATGGCAAAAAAGTGTTGGGTAAGACCATACAGGATAGGCAATGTTATGAAACATCTCAAGTATGGATATGATTAGAGATATGATAAAGGAGATGTACTTTCTGATGAATACATAAGTTAAATTAAAAAGATCATGTTTTAAAGAAATACTTTGGTTGAAACCATATTTTGAAAGATATTGATGAATGATTTATAGGTATGATAGTACCATTCACTTTACAGAATTCGAAATAACATGGGGATTTTTCTGTTTAAGGTAATAACTTGAAATGGCTAAGATTGAGTTCAAGAATTTGAGAATTTGATGGCAAAATTCTTTAATGGGGAGAGAATTATCACACCCATGTCTAAAATTTCCAGATTATTATAATTTGACATTAGATCATATTAGGGTTGAGCATCGGTTAGGTTCAATTACTAACCGAACCGAACCATCGGTTAACCGAACCGATAATTAGGTAATTTGAACAACCGAACCGTACCAAATAAGATAGATAACCGAAATTGACCAAACCGAAAATTTTCGGTTCGGTTACCAACCAAATTACCGAAATTGTAATGTTTTTTTAATTAAATGTTTAAATGCTAAAAATTAACAAATTAATTCAAAATACCAAATACCAAATAGAATTAAACATCCAAACTAATAAATTCATAATATTCGAGAATTAAATCTGAACTTTTAGTGTGCCTTCTTAATTAAAAATATCTATACAAAAAAGCAGCTAAAAAAATTCATATGAACTGGTAATGATGCTTGTCTGCCTACAGTTAACTACACAAAAAAATTCCAAAAAAAATGTTTCCATGCCCCCTACAGCAGCAGTGTTGTCCACTTTCAAAACAAAGTTCCAGATTTAAAGGCTTTCAAAATTCAGCCAAATTACATTACATAATAAAATCCTAAACTTTAGGGATTCATTCACCAAAAAAATAATATTCACGTGAAACTGATATTAGCAATTAACAAAAAGTTACAAACAAAACATATTTCCAACTTTCTCAATCAAGACCATCCCCTAATTAACTTGACTTGGACCTGAAAATTTGAAGGAAACAAAAAAAACTATATCAATACAATATTCCATCTTGCAACAAATAAATGAAATACATAAAAATTAAAATCAAATACAAACAAACATGTAGTTACTATATAAGAAAAAAATTAAACAACAATAAAACATAATAATCATAAAACAAATACAACTGTGAAAATAACAAAACTAAAAATTCAAATATGCTTATTACTACTTAAAGTCGGGAGACACACACCATCCATACTGATATTAGCTTTTGTTACAAATTCTGAAAAAAAGAAATGAATTGAATTATTAGTGAATCGAAAATAAAACTAAGTTATCAAAAGAACTAGATAAGATGTATAAAGTACCATTTTCAAGTTTTTTCCATTTCACTCAAGTCTTCCTCCGCAAATATATGTTGAGATGAAAATTTGAGCCAATCTTGAGTACAAATCAAAGCTTCTACAATTTTAGGAGACAAAGAACTCCTATATGGATCAAGTACTCTTCCACCGGTGCTAAAGACAGACTCAGAAGTAACAGTAGATATTGAGATAACCAACACATCCCGTGCCAATTGAGAAAGAACGGGAAATCTAATTGAATTGACCTTCCATCACATTAAAATATCAAAGGCCATGGAATCATCTTGCAATTCCTCATTCAAGTATAATTCAAGCTCAAATTTTCTAACATCGGTACCACCACCCTCAATTCTCTGTTTCTTATATATGCTTTTATAAAAGTTCCTTGCCACTTTCTTCTCACCACCAGGCACGTCATTTACTTGTTGAGTTTGATTGACATTTCGATGTTCACTTGGTGGGTTGAGCAAATTTTTATATTCTTGATACAAATTGAACATTGAAGACTTAATGTTTTGAAATAGAACTTTTCCTTTCTCCATACCATAAATATGAGAAAAAGCAATTTCCATTACCTCAAATTTCTCCCTATGATCTAAAATAGCTGCAAACCATATCAATTTATTCATCCTATCAGGATCCCCCCCAATACTTATCAAATTTTCCCTTCATCCTATCCCCCATGAGACTCAAATCAACATCCTCACTTCCAATCCATTCCAATAATGCACCATACAAATCACTAATTTCAGTCTATAGAGTATTACATACAACATAACAAGAACTAGAAATGCGCAATGTACTATGATAAAAGAATGGGTAATTAATTTATTAGTCCCTATATTTTGACAAAATACACTATTTAGTCCCTCTATTTTAAAAAACACATGGTAAGGTCCCTAACCTTTTTCTCGGTGAACTGTTTAGTCCTTCCATCTGTTTGTTAGATTTTTTACCATTTATGACTTCGGAAATTACTAAATTACACTTTACTATTTACCTTCAAACTTTAGGAGAGGAAATCCAATTTAGAAGAAGAAGTTATTTGTATGGAGAACAATAAAAAGAACAGACCCAATGCTTACGAATTTGAACGATTAAGGAGAAAATCAAGAAGAAGAACACTCAAAATTGATTTCAGATGCATTAGAGTTTAAAGGAAATAAAAATAAAGGAAAAGAAGAACGCAAATCCAAATTGACTAACAAAATCTTCATGAGAGTCTAACGGTAGGGACTAAACAGTTCACTGAGAAAAACGTTAGGGACTAAACAGTTCATCAAAAAAAAGATTAGGGACTTTATCATGTGTTTTTTAAAATACAGAGACTAAACAGTATGTTTTGTCAAAATATAAGGACTAATAAATTAATTACCCTAAAAGAATTAGAAAGTGAGAGCTAATTTCCTAACAACATCCCAATCAACACAAGATGGAACACCATCCTCGCACCTCAAATCAATCTTGAAACCGGGATCAATGTATTCATACCTATCAAATGTCCTTTCAAACTGTTCATCAGTATATAACATTAGGTATGTGGAGTTCCACCTATTAAGAACATCCAAACTGAGAGTTTTTTTACATTCTATCTTTTTAGATTCAACACACTCCCTAAACCTCTTCATTCTAGCTGGAGAAGCCCTAATATATCTAATTGCATCTCTCACTTTCTTCACAGACAAATTCACTTCTTTTAATCCTTCAAAAACAACAAGATTAGTGATATGTGCAATACACCTCATATGCAAATAATTCCCACCAGCAATAGCAGTCCCCCCAATTCACAATTTTTTTTTTCAAATAAGCAACAGCCACATCATTAGAACTAGCATTATCCACAGTAATTACAAATACCTTATTGACACCCCATTCAATCAAACATTCTTCTGTTTCCCTCCCAATTGACCCACCCTTATGACATGAAATTGGACAAAAATTCAGAATTTTCTTATGTAATTTCCAATCATTATTAATGTAATGAGCAGTTATGCACATGTAGTTAATTCTTTGCAAATATGTCCATATGTCAGTGGTAATGCTGATTCTCTGACCATTCTTTTTGAAGTAAGCTTTTAATTTCATTTTTTCATCAATATATATTTGATAACAATCCCTACTAAATGTCCAACGAGATGGAACCTTATACATAGGACAAATAGTGACAATAAACTTTTTAAACCCTTCACTCTCAACAAATCTAATTGGTAATTCATCAATTACAAGCATTTTTTGCAAGCGATTCCCTAATCAATTGGGTATCAAACTTCTAACAAGTTAAATTCCTAAGAATGTTATCATTATCAGCAGCCCCATATGTCATAATAGATTGTAAAGACAACTGTTTTTGATGAGCCTCTATGCTAGATGGATTTTTCAAGCATGGGTTTATATCAGTGTTCTAAAAGTCGGCCAAGTCGGCGACTAATCGGCCGACTAGTCGGTGAAATTCAAAACACTGACCGATTTTTTATAACTGGGCGGGTTAAGTCAGGGGTCCGATATATTTCCGCCTAGGCGGTTCAAGTCGGGGTAAATCGGGCAAGTCGGGCTAGTCGGGCAAGCCGAGTTAGGCGGCTAAAAATCGGGCCAGTCGGCTAAAAATCGGGTTAGGCGGCCAAAAATCGGGTCAAATCATAAAATTATAAAATTTTTGCTACAAAATAATTAATACAAATAATTAATGATCACAACAACAACTAAAAATAATAGAACTAATTTACATAGCACTAAATAAAATTAATTTTAATATATTAAATTACAAATATTAAATATTTTGAGGAAGAAAATAAAGAATTATTTGATGAATATGGAGAAGGTAGTAGACATATTTTTTATGAATATTTATGGATATTTTATTATTTATTTAAAGCAAATATTTATAATATTATATATTATTAATATTATTTTTAGATGTGATAATTTATATTTTAAATGTGTTTATATAATATTTATTTAATTATAAATATAAAAAATAGAAAAATACATATCCGATTAATCCCCGATTAATCCCCGATTAATCTTTTGAGGTCTTGTCTGCCCGACTAGCGCCTTACGACTTTTATAACACTGGTTTATATGATTATGCAATGAAGTTGTCCCATTGATCTTAATATCACATGCAAGCACTTTTTCACAGTAAATGCACTTACCTCTAACATGCCCTTTTTCATCTTCAAACTTTGTAAAGTGCTTCCACACTAATGACCTAGACTTTACTTGCTTCCTCTTCTTAGGCTTAGCCTTTGAATTTGCATCAGTTTGCATAGACTCAGATGGTTGTTTCTCATTTCCATCATCATTTTCAGCTGCAACAACATTTGCTACGATATTTGCAGGAGCTGCTGCATCACATAACATATTAAGAGAGAGTTGCTGCTGATTTTGATTCATGGCAGCTTCATTCGATATCATTTTTCTGTTGAAAAAAACAAAGATAGAACATCAAAACCAACATCAAAAATAGCAAGTCTAAAAGATACAACATCAAAAATAGCAAGTGTAAAAAATACAACATCAAAAATAGCAAGTGTAAAAGATAACTCAGATAACTAACAAACTAGATTCAGATAAATAATAAACTAAATTCAAATTAGGGGTGGACAAAAAAACTGGAAAAACCGATAACCGAACCGAAAACTGACAAAACGAACCGGAAAAGGTGGTTAACTGAACCGACGGTTTTCCTTTAGGGTTGAAAAAATAGTATAGGTTCGGTTTCGGTTTGATGTATATAAAAACCGTGGTTAACGGTTAACCGAACCGTTTAATATATATATTTTAAAAATATATATATATTTATTGTATAGATATTAGATACATACAAAATAAAATACAAAATACAATACATTCATATAATACTTAACTTATTATTTTAATCTGTATATCTTTTATACCTAAAATCTGAAAACACAACTAACCTAAAATCTAAAAGCACAGCAAAATCATCCAAACCCTCCTTTATTCTCTCCAACGCTGAACGACATCCAAACCTTCGTTTGTTCTCTCCATCGCGAAACGTAGCAGCTTCCGCACTCGCACCGCCGAACGCAGCACCTTGCTTCATTCAAACACAGCACCTTGCTTCATCTAAACCCTCGTTTGTTCTCTCCACCGCCGAACACAGTAGCTTCCGATCTCGCACCACCGAGCGCAGTAGCTTCCTATCTTGCTTCCATCTCGCACCATCTAATGAAGTCACATTGCATCCTAGCGCATCGCCAAGGTAAACGTTTATGTCTTTTCTTTTTTCTGGCAAAATAAATTATTTATGGCTTTCCTTATTTCTGGAATAAATCTAAGTACTACTTTGATTTGAATGCATTAAGTATCGAGTTTGAACAATGAGGGTTTGAGCCTAGGGAGATGGGGAAATGGGAGAACCCAAATCATGTCTTGTATGCTATATGTTTTTTTATTAGTAAAAAATGAATAAACAAAAGGAAAAGAAACCCATAATCTCCGATACAAGAAACAACTAGACCATGATGTAAGTGCAAAGAGAGTTATGGTTAAGAGAAGAACTGTATTTTAATTTCAATGGATGGGTGAGTTTAGTGGCTTTGTCTATACTTTTTTTCTGTGAGCTTTTTATCTTTTCTTCTGCTCCATTTCTACAATATTTTTTTAACAAAAAAAACCCATTTAAGTATCTTTTGTATCAACTTCTAATGCTAAATCTAAGTTATGTATCAGAAATCCAAAAGTAGTCCTCAATTTTGTCTTGTATGCATTCATAAACTACTTTGATTTGAATGCATTAGTGTATCTTTTGTCTTGTATCAGAAATCCAAAAGTAGTCCTCAATTTTAAAAATGTGGCTGGTGTTATCTTTTATATGAAATACTTGCATGAACCAGTATGTTATTTCGTTTATTTGGCAGTAGTCAGTATGTTGTCTTCAAATGAACAATATTTGTTTCCAATTGTTTGCGAGTATACTTAAGTGAATATCTTTTCTCTGTTTAGTCTACTTTGTTTCCTGTTTTCCAATTGTTTGTCAGCATACTGGATTTTATTATGATTTCCCAATATTACGAAGATGCAGATGATCCTAGATTTGTTGGTCGCTACTGATTCAATTTTTTTTCCATATAATTTTCAGATGTCTAGCACGGGAGACTAAAACAACTGATGGTACTTCAAGTACTCCTTTGAACGTGGAAAGTCTTGAATTTTTTTATGTTTTAAATGTAAACTTAATGGATTGTCGGTTTAATTAGATACTTATGTTTGAATTTTGAACTTTGATGTAAATTCATTTCATTTGAATATTTGAATTATGTATATTTTAATATTATTTAAAAATTTAGGTTTGGGTAAAAATTATGGTTAACCGTTGATTTTTGGTTAACCTATGAGAATTGGTTAAAAACCGTTAATCGAAATTAATGGTTAACCGTTTGTACGGTTAACCGATATGCATGGACCGGTTTTGGTTTGTATGGTTAAAAACCGATAGTTTCGGTTCGGTTAATTTTATTACCCCATGGACCGGTTAACCGAACCGTGTCCATCCCTAATTCAAATATCTAAAACTCAAATATAAATCTAAAACTCAGATAACAAATTAAAACTCAGATACCAAACTAAATAACTTAGAGATAACTCAGATAAAACTCAGATAACCCAAATAACAAACTAAATTAAAAAATCTAAAACTTAGATATAAATCTAAAACTCGGGTACCAAATAACTTTGAAAACTCAAATAACAAACTAGATTTAAAAATTTAAAACTCAGATGCAAATCTAAAACTCGGATAACTCAGATAAATAACAAATCTAAAACTCAGATAACAAAAAATTACCTTCGCAGTGAACTTCGTGCTTTACAATTGAAGGAAGAAGAACTTCATTCTTTGCTGGTCGGAGACGGACCGATTTCAGTTGCTAGAAACGGAGACAGACCAATAGAGAAGAGAACTTCGTGCTTTGCAAGGAACTACTAGCAGCACAGATGAAGAAGAAAGAAGACCGGAAGTTAAAGATGAAGAACTTTACAATTGTTGGTCGATGACGGTAGGAAAATAGGGTTTGAGATAAGAAATATGGAAAGATAATCGTTCAAGTGGGTCTTTTGAGAAACATTATTGTGATTTGCAAAATTGTGATCTAGAAACTAAAGTGGCTAGGGTTATATTACACAACTTATAATATATATACTAATAATGCTAGGGTTTCAATCCACAAATGGGTCTTACTACTCAAAATATAAAGGAATGGGTTATGTGGGCTTTTGATTAATTTTATTGGATATTTAAAGATTCATACTTTTTTAATATGTAATGTAATTTTGGTTCGGTTTCAGTTACACCGATTTTTTTAATAGAATAACCGAACCGATAACCGAATACCAATTAAGGTAGAATTAAAAACCAAACCAAACTAGAATAATAAAATAACCGAACCAAAATAAGAATTCCGGTTCAGTTTTCGGTTTTCGGTTATCGGATTTTTTGCTCAGTCCTAGATCATATAACATCTCAAATTTATTAATTGAATTTTTGGACCCGAGATAATATCTTTAGTTATATACGATGAATTTTTGTGATCGAAATAATGAATAAAAGTTCAAATTGGAAATCGGTTAATAATTCGGATCAATGATGAATTTTGAGTTCTTTAACTAATACCAACAATTAGGAGCTTAATTTTCTATTTGGTCATAAAATGGAAATAAGTACGAAAATGGAGGGGGAGTAAAGGAAAACAACAAATATAGGTAAAATATGTGGAACGAGACCTAATTACTCGAATTAGAATATTTGAGACTAAATTGAAATGTTGGAATAAATTAAAAGGAAGGAATGTAACACTAAAGGACCTAACTGAATGTTTTAGTAAATTAGGAGAATAAATTAAAATTCCTAAAACTAGCTGTCCAACAACCACATGTTCTTCAATATAAACTAGTTGTCTCTCTCCCTCACTCTCTTGCTGCATATAAACTTTGAGAAATGGAACCTGATTTTTCAAGATTTTTTTTAGGGTGAGTTTTCTTCCTTCCCTACTTCTTCAATATTTCATTAGTAGAGAGATGCTTGGATTTTGATGTCTTGATCATAGGCATGAATCAATCACTGTGTGGAGCAATACGTTCACTAAATTTTGAATTTCCCTGGATGCATAGGTTATCAGGGAACAATTCTTATTTATTTCCTATTTATTATGATATTGTTCTTAATTATGGTAATATTTGCGTAGTAGCAAAATGAATAGAGTTCTGTTTTGGAATATAGGATTATGGGGTAAATTACATACGTGGTGTACAACCGTTACCTGTTTTCACACTTTGATGTACAACCAAAATTTTTTCACACTAAAGTGTACAACCTTCTGGTGACCTCCCACTAAAGTGTACACCAGGTAAAAATTGACCGGTCAACCCAGTCAACGTGCCAAATCATCAATTTTTAACCCATATTTTAATGAAAATGGGACCCACTCATATTCAACCTTATATCTTCATCTTTATTTTCTCTCTCTTTCATTTTCATCAAATAAAGATGAAGATATAAGGCTGACAAAGATGAGTGGATCCCATTTTCATTAAAATATGTGTTAAAAATTGATGATTTGGCATGTTGACTGGATTGACCGGTCGTTTTTTACCTGGTGTACACTTTAGTGGGAGGTCACCAGAAAGTTGTACACTTTAATGTGAAAAAATTTTGGTTGTACACCAAAGTATGAAAAAAGGTAAAGGTTGTACACCACGTATGTAATTTACCCTAGGATTATGTTAACTAAGAACTATTGGGAAGTAGTTTTTCTTTCCTTCTCAAGCCGCTTAGCTTGATTTCTTTTCTTCTCTCCAAGAAGAATATGTATAGGGTAAATGACTTTGTTTGCTGATTATAATTAGTATACTACCGCGGAAATTATATTGAAATTTGCTTTAAGCTCCCGTTGATGAGGATGATGGGATATGCGGTAACATTTATAAAAGGTTTCTTTATTTTTGTTTTCCTACATAATTCTTGTAATTATTTTTAGAAAATGGTTGATAACCTTTCCTCCATAATTTAAACAGAATTAGTTTTCTCTGTGGTGTCCTGTTAATGGTTGCAATCTTGGGTATTAATGGTAGATATCGACTTTATCGTATTGAAATAAGTTTTATCATATTTTGGGTCTTCAATTTTATTTCTTTTCATTGGTACAAGTGTAGTTGATAAATAATTTGTGAAATCTTGAGTGGTTTTGGTTGCATTGTTTTCCTAGGGGTCTAGTATGTCTCATTGAACAAATATATGGATTGGAGCTTTCAAGAAGTCATTCAATTCATCTTTAATATTTTTACAAACATTTCATATCTATGACTTGATTTGATATGAGTCTTTAAATGGGTCTCTGTTTTATGTTAGTTATTCTTCGTTCCATTTCCTGCAGAACTATATGGCTTTGATTCTCAATTTGGAAATATCGAGATACGTAGGAAGCTTGATAATAAGATATTATCAAGTCCAAGCCAGATATAGATGTAAAATTAGATATGTTGGGGAAAATGCGTATTTCGATTTATTTGCAAATTAGTTTAGCAAGCACTTATGTTTTAAGAGTTCTTCATTGGTACAACGTAATAAACTATGTGATAGAAATATCGATTTCTTTTATTGTAAATAGAATTGGAGGATAGAGTAATGAAAAAGGTAATTAGTTATAGTTCGTAATGCCTAGGATCAAGATATTACAAATTGGTATCAGAGCCTTAGGTTAAATTCTCCGGACCTAACTTAAGGTATATAGTAATAGAGAAATATGAATCATTGATGATAGTTCAGAAATAATTTGGAAGGAAATTTTCGAGGCATATAATAGAGACTATAATAGAGAATAATTTTAAATTTAATATAAATAATCTATGTGTTAATGTACTAAATATATATTTATATAATATATCAACTATTTCTGAATCTTTGAGTAAAAATATATGACCAAATGTTTTCTAGAATTTGGACATTAAGCGGGTTTAAAGGTTTGATAAATTATTTGGGTATTAATAAAAGTTCATTGGTTAATTTCATGTTTTAAAAATATAAATTACAAGTTTAGAAAATTTTTATGATCCTAAGATTAGGAGGATCTAAATCGATATTTTTGTTAGAAAATAAGTATATTAACGAGTATTTCGGGTTTATAATCTAAGTTTTGGTTTTGATGAACTTATGTTGAATTCTTGGGTTAATTGATTTTTAGTTATGAAATTTTTGATATTTTGACAAAAGAAAATACCGGAATTGCTGTCAGAAATTTTATGAGATTAGTTTATAAGAAAATAAATTTTGTAGGCCTAATGCATACCCAGCCCCCTAAAGTTGTTCGTTTTATTCATTTAACCCCCTCATCTTACGGGACAACCCTTGAACTCCCTAAACTCCATAAAAATGGTATTTCTCACCCCCTTAACTTGTCTATTTATCCCCCCAACTCATAGAATGTTCTATTTACCCCATTAACTCAATAAAAGTGGTATTTTTCACCCCTTACAATCCGTTATCGAAGCCTAAATTGATAACTTTTTTTAAACGTTAAACCTATATTTATGTTTTCCATAAAAGTGGAACCTAAATTGATACTTCCCCAAAAAATCATAGGCCTATTTCGGTACATTATCCCTACATATAATGTATTTAACTTGTTTATATTAATGTTATTGTTATTTGTATTTTTTATTCATTCTTTCTCCATTCAACTTTTTTTACTACTATAAAGGGATAAGAAATATCATTTTTATGAAATTAAAAGGGTAAATAGGATCATAAGTGGTGAGAAATACCACTTTTATGGAGTTAAGGGGGTAAATAGGATATTCGATGAGTTGAGAATGGGTAAAATGACAAGTTTGGACAAGTTAAGGGGGTGAGAAATACCATTTTTATGGAGTTTAGGGGGTTAAAGGGTTGTCCTGTAAGGTGAGGGGGTTAAATGAACAAAACAGACAACTTTAGGGGGCTGGGTATGCATTAAGCCAATTTTGTATATATATATGTAGTCCTACTTTAGGGGCCGTTTGGTTCGCACATGGGTAACAGAATGAAATCAAGAAAGGGAAATAAGGAGAAGGAAATGGAATGACCCTGATTTCCCTTCTTTGTTTGTTTCAGTTCCACAAAGGGAATGATATACCCATGATTCCCTTTGTGGCTGTTTGGTTCAAACGAGGTAAAAAACTAGAGTTGTGTTTTTAACAATAATTTTTGTACATATATGTGTCTATATTAATAAATTAATCACATGTAGAATGAAAATCAATTTATTCAACCATTAAAATCAAAAGACGATGAAACTGAAGAAACTGAAATAAAATAAATAAATAAAATGCATAAATATTCTATTTTAAAAAGAAAGTAATTATTTTAAAATAATTAAAAATAAATAGCAAAACCGAATAATATGATAAATGAAAAATATTTGTCAAAATTATTTTTTAGGGTAAAAAAGTAAAAATAAATAAGTATAAGGATCAAAAGTGAGATTAGTCTAGGAATAAAAAAAATATAAATAAATATAAGGATCAAAAAGTAAAAATTAGTCAAAAAAAATTTCAGAATAAATAAATAAATAATATATACAAATAAGGATCAAAAGTGAAATTAATCCAAGGATTAAAAAAGTAAAAATGAATAAAGATATGGACCAAAATAAAAATTAAAAACAAAATAGAGATTAAAATGAAATTTTATAAGGAGAGTGGATGTTCAAATTAAATTAGTGAGAGAGAGGGGAAAGGGAATGGAAAACCTTAAGGGGGGGTTGGGGGAATGAGATTAAATGAGTTAGGGATAAACCCAAATCTAAAAGAGGGTAAAGGGAATGATTGAATTGATAAAACAAACACCAACAAAATGAATGAAACATCATCTTTCCCTTACCCTTTTCTGAAACCCCCAAAACAAACGGCCCCTTAAATGTGTACTATGGAAAGAAAATATTTTAGTATCCATCAGAAATAGTCCGGACAGGTGGGTTTGTTATTTAAAGACCATATTTATTGAGAAATATGGCATATGTGCATAGTCTAAAGATCTAATCGGGTATGGCAACGAAGTGTTAGGTAAGACCATACGAGATTAGGCAATATTAAAGAGATGTCTCGAATATGTTTATGTGTTATGGATTGATATATAAGGGGATACTCGGTGATGGATACAATATTGAAATTTGGTTCGAAGTTTGGTTTTAGTAAAGCGTTTGTATAATGATCATTATGTTTTGATTATGTTTGATTTGAAGATATTGGATATAAATATGGTTAGTTTGTTAATTGAATAAAAATGTTATTTTCAAGTTATAAACTTTAAGGTATTCTTTTTTATTAATGATTTTACAAATGTTTATGTATAACTATTTTAAGTAAAAATTAGTTTCTATCTCATATTTTCAATTGTTTTAATGTTTTGGACGAAGAGGTACGCGGTACAGATGATTTAAAAAAATGAAAGTTAGGCTTCAGTTTGATGGTTTTTGTGAAATTTGGGCCTAATTGCTATTTTGGTGGAAGGAATACAAATATTAAAGTTCAATTTGTTTTTTTACGGAAATTATGGTTAGTTTTTGGTTTAATTGGTATTTCAAATGGAGTATTTATAATTGATGTTCATATTTGAATTGTGTATTATGAAAATAAAGTGTTTAGTATCCATCAAGAGTAGCTCGAACATGTGTTTCAATACTTATAGACCATATTCATTGAGGAACATAGTTTGTGTACACAGTTGAAAGACCTATCGGGCATGGCAAAGAAGTGTTGGGTAAGACTATGAAGGAGATGTACTTTCTGATGGATACATATGTTAAATTAAAAATGTGACGTTTTAAAGAAATACTTTGGTTGAAACCATGTTTTGAAAGATATTGATGAATGATTTACGGGTATGACAAGACTATTCACTTTACAGAGTTTCGAAAAACAAAGCAAAAAGGCCTTAGAAAGACAAAGGCCCAATGTTAATTCTGGAAACAAAACTAGAAGCCCAACATTTAGAAGCCGAAAAGCAACAGTCAGAACAAAACAAGCGTTGACATTAAGTCATATCACGATGTTCCTAATTTGGCAAAAAGGACAAGCTACATAAGCCATGTCCCCCTCAATGACTCGCATTTATTTCCAGAAGTAGAAAGATTGCAGACTGCAAATCTGTCACATCAAAAGACAGAAGAATGTGACTCAAGACAAAGAGCCCATCCTTCGACAACAGTAACCTTTCGGACTACAGACACAAAAGTCAGAAGCTGATGTTGACAGAAGTCGTTTACCCTTCCAAATGGCTTGTTTGAAATTCAAACGGATCTTCTGGTAAAACTTCTACTATAAATACCAATGCCAAACTCATTTCACAACTGATGATTTTTACACACTGAAAAGAGATAGAAAAGCTTTCAAGTGAAACTAGAGCAATATTTGTAATACACATTCATTTCGATATTTGTGTAAATCCAATAGAGAGATTATTCTTCATTGTATTCTATATTAGAACCCATTTTCTATTGCAAATCAGAAGCTCTGTTGTTTGCTTCGGTTATATGCAAATAACTAGAGAGATAGATAGCTGAGTGTGAGTCTAAAGGAAGGTACTTTACAGAAGCTTTGTCTATTGTATAAAGGTTTATGCTCTACCTGTTAAAGAGTGCTTTAGTGGATTAAAGCTCAGAAGAAGATATTGTAAGGATTGGACATAGACGAGAGGCCGAACTAGTATAAATCTATCGAGTAACGTATTTCTTGACTCTGCCTTTATCACTTATGATTACATTGCTTGCTCTAACATTATTATCTTGCATATAAGCTCTGATTGTTAAAACGCTTATTAAATTGTTAATCTTAAGAAGTCAAAAGCCTCACTAAGCGAGCTGTCCTCTGAGCACATTCATTTAAAGCGGAATCAAGCTCAGTAGACTGACTAACTCAATAAACTGAACTTGACTCTGACCTCGAAGCTTGCCTCTATGCTAAGCCATTTAAACGTCAAGTGAGAAATTTTATAAAAGGTTAAAATTAACCAATAGTTCCAATCACCCCCTTTTGGAACTAATCTAACCTCACAATGGACCAATAGTTCTAAGTGATTATAAGTCGTTATTGCACGATATAGGAAGCTTGTAACATCCTGATCCTAGGCATTACAAACTATAACTAATTATATTTTTCATTACTCTAAAGTCACTATTCTATAGTCCAACCTTAAATTCCATTTACAATAAAAAAACTCGATATTTCTATCATAGAGTTTATTACGCTGTACCAATGAAGAAATCTTAAAACATGAGTGCTTGCTAATCTAATATGCAAATAAATGACGTACTAAGTATGTCGAACATCCGTATATGTACATTGTGTCAGTAAAAGTACCAAGTACATCAAACCTCCATCAATATACCACTGTATAGGTGTGTTGTGTCATTGTGTCGGTAAAAGTACCAAGTACGACGAACCTCCATCTGTATACTGCCATACATGTACATTGTGTCAATAGATGTACCAAGTGAGTTGAATCTCCATCCATACACCATCGGATATGTACATTAGTTCAATAGATGTACGAAGTACGTCAAACCTTCGTCCATATACCGTTGTATCATATATGTATACCACCGTATATATACGTTGTGTTGTCATGTCAGTAGACGTACAAAGTGTGTCATATATTTATCCGTATACCATTGTATATGTACGTCATTCATTCATTCTTTAGACGTATAAAATACACCGAACCTCCATCCATATACCGTCATATACTTACGTCGTTCATTCATTCTTTAGACATTAGATACGTCAAATCTATCCGTATACTACCACAGATGTATGTTATTCTATCATTATTTGGACTTATCAAATACAGTGAAAGAATGTCAAACACGTGCCCGTGCATCGCCATATGTAAACATGGTCTGCTCATCCGAATGTTAGTCCATTCATTAATATCACGCCATGCATTACGACATTTAAATTTCATGAAGAAACTTCTGTTTTATTAGAAAGTGGTGAGACGCAAAGTTGTTGGGAGAGAAGATTAAGCCATGGTAGGGTGTCAAGGAATAAAAGATCATTCTCAATCGATAGGGTGACAGTTAAAAGTGTGGATTACGGGCTTCTTGGGAGGCCAAAACCCTCTAGCCATAGTGTTGGCCTGTCCCCGTATATAATACTATATGAACAATTAATTTTACAGTTTTTGAAAATAAAAATTAATAAATAAAAAGCTATGCGATTTTATGTTTAACTTCGAACTTTAGTACCCAATCTATCGATGATGATTCAAGAGAGTTTAATGTAATCAATTTTGTAAGGGTATTTAAGAGAAAAAAATAAACGTTAAAGGCAAGTTGGAAAATCAGTATTTTATAACCGATAAAAACAACCATTTTTTTTATTGAAACAAACAATCAATAACTATTGTTAAACTCTAACCAACTTTCTAAAACTCTCATATTTAATATCAATAGGCAAAAACCACCTCTTAATATCGCAAGAGTTCCCCAAAATTGGTAAAAAAAAATCAATTAATTCTTTAAATTATAAAGTGTGTTGTTAAAATGATATAATTAACTCTCTAAATTTATATAGTAAGAGTAAAAAAAAAATCTGAACAAATTAAGGCCCCGTTTGTTTGGGAGAAAATATTCTGCAGGAAAATATTTTCCCAATTTTCTAGTGTTTGTTTGGGCAGGAAAATAAGTCAAAGGAAAATAAGTGGTAAGTCAATGGAAAATGAAGGAAGAAAAAAGGGTAAAACATTTTCCCCAAAACACACGCGTTGAGAGAAAAATGAGGAAAACGTTAAAAAAATGTAAAAATATAAAAAATATGAAACACGAAAAAACATGAACAATGTGAAAACGTTATAAAACACGAGAATATGAAAAAAAAACCCGTAAAAAAATGAAAATGTGAACAAACACGAAAAACACAAAAACGCAAAAAAAGCAAACACTTGAAATCACAAAACATGAACAACGCGAAAAAGTGACAAAACATGAAATATACAAAAACGTAAAACATACAAAAAAACACAAAAACGTAAAAAAATACGAAAAACAAGAAAACACGAAAAATGCTAAAATGCAAAAAAAAGCAAACACTTGAAAATCACAAAACATGAAAAATGCGAAAAAATGATAAAACACGAAACATACAAAAATGTGAAAAATACAAAAAACATGAAAACGTAAAAAATACGAAAAACACGAAAACGCGAAAAATGCTAAAACATAAAAACGTGACAATACGTGAAAAACGTGATAAACATGAAAAGACGAAAGATGCAAACAAAACACGAAAAACGCAAAAAACACAAAAACGTGAAAAATACAAAAAACATAAAAAAAAACGTGAATAAGACGAAAAAGTAACAAAATGCGAAAATAAAAAACGCGAAAAAAAGAAAACGTGAAAAAAGGAAAACCCGAAAAACTAAACGTGAAAACACAAAAAAATGAAGACAAATGCAAAAAAACAAGAAAAACACAATAATGTTAATAACACAAGAAAACATACAAAATATGCCAAAAATATGAAATGCGAAAAAAACGTTTTTTTTTTGTGTTTTAACATTAATTTTTTTCACATTTTCGTATTTTTTCACTTTTTTTTCATGTTTTCATTTTTTAATATATTTTTTACTTTTCGTGATTTTTGTATTTTTTCAATTTTTGTGTTTTTAACAAATTTTCACGTTTTCTTGTGTGTTTTTTCATGTTTTTCTGTTTTCCATATTTTTTTTTCAGGTTTTCGTGTTTTCCACATCTTTTCACGTTTTTGTGTTTTCCACATTTCTATTCCATTTTTTTGCTATTCTATTCCTTTGGTGCTTAATTTGTGTTTAATACATGTGTATCTCTTTTTTGTGTTTTATATATACAATTGAAAATAAAAAATACAAAAAATCTATATTTAGTGGTTGGAAAATATTTTTCAGTGTTGTAACCAAACACCGGAAAATATTTTTCAGTGTTGTTGCCAAACACAGAAAAATATTTTATTTTCCTGCGCAATATTTTCCCTGCATAAAATTTTCCAGAACACAATATTTTCTCCCAAACAAACGGGGCCTAAATTTTTTTTTTGTTACTATGTAAATTCTAAGCACCAATCGATTTTTTTTACATTCAGGGCAATTATGTAATAACAAAAGCAACTGTACCGTCAATGAGGGCAAAAATATCCCAATTCCATTCCAATAAAAAAAGAGTTGCGCTTTTTCTCTCCCCTTTGCATTGCACCACCGCCGAATACCTCTCTCTCTCTCTCTCCGTCTCATCTTCCTCTGCACGCTCTCTCTAGTTTCTACTCCTCTATTGCCCGTTTACTCCTCTCTACCAATGGCAACTGACACCGATAAACTCTCCGCCGACGCTTCTCTTCAAGCCAACCCTAGCAAATCCATTAACCCCATGGTTCCTTCCTCCGATAACCCAGATCGATTCGAGGATTCTGCCATCTCACCCCCTTCTACTGTTATTTCCGATTCCGACGACCGCAAGAAAGACGACGACGATTCCAAGGTCTCTGCGCTCGCATCAGAGACTATCGCACCTGCCACCGACACCGAGAAGAAAATCCGCCGCGCTGAGCGTTTTGGAATTAATATTAAGTTATCTGAGCAAGAAAAACGCAATTCTCGAGCTGAAAGGTAACTTGAGAACGCCTTTTCTTTTAGCTTCTTTTTATTTTGATTTGTTTACGCCGTCTTGGGGATTAGGGTTTTTTATGGTCTTCCCCAAAAGCGTACTTTTGTACGCGCAAGTCCAATTGTCTGTGATGTTGTTCATACTAGCTGCTTTCTGTATAATTGTGTTTCAAGATTATGCAATTTAAGTAATTTGGCCTTATTTTGTAGTTGTATATTTGGGGGCTTTGAATGCGAGATCAACATTATGCTGCTAGATTGATTTTGTCTTAATTTTTTGTGTATCTGTATTCTGCAGTGCGTTCTCAACTATTTTTAATTGAATTTCTTTTGCTTGTAAGCTTACATGATTATCTCTCGCAGCCACTTGAAGTTGAGTCTAAGTAATAGTGTCTATCAATTGCCGAGTCTCTGTTTTTCTAATGCCATTCTGTGAGCTTAATTAGTAGGAAATTGTCGCTAAACATATTGGTGGTATATTCCATCTTATGCGTAGAGAAGGAACATTTATTAAAATCAGCCAGAAGTGTAATTTGGATTCTAAAACTGGCTTCATCTGGACCTGAAGAGGCATACCATTTACTTAACTCATGATTCCATTTGTACACTATGCAATTTGATTATTAGTCTTTATACTCAGCATGTGGATCATCATCTTCTCTTTGACTGTAAGTTGGGGTGCACGGTTGAGTGTATATGTTAATCTGCATGTCTGGGATTTGAATGTATTTAGTCACTGCTCCTTGCACTTTCATATACTGCTTCATCTTGAGATGGATTTGTTCGGGTCAAACTTTACATGGAAGTTTTATAGTTTCTCTCTCTCTCTTTTTTTTTTTTTTGTTTCTTATTATTTTAGTTATAGCTGTGGTTGCTACATGGACATAGGTATTGCAATGAATCATGCACAGTTTGCTGCATAATTGTGTAATTGTTGTTTATTGGAACCTGGATCGTTTTTCTTATGCACCATCTGTAACTTGTTGCAGGTTTGGTACTGCAGCTGCATCTGGGACTAGCTCTGCAACTGGATCTGGAACTAGCTCTGCAACTGGATCTGGAGGTGGATCTGGGACTAGCTCCACAGTAAATAACGCAGAAGCGCTAAAGAGGAAGGCTAGAGCTGAGAGGTCTTTGTTCACATACTTTTAGAACTTGAATTGCTGCAACCTTGCCAATCGATGTTCACTCGCTAATCTTTTTTTTTTTCCCAATAGATTTGGACTTCCTGTGTCTGCTGATGAAGATGCCAAGAAAAAAGCTCGAGTTCAAAGATTTGCACCTAGTTCTAAAACAGATGTAGTTGAAGAAAGCAAAAAGAAGGCTAGGGAATTGAGGTTTATATGAATATTTTACCCCACTTTTTCCATTGTTTCATAGAATGTAAAAAGGATTTGTCTCGGTTTAGATGCTGCAATGGTTGAGTCAAAGCTGACATATTACTATTTGTTTTGCAGGTTTTCACAACCTTCAAACACTCTTTCAATGAATGGCAAGGGAGACATTGAGCCAGTAAGGCACCTCTTTTATGTGTTTGCTACCTTCATATCGTGTAGTACATATACTATTTTACTTGGTGAAGATGCTGGTTTAGTACTGACACTTCCTTTTTTTTTTCTTTGTAAGAAGGCAGCAATTGCAGGCAAGGCTGGCGGAGGTGCTTGAAAAGATACTGCCTCCTTTAGTATTAGGTATTGTTTGAAGGCTGATAGTTTCTGCTACTGATTATATTTACAAACTACTGGCTTAACATTTGCAGATTAGGTTTTCTCGTTTAAGACAGAAAATATACGAAATTCATTATTACTTTTGATGTATTTTTTGCAGGTTCAGTGTTCTAACTTCTAACTTCCTAAGAGATTTCTGTCCCCATTTTTATTTTCCTGCCTGATCCCAGATGCAATACTGTTCTTTCTCGGAGAGATTTTCTACTGAACGTTGATGAGATTGTGATGTGATGGTAAATTGTGGTTTCAGATGCATGTAATATCAATTTACCGGTGAGGCCTTAAGAACGATCACCTTAGTGTGCTAACATATCTTAAAATCACTGATATATCAGAAATTCTGAGTTCAAAATTAGGATGCTGGTATATATTCGTTGCATATATATACAATGTCTATGATTAGGTTGGTGGTTCTGATTGGACGACTCTTCTGTCTCAAGGACGTGGTATCCCCTGCAGAAATTTGTGTATAGCAACACCCTCATGGTCATTCACAAAACAACAGTATTAAGTAGGAGTTTTGAGTAGCATTACCTTGCTAATGAATTTTAAATATCAATATATGGTTTTTTGCTTAATCAGGAAATAACCTTGACCAATCAAATTTCTCAGTGAAAGCATAGTTCTATAGTTATGTAACTGGGCCAAAAAAGTATTTATATTGGTAGCGCACTCATCACATCTACAAATCGTGCATTTCACTTAGTTGACCGTAGCTTTTATAATTTGCCCTTTTTTATATTTGTTTTTAATTTTTTCCCCATCTCATATCATGGTAGTGTTCTACAACTTATGTTCATAAGTAATCATGAATTAAAAGACATTGCTTAGGTACCTCCATATTTTATCAAAGTTCATATAAATTGTGTCAGATGGGAAGAGATGAAAATTTCTATATAATACTGCTGTTGAAGTTTGATCATGAGGTGTGAATTCTGAAGTGGCGTGTTTGATGTAGTGCCGTATTCCTTGAAGGTAAAGCTGTCGATGAAATTTGCGTGCTACTTTTTAGGAGATCGTAGATTGGGAAATGGTAGATCTTTATACAATACAATGCTTCAGAATCTCTGATATTCATAGCTGATTTTTGGAAATGTTTGCAATACTTAAGGTGCCGTTGATTTCTTTTTGGCCTCACGGTAAATTGGCTGAATAGCAAAGGTAGGTTTGAGGAATGGATTGTATTTGGTTCTGGGATTGTTTTGTTTTGTAATGTTTTCATTGAAAGATGTTATTAGAAACACAACATTGCATCTGGGTTTTTGTTCTGTGTATGACCTGTTGTCAGATACTGTGGGATGGAAGCACAAGGTTTTCAGATTTGGACATGTAAAAAAAAATTATTCTATTGTGCGTAATTTGCTTATGTTTTGAGAACAAGCATGATTCAAATGCTCTTATTTGCAATGTTGGAGTGCAAATAAAACTGGTATTCAAATGCAAACTGGTATTCAAATGCAAAGAACTCGATGATTCAATCCGTTCTATGTCAAATGTTGTTGCAACTGAGAAAGCTGCATTAGTTCTGAAACGTGACATTGGTGAAATACCAGTGTTAGTGTCGAATGTTGATATCATATATTGAACTTTTTGTGATCCAATGATGCGAGTTATTTGCATTTGAAGCTGTTGATTTCCAATTTCATTTTAGCATGTTGTGTTTTCGAACAAAATTTGGCAATGTTTGCAAAAAATTATTGGGCAAAAATAAATTTGATCGAGTACTTACCTAGTGTGTAATTTTTGTAATTAATTTTGTATGAAACTATAATGTAATTGATTTTTCTCTTTAACTTATTTAAATTAAAAATTCCAAATAATGGGCATATGTTTAAAAGCAGTTTTTGTGTCTTTATGAGCGTTTGGTATTCTATTGGGATAGAGATAAAGATAAAGGTTGTGATAGAGATAAGGATAAATGGTTGGGATAAAGATAAAAATATGATAGTCGTGAATTATAATTTAATGTTTGATATGTGGGATAGGGATAGAGATAAAATAATACATTTTACTATTTTAATTTTATTTAAACTACATAACATTAATTTATTTATTTAAACTACATATCATTAATTTGAGGGATAAGACGGATTTTTTCATTCTATTAAAATCGCAGGAGCTTATCCTCACCTGCCTCACTCTTCTATCTCCCAAACAAATACGAGAAAATTTATTTCGTGTTTTTTTATCCTTATTTCACCTCTTATATCTTTTCTAACAAACACTCCGTTAAGGGAATAGAGTTGAATTGATATAGAAATTTAAGAAAGAGTTTGCCCATTTGGGTTATCATGTTATATTTATGTTGTATAATGAACCTCTTCAATTCTTTCTCTCAGAGAGATTTTTTTTCACTTTCTTCTCTACAATTTTATATACTTTTTTACAGAATAAATATAAAATAGAATTAGTTTTCTTTTGCATTGAATTTTACTCTCATGAATTATCTTTCAAAATTTATTTCTTCTAGATAATTTTTGACTTACAAGTCCAAAGGTGGTTGTGTTAAGTTTGGCAAACGACTACATATCAGATTGTGCATCGGTCTATTGAAATCGTTTTCAGAGCAGTGGTTCCGGCTGCGATACAATAACAATAATTTACATTGATGAATTTTCTTTGTTACTTCTATTCTTTCAACACTATATACTCGGTATATTTGTTTTTGAAATGCTTTATGATTATATATGATACAAATAAATAATTGGACATATCAGAAATTTACAGTACTAAAATGAAATTTATAATCTCGCAACAAAATTTAAATGGAATTGATCCAAACTTAATTAATTGCCAAGTAGGATAATTGGCAGTGGTGTAGCCAAGAATTGAACCATGTGGTGGGCTAATTTTAGTACTATATTAAGAAAAAACCCATCCATGTATAGTGAGGTATTCATGTGATCTGCCCTGATGGTAAGAGCTAATTTTAGTACTATATTAAGGAAAAAACTCATCCATGGAGAATCTCCCATGGCCGGGGGATGGGGATAGATGAGGCGAAGATAGGGAAAGGTATTATCATCCTATGGAGATCCTCGTTTCCGCCCATTAATCCCTTATAGGGATTCCCCGTTATTCCACGAGATAATTAATTTTTTTGGATGATTTAAGTACATTTTAATTAGGTAATTGGTTATTTTTAATTTTTAGTTTTTGTGGTTTGAAAAATTTGAGAATGATTGTTAATACTTGGTATTATTAGTGGTTGTTTCTCAAATGTTAGTTTTTGCTGAATTTTTTTAACATAAGCGGTGGTTCCCAGTGGAGAATATGGATAAAGTTTTTGAAACATCTGTAAATGGGGAAAGATGATCCCGCGGGGACCGCGGGGATGATGATAAATTTATCCCTGTCTAGCTCATGGGGATGGAGAATCCTTAAGAAAATGGTCGGAAATTCAGCTTAAACTTGAAAATATGGAAAACGACCTATAACAGGTCAAAAAATGGCTTAGAATGAGATAATTCAAAAAACCAGTGGAAACTTAAGATATAGATGAAAAACTTCATTTTATATTTAACTAACTAATTCTACCTATAACAGGTTGAAAAATGACTTAGACATTCCACGTGAGAATCTAATTTTTCACAATTACAAATTTGAGCTATAACAAAATCATCCAACTCTAAAATTTAAGCTTGTAATTGCATCAATTCACACCATAAGGCCACAATTCAATATCTCATCTTAACAATACACAAATAACCTTACAAGGTCACACTAACACAAAGTTAAACTTAGATGTATTTAAAAGTATAATTATCATCAACACACACAACACTACTCTAAATGTGATTCATTTGATCAAATATTAGCTAAAGCACAATTCTTAACCAAAGGAAACTAAAATTTCATATTTATTCACTCCATGAATATGCACAATATGAAATGCCTCTATAGACAATTTTGAGAAGTTATGGTCGTATCTAATCCACGTCCTAATGTTGAGCACCTTCTTTGACGCCTTGCACTTCTTCATTATATATATATATATATATATATATATATATATATATATATATATATATATATATATATATTGCTCAAAATCTTAACTCTACCAAAATATAGGTTTACAATTAACTATTTAATCAAATCAACCATAAATCAATATTATAGACTGAAATTGCATGCAAGCACACACATATATATTCTTGAACATAAAACGTATACTAAAACTAAATTATAAAATCCAAATTAATCAAATGCACAGTAAACCCCCCTCCCCCACAAAAAAAAAATCTTTTTTTTTTTTAAAAACATAGAGTTATATATATATATAAATTTAAAGGGTAGTTGTTAGTTACTTTTGTAAAGAAAAAAAGAACAATACATTAAGATCTCAATATCTTGCCCATAATATGTCTAACTCAAACCTATATTAGAGTGTTTCAACTCAAAATCACACCGACTAGAACATGCATAAGGGTGTCTAGAAACTACTATAAAACATTTAGGTCGCTCGGACCGTTCAATCTCCGAAAATCATAACATCGTTGCAGTTGAGTAGGTTAGGATGAATGAAGAAGATGGAGAAGGAGATAAAATCTTGTGGAATGAGCAGCTTATTTTCATGAAAATCAGCTCTTAAATATGACATTTATCTGCCCAATAATGGAAGATATCCATTTTGATCCTCTAAACTCTAACTTCTTTTAAAATTTATTACAAACTTTAATTTACTTCTAAAAGCATGAAATTAACCTCCAAACTATATCCATCATACCCAATCAGTTCATTAATTATCTAAAGATATGATATAATTTAGTATTGGGGTATAATGACTAATAATTAAGGACATGGACACGACAATTCTCTCCACCTTAGAGAATTTTGTCCTCGAAATTGTACTTATCCGGTGAAGTGAACAAATGAGAATATTGACGTCTTATATCTTCATCTCTTTCCCAACTTGCTTCCCCTCGAGAGTGTCTATGCCACATCACATTGACAAGTGGTATTGCCTTGTTCCTCATGACTTTTTTTCTCCCTAGCCAAGATTGCTATGAGTTCTTCTTTATAAGACAAGTCTTCTGATAGCTCTATTGGTTGCTCTCGGATAATGTGATTAGGATCACTCTTATATTTCTATAGCATTGACATGTGAAATACGTCATGTATGTTAGAAAGGTTCTAAGGCAACTCCAAACGATATGCAATTGGTCTAATTCTTTCCATAATCTCATTGGATCGATGAAACTAGGTCTCAACTTCCCTTTCTTTCCAAACCAAAGTACGTCTTTCCACGGTGATACTTTCAGAAATACTTTATCTCCCACGTCATATTCAATTGGCCTACGTTTCTGGTCTACATAACTCTTTTGTCTATCTTGAGCTTTTTTTAATTTGTGTCGAATAACTTGTACCTTTTTAGTTGTCAATTGAACTATTTCAAGTCCCAATAGCTATCTTTCACCAACTTCAGACCAACATAATCGAGTTCTACATCTTCTTTCATACAAGGCCTTATAAGGTGTCATATCAATACTAGATCGATAATTGTTATTATATGCAAACTCCATCAAAGCCAAATGCACATCCCAACTACTTTGAACGTTCAGAATACTAGCTCTCAACATATCTTCTATAGTTTGGATAGTACGTCACTTTGCCCATCTGTTTTTGGATGAAAGGTTATGCTAAAGTTCAATCTTTTCCCAATGCATCTTGGAAAATATGTCAAAATCTTGAAGTGAATCGAGGATCTCAGTCACAAACAATGGAAATTAGAACCCCATCTAACATACAATTGTGCCAACTATCTAAAGAAAAAAATACTTTTGTCGGAAGAAAATGACATGATTTTGTTAGTCTATCCACAATTACTCATATAGAATCATTACCATGTTGTGTACGAAGTAATCCACTACCTAAATCCATTGTGATGTGTTAAAATATGGACAAAACAAAATGCATCTATGAATAACAAATCTAGTTGATAGAGGAGGCATCGTAAAGATCAATTACCGGGATTTTTGGTCGATACAATAAAAACTTATTTACTTATTTTATAATATAAATATATAGAATTTTAAAAAAAGACCTTTTCTTTGTAAGTATATTTTGGATTTGATGTTATACCGCTTCTCAATACTTTAAGGTTTCAATTCTCTTAAATAAGTGAACCGGAAAATATGGACAATTTAGGGGTAGATAATAAAAATAAAAATTTAAATAAAATTTTCTCCTTTAACTTTCAAATGAACAGAATAGTTAGTCTTAAGAAGATTATAAGACCTAGTCAAATCTGTCTCTTCATTTTAGTCGGGTATTCACAACACCCACGATGTGCGATAGAAAGCACTTCCTCTTTAACACCCCTTAAGTATAACTCATTTCTAAACCACGGTTTGAGTCCCTTCATAAAATTGAAGAACTTTTCAGCTTCTTGCATTTCAGGGAGTTCCATGGTGATAGCTTGGAAGCTTCTCACATACTTCCTAATCGAACCCGTCTGTTGCAAATCGTTCAGTTTACACCTCGCCATGAAATCCACGTTCACTGTGGAGAATTGGATTCTAAGGTCCTTCTTGAATCCCTCCCAAGTACAGACAGAGTCCGAGGTTGTTCTGAGGCGCCACCATAGTTTCACATCTTCCTCCAAATACATTCGCACCAACTCTAGGCGGTCATTGTCTATGCTCGTTTTTGTGACCGAGAAATAGCTTTCCATATCATACAGGAAATTCTCCACTTCTTTAGCGTCGCGATTTCCAGAGAACGATTTTGGCTCCCGTATTTTGAGTTTAGTGGCTTCCCGACCCTTCCAACCCATGAGCGACAAGGATACCCGATGCTAGATTGGCTATCCCCGATGTGTGTTGCGAATCCCAAGAACAGTTCCGAGAGCAGTACCCAAAGCTGGGGTTAATCCGGTACTCTTCTTGCTCAAGAGATAAGGTAATTGACTGCTTAGAGCATCTCCAACAGTTTCTTAAATTGGCTCTTAAGTTAAAATTTGAGGAGGGATAATGAAAAATCAGCTCCAACAGCCTCTTAGTGGCTCCTCAAATCACTAAGAGCCTCTACATCCTCTCTATTAATAGAGAGTCTCTCTCCACCTCTTAGTGCCTCTTAATTCATTTTTTATTAATAATTTATTATTGAAGGGTCTCTCTCCTCACACTATTGGTAAATATAATAATAATTAATAATTTTAATGATAAAATAATAAATAAGGAGTGAATATAAGGAGCATTGTTGGAGATGAAATGTCTTAGTCACTCTTAAATCACTGAGAGTCAATTATTTATATTATTTTTAGAGAGTGCACTAAGAGTCTCTTGGAGATGCTCTTAGCCCCTACATAGCCTTTTCTTTCTTGCCGTATGGAACCTTACAACTTCTAATTGCTTTTCAAAAGCAGGTCGAATGCCCTATGTGCTATTTTGATTGAATCATCTCCTACCCTCACTCACTCATATGCGATCTTCTTTCTATTTGCATTAAATATTTTCATAGTCATAGCGGTTGTTTTGCTAAAGCCTTCCAAATGACAGAATGAGTTTGAATGTTTTTCTCTTTTACACAGTCATTCTAGGTGGTTCATTTTGAGTATTAAAATCTCATTCATTATTTATCCATTTTGAACTTATAATATACCGTTAGAAAATATCATGGAGTAGAATACATTTTCGAAACTTTCTATCGGTTATATACTAAGTAATGATTTGATTTTAAATAGATATTATTTGGTCACCTCACTTAGTTAAAGAATTAAGTTGATTGTTTCTTCTATGAAATATCTTATTAGCATGGTGAGATGAACTCAACTCTTATTGAGTGGATGTTGAAAAATACTTGCTTGTAACAATCTAGAGTATTTAGACTGCTTACCGCTAGTTTACAGTGACGAAACCAGAACCACAAACTCATAAATTCAGTAAAAAGACAATGTTTTTGAGATTAAGAATCACCGACCGAAATATCCATCTACATTCTGCCAGTAACTCCGAATTTGTGAAAACAATGAAATTAAAGACGATAGTTGATGTTTAGGGACGAAGCCTTCGTCAGTAAATATAATTTTTCTTTATTTTCTCCCGAAGTCGGGGTCACGGAGAGTTCGGAGTGAAGCATATAGAAATTAAACATAAAATTAATGAAAGGTTTTTTATATTTACAAGCTATCATTTCTGCATCCAAAATGGCAAATGGAGAGGTTTCATATGAAGATCAAACACTGGCATTAGAACAAGCAGAGATGTACACTTCCAACTTTGTGCACTATGAATTATCCTCTCCTCCTCCTCCTCCGTGGCCTCGAATTGAAACCGGACAACTAAAATCGATGTTGTCCGAATCAATAAACACCACGACAACAGTGATATCATCATGAAAATGTCTCCTAACGCCTCGTTCGATCTTCGATAAGTCTGCGAACCGCATTTCTCTTTTCTTTGCTGCTTCTTTAAGTGCAGCTTTAACAAGTCTCTTGGCAATACCCTGCATTGCAACAAACAAACAAACAAACATAAACATACTAAGTTAATTAGCGGCCTAAATTCGCGCCTTGATCGAACTAGACTAGTGTTTGGACGTGTTCCTTACATAGCGAGGGTAGTTCTGCACAATGTCTACTGCCTCTTGATTGCTAACATGTTCCCATAGTCCGTCGGAAGCGAATATCAGGAACTGATCTTCCGGTTTGAGTTTGTGCACTGAAATTGATGGCTCGGAGCTCAGAATTGGCTTGTAAAAAGGTTCAGACAATCTGTATTTCGCCTGTAGAGGCTCCTTGTTGAAACGTGGCTTCTTTAGATACGCGTCTCCGATCGATCTCGCGACCTGCGAAAAAGTACTTAAACTCATCAGAATCTGCAACATTTACAAACGTTGCATTTATAGTTCCGTAAACTCATCAGAATCTGCAACATTTACAAACGTTGCATTCATAGTTTCGTAAACTCATCAGAATCTGCAACATTTACAAACGTTGCGATCAAAGTTCCGTAACAGGGCTGTAGGTAAATTCACCTGAATGATGCCTTTGACACGCCAAACTTTGTGCTTCATGACAACAATGTGAGGATCATACGGATGGAGAGAGCGAAGCTCGTTTCGCGTAGATTCGACATTGACATTATGATCCGCGGACAATTGTAAAGCTGTAACTCCTCTACTTCCTCTTACGGATCTCCCTAACACCACCCGGGAGTCTCCAGCATTCGCGGTATATAATAATCCTTCACATATGACTCCTACTAAGCAACAGGACCCGACCGACGCCATTTCGGGTTTACTCAGCCATTGTTTCTTCACAAGGGAAAGAAAATCCTCTTCCGTTACTGAAAAAGCCTTGTTGATTACATTTTCTGATACCTCTTGATGCTCAGACACCATAGCTGCATCAAAACAGTAAAAATTGTCTGATTGAATGCTTAAAGAACTCAAAAATTGTAAAATTGACCCCAAAAAAATGAAAATTTTCCTGATTCAACATACCCTTGAAATTGGGGAAAAGATTTTGATTGATGAACCTAGAAGCCTCAGGTCCTCCATGTCCATCATAAACACCAATAAAAGTCCCTTGAGGACCAAAATCAGAAAAACTCAATGGTCCTGATTCAAGTTGAGTTTGATCTTCTAATAAATAATTAGCTTGAATTACAGCCATTGAAAATTCTCCATTAAAATGATTCCCTAAATCCTTAGACCATAATAAACCTTCAACTTTCCCATTAGCATCATCATCCTCAACCCTAGGCCTCCAACAGGGTTTAACCATCTTTTTCAATTTTACAAAAAAAGCTCAAATCTTTTCTTAAAGATCAAATTTTTTATTTTGCAATTTGATGTTATTCAAGATACCCAGAAGAGAAAATGCTGTAAAAATGCAATCTTGAGGATGAAACTAAATACCCAGTAGAAAGGGGGGAAAAAGGACAAAAAGGGTATGGGGGGGAGAAAGGAAGTGAGACAAGAAGGCAAGGGTATTAAAGTGAGTTGAGAAAAGATGGAGGGGTGTTTGAGGGAT
The DNA here is from genome assembly GCF_963576675.1 of Euphorbia lathyris. Lineage (NCBI taxonomy): Eukaryota > Viridiplantae > Streptophyta > Magnoliopsida > Malpighiales > Euphorbiaceae > Euphorbia > Euphorbia lathyris. Next base: position 44,838,270 of record NC_088919.1, on the reverse strand, counting down.
GTACCTTGAATCTGGGGAAAAGAACATTTGGGATTATGAGAAGAGGCATGTCTGAAGAAACAGAAGTGAGCTGTAAAACAACATAGGGATTGAGTTTGGTCTGAGATAAGAGGGGATTGAAGGGAGCAGTAGGTAATGGATAAGTAATTTTATGACACAAGATCTTCAGTTTAGTGATGGGAGAAACTGTTGTTGTGCTGACATTTGTTGTCTTCTTGTGGATTTGTCTTTTATGTTTTTCATGTTCCTTACTTTGGAGCTAATGGCTGAGATTTTTGAGGGGGTTTTTATAATTATGTTTATTCAATCTCTTTTGCTTTATAAAGTTTTGTTTTTTTCATTTACTTTTGTTTTTACATTTATTGCTATGCCACATGTCTTTTTTTAGCAAGCTACTTTTTTCTTTCTTTCTAATAAGATTTGAATTTAAATTACATGATTTAGTTAAATTATTATTATTATTATTTGCATGGTTGCATTTTCTATCAAAATTCAAAACTCAAATTAGAACTTATTTTGCTTTAATTGTCTAGGGATAAGCCTTAAATTTAAGGCTAAATTTATCAATAATGTTTTCATAAGTGTAGATTTTATTATAAATAGTATAAATTTATTCTAACTTTTTCAAATCAAGATGAATTTAGCGTGTGTTATCTAAGATTTGAAAATGCTTGTTTGATTGATTAGAACCTTTCAAATATCAATTATATCTAAGGGGAACTTTTACAGTAAACCGGGTGTAATGGACCAATGAAAAAAGAGAACCATCATACCTCATTAGGAAATGATTGATGTAAGAAAAAAAATTGTACATTTATTATGTTTCAATTGGTAAGGTCCAATGGACTGAGACTATAGTAGAATTTAAGATAAAATTTTCAAATTAAAATGTATCTATTAGATAGGTTCAATATTAATTTTTTTTTCTTTCTAAGATATTCAGTATGTTGCTAAGACAGTTATAAAAAAAATCAGATTAAAATGCTAATTAAGTCTGTTATAGATAAGTTCATCACACTTTTTTTTAATGTTTAAAATATTTACTGCATTACTAATATAATTACAATAACCAATTAATATATTTACTGTATTACTAATATATATAATATAACTATTTCATTTTATCAATAAAATTGTTTAAAAAGTCCGATATGATAATTAAATAATTATCAAATCAATTTGTTCAAATTTTCGATTAGATTAAGGTAAAATTAATATTGCATAGAAATATCATGGATATATTTCTACAATTTCGGATCAAATCTACAAAACGTGAAATCCTACCCAAATGAGACATCTCTTTAGATGGAAGAGTCCTTTCCTAGGAAAGTTAGGTATTATAGGTAGATTAGAGGATCAATTATGTAGATTTTAATGTGCAAAGTTTTTGGATTATATATGAATGGTTTAAGATTAAGAGTGTCATACTATATAATATTTAGGATTATGTTTTGTGGATGGAATAAGGTTTGATAAATATGGGAAGTTTCATATCTATCATCATTATTACAAAAAAGAAAAAAAAAATGATGAAAGAAGAAGAAGACGAGGAGAAGAGAAGACATGTATAGGGTCCAGGGAGCAGTGAGGAAAGAGGTGCATGCATGAACTCCAACATTCAATGCCAATATAGCTACAAATTAATAAAACTCTACTCTACTCTACTCCATTTATTAATTGCATTATTATTTTTTATGTATTCCATTATCAACTTGTTTCTTCAATTGTCTAATCCTCATCTTTTCCTTGTCATATCCAATTATCCATCTGACTGTTAAGATATCCTGATAACCTTGTTACTTGATATGGGTTACGTGTCCAAATTATGATGCTGATCCGACGTCGTGTTGAGCCTACAAAACAGTATGCAGGTCAAAGGAGGTCGGAGTCCAGTAAACCCGTTCCGATGCCTAAGTCAGTTTGAGAATTAGGACTGGATATAAGAGTATGAACTAGTTTAGAGATAGTAGTTAACGTACCCAATCTTGTGTCTATATCTGTGTATTTGTAGTGTTTGATTAGATTTTTGGGAATCCTTACGGAGTTATAGGATCTTGACTCCTAAAGGAATGCGAACCCTGGGAGGAATCCTTTGTCTCGTAGGAAGCGCTGAGGTTAGAACCTCATGTGCCATGATGGGTGGCCACTCGATAGGCTTAGGCCGCGATGATCGTTTCTGACTTGTTGAAGTGAGTCTGGAGCCGTCTTGAACGTGTTTGGACCCTTATTACGTTTGGACGTGGGCCGTAATGAGGATAGTGATTGTTAGATCTGATTCAACAAAAGTAATAAGCTGGAAAAAGGTAATTTATTCAATGAAAGGGCTTTAAATAGCCTTACACCAAAACAGAATCCACATTGCATGAGCTAAAAACGTGGAGATACAAAACAGAAAAATCAAATTCTATTATTCCTAAAGAAAAGGTCTTCCTAAAGAGCTGGAACTCTCTTGACCAATTAAAACAGAAAAGACTATTTCAAACATAGCAAATATATAACAATCCCTCCCTTAAACTAATTCATCAGAAAATTAGCTTATCTCTGTAATATCCAGTATTCCAAGCCAGCTACTAAGCTTCTCGAACTGCTCTAACTTCAGTGGCTTTGTCATGATGTCTGCAATTTGATTCTCAGAGGCACAATAACTCAGTTTCACCAGCCCATCGTTCCCTAAATCTCTGAGAAAGTGGAATTTTACATCAATATGTTTACTCCTTCCATGGAAAACTGGATTTTTAGACAACTGTATAGTTGAACTATTGTCACACATGATTATAGTTCCTGTTTTCTCTTCAGCTTCAAGTTTTTCCAACACTCTTCTAATCCAAATACATTGACAGGCATATAGAGCTGTTGCTATGTATTCCGCTTCCATCGTTGAAAGGGCTACTACTGGCTGCTTTTTTTATGCCCAAGAAATTGCTCCAGACCCTAACAAGAAAACAAATCCAGAGGTGCTTCTTCGATCATCTAAGTTGCCGGCATAGTCACTATTAGTGAAGGCCCTGAGCTTCAAACCACTTTCTCCTTTCCTATAGAAAATTCTGAGATTAATTGTTCCTTTTAAATACCTCAGAATTCTCTTCACTGCAAGCCAATGTGACATGGTGGGACTAGCCATGAATCTGCTAATTAAACTAACAATGTACATCAAGTCAGGCCTAGAAACAGTTAAATACATGAGGCTTCCAACTACTTGCTTAAATAGTGTTTCATCAACTCTAACACCACCTTCATCCTTGCGCAACTTCATTCCTGGGACTATTGGATTTTTTACAGCATTTCTGTCCTCCATGCCAAACCTTGCTAAAACCTCTCTTGCATATTTTCTCTGACAAATGAATATCCCACCTGCACACTGTTTCACTTCTACTCCAAGAAAGTACTTCATTCTTCCCAAGCCAGTCATCAAATTCAAGCATAATTGAATTTTTAAATTCATCACACATGTTTCTATCATTCCCAGTGAATATTAAGTCATCAGTTCTGCCCCTATCCCAATCTTTTTCTTCTTAAAAAATGACGTCTTTGCTTACAACGATCTTTTTTAAGATTGGATCATATAATCTCCATGTCTTCGATTCATCGCTGACTCCCAAAAACACACATTTTCTGCTCTTGTCATCTAATTTACTTCTTTTTTGATCTGGAATATGAACATGTGCCACACATCCAAAAATACGGAAGTATTCCACGACTGGTTTCTCACCGCTCCATGCCTCTTTTGGGGTCTTATTTTCAACAGCAGCTGTTGGACATCTATTCCGAATATGCACGCACCATTTTGCAGCTTCGGACCAAAATGCTTTTGGGACTCTCCTTTCATTTAACATCGAATGAACAACATTCATAATTGTCCTATTTCTCCTCTCCGCAACTCCGTTCTGCTGGGGTGTGTAAGCTGCTGTCAATTGTCTGCTAATGCCATGTGATTTGCAAAATCCTCCAAATTCATTGGAGGTGAAATCACCACCTCTATCTGTTCTCAAGCAAGTTATGAAAGCACCTGTTTCCTTCTCAACACTAGCTTTAAACATTTTAAATGTAACAAATGCTTCTGATTTTTTATGTAAGAAATAAATCCAAGTTTTACGTGTAAAATCATCGATAAAACTTAGGATATACCTCTTGTCACTGTGTGAAGCTGGTTTGATGGGACCACATATGTCTGAGTGTACAAGTTGGAGTTGTTTTGACGCCCTCCATTGGCTCATCCTCGGAATGGATTCTCTGTGTTGTTTCCCAGTTAAACATGTAGTGCATATCTCCTTAGGAGATTTCAGATAGGGCAGGCCAACCACCATCTTCTTGAAGGCCAATGTTCTCAATCCTTTGTGGTTCAGATGTCCGAATCGGTAGTGCCACATGTGTGCTTCTTTCTTCGACACATCTTTAGCTTGTAAGCATGCAGAATTTCTTTGTGGCATAGATGCCATCAGGAAGAACATTCTATTTCCACTCATATTAGTTCGCATAATTAGTCCTCTCTTAGGATGATACACTTTACCAGCCTCGTCACGAATTAGGATGGCTAACCTCTTTTCTTGAAGTTGTCCTATGCTTAATAAATTGTTTTTAAGCTCAGGAATGTAATATACATCAGATATTACCTGGGTTATGCCATTAATTTGCACCCTTATACTTCGTTTGCCCACCACCTCCATTCTCGTATCGTTGCCAAGCTTCACTGTGCGATTGAGATTTTCCTCCAAGTCTAAGAACCAATCTTCGTTGCCCGTCATGTGGTTGCTACAACCCGAATCGAGGAACCATATTTCTTCTCGCTTCTCTTGATGAACTTCTTCATAAGACAATAACAAAAGTTCTACTCCTTCTTCTAATTCTGCATAATTAGCTTTCTTGTCCCAATCATGACACTCATATTGAAAATGCCCCAAATTATGATATTTGAAACACTCAATAGCTGCTTTATTGAGAGGCTGCCTCCCTCTACTTCTTCCACGTCCCCCTCTAAACACGCCTCGACCCCTTCCTCTGTAAGATCGATCATCTTGAACCACTTTTAGCACATGCTCTTCCTCTTGGTAACCTTGCATCCTTTTCTCATGAACAAGTAGACTTCCATGTAATTCATCAATACTCAAGATACTGAGGTCATTTGATTCCTCTATCGAGAAAACAACATAATTAAACTTGATAGTCAGTTATCTAAGTATCTTACTCACCACCGTGCTTTGCTCCACCGTTTCACCATTCGACTTCATCTTGTTTACTATGGTCAAGTTTCGCCCCAAGAAGCTATCTACTTTCTCTCCTTCTTTCATGGCCAGCAGCTCGAACTCCCTTCTCAACGCCTGAAGTTGTGCCCTTTTCACCTTTATGGACCCTTGATATTTTTGTTTCATTGAGTCCCAAATAGCCTTCGACGTTCTTTTGTCAAGAATTGTTTCCAGGATTTCTCTATCAATTGCATGGAATATTAAATTTTTGACCTTCAAATCCTTGAGCTTGGCTTATTCTACTATCTTTCTCTGAGCCTCACTTGCTGGTGCAGTCCCAATTGCTGATGCAGGAATCCCTTCATCCACCAAGTTCCACATTTCTTTGCTCCTCAAGAAATTTTCCATTGTCATTGACCAATAATCATAATGGCCATCAAATTTTGGAATGGATGGCTGCACAAATTTTTCCGAGGTTCCCATTTTGGTTCTAACTCACTCACTCAATTTCTCACACCTAATTTTGTGCCACACATCCAAAAATACGGAAGTATTCCACGACTGGTTTCTCACCGCTCCATGCCTCTGCTGGGGTCTTATTTTCAACAGCAACTGTTGGACATCTATTCTGAATATGCACGCACCATTTTGCAGCTTCGGACCAAAATGCTTTTGGGACTCTCCTTTCATTTAACATCGAACGAACAACATTCATAATTGTCCTGTTTCTCCTCTCCGCAACTCCGTTCTGCTGGGGTGTGTAAGCTGCTGTCAATTGTTTGCTAATGCCCTGTGATTTGCAAAATTCTCCAAATTCATTGGAGGTGAACTCACCACCTCTATCTGTTCTCAAGCAAGTTATGAAAGCACCCGTTTCCTTCTCAACACTAGCTTTAAACATTTTAAATGTAACAAATGCTTCTGATTTTTCATGTAAGAAATAAATCCAAGTTTTACGTGTAAAATCATCGATAAAACTTAGGATATACCTCTTGTCACTGTGTGAAGCTGGTTTGATGGGACCACATATGTCTGAGTGTACAAGTTGGAGTTGTTTTGACGCCCTCCATTGGCTCATCCTTGGAATGAATTCTCTGTGTTGTTTCCCAGTTAAACATGTAGTGCATATCTCCTTAGGAGATTTCAGATAGGGCAAGCCAACCACCATCTTCTTGAAGGCCAATGTTCTCAATCCTTTGTGGTTCAGATGTCCGAATCGGCAGTGCCACATGTGTGCTTATTTCTCCGACACATCTTCAGCTTGTAAGCATATAGAATTTCTTTGTGGCATAGATGCCAACAGGAAGAACATTCTATTTCCACTCATATTAGTTCGCATAATTAGTCCTCTCTTAGGATGATACACTTTACAAGCCCCATCACGAATTAGGATGGCTAACCCCTTTTCTTGAAGTTGTCCTATGCTTAATAAATTGTTTTTAAGCTCAGGAATGTAATATACATCAGATATTACCTGGGTTATGCCATTAATTTGCACCTTTATACTTCCTTTGCCCACCACCGCCATTCAATGTTAGATCTGATTCAACAAAAGTAATAAGCTGGAAAAAGGTAATTTATTCAATAAGGGAAAGGGCTTTAAATAGCCTTACACCAAAACAGAATCCACATTGCATAAGCTAAAAACGTGGAGATACAAAATAGAAAAATCAAACTCTATTATTCCTAAAGAAAAGGTCTTCCTAAAGAGCTGGAACTCTCTTGACCAATTAAAACAGAAAAGACTATTTCAAACATAGCACATATCTAACAATCCCTCCCTTAAACTAATTCATCAGAAAATTAGCTTATCTCTGTAATATCCAGTATTCCAAGCCAGCTACGAAGCTTCTCGAACTGCTCTAACTTCAGTGGCTTTGTCATGATGTCTGCAATTTGATTCTTAGAGGCACAATAACTCAGTTTCACCAGCCCATCGTTCACTAAATCTCTGAGAAAGTAGAATTTTACATCAATATGTTTACTCCTTCCATGGAAAACTGGATTTTTAGACAACTGTATAGTTGAACTATTGTCACACATGATTATAGTTCCTGTTTTCTCTTCAGCTTCAAGTTTTTCCAACACTCTTCTAATCCAAATACATTGACACGCACATAGAGCTGTTGCTATGTATTCCGCTTCCGTCGTTGAAAGGGCTACTACTGGCTGCTTTTTTTATGCCCAAGAAATTGCTCCAGACCCTAACAAGAAAACAAATCCAGAGGTGCTTCTTCGATCATCTAAGTTGCCAACATAGTCACTATTAGTGAAGGCCCTGAGCTTCAAACCACTTTCTCCTTTCCTATAGAAAATTCCGAGATTAATTGTTCCTTTTAAATACCTCAGAATTCTCTTCACTGCAAGCCAATGTGACATGGTGGGACTAGCTATGAATCTGCTAATTAAACTAACACTGTACATCAAGTCAGGCCTAGAAACAGTTAAATACATGAGGCTTCCAACTACTTGCTTAAATAGTGTTTCATCAACTCTAACACCACCTTCATCCTTGCGCAACTTCATTCCTGGGACTATTTGGATTTTTTTACAGCATTGCTGTCCTCCATGCCAAACCTTGCTAAAACCTCTCTTGCATATTTCCTCTGACAAATGAATATCCCACCTGCACACTGTTTCACTTCTACTCCAAGAAAGTACTTCATTCTTCCCAAGTCAGCCATATCAAATTCAAGCATCATTGAATTTTTAAATCCATCACACATGTTTCTATCATTCCCAGTGAATATTAAGTCATCAACATAGAGACTTACAATTAAGATTTTACCTCCTTTTGATTTTATGAACAAAGTATGCTCGCTGGGACATCTTTCAAATTTTTCACGTAAGAAGTAGGCTTCAATTCTGCTGTACCAAGCACGAGGTGCTTGTTTAATGCTGTATAGAGCCTTTTTTAGCTTATAGACCTTCTCTTCTTCTCCTTTCTTTATGAATCCCTCGGGCTGCTGCACATACACTGTTGGTCCCGTGTGATTAGTTCCAAGGGGGGGGGGGTTAGGAACTAATATAACTTTTTCGTTTTAGTTAAGCTGACTTAATATATTTTCTTGAGTTAGTCAACTCAGCTTTGGTCAGCACGGCCGATTATAGTGTAAGACAGCTTTAGTCAGATGTTGACTAAAACTATTTTACGTATGAGTTGGGAATTGACACTGTTGTGGTCAGCTTCCAACTCAGCACTCTTATTTACTCAGTGTCAGTTTAAGCAATTTTATATGCTGAGTAAATATGACAAGCAACACATACAGATATATATATATTGAGAGAGAGAGTTAGAGATTACTCAGTACGACTTATCCTGGTTCGGCCTCTCCGCCTACGTCCAGTCCCTAGAATCCCTCCGTGCTTTTTTAAATCCAATACTGAGCTCTTTAAAGGTAGAGCACAAACCGTTTACAAGGCAGTTGAATATGCAAGAGTACCTTCCTCTATTCGTCTACTCAACTCCTACTAAGAGCTATAACCAAACACCTAGATTTCTCTACCACTAAGCACTCAACACCGAGTACTCAGCACAACACTCTCAATTTTACAATTGATATAAATTGTTCTTTTTGGATGAAGAACACTTTAGATGATTACAGAAAATCAATCTAGCTTTTACACAAGAATAGAAATTTGGTGTAAGATCTCTTTTGGCTTTTGTGTGCTTTTGTATGTATGCTTTTTTTTTGTTCTTGTTGTGATCGACTGATGATCCAAGAATGATCATGTCCTTATATAGTTGTGGTCTGAAGCAAAAAATGGTTTGAACATTGGATTTGTCCGTTGATCCAAACGGCTCCTTTTTGAGACAAGTTCTGGTCAGCTTCAATTTTGCAGGCCAATCCTGTCGTCTGAATTCCGCAGGCGTCAGGTTTGTCTTCTTGTTGCAGGTTTCATCTTCTTGTGCCAGTTCGTCTTTTAACTAATGAACATTTGACCCATGCCTCTTGAAATTAGCTTTTGCGTAATTCCAAGGTTTCTATTATTGGTGCAGACAGTTATCGGAGCTTGTCTTTTAGCAAACGGAACATTCATGCTGTCCTGAAGATCACTCAGCTTGTCTTTAGTAGCCGTCGTTTATGATTGTTTGCTAGTGCATATACTGAGTTCTCTTTTACCCAGCTTCCATGGTCAGCTTCGTTCTGCAAGACATTGTTCTCAAGAAGACATTTCTACCTTTGATGTTGAGTTTCGTTCCACTCAGCTTTTTGATCTTTAAGCTTCTGTTTTGAAGATGACTTATCTTCTCTTACGTTGAGTTCCACTCTACTCAGCTTGTGCTGTGGTCTTATGCTGACTTTGTCCTGTCTTACTTTTTATTTCTATTTGTATTTATATTTATACTCATCATTGAACAAACATATTAGTACAATTAAATCAAAAGCACTTAAATTTAATTGTCCCTTAATCATGGATTAACTTAAATAATTTTGTCAAATCAAAATCATGTGGAAAGGTGTTTCAACATACACCTCCTCTTTAAGCTCTCCATGAAGAAAATCGCTTTTTACATCGAGTTGAAAGACCTCCCAGCTGAATTGAGCAGCTACTGCAAGAATCATACGGATAGTGTCGAGTCTTGCCACCGGAGCAAATACTTCGGTATAATCTACTCCATGGCGTTGCGCGTACCCTTTTGCTACTAGCCTCGCTTTAAACTTCTCCACATCTCCCTCTTCGTTCAGCTTGGTTTTGAAAACCCACTTGACTCCTATAGATTTGATTCCTTTAGGAGCCACAGTGAGTTCCCAAGTTTTGTTCCTCTCGATAGCATCAATTTCAGATGACATTGCTTCTCTCCATTTTTTTCTTTTCACTGCTTCTTCGAATGAGATCGGGTCATTCTCAGTTACCATCATCAAAGCATTTAAATTTTCTTCATCAGAGAATCCCTCTCCTATCTCATAATCTGCCATCCATCTAGGTACTCTTCTTTCTCGTATACCCCTCCCTTCAACCGTATCAGAATTGAGCTCATTTGGAGGTGAATTCGTCCGACTACTTGATTTGCTGGTAGAGCTGCTGCTCGAATAATTTGGGCTGCTGGAGCTGTTAGAATTGCTGCCCAAATTATTTGAACTTGTGCCATCAGTTTCGTCTCCATTCTGGGCAGCTATATCATCAACTTCATCTTCATCTTCACATTCAAGCATGTCCCTCCTTATTTCTTCATCAGTTCTGCCCCAATCCCAATCTTTTTCTTCTTAAAAAACGACGTCTTTGCTGACAACGATCTTTTTTAAGATTGGATCATATAATCTCCATGCCTTCGATTCATCGCTGACTCCCAAAAACACACATTTTCTACTCTTGTCATCTAATTTACTTCTTTTTTGATCTGGAATATGAACATGTGCCACACATCCAAAAATACGGAAGTATTCCATGACTGGTTTCTCACCACTCCATGCCTCTTCTAGGTCTTGTTTTCAACAGCAGCTATTGGACATCTATTCTGAATATGCACGCACCATTTTGCAGCTTTGGACCAAAATGATTTTGGGACTCTCCTTTCATTTAACATCGAACGAACAACATTCATAATTGTCCTGTTTCTCCTCTCCGCAACTCCATTCTGCTGGGGTGTGTAAGCTGCTGTTAATTGTTTGCTAATGCCCTGTGATTTGCAAAATTCTCCAAATTCATTGGAGGTGAACTCACCACCTCTATCTGTTCTCAAGCAAGTTATGAAAGCACCTGTTTCCTTCTCAACACTAGCTTTAAACATCCAAGTTTTACGTGTAAAATCATCGATAAAACTTAGGATATACCTCGTGTCACTATGTGAAGCTGGTTTGATGGGACCACATATGTCTGAGTGTACAAGTTGGAGTTGTTTTGAAGCCCTCTATTGGCTCATCCTCGGAATGGATTCTCTATGTTGTTTCCCAGTTAAACATATAGTGCATATCTCCTTAGGAGATTTCAGATAGGGCAGGCCAACCACCATCTTCTTGAAGGCCAATGTTCTCAATCCTTTGTGGTTTAGATGTCCGAATCGGCAGTGCCACATGTGTGCTTCTTTCTCCGACACATCTTCAGCTTGTAAGCATGCAGAATTTCTTTGTGGCATAGATGCCAGTAGGAAGAACATTCTATTTCCACTCATATTAGTTCGCATAATTAGTCCTCTCTTAGGATGATACACTTTACAAGCCCCGTCACGAATTAGGATGGCTAACCCCTTTTCTTGAAGTTGTCTTATGCTTATTAAATTGTTTTTAAGCTCAGGAATGTAATATACATCAGATATTACCTGGGTTATGCCATTAATTTTCACCTTTATACTTCCTTTGCCCACCACCGCCATTCTCATATAGCTGCTTTATTGAGAGGCTGCCTCCCTCTACTTCTTCCACGTCCCCCTCTAAACACGCCTCGACCCCTTCCTCTGTAAGATCGATCATCTTGAACCACTTTTAGCACATGCTCTTCCTCTTAGTAACCTTGCATCCTTTGCTCATGAACAAGTAGACTTCCATGTAATTCATCAATACTCAAGATACTGAGGTCATTTGATTCCTCTATCAAGCAAACAACATAATTAAACTTGATACTCAGTGATCTAAGTATCTTACTCACCACCGTGCTTTGCTCCACCGTTTCACCATTCGACTTCATCTTGTTTACTATGGTCAAGGTTCGCCCCAAGAAGCTATCTACTTTCTCTTCTTCTTTCATGGCCAGCAGCTCGAACTCCCTTCTCAACGCCTGAAGTTGTGCCCTTCTCACCTTTGTGGACCCTTGATATTTCTGTTTCATTGAGTCCCAAATAGCCTTCGACGTTCTTTTGTCAAGAATTGTTTCCAGGATTTCTCTATCCATTGCCTGGAATAGGAAATTCTTGACCTTCAAATCCTTGAGCTTGGCTTCTTCTACTATCTTTCTCTGAGCCTCACTTGCTGGTGCAGGAATCCCTTCATCCACCAAGTTCCACATTTCTTTGCTCCTCAAGAAATTTCCATTGTCATTGACCAATAATCATAATGGCCATCAAATTTTGGAATGGATGGCTGCACAAATTTTTCCGAGGTTCCCATTTTGGTTCTAACTCACTCACTCAATTTCTCACACCCAATTTTGGCCCTTTGCACAGCTCTGATACCAAATGTTAGATCTGATTCAACAAAAGTAATAAGCTGGAAAAAGGTAATTTATTCAATAAGGGAAAGGGCTTTAAATAGCCTTACACCAAAACAGAATCCACATTGCATAAGCTAAAAACGTGGAGATACAAAACAGAAAAATCAAACTCTATTATTCCTAACGAAAAGGTGTTCCTAAAGAGCTGGAACTCTCTTGACCAATTAAAACAGAAAAGACTATTTCAAACATAGCAAATATCTAACAGTGATGACGTCACGCAAGTAACATTATTTAGTTCAATATAATATCCTGACGAATGTTTCACTAATTACAGAACTTGCTTAACATTTCAATTTATTTACAGAGACTTATTATTACTTTAAACTTGTTTATAATAATTCATTGTTCTCTTAACTTGCTTAAAATGATATACTTTTTAATTTGTACAATTGTTCTATCACTTTAAGAAAGTTCAGAAAGCTAACAAGACATGTTTATGGAAGCAATAAGTTTTTTCCAAGTTTAGAGACTTCTAATGTATTACGCCTATTATAAACAATATTTTATTTATTTTATTTATCCACTAGTCTCTCCTAAGTTTTTCAATAAACTCATATATTCAAGCAGAAGAATCGCTCTCTACATTCATTTGTCAACCCTCCTTAATTATTCCATTATAATTATCTTATTTGTCCACCGATATCTTCTAAATTACGAGATTTCTTTCCTTTTGATTTTTAATCCGTAAACCAAATATCCAAGTAGTAGAAATTTTATTTTTCAACCCCATTAATAATTATTCCGTTCAAAAATTGCACTCATTATCTTTGGATTTAAAAAAAAAACATAAACATCATCTCTAAAATTTACAAAAATTTCATTATAAAAAATCTCTCTCTTCTTATTGTTTATATTTTTTCTTATCGGTGTTGTCTCTTTAGGAATTTTTTGATCGGAAAGGTCTATTAGATATCTCACATCAAATTTTTTTTTTTTTGATGAAAATATCTCACATCAATTAATTATAGAGTTATATATAGCTTTTTTTATTTATGTAAGGTAATTCTACTTTTTTAAAGTATTTTTTTTGAAGTGAGTTAAAGGATTTTTTTTTATTACAATTTTTAGGTATTCGAAGAAATTATAAACTTACTACTTTTTTTTTTTTATCTTGATTCTAAATTGTGTATAAAATTTGAATTTGTGGTAGTATAATCATGGTTACTAATTTTGTTTTATTTCTCGTGATATTCATAAAATATCATGGAAATCAACCATCTACAGAGAAACAACTATTTGTTCTTTTCTACGTACATAATATTAAATTTGTTTAGTCACATTTCTATGTTTTTGAGTGAAATTCAATGAATCCAATTAAAACATTTTAATGTCAATTTAAGACGTTTTTTCATTACTGGAATATAACTATAATAAAAATATTTATTTATACAAATAAAACCCTAGAATCATAATTTTCTCAATGAAATTGAAATGGAAAAATATCAATCCAGCCACTAATTCATTCATATATATATTATAATTATTATTCAATTCTCAAAGTGGAAATTACAATAGTATAAAATTAATATTTAGTGAATCAATAAATTCAGTTTTATTATAGGCCAAATTTTAATTTAATTCAATTATATATAGTGTGATACCAAATTTTAATTTGTCACGTAATATCATTTTTTTCTTTAATTCTCGTGATATTCTGATAAAGTTTCATGGAAAAATCAATAATTTTAACAACTTTTTTCTTTTCTTTTGTACATTATATGAAATTAGATTCGATGAATCCAAGGTTGCTTGCATTACATGTGGACCAAATTCTAAAGTTTTGATCTCAAATTAAGACATCTAACTGTCTTATTAGTACAACATAATTAATAAAAATCTTCATCATATGCACCTTTCTTTTTCTCAATAAATGAAAATTTTACTTTAATATATATGGCCCGAATGGTAATTGTAATTTATCTAATATGACATATGGATCATGATACAACCTTAGAATAAAATAGTGATGGAAAGGTAATTTTCTCGGACACATAAACTAATGTGATAGGTACACTAAAGACTTGTTTTGATTTGCCTTTACACTTGTTCATGAGTTCACTGGTCTGTTTAGTCCATCCAAACCCGTCTCAGATTGGGCTTGAAGATGTATATTTGAAAATTGATATGGTTCAGTCTGTACCCACTCAAGCCCATCTCGGATTGGACTTGAAGATGTATATTTGAAAGTTGGTCCGGTTTAATATACACCCGCACAAGCCCAAACATAGAATTAGTTGCACTTGTGATTTGTCTCAAAAGCTCGAACTCAATCTAACTCGGCTTGCTATTATATTATATAAGGGGATGTTTGGTTGCTCCTTTTCAGGCTCCTTTTGCCTTTTCACTTCAAAAGGGAGAGTTTCAAGTGTTTGGTTAATGACCTCCTGTTTGCCTTTTACAATTGAAAAGCAGGTGTTTGGTTAGTGATCTCCTGTTTGCCTTTTACACCCGAAAAGCAGCCTTTTACAAAAGCAGAGAATCTCTGCTTTTTGGAAAAGCAGCTTTTTCCAACAGCAAACAGCAAACCGTAACAACAACAGCAAACAGCAACAGCAAACCGTAACAGCAAACAGCAAACCGTAATAGTAAATAGCAAACAGCAACATCAAACAGTAGGTAAAACAAACGGGCCCTAAGTCTTACATATGTTTTTATTACCTTATTTGTTTTTTTATTACTTTATTAAAAAAATTATTATCCAAAATTATTTTTCTTGGCTTCTATTAATTAATTAACTAAATATTTAATTTGTTCAACTTTTTTATTGTTCATATTTATAGTTTAATGCTAATTTTAATATCAATATATATTAATTGGGAGAGCTGGGTTAGACTGGGCTTTTGAATTAATTTTCTTACGTTGGCCAGTTCGGCCCAAACCCGATATAAATATAATGCAAGCTGAGTTGAGCTTGGACAAAATAACTTAGTACTAAGCCCATCCTGAGCCCAGCTTGACCCGCCCAACATATGAACAAGTCTAGTACACGCTAAATCTATATGACTCAATTAGATGATACACCTCCAACCTAATTTCAATACGTATTCAAAACGTCAACTAGAGCCTTATAAATAAGAGATGAAACTGCTTACCGAAGCTATCTCATTCTCTCAACACTGTAATTTCATTCTTTATCTCATGCTCTTAGCTTCGGCAGATCGCTTAGCCCCGTTCATCTTCGGCGCAAGAGCGCTCGATCAGTGAGCTATTACGCACCCTTTCAAGGGTGGCTGCTTTTAGGCAAACCTCCTGGCTGTCTCTGCACCCCTTCAACCCTAGAATTTCATTCTCCTCCACAAACCTCTGCTAACTTCAGAATGAGGATGTCATATCTCGACTCTCATTTGATAATTTTTCTGTATAATTGCAGACATCATTCACTCTCGGATCAAGTTTCCAGAGATCCTCTTCAATACATATTAGGGATATCCATTGATATAGATTTAATATATAATTACACACTTAAACTTGTGCTCCTTTTTCTGCTTAATATGTTGAACTTATACTTGGATTTATCACACATTTAAACTTGTTAATTTTAGACATCTAGCATGCTACTTTAGGAGATTTTAAAGCTAATAATTTAGATGTTTAATCATATATTAAGCCCATTTCTATGTAGTATTAATAATATATTATATAGTTGATACTTTATACTCATTATAATTATATTAGACCTTTATATAATAGAATTTTAACATTTTTTACTAATAATATAATTTTAACATTAATTAATCAACATTAAACTTATTACAAAAAATGTGTTATTTTATTTAAATTTCTATTGGATACCTTGTTATGAATATTCAAGTTAATATCATTCGAATGAGCTTATGTAAGTCAACAAATCTTTTTGTTTTTCTTAAAAATAATATAAATATTATATACGTTAAAATTTGAACTTCAATTTGTATTTTTTTTGTAATAATAATAAATATTGACATTATCAGTTAAGGCTGAAGCCTCCTATTTTTATAAATTTCAAATCTATCTTAAAAATAAAGAAAATTAATTAGATAGTCTTAGGCTAGAGCGAGGCTAATAACATTTTCTCTTATTCAAAATCAAACCCGTTTAATACGGCTCTGTATGGACTGGACGGATATCCAAACCCGTAAAAAGTCTATTTTTTATGAGTAGACTTAAAAGTATATTAATAATAATAATATATACGTAAAGTAGCAAATGAGGACTCTAATAAATAATACAAATATTATATATGTTAAAATTTGAACTTCAATTTGTATTATTTTTTTTATGTAATAACAATAATAATAATAAATATTGACATTATCAGTTAAGGCCAAAGCATTCTATTTTTATAAATTTCAAATATATCTCAAAAATAAACAAAATTAATTAGATCGTGTTAAGCTAGAGCGAGGCTAATAACATTTTCTCTTATTCAAAATCAAACCCGTTTAATATGGCTCTGTATGGACTGGGCGGATATCCAAACCCGTAAAAAAAGTCTATCTTTTATTTTTATGAGTAGGCTTAAAAGTATATTAATCTACAGATCCTCACTATATGGTTTCCCCTTTCATTTATGATAATGTGCTAAACTAGAGCCTTATTGAAGCCCAATGGGCTTCTTCTAATGGGCTATTGGATGACTCATGAATTTTTCATAATTTGCAAACTAACTGTATAATGGGTCAAATACATGAATATTATAATTAAGTACAAAATTACAATTAAGTCATATCAACAAATTTAATTTTTTATATGTTATTATTCTATATATATTATGATTTTACATTATAAATTAAAAATTATAAACTTCAATTTATAAATTATAAACCCTAGAAAATATATTCTAAACTTCTAATTTATAAATTCTAATTCTTAAAATATATTAAAATACCGATTTTACTAATTTGACATAATCCAAAATTATAATTTGATATAATACAAAATTATAACTTGATATAATCGTAAATAGTTTCTCTCGTATAATCTGCTGAATATAGGACAAAGCATGCACTAATTCTGAATCATAGACCTTTTTTTCTTATTCTTAATAATGTCATTGGAATATGCTTTATACATTACCTACCATAGCAGCAGGAACTATTTTATTACATAGGTCCATTTATTAATAATGTCATTGGACCAAGCTACTGAACTTCAATTCTTCCCGGTATGACCATCGAACTTTACACTTTGTTACACTGGTGGCCACTGTCACCGTTGACCATTAATTTTCCACCGTTGACTCTATTATGACCGGATGTTTCTCTCACTTCCCCCTTTCTCAATAATTTCCTACCCATTTTAGCCTTATTAATATATATACACACAGATATTTACCACCGGTCATCTCTTTAGAAAATCCATGGCGGTGCAGTAAGGCTAGCTGCTGTTCCGGTGGTCGTGACTACCGCCTCATACACCATAGTCGTAGTCACGTCCTGCCATTCTTCATCAGACCTTGAAGCTGAAGGAGGCGGCGGCACAAAAGGATCCCAAAAATCCCAACTAGATGACTGAGGAGGCGGAGGAGGAGGTGGAGGCGGAAGGAGAGTTGGAGAAGCGGTTATCGATGTCGACCATCACCATGTGTCGGAGCTTGAATTCATTGGTGGAGGTGGAGGCGGCGGTGTGGGTGGTAATGGAGGTGGCGATGGTAAACCCGGTGGCAGATGATGGCGGTGGTTGTGGAGGTGGAGATTTGCTTCTGCGTTGGAGAGCTGAATGAGAGCTGGAAGTTACACCATTTCTTAACAGCACCCAATCGTCCCTGAATTTAACTAATAAATCAAATTGCTTTTAGGAAAGCATAAGATGAACTTTTCAATTTTTAATTTGATTTTGGGGTTTTTTAATTTGTGTTTCTCTATCTTTACTTTGGTGAAAGAATTTTTGTTTTGGTTTCTTGAGCTTTCATCAATGGAGCTTTCTGTTTCTGTTTCTCGTTAAGGGTAAAATGGGTAGGAATTTTTTGAGAAAGGGGGAAGTGAGAGAAACATCCGGTCATAATGGAGTCAACGGTGAAAAATTAATGGTCAACAGTGACAGTGGCCACTAGTATAACGAAGTGTAAAGTTCGATGGCCATACCGGGAAGAATTGAAGTTTAGTAGCCACACTATGAAAATGAGTATAGTTGAGTGGCCATGGGTGTAATTTACCCAATCATTACTATGTGCTCGGTCCGGTCCAAACGTTAGGTTGACTTCCTAAAATGCGGTTGATCTCTACTGAAGTGAGTAGGATCAATTCTGAAATTTTAAAGATCTACGGATAAAATAGTAAATAAGGACCCTAATAAATAAATATAAGTTAAACAGAAAGCAAGAAAATCCATCACGTAAAAAATTACTTGAAAATGACATTTCTTTTATTAGATTTAATAAGGAATCTACTAAAAACTTCCAATTTCATATGAAAAATATATATTCTTATTTCTCTTTAAGTACCAAACTATTGATAAAAAAACATTATTTACGAGCATTTTTAAATGTAAAATTATTATACATCAACATGCTTTAAAAATAACATTTCTGTATTTTTTTTATAAACTTATTACTTTCCCTCCATTGAACCATGGATGTGTGTGCAATTGTTTACATCCACGATTATTTTCGTTGCATCTTTTGAGATTTAATTTCTATTTTTGTTTTATAAAAATATTACTTTTGGTCCGAGCAGGCACCCTTCCTGACTAGGCGTGGAACAACCATGGAAGTGAGCCCCATGAATATATTATAATGTTAAAGTTAGTAACCAATCAAAGTAAAGAAGATAGAATTTCACATAGTGGAGAGAGAAAGTAGATATCACTCATTCATAAGTTTTTATGAGTGAAAGTACAATTATGCCCTCAGACCGATGATTGGGAAATTTCCACCAAGTCGAGTCTTGTGAGATTCTCCTTTGTCAATAGGTTTTTTAGAATTGGATGAGTTTTAGAAAATCAATTAGACTTCTATTTAGACTTGGTCTGAAATAGATGTCCTCTCATTTACTCCCATTTCAAACATTAATGTGAAGAGATGGTTAATGACTTCTATCCTTTCCTCTTATCCTAAGGTTTAGTTATTGCAGATTGAGGCATGCGTAACTGTTTGAGGTAAAACTGACGGTTACCTATAGGGGTGAGAAGTTATAAGCTTGTGTAGAGTCATAGAGAACCTTTTCATATTCAATGATTATCGCGTATAAAGCACAAAGACTATATTTTATTGGCATTTGAATCCTAGAATAAAAGAACCTTCTCATCTCCAAGTTAGTTTTGCTTTGTAATTCTTCTTTTTTTTCAATGCTTTGTTTATTTCAATCGAATCCCATTTAATCTTATTTGGCTGATTATCCTTGTTTCGAGTCGTAGAGTGATCTTTTATCCTCATTTTATGTGAGATGCCTAAAATTTCTTCCTCTTTAGACATTTCTTGGACTGACGATTCTAGCGACGAAGACATGAATCGTTCTGTCTGAAAACCAAAGAAAATAAAGGTTACTTCCCCACACATAAAGACATCCCCACGACCATTGTTAACTATACAAAAAAAAAATGACACTCAAGATTTTAAGGATGTTGACATTGATCTAAACACACTGTATGAAGATGCAGACAATTGTGGACTAAAACAAAGCCATGTAGTATGTTGGACAGTAGACTCGGGCACTTTTCTTACTCAACAAATAAAGACTTTTAGGTTATATATGTACGATCTTCTGCAAACAAAATATTGGAGGTCTAGATAGTAATCAAACTCTTCTTTCTATTTTTTCTATGTTTAAGAATTTCCATCAACCTACACTTCCGAAAAATCTATTTCCTATTTTGAAGTCGTTGGCTTTAATAGTCGTTATATACAGAAATGAAGGGGCATATGTATTGGAGGCTCTAAGGCCTTAGATTCGAGCAAATAAGCGAATGCATGACAACACCTTCATTCTTTTTGAGGCACATCTCATATGCATGTCTCGAGTTCCTCTATCGTCGTTTTTTCTGAGAAGTTCTTCAAGATCTTGGCATAGTCATGAGCCAAAATCCATTATGCCTTTTTTTCTTCTCATCTATGGAGTTTTGTGCTTTCCGAACCGTCTGTTGGGATAGTCTAAAAATGCTAAAATGACGGAGCAATATGTAATACATTGAGGCTGGTAGATTTGAGAAATTGGTGGAGATGAATGAACCTACGTATCGGGAGCTAATGTTGGAATTTTTATCTACCGTCCAACACCACGAGAAGATTAAGGACCTTATCGTGGAGAGAAAATACACATTTCGGATCATGGGCAACTTCCAAATGATTTCTCTAAATGATCTTAATGTGCTATTAGGGTTTGTTGATAAATATATGGTTGAATATGAAGAACACCAAGTTCTATTAACCAAAGCCCCACTAGTTTATGTATCGGGTTAGACTGTGTATGGGTGAGGCTTAATGGCTTACATTTAAAAATGATCAATCTAATTCAACTAGTAATAGACAGTTTTCGATTCGAATCAAATTCTAAACCCATCCAACACAAACCACCTTAAAAAGTAATAATAAAACTTAAACTTTAGTTAAAATTTTAATTTTAACTTTATATATTTTTTTATTTTATAAATTAATAATAATAACAATAAATATTATCAATTATTAGATCGGACCGAGTCATCCTATTTTTATAAATTTTAAGCTTGTCAAACATACCTAATTAGATAGACTTAGGGAGTGTTTGTATCACACACATGATTCTTCCCATTCCTCACCCCAATTAGTGATTCCGAATTCTAATTCTCTAGTATTCTAATTCCATTCCAATTTCGATTCTGGAGTTTACACCAAATGCCCCTAGATTAGAGCGAGGATCATGAAATTTTATTCAAATTTAACCATATTACATGGTTTTGTTTATGATAATGGGAAAATTACATAGAAATTCATGTTTTAAAAATTATTTACAACTATGTAAGTCATAGATTTAGATTATGTCAAACTAGTAAAATTAGTACTTTTAATATATTTTAAGAATTAGAATTTATAAATTAGAAGTCTAGAATATATTTTCCAGGGTTTATAACTTGTAACTTTTTTTCATTTAGCCACTTTAATTTTAGGTCTTCCCATTTAGTCACTTAAACTCAAGGTCTAACCCCTTCCTAGCCCCTTAAACTTGTAACTCTTTTTCATTTAGCCACTTTAACTTTAGACCTTCCCATTTAACCACTTAAACTCAAATATTGTAACTCTTTTGGTCTCTTTTTTCCAAATCAAAATTTAAAAAATTAGCAATTTGTCAAATGCAATTATTAATTTATCATAACCAATTAAGTTATTAAACAACTAACCCCATAATTTGGACATCCATAAAATAATCTTCTCGGATTTGAGGGTTTTCGTGATACTTTAAGTGGTGAAATTTTACCGTTATAGTGGCTAAATGAAAAAAAGTTATAAATTTAAGGGCTGGGAAGGCAACAAGTGACACGTAAGTGCCTTAAAGTAAAATTTTACCGTTATAGTGGCTAAATGAAAAAAAGTTACAAATTTAAGGGGCTGGAAAGGCAACAAGTGACACGTAAGTGCCATGTAGGCTTATAAGGGCTAAAGGTGTCTCATTTGTTGAGTTTAAGTGGCTAAATGGAAACACTCTAAGTTTAGGTGGCTAAATAAAAAAAAGTTACAAGTTTAAAGGACCGAGAAGAGGTTAGGCTATGATATTCATGTATTTGACCGTATGATAATGTCCTAAAATAAACCCAATGAATTGCAAATGGGCCTTTTGTAAGAGAGATTATGGAAATTTAACCATATTACATGGTTTTGTATATGATAATGTGCTAAAAATAAGCCCAATGAATTGCAAATGGGCCTTTCTTAAAGAGAGATTTTAAAATGGTGGAATTTGAACCTGACGACACGCAACCTTCTGATCTAGAGTCAGACGCGCTACCGTTGCGCCACAGATCCATAATACAAATGTACTTCTTCTAATAAGCTATTGATCTTGTGAAGCTTTTCATAATTTTGAAATGAGTTGTATAATGTTAACGAGGTGAGTCCAAGGACCAATAAAGTTGCTGAAAATAGGACAAAATATGCACTAATTTTGGTGTAAAATTCCAACAAATTCTGAACCATAAACTTTTTATTATTATTCTTAACATGTCACTGGAATATATGCTTCATACATAAAATATATTAATAAGAGATGATAAAAACAATATATTTAAAATGAAACACTCCACACTAAGCTTTTGGGATACTGCATTATTAAAATAAATAAATTTTAGGATAATGTATAAATTTAATTTTATAGGTATCGAGAAAAAAGTGACTTTAATCAATATTTATAGAACAATGTGATTTTATGTCCAGTGTTTATTAGTAAACAATGTAATTTCAAATGTTGTTAATTCAAGTTTTATTGGATGGTTAGAACGTCGAAAATTGAAAAATAGTTAAAATATTAAATTGCATTTTAAAAAACCTACATTCCGTTAATTACGCTATAAATTGCACCGTTTGAAAAATGATAGATTCAAAATTGCACTTTTTTTTTTGGTACATCGAAGCTAAATTCGTTTTTCTATAACTCAGAAGCCCTTTTTTCAAATGCTCTAAAAGTACCCTCATATTAAAGAAAACACAGTGTCAAGTGTATCAGAGATTAATATAGAATTTATAATTCAGCCTTAACTTATCAGTTTAAACTTTTAGTTCAATTAGTTCCATAATAGAGTGTATTTATTTTAGAATGTTAGATGTTTTTTTTAGTGTTTCCCGAACATGAGAGTGTCCGACACTATAATAATTCTACCCCTAAACTCTAAACTTTTTTTTTTTTTTTAACATGGAAATAATGACTGAAGATGAAATCAAAAAATCCAACCTGACATGTGAATACTCACAGACATCAACTGACTATTACCAACCACAACAAAAAACACAAATAATTCCACATTTCACATGCACTTTTATCATGAAAATTACATTCACTTTATTGAAAAACAATTGGTATATTATGACCATAACAAAATTTATTTGTTTAATCTACCTACATATACACTAAAACTTGAATTTCCTTTACTAAATTAATTAATTAATTAATTATGTCTCTATTGAAGTCTGTATCTTGTCTCTAACATATTCTTCAATGCTTCAAGAACTTCACTTACTGTAATCAACTCCTCACTGCTTTTCCCCAAATTCACTGCAACTTCTTCTGAGATTGAACTACTACTGCAATTGCATAATATCAAATTTAATTGGATTAAGAACAGTTAATTACAAATTAATTAGGGATACATACCTCTGAGAATCTGCATTTGAATCTTGAATCTTGGCACTGGAACAAGAAGATGAATCTTGGTGTTCAATTTGGGATTTTGATGATGCTGATGCAGAAGATAACCCAGATGAATCTGATGAGTGAAGGTGTAATGTGGCTGAAATTTCCAAAGATTGAAGCTTTTTTATCAACAATTTCAGTTTCTTATCTGCCTTTTGCCTCAATTTGGTCTCTTCTCTGATTCTCTCTTCTAACTCTACCAACTGTGTGAAAATAATAAAAAAATAAAAATGTTACCTTTAGGCTTTAATTAGCACGATTAGATATAAATTTACCCCGATCATTAATGGGGGAGAGCGGATTTAGTCTTGTCGTACAAAACAAAGCAGCACAATCTTAATCTTAATCTTAGTATGAGATGCAATTTCAAGAATTATTGAATGGTCTTTAAATGAAAAAAATACTCAATCTCAATATTGAGATTATTTCAAAATTTTCTAATCTTTATTTAAACTCCATTTAACCTACGTTTGAGACGTACCTTATCGGCTAGGAATAGAGCTTGTTGTTGAGCAAGCTTAGAAGCTTGTCTCTCTGCTAGCAATCTTCCTCTGAGGCAATGAACGGTTCTCATTCTGAAATCACCTTCTTCCATGGCATTGGTTGTTGTTGTCATATTGGAGCGTACTGGAGAAACAGGAGTGAAGATCCAAGTCTTTTACCTATTTATAAGAGAAGCAGGATTTGGGATTCAAATTTTGAAAATGAAATCAATCACGACAAGAGCCTGTTTTTTACTGTTATCACGTGACCTTCCTACCATAACTATGGCCACTTTTTTTTTTTCAAAAAAAAAAAAAAAAAAAAAAAGGGTATGATGTTTAGGGTTAAGGTGCAAAAATACCCCTAACGTTTTGGGTTAGGAGCAATTTTACCCTTAACGTCTAAAATTGTGCAATTTTACGCTTAATGTTTGTAGCTAAGAGCAATTTTACCCTTAACGTCTAAAATGGTTCAATTTTACGCTTAATGTTTGTAGCCAAGAGCAATTTTACCCCTAACGTTGATAAATTGGATCAATTTCAAACACTATTATAAAATACAGTCAATTTTTTTCTTTATTTTGCACCAATTGCATATCAATTTGTTCTAAAAAAAAGGATATAATGTTTTTTGTAATTTAATAATAAAATTGGAGATTAATATTTATAAATTCGGTGAATTTTTTGAATTTTTTTGTTTTTTTTGTTTTTTTTCACATCCTAACATATATTTGTGATTTGTTACTGATAAAATAACGCATGTGTGAAGTGTAGATGACAAGATTCATGACCGAGAAGACAGTTTGATGAATTATTTCTCAAATTGACCCAATTTATCAACATTAGAGGTAAAATTGCTCTTGGCTTCCCACATTATGGGTAAAATTGCACCATTTTAGACGTTAGAGGTAAAATTGCTCCTGACCCAAAATGTTAAGGGTATTTTTGCACCTTAACCCTAATGTTTATGTATAAGGTAATCCTAGATCTGTCCATAGGACGGGTGTGTTGGGTTTTTAGATAAAAATGCTTAGTCAAGCCCAGTTTAGCCCACTATTGGGTTCGGGTTTAAAAATCAACTCTCAAGCCCAACCCATATAAACCCACCTAAGTATATATATATAATTGTTAATATATATAGGCGGACCGGGTTGGGCTGGCCCATGTTATTTTTATTGATTCCAAGTCCGTCCAGAAAATAGGCGGGTTTTACCGGGCCTGGGCCTAAGATCAATTTTCATTGTCCAATCTCGGTCCAATGGATACGGGTCTAGACGGATCGGGCGGGTACCCGGACCCGTGGACAGGTCTAGGTAATCCTGGAAGGTCTGCACGGGCACATAGGGCCGGTCTTGGATCTAGACCGTGAGTGCGGCGGCCTAGGGCCCTGAGCTATAGGCGGCCAAATTTTTTTTTTAGGTCTATAAATATATAGAATAATTTACATATATAATACTATTTAGGTTTTAAATTTTTTAAATAATTGACATTTTAGATTTCAAAACGGCCCAATTGATTTTTTGAATATAGGTTATGTATAATTTTTTTATTAAAAGGGCCCTTATTTCTTATTTCGCCAAGGAGCTATAAATTATCAGGACCTGTCATGATGACACCTTTAAACTATGTCCACATTCAGACATATCCCCATTTACTGGTTGGCAAAAACCTCAAATGGGTAGAACAGGTGACCCAATGATTTAAGATTGGTCCATATCTATAGATTTGAAATTGGTGTCAAGAAATTATATTTCGAGAAATTTTAATTATAATTAACTCAAATAGTTTAAATTATTTGAAAAGTATATATATAAGAGCGTGTTTGATAACCATATTCAACACTTAAAATTAATAAATTAAGTGTTTATATTTATTTTTAACTTGTTTAATAATATAATTTAAAAAAAATTAGTTAAGTAAGAAAAATCACTTATTTTTAATAAGAATTTAACTTAAAATTTTAAGTTGCAATATTATTGACTGATATTTTTATTATTTATCAAACAATTGAATCATTTAATATTTATAATATTCAACACGTATTTTTTAATATAATTTTTAATTTTATCAAAAATTATAAATTAAAAAAATAGCAAGCCCTATATTTTTACTTTAGCTTTATAATATTTTTTCTTTTATGTAACATTTCATTTGAAGATGGTCATATATTTTATTAATGAATTGAATTGATGAGTTTTTTTTATCATGAACATTCTTACACAATCTGTAGGTGATCTCTCAGCTAATTAAAATCCATTGCATACAATAAGATTGAAATTCGAAATTTCTAACTTAAGTGACTTGAGGTATTTACCGTGCAAACCAACCTCGGTTGGCGAATACAATATCGGTATTAACCATATTATTATATTATATAAGTTGAAAATTAATTATATACTAGTAGGTATGCTTGGATGAGAAGTTTGAAATGATATTTGCTTAACAGAAGCCAAAAAGGAAAAAAAAAATGAAGGAAAAGAAAATATAATGATTAGTAAGGTTTTAGAGTGCTAAAAAAAAAGCTTGCATTAGACTCAAAGAAACTCTTCAAATAATCTTTGCAAGCTATTTAATACTTAAAAGTAATATAACTAAAATATTTAGGGGTGCATTTTCTAAATTAAGGTAGGCTTCAGCTCTCCTATGGGAAGTTTTCATGAATTTGATTGGTATGCTATATATATAAATAGATGCACCATTATTTGATGCAATGAGTATTTATGTTGGGATAATGCTGAATTTGGAATTTAAATATATATCTATGCACCTAATTTAAAAAAAAAAAAACAGAATAATGATAGGGAAAGTTGAGAGTAAATTACATACATGGTGTACCATCTTTGTCCATTTTTATATTTTGATGTATAACATTCAATTTTTCATATAAAATTGTACAAATTTTTGATGACCCCCCACTAAAATGTATAGTCGGTAATTATGATCGGTCTACATGTCACGTCAGCAATTTGACCTTTATAACAGTTAAAATTGTTGACATAGCACGTTGACCGGTCAACTTTTGATTTTTTAAGAAAGTCAAATTGTTGACGTTTCAAGTTGATCAGTCACAATTACTGGATGTACCATTTAGTAGGAAGTCTCCAAAAGATCGTATAAGAGTTTTATGTATAAGTTATACATTTGAAATATGACAAATGTTGTATATATATGTAATTTAACCTGAAAGTTGAAGAAAACTCAAGATTATGTTAGGGTAGGTTTGGGTATCAAAACAAATAACAATAACAATATTAAAGATGGAGTATGTCGTTGCCCAATTAAACTAAAGTATCTCACTACCAAAATGGGTAATGTATATTTTACATTGTAGAGACTTTTTTAATTTTAAAAAATTCATGTTCCCTTTTTTTTGTTTGAACAGGAGGAAGGGTCTAGGCCCCAAAAACAAAATGAAACCAAAACTTAATCCATAATCCGAAATCTCCTGAAGATGCCAAAACTAGAGCTATCCGTATCGATGATTTTAATTATTTAACTTACAACATTACATATATATTTAAATTTTACAAAATGTATATTAGTATTGAAAATATTATGAACATTTCTATAATAGATTGAGATCAGTACTAGTCTCATCAATTCAGATAATGTCACATCATCCAACTATTGATGTGATATTATTTGAGTGGAGGGGCCAGTATTAGTTCCGATCCACAGTATAATTTCTCCAATATTACACAGAAATTTTAGATACTTCTAAAGTAAAAGAGTCTTGACTAAAAGGATTAATGTTTAAGTTTATTTTACATAATTGTATTTTAATTTGAAAATATATATTATGTTAATATATAGATATAATATTTTTAAAAGATAAAAATATTATTAATTAAAAAAGGAATTTTTTTAAGTGATAAAAGTGTTATTGATTGTAACTAGAAACTAACAGTATAATTTAAATCCATTGAAAAAACAGTGTAATTTAAATAATTTATTTTGTAAACAAATCATCTATATACACATATTTTTTTATATACATTGCTCTATTTCAAATCCAATAACCACAATTTATAAAAATAACTCAAGTAATACAAAGTCAATATCATTAAACACGATATATCACATAATAGAAGTTTCATAATAAAACTTTTCTATGTAAATATTTTTATTATGAGTGGAAACTCGTACTGGTTCTTCCATTTAGATGATATCACATAATAATTAAATTTACATGTCATCATCTGAATGGACGAGAGTAGTACTGATATCGAAGAAAATTGACATCATTTGAATGGACGGAAGAAAATACTGATACCGGTCGATTATAAAAAAAATTCACATAACCCAAATAGGATTTCTGAATCATATCCTATGTTTTGTTAAAATATAAATATAATTTTTTTAAAAGATAAAATTATTACTGATTGTAATCAGAAGTAACAGTGTAATTTAAAGTAATTTTTTTTTCAATGAAAGATTGAGACGCGATTAAGAGGTTAAACATCCCAACTAGGTTGGCACCCCTAATACACTTAATTAACCCTGAATATTATTAAAAAAATGAAAAATTACAAAGGAAGAGAAAATTAAAGAAAACGAATATGTGCAACATTACAAAGGTCGTCAAAAACAAGAGCTTGACAAAAATGTGGTGTAGTTGACCACCAATTAAGCGCAGTCGTAGATTTACCAAAACAGGCAAGACGATCGGCCGCTTGATTACCTTCTTTGAAGATATGTGTGATGTGACAGCTCATAGCCGAGTAACGGGACAAACAGCCAAGCCAATCTTGCTTAATTTTCCATGGAACCTCAAAAGACATGTCAGTTAGCATCTTAACTGCATAACTCGAATCAAATTCAATCCACAAGTTGTGCCAACCCCTTTCCCAAACGGTTTGAATTACAAAAATGATTGGCATTAACTCAACGATATGTGCATATGACTCAGGGATGTTAAAGGCGAAGCAACCCATAACAAAAACCCCGTCCATTTCTGAAAATTCCTCCAGCGCCAGTGACGTCAGGCGCACCTTCCGCGGCACCATCCGTATTGACCTTTACCCAATCCGTCGATGGCGGACACCAACGCACAATCACATAATCCAGTTCCAGAAAGGGTCTAGGTTGATTCGAGGATGAAAGAGCCCACTTAGGTTCATTGATGAAATGCATAAGCCGACTACAAATAATTTGGATTGAGGGGAGCTCCTGTTCAAACACAATCTGATTCCGTATAAACCAAATGAACCAAACAGCAGTAATAGTGGCAAAATTACAGAACTTACGCCTACTCGGTCTAAGCCGGACCACTCGAATAATTCGGAATAAATCCAAAAATCCAACAGCGCAGCAGCAGTTAACCGTGAACAAATCAAAAACAACATTCCAAATGTGCCTCGCCACCCAACACGTAGCAAAAAGATGGTCCAATGTCTCGATATTGCATTTGCACAACTCGCATCGTGAAGCAATAGAGAAACCACAAGCTTGGAGATTGGTTTGAACCAAGAGTTTATGGTGCAAAGCTAACCAACAGGTCACTCAACGCCGGGGAGGAACAAAAGAGTTCCAAACAAAACGATTCCAAGGAACCGCGACATCAAAACCAAAATAGCTGTAAAGGTCTTTGGTAAAAAATTTACCTGACACAGAATGTGGCCATATACAAGTATCAGTACCATCCCGATTGCTCTGAACCTGCATAATCCGTCGCTGCACCTGATCAGGAAGGCGCTCCAAGTTGACCCATGAGTCATTAAATCGGAAGTTACTCACTGTCTCGAGGAGATTACACTGAACTTTAATCGGGATGTCGAGTTGGGTTGCAACCGAGGGTGATATCCATAAGCCCGTCCAGAAATTTAATCTGGAATTATCACCGAACCACCACAGCACATTCTCTCTTATCTGCTCATACAACCACCTCACAGATGACCAGGAAGAAGAGTTAGAGATGTAAAGACTAGGCAAGCCCGAATGAGTGAGAAAACACGTCCTTAGAAGTTTAGGAATAAAGCCTTGCCTTTGAATTAACTCCCAACTGAACTTTCCTAGAAGAGCCGAATTAAAAAGACCAATGTTTTTAATTCCAAGCCCCCCGCACTTGTGAGGCCAACAACAAATTCTCCACGCAACAGTACCAATCTTGCACTGATCTCTGTTGCCCGTCCAAAGAAAATTCCTAAGGGTTTATCAATCTTTGCAATAAGCGACACGAGCCATTTGTAAATCATAAAGGAATGGATAAGGACACCCGTTAATGCAGATTTGATAAGAGTTAACCTACCAGCTAAAGAAATCGATTGCCCTCTCCAAAGGCTGAACTTGGCCACAAATCGCTCAACCACGGGCTGTAAAAATCTGGCTTTTGGCGCCCCCTGGAAAAGCGAAACGCCTAGGTAGATGAACGACATGTTAGCTTTCTGAATTCCCAGGATATCCACAAGCCTGTTCTGACGTTGAGCACTGATTCAATTCCCAAAGTAGACCTCAGATTTGTCCTAATTTACAGATTGACCCGAAATAGCAGCATAAAAATTGAAGAGTTATTTGATACACTTCATATTCTTTATAGATGCCCTACAAAATAACAACATATCATCTGCATATAAAAGGTGCGACGGAAAAGGAGCCTGTTTGTTGTAAGTCATGGTCTGAAACCGACCATCCCTCACCAGCTTAGTCAGCCACTGACTAAAGAAATCCTCCGCAATACCAAATAGAATCAAAGAAAGAAGATCGCCCTGGCGAACACCACACAAACAACCAAAAAGTCCCTTGATTCCTCCTCCTAAGGCAAAAGATATTTGAGCCGATCAAAGAATTTCCAATATCCAAATTCTAAATTGCAGAGAGAAGCCAAAAGCTTCCAAAACATCCAATAGGAAATTCCAATCAAGTTCGTCAAAAGCTTTTCTAATATCAATCTTCATAGCCATATTACCTCCAAAGCAGTTTTTATTCAGCAGATTAATCCCCTCAGAAGCCGCAGCGATGCAGTGGTGTATACTTCTACCCGTGATGAACCCGAATTGGTTATCAGATATAATGTGGGAGGCAATAGGTGCTAGCCTGTCAGAGAGAATCTTTGAAATTATCTTATAATTGAAATTGCCCATAGCAATCGGTCTGAAATGTTGAATCTCAATGGCATTAGTAGATTTGGGAAGCAAGGCCATAATACTGGAATTCATACCTATCAACATAAAACCAGAGTAAAAAAAGCTTATCACCATCTTACAGACATCTGTACTTATAATATCCCAAAAATGGTGATAGAAAACACCCCCAAAACCGTCAGGACCATGGGAACTGTCGCGGTTCAGACTGAAAATCGTTGATCACATCTCATCAATCGAAGGGCGTCTGGTTAGAATCTCATTGTCCATATTGGAAACACAAATAAGAATAACCCCTGCAATAGAATCTTGGTCGAAATGAAGCCTGCTGCTCGTGAAAAGATTGGAGTAATAGTCCACAACATGTTGAGAAATGAGATTCTCATCATTAACCCGTACGCCATCAACCAGAAGAGTGTCCAACGAAGAATGAGTTTTCCTGCCTTTAGCCGATCGGTGAAAATAACTCGAATTACGATCCCTGATGGGTGTCGAATCCACCAGATAAATAATTATTACAGACCGAACTAATGGTTTGTAGAAATGGTAAGTAAAGATCGTACCCGAAGGATTAATATTGATCAATTACGTATATAACTAAATCTAATTAATATAAATTGGGGAAAAGTGATTTTTTGGTGGTTTTCTTGAAATAAACTGGCAAAATCGAAATGAAATTATAATTGTGATTCTTTTATGATGGAATTTCGATCAAGGGAAATTCGCAGGCTGAACAATTATTTCCTCGTCGATCATTGAAAGTGAGATGACATTATAATTAACATGATCTGGATTGGTTATAGTCGTTCCTTATTCATTTCCGACCTAATCCTTCCTTAATTGTAAAGCAAATACTAGAGCTCCTAAAGATAAGCTCCTATTCAACCAGACAGTTCTAGCTTAGCGCTTAGAATTTAATCTGTCGAAAGCATTAGGGAATAGAAGGACCCAATCTAAGTTAACCGAATTCTTAGCGATTCCGATTTAAACCAAATCACATGCTTATGCACTTGAACATAGTTAGGATTTCAGATGATTACAAATCCTATAGCCTAACGTTGTTTCAATGAATGAAAAAGCCGAAGCCCGGCCGAACTGTAACCTAAACTTTCATTGAAGGTCTGATTTCATAGATTGATAAACATGTAAACAGATCAAGTAAAATTAGATTACAGAAATTAAGAACAACAATCTCACAATAGGAAATAATGCTAGCCTTTGATTAATCCCTTAATCGATAGGGGAACTTAGCTATGCATAGTCATGAATCGACTATGATAGCTTACAAAGACAAAAATGGTGAATGTAAAGTAAAATGGAGAAATGATGCTAACAAAACCCTAACAAAGAAAATAAAATTGTCTAATCTAAAAGTATCCCTCGAAGACAATAGATGGATTCCTTTATAGTG
Organism: Euphorbia lathyris; assembly: GCF_963576675.1. NCBI lineage: Eukaryota > Viridiplantae > Streptophyta > Magnoliopsida > Malpighiales > Euphorbiaceae > Euphorbia > Euphorbia lathyris. The sequence continues at coordinate 44,805,675 of NC_088919.1, read as the reverse complement.
TTGATTACAAAATCTTCAATCTTCTGAGTTCTTTCCTTGATTTCAGGGATTTCCTTCGTTCAAAATACGCAGTTGAGACTGTGGAGATAAGTTAGTTTCTGATTCTGCTGACTTGGCAATTTTGAATAAGTCGACCTCCTTAGTCTTGGGCAAGACTAAACCAGTGGCGACCGGAAAGCTGAACTTTGTGTGAAAAAGGGTTCGAAACTTTCCTCCAAGCCTTCTTTTCTCCAATTCGATCCCTGAAAGTGCTTATGCAAGAAAACAAGTAAAAAGGTCCCAAAATGACACATAAAAGAGGAAATAACCATAAAAATGACCTAGTAAACTTGCCATTTTGGGTGCTTATCAATCCCCCGTGCTAAGCCATTTTTCTCTACTTTTGTCCCAGAACAGCAACTATTGCCTGAATAGTTGAAGGTCCAAATCACATTTTGCTTTTGCTTCCTATGCCCAGTTAGCCTCAGTCATCCCCTATAAAGATATCGCCTGTTGAATGTTTGCAAGACACAAATTTGTAGATGCAATATTAGCTTCAACCCTTCCAAAGACTTCCATGTTCCAAACCCGAAGTTTTTGCCTTAATGTTTTCAGCTTATGGCAAAGAAGTTGCACTAGCGGCAAGGAGATGTGAGCATTTTGCCAGTGCATAGAGACCAAATCCCTGAGCGAGACATGGGTAGTCCACATAGATAAAAAAACGAAAACGGGTTGGTCTAGCCAAATCAATTTTGCACACAAGTAACAATGGACTATGGTCAGACCGATAGCGAGGAAGAACCGTGCAGCTAACAGAATCCTAAGAATCCACAAAGTCTTCAGATGCCAGAGACATATCAAGTTTACTTTCAACATACTCAGTGCCAAATCGACCATTTTGACCAAGTGAAATGCATACCTGTATTAGCCACTTCAACCAAACCATTATTATTTATAAAGCTGCGAAATTCCCTGCAGCTGATAGAAGATGGACTACGACCGATTTTTTAATGAGCCCATGTAACCGCATTGAAATCCCCGATGACCATTTTGTTCCGACTGTCCTCAATAACACTAACCGAATCCCAAAGTAGACACTTTCTACCAAAGTAATTGCTACCATAAACAAAAGTAAGCTAAGAAAATACCAAGGCTGAACCGTATCTAATCGAAATATGCTATTCATTACACATGATAAGATTGCAGGAATTGTTATTATCAAATTTTCAAAAAAGCCAAAGAGAGTTACTAGCATTACTAGCCACAAACTGTAATCCAAGAGAAAGCCAGAAAGAGGAGTGAATTCGATCAAAGTTAACCATAGGTTCAGAAAGACATACCAAGTCCGGATGATTTACATGACACATGAGCTTCAAAGCCCTTTGAGTACCAGGGTTATTGATTCCCCTGCAATTCCAATAAAGCACTATCATATGGAGGTGTCGGAGAGCCTGTTCTGCCCCTTAGAGCGAGAACCTACATTACTCCCTAGCTTTTTTGCCTTTTAGCTTTTTTTCTCGTTGTTATCCATTCGGTATTCACCTCATGGATGCAAAGTTCGTTTGTACTGGGCCGCTCAGGCGTATCTGCTAGGTTCCCTTTGGTAGCTTTCTCAATTAAATGAGGAGAATCTCTATCCGATCCCGTTACTGAAATCGAGTCCTCATCGCTGCAGTCTGTTGGTCCCTTATAAAGTTACAAGTATAGTTCCAAGGGGGGGGTTAGGAACTATTTAAACTTTTTCTAATTTAGGGCAGACTTCTTTTCTTAAGAGAAAAGGTTTTAACAGCGGCGCTGAGTAAACAGCAAGATACTGGGTTAGTCAACTGGTGACTAGGTCAGTTTCTTAACTTGAGTCAGGAGATAGCACTTAGAGTCTATTCCTGAGCTCAGATGTTTGATGCGCACAACTCAGCTTGACCTCTTTACTTGGTCAGTTTTTGGTTATTTAAGCAAGCAATATATATAAGGAGTTTAAGGTAAGAAATGCGTTACTCAGCAGATTTATCCAGGTTCGGCTTCTAAGCCTGCGTCCTGTCCCCGGAACACGTTCCGAGCTTTCGAATCCTCTACTGAGCTCTTTAAAGGTAGAGCCTCAAACCTTTTACAATCTTAGCAACTGAGTATAACAAGAGTACCTTCCTCTATACCTCTACTCAATCCTAATCTCTCGCTGAGTACTATAACCGAGTACTCAGCCTCTCCTTTCTAATCTCTAGAAATGATAAGAGTTTGTCCTAAACAATGATTGCTAAGACACCTTAGATGATTGAATAATCACTCTAGACTTTTACACAAAAGATATGAAATTTAGTGTAAGATTGCTTTGCTTTTTGCTTGCAGAACTTGCGTAGAAATTTGGTCAGCGTAATGGCTTGATCAAGTTCTGTGTGGAATGAAGCAACTGATGGCACTATTTATAGAGACGTCTTGAGGCATCGGTCATTTCGAATTTCGAAATAACCGTTGGAGGGAAACGGCTTCCTATCGTTGTCATCCTGACTTGCTCAGAGCTCTCGGCCAATCAGATTTGAGTATCTTCTGTCCTCGGTCAGCTTTTGGTCAGCTCGGCAGATTGTCTCTCCTTTTATGGTAAAGTCAACTGGACAGCATACTGTGTCGTCTGAACTTTACCCAAAGTGGAAACACTTTGTCTGGAAGTTTTCCTTAGCCAGCTGCTGTCTTGTACGCTTTGTCGAATCAACTCAGCAGCTTCGTTCCGAAGTTGTTCCCTGAAGGTCTTCTAGATCCTTCTTCCGCTGAGTTGCGTTTTGTCCATAACGACAACGTTTTGACATACGCGGGCCGAGTTGCTTTAAACTGTTTGACTTGGGCTTTGACTTCCGTATTGGGCTTGGGCCTTTTAATCCTTGTGTCTTATAAACAATTTAACTCAACATTGAACAAACACATTAGTAGAATAAATCAAAGCATTTAAACTTAGTGTGTTTAGAATATTATACTTAAACAATTTTGTCAAATCAAAATTATGTGGAAAGGTGTTTCAACAAACTCCCCCATTTTGATGTTGGTAAAACTATTCAGCGAAGAACTCAGTGTTGAGCTCCCCCATGATAGTTGACCTAATATTTTTAGCAAACTCCCCCGTAAGGGTTGAGCTACTGACTTAGTTTTACTCTAAACATTTAAAGGTTTAATCGAGTAAGTCTAAGGTCAGTTTTCAGATATAGGTTAGCTCATGGAACATATTCTATTTTACTCAGTGTTAAGCGGAAGGTTTTAACATTCAGAGGGCACTGAGTAATTTGTTGTTCAATGAGTTTTATAAGACAATGTTACAAGTCAATGTCAAACATGTTATCAGCATTGGGTTCAATCAATAAATTTTATAAGCATTAAACATAGCTGATTCAATTGAAGATACATAATGACTTAATACACAGCATCGTATAAAAATAATTCATAACTCAGGGTTTGAACAGAAGATGCAAGTATTGATATTTAATATAGGTAGTCAGCGTTTACAAACAAAAGTTCAAGATAGGCATAGAGACTACATACTTAGCCTACACTGAGCTAGCCTATATCTATTTCTTTCTCTTCTGTTTGGACTGACTAGACTCATGCTGTGTTCTCGCTTGTTCTTTCTCCCCCGTTTTGTTAGCATCGGGAGGAGGAATCCTAAAGGCGTCGGTTAAGACGGCTCTGGTCAGTTCTGTGGACAGCGCTTTAAGTCTATCGGCGCTTTCATTGACACCATCAAAGATAGCCACTCCATTATATGAAAGGTTGAGATTTACCTACCCAAGTAAGTGCATCAGTTAGACCAGCAACGACTTGATGGAATGTCTTGAGTAAGGAGGTGTCATAGTATTGATGCTGAATATTGCTGTGACGTATGTGGTTGAAGGTTTGTCTGGTGATAGATAGCATTTCATTTTGCTTCATAGCGTCAGTATCCATCTCTTGCTTGTTCAGATTCAGCAATCGAACGGCCTCACCAATTTGCTCCACTGAGCACTGAGAATAGGAGACCATTTGCTCGTTGGTTTTGATTTGCTCGATGTGAAGCTGAGCAAAGAGCATTTTAACTTCATCAGAAGTAGCATAGCGTGTGTTCGCAGCTGACAAAGTCTGAACTTGTTCTTGAAGAGCGTTGAGATGTTGAACTATTGTCAGATGGATCTCAGCCAGCTTTGCGATGGAATCCTACTTAGCTTGCTATGCTTGAAAGGTAATGATGAGACTCAGCAGATCCTTGAATCCTTTAACTTCGTTGAGAAGCTGAGTTTCATAGGAGAGCTGAGTGGTCTCAACAGTAGAAGACACAGCAGCAGGAGGAGTAGTTTGTTGAAGGTCTTTGATCAATGTCTGCACTGAGTCGATGATTCGTTTACCAGACTCAGTGGCATTCATGTAGCTTTGAGAGCCTTTATTAAGTTGTCTAGTGACATCAGTATGACCGGTTGGAAGAGGATTAAGTGGGATGACCTGGTCAGTGACTGGAGTTGTGTTTTCAATCTGCACTTGGTTAGATTGGGAAAGAGTTTGATCGGCAGAGATGTTGAGTGGAGAGGAAGTAATCCGGAAGCTGTCGGTGCTAACTGAGACAGGAATGTTCTGAGTCAGCACAATGTTTGGATTGACAGCATCAACGGGAATGGATTCCACTTGACTCGTAGAATTTGTGGAAGCATTCAAGTCGGCATGTTCCTTTAGTGAAGAAACAGAGGCTTGCTTTTCTAGAGAGGCCGGTGGAGTAGAGGATGGTTGCTTTCTGAAAAATTTCAGCTTAAGTGCAGAAGGGTCCTTAGTTGGCTTCTGAATAACAAAGTCAGGAAGGGTTGATTGTTGAACAGGAATGTCACTGACTGTCTTCTGACTTGCCTTAACCAATCTTCTTCTGCGAGGAGGAGGGTCAGCTTGAATAGACTCTCCTGAGTGAGATGGAGAAGTTTCTTCTTGATCAGCTTCTTGATCAGCATTAAGCTGGTCAGCTTGTTTTTGTACTTGATCAACATTATGTTGGTCATGTTCTTGTTCTTCTCCAGCAGCCAACTCAGTATTGGATTGCTCAGCTTCAATCTCACTAGCTGTCTCCTCGGAGTCAGCTTCATCACTGTTTTCTTCTCCCTGTTCCTCATCTTCTTCATCCTCCCCATCCAATTCTTCCTCAACTTGCGCAATGAACTGATCGTCTAGTTGCACATCATCCTCTTGCTGTACAGCCTCAGTTCCTAGACACTGTGTGTAGTGAGAATCACCAGGAACAATGATGTCAGTAGGGATTGCGTCAATTGGAGTCAGTGAAGAAGACTTCTGCTTCTTTTGAGGTTGCTCATCAGCATCTGGTCTTTCCTCAATTTCAGGCTCATCTTGCCTGCTCCTTTTCTCAGCTGACTTAGGTCTCTCCTGACCTGGTTCAACAACTGACTTAGGCTTCTTTGCCTTAGGCTCAGCCTTCTTTGAAGGAGTCTCAACAGCTTTCCTCTTGTGGGCAGCTGGAGCCTTTGTCCTTTTCCTTTGCTTTGGAGCTGTTTCCTCAGCTTGTTGTTCACCAGCAGCAGCAACTTTTGCTTTCTTTAGGGGCTGATTGAACTTCAAAACCCTCAGCGAAGCAGCTGTGATTTCAGATCCTCTAGCTTTAACTTCATCAGTTAGGTCTATTTGATGATCAATGAGGATCCTGGTGATGAGCGAGCCCAGCCTGAGAGTTCCAGTGCTTTTGCATTTAATGCAACGGATCTAACACTCATCGTTTAGAATACTAAGCGTTTTGGATTCTGAGTGGTCAGTAGTATATGAAAGGATGATTTCTCAGTTTAAGATAACTACTCGGTGTGCATATTGACTCAGTATTGATGTGTATTTTGTGTTAAGTACTCAGCATAACAATCACTCAGCATGCATTTGCATAAATCATTCAGCATAGTAATTCACTCAGCATAAATTTACATTTTAGAACATGAATTTACTGAAGAGGATTAAACATACCAATGGCTTCTCTCAGTATGCTGAACTATTCACGAGCTAGTGGCTTTGTGAAGATATCCGCAAGCTGCTCATCCGTTGGGACGTAGGTCAGCTTTATCTCACCTTTGAGTACATGGTCTTTAATGAAGTGATGCCTTATGCTGACATGCTTCATTCTGCTGTGTTGAATTGGGTTCTTTGATAGATCAATTGCACTTTTGTTGTCGCATTTGACCTCAATTGTCTTTGTTTGAACACCATAGTCTTCAAGCTATTGCTTAATCCATAGGACTTGAGCAACACAATGACCAGCAACAATGTACTCAGCTTCAGTGGTAGACAAGGCTACTGACGCCTGCTTCTTGCTGAACCAAGATACAAGACAGCTTCCTAAGAAATGACATCCTCCAGAGGTGCTTTTTCGTTCTAGCTTGTCTCGACCATAGTCAGCGTCAGTGTATCCAACGAGTGTAAAGCCATGAGTGTTGGGATACCATAAACATGCGTTCACTGAGCTTTGCAAGTATCTAAGGATTCTTTTTACAGCTATGTAATGAGATTCCTTAGGGTTAGATTGATATCTAGCACAGTAGCATACTGAGAACTGAATGTCCGGTCTACTGGCTGTTAAGTAAAGTAGAGAGCCTATCATACCTCGATACAATTTGCTGTCTACTGACTTACCATTCTCGTCAGCGCAGAGGACAATGTCAGTGCCCATAGGAGTGGATATTGGCTTGCAATTTTCCAAGTCATATTTCTTTAATATCTCTTTGGCATATTTAGCTTGACTGATGAAGATGTCATTCTTTCCTTGTTTTATTTGAAGTCCGAGGAAGAAGTTGAGTTCTCCCATCATCGACATTTCAAACTCAGTCTGCATTTGTTTGCTAAATTCCTTGCACATTGATTCGTTAGTTGCACCAAATATTATATCATCAACATAAATTTGAGCCAGCAGGGTATCTTTACCCTTTCTCTTAATGAATAAGGTTGTATCGGCTTTGCCCCTGACATAGTTTCTAGTCAGCAGGAAACTGGTTAGCCTCTCATACCAAGCACGTGGTGCTTGCTTGAGGCCGTACAGAGCCTTTTTGAGTTTATAAACGTGGTTTGGGAATTTAGGATCCTCAAACCCAGGAGGTTGATTAACATAAACTTCCTCGTTTATAACTCCATTAAAAAATGCACTTTTAACATCCATTTGAAACAGTTTAAAGTTCATGTAAGATGCATATGCACATAAAATCCTAATGGCCTCTAGCCTTGCCACTGGGGCAAAGGTCTCACCGTAGTCAATACCTTCTTGCTGACTGTAGCCCTGAGCTATAAGCCTTGCTTTGTTCCTGACTACGTTTCCTTGCTCATCCAGCTTGTTGCGGAAGACCCATCTTGTTCTAATGGTCTTCTGACTCCTTGGATGTGGCACTAGCTCCCATACATCGTTTCTTCTGAATTGGTCAAGTTCCTCTTGCATTGCGCTCATCCAGAATTCATCTTCCTCAGCATCAGCGAAGTTCTTAGGTTCCTAAACTGAGACGAAGGCTACATTGCTGAGGTACCTCCTGAGTTGATTCCTCGTCATCAGGGTATTCCCAGCAGAATCAAGGATTGCACTCTCTGAGTGCCCTCTTGGAATCCTTATCTCTTTAGGTAGATTGATGTCTTGTGCTGTCTGTGTTTCAACAATCTCTGCAGAAGTAGACTGGTCAGTGAAAACAATCTTAGGTTCACTCTTACTCTTGGTTAGCCTTTTAGTGAATGACTCAGTAGTTGGTTCTTGGTCAGCGGTTACTGAGTGTGGATCATCCTCGGTCAGTGGCTGGTATCTACCTGCAGGGTTAGTCTCGTCGAACTCAACATGTACTGACTCTTCTAAAACTTGAGTTCGTTTATTGAAAACTCTGTATGCTTTGCTGTTTGTTGAGTAGCCTAAAAAGATAGCCTCATCAGCTTTTGAGTCAAACTTTGCTAAGCTATCTTTGGTATTCAAAATAAAACATTTACAGCCAAAGGCACGAAAGTATCCAATGTTGGGCTTTCGTCCTTTCCAAAGTTCATAGGGGGTTTTCTTTAGTATAGGTCTAACTAGAGCCTTATTAAGAATATAGCACGCTGTGTTAACAGCCTCTCCCCAAAAGTACTTTGGAAGCCTATGCTCATCCAGCATTGTCCTGGCTATTTCAACCAGAGTTCTGTTCTTCCTTTCAACAACCCCATTTTGTTGAGGTGTTCTAAGAGCAGAGAAATTGTGGTCAATGTCGCTGGCTTCACAGAATTCAACAAACTTTTGGTTTTTGAATTCTCCACCATTATCACTTCGGATGTGAGCCAATTTTAGGTCTTTATCATTTTCAATTTTTCTAACCAAATTTGAAAATGTCTCAAAGGTCTCATCCTTGCTACTCAGCAAGATGACCCAAGTGTACCGAGAGAAGTCATCTACAATGACCAAGGAAAATCTTCAGCGGCTGGACTGGACCAAAGAGATCCAAGTGTAGTAATTCTAACGGACGCTTAGTTGAGACAATGTTTTTACTATGAAAAGATTGTTTGGTTTGTTTTCCAGCTTGGCAAGCGTGGCATAATTGATCTTTTTCAAATCTAAGTTCAGGCAGTCCCTCAACCAATTGCTTTCTTGCTAATTTGGCCAGGAGGTCCATGCTTACATGACCAAGTCTCCTGTGCCATAGCCAGGAATTTTCTTCCTTTGAAACTAAGCATACAGTTTTTGAAAACTTTTTCTCTAAGTCTAGCATAAAGACATTATCAATCCGAGGGGCAGTTAAAATTAACTCATTTGTTTTACCCTCATATATTTTACATCCAGTAGCATCAAATATAACTTTTCTCCCATTATCACATAGCTGAGCTACGCTGAGTAAGTTATATTTGAGTCCGCTGACTAGGGAGACTGACTCAATAGTAGGATTACCTCCGATGGTTCCTGACCCTACTATCTTACCCTTTTTGTTGTCTCCAAAACTTACGCTTCCTCCTCGTTTACGCTCAAATGTGATGAACTGAGTTTCATCACCAGTCATGTGCCTCGAGCATGCGCTGTCAATATACCACATCTTTGACTTCTCAGCACACCTCAGGCTTACCTGCATTGTAACTAGTTACTTTTAGGTACCCAATTCTTTTTGGGTCCTTGCTTGTTAGGTTCAATAGGTAAAGCATCATATTTTATTTTATGGCGGCATACTTGGACAGTATGGCCATTCTTTCCACAGAAGTCACAGCTGACCTTCCGTTTAGGATTTCTCACTGACTAGTCAACACCCCAGTGCTGAGCGTTCCAGCACACCTTTGTGGTGTGTCCTTTCTTCCCACATAAGTCACACTGGACATTCCGCTGGGGATTCCATCTCTGTTGACCAGTACTTCGGTACTGAGCATTCAGAGGAATATTTCTTTTGTTTTGAACCTTTAGTTGGTTCTGGATATTTGTGACGTCCTTTCTCAGTTTCTTTGAATCTGATTGGACTTCAGAGACAGACTTATGTATGATCTCCATATTATCATGCAAAGTTGAGTTGTCCTGAAGAAGGAATCTGAGGTCACTTAGCTTGACCTCTTCAACCTCGTCACAGCGCCTGCTGAGTGCTCTAATTTTCTTATTACACTTCTTAACAAGTGTATAGAGGTCACTCAGGGCATTACCCATTTCGTTTCTGAGCTGGGAAAGTGATATTACCTCATTTGATTGCTCCTCATCATCAGATGCAATGGAGGGATCAGTATGCTCAGAGACGCACGGCTCAGCAAGTTCGTCAGCCATGAAGCAAATCTTCGCTGACTCGATGGCCTCAGCTTCTGTTGATAAAGACTCATCATTGTCGCTCCATGTAGCCACCATTGCCTTTTTGCCGTTCTTCTTATCCTTCCTCAGCGTGGGGCAGCTTGACTTGATATGGCTAGTTTGATGACATTCAAAGCATGTGATGGGCTTTGAGTTGTCTTTCTTGTATTTGCTGTCGCTGGACTCAGCTTTATGCTTATCAAACTTTCTGTAAGGCTTCTTAGAATATTTGTCATTCTTTCTGAACAGCCTTTTCATCTTCCTTGTGAATATAGCCATCTCCTCATCATCTGTTGAGCTCCCATCAGTGGGGTCAGCTTTCATGACAAGAGATTTCTGCTTCTTGTCTTCAGACTTTTCCTTCACCTCGAAGTTTTTCATTGATATCTCATGGGTCAGCAACGAGCCGATGAGTTTGTCATATTTGTAGGTGGTTAAGTCCTGAGCTTCCTCAACAGCGGTCTTCTTTGCTTGCCAGTCTTTAGGAAGACTTCTGAGTATCTTTTTGACTTGTTCTTCCTCAGTGAAGATCTTCCCAAGTCTCTTGAGCTCATTGATGATGTTGGTAAACCTTGCATTCATGTCAGATATACCCTCATCATTGTTCATTTCGAACAGCTCGTACAGTCTCATCTGCTGGTTCATCTTGGACTCCTTTACTTTATTGGTTCCCTCGTAGGTGACCTCCAGCTTCTTCCAGATCTCTTGCGCCGACTCACAACCTGAGATTTTATTATATTCTGCAGCATCGAGCGCACAGTGAAGCATATTTATAGCCGAAGCATGATTTTGTAGCTTCTTGAGATCATCCTCTGTCCATTTGGCCTCAGGTTTAACAACTGTTTGGCCAGCCACAACTTCGACAGGTACAAATGGGTTTTGGACTATGGATAGCCAGGCACTCATGTTTGTAGCCTGAATGAAATTTTTCATCCTATTCTTCCAGAAGGTATAGTTAGACCCGAAGAATAGGGGAGGCCGAGTAATGGACAGCCCCTCAGGTAAGATCTGATGTGTTTGGTTTCCTGGGAGAAACCGAGTGCTGTTTTCGCCCATAGCGGGGATCAGCTCAAGGTGGTTAAACCTTTTACAGTGAGCTTTTATGCTCTGATACCACTTGTTGGTCCCTTATAACGTTACAAGTATAGTTCCAAGGGGGGTTAGGAACTATTTAAACTTTTTCTAATTTAGGGCAGACTTCTTTTCTTAAGAGAAAAGGTTTTAATAGCGGCGCTGAGTAAACAGCAAGATACTAGCTTAGTCAACTGGTGACTAGGTCAGTTTCTTAACTTGAGTCAGGAGATAGCACTTAGAGTCTATTCCTGAGCTCAGATGTTTGATGCGCACAACTCAGCTTGACCTCTTTACTTGGTCAGTTTTTGGTTATTTAAGCAAGCAATATATATAAGGAGTTTAAGGTAAGAAATGCGTTACTCAGCAGATTTATCCAGGTTCGGAGTCTAAGCCTACGTCCTGTCCCCGGAACACGTTCCGAGCTTTCGAATCCTCTACTGAGCTCTTTAAAGGTAGAGCCTCAAACCTTTTACAATCTTAGCAACTGAGTATAACAAGAGTACCTTCCTCTATACCTCTACTCAATCCTAATCTCTTGCTGAGTACTATAACCGAGTACTCAGCCTCTCCTTTCTAATCTCTAGAAATGATAAGAGTTTGTCCTAAACAATGATTGCTAAGACACCTTAGATGATTGAATAATCACTCTAGACTTTTACACAAAAGATATGAAATTTAGTGTAAGATTGCTTTGCTTTTTGCTTGCAGAACTTGCGTAGAAATTTGGTCAGCGTAATGGCTTGATCAAGTTCTGTGTGGAATGAAGCAACTGATGGCACTATTTATAGAGACGTCTTGAGGCATCGGTCATTTCGAATTTCGAAATAACCGTTGGAGGGAAACGGCTTCCTGTCGTTGTCATCCTGACTTGCTCAGAGCTCTCGGCCAATCAGATTTGAGTATCTTCTGTCCTCGGTCAGCTTTTGGTCAGCTCGGCAGATTGTCTCTCCTTTTATGGTAAAGTCAACTGGACAGCATACTGTGTCGTCTGAACTTTACCCAAAGTGGAAACACTTTGTCTGGAAGTTTTCCTTAGCCAGCTGCTGTCTTGTACGCTTTGTCGAATCAACTCAGTAGCTTCGTTTCGAAGTTGTTCCCTGAAGGTCTTCTAGATCCTTCTTCCGCTGAGTTGCGTTTTGTCCATAACGATAACGTTTTGACATACGCGGGCCGAGTTGCTTTAAACTGTTTGACTTGGGCTTTGACTTCCGTATTGGGCTTGGGCCTTTTAATCCTTGTGTCTTATAAACAATTTAACTCAACATTGAACAAACACATTAGTAGAATAAATCAAAGCATTTAAACTTAGTGTGTTTAGAATATTATACTTAAACAATTTTGTCAAATCAAAATTATGTGGAAAGGTGTTTCAACACAGTCCTCCTAGCGTTTAGCAACCTCTTCGATTCCGTGATTTCCCTAATTAACAGATTGATGAAGTATTAGCTGTAGAGAAGCCTCCTCTCCCTTGTCTGCCTCTGCCTCACACTACATATGCACGACTGGATCAACATGAGTTTCATTATTTAACGAAATTCCCTGTTTATCACACACTTGAGGCTCTACATTATTTTTTACTGGCTTTATCTGCTTCTGCTCATGTGGTTTTGTGTTTCTGGTGTTGCGCCTACATTGAGCTGTGATATGCCTAATGGACGAACATGTACCGCAAAGAGCTGGGAGCCGCTCATATTCTAGATAAACCCACTGTTTCTAACTATCCTTATCTACCCTAAGCTTGTATTGAATATCCCGTGCGAGATCCAAATCAATCAGCACCCTGGCATAGTGGCCAAATTCGCCATTGACAGTATTATGATCAAATGAATAAGGACTCCCACCACACGAGCGATGATCGTAATAATTCATGTATCCTAGAATTCCCAGGTAAATTGTAAAAACGTACCCAAACTTGTGCTGAGGTTGAATTGTGCGAGTCCGGATTAAATCTCGGTGTCAAGGGAGAAATCCGAATGATTCCAGACTTGAGTGAAATTGCTCCTAATCCCCAAATAGTTTGAAGAGCATCCCCATTAGGCATAATGATTTGATAAAAACCCTTTCCCAACGAGATAAGTTTCCAGTCCATATTTCGATTCCATACCTGGTTCAAACGCTGCTTCAATTCGGCATGCTTCCAAGGTCTATCTCCTTTGTTCAAAGAAATCCGCCCAATTACTAAGTGCTGAAATGATTTTACTCGTTCCTCGTAGATGGCCTGAGGGATTTTAATGGACTTGAAACCCTGATAAGTGTCCAATTCAACGTTCAAATGTCCACTTTAGTGCTAGGTTATTAAATTAATTTGGTGTTATTTTGGGTATTATTGCTTGTTTTGGTTTGATTTGCCTCCACAGGACTCAAATGATTAAAAGGAGCAGAATTGGACTTAATTGAAGAAACTTTGGACCAAAAAGGAATTTGGAGCTGAATTAAAGGAGCTAAAACGAGAATGGAGTTAGTCTTGCCCAAGACTAAGGACCTCCGAATCTGCTGATGTCCAGAATTGACCAGGACTCTCCTTTATTCTATCAAGAATGAATCTGGACAGTTGGATGACTAAGCATGCACGAAATTAGGAGATATGACAGATTAGAAAAGATTTGTGATTAGGAAAAAGATTATTTTGTTAGCTAATTTTTAGGAGAGGCTTTTCTCTACAAAAAGCCTCATTTACGTTCTTAGAATAGGTTCTTTTTAGGCTTTATTTTCTGAGTATCATTTTTGTTCTCTTTTTGAAACAGAAACATGTGTTCTTCCATGGCTATTCGTAGCTAAACTTCTATATTCGGTTAAGGGTTAATCCAAAGGAGGTTTTTTTTCATTATCGTGAGATTGTTGTGCTTTAATTATTCTTATTAATCTACCGTTTATTTGTTCATTGCATTTAGGGATTTATTCTCGATTGATTATTCAATCTTCGAATGATAACTGCAGGTCGTTCTTTGAATTGGATTATCATACGGCTGAATTGGTAAAGTTAGAGTTTTACCTAAATGAACCAATCATAGTAGCAATCGATAATATAAATTGAGTTAGTTTTGTATTTGAAAGAATAGATTCAGATTTGACAACCTGAGATTGTCTTTCATGTGACATTAATACAAAATTAATTAGGTTTATTTGAGTCGAATGAACAAGTAATTTAGTTTCTGAATCATCTACGCTGAGTGTCGGTTGGCTAAGGTCGGGTTTTTCTAATTCATCAAGCTGTCAATAGATTAAATCTTGACCGCTAAGGCAGGATTATTTATTGATTAGGAACTGGTTATACGCGCGTGCTTGACCAGTTTAATATTAAGGAAGAATACCCCAAACCGATCCGGTATGTGTATAAGAGTCTATTTTATCTGTCTGTGATCGATACTGAGTGAATTACCTACCTGCGAACCCCCTTGATCGGATTTCTCCAAAACGTTGTTTACAAATCGTATTTACTCTTGTTAATTTTATTTTATTTGAAATTCTCAATTGGTTAAATCTCACAAATCAAAACCCCCTGTTTATTTACTTTGTTTATTTATCAAGTCATTATTGTTTTGAGTCAGTAATATTCCCTTGGGTTCGACCTTTGCTTACCCTTGTTACAAATCCATAATTCGGTCAAGTAAAGTATTAATTATTTTTGGTGGATTCGACACCCATCAAATTTTGGCGCCGTTGCCGGGGAGTATTCTAACTTGATTTAAAGCAATTTATGACCAGGTCTGAAAAACAATCTGAAGAAGAAATTTCCAGCGAAGAAAGCGAACAATCTGAAGAAGAGACAATGGCAGCCAGAACTTTAAGACAACTTCATGCACCTCAGGCTGATCAACAGCCCTTATGCGTCACATACCCAGTCCTAAATGCAGCTTTTGAACTTAAATCCGGACTGATTCATTATTTGCCTAAGTTTCATGGAATGGAAAGTGAAAATCCACATAATCATCTCAAAGAATTTCATGCAGTCTGCTCAGGTATGAGTCCCCAAGGAATAACTGAGGAACAAGTGAAATTACGAGCCTTTCCATTTTCTTTGCAGGATGCGGCTAAAGACTGGTTTCTCAACCTACCTTCTAGATCCATCACAACATGGATGGGTATGGCACAAGCATTCCTGGAAAAGTATTTTCCAGCTTCTCGAGCAGCAATGATTCGAAGGGAGATTAGTGGAATAAGGCAAAAAGATATTGAGACACTCCATGACTATTGGGAGAGGTTCAAAAGGTTATATGCAAGCTGTCCCCAACATGGTATAACTGAACATTCTCTTATTCAATATTTTTATGAGGGAATGTTAGGAATGGAAAGAAAAATGGTAGATGCTGCAAGTGGGGGAAGCCTCATTGATAAAACACCATCTGCTGCTAAAGAATTGATCCAAAGCATGGCAGCAACTTCCCAACAATTTGGCAAACAACAAGATGCTCCACGAAAAGTGTACAAGGTAGGTACTTCTTCCATTGAAGAAAAATTAAATACTTTGACATCTCTTGTAAAAAATTTGGTTGTAGGTAAGGTAGCTCAAGTGAAAACATGCGGGATATGCTCAGTTATCAGACATGCCTCGGATGAATGTCCCACAGTGCACGAAGGTACACTGGAGCAGATCAATGCCGTCTTTGGATATCAAGGGCAGCCCCCACAGAAGTATGATCCATACCTCAGCTACAAGCAGCAAAATAATGTGCTTCAACCGAATGCAACCCAACAATATCAGCAAAGACCTCAACAATATAGACATGTTCAAACAGATCCAAATTCAGGTATGTTGTCAAATTCTAATGATCAGTTTGTAATGTCTAATCTGCTGAAATTTCAGGAAGAACAAGGCAAGGTCAATGCCAATTTTCAAGCCACCTTACAAAATTTAGAGAAGCAAATAAGTCAGATAGCGACCACTCTAAGTGCAATACAGTCCCAGGGAAGTTACCTTCACAAACTGAGGTGAATCCGAGACAGAATGTGAGTGCAATCTCACTTTGCAGCGGAAAAGCATTAGTCTTGCCCAAGACTAAGTCTATTTCCGAATCAGAACAGCCTGTGTCAGAGAAATCTGCAATCAAAGAGGGGGTGATAGAAAAAGAGACAGAAGGTTCAGTTGGTGAGTCATCTGGAGAAAAAGCCACAAATCAAGACACACCTTTGGTAATTAGACCACCTTTCCCTAGTCGTTTGGCCAAATCAAAGAAAGAAAAAGAGGAGAAAGACATCTTTGAGACATTCTGCAAGGTGGAGGTAAATATTTCGTTGCTTAAACCTATAAAACAAATACCCCGATATGCAAAATTTCTCAAAGAATTGTGTGCTAATAAAACCAAGAAAGTTGGATATGAAAAGATAACAATGTGTGAGAATGTATCTGCTGTCCTACAAGGAAAAATGCCCCAAAAGTGCAGGGACAGAGGTATGTTTGCTATTTCCTGCCAAATCGGAAATACTAGTATTAAAAGAGCAATGTGTGATTTAGGAGCGTCAATTAATGTCATGCCTAAATCAATTTATTCATCTTTAAATGCTGGTCCTTTAGAGGAAACAGGAGTAGTAATCCAACTCGCTAACCGATCTATAGTTTATCCCGAAGGTTTGTTGGAAGATGTTCTTGTGCAGGTTGATGGTTTAATTTTTCCAGCTGACTTCTTTGTTATCGACATGGAGGATGATAATCATTCCTCAAAGGCATCAGAAATCTTGCTGGGTAGACCATTCCTAACAACTGCTCAGACAAAGATAGATGTTCACAAAGGGACACTGACTGTGGAATTTGATGGTAAAATGGTTCAATTTAATGTTTATGATGCCATGAAATTTCCTAACGAAGTGCATTCTGTTTGTGGTATAGATGTTGTCAAACCAATAACACAATATGATTTTGAGTTCCATAGGGAAGATGAATTACATGTGGTTGTTGAAAAGAGCATCGAAATTAAAAGTGTTAGGAAGCTGCAAGTACAGGAGCTTGAAGAGTTGAAGAATGAAGCTTACGAAAGCCCGAGAATCAATAAGTTGCAAACCAAGAAATTTCATGATGACATAATTGTCCAGAAACAATTTCAAATAGGACAGAAGGTATTACTACACCATTATCGATTGAGATTGTTTTCCAGGAAATTAAAGTCCAAATGGATAGGACCTTTCATGGTCATGAAGATTTACCCTCAAGGTGCTGTAGAAATTAAGAGCCTGGAGAATGGGAAAGTGCAAAAAGTAAATGGCCACAGACTCAAGCCATTTTACAAGAATTTCCCAATTGGAGTCTCTGGAGAAGTTGAATATCTTGACCCAGGAGACTAGCTTTAGAGTTCAAGAGTATCTAGCCAAAGACGTAAACTAGCGGCGCTATTGGGAGGCAGCCCAAGTTGGTCTTGCTCAAGACCCAAGTTATCCTTCATTTTTTGTATTGTTTTTTATTTTGTTTATTTATTTATTTATTTTTTCCAATAACTAAATTAACTACCATCATCTTCTACAATGGAGTCATGAATCTAATTTTCAGGTGTTGAAGAAAGGAAAAAATGGAGAACTAGGTTTAAATGGTGAAATAAGGGGGTCAAATGGACCCCAAGGGAAGCCTGATGTGCTGAGAAATAAAAAGAGGGGGTGAATCACAATTTAACCATGATATTTATCCCTTTATTTTTATTTTTACAATTCTCACTCTTTCACCTCATTTACTCAAAGAAAAAAAAACTGAAGCCCTAACTCCATCTCTTTCACACTTCGACTCCCACCTTCATTGCTTTGCCGTCAAAACCACCACAGGCATAGGCGGAACCTGTTTGATGCTGAAATTCCTAGAAATCGATGGTCAGACCTACTATTGGTGAGTTCTCAACCGTTTCAGACACATCTCACCAAGGCAGCACCACCGTTGACGTCGACAGCCTCCTCCTCTGAAATCCTCCTCAAAACAGGGCAGTAAGCACACTTTTCTTTGTAATTTCATTTTTCTCTTATCTGCTGCCCTTCTCCCCTGATTGTTTGAATTCCGCATTGAGGACAATGCGAGGAGACAAGTGGGGGAGGGATCTTTGCTATAGAAGTGCTGGATTTCATGGTTAATTGGCTGATTAATTTGTTGAAGGGCTTCTGGCTGGCTGTTTTGAAAATTTACTGCTGCTCAAATTTCCTTATTTTACTGCTGCAATTTTCTGGGTTTAATTTTATGAAATGTGTGCTTAATTAGTGTGAGGTGTCCACCTCAAGTGAAAAAAAAAATCCCAAAAAATATGCTCAAGTCTAGTGTGGGGTGTCCACCCTTTGTTTTGTCCCTAGAAATAACAATGCTAGCTCTCAGTTTTGCACTCGGTTGAAACTAGGTTGCCAACTTAGTATTGAAACCTCTAAGTATTGTTTTGAGTAAAGCTTTCAATTTCAAAAGGTCAGGGTTGCACAATTATCTTGAGCATGCATATGAACCACTTGATTAATTTCCCATTACATGACAGACGTTTTGAATGAAACAACACCAATTTACCCCAATTTTTGGAAAGTTTTTGAGCCTAAATGCAAGAACAAAAACATTACACTTTGTTTTGTTCTTTCTGAGTGTTATCCAATTCTAGTTTGGAATTCTAGAACTTGCCATGTTATGCATTTCGAGACCACACTGATGTATTCAAGCATTAAAAATGATAAGGGCAGTAGGTTTCTTTTCTTAGCCATTTCAAATAAAATTCGAACCCTTAGTCTTGCTCAAGACTAACAAAAATAACAGTACCAGCCCTTAGTTAGCCACATTTGAGCCTTTTCCCATTCTTCACCCACCTTTGTTCGAGTCCCTTGGCCAGGGACGTTCTAGCCATCAAAGTATGTACATTCTTTCATTTATTTATGTGTTTAGCCGTTGCTTTAAGCAATCTCCATATTCGAATTAACCACAAGCTCATCAAAGTATGAGGATTTAGCATAGGCCTTTTGCTTATATGTGGTTGTGATTCAAAAGGTGTCTAAATGGATATTAGCTTGAAAAGTGGTAGCGTTCTTATTCTAGTTTGAAGTATTATCATTAGAAAAAAAAAAGAAAAAAAAGAAGCCTCAAAGAAAAAAAAAGAAGAAAGAAAAAATAAGAGGCACAAAAAAAAGAAGAAGAAAAAAAACACAGAAGCAAAAAGAAAAAAAAAATGTTTCGTTAACTTATTCATTTCAGTATGTATATAGTGGTTTAAGTTTGTCTTAAACATTCATTCTGAATTTTAAGAATTGTGAGTCGTTCGTAAATAATTGTGTATTGATTTCCATTTTTGGCCATTTTCAGAGTGAATGTACATTTTTATTACTCTCGACCTCCCTTTCTTCCTCAATTCCTATCCAAACCTTAACCCTAGCCTACATTACACCCTATTTTAAGTCCCTTTGATTTAGTGTCTTGAATTCATACTAAGTGGTGGAGATATGATATATTGGCAAGCTTATGGTAATTTCATTCTAGGTTGCGACTTGAGTGATTTCTTGAAATTAATTATAGCCCAAACACTTGAGTGCAATGAGTGGCTTCCATGAGGGTGTTGTTGATTTTAATTCATACCTTATGTACATGGTCAAAAGCTCAACTCCTGAGATTCTTCAAGTAGCTACATTGTATGTTTAAACATGAATAATGTCTTGGCTTTGAGAGTTGATGGTTGATAATCTTTACATTATGAGGGGGGGTTGAGAAAGGTTGGTAAACACGAAATCATAAGAGTAAAGAACTGATGACATGATCTGATATGCTTGGGGACAAGCATTGGGTAAGTGTGGGTATTTGATAAGTGTCCAATTCAACGTTCAAATGTCCACTTTAGTGCTAGGTTATTTAATTAATTTGGTGTTATTTTGGGTATTATTGCTTGTTTTGGTTTGATTTGCCTCCACAGGACTCAAATGATTAAAAGGAGCAGAATTGGACTTAATTGAAGAAACTTTGGACCAGAAAGGAATTTGGAGCTGAATTAAAGGAGCTAAAACGAGAATGGAGTTAGTCTTGCCCAAGACTAAGGACCTCCGAATCTGCTGATGTCCAGAATTGACCAGGACTCTCCTTTATTCTATCAAGAATGAACCTGGACAGTTGGATGACTAAGCATGCACGAAATTAGGAGATATGACAGATTAGAAAAGATTTGTGATTAGGAAAAAGATTATTTTGTTAGCTAATTTTTAGGAGAGGCTTTTCTCTACAAAAAGCCTCATTTACGTTCTTAGAATAGGTTCTTTTTAGGCTTTATTTTCTAAGTATCATTTTTGTTCTCTTTTTGAAACATAAACATGTGTTCTTCCATGGCTATTCGTAGCTAAACTTCTATATTTGGTTAAGGGTTAATCCAAAGGAGGTTTTTCTTCATTATCGTGAGATTGTTGTGCTTTAATTATTCTTATTAATCTACCGTCTATTTGTTCATTGCATTTAGGGATTTATTCTCGATTGATTATTCAATCTTCGAATGATAACTGCAGGTCGTTCTTTGAATTGGATTGTCATACAGCTGAATTGGTAAAGTTAGAG
The DNA here is from genome assembly GCF_963576675.1 of Euphorbia lathyris. NCBI lineage: Eukaryota > Viridiplantae > Streptophyta > Magnoliopsida > Malpighiales > Euphorbiaceae > Euphorbia > Euphorbia lathyris. The sequence goes on along the minus strand of NC_088919.1, from coordinate 44,785,414 downwards.
TTTTACCTAAATGAACCAATCATAGTAGCAATCGATAATATAAATTGAGTTAGTTTTGTATTTGAAAGAATAGATTCAGATTTGACAACCTGAGATTGTCTTTCATGTGACATTAATACAAAATTAATTAGGTTTATTTGAGTCGAATGAACAAGTAATTTAGTTTCTGAATCGTCTACGCTGAGTGTCGGTTGGCTAAGGTCGGGTTTTTCTAATTCATCAGGCTGTCAATAGATTAAATCTTGACCGCTAAGGCAGGATTATTTATTGATTAGGAACTGGTTATACGCGCGTGCTTGACCAGTTTAATATTAAGGAAGAATACCCCAAACCGATCCGGTATGTGTATAAGAGTCTATTTTATCTGTCTGTGATCAATACTGAGTGAATTACCTACCTGCAAACCCCCTTGATCGGATTTCTCCAAAACGTTGTTTACAAATCGTATTTACTCTTGTTAATTTTATTTTATTTGAAATTCTCAATTGGTTAAATCTCACAAATCAAAACCCCCTGTTTATTTACTTTGTTTATTTATCAAGTCATTATTGTTTTGAGTCAGTAATATTCCCTTGGGTTCGACCTTTGCTTACCCTTGTTACAAATCCATAATTCGGTCAAGTAAAGTATTAATTATTTTTGGTGGATTCGACACCCATCAAACCCCCCTCCTCTGATATCACCGGTTGTGCTGACACTGGGATAGCCGTTGGCTTAAGTGAGTTTTTGAAAATATCCGTAAATGAGGGGGATGACCGGCGATCATCCTCAGGAGTTGGTTGCTATGATTACTGTAGGATTTCTGCTAAAAAAGATGAGCTATAGCGAAGGAGTTGTTTGCTGCGACGATGGAAGCCATGGCAGGGATGAGAGACGACGGCGACGTCGTTAGGTCATCACCTCTCTTCCTAAAAAAATCGTCAGATTCTTGTATTTAAAGTAATTTATTTTGTAAAAAAACCCTATATATATATATATATATATATATATATATATATATATATATATAAATCCAATAACACCTATAATAAATGAACCAATGTAAGTCATTTGATATATTTTATATATGTCTAATGCTTTTATAAAAATAAGTCTAGCTAATGCTCATTCCAATTCATCTTTTCTTTTGCCAAATTCATGTTCAAAGACTTTTGAAAAACGTTTGATGTTTCAGTTGATCCTCTATTAATGTGATATTATTTGAGTGGATGGACTATAATTGGTCCCGGTTCATAGTATAATTTCTCCAATATTACAGAGAAATTTTACGGTACTTCTAAAGTAAAAGAATCTTGACTAAAAGGATTGATGTTTAAGTTTATTTTACATAATTGCATTTTAATTTGAAAATATGTATTATGTAAATATAATATTTTTAAAAGATAAAAATATTACAGTATTAATTATAAAAAGAATTTTTTAAGTGATAAAAATGTTATTGATTGTAATAAAAAATTAACAGTGTAATTTAAACAATTTTTTTTGTAAACAAAACATATATATACACACATTTTTTTATATACATTGTTCTATTTCAAATCCAATCATCGCGATTTATAAAAATAACTCAAGTAATACAAAGTCAATTGATATAATATCATTAAACACGATACATCACATAATATAAGCTCCACAATAAAACTTTTCTATGTAAATATTTTTATTACGATTCGAAATTCGTATTGGTTTCTCCATTTAGATTATATCACACCAATAATTAAATGGACGTGTCATCATCTGAATGGACGAGACTAGTACTGATATCAGAGAAAATTGACATCATTTGAATGGATGGGAGAAAATACGGATATCGGCCGATTATAAAAAAAATTCACATAACAAGATTATAATAGCTAAATAGGAGTTTTGAATCATATCCTATGTTTTGTTAATATATAAATATAATTTTTTAAAGATAAAATTATTATTGATTATAATGAAGTAACAGTGTAATTTAAAATAATTTACTTAGATGAGGACACTTTGTTATGTGAGAACAAGGTGAAACGACGTAGTTTTGATACCTTTAATTAAAGATTAAATAAGAAAATGAAGGTGGAGAGATTTGAATCTGGGACTGGGGAATAGAAGGAGTGACATGCACGCGCCATCTACCGCTCAGCCACTTATTTAGTTTGTTTATTATATAATTCATTTATTTATATATTATTAAGTGGCTCTGATACTAAAACAATCCAATACTATTTTTTAAATAAAAATACACTTACTTTAGTTTGTTCATTATACAATTCTTTTATTTATATATTATTAAGTGCTTCTGATGCTAAAAAAAATCTAATACTATAATTTTTAAATAAAAATACGCTTGCTTTAGTTTGTTCATTATACAATTCTTATTTATATATTATTAAGTACATCTGATGCTAAAAAAATCCAATACTATATTTTTTTTTTGTAGAATAATACTATATTTTTTAAATAAAAATATATTACATATTTTAATAAAATTTCATATTAATATTTTATTTATATAAGAAAATATATGTTTTAAAACATACGTTAAAACATATATTTTAACTTTTAAAACACGAACTATGAAGTTTAGAACACACGACATATTTTTTAAAACATACGTTATGGTTTTTAGAACATGCGTTATGTTTTTTCGAACATGAGTTATAAATTATATTATAGAACAAATGCAAAAATGATCTAGATATCTACTGATTTTTTTAGAACATTATACTTAGTTTTTAGAACACAAACTATAAACTTTAAAACATACGTTATGTTATTTAGAATATGAGTTATAAATTATATTATAGAACAAATGCAAAAATGGTCCATATAATATTTTTTAAGTAAAACTATATTATATATTTTAATAAAATTTCATATTAATATTTTATTTATATAAGAAAATATATTTTTTAAAACATACGTTAGAACATATATTTTAACTTTTAAAATACGAACTATGAAGTTTAGAACATACAACATATTTTTTTGAACATACGTTATGTTTTTTAGAACATGCGTTATGTTTTTTCGAACATGAGTTATAAATTATATTATAGAACAAATGCAAAAATGATCTAGATATCTACTGATTTTTTTAGAACATTATACTTAATTTTTAGAACACAAACTATAAACTTTAGAATATACGTTATGTTATTTAGAATATGACTTATAAATTATATTATAGAACAAATGAAAAAAATGGTCCATATAATATTTTTTAAGTAAAAATATATTATATGTTTTAATAAAATTTCATATTAATATTTTATTTATATAAGAAAATATATTTTTTAAAACATACGTTAGAACATATATTTTAACTTTTAAAACACGAACTATGAAGTTTAGAACATACGACATATTTTTTAGAACATACGTTATGTTTTTTAGAACATGCGTTATGTTTTTTCGAACATGAATTATAAATTATATTATAGAACAAATGCAAAGATGATCCAGATATCTACTGATTTTTTTAGAACATTATACTTAATTTTTATAATACAAACTATAAACTTTAGAACATACGTTATGTTATTTAGAATATGAGTTATAAATTATATTATAGAACAAATGCAAAAATAGTCCATATATTTACTGATTTTTAAAAAATATTATACTTAATATTTAGAACACAAATTATAAAGGAATTAAATAAATAAGAAATTGGAGCATGTTCTTGGATTTATTTTTCTATTAATAATTCAGTATTATACTCATTTTTTTCTATCAATATTATGCACATTTCTTTTTTTTTCCTATTAATAATTTATTATTATACAAATTTAATCGATATTAATAAGTGTATGCGTCAAATATTAAACATAGAAGATACAAGGATAATAGTATATTAAGCAGCGCGCGACATAATATATAAGAAAAGCAATTGGTTTAGTGGTAAGTAGCATAAAGTATAGTTGGAAGTGCTTGGGTTCGAATCTCACTAGTAGCATTCCATGTTTTATTTAATTTTTATACTCAAAACGGCATATATATATATATATATATATATAAATCTAACAACACCTATTATAAAAAATAATTGAACTAATGTAAGTCATTTAATATATTATTTATATCTAATTCTTTTATAAAAATAAGTCAACTGATGCTCATTCTAGTTCATTTTTACTAGCCCATGCTTGCTACAAGAGCATATTTAGTGCTAGGTTGTAAAGTCTGTAACAAACGTAGGATAAGTAAGAAATTAAAATAACAACCCACTAAGATGAGTTGTTATTTCAAAATTTTATAGAGTAAAAAAATATATTAAATAATAAAGAAAGACTATACAACATTTAATCAAACTTTATTTCAATGGGCAAACTTACTTCCCACTTGCTTTCCAATACGCGTGACTCACCTTGCTTGCTTCCTATTTGTTTATATCTACCATTCATTCCACTATGGTGTGTGGAGAAAGAAACTAAGCTTGATAAGGAGAAAGAAAAGAGTTGTTACCAAATTTAGTAACAAACTAGAATTAGTAACAACCCTCTTAATGGGTTGGTTAGAACTAAATGTACTAATTAACACTAAAGTGATAACCACTAGAGATGGTCTAAGAGCACACATGATAGTTGTAACAAACCATTCTTACTATAAGATGCCACCTAGACACAACAAACACTCACAAACAACACATCACTATATCTATTTATATTTCAAAATTTTATAGATCCATATATAATAAAATACTATATATTTATTCCATTAATAATTTTTTATCTAAAAAACAATTAATTTAATACTTATTATTATTTTCTTAAAATTAATAATTTAATAAATATTAATAATTGAATAAAAAATATTGATTATTCTAAAAAATAATATTGATTACTCGTATTTATTAGCTGGAAAAATATAAAATAATAGATTTTCGTGTTGTATTAATTTATAACAAACAATATATATATATATATATATATATATATATATATATATATATATATATATATATATATATATATAATGAATTACAAATAAAGAAAAAAAATATAAACATACAGGTAAAAATAATGAATTGCAAATAAAGAAAAAAACAAGGTAAAAAAATAATTGATTTAGTTTAGAAAAAAAAGAGTAACAGACAGTGGTCTATCACTCAAACACAATACAACTCTTCTTGATTATACAAGAGTTTAAAGGGCGTAGTTGCCACCCTCTAAAATGGAGCCCTGCGTGTTGTTCACCTTTTCTTTCCTATTTGTTTTATTATTTTTTTCAATCCAAAATTTTGGTTGTTACTTCAGTAAGTAACTTCCCGTAAATTGTAACACCAAAGATACAACACCTCTAGTGGTTGGGTGTTACAAGCAACAAGGTTGTAACACCCACTAGAGACGCTCCTACTTATTTTTGTAACAAGAAAATCACAAGTGGTCTAATGGTTAGATGTTTCTAATTTTTTTTTTGAAGTAACATGATTATAACAACCATTAAAGTTGCTCAACAATTCTTTTTACTCTAAAAAAACGTAATTCATGTACACCTAATCTTTTTAAATACAATAATAAATGATCTGTATTACATCAATATCTTTTTAAATACAACAATAACTGATATTTAATACAGCAAATATAAAAAATGTAATTCATGTACACCTAATCTTTTTAAATACAATAATAATAAATGATTTGTAATACAATAAATATAAAAAATGTAATTCAGGTACAACTAATCTTTTTACATACAATGATAAATGATCTGTAATACAATAAATATGATATAACGGGAGAAATTTGCCAACAAAATTTCCTTATATATTAATATTTTCCATTTATATGATATCACACCTGAATTTCCTTATATAATAATAGTTTTTCTAATTTTTCAATTAACGTGACATCATTGGAATGAACGAACAGATTATTATTGAAATAAATTTCCATACAATAAAATTAAATACCAAAATAAGAATTGAATTCAGAATCCTATACTAAATAAGAATTCTCTATTACCTTCCATCACAGCCATTGAATTTATATCTAAACTCCATCTGATTCAGCCACATCATCACCAATAAAGGCCCCGCCACTCATCTTAACGACCATATTCCGTAACCGTTGGATCTCTCCGATCACATCTTCGGTCGGAAGCTGAAACCGGCAACATGAGCAAGTGTTCCTCTTCTTGAACCAGGGCAAAATACACATCCAATGAAACGTATGGAGTGAGTGAGAAGTGAAACTTGAGGAGGAGGGGGAGTTGAGAGAGCTGACATGAGAGTTATCACAGTCTCCTCATATTCCATCCATTGTAGGGGAATGATCTTGAAACTCATATTCAAGAATCTAAAAAGAATCCACAAAAATTTAAAAATGAAAATTCCTAATTGTATTCTAATCATATATATATATATATAGACTTAACAATCATTTCTTTCTCAAAACTCAAAGTAAAACTTAATAAATTATTGGCTTCAACTTATTAATTTGTTTTGAAGCTTAATAATTATTAACTTACAATTAACTTAATTACAATTATAGATACATTACTGAATGCTGAACTGCACTGATATTACTGATACTGAAATTAAGTGATAAAAAATAGGACCTTATACCTAGTATTAATTATGTTGTCGTGAATAATAATTGTTTGATTATTATATTTACAACTTTACATATATATTTAAATTTTTTAAAATGCATATTACTATTAACAATATTACCAAAATGTATACAATGGATCAAAATCATTATTGGTCTCATCCACTCAGATAATGTCACATCAATCCAACTATTAATTTGACATTATCTGAGTGGAGGGACATGCATTGGTTCCGATCCACAATAGAATTTGTCCAATATTATAAATAAAGTTTATGGTACTTTAAAAGTAAAACAGTTGAAAGTAAAAGAATTGATATCTAAATTTATTTTACACGACTCTATTCAATTTCAAAATCTATTTTGTTAATATATAAATATATTTATTTTTAAAGATAAAAATCTTATTGATTATAAATATTGTTGGAATTAATTGGATATGGATCTAATTAGGCCCGCTCGAAATGGAACGGACCCAAACCCAATAAGAATTAGGGTTAGGTTATCTATGTATTCAGTATAAATAGAAACCCTAACCAACACTAATTTTAAGAGTATAAGGAATTAGGTTTTAGAGATATAATATCTCAAAAACATAGAAAAGAGAATTTTTCTCTCCTGCTTCCTCCTTTTGGTCGCCGCCCCCTCTCTCTCTTTGGGATTCGTCGTCGCTTTAGTTCGTGAACCAATTGTCTTCCTCTTCCAATTCTATTGGTGTGGTTGAAGGCTTGACCGGTGATACTAGATCAGGTGATTGATCCGAATCCTTCCGCTGCAAATCAAGAACGGGATCCGCGCTACAAGAGGTAACCCGTAAACCCATTTACTTATTTGGATAAATATATATGTTGTGAATATATGCTTATCCCGACATTGGTATCAGAGCCATTGGATCTAGTATTCCGTCTTTACCGCGAATCCGTTTGCGTTTGAATCTTTTTTGAAAGATTAAAAATAATTCATTATTATTATTTTTATGATTATATACTGGAATTGATTGATTGCGTGATTAAATTGAATTAGGGTTCGATTTAAACGTTTTTTACTCAATTAAACCCATTTTAGTTTTCTGTTACCTTTTGTTTTTTCGTTCCGCTCATCAAATCGAAAAACCGACCAAACCATCGAGTCCAGAGACCCCGAGAACCCTAGGTTCCATATATTTTTCGTCGCCGGAATCGGCCGGGAAGGCGGCGCGTGGCCTTCACGCGCCACCTAGGGGGGAGAAAACGCGTGTCTCCCCCAGCCGCCACGCGGTAGGCGCTGGTTGGCCAGCCGGTGCCGCGCTGGCGCCAACTGGATCAACCAGCGCTCGCCACGTGGTAGAGGCCCCTCCACACGCGCCAGGCGTGTGTGGGCGCGTGGGGCCTCTTCCCGTGACCAATTTTTTCCCATTTTTTTACAGAAACGCGTTTCTGAATTTTTCTGTTTTTTTGGGTATTTTTTCAAAATTTTTGGATGAGCAGTTTATACAATCTCTTTTAATTAGGGTATATTAAATATATTAAATGTGTTATAAATGTTTTATAAACTCTCTAAAAATATTTTATAAAATTGTTTATGTGTTATAAATGATTTTAAATCAGATTTAAGGAGGTCCCTACCACTATGACAATCGAGATATGTTTTAATTGGGAAAAGGTCTATGCATGTGGCACTAACCTTTTCTGGTGTTTCTTTGTTTTTGGATAGTCATGGCAATCATTAGATTCACCCCAATGGAGCCTGTAACGGACTATCAAGTGGCTATCAGGGAGATATTTCGCATTAGACTTTTGAAATACAGAATGTCTAAGGAAGTGCGATGGGATGATGCAGATGCTATTGTGCGTCACCTGATCGAGGTACAGGACCTTATGCATTGCCTCATCCTTATGGCAGATTTTGACGAAGGTCATGATCAAATAATATTATTCTCCGGCCTTCTTGAAACCCTAAAGTCCTCTCCAAGACTCCATAGGCTATATTTACATAGCTTTAACAGTTCCGGCTTGAATTATGAACATTCCGTGTTATTGTTCTTAAATGAGCTAGATGAGCTGAATGCCACCTTACCTATAAGTGACGATGGAGTGAGACTGAGATTCGGGAGACAACTTAGGTCTGTCCAATACAGGAGGGTTTTCGGAGAGATGCCTGAAATGTTAAGGAGATTTGTGATTCGTTCCTTCCCTCGCCCGTTCCGTGTAGGAGAAATTCCCTACATGGAAGAGATGGAAGATTTTTATGTTGGTTAAATGAACCATTTTTGTTTTTGGTGTGGTTGTGGATTTAATTTTTGGAACAAATTTTTTCTTTGGGGTTTATTATTCCAGTGTTATAATTTTTGTTAGGACTTCTATTGGAATTTTTTGTTTTCTAATGGATTTTTAATAAAAAAAAAATTCAAATATGTTTGGATAATTTTTTATTCATGGTGTGATTATTCAAATATGTTTGGATAACCATTGGGATCCTAATTTAATTATTATTTGATTTTGATTAGATAATTTTTTGGTATGTTGGATTGGAATTGATGAGCTTGAATAATTTTATGTGAGCATTTAATTGCGATTTATTAAATCTGTCACGTCCGTGTCTAAATTTCTAGAATTTATATTTTGATAGTAATATATATTATAATTATTAGATGTGTGATTTTTATTTGGTGTTATAGGAAAAGTTTGGAGTTAATTCGATGGTTTTATGTGTAAATTAAAAGTTTAGGATAATTTGTAAAAGATTAGATAAAGATGAAGGACCAAACGAGATCTTTGTCAAATTTGGATATATATATTCGAAATGTTTGAAGAGGTGGGCGATGATTATCTTTTCCTGTTTTTTCTTCTTCTTCTTATCAGTTCATCGTTCTTCGACCGTTTCTCCACCGTTTCTTTGATTTACGGAGATTCGACCGTCCGAATCACATGAAATTGAAAACATTGCATCCTTATACATAGATCTAGGTCCTAACCGAAGAGTTTTTGAGTTTCGGCAGTGTTTGGAGGGAAACGTCTTAGACAGAATTTAGAGGAGAATCGATCGGGTGTATTTTCCTCAATTAGGGACCAAAGATAAGTAACTATCAACTATATTTTGAGTTTTATGTATATAGATAAATATATATCAAAGATTTTTCAGAAATTGATATTTTAGGGTTATGCAGGAATTTTGTAAAATTAAGGTTTTTCATGATTTTGCTTTTTATTGTGAAATTACGGTTCAAATGAAGCTATTAATTATGCTTCTATGTGAATTTCAGATTTTACTTGATTATGTTGATTTAAGGCTTAATTTGGTTGATTTACATATATACATATATGTTTTTGGTTTCAATATATATCTATATTTAACAAAATGAATTTGATGATTTCTTACGAATTGTTTTTGGATTGAGAAATCTGTTGCGGTTATTGTTGTTATTATTTTGGATTGAAGTCCAGATATGATTTTTATGATAGAAAAGAGCTAATTGAAGCCAAATGATTTATGGTTATGAATAGTTTGGAATTTGATTGTGAAATGAAATTTGAGCACGTTATGCTTTTATGATTTTATATCCATCGAGAGTTATCTGGAGCGGTGGTTTTATATTTGAAGACCATGTTCAGTGAGGGACATGGCCTGTGTACATAGTATAAAGACCTATTGTGTATGGCAATGAAGTGTTGGGTAAGACCATATGGGATAGGCAATGTTAAGAGACGTCTCGACTATATATGTGGTTATAGATTGATACTTAAGGGGAGAAACTCGAGGATGGATACAATGTTTTAAGTTCATTTGGATTATGTTTTCGGTTATGATTGATTTTGATATAAGGTTTTACGTTTGATTAAATACGAGTTGGTTCGATAAAACATTTATTTGATTACAATATTTTATAAGGTTTTGAATTCAAGAATGGATACAATATTATATATTTTATATGTTTTTGGTTTACTACTTTGACTATATTATGAACTTAAGTTTTGAGTATATTTTATAAGGTTTGATGATTATATTATAAACTTCAGGTTTTGAGTATATTTTATAAGGTTTTGATTAAATCCCTTTATAAATGTATATATGTAGCTATGTTAAGTAAAGTTGGTTTTTATGGCTGATAGTTTCTTACTGAGATTTTGTCTCGCGTTTTTAAATGTTTTAATGTTTTTAGGTGAGAAAGTACAGGGTATAGAGAAGGTTACCGACCGTTTAGGCTGGGTTTGGAAGTTTGCTGGTTATTGTGAGAATTATGGTTAGAACTTTGGTAGTTCAATTGTAATATAATGGCGTTGGATAATTTGGAGACTCTTAAGTAGTGATTATGATCTTTTTATTTCACGCCCGATGCCGATTGAGGTCGTTTAGGGTCGGGTGTGACAAAATCAGTGATTAGTTATTATTGATTTAATGATTATCTTCGACCTTAGTAGTTAAGATTAGTCAACATTAAGATCGAAATAATAAATCAAAAGTCATCTTAATTTCTTACAACAACCATATTTTTGTAATAAGTTGCAAAATCGTTACTTGTGAGTAACAAAATTCTCTAAGCATTAATGTATCTAATTAGTTGGATCTAATACTAAAGTGTAAAGGGTAATTTGAGCCACTTCGGTCTCATTTTCGAATCGAAATTTAGAATGAAAATTTGATTGATTAGATATAAGTTGTCTAGAGAATTAATGCGTGTATTGAACCTTTAATAACTTCTTACTAAGTCGTGCAATACTATTATAGATCAGTCATCAATGGCAACAGCTAGAAAGTCTATAGTTGCTGAACTCAACAAAGACCTGAAATTAAATGGGGATAACTGTTGGTCCCTTATAACGTTACAAGTATAGTTCTAAGGGGGGGTTAGGAACTATTTAAAATTTTTTTGTTAGGGCAGACTTCTTTTTCGTGAGAAAAAGGTTTTAACAGCGGCGCTGAGTGAATAGCAAGATACTGACTTAGTCAACTGGTGACTAGGTCAGTTTCTTTACTTGAGTCAGGAGATAGCACTTAGAGTCTATTCCTGAGCTCAGATATTCAATGCGCACAACTCAGCTTGACCTCTTTACTTGGTCAGTTTTTTGTTTAAGCAAGCAATAAATATATAAAGGAGTTTAAGGTTAGAAATATGTTACTCAGCAGATTTATCCAGGTTCGGCCTCCAAGCCTACGTCCTGTCCCCGGAACACGTTCCGAGATTTCGAATTCTTTACTGAGCTCTTTAACGGTAGAGCATCAAACCTTTTACAATCTTAGAAACTGAGTATAACAAGAGTACCTTCCTCTATACCTCTACTCAATCCTAATCTCTCACTGAGTACTATAACCGAGTACTCAGCCTCTCCTTTCTAATTCTAGAAATGATAAGTGTTTGTCCTAAACAACGATTGCTAAGACACCTTAGATGATTGAATAATCACTCTAGACTTTTACACAAAAGATATGAAATTTGGTGTAAGATTGCTTTGCTTTTTCTTGCAGAAGTTTGAGTAGAATTTTGGTCAGCGTAATGGCTTGATCAAGTTCTGTATTGAATGAAGCAACTGAAGGGCTCTATTTATAGAGACGTCTGAGGCATCGGTCATTTCGAATTTCAAAATAACCGTTGGAGGGAAACGGCTTCCTGTCGTTGTCACCCAGTCTTGCTCAGAGCTCTCGGCCAATCAGATTTGAGTATCTTCTGTCTGGAAGTTGTTCTTGCTCAGCTGATGTCTTGTACTCTTTGTCGAATCAACTCAGCAGCTTCGTCCCGAAGTTGCTCAAGGAATGTCTTCTAGATCCTTCTTCCGCTGAGCTGCGTTTTGTACATAACGACAGCGTTTTGACATACGCGGGCCGAGTTGCCTTAAACTGTTTGACTTAGGCTTTGACTTCCGTATTGGGCTTTGGGCCTTTTAATCTTTGTGTCTTATAAACAATTTAACTCAACATTGAACAAACACATTAGTAGAATAAATCAAAGCATTTAAACTTAGTGTGTTTAGAATATTTTTTAATTACTCTTAAACAATTTTGTCAAATCAAAATTATGTGGAAAGGTGTTTCAACAAACTCCCCCATTTTGATGTTGGCAAAACTATTCAGCGAAGAACTCAGTATTGAGCTCCCCCATGATAGTTGACCTAATATAACGTAGCAAACTCCCCCGTCAGGGTTGAGCTACTGACTTAGTTTTGCTCTAAACATTTAAAGGTTTAATCGAGTAAGTCTAAGGTCAGTTTTCAGATATAGGTCAGCTCATGAAACATATTCTATTTTACTCAGTGTTTAAGCGGAAGTTTTAACATTCAGAGGGCGCTGAGTAATTTGTTGTTCAATGAGTCTTATAAGACAATGTTTTATAAACATACAAGTCAATGTCAAACATGTTATCAGCATTGGGTACGATCAATAAGTTTTATAAGCATTAAACATAGTTGATGTAATTGAAGATACATAATAACTTAATACTCAGCATCGTATAAAATAACTCAGGTTTTGGATAAAGAGATGCAAGTATTGATATTAATAGAGGTAGTCAGCGTATACAACAAAAGATAAGTAAAAGCATAGAGACTACAAACTTAGCATAACTGAGCTAGCCTAATTTCTATTTCTTTTTCTTAGGCTCATGTTGTGTTCTAGCTTGTTCTTTCTCCCCCGTTTTGTCAGCATCGGGAGGAGGAATCCTAAAGGCGTCGGTTAAGACGGCTCTGGTCAGTTCCGTGGATAGCACCTTAAGTCTATCGGCGCTTTCATTGATGCCGTCAAAGATAGCAACTCCATCATCTGAGACCTCTGTGGGTATATTGAGTTCAGCAGCGCTGATCATGCTTACTATGAAAGCTTGAGTTTTACCTATCCAGGTAATTGCATCTGACAGACCAGCAACGACTTGATGAAATGTCTTCAGTAAGGCTGAGTGATAGTACTGACGCTGAATGTTGCTGTGACGTACATGGTTGAAGGTTTGTTTGGTGACAGACAATATCTCATTTTGCTTTATGGCGTCAGTGTCCATCTCTTGTTTGTTCAAGTTCAACAATCGAACAGCCTCTCCAATTTGCTCCACTGAGCATTGAGAATAGGAGACCATTTGCTCGTTGGTCTTGATTTGCTCAGTGTGAAGCTGAGCAAAGAGCATTTTGACTTCATCAGAAGTTGCATATCGCGTGTTCGCAGCTGACAAGGTCTGAACTTGACCTTGTAGAGTGTTGAGGTGTTGAACTATTGTCAACTGGAGCTCAACCAGCTTTGTGATGGAATCCTGGTTAGGTTGCTGTGCTTGAATGGAGACTATGACACTTAGCAAATCCTTGAATCCCTTAACTTCATTGAGAAGTTGAGTTACATGGGAGAGCTGAGTTGTCTCAACAGTAGAAAACCTAGCAGCAGGTGGAGTGGTTTGATGAAGGTCTTTAATTAATGTTTGCACCGAGTCGATGATTCTTTTACCAGACTTGGTGGCATGTAAGTAGCTGAGAGAGCCTTCATTAACTTGCCTAGTTTCCTCAGTATGACCGGTTGGAAGAGGAGTCAGAGGAATAACATGGTCAGTGACTGGAAGTGTGTTTTCAATCTGCACTTGAGTCTCGGGTAGAGCTGATTGATCGGCAGAAGTGTTGATTGGAGAAGAAGTAATCTGAATGCTATCTGTGCTGACTGGAGCAGGAATGTTCTGAGTCAGCACAATGCTTGGAGTAACAGCATTGATGGGAACTTTCTCCATTTGGCTTGTAGAGTTAGCGGAAGCATTCAAGTCGGCGTGTTCCTTTGGTAAAGAAATAGAGGCTTGCTTTTCAAGAGAAGCCGATGGAGTAGAAGATGTTTGTTTTCTGAAAAATTTCAGCTTGAGTGTAGAAGGGTCTTTGGTCGGCTTCTGGATAACGAAGTCAGGGACAGATGGTTTTTGAACAGGAAGGTCAATGACAAACTTCTGACTTGCCTTAACTAATCTTCTTGTCACACCTGGCCCTAAATGGCATCGAGTACGACGGTGAAGAACGAACTTATGAACCCAAAATGTGAATCTATCATCTACGAATCAATCCACTTAGACCATAAGAACTCTGATGGTATTCAAAGTGTCCAAAATATATTTATTTATTTGGCTTGGACTCGATAATTCTATCGAGCTTCCTACGTATCCCGATATTTTTAATTAGGGAATCAAAGCCACGTAGTTCTATCTATATTAAAGAACTATATTTCCTAACACTTAAAGACCCATGTAATTCATAGCCTTATCGTAAAATAATAATTATTTCAAAATTTAATCTTGCATTCAAATAATTTATCCAAAAACTCCACAATCTAACATAATTCTAAAATAATTCGAATGAACCAAATGCCTCATTGTGTCCATTAACTTTAGGGCTAATTACAAATCTAGCCCAACTAAGAAGGGTCATTTACATATCTAACCCACTTTGCTTCCATTTTACCAAATTAGACCATTTCATCCACTTTGGACAAAATTACCCTTAGTTTTATTGATCGATAGATCGATTTCTGATATCAAACGTTAGCGATTTTTGAGATTTTTGAAGTATTATGTTCAATTTCCCGTAGAAATTGTATGTTTTTAGCTTATACGTCTCCTTTTCTCGCTGGTCTTGCCTCTTTCTTCATCTATAATGGTATAATTTCAATTTTCTCAATTTTCCAACATTTTTCTCCATTGTTGTCGCATTTGTGACGAAATTTGTCGTATTTCGTCACAAATGCGACAACAGTTGTCGCATTTCGTCGCAAATGCGACAACTCTTGTCGCATTTGTGACTCTACGACAAGTGTTGTCGCATTTGCGACGAAATGCGACAACTGTTGTCGCATTTGTGACGAAATGCGACAAATTTCGTCACAAATGCGACAACAATGGAGAAAAATGTTGGAAAATTGTGGGAAAAATAGAAAATTGAAACGATACCATTACAGATAAAGAAAGAGGCAAGACCATCGAGAAAAGCAGGCGTATAAGCTAAAAACATACAATTTCTACGAGAAATTGAACATAATACTTCAAAAATCTCAAAAATCGCTAACGATTGATATCAGAAATCGAAGAAGATGAACCGAAGAAGAAGAAGAAGAAGAAGAAGAAGAAGAAGAACCATAACCAGAAGAAGAAGAAGAAGAAGAAGAAGAAGAAGAAGAAGAAGAAGAAGAAGAAGCCGAAGAAGAAGAAGAAGAAGAAGAAGAAGAAGCGGAAGAAGAAGAAGCAGGAGCAGATCCATCGATCAATATAACTAAGGGTAATTTTGTCCAAAATGGATGAAATGATCTAATTTGGTAAGATGGAAGCAAAGTGGGTTAGATATGTAAATGAGCCCTTTTAATTGGGCTAGATTTGTAATTAGCCCTTAACTTTAACATCACATATATATAATAATTTCCAAATACTCTAATAGAACTTAATTTCCATAATTAATCTATCAAAAATATATATATTTCCTTAAATCCTAGAAATTATACCATTTTGAATATGCTCAAAGTCTAAATATTAAAGTTACTCTAGGAACTATTTAGATCATTTTAAAAATAATTTTCATACTAAATTTTCATACTTAAGCGGATAAACTTATAAGTCTGTCAGAATATTTTACCGAAAAATGTTAAAACTTTAACTTACCGTACGAAGAAAACGAATTTACCAACATAGCCCTTGCAACCCAAGAGTTCAAGTATACGGTTGAAATGCATTAAATCGATCAAGAAGTCACCGACTAAGAAAATGTCGATGATATATTAATCTACAGTAATAATATAGCAGATCATTTACAACACCTAGATGCATTTATAAAAACAGTAAGACAACATGGAATCCTTTTATCTGAAAAGAAATCAGAAATCTTTAAAAATAAAATAGAATATTTAGGATATATAATAGATAGTGAAGGATTACAACTACAAGATCATATTGTAACTAGGATCGAAAATTTTAAAGAAAAATTAGATACTAAGAAAGAAGTCCAACAATTTCTAGGAATAATAAATTATGCATCAGATTATATAAAAGACTTACCAAAATTACGACAACCCTTGCAAGAGCTCATTAAGAAACATAAAGTATTTGAATGGACTACAACTCATACTGATACTCTAAGAAAAATAAAAGAAGCAGTAAAAGTTCTCCCAAAATTAAGACTACCGAAAGATAATGATCAATTAGAATTATATACAGATGCTAGTGATATCGGGTGGGGAGCAGTACTCATCGCATATAGAAAAGAAGATATAGACAAAGAAACTCCTTTAATATGTGGATATAGATCAGGAACTTGGAAACCCTCAGAGAAAAATTATCATATCAATGTAAAAGAATTACTAGCTGTTAAAAATGGAATTAAAGGGTTTAGGTATCATTTGTTACCCATAGAATTTATCATAAGAACAGATAATACACAAGTAGGAGCATTTATCAGAAATAAAATAGATCCCCTACCAGAACTGAACAAAAGAAGGCATTGACAAAGTTTTTTCAATTGCTATAATTTTGTTGTTAAGCCTATCTCTGGAAAACGAAATATCTTAGCTGATTTTTTGAGCAGGAATGGAGATAATGATCCAGCGAATATCAGAAATCAGAAATCAGAACCGCCAGATGCTGGCAATGATCAGAAATCATGAGAACTTTCTGGACAACCTTGAGGAAGAACTCAAGAAACTCCAGTCTCAAAACAATCAGAATATAAGAACCATGACTCCTAGATCATCTTATGAGTTGTTAGGAGATCTTCATAAGAAGCCAATTGAGATGCCAACTTCATCAAGTGGACTTTCAAGAGCCACCACCTTGAACCATTCTAAGCTGATTAATCAAAACTCATCAGAAATCACAACCTCCCAGGTTATACAATTCCCTCCAGAAATGACAGAAGCATATAAGAATATCATGAAATTTTTTACATATAAGAAGAGTCAAACCGTATATAGAACCATTAAGATGACCAAATACCCTAGGTATATATGCTCAGAAGACAGCAGTCCAGATGTTGTTCAGAAACTATTTCGATATGGATTTCTGGACAAAGTCATGACTGATGAGAGCCTTACTAGTGTTTCAAAACTCTCATCTATCATACCCAGATCCATTGACGAACTTGGATTACGATTTGGAAGAGGAATATTTTGTGTTCGAATTTTTGATGCTGCTATGGACTTAGAAGGGAAACCAATAATAATTGCTCAGATCTTTAAGACTGGTAGAAACACTAAGATTGATGTAGATAATTCCGACCATCAATGGGACATTCCATGCAAATTAGAAAATTTTAAATCTTGGTTAGGAGAAAAACGAGCACATGGAATCCATACGATCAAATGTAGACTCGAAGACTATATTAGAAATAAAAAGGTGGCTATAATAGCCAGATCGAATCATGGAGAAGTTGAAGAAATAATAACTATCAACTATTTAATGGAAATGGGTGATGAAACGAGTCAACAAATTTTGATAGAAATGCATACGAAATTGATGGATAAGAAATATAAACATAGTTCAGATACATTGGCCCATTATGAATCCATATATGGCCCAAGAAAATCATGTTTAATTAGAATTGAGCCCATAAGACCTGAGCCCATGACTATTGACTCCATAAGGCCCAAAGAAGAAGCCCATCCAGGAAAAGAGGAGGATCCATTTGTTTAGAAAATGAGATAAAAATGTATAAGAAAAATAAGAAATATAAGAACGAGGTGTCAATACCTAAAGAAAAGGTGGCAATAAGATCAACACGTGGCAAGACATGAAGATATGAAGAGACATGTGTCCAAAGAAGAAGCATGAGGTGGAAACATTAGAGATTAGTGGCAAGATGTAAAGCTTGAGGTGGAAGAGCAAAATAAGAAGCATTCGACACGTGTAACCTAAAAGTTTTAACTTTTGTAATGATGTAATCTCCTTTTTTGTAATTTCACCTTTGATCTTCTACCTATATAAGGAGAAGACATATGATGTATAAGATATAACTTGCTTTGAGCAATAAAAGCTTTCTTTCTCTCTATATCCATGGCTTTCTAAACTTCCCCTTTTAGCATCCATAGTTGTTAACTACTTAAGTTTAACTTCCGTATAGCATATTAGTTTAAAAAGATCCAGAGTTATAAAGCAACAATAGTTAGCCTTCAGACGAATCCAAGAGGTGTGTATAGATGCTGGAACACAGCCATAACCCATGATGATGATGAGAGGGTGTCAGGCAGAGTTCAGAAGTCTCCACTGAGGATTGCTTTGAAAGGTATACTAGAGTTCCTCTATAACTCTTGTTCTAATTAAATTAATTTGTTATCATTAGTTACACTTAAAGGTTTAATATATTATGGATGTTAAATTTCATTTAACAATGTTTACTTCAGCGGTCTTTTGTCTTCCTACCCTTTTTAGGGTCATAAGAGCGATCCTGCACACATTGCACACATCAGAAAAAACGGTCCACATAAAATGGTATCAGAGCTTTAAAAGGATCTCACACAAGGTTCATGCCGCTTACTTATGCTACTCTCACAAATAGTTAGAACTTTTTGAAATCACTATGTCATCTTCATATACCAGTATGTTTGCATCACAGCTTAATATTCATAGGAAAGCAGTTGACAAAATTACAAGCGGCATAATTGAATTAGATTTAAGCAATAGTTTAGAAATTTCTATTCTATTAGGCAAATTAATTATATTATTAGAATATTACCAACATCTCCTTAATATAGGAACTAATGATTTAAATAGGCATATAATGTTAACACGAAAAGTAGTAATGATTAAAAGCCTAATTAATTTCACAATCGTGATTTTTCAGGATTATACACACTAGATAATGGATATACCAGTTGAAAGTCTTAGGATTATTGCTGAAAAACCATTAATTTATAATCAGGATATTAATCAACATATTATAAGTTGTAGAAGAACATTACAAATTATGGAATTAAAAGATAGACAATTAGAATTAGCACAAGGTGCTTTAGATGCTAAGCGTATTGAAAAGATAAAATTACAAAAAAGAGTTTTTGACTTAGAAGATGAAGTAAAACGATTAGAAGAAAAACATAGAGAGCAAGAAGAGACAATAGAAATTCAAAAACAAATAATTACTGAAAGTTACAGACATATTCAAGCTTTAACAAATGGAAGAGAATAAGGAAATAACAGAACAGACTAATATCGATAATACTTATTATCAAATGAATACTTATGAAGGTGGTATAACTCAAACTTTAAGTTTTAAACCAGAAATTTATCAAAAAATACAAGATGAAACTGAAGAGCTATCTGTAAATAAGATATTTAAAACTAAATGGTTTGATAGAAATAAAAATATAAGATATATTGTTCAGAAACATGAGAATATCATAGATACAACTACTATAAATGGTAGAGCAAGGATAAATTTGATAACAGATGAAGTAATAAAACGAGAATTATCAAAATTATCACATAAAGAATCTAAGAAATATAGAAATATTTATTTTGGAGGAATAGAATTCACTATAAAAGCATATTTTCAGAAAAATATCGATACTCCTATTCAAATATATGTATTAGATGATAGAATATTAGATAATATACAAGATGCCTTAATATCAGTAGTAAGAGGGAATGTAATTTATCAGAAACTTAAATTCACAATTCAACCAGATTTTAGTGTATCATTAGAAGATAAACATAAAGATCTAGCTTTAACCCTATATTATAAATTAGAAGGAATAAGAATGCCCCCAGGGAGTAAAGTAATTAGTATAGAAACAAAAATGATATATGCCCTTACAGGTAATCATCATATAAGAAAACAAAATGATAGGGAGATATTAGTACCAAAATTATATCAGGAAATATTAGAACCAATATAACATAAAGAATATTCAATCATAACAATACCAGACGAAATATGTATAAGAATTAGATTTAAAATTCAAGATTTAGAATATGAGATAATTGTAGGAGTAACAGAATATGATAGTACATATGCACTATTATTAGGATACGACTTTTTAACTAAAATAAAATATAAGATAAATAATGAAGGAATTACGATAGAAGATCAAGACAAAATCAGGTATATTAATAAAATATGAACATACCACAACAACTTGATAAAAAAGAGCGAAAATTACAAACAATAAACAATATTATGACAGAAACAATAATAGAATCTCAAATAAAATACTTAGAAATTGAATCTAAACAGCACAGATTAGAAAGTGAGATTAAACAATTAAAATCTCTATTAGCGAAACCTAAGAAAGAATGGATCAAACTCGAGGATGGATGGATAAAACGAATTTACAAAAATGAGTGACTCTAACCAAAAATTAGACCAAATATGGACAGAAATTGTAGCTAAAGAACAATTGAAGAATACTCTTAGTCTAATACAAGAAAATCAAATCCAAATCCAAGAAATGATAACACAGGAATTAACAAAACTATGGAATACATCGGAAATACCCACTTTTAAGATAATTTTAGAAAAATTAAACATGTTAGTAGCAAATATTGATAAAAGAAAAAAACCCTTAGAAGAAGAAAGCTCTAGCATTACTTTAGGAGAAAACTTAACACAAACTAAAACCTCAGAACTAGTACCCATAGATGCATGGAGACGAAGTAAAGAACCAATAATGATGGATATAAGTGAAATAAAACCTAAACTCTCTAAAAAGGTGAATAAAACTTTAGATCTTTTAACTGTATTACACAAAAAAGGAAAATTCTAATGGCAGAACAAGAACATAGTGTAATAACATTTCTTAAGAATCACACCCAAGAAATTATTGAAAAAGAACGATACAAGTATGAACCGCTAAAAAATAGAAAACATAAAGAAAATGATGTAAAAACATCCAATATAGACATAAGCACCGAAGTAGAATATCTTCAATTAAAGGTAGAAAAACAAAATCAAGAATTAAAAGACCTGCAAAAAGAAAATATTAAATTAGTCATAAATTCTAATACAGAATGGGTAGACAAATATAAAAAATATAAGCATAAGTTTAAAAACACTAAAAAAGAATTAAAGGAAACCAAATTAGAATTAAAACACACAAAATCAGAATTAATCCACATTAAAGACGAATTAAAAGAATTAAAGGAAGAAGTAAACGTCTTAAGAACAATGGTGAAAAAAGTGAAAGGAAAAAATAGTCACATTAGTAATAGTAGTAGTGATAGTTCAGATAGTTCAGATAATCAAAGTGAAGGTGAAACTAAACTAAACATTATTGGATACATAGAAGAAGAAAATAAGGATGAAACAAAATTAATAGAAGAAAATAACGAGATAATAAAAGCATTAGAACAAATGAAAAATATTAATGCAATTATAGAAGAAGAACCAGAAAGTGATATAGAAAATACCGAATACACTAGGTATGAGGAATCAGATATAGGATCAGAAAATATAGTAAACGAAGATGCAGATAATTATCCAGAAGAAGAAATGATAGACCCCAATTTAGAAGTGGTGACTAAAAAGGCACCTACAATACCAAGACATATACCAATAGGACAACAAGGAGACTTTAAAGAATTTATAGGATCTATGTCTCAAGGATTAAATCCAAATGGATACTTTTTAGACTTAGATAATGTCTATGATGAACAAAAAATAAGTAAACGAATAAATGATTGGAATTTAGGAATGTATATAGCCTTAATGAATTCATCTCACACTGAAAATTTAGACTATATGTATGACCTAATATCTAAAACAATGATAGGAAAAGTAGGATTTTGGATGGAATCAATAACTCATCAGTTAAGACCACAAATAGAAGCTTGTGCTCATGATTGGAAATCAATGTTATTATTATTTGATATGGTATTAAAAAGAGAATTTTTAGGAGAAAGATGGTTAGTAGCTAGAGAAACAGTATTTGCTGAAAGAAAAGCCGAAATAATAATGAATTTGAATAACATGAAATGTTGTAAAATCAGTAAATTACCAGAATATACTATCAGTTTTACTAAGTTCTTTTATGAAGCTAGATTCTTACCACAAGAAGGATTGATATATCAACAACTATATTATGACCATTTACCAAACTCGTACAACATAGAAGTGTCAAAAGAATATACACAATTAGAACCAAAAGAAAATACATTAGGAGAAAGAATAAGAGTTTTACGATCTTATCTTATGAGAAAATGTGAAGAATATAGAGTTCAACAAAAGGTTAAAAAGGATAAGAAACTAGGATTACGAGAAATATGTGGATTCACTGAAAAACGATTAGTTTTTGGTTGTGATGATAAAGTTAGACGAAAATATAGACGATATACTCATAATCGTAATTATAGAAATAATCCTACATATAAGAAGTCTTATACAAAAAATGATGATTATGGACGATTTCGACGAAAAAGATTTAGACGATATAAAAATAATCCAGAAAATAGGAACAGATTTAGATATAAACGAAAGTTTAGGAAAAGACAAGAAAGACCCTTAAGAGATAAAAATACTAAGCTTACAGAATGTAAATGTTGGAACTGTAATGAAAAAGGACATTATGCTAATAAATGCCCTAAATTAAAACAAAAAGGTGTCAAGTATATAGGAACAACAGAATTTATAATGAGTCTAGAACAAATAAGAGCCAATGATGACACATGGCATAAAGAAGATGAATTTTATATTAGTGAAACAGAAGATTCTAATTCTGAAATAGAACAATTAAAATATGAAGATAGTGAAACTGATAACTAATGGTAGCTATATATGTAGAAGCCCCAGTAGAATATAAACCTAATAAGATTATAAAACGTCGTATATTTATAGATAGTGGAGCTGATATATGTTTAGCGAAGCAAGATGTACTCGTTCCCCATAAATGGAAAAGATCTAAAGGACATAAGGTCAGAGTTACAGGATTTAATGAACAAATGAAAGAATTAGATATTATAGCCGAAAACATGAAATTAATACTTAACAAGACAATCTTTCGATTACCCATAATTTATCAAGAAAATAATATGAAACAACATATATTATTAGGAAATAATTTCCTTGATTTCTTTAAAGTCCAACTAATCAAACCTGAAACCATCAGTCTTTTAACTCCTTGTAATAAATGGATTATCCTTAAGCGAGTCCTACCTTTATATCCACTCACAATACATAATATCAAAACAAACAGAGATAATAATTTAGAACTTTTAAAACAGAAATATTTAGACCATTTAAAGATTAACTTTGGAGAAAACCCTATAACGTTGTGGAAAAAAGAAAAGATATATGCTAAGATAGAACTCATAAACCCTAATGATGTTGTTCGCACCAGACCAATAAGATATAGTCCTGATGATCAAAAGGAATTTGAAATACAAATAAAAGAATTATTAGACTTAAAATTAATTCAAGAAAGTAAAAGCCCTCATAGTAGCCCAGCATTCTTAGTAAGAAAACATAGCGAACAAAAGAGAGGCAAAGCAAGAATGGTAATAGATTATCGAGAACTAAATAAGAAAACGATTTTTGATGGATACTTTTTACCTTATAAGAGAAATTTAATTAATAGATTATCAGGAAAAAAGTGGTTTAGTAAATTTGATTGTAAAAGTGGCTTTTGGCAAATTAAGCTTACTAAAGAATCAAGACCATTAACAGCATTTAGTGCACCACAAGAACATTATGAATGGATTGTGTTACCTTTTGGTTTGAAAAATGCACCCCAGATATTTCAACGAAGAATGGATACGATATTTAGAAAAGAAGTCACCGACTAAGAAAAAGGTATTCTTTCCTCTGTCCAAAGTCCGACCAATAGCCAAAACACATTGTTTGCTCCGATTTCGAACCGGTTATTCATCCTTTTGAGTCCATTTCCAGCATCAGATCAGAATATGCTAAATTATAGGTGATATAAATTTGACTCTCTCATAACTCTTTCAAAACATAATTCTCCTTCTTAGAAATTAGATAAGCTTGTATCACGGATCTAAAGCTTCATTTTGATACCACAAACACGAAATGCGGTTGCCGAATAAGGAAGAACGGAAGTCGTCGGTGAGTGGTGAAGACGTGCTGGAAGGAAGTTTGGGAAGAAGATGAAATTTTCACCTTCCAGGAGCAAACCACTATTTGAGCAAACCACTATATGCATGTGTTAATAAGTGAAATTTCAATTATATCCTTCACTTTTCTTCCATTTTCTAATCTTTATTTTTAATTTTCTCTCCTCCCCTCCCCCTATGATTATTCCTTAAGTTGTTTATATATCAAATGAATAGGAAAGTATAATTAAGGACACTTGGCCCATCAAAAACTCATAAGTTAGTAAGTTAAAGACACATGGATTACTAATGCAATTATATTTTAAGAGATTAAGACACATGTAAGACACATGTCTACTCCTTCATATCCTTATTTATTAATATATTTTTTTTTATAGAATCTTAAACATGCATTAGCCATCATTTATATCATGTAGTTTATTTATTTATTAAAAATATATCACTTTCATAAAAATTAATAAACTCACTTTCATGATCAATTATTAGAAAATAAATTATTTATTCTTTTATATATATAAAGGTTAAGTTTGTTCTAAGAATTAGAAATAAATTCTTAGTTTACACACAAAAATAAATTATTATAGTTGGCATAGACCTTCATCTTTTAAAGTTTAAAAATAATATTTAGTAATTCTTATATATTAAGGTAAGATAATATTTAAACCTTCCCAAATATATTAACGTTCACTTAGATAGATTTATATATAAAATTCAATTAACAACTTAACAAAAATTATTCCTTAAATCTTAAAAATTTAGCTCCAACGTTACTCTCGATTCTAACAATCGAAAGTTGATTACTAAATTTTGAATGACACTCAAACGTTGATTATTAGGCTCCGAAAGTACCATCAACATTATTTGAATAAGAACAATTAATTATAATTTAGTCGCACTCAATTTATAATTTGGTCCTTGAATTTTTATACTTGTTTATAAATTGATCTAAGTAACAACATCGTTATCACATAAATTATGGACACGGACGTGACACTTCTTCTGCGAGGAGGAGTGTCAGCTTGGATAGACTCTCCTGAGTGAGAGGAGGAAGTTTTTTCTTGATCAACATTGGGTTGGTCATGTTCTTGTTCTTCTCCAGCAGCCAACTCAGTATTGGTTGGCTCAGCTTCAACCTCACTAGCTGTCTCCTCGGAGTTAGTATCATCACTGTGTTCTTCTCCTTGTTCATCATCTTCTTCATCATTGCCATCTAACTCTTCCTCAACTTGTGCAATGAACTAATCATCCAGTTGCACATCATCTTCTTGATGTTCAGCTTCAGTTCCTTGACACTGTGTGTAGTGAGAATCACCAGGAACAACGATGTCAGTAGGGATAGCATCAATAGGGGTCAGCGTAGAAGATTTCTGTTTCTTTTGAGGTTGCTCATCAGCATCTGTTCTTTCCTCTAGTTCAGGCTCATCTTGCCTGCTTCTCTTCTCAGCTGACTTAGGTCTCTCCTGACCTTGTTCAACAGCTAACTTAGGCTTCTTGGCCTGAGGCTCAGCTTTCTTTGAAGGAGTCCCAACAGCTTTTCTCTTTCGGGCAGCTGGAGCCTTTGTCCTTTTGCCCTTCTTTGGGACAGTTGACTCCTCTTCAGCCTCATCAGTAATTTTTCCTTTCTTAATTGGCTGATTGTACTTTAAAGCCCTCAGCGAAGCAGCGGTTATCTCAGATCCTCTAGCCTTAGTTTCCTCAGATAGATCAATTTGATGATCTAAGAGGATTCTGGTGATCAGCGAGCTCAGCCTGAGAGTTCCAGTGCTCCTTTAGAAACCAACAATACTAGCATGTTGATCGGCTTGTATGTCAGCATATGTCATATGAAGCATTGCTCAAAATTCGTTGCTGAGGTGGTGCAGTTGATCTTGGGATAAATGAAGTAGGTCAGCAGATAGTGGGCCATCTTTTGGTGCTGACCCATTGAGGTGCTGGAGATTTCTCCAGAGTGGCCAGCGGGCTTGTAGAAGGTGGTATTGTACCCAGTTCCTTCGTGATCCCCAGACCGCCTCAGTTTTGTTCCCTCATTCTTTAACTTCAGCAAGTTAGCAAGATAGGTAGGGTTTATAAAAATGGTCTTTTCCTTTACCACAGTTACCAAATAGTCCTGGTTATCATTGGCAACTCGGAGGTTGTGGTAGAACTCCCTTACTAGGTCAGGGTAGGTGTGATCTCTAATGGAGAACAGCTCGGTCCAGCCATTCTTCGATATCCATTCGCAGAAGGGTTGCTCAGTTTTTACGAAGGCTTCTGAGACCCATCTAGAGAAGTCTATCTTACATTCTCTAACGTCTGCGAAAACTTTGGTGTAGGTTCTGACCTTGGTTGGCTTTCCCTTAGATGAGGTGGCTTGGCCAGTTTTGCCTTTGCTCGGCGTAGTGACCTTTGTAGTTTCAGGCGAAGTAGCTTGCCTGGAAGGTTCATCGGAACTGGTCTTAGGGTGACCGGCACTGGAGAAGTTAACGGAAACCTTAGTCATAGTTTCAGAAAAAGATTGGGAAGCTTTGAGAGTTTTTAGAGAGAGAGTGCTTTGCCAGAGAATTCGGTAAGTGTAAAGAAAATAAAAAATGGGGATTTACCCATTATTTATAGCGGTGAAGAGTGGATCTTATCGAATCCATGTGTCAGTTTTGCCTTGGGATTGTCAACCGACAAAGATCCTGGCTTTTATGACACATTCAGCGCATACGTCATCCTAGGTGGCTATTCGCGTGCTTTTGCATTTAATGCAACGGATCTAACACTCAGCGTTTAGAATACTAAGCGTTTTATATTCTGAGTGGTCAGTAGTATATAAAAGGACGATTTCTCAGTTTGAGATTACTACTCGGTGTGCACATTTACTCAGTATTGATATATATTTTGCATTAAGTACTCAGCATAACAATCACTCAGCATGCATTTGCATAAATCATTCAGCGTAGTAATTCACTCAGAATAAATTTACATTTAGAACAGGAATTTACTGAAGAGGATTAAACATACCAATGGCTTCTATTAGTATGCTGAACTGCTCAAGAGCCAGTGGCTTCGTGAAGATATCCGCAAGCTGCTCATCCGTTGGGACATAGGTCAGCTTTATCTCACCCTTGAGTACATGGTCTCTAATGAAGTGATGTCTTATGCTGACATGCTTCATCCTGCTGTGTTGAATTGGGTTCTTTGATAGATCAATTGCACTTTTATTGTCACATTTGACCTCAACTGTCTTTGTTTGAACACCATAGTCTTCAAGCTGTTGCTTAATCCATAGGACTTGAGCAACACATGGTCCAGCAGCAATGTACTCAGCTTCAATGGTAGACAAGGCTACTGACGCCTACTTCTTGCTGAACCAGGATACAAGACAGCTTCCTAAGAAGTGACATCCTCCAGAGGTGCTTTTTCGTTCAAGCTTATCTCGTCCATAGTCAGCGTCAGTGTATCCAACGAGTGTAAAGCCATGAGTGTTGGGATACCATAAACCTGCGTTCACTGAGCTTTGCAAATATCTAAGGATTCTTTTTACAGCTATGTAATGAGATTCCTTAGGGTTAGATTGATATCTAGCACAGTAGCATACTGAGAACTGAATGTCCGGTCTACTTGCTGTTAAGTAAAGTAGAGAGCCTATCATACCTCGATACAATTTGC
Source organism: Euphorbia lathyris (assembly GCF_963576675.1). Classification (NCBI taxonomy): domain Eukaryota; kingdom Viridiplantae; phylum Streptophyta; class Magnoliopsida; order Malpighiales; family Euphorbiaceae; genus Euphorbia; species Euphorbia lathyris. Next base: position 44,757,289 of record NC_088919.1, on the reverse strand, counting down.
TGTCTACCGACTTACCATTCTCGTCAGCACAGAGGACAGTGTCAGTGCCCATAGGAGTGGATATTGGCTTACAATTTTCAAGTTCATATTTCTTCAATATCTCCTTGGCATATTTAGCTTGACTGATGAAGATGTCATTTTTGCCTTGTTTGATTTGAAGTCCAAGGAAGAAGTTGAGTTCTCCCATCATTGACATTTCAAACTCAGTCTGCATTTGCTTGCTAAATTCCTTGCACATTGACTCATTAGTAGCACCAAAAATAATATCATCAACATATATTTGAGCCAGCAGGGTATCTTTACCCTTTCTCTTAATGAATAAGGTTGTATCAGCTTTGCCCCTGACATAGTTTCTAGTCAGCAGGAAACTGGTCAGCCTCTCATACCAAGCACGTGGTGCTTGCTTGAGGCCGTACAGAGCCTTTTTGAGTTTATAAACGTGGTTTGGGAATTTAGAATCCTCAAACCCTGGAGGTTGGTTAACATAAACTTCCTCGTTTATAACTCCATTAAGGAATGCACTCTTAACATCCATTTGAAACAGTTTAAAGTTCATATAGCTTGCATAAACGCATAAAATTCTAATAGCCTCTAGCCTTGCCACTGGGGAAAAGGTCTCACCGTAGTCAATACCTTCTTGCTGACTGTAGCCCTGAGCTACAAGCCTTGCTTTGTTCCTGACTACGTTTCCTTGCTCATCCATCTTGTTGCGGAAGACCCATCTTGTTCCAATGGTCTTCTGACTCCTTGGATGTGGCACTAGCTCCCATACATCGTTTCTTCTTAATTGGTCAAGTTCCTCTTGCATTGCGCTCATCCAGAATTCATCTTCCTCAGCATCAGCGAAGTTCTTAGGTTCCTGAACTGAGACGAAGGCTACGTTGCTGAGGTATCTCCTGAGTTGGTTTCTTGTCATCAGGGTATTCTCAACGGCATCAAGGATTGCACTCTTTGAGTGCCCTCTTGGAATCCTTATCTCCTTGGGTAGATTGATGTCTTGTGCTGTCTGTGTTTTAATAATTTCTGCAGGTGTAGACTGGTCAGTGAAAACAATTTGAGGTTCACTTTTACCTTTGGTCAGCCCTTGAGGGAATGACTCAGCGGCTGTATCTTGATCACCAGATACTGAGTGTGGATCATCCTCGGTCAGCGGCAGATATCTTCCTGCAGGGTTAGTTTCGTCGAACTCAACATGTACTGACTCTTCTAAAACTTGAGTTCGTTTATTGAAAACTCTGTATGCTTTGCTGTTTGTTGAGTAGCCTAAAAAGATAGCTTCGTCAGCTTTTGAGTCAAATTTAGCTAGGCTATCTTTAGTGTTTAAAATAAAACATTTACAGCCAAAGGCACGAAAGTATCCAATGTTGGGCTTTCGTCCTTTCCAAAGCTCGTAGGGGGTTTTCTTTAGTATAGGTCTAACAAGAGCCCTATTAAGAATATAGCACGATGTGTTAACAGCTTCTCCCCAAAAGTACTTTGGAAGCCTATGCTCACTCAGCATTGTCCTGGCTATTTCAACCAAGGTTCTGTTCTTCCTTTCAACAATCCCATTTTGTTGAGGCGTCCTAGGAGCAGAAAAATTATGGTCGATGCCACTGGCTTCACAGAATTCAACAAACTGTTGGTTTTTGAATTCTCCACCATTATCACTTCGGATGTGAGCCAATTTTAGGTCTTTGTCATTTTCAAGTTTTCTAACCAAATTTGAAAATGTCTCAAAGGTCTCATCCTTGCTACCCAGCAAGATGATCCAAGTGTACCGAGAGAAGTCATCTACAATGACCAAGGAAAATCTTCTTCCACCCAGACTCAGCGGTTGGACTGGACCGAAGAGATCCAAGTGTAGTAATTCTAACGGACGCTTAGTTGAGACAATGTTTTTGCTATGAAAAGATTGTTTGGTTTGTTTTCCAGCTTGGCAAGCGTGGCATAATTGATCTTTTTCAAATCTAAGTTCAGGCAGTCCCTCAACCAATTGCTTTCTTGCTAATTTGGCCAGGAGGTCCATGCTTACATGACCAAGTCTCCTGTGCCATAGCCAAGAATTTTCTTCCTTTGAAACTAAGCATACAGTTTTTGAAAACTTTTTCTCTAAGTCTAGCATAAAGACATTATCAATCCGAGGGGCAGTTAAAATTAACTCATTTGTTTTTCCCTCGTATATTTTACATCTAGTAGCATCAAATATAACTTTTCTCCCATTGTCACATAGCTGAGCTACGCTGAGTAAGTTATATTTGAGTCCGCTGACTAGGGAGACTGACTCAATAGTAGGATTACATCCGATGGTTCCTGACCCTACTATCTTACCCTTTTTGTTGTCTCCAAAACTTACGCTTCCTCCTCGTTTACGCTCAAACGTGATGAACTGAGTTTCATCACCAGTCATGTGCCTCGAGCATGCGCTGTCAATATACCACATCTTTGACTTCTCAGCACACCTCAGGCTTACCTGCATTGTAACTAGTTACTTTTAGGTACCCAATTCTTTTTGGGTCCTTGCTTGTTAGGTTCAACAGGTAAAGCATCATATTTTATTTTATGGCGGCATACTTGGATGGTATGGCCATTCTTTCCACAGAAGTCACAACTGACTTTCCGTTTAGGATTTTTCACTGACTGGTCAGCACCCCAGTGCTGAGCGTGCCAGCACACCTTTGTGGTGTGTCCTTTCTTCCCACAGAAGTCACACTGGACATTCCGTTGGGGATTCCATCTCTGCTGACCAGTACTTCGGTACTGAGCATTCAGAGGAATATTTCTTTTATTTTGAACCTTTAGTTGGTTCTGGATATTTGTGACGTCTTTTCTCAGTTTCTTTGAATCTGATTGGACTTCAGAGACAGACTTATGTATGATCTCCATGTTATCATGCAAAGTTGAGTTGTCCTGAAGAAGGAATCTGAGGTCACTTAGCTTGACCTCTTCAACCTCATCACAGCGCCTGCTGAGTGCTCTAATTTTCTTATTACACTTTTTGACAAGTGTATAGAGGTCACTCAGGGCATTACCCATTTCGTTTCTGAGCTGGGAAAGTGATATTACCTCATTTGATTGCTCCTCATCGTCAGATGCAATGGAGGGGTCAGCATGCTCAGAAATGCACGGCTCAACAAGTTCGTCAGCCATAAAACAGATCTTTGCTGACTCAGTGGCATCAGCTTCTGATGATGAAGACTCATCACTGTCGCTCCATGTTGCCACCATTGCCTTTTTGTCGTTCTTCTTTTCTTTCCTCAGCGTGGGGCATCTTGACTTAATATGGCCAGTTTGATGACATTCAAAGCATGTAATGGGCTTTGAGTTGTCCTTCTTGTATTTGCTGTCGCTGGACTCAGCTTTATACTTATCAAACTTTCTGTAAGGCTTCTCAGAATATTTGTCATTCTTTTTGAACAGCCTTTTCATCTTCCTGGTGAACATAGCCATCTCCTCATCATCTGTTGAGCTTCCATCAGTGGAGTCAGCTTTCATGACAAGGGACTTCTGCTTCTTGTCCTCAGACTTTTCCTTCACCTCGAAGTTTTTCATTGATATCTCATGGGTCAGCAGCGAGCCGATGAGTTCGTCATATTTATAGGTGGTTAAGTCCTGAGCTTCCTCAACAGCGGTCTTCTTTGCTTGCCAGTCTTTAGGAAGACTCCTGAGTATCTTTTTGACTTGTTCTTCCTCAGTGAAGATCTTCCCAAGTCTCTTGAGCTCATTGATGATGTTTGTAAACCTTGCATTCATGTCAGATATTCCCTCATCATTGTTCATTTCGAACAGCTCGTACAGTCTCATTTGCTGGTTCACCTTGGACTCCTTTACTTTATTGGTTCCTTCGTAGGTGACCTCCAGCTTCTTCCAGATCTCTTGCGCTGACTCACAACCTGAGATTTTATTATATTCTGCAACATCGAGCGCACAGTAAAGCATGTTTATAGTCGAAGCATGATTTTGTAGCTTCTTGAGATCATCCTCTGTCCGTTTGGCCTCAGCTTTAACAGCTGTTTGGCCAGCCACAACTTCGACAGGTACAAATGGACCTTGGACTATGGATAGCCAGGCACTCATATTTGTAGCCTGAATGAAATTTTTCATCCTATTCTTCCAGAAGGTATAGTTAGACCCGAAGAATATGGGATGCCGAGTAATGGACAGCCCCTCAGGTAAGATCTGAGTTGTTTGGTTTCCTGGAAGAAACCGAGTGCTGTTTTCGCCCATAGTGGGGATCAGCTCAAGGTGGTTAAACCTTTTACAGTGAGCTTTTAAGCTCTGATACCACTTGTTGGTCCCTTATAACGTTACAAGTAAAAGGTTTTAACAGCGGCGCTGAGTGAATAGCAAGATACTGGCTTAGTCAACTGGTGACTAGGTCAGTTTCTTTACTTGAGTCAGGAGATAGCACTTAGAGTCTATTCCTGAGCTCAGATATTCAATGCGCACAACTCAGCTTGACCTCTTTACTTGGTCAGTTTTTTGTTTAAGCAAGCAATAAATATATAAAGGAGTTTAAGGTTAGAAATATGTTACTCAGCAGATTTATCCAGGTTCGGCCTCCAAGCCTACGTCCTGTCCCCGGAACACGTTCCGAGATTTCGAATTCTCTACTGAGCTCTTTAACGGTAGAGCATCAAACCTTTTACAATCTTAGAAACTGAGTATAACAAGAGTACTTTCCTCTATACCTCTACTCAATCCTAATCTCTCGCTGAGTACTATAACCGAGTACTCAGCCTCTCCTTTCTAATTCTAGAAATGATAAGTGTTTGTCCTAAACAACGATTGCTAAGACACCTTAGATGATTGAATAATCACTCTAGACTTTTACACAAAAGATATGAAATTTGGTGTAAGATTGCTTTGCTTTTTCTTGCAGAACTTTGAGTAGAATTTTGGTCAGCGTAATGGCTTGATCAAGTTCTGTATTGAATGAAGCAACTGAATGGCTCTATTTATAGAGACGTCTGAGGCATCGGTCATTTCGAATTTCGAAATAACCGTTGGAGGGAAACAGCTTCCTGTCATTGTCACCCAGTCTTGCTCAGAGCTCTCGACCAATCAGATTTGAGTATCTTCTGTCCTCGGTCAGGTTTTGGTCAGCTCGGCAGAATGTCTCTCCATTTATGGTAAGGTCAACTAGACAGCATTCTGTGTCTTCTGAACTTTACCCAAAGTGGAAACACTTTGTCTGGAAGTTGTTCTTGCTCAGCTGCTGTCCTGTACTCTTTGTCGAATCAACTCAGCAGCTTCGTCCTGAAGTTGCTCAAGGAAGGTCTTCTAGATCCTTCTTCCGCTGAGCTGCGTTTTGTACATAACGACAGCGTTTTAACATATGCGGGCCGAGTTGCCTTAAACTGTTTGACTTGGGCTTTGACTTCCGTATTGGGCCTTTTAATCTTTGTGTCTTATAAACAATTTAACTCAACATTGAACAAACACATTAGTAGAATAAATCAAAGCATTTAAACTTAGTGTGTTTAGAATATATTTTAATTACTCTTAAACAATTTTGTCAAATCAAAATTATGTGGAAAGGTGTTTCAACAAAAACTATGAGTTTTGGTCAATAAAAATAATATATGTGCTTGAAGAGCAAGATGTGCTTGCTCACTTGGATACGGTTATGGCCGAACCTGAGGATGGTGCAACTGCTCAGCTTCGCCGAGATTATACGGCATGGAAGAAAAAGGATTCCACTGCCCGCATCATCATGTTGAGTGCCATGGATGATGAGTTCACTAGGCAATTCTGTAAGATTGAGTCAGCCAAGGGCCTATGGGATGCCTTGAAGGAGAAATTCGGAGGTGTGTCTCTGACTAGGCTCCGCTCATTGACAATTAAGTTTGACACTTACAAGAAGAGGCCTGATCATACAATGAAAAAGCATTTAAGAGAAATGTCCAACATGATCAGTGAGCTGAATGAAGCAGGTCATCAATTGACCAATAAGCAGAAAGTGCAAGCTGTTATTCGCTCTTTGCCAAACAGTTGGGAGCACATGAAGGTGCACCTAACCCACACCGAAGCAATTCAACCTTCGATGTTGTTTGTCGCCACCTTGAGCTAGAGGAGGATCGCCTGGCATCGATTAAGATCAATGCTGAAGCCCATTATGTGGGAGCCCACTCAAGTGGGAGGCGTTCCAATCCTCCAAGGCAAAAGCGTAAGCGCTTCTATGGCCAGGGCAAAGAGCAAGCCAAAGAGCCTGTGAATACAGAAAATAGAAAGGGAAAGAGAACAAAGAACAGAAAGAAACCGAAGCTTTCATGTGTGAAATGCTTCAACTGCCAAGAAAAAGGACACTATGCAAATGATTGCAAAGTTCCTAAGGTACACTACACTAACTCATGTGTGAGTGAAATAAATGTATCTAGCACTGTTCTTATAGCTGAACATGATCCTTTGTGGGTTGTTGATTCAGGTGCAACGGACCATGTGACGAAGGAAAGAGAGACCTTTGTCGAGTTCCGACGAATTCCAGTCGGTTCAAGATGGATCTATATGGGAGACAACTCGAGAGTTGCAGTCGAAGGGATTGGCACATGTAGATTGAGTCTACGTGGCGGTCAAACTCTCCTCCTACAAGATGTTCTCTATGCTCCGAATATTCGGAGAAACCTTATTTCTATGAACTCTTTATTAAGAATTGGATTTGCCTTTCTTTTTGCTAATAACAGTTTGCATTTAAGTTTGGATAATGAATTCTATGGTTTAGGATATGTACTGAATGGTTTGACTATTTTGGATGTTGAATTATATGACTCCAATAATTTTTCTGTTACTACTTCTTCTTCTGTGGATAAAGATGTTAGTTTATGGCATGCTAGGTTAAATCACATCGGCCAAGATCGCATGAATCGTTTAGCCAAAGAGGGCTTACTAGGTAGTTTAAGAAAAGTTGAATTACCTCCATGCGAACCATGTCTTAAAGGAAAAATGCATAGAAAACCATTTGGGAAGGGTACTAGGGCAGAATTTCCTCTGCAATTAATTCATTCTGATGTCTGTGGTCCAATGAATGTGAGGGCTAGGCATGGGGCCTACTAGTTCATCACCTTCATAGATGACTATACAAGGTATGGTCACATTTACTTGATGTCTCACAAGTCTGAAGCTTTGAGTTGTTTCAGAAAGTTTATGAACCTTGTTGAAAATCAACTAGATAAGAAGATTAAAGTTTTGAGAACTGACCGAGGTCGAGAATATCTTTCAGATGAATTCAAAGCTTTATGTGATGAGAAAGGGGATAGAGCATCAGTTGTCTATCCCATACACTCCGCAGCAAAATGGTGTTGCCGAGAGGAGAAATAGAACTCTCCTTGATATGGTTCGATCTATGATGGCTGAAGCAAACTTGCCTATTTCCTATTGGGGAGATGCTTTGCTAACAGCTACATATGTTCTAAACCGAGTGCCCTCCAAGACTATCACTTCCACTCCTTATGAGATGTGGACTGGTAGAAAACCTGATTTGAATATGCTCAGACCTTGGGGTTGTACTATTTTTGCCCATGATACCTCTAGCAAATTTGGGAAATTAGGCCCAAGAGGTAGAAAGTGTGTCTTTATAAGATACCCTGACATATCAAAGGGATATGTCCTAGTGGGAGAAAATAGTGAAGGCCGAGTGACAGAATTTGAATCACGAGACGTCGTCTTCTTAGAGAATGAGTTTCCTAAGCTAGGAGAAGTTGACACTGATCTCACTCTGTTTGAGGAAATAGATTCAAACGGACCTCTCCATTCGAGTGGGATGAATTTTGAGGATCAAGGTAATGATACCGATCACTACCAGGAACAAGAACAAGGTCAAAGTTCCGAACTTCAAAACCTTTCGAATGTGACAGATCCTTATTTAAGTGGGAGTTTGATTCATGATTCTTGTGAGAATTTGGGACAAAGTCTAAGAGATAGGATTCCGGGTTATGATGAATACATGAGAGAAGTTTATCAAAACTCAGAACCGCGCCGTACTTATCGCACCCTGGCTTTCGGTTTTCTTACGCAGGTCGGGGTGCATGGCCGGCTCGATCCGCCTTTTCGCGTTTAAGGTTTCGAGTTGCCACCAATCATCACTTGGAAATACGTGTGCGGGCGTGATTGGTCGCCCTATATGTTTGGATTGACTCTGTGTGGTTTGGTTTTGGTAAGGACGGTCGTCGGAGAGATTTAGGTTCGTTTTTCCGGTTACGTGAGGGAAGAGATGTGATCTCACCCTACCCCGCCCGATGTATCGGTACTATTGTCGATAAAAACTAGGTATTCCCGCGTATTTTGGGTTATTGGGTTTAGGTTTGAATTCTAACGACGTTTTCACATCGATCCGAATTAATTTGGTTATGAATCCGAATGACGTTTTCACATCAATCCGAATTAATTTAGTTATGAATTCGGATGACGTTTTCACATCGATCCGAATTAATTTAGTTATGAATTCGGATGACGTTTTCACATCGATCCGAATTCATTTGGTTTACAATTTTTGAACGACGTTTTCACATCGATCCGAATTAATTTATTTACGAATTCGAATGACGTTTTCACATCGATTCGAATTAATTTGGTGATTTTTATTGATTCGAATGACGTTTTCACATCGATCCGAATTAACTTGGTTATTTTCTATTGATTCGAAATAACATTTCGAATTGATTTTTTTTTTAATGTATATCATATACATGATACATTAAATATATGAGTTAGATTAATGAGATGAATTAGATGTTTGTTATAATGCAAGAGATATAAATTAATTTCGATTTACTAGGAATCATATTAGAATTTAAGCGAACTCAAAGAGCATAGATGTACTTTAAGAGGGACTTAATTGAACTTATCTTTAGACAATTTGGGTCTAATTAGAGATAATAAGGGGGCCTAATCGAATAAACATGGTTAGATTCGTGAATTAATTAAAACAGAGAGGAGAGAAAAAAAATGGTAAGTGAATTTCAGATTTTTTCATAAGCGGGAATAAAATAAGTTAACACGAAAAATAAAGCAGATTGGTATCGTCGTATAATAAGCTATAGCGGACATTTCACGCTTATTTAAGCCATCTAATTTGAACCGCAACAACTCGCAATTAATTTTGAAACGAGCATTTTTAATTGATCACTCCTAATTTATCCGTTAAATTATTGCAAAGATAACGACCAAGCTAAATTAATCGACCCGCGGTGTTCATACTCGAAATAACGCGGTTATCATCGATATAGACTCAATTGAGCCAATTGGGCCTTTATTTGAGCTTCCCAATATATGACCCGTAACCATGAGGCCCAAAGCCCATAACCTAATTAGCTAGACCTATCCCCCATTTCTTCTCAAAACATTCACTCCTTTCTCTCCCCTTTACGATTTCTCCCTTTTCTTCACTCCCCTCCTATGGCGATCGACACTCTCTCCTCGCCCCCATGGATTCCGATTTCCTTTCTCCCCGATTTTCACTCTCACTCACTCTCTCATAGATTTTCCTAACTATCTCACATGGATTCCACCTCGTTACAGACCCTTTGGGTCTCATCCTACGAAGTCCTGGAACGGCGCGATTTCTTGCCTCCGATGAGGAACTCTGAGTTCCCGAGGAGGTTCAGTCGGTCTAAAATCTATATGCACAGGTGAGCTTTGAGGTTTGTAACTCTTTCTCTCTCTCTCTTCCTCGACCTCGATCTCTCTTCGGGTTTGCCGCGAGTTCTAAGAACTCTCAGAGGCGTATGGAATGTTCTGTGTCTTTGGGTTAGGATAAACACTTGCTATGTTTGTTTGGGTTTGAGATGGAAGTTTGGTTTTACTGTGTTCCACCATGCTTATTAGGCTTTGTGATTTTCACACCCCTGTTCTAGTCTTTGCATTTACTTGTCTGATCTTGGTTTTGTGTGGGAGGAGAGTCGTTTGAGACTCTCAAATGGGTTTCGTGAACGCAACCAGAGCCATTACCGGCTCTGGAGGGTGTTTTCAATCCTCGCTCGGGTTCGTTCAGGAATGAAACTGAATTTATGTTCTTGTTCGACTATTTTTGTGCGATAAAGAAAAGGTAATAATAAGGAAAAGTGAGGAAGCAGTGAAGTAAGCAGTAGATATTAATGAAAATGAAACTCTGAGAATGGTGTTAACCTCTTTGATTTCTTGAACTTCTTTGTTTACAATTAGCTTCCTCTTTCTCTTAATTACTGTATGTAGTAAAGAAGAGATTGAGGAACTCCGTTTTTCGCTCGACCTGTTTACATTGATTTTGCTCTCCCTTTACATTGAGATTACCCCTCTTTACAGCAATGGATCCTTTCTATTTATAGTAAGAAATTGACTGTGAATTATTGATCATCATTTTTATCTATTTCCTACTGTGCCCTTGAGGGTTGTTTTGTCAATCTGCTTGCCCCATTTTACAGAGTGAAGTTTCTCGATACTTGCTGAAATGATGTCATCTCTCTGTGTTGAATTATTCATTTTTCTTTTGGCAAAAATGCCGTTTAGTCCTTGTAATTGTGATTTTTTTGCAGACTGACACCGTTGGACTGAATTCTGACCTGAATTTGACCTGAGCGGACTCTGTTGGACTCGTGCGGACAAAATCCCGAACTTTGAAATTTGTTAGGCTTGAACTGATAGTTATTTGTGCCTTGGAATCAGCCTTGAACGGACAATTACCCGTGCTTTGGATTTTGTTGGACTCGTACGAATAATTCTCCGAACTTCCGATTTGTTGGACTTGTACCACAATGAGATAACTCAGCCACTTGAATATGATTCGGTCACTCTTTAGAATATGCGTTCTGATCTTGCTTTTCGGGAACAACGGAAATTTTTGGGTATCTCAGACATTGGCGAGCGGATCTTTGGATCTGTCAAAATTACTGTAAAAAAACAAAAATAATAAGAGAAATATTTATATACCAAAAATTCCATTTTTAAGCGTTCAATTGTCGTTAATTTATTGACTTTCAATTTTCGAATCCATTCGTCATAATTCGTTATTTAGAAATGGACTATATTCTAAACGTTTAATTATAATATAAATCGCAATCAAAGTCAATATTAACTTTAACTTTAATATATGATGTTACATCATAATTCGCAATTCAGACTATAAGCATTTCTAAATATAGTTTATGACAAATAAACAAGTATTGAAATGTTAAATCGATGGATTGACATATGAACCTTAATTAATAAATTATAACTTGGATTCAAGCAAATTCAATTTTATTCAAAATACGAGGAACATATCTCGAATAAAATTCATAATAGGTTAAAAATTGTACTTTAATTCTATTAAGTCATATTTTGAATATACTTCGGAATTTTTACCGATTTATACCGACATATGACAAATTAGCCTTAATAGCACAATTTTTTCCTAATTAATTATTTTCGAGATAATACCATATATTCTGGATAATTCATGAATTGTTCAAATTCTGAGCGAAATTTATTAAAAACTTAAAAAATGGCTCGGACAAAAATGGGTATCTACAGTACTAAAAGGCAAAGAGTTGATAGTCGACGATTTGGTATCGAAGGCACAGCTCTTTTAGTAACTCCAAATGATGACGCGGAACCTAGAAATGCTAAAGAAGCTTTCACTTCTCTAGAAAAAGACAAATGGACTATAGCAATGCAAGAGGAACTAGATTCTATGAGATCCAACCATGTTTGGGAACTGGTTGATCTGCCAAAGGGTAGAAAAGCTGTTGGGACTAGATGGGTCCTCAAAGTGAAGCTAAGGGCTGACAATAGTATCAAAAGGTACAAAGCTCGCCTTGTCGCTAAAGGATGTACACAACATGAAGGAATAGACTTCGAGGAGACATTCTCACCTGTTGTAAGGTTTACATCTATTAGACTAATCTTAGCTATTGTAGCAAGTTTAGACCTAGAGCTACATCAGATGGATGTTAAGACTACTTTTCTCAATGGAGAATTGAGCGAAGAGATCTATATGTCACAACTAGAGGGCTTCGTGGTAAAAGGCTCTGAGCATAAGGTCTGCAAATTGAAAAAGTCAATTTATGGCCTTAAACAGTCCTCTAGGCAATGGTACCTTCGTTTTCACAATCAAATGATTTAGAATGGCTTCAAGATGCTTGAAGAGGACCATTGTGTCTACACGAAACGGTCGGGTAGAAATTTTGTCATTTTATCTCTGTATGTAGATGACATACTGATAGCAGGAAATGACATAGAATTTGTAAACCAAATCAAAGCTTGGCTAAACTCAAGTTTTGAAATGAAAGATATGGGCGAAGCCGCATACATACTTGGGGTTAAGATTTCAAGGGATCGATCAAAGAAACTATTAGCATTGTCTCAAGAGACTTATGTTAACAAAGTCATTGATCGTTTCGGTATGCGTAGAAGTAGGCCTGTAGATAGTCCGATGACGAAGGACATCACCCTAAGTACCAAAATGTGTCCAAAGAATCCAAACGAAAAGAAAAGGATGGAAAAAGTTCCATATGCAAGTGCCGTAGGTAGTCTAATGTACGCCATGTTGTGTACATGTCCTGATATCTGTCATGCCGTTGGGATGGTGAGTAGATATCAGTCCAACCCAGGACTAGCACATTGGGAAGCTGTGAAGAGGATACTAAGGTACCTCAAAGGAACATCAGATTATTCTCTATGCTATCAAGGTAAAGACCTAAATCTGAGAGGATACACGGATGCTGATTGGGTAGGAGACTTGGACGAAAGAAAGTCCACGTCAGGCTATGTGTTCTTGCTAGGAAATGGAGCGATTTCCTGGAGTAGCAAGAAACAAACTTGTGTAGCCCTGTCCACCATGGAAGCTGAATACGTATCGTATTCATCAGCAGTTCAAGAGGCTGTTTGACTGAATTGGTTACTAAACAACTTAAATGCAACCAATTGTCAAACCCAGGTCATAGTTAACAGTGACAGTCAATCTGCTATAGCTTTCGCTAAGGACCAGAGGTTCCACAGCAAATCAAAGCACATAGAGATTAAGTATCATTTTGTCAGGGACTTAATTGCACGCAAAGAAGTTAATGTGAAGTATATATCTACTCATGACATGGTGGCAGATCCCCTCACCAAACCAGTCAAGAGAGATGTTTATGTTAAACATGTTAGATCCCAAGGATTGTTTAGGATCTAAGTATACTTCTCATTCTTCATTGTTTTATATGTAAGACATGAATTATTAATAAAGGTTTTTATGAATTTTCATCAATACACGAGTGCGAGTATTTAATTGTAAATATTTGCTGTTATAAACTCAAAATGCATGTTTAGACAGAATGTAGCTCACTCACATGAGCAGTTTCCCCCATTTCGTCAATGTGATGATAAATGAAGGATGAGGCTGTTTTTGAGCAATTTCGAGAGCTTGTTCAATGATAGAAGCCGTCTTGCTATAGACATGGAAAAGTGTTTCCATTACGGTGCAAGATAACATGTGTTACAAATACATGAAAAAGATTAACAAGTAATCTAAAAAGGCAAGTTTGCGATAACTTATAGCCTTCTGTCATAGACAGAAGTGATCATCATAAGTGATGAACTAAAGTTAGATGTTCAGGCACATCTAGACCTATGCTTCTGTATGGTGTTAATAGCATGCTGTTCTTTAGAAAAGAATTGAACACCATAACACATGATCCATACCATGTGTGCTTTAGCGACCACGAGATGGAAAAGTAGATTGATCTCGCCTTTTCCTAATGTGAGACTCACGTTATGAAGATGCGCTTCTTGACTATTGTTTATCCTTATAGAACCTAGACTTATTCTAAGAAATTTAGTCTAATGTAGCTACCTTGGAAAGGGATACCTCGAGGTTGATGAGATAATACCAACCAAAGAGACCCTAACTGGATAAGCGAATCAAATTATAATGGACAGAATAATGTTAAGAGGGAAAGACATCCATTTGAATCATATCTAAGTGTTTCTATTCTTCACCGTCCGGACACTTATGCATATGTGCATATTTGTGAAAAATAGATGTACTGTAGAGATCCGAAGACTACAGTGGATATGATATGGAGTCTAGGATAAAAGCATACACCACCGACGACCTGTGTTCAAATCTAAGATCTATATATCTCTAACGAGTACATAGTTCCAAGTTGGTTACATGAAAATCGAGCAGCTATATGTTCTAACGAGTATATAGTACTAGAGCTCTCGATAGTATGCCGGTCGCACGAACTATTTGCAAGAGTATGATAGAGACCGAGATTGAGAAAGTTCGGAATAAGTTCCATTGCGTGCGAGTGGGAGATGTTGGAATTAATTAGATATGGATCCAATTAGGCCCGCCCGAAATGGAACGGGCCCAAACCCAATAAGAATTAGGGTTAGGTTATCTATTTATTCAGTATAAATAGAAACCCTAACCGACACTAATTTTAAGAGTATAAGGAATTAGGTTTCAGAGATACAGTATCTCAAAAACACAGAAAAGAGAATTTTTCTCTCCTGCTTCCTCCTTTTGGCCGCCGCCCCCTCTCTCTCTTTGGGATTCGTCGTCGCTTTAGTTCGTGAACCAATTGTCTTCCTCTCCCAATTCTATTGGTGTGGTTGAAGGCTTGACCGGTGATACTAGATCGGGTGATTGATCTGAATTCTTCTGTTAAGCCCAAAATATACCTAAAATATCATATATAAATACATTAAATTTACATTGAAATCGTGCTAATTATATTCATTTAGAGTACTTTTACGTCTTTATTTACTTCTTTGATGCAAGGTACTTAATTATTTGGTTAAATCCAAAACGGAGGAAAAACCTAAATTACATGCCAAGAATACGTATCAATCAGGAGACCGACTCAAGGAAGACGAGAAACAGTCGAGAGACGGGGAAGAAAGCCCCTGTCGTGACTGAGATTTTCAGAATCTCAGTCGCGACATACGAACACCAGTCACCGGAAATTCGAAGTTTTCAGCTCGCCCCTTCACCCCCTGCCGCGACTTAGATTCTCGGAATCTCATATGAAACAGCGAAGAATTCTGCACAGCTTTCACATGTTTAAATCCAAAAAACGCGTCTGTTCGTTTGGATAAAAGCGACCCTTCACCAGCGGACACGACCCATCAATTACAACCCTTCACTAACTATAAATAAGTGATTCATTTTAGAAATCAATGTGGAGAAATAGTTAGAGAAATTAGAGAGTTGTTATGTTGAAGAAACTCTGACTCAGAAATGAGTCAGATTAGTTTACATTTCTGTATAAACAAACTTGATGTACACAAGTTGTTATTAGATTAGTTATAAACACACTAGTATTAGTTTAGTTTCAAAGGTTGATCAGAGACAAGTTTTCATTCTGGTAGTGGACTGACCGGTCTCTATTCCGAAGATTCAGCGAGAAGAACTAACGGCTGAAGCACAAAGAGGTCTGACAAACCTACGGAGTTTGAGGGAAAGATTGACAACCCGGATCTCAAAGTTTTCGTCAAAATGCTATCCAGGTGTCTTCTTCTCTGTTAACTTGTGAAGATTCACAATTCACTAATAATATATTTATCTTATACAATACATTCTTCCTGTTGTTATTTTGATATTGTTCTGACAAAATGATTTTCAAAATGATAAATTGGTGTTTTTATTAAAACGTTTTATACAATCATATTTATAAAGAAACTTTGTTGAACACTTGAAAGAATTAGTTTTTACGGAAGATATGATCGTGACCGCGACTTATCGGATATAAAATACTAATTTGATTAAGGTAGAAATCTGCTCCGACCCAGAGAGATTTCTACGGTTCAAAGCCATTTAATTGCATAAATTCTTGTATTATTACATGTTCATAATCTTACCAAAGTTATAGTTGCTTTCTTTGCTTAATGTGAATATGTTTTATACCTTTGATTCATTCCAAATACGAAAGCTTTTGTCTTGTAATTAATTCTCAAGACAGACCTATACTCTAAGTTCAATATAATATTCTTATCTAATCCTAATTAATCCGAACCAATACAATCAATTAAACGATTTTCTTAAGTTAAACCTAAAGTCGTGAATAAAACTGAATTAAAATAAGTTTTAGTTAAAAAGCGTTCCCTGTGGGTTCGATATCTTTTATTACTACAAGCGTATACCGTGCACTTGCGGAAATCGCTCAATAAGTTTTTGGCGCCGTTGCCGGGGAACGCCAAATTTTTAACAAAAATTTATGTTTTTCGTGTTTTATTCCAAACCTTGGTTTATAATATATGTATTTATTTATTTATTTTTTTTTTTTAGGATGGTCACTAGGACTAAATCCTCGTTGTTATTTAACGTTTGCATTTAGATGTTTGCTGATAAAAAAAATCCAAGTTTTTTCAAAGATAAACTGGAGATTTGATCATCAATATAAATTCACAGAAGAAGTCTACAGGAAAGAAATCCAGCATGCAGATACATCAGAAGGGAATGGAAATTTTTTTTAAGAAAATTGTATATCAGGTTCCGCAACTGCAGTATCAGGAACATGACAGATAGTTTTTCCCAGGAAAAAAAAATCTTCCCAGAAACCTTTACCTCTTTTCTATACACTTAATCCTTTACAAAAACATCATATCTCTTTGTTAAGAAATTTATTCAGTTCCTACACTAAACCTAAATAATTTCCCTATTTATCACATCCTTAAACACCTACATCTATCTCTCTAAGAAATCATCATGGAAAATCTTCTCAGACAGATATATCAGAAGTAGGATGGAATTATCTTATTCACCAGGAAGGAATTGTATACTTTTAATATAGTTTTGAAAGTTTCGGTTCATGTGCGTAGTTTTTTGTTCGAGGCCAGAACCAGAAGTTCGAACATTCAACCGAAATCATTAGATCCTTAAATTGAGAAAACGCTAAAAAAAGAAAGCGCTTAAAAAAAGAAAAAAAAAGAAGAAAAAAATATAATAATAATTTCAAAGTTTGGGATACAGTTCTACTTTCTTTTATTCTTGCTTGAAATTTTTCCAGGTAAGCTCAGGTCTAGATGGAATGGACCGTTTGTGGTTAATAAAACGTTTGATTATGGAGTTTTAGAATTAGAAAATTCCAAAGGCGATCGATTTAAGGTTAATGGTAATCGATGCAAAATCTATTACGAATAAGCTCCAATTCAAGCAATTGAATTCGTGGACGAATTCTATGAAAATTAATTTATTTAGTTTTCATATTTTTAATTTTTAGTTTTTCTTATTATTTGTTCATAATTTTCATTTTTCTTTCTTTTTAATTTAATTTATTTTTATTTTTATTTTTAGGTTAATTAATTTTTGTTTTTATTTTTATTTATTTTTATTTTTGAATTTGTGTACAAATAAGGTTTTGTAAAATTAAATTCAAATCTAGTCATGTTTTGAAAATTTTAATAAAGTGTTAAGTGTTTTTGAGAAAATATATATCCAGAAATCTCAATTGAGATTTTCCATGTTTCAGGATTTGGGAATTCTCAGTTGAGATTCCAGAAATCTCAGTTGAGATTTTCTGTATTTTAAACATTTTGATATACCTGTAAGAGATTACAGACATCTTATTTCAAAAATTCAGTCAGTTTTATCCAAAAGGTATCAGTTAGACATCTTTAATTCTTAAACAAACACAACCTTTCACTTATGTAATCTATATATTCCTGTAGGTTCAGAATTCTTTCATTTCATTTCATCTCTTTCAGATTTCTGAATTTCTTTCTTCCTTTCTAAATCCTACAGACACAATCTTATTTCACAAACATGACCAAATCTCTGAAAAATGCTAGGAAGAACACTTCTGCTCGAAAGAAGCGTGTTGATATCTCTTCACGCTATGGAGCATGGTTTCCAATCTACAATCATGATGAGGGGAAACGATATTTGCAGTTTAGATATGCACAATTTTGTGGCATGCTATATCTGGACGAGTTCCTGAACGAAGAACTCGGGATAAGCGATGACATGAATCGCTATCTGACAAATTTGGGATGGACCAAGTTTGCTTCCATGAAGTTTCCTATTATTGGAAACTGGATATTAGAGTTTCTGCCTACTATTCGTTTCGTCAACAAGAGGCGTGTTCGTTTCAGTTTTCGATGTGAGGGTAAGATATTCACTTTTGGATATCCTGAACTTCATAATTGGTTTGGTTTTCCGCCACGGGACACTACTCAACACCATCCTGGAAGAGATATGACTTCTACAGATATATGGAGAATGTTGACGGGATTTTGGAGATTCAATCCAAGTTTTGCCTTCAACAAATCAATAAATTCTAACTCCATGCTGTATCTTCACAAATTTCTCTGTCATAGTCTGTTTGGTCGAGTCAGAAGCAGTGTCGTCCAGGATACCGATTTATATGTGCTAGGTGATATTTTCTAAGGTAACACAGTTAATTCCTCAAAGATTTTGATGGAGGGATTAATTGCCGTTTCCCGTTCGAAGAATCGAACAATAGGGTTTGGGAATATTATATGTGGAATCATCCTGGGTTTTCAGTTTCTGTTCCTTGGACTGATAAGGAACCATTTCCCATAATGAATTACGAGTTTCTGGAAAATGAGGGACTTGTAAAAAGAATTTTTCGTTCTGGTCCACAATTTCTTTCTCCTGAAGAAAGACAAATCTTCATACAAGCGAAGATTAACAGGGCCAATGCACGACGTATTCCAATTCATAGGGATATTGTTTAAATTTATAATGTTTGATTGTAAATTCTGTACATATTATTGATGTTCATGTATATAGATTTATTTCTTGTGTATATATGTTTAATAAGTAATTCATATACATATGTCATTATGATTAATTAAGTGCATTAATTCTTTCATTTATTTCTTTTAATTAAGGAACAACCTTTGGTTTTCCTTCTATTTAATGTTTCAGTTTTGTTTTTGTAGTTTCAGGAATTAAAACTTAGCATTAATGTCACTTAAATACAAGAGGAGTTGAATTGATCATATTGATTTTGTCAAAACAGTCCAATTTTTACCCAGAAATTCCAGAATATCAGTTGAGATTCTGAAATCTCGGTTGAGACAGCAAGAAACAAATTTTTCAGCAGCTTTTATCCTCCTAGAGTGCTTGCTCTCGCGACTGGTATGGCGGGATTTGGACGGATTTTTGCACTCTTTCCTATTTTTACTCTAATTACTTACCTATTCATATATCCTAATCAATACCTACTTCTTACACCTATTTATATCACCTCTATTTAAACCAATCAATCATCTTTTACTCTTCCCAACACAAAGATTCACTCACCTTTCCCATAAATCTTTACCCTATTCATCTTCTTCTTCCTTAAATCACCACCATTATCTTTACTCCACAATTTATCTCTTTCAAATTTCTTCATCTCTTTCACCAAATTTCACAAAAAATGCCTAGAAAAAAAAACCATTGCTAACAAAACCAAAGCCACTGAAGTCAATAGATTACGGGTTCAATATGGAGCACCGTTTGATATTGCGACGGAGGCCGAAGGACGTAAGTTTCGCCACTTTTCACATACCCAAATAGAGTTCGTCGACATGCCTTTTCTCGATACTAACACGGTAAACGTCTTTTCTTTTACCGAACGTATTGATGAATATTTATCCGTTCTTGGTTGGACAAGATTTGCTAGTATGCGTTTTCCTAGTAATAAATCGCATATTAGGGAATTTTTGGTCACTCTAACTTATGATAAGAAGAGAAGTATTATTTCTTTTCGAAATAATGGAGTTCGTTTTGAAGTGGGGTATGCGGCAATGGGCCATTGGTTTGGTTTTCCTACTAACGATTTTTACTCTAAACCAAAGAAGTTTGATGCACACACGGTTTGGCAATCTTTGACCGACCTAGATGTTTTTCGTCCGAAGAACACATCTAGCAAATTAATTAAGGATAATTGTATCTTTTTCTTTCACAAATTTTTATCCTTCTCTTTATTTGGTCGGGTTGAGAGTTCCAAAGTGAAAATCCGTGACTTGTTTGTGCTAGATTGCATTTTTAAGAATTTGACCATTGATAGTATTGGAATGATATTTACTAATTTAGTTCGAGCTTCCAAGTCCCGCAATAAGAAAATACCAATGGGTAATTTAATTACCGGCATTGTTTTGGATGCTCGGGGTGAATTAGCGGATTATCAAAATATGCCTCATGTTGGTTTACCTTCCTTGGATATCACGGCACTTCAAAGAGCCAATTTATTGAAGAAATTGGGACCACCCACATTTATCTCCTATGAGGACCATACAAGACGTGTTTTTGCTACTTTGGGTGGTGAAGCTTCAAGTTCACAAGGATTAGGTGCCCAAGATGATGATGAGGAGCATGATGAGGAATTTGATGAAGAAGAGGAGGAGGAGAATGTTGATGCCAATGCACAAGATCAAGCACATGAGGAACCGAATGTTGAAGAACAAGTTAGATGGCAACGTGTTTTAAAACAAATGAACGAGCATAACCATCACATGAATTTGCGGTTAGATGAAGTAGTTGCCAATAATACCGAAATGAGTTCGAGGATAAACACGGTGGATGCCAATATCACTACGTTGAGACATGAGCACAAATCTACTCGTCGCCGGTTGCTATCTTTCTTCTGACGCCAAGGAGTTGAGACTACGCCTTCACCACCGAGTTCACTTTGATAGGTTTTATCCTTTCCATCTTTCACTCATTTTCGTTATTATTATATTGTGTTTCATTTGGTACAATATTTCTAATTATGTTTGGTACACTTATATTTATTATTATGTTTGAATGTTCTCGTACCATATTTTTAATTCAAATTCGTACGGTTTATTTCGTACTATTTTTCGTGTTTTATCGCTTTTTGCACCACTGAGGACATGGTCCAAATTAAGTGTGGGAGGAGATATTTCATATTCATTTTAGTCTTAAGTACGAATGAATGCAACGAATGAGAATGAATGCTATATATTTAAGTATAAATGCATGTTGTTATTAATGTTTAAGTAATGTATATAATGCAACATTTTTATAAACAGAAATGCAAAGTTTTTTGTGCAACATTTTTCAAAAACAATGACATTCATTTTTCATAAACATAAATTTTTATTACGTATATATTTCATATGTTTCTACAATTCAATTTTCAAAATAATGTTTAACATATTTTAAGGTTATCATTATCGTTAGAAATAATATTTCTATACGGGCCATATTTTTTTACACATATTTTTACAAATCTCCGAAACGCTTTTTATCAAAACGTCTCGAGTAAATGTATATAAGTAAAATTTCTTTAGTTTCAAATCTCTATTTTATGTCATGAATTCATGATAAATATAAATCTTATTTTCAATTTTCAATTAGGTTTATAGGCATAAATCGAACTAACAACTTTAGCTTTTTAGCTCGGTATAATTTTCGTCTTACATTAAAAACCAATTGAAGTTTTTTAAGGAAACTTTAGCCATAATACATGTTGAATTTCAAGTCAATATAGGATGAATGTGCTATTTTTCTTTTCCCAATTTATAATTTTCATTTTTATAACTCATTTTAATTAAATCAAGTAGTCGTATTCTTAACTTTTGGCCACGATTGAGACCAACCTTATCACAATTGAGGTATGAAAGGGAATAACATTAAGTACCGTTTACTTTTGGCCACGATTGCGACCACACTTATCACGGTCGAGGTATGAAAGGAACGTTAGAAATTAAAGCAAAATTAAACGTGTTTAAAGTTTTAAGTAACGATTGCATTCACCCATAGCATGGTCGGTACCTCTTAAACGAACACAAAAGAAAATTAATTCATATAAAGTCACGGACGAGACCACCCTTATCACGGGCGTGACTAAGTAAATATATTAAACATAAGTCCTTAATAAATCTATATTTGTAATAGTTTAGGTTTGGGAAAGGAAATTTTGTGCTTTGAAATGCCTTGAAACGAAAGATTCAAAAACATGCGTCCTTACACCGTCCCGAATGCTTCAATATAAAAATTGAGATACAAGACGAATGATATATCTCTTTTACACTAGCTAGTTTGATACTTTGCGTATAAATTTACCATGAAAAGTTTTTCTTTCGGTTTAACTAATTTAAAGAGGAATATATGGATATATGTTCTATTTATAAAGAGATTGAGTAAAGAATAAATTCAGTGAAATTTGGCTCAAAAGCTTAAGTGTGGGAGTTTGTTAAGCCCAAAATATACATAAAATATCATATGTAAATACATTAAATTTACATTGAAATCGTGCTAATTATATTCATTTAGAGTACTTTTACGTCTTTATTTACTTCTTTGATGCAAAGTACTTAATTATTTGGTTAAATCCAAATAGGAGCTAAAACGGAGCTAAAACGGAGGAAAACCCTAAATTACGTGCCAAGAATACGTATCAATCAGGAGACCGACTCAAGGAAGACGAGAAACAGTCGAGAGATGGGGAAGAAAGCCCCTGTCGCGACTGAGATTTTCAGAATCTCAGTCGCGACATACGAACACCAGTCACTGGAAATTCGAAGTTTTCAGCTCGCCCCTTCACCCCCTGTCGCGACTGAGATTCTCGGAATCTCATATGAGACAGCGAAGAATTTTGCACAGCTTTCACATGTTTAAATCCAAAAAACGCGTCTGTTCGTTTGGATAAAAGCGACCCTTCACCAGCGGACACGGCCCATCAATTACAACCCTTCACCAACTATAAATAAGTGATTCATTTCAGAAATCAATGTGGAGAAATAGTTAGAGAAATTAGAGAGTTGTTATGTTGAAGAAACTCTGACTCAGAAATGAGTCAGATTAGTTTACATTTCTGTATAAACAAACTTGATGTACACAAGTTGTTATTAGATTAGTTATAAACACAGTAGTATTAGCTTAGTTTCAAAGGTAGATCAGAGACAAGTTTTCATTCTGGTAGTGGACTGACCGGTCTCTATTCTGAAGATTCATCGAGAAGAACTAACGGCTGAAGCGCAAAGAGGTCTGACAAACCTACGGAGTTTGAGGGAAAGATTGAAAATCCGGATCTCAAAGTTTTCGTCAAAATGTTATCCATGTTTCTTCTTCTCTGTTAACTTGTGAAGATTCACAATTCACTAATAATATATTTATCTTATACAATACATTCTTCTTGTTGTTATTTTGATATTGTTCTGACAAAATGATTTTCAAAATGATAAATTGGTGTTTTTATTAAAACGTTTTATACAATCATATTTATAAAGAAACTTTGTTGAACACTTGAAAGAATTAGTTTTTACGGAAGATATGATCGTGACCGCGGCTTATCGGATATAAAATACTAATTTGATTAAGGTAGAAATCTGCTCCGACCCAGAGAGATTTCTACGGTTCAAAGCCATTTAATTGCATAAATTCTTGTATTATTACATGTTCATAATCTTACCAAAGTTATAGTTGCTTTCTTTGCTTAATGTGAATAAGTTTTATACCTTTGATTCATTCCAAATACGAAAGCTTCTGTCTTGTAATTAATTCTCAAGACAGACCTATACTCTAAGTTCAATATAATATTCTTATCTAACCCTAATTAATCCGAACCAATACAATCAATTAAACGATTTTCTTAAGTTAAACCTAAAGTCGTGAATAAAACTGAATTAAAATAAGTTTTAGTTAAAAAGCGTTCTCTGTGGTTCGATATCTTTTATTACTACAAGCGTATACCGTGCACTTGCGAAAATCGCTCAACACCTTCCGCTGCAAATCAAGAACGGGATCCGCGCTACAAGAGGTAACCCGTAAACCCGTTTACTTATTCGGATAAATATATATGTTGTGAATATATGCTTATCCCGACAAATATAATTTTTTTTAAAAATAAAATTATTAAATTTGTAATGATGTAATTTAAATAATTTATTTTATAAAAAAAATCAATATATATAAACATTTTTATATATATATATTTATTTATCCTATTTCAAATCCAATAACACCAATTTATAAAAACAACTCAACTACTATAAGTAATTTGATATAATTTAATTTATATCTAATACTTTTAAACCCAACTATAAATGACATAACAAAGAGGATTAAACCTTTGTTTAGAGTAAAAATGGAACTTAATTTCATGTTTGGTCATGGTTGAAAAATAATTTCAACTAAGAGACTGTTTCTTAAGTATGGTTGAGAAACGTAACCATTCCGGTGCACATGGCGCTGGAATGGTTACCACTGTGCAAGGCTGACTTGCACAGTGAACCATTCCCATGAAGGAATGGGTCAATTTTGTTTTGTACGGGAAAGATCACTGTAGATAGTTCCTTACATATTAATCTTTCCATTCATGTGATATCATTTGAATGGACGGGAGAAAATATTGATACCGACTGATTATAGAATTTTTCACATAATATGATTATAATATGAGTAATTAGTACCGATAGTTATAAAAGTTTGAACAATGTCTCTAAAAGGTCATAAAATTTTAATTTGTTTCAATACAATCAATTAAGTTTGTTGTTGTCCCAATAAACCCACTTTGGACGTTTTCCGATTGTTTTTCCACTTAAATTGATTACGTGATATCTAATCACATGTCTCAACATCATAGGACATAATAAAAAAAAATTAACCACAAATTAACCACAATAAACAAAGATTATCAATTAAATTTTTAACTATGAATTAGCTCACGTGTCATATCGATCGTCAATTAAAATTTGTAGTATATTTTTTTAATATGATAGTGGTATTGACATGACATTGAAATGTCGTGTCAGTAATTTGGCGAATGGCTCCTCCTCCATTAACCAAAGGTCCAGCGTTCTTCGCCTTTAAGAATGGAAAGAATTTCCGTTACCAGCAATCTCACCCATAGACGGTGTATACACATACGAACAAAAAAAACAAATTTAAATAATTTTATTTTACCCATTATAATACCTAAATAGGAATTGTGAATCCTATCCTAATCAATAATTAATAACTAACCTTCATTCTAACGTAAACCACATGTGTCTCAATCTACTACCCTTTCATCACAGCCATTTATATCTAAACTCAATCTAATTCAGCCACGTCACAATAAATAACCAATCACCTGCCGTCCAAATTAAGGGTCCCGCCACTCATCTTAACGACCACACTCCACAGCCGTTGGATATCTCCGATCACATCTTCCGTCGGAAGCTGAAACCGGCAACACGGGCAACTATTCCTCTTCTTAAACCACGGCAAAATACACATCCAATGAAACATATGCTGACATGGCAATTCACAAACATCTCTTCCTTCTTCCATCTCCTCCCTACAAATCACACAATCCCCGCCGCCGCCCTTTTCCACCTCCACCGCCGGAAGCGCCACCACCGCTGCAGGAGCTGCTACTACTTCCGTCCTCTCCTTCTCCACACCAATTCCGCTTCCGATGAACCTCCGGCACCTTGCGATCACCTCAATGTAAGGTAAAATTACGCCGCCGTAATGAACTCCGACGCTTGATTGGGTTAAAACGGTGTCGGAGCAGAGTTTGTGTAAAATCTCTCGCCATTCGGAGTGCGGAGTGGTTTTGAGTAAGTGAGGGTTGTGTTGATGGATGTCGCAGAGGAGGAGGAGGAGGAGGATTGCGTCGAGATCACGGTGTTTGAGTGCGACGGAGGGGAGCGGCGGTGGAGGGAGGAAGTGGCGGGTGAGGTGGTGGAGGGTGAAGAGGAGGTGATTGGCGATGAGGAGGGATTTGTCGGAGAGGGAGAGGGAGTGGAGGTGGCGGAGAGTGAAGGAGAAGGCGGAGGGAGAGGAGAGGAGAGAGAAGAGACGGCGGTGGTGGTGGAGAGAGAGAGAGAGGAGGGAGTTAGTGAGAAGTGAAAGTTGAGGAGGAGGAAGAGTTGAGAGAGCTGAAATTATAGTAATCATAGTCTCTTCTTCATCTTCCATTTTATGGGATCTTGAAACTTAAATGTACTTTATAAAGAGCTTGAACGGAAACTTTGCCTTTTATAATATAAAGGCTTATTACATCAAACTCCCTAAACTAACTTGTAGAAAAAGATTGATTGCACCTTGAATCGGTGATTTTTATGCTTACTTCGTTTTTTATAAAATAAGCTTTATTTTGTTTTTTCTATTATTAGATGAGCCTACTTTGTAAAGAAAAAATAAAGTAAGATTTACTTTGTCAAAAACAAAGCAAGCATAGTCTAACCCTACTGTTTTGTTAGTCTCTTAATTTGTTTAAGGCTTAATACATCATTTGTCTTCTGAACTTGTCCAAAAAGATTGATTGGCTCCCTGAACTTTTAAAGTGTCCCAATAGCCTCCTGAACTTGCATAAAATGTTCAGTTAGCCTACTGAACTTGCGTAAAATGTAATTAATTGATCACTCGGTGGTAAAAAAAGTATATATCTTTGAATGGTTGAATTAAATTGAACAGCTCGGATTATTTAAATAAAAATATATATCTTTTTATATCACATCATATTTACTTAAAATCGTTACACTATTTTTTATCTGAAACAATCGGAATCATAATGGCATTAAGCTTAAATATTCGGGCGGTAAACTTTATACCCTACCTAATATTATGGTTATTAAACTTTAAATTTCAAAACATAATAAAGTTACTAAATTTTTTAATTTCTAACATTATAACCAGTAAATTTAAATTAATGTCTCAAAATGACAGTTGATAATCTCAAAATAGAAAATTCCTAAAGTTGATTATACTCTAAATAACTTTAATCCTTCAACGGTTTAATTTTGATGTCATTTAGGCGCTATTTAGCTAGAAATGAGAAAGTGAATATTTAAAGAGAAAACTCTAAAATTTGTGATTTTGAAAAAAAATATTTCATTTTTTGAGACAATTAACGGTCATTTTGAAGCGTTAATTAAAGTTTAGTGACCATAATATATATTAAAAAATATATAATTACCAATTAAGGTTGACTTGACTGATTAATGGTTTCAAGTCGCTTAAACTAAATATCGACTTCGGGTCCAGTATTAAGTTTAGTGACTATATATATGAAAAAGTATCAAACTACCAATTAAGTATTAAGTTTAGTGACCATAATATATATTAAAAAGTATCAAATTACCAATTAAGTTTAGTGACTATTGATGTGATAATGTTTGAGTGGAGGGGACAATATTGGTTCACAGTATAATTTCTTCAATATTACAAAGAAATTTTATGGTATTTCTAAAATAAATCAGTCTTGACTAAAAGGATTGATGTTTAAGTTTATTTTACATAATTGCATTTTAATTTGAAAATATGTATTATGTTAATACGTAAATATAATATTTTTAAAAAATAAAAATATTATTAAGGCAAAAAGCATCCTGAGGTCCCTGATCTTTCATTGTTTGGTGCAT
Source organism: Euphorbia lathyris (assembly GCF_963576675.1). Lineage (NCBI taxonomy): Eukaryota > Viridiplantae > Streptophyta > Magnoliopsida > Malpighiales > Euphorbiaceae > Euphorbia > Euphorbia lathyris. Next base: position 44,730,040 of record NC_088919.1, on the reverse strand, counting down.
TAAGCCCTCGATCTTTTATTTAGACACATTGAGCCCCTGATCTTTCACCATTTGGTGCATTAAGCCCTCGATCTTTCATTTAGACACATTGAGCCCTTGATCTTTCATATATGAGTGTATTAGGTCCTTCCATAAATCAATTAATATATAGGTTTATTAAGGGCATGTTTGGTTAGGTTTATATAATTGCAGCGTTTCGCATTTTCTCTGGACACTGCAACATTTTGGAGCTTTTCACGAAAAGCTCTTTTCATGAACAGTTGTTTGTAGTTATTTGTTATTGATAAAACTACCCTTCTTATTTCCACAAAATGTGCTTCAATTTTAACATTATTTTTATTTTTAGAACATAATTATCGAAAAACAAGGTTTTATTGTGTTCAATAATTTTTTTATTTTTTATTTAAATTATTTTTATTAATTTGTATAATATATTTTTTATTTTAGAATTTGTTATTTTTAGAACATTATTTGTTGTCACACCAAACATGCCCTTAATAAATCTATATATTAATTGATTTATGAAAGGACCTAATACACCCATATATGAAAGATCAAGGGCTCAATGTGTCTAAATGAAAGATTGAGGGCTTAATGCACCAAATAGTGAAAGATCAGGGGCTCAATGTGTGTAAATAAAAGATCGAGTGCTTAATGCACCAAACAATGAAAGATCAGGGGCCTCAGGATGCTTTTTGCCTATTATTAATTATAAAATGAATTTTTTAAGTGATAAAAATATTATTGATTGTAATTAGAAATTAACAGTGTAATTTAAACAATTTATTTTGTAAACAAAACATCTATATACACACATTTTTTTATATATATTGTTCTATTTCAAATCCAATAACCGCGATTTATAAAAACAACTCAAGTAATAAAAGTCAATTGATATAATATCATTAAAAATGATACATCACATAATAGAAGTTCCAGAATAAAACTTTTCTATGTAAATATTTTTTTTTATGAGTTGAAACTCATACTCGTTCCTCAATTTAGATGATATCACACCAATAATTAAATTGACGTGTCATCATCATCTGAATGGACGAGACTAGTACTGATATCGAAAAAAATATGACATCATTTGAATGGATGGGAGAAAATACTGATACCGGCCGATTATAAAAAAATTCATATAACAAGATTATAATACCTAAATAGGAATTTTGTATCATATCCTATGTTTTGTTAAAATATAAATATAAATTTTTTAAAAGATAAAAAACTTATTAAATTTAAATATAATTTTTTTAAAGATAAAATTATTATTGATTATAGTGAAGTAATCGGTGTAATTTAAAATAATTTATTTTGTAAAAATTCAAAACATATATATATATATATATATATATATATATATATATATATATATATATATATATATATATATATATCCAATAACACCTATTACAAAAAAAATAAATGAATTAATGTAAGTCATTTGATATATTAGTTATATCTAATTCTTTTATAAAAATAAGTCAATTAATGTTCATTCTAGTTCATGCTTGCTATAAGAGCATATTTAGTGTTAGATTGTAAAGTTTGTAACAAATTAAGTGCCACATAGGATTAGTAATAAACGAAAATAACAACCCACTAGAATGAGTTGTTATTTCAAAATTTTATTATGTAAAAAATGATATTAAATAATAAAGAAGGACTAGACAACATTTAACCAAACTTTACTTCAATGGGCAGATTTGCTTCCCACTTGCTTTCCAATGCGTGAGACTCACCTTGCTTGCTTCCCATTTGTTTATATCTACCATGTATTCCACTTTGGTGTGTGGAGAAAGAAACTAAGCCTGATAAGGAGAGAGAAAGAGTTAGTTAATAAATTTAGTAACAACCCTCCTAATGGGTTAGTTACAATTAAATGTACTAATTAACACTAAAGTGATGACCACTAGAGATGGTCTAACAATTCTTTTGCCAAATTTTTGTTTAAAAGCTCCTGAAAAACGTTTGATGTTTCACTCGATCATTCATAAGATGTTTGTATCTTATGGGAGTTCGAACATTTCACCAAACTTAATTTATTTGGATTTGAATCTTGTAATTAAAAAAAAAGTTAATTCATTTGGTATAATATTATGTATACTTAATGTTTTTAAATACAACAATATATTACCTCTAATACATTTGGATTTGAATTTTTACTCTCCAAAAAATGTAATTAATGTATACGTAATCTTTTTAAATACAACAATAAATGATCTATAATATAGACATAACGGGAGAAATTTGCCAACAAAACTTCCTTATATATAATATATTAATATTTCCCCTTTATATGATATCACACCTGGATTTCCTTATATAATAATAATATTTCTATTTTTTCTATTAACGTGACGCCATTTGAATGGACGAACAGATTATTGAAATAAATTTTCATACAATAGGATTAAAATGCCTAAATAAGATTTGATTCGGAATCCTATACTAAATAAGAATTCTCTATTACCCTTCCATCACGGCCATTTATTTATATCTAAACTCCATCTGATTCATCCACATCATCAAGGCCCCGCCACTCATCTTAACAACCACATTCCACAACTGTTGGATCTCTCTGATCACATCTTCGATCGGAAGCTGAAACCGACAACATGGACAAGCGTTCCTCTTCTTGAACTAGGGCAAAATACACATCCAATGAAACATATACTGGCATGACAATTGACAAACATCTCTTCCTTCTTCCATCTCCTCCATACATATCACACATTCCCCGTCGCCGCCTTTTTCCACCTCCAACGCCAGAAGCGCCACCACTGTCGCTAGAGCTGCTGCTACTTCCGTCCTCGCCTTCTCCCCACCAACACCACTTCTGATGAATCTTCGGCACCTTGCGATCACCTCAATGTAAGGTAAAATTATGCCACCATAATGAACTCCGACGCCGTAGTGGGTTAAAATAGTTTCAGAGCAGAGTTTGCATAAAATCTCTCACCATTCGGAGTGAAGAGTGGTTTTGAGTACGTGAGGATTGTGTTGATAGACATCACAGAGGAGGAGGATTGCATCGAGATCACGTTGTTTGAGTGCAATGGAGGAAGTGGTGGTGGAGGGAGGAAGTGGCAGGTGAGGTGGTGGAGGGTGAAGAGGAGGTGATTGGCGATGAGGAGGGATTTGTCGGAAAGGGAAAGTGAGTGGAGGTGGCGCATAGTGGAGGAGAAGACGGAGGGAGAGGAGAGAGAAAGGAGGAAGTGAGTGAGAAGTGAAAGTTGAGAAGGAGGAGTGTTGAGAGAGCTGAAATTATAGTAATCATAGTCTCTTCATCTTCCATTTTATGGGATCCGGAAACTCAAATGTACTTTTATAAAGAGCTTAAAGGGAAACTTGGTCTTTTATAATGTCAAATTTCTACTACTTTCGTGTTCAGTCCACTGGGATACTACCATATTACTTTAACCGCTAGCATGACATTATTTGAATAGAGTAACATTAGAGTTATAACACGTAAATCTAAACCATCAATTCAACCCAGTCCAATCTAACCCAGCCCAATAATTTTATATTTTTATTGGATTTGGTTGAATTTGTTCGAATTGGATTAGAAAATACTGAATGGAATTTAAATTATTCATCCACTCAATCTGAATCATACAACTTACCCATTAAATTATTTTCGACTTCTAAAATTCCTAATTTTCGTTCTCTATAACTTCTTTAGTTTTACTCACCACTGCCGCCATCACGATTTATTTATTAATGAATTATCATGTTTCTCTATTTATTTATTTCATCTTTTTTTCTAATCTGTTTATGTAGTTTTAAAGTTCAGTATATAGAATATGAATCAAGATCAGTGAAAAACTAAGAATATTTCCAGTTAGTTATACATTGCTAATAACCAAAATAGGATTATCTGAATGATTCATAACTAAAATGGGACTAATCTGAATGATTTATCTAAAATCAATTAGAATTGTTGTTAGCCATGTTTACAGGTTCTTCTTCTTCTGCAGAAAATTTTGATTCTTATCTTAATTCGTGGAAACGATTTCGTCTTGTTCTGGCCATGCACTTTTACAATTGCTCTGATACCATGAGAATTTTAGAGAGAAGAGAAACAGAATTGAAGAATTGCATTTATCACTTTAAACCCATACAAGAAAGAATGAACTTCATATTCATTTATATAGAAAAAAAAATAAAACCAAAAGCTAGCAGTTAAACAAAGCATGGAGCATTTAATTGATAGATTTGTAACAATTACAAATCTGTTATGAATAGGAGAATCTGTTAAAAGCCAGCATATTACTCTTTCAGATTTACTTGCAAATATTGAAAACAAATAGCTCAAGATAAATTTCATCAATGGTGTACAACCTTTACCTTAAATTATACTTTGTTGTACAATCTTCAATTTATCTCACTAATATGTACCAAGTTAGAGATGATCTTCCACCATCGTGTATGGCCTATGAAAATGACCGGTCAACGTGCCACATCACCCTTATTTCAATTCTTCTATTTAAAAACATAGGACCCATAATTGTCAAAAGACTAAATTACCCTTTTTTGGGTTTCCTTCCTAATTAACTAAAGGCTCATTTACCTATACATGTTCTATTCAGATACGTTATCTCTCTCTCTCTCTCTCTCTCCATTATTGTTCTCTCTTCTTCGATGGCTTCCAATGTTTGAGGTGTAGAATTAGATCTTAAAAAACCCTAATCGATATAAACACAACAGATTTTATAATGCCTTCAACCACACATAATCTCCATTGATTTGGGAGCGGAATGATCTGCCACTGTGGAATCGAAGCTCCTCTGAGAACTTCATGGAGCGATTCAAATCTAGGCAGAAGATACTTCAACTATATCAATTTCGAGGTAAGAACTCATCTCTTCTTCATCTCATACTCTCTTAAATTTCTGACTTTTTACCCGTATATCTCTTCATCTTATACTCTGTTAAATTCCTGACTTTTCCCCTGTCTAAAATAGAAACCAAATGCTTGCAACTTCTTCGAGTGGATGGACCCAGTTATGGATGGAAGAACAAAATCTGTAATTCTTGGATTATTGAGGAAGCTCGACAGGATTGAAAAAGAAAGTTATAGAGTGAAATGTGAATTAGAAAGGGAAAGTTGTTGTGAAGTAGTTTTGCAACAGAATACAGGGTTGGTGATTGACATAGAAAGAAACAAGGGAAGGATTTGCAAATGGATAGAGATTGTGGCTGCTATAATAGTTGCTCTGTTTATGTTGTGTGTTATGGATTGATTTGGTGAGTGTTATTTTAATGTAAAAATAGAGAATGACTTTGTTAACCTTTTGGAATGTAATGATTATATTTGTGTTGATTAAATGACTTTATGTTGTATCAATTCTTTGTGTAATTTTGTGCTTTGGTTTAAACACGTAATAATGCAGAAACGATATCAAACATTCAAAGATAATGCAAAATAGGAGAGAGAATGTATATGGATAGAACATGTATGGGGAAATGAGCCTTTAGTTAATAAGGAGGGAAAATAAAAAAAAAGGATAATTTAGTCTTTTGACAATTAGGGGTCCCACATTTTTAAATAGAAGAATTGAAATAAGGGTGACGTGGCGCGTTGACCGGTCATTTTAACCGGCCATACACCACAGTGGGAGATCACCTCTAAGTTAGTACATATGAGTGAGATAAATTGAAGGTTGTACACTAAAGTGTGATTTGGGGTAAATGTTGTACACCTTTAATTAAATTTACCCACAAACTCAATCATCGGAGAAGAAACGCCAATTTTGCTTGGTGAGCAAATCGGTGTAAATGGACCACATAGCTTATATATTTATTTGAGTGGATTTCGCTAAAATTCACTTTTCTAATTGGTTAATAAAAAAAAAGACATTCATCCAAAATAGAAGAAGTGTGACTCACCATTGAAAGGAGAAATTATAAGAAGCATCCGGCTCTTCATGTCAAATGCAGGATCTTCCATACATATTTTGTCATGTGATAGACCTAAACATATTATAAGTGATCGTACTATTTTAATTATCAAGCGAGGTCACAATACACATATCCAATTGTGAATTAGGAGTCCTCTAAGTGACATGGAAAATCGAATGCTTAATATAAAAACTCGAAAGAGTTTGTAGATGGAAAATATTGTAGTTTGAAAAGCTCACATCACAAACTAAATTATAAGGTAGAACACTGGTATAGGGAAGAAATTTTGTTCCTACTTTCCTCTTTCTTGCCTATCTCTTATTCAATTTCCGACACGTGCTATAATTATCTTACTTTAATTCTATTAATTTTGATTAACTTTAATTTAAGTAAGATAATTATGACACGTGTCAGAAATTAAATATTACATGAAAATGGAGAAAAAAGAGTTTGGATTTGGTTGGGGTAAAACTAAATTTAACCCTGATGTTTTAATGTAAGTTCAGATTTAGTCTTAACGTATAAAATAATGTGAATTTAACTCTAACGTTTCCAAACAAGATCATTTTTAGTCCTAAATTAGAAAAAATAGTTTGACTGATATTTAACTGTCACTTCAGACCTTCCAAATATCAGTTATGTCTAAGAAGTGTATTACTAACAAAATTACAAAAATTCTATTAAAATGCTAAAAACTAACTACATATAAGTTAATTACAATTTTTTTTGTCAAACTGTCTAAAATATTTATTGTGTTATTAATATAGTTACATAACCATCAACAAAAAAATGTACGAAATTACTCCAATTTATCGACAAACTTATTTAAAAGGTCCGATGTAATAGTTAAATAACAATCAAAACAGCCCTTTCAAATTTTTGATAGCGTAAAGCTAAAATTGGTCTTAGTTGTAAACATTAGAGTTAGGGGGTGTTTTTTTTTTTTTGGTAAGAAGGGAAGAAAAAAAAAACAAACAAACAAAAACCTAACCCGGGATCAGTCTAGGAAGACTGACCCCAATCCTATCCTCAAGAAGAGAAGGTAACAGAAAAGAAGGAGGAACGGAAAGGGTAGAAACACCTAACATCCCCCCATGCCCAGCAGCTGCCAAGCGATCCGCCACGCGGTTTTGCTCCCTATAAATATGGGAGAAGGTAAGAGAATCGAAGGCAGGACGAAGCCTCAAGATGGCTTTAATGAGATTCTGACTCTTAAGACAAACAGCCTGTCTATCCGAAATCCTGTTGATAGCCTCCAAATTGTCAGACTCCACCGAAAGTCTTTTAACACCCATGCGAATGGCGAGTTTAATGCCAGACAAGATCCCCCAGAGCTCTGCAGTAAAGGAGGAGCCCGTACCTAAGTTATGGGTAAACCCAGCCAGCCAGGCGCCACCAGCATCCCGAAGAACTCCACCAGCAGCAATTCTGCCATTACTAAGGCAGGAGCCATCCGTATTCAACTTGACAACCCCTTCCCTGGGCTTCCTCCAACCAACTAACTGGACCTCTTTAACCGAGGAGGGGTGAACCAGGGGCTCTCCTTCAAAACTCTTTGTAATAACAGAGAGTTTTTTCGAGAAGTAAAACTGGAGGTCAGTAATAAAGACAGTCTTCTCAGCAAATAACTCTTCATTCCTCCATTTCCACATTTGGTGACAAATAATAGCGAAGAGAATAGCCCCGTGCTCCATACTGGCCAACAAATTCCCATTAACGCCTTCAGAGAACCAGTCAATATCAGAGAACCCCATAAAGGAAGGAAGGATGTGGTGAGGAAGGACCCCTTCCCAAACCTTTCTACTATTCGGGCAATCCCTCAAAGCATGGCACAATGTTTCCACATGGCCGCTGCATCTGCTACAGGCACCAGATACAGCCAAGTGCCTTCTGTGTCTATCTGCATTCGTGAGGAGCCTGTCTTTGACTCCCAGCCATAGGAAACTCCTAATGCGGTAGGGGACTTTGAGGGCCCAAATGGACTTCCAAATTTCCAAAGGAGGATCAGCCCTATTAGGGGTAAAAGCTTCATAGGCCGATTTGCAAGAATAAGAACCATTATTAGTCAAGGCCCAGCAGTGTCTGTCCTTATCCTCCTCCTGATTACTAATCTTCACACCTCTAATATTAAGGAGGGTCTCCAGGCTAAGAAAGGAGTCGAACTTAGACCAGATCCAGTCTCCCTCCGAGTCCACCACATCAGCAATTCTCCAGGAGAGGAGATCATTTGGCGGAGGGGCGATGCACACCTCAATCAACGGTTTGTCACCAATCCAGGTGTCATACCAGAAACTAATGGATCTCCCATTACCCACCTCCAAGCCAATCCCCGTACAGAACTCAGCAAAAACAGCACTAAGCCCTTTCCAGAGGAAGGAACAGCTGACAACCCTCTCCTTCGGGCCACCAAAGATTCTATCTTTCCTATACTTGCCGCACAGAAGACGAACCCAAAGGGAGGAGGGGGATTGCCACATTCTCCAAAGAAGCTTCATTAACAGGACTTTATTATTGTCCTTAGCTTGCCTTATACCAAGACCCCCTTTTCGTGCTCCTGTTTGCATTTTCACTTCAAAATGGAGAGTTTTTGGTGTTTGGTTAGTGGTCTCCTGTTTGCCTTTTACACCTGAAAAGCAAGCATTAGGTGTTTGGTTAGTGACCTCTTGTTTGTCTTTTACACCTGAAAAGCAGCGTTTTACAAAAGCAGAGAATTTTTGCTTTTTAGAAAAGCAACTTTTTCCAACAGCAAACCGTAACAGCAAACAGTAAGAAGCAAGAAGCAACAACAAACATCAAACAACAAACAATAGGTAAAACAAACAGACCCTTAAATTTAAACCATTTTATACGCTAGACTAAATGTGCACTTCACTTGAAACGTTGGGGTATTCTGAATTTGGTTGGAATTGAGGAATTGGATCAAGAGAAATAGGTGCGGCAACGTGGAAAAATCTTGGGATAGTGAAGTAGTTGTTGTGAGCACATGGAAGAAAAGGAGAGGAATATATGTTTGTTTGTTCACATTTATATGTAACTATACTAATAATTAACCAAATAAATAGCATTTGGGCCATCAATTAATGGATTTTTTCTCTTGTCCCCTATCTCTATATCTCCATTATTGCAATGATAAACACAAAAAATAACTCATGCCTCTTTGAGTCTTGTCACCCTCCCAATTATACTCTTTTGGAATGTGTAATTTACACCATTTCACATTATTATTCGTTCTATATTAATAGTGCTAAGTTTTGTGAGAGATCTAGGAGCAAATGCTTTTTTCAGAGTAGGGCCGGTTCTGGGCATAGATTAGGAGTGCATTCGTTTAGAGCAGATCCTGACAATATAGGATCTAGACAAAATAAGTAATAAGGATCTTTTTAATAATAAAAAATTTATACAAAGTTCTTTAATTTTTTTATTAATAGGTTTCGGAAAGAAATAGGTTCCCCTAGACAATTTTATCACTATTTATATTAAAAAAAAAATTCATATATGCATGTAAAGGCTAAATTTTTTGGGCCCCTTCCAGCCCTGGACCCTAGGCCGGCACACTCCGAGCCTATGCCCAGGGCCGGCCCTGCATCCGCTCAGGGACCTAGGGTCAAAAGTAGCTCGATTTTTTTTACTAATTCTTTTTATTATAAATAATCGGATAAATAATTTATTAGTCCCTTACTTTTTACCTAACATACTATTTAGTCCCCTAATTTTAAAAACACATTATAAGGTCCCTAACTTTTGCCAATATTAACCCTTTGGTCCATTTGTCTAGTTTTTTTAGACTTGTAATCGTTATATTTTAACACAAACAGATATATATATAAAATAATAGAGTAATATGATCAACTTGTATTATATTGTGGTTGTCCTAAAAGCTAAGATATGTTCGGTTAAAAACCTAAAAAAATAGAAAAAATGACCACGAGGTTAATATTGGCAAAAGATATGGACCTTAAAATGTGTTTTTCAAAATAAGAAAACTAAACAGTGTATTAAGTAAAAATTAGAGGACTAATAAATTATTTACCCTAAATAATCTTAAATTTCTATTTTAAATTTTTAAATACAATTTTTATTATTAAAAGTTGTTTATCTTTTATTTCGTTTAGGATCCATAGAATATTAGAACCGAACATATTTGCGAGTAATGGTTTTTAGGGGACATCATTATAAGTTTGTAGCAGCCAAATATTGGGAAATATACAACAACTTATAAAGTAAGCATAATTGAAAAAAGCTTCACACTCAAGGAACAAAGATGGCCCTCTCCTCTCCTCTCACTTAGCATGCTTGCTTTGCTACTCAACATAATTTCTGGTCACCGCCAATTAAGGCTTGCTTTTTTTCTTTTATTACTAGAGATGTTGTTGGTAGTAACGGATATATATTAATTAGATCTGTCCACACAGGTCGGACCTAACGGATTTTTATGTAAAAACATTCATTTAATTTATGTCCAGTTCATTATTAATTTAAGCGGGTTTGGTCCAGGATGGGCTCGGATTTAAAAATTAAATTTCAAATCTAATCCATATAAACCTACCTAAAAATATATACATAATTTTCATTAAATAAAATAAAATTTATATTTAAAAATAAATATTTAATATATAAATATATAAATTTACTAATTAATATTAATAGACGGTCCGGGTTGAACCGGCATGTGCTATTTTTTTAATCAATTTTTGCCTAAAATATAGACGGATTTTAGCAGATCTGGACCGCACCGGGTCTAAGTTCAATTTTCATTGTCCAAACCTAACCCAAAAAGACACGGAGATGGATGGGTCGGACGGGTACCCTGGCCCATAGACAGATCTGATATTAATTGATTTTTGATGTTGTCAATCATAATCAAACATTTTATATTTAATATTTGAAATAAAATAATAATAATAATAACAGACACTTGGAATCTGACTCTGTTTACACCATTTTTAATGAGTTTTTTTTTTTTTAATTCTCGTAACTGAATTCTCACTATATGAGTAGGTCAATTATATATAATACCAACCTAATATGACATCACACACATCATACACGTGATATCAGCACTATCCCTTTAGACAAAAACATCACGTGCAACAGAGTCCGCCTAAAGGCGATTTTAGAAGCTCCAGCCTCTTGCTAGGATACTGACATCTTCAACTCATAAGGATTCCTAGTTAGTAAAAGCATCGGTCTAAAAGCCCTATATGTAGACAGATATAACCACCAGATATGGTACGTTAACAATTATCTTACAACTAGTCCATACTTTCAAACTCTTCCTAAATCATCAAATTGACTTGGATATCGGAGCGGGTTTGCCATACTCCGGCCTCGTCTGACCTGTGATTATATTTTACAGGTAAATGTTGAGGAAGTTCGTAGAGACATTGGGACACGTGTGCACAGTTCAGATACTCAGTTATCACAACCTATTAATGAATATTTAATTTTTTTTTCACTTTTTAAGTCGGTAGTTACTAATTTGTTTGCGCTCTTATCATTGCGAAGACTGCATTCAGTTGAGAGGGTGGTTTTGTTGCATAAAGCCTCTTCGAAAGTGCATACAAAAGTTAGTAAGATTAGTGGAGAAGTAATTAAAAAGAACATGAATGGTTACTAATCATGAAAGCTATAAAAAGTTTATTTGTTTCTCATTTGCAAGTCGAATAGTTCAAGTGTGTCGGGTTTACCCATAGCTCTTTACAAAAGATCTTTCAATCACTCATGGTTCAAGTGTGTTGGGGTTTACCAAAAGGTATTACATCATTCAGGATATCCATGAAGGAATTTGCAGAGGCCATAAGGAGGCATTTTGGTATGATGAAAAAGCAAAATCAATTAGTACTCCACTTTCTTCTCATTTCAAGCTCAAGGCAACTCTATCTCCTGAAAGTGATGAAGAATAAAAATATTTGTCAAATGTTCCATATGAAAATGCTATTGGTAGCTTGATGTATGCGATTGTGTGTATGAGGCCGACATTTCACAAGCAATTGGAGTTGTGAGCAGGTATATGCATAACCCTAGTAAATGACATTGGCAATATGTGAAATGGATTGTATATCCAACATAATGTGGATGTTGGTTTGATGTTTGAGTGGGATGAGAAAGTTAGCAAATACATAGTTGGATATTGTGATTATGATTATGCTAATGATTTAGATAACCGACAGTCAACTACTGGTTATTTGTTTACTTTAGCAAAGACACCAGTTAGTTGGAGGAGATCTACATTACATTCAACAGTTGCTTTGTCTACAACATAGGTGAAGTACATGGCAGTTGCAAAGGTCGTTACCGAGGCAATTTGGCTTCACGGGTTTATGAAAGACTTCGGATCTGGCCAGAAGCATGTTAAAGTGTTATTTATTTAGTAGAAAACCAAGTTTATCATGCATGAATAAAGCAATATTGACGTCCAATATCATTTCACAAGAGAAATTCTTAAAACATGTCAAATACAGTTTTAAAAGATTCTGACCGTTCACAATCCCACTCATATAGCAACAAAGGTGGTAACATAAATCAAATTTCAACATTGTTTGAACTTGACTAAGGTTCTCAAAATTTGAAGGTTGCATTTGACGACACTACTAAATTTAGAAAATGATGGAAAACAAATTTGATTGGAATTCAAAAGATCATGACAATTGACAATTTTGACAATTGACTTATTTTTTCAATTGGCATTTTTGGCAATTGACTTATTTTTTCAAATCTCACATTGCTTAGTTTTAGTTTTGCAAAGGATTCCCAAGATAATATAAAGAACTTTAGATCTTTAGGAAAGACATCCCAAAAACAAGCCTTCTTTAATTTTAAGGCAAAGTTGTTTTCTTCTTTATTGTAAATAAATATATTGCTCATTAGTGAAATATAGACAATATTGATCGAACCTCGTTAAATTGTAGTGTTCTCTCAATAATAACTGTTTTCTAATGGTTGAAAGCATCCCAACTGTAAAGGGCGGCCCGGTGCAAGGGTGTACTGGGAGCAAGCCTTCTCCTGCCAATTTTTTTGGCAAGAGGCCGCTCCTAAGACTCGAATCCGTGACCTCTCAGTCACACGACAACAACGTTTACCGTTGCGCCAAGGCTCGCCTTCAAAGCTTCCCAACTGTATGATGACAAAATTCTGGTAACTGCATTTGATCCCAGATATAACTTGAACAGAAGATTGGAGCAATCAAATAAATTATAGATGGAATGAATTCACAAAATCTCTGAACAATTTTCCCTAAATTTGTCCATTGCAGTGAAGCTATGCAGTCCTTTATTAGTTTCTATCCAGCTACTGCCAGGGACCTTCTTTAACCCAATTTCATTCATCCTCTTTCTAACCTCATCAGCTTCTTCCCATCTCCCTGCCTCGGAATACAAATTCGCCATGATCGTGTAGTTTCCAGTATTTTCGGGTTCGATTTCAAACAAATGATCACAAACAAACTTGCCAAGTTCAACATCACCACAAACAGAAGCTCCCTGAAGCAAAGCACCCCAAACTTTTGCACTTGGTTCAACTGGCATTCGCGAAACAAATTCTCGAGCTTCAGATAGCCTTCCTGCCCTGCTTAGAACACCTACCATGCAAGCATAATGTTCCATCAACGGCTGAATACCGTATCTCTTAGGCATTGCATCGAAGATCTCTCGAGCTTTAACTACCACCCCGGAATGAGCACACGCTGCCAAAATTGTCGTGAAGGTGACCTCGTCCGGCTGAATTCCACTATCCAACATCTCATGGAAAAGACTGAGAGCTGTATTAGGATCTCCATGGACAGCATATGCTGAGATTATTGCAGTCCAAATAACCAAGCTCCTACATTTTGATCGATCGAAAACTGTCCTTGACTTGCAAAGATGTCCTAACTTTCCATACATATTAATAATTGCAGTTGCAACATAGATACTCTGATCATAACCATTTTTAACAGCATAAGAATGCATTTCTTTCCCATCTTTTATGTTTGAGAATGCAGGAAGTATGCTTGAAATTGTCACAGCATTTGGTCTAAAACCAAGGGCCTGCATTTCTCTAAACATATCGAAAATCCCCTCACGCCGGTTGTTCTGTACTAAACCCGAAATCACTGCATTCCATGTACTCAACTGTTGAGTTCTCATTTGTCTAAACAGATCCAAACTTTGATCAACATATCCATGAGTCATCAAACCGGATATGAGAGAATTATAGGTAACTTCATCCTTATCAATCATCTCATCAAACAATTCCCTAGCATAATCTAAACTCCCACATTTCGCATAAAATCCAATCAAAGCATTACAAAGAGAAACATCAATTTTAACATTGTTATGAACAACAAAATTATGAACTTCCATTCCAAAAGCAAGATCCGTAGTCTGTCCACAAGCTTGAAGAACAGAGACAGCAGTAAACTCATTAGGCCTGAAACCAGAATAATCCACCATTTCCCTATACAAACGTTTACAATCATTATAATTCCCCGCCTGAGAATACCCTGAAATCATTGAATTCCAAGTCACTGCATCTCTCACCCGCATTTTATCAAACACCTTTCTCGCAGAAACCAAATCATCACACTTCGAATAACAAGTAAGCAAAGCATTCTCAACAAATACATCAGCAACAAATCCCCTTCTCAGAGCAAAGGCATGAACCTCCTTAGCCAAAATAACACAATCAGACAGAAAACTGGATAGTGACTTCAAGAAACATGTAATTGAAATATTATCAGGCGCTGCAATCCCTGAATTGGAACAAACTAACAAAGAGAAAAGGCTAAATGCATCTGCGTGGCGATTGTGTAGAGAGTAGGACATGAGCATCGCATTAAAAGAGAAGGTGTTCTTAAGGGGAATTCGATCGAACACTTGACGGGCATAAGCAAGATGATTGGTTTTGGAGTAGAATGAGATGAGCTTGGAAGCAAGGTAATTATCAGGCGCAACAGAGAATAGGATAAGTCGAGTGTGGAGTTGCTTACCTTGACGAGTTAGACGGAGATCGGCTAAGTACTGGAGGAAGCGACCGTATAACCCACAGTCGAGGCCGGCGGCGGAGCTCAGCAGACGGCCGTCCAAGATTTTGTTCTTCATTCATTTGGCAATTGGGCCTCTCGGCTCCGAAGTTGAAATGTTTATCATTTTATACATGCTAAAACGCTGCGATTTGTGAAAAAGGAAATTACACCGAAAATCAGATTCTAATTTTTATTTACAATTATGAAAATCGTTTTTATGTATTTTATCATTATATGATTTTAAATCTTAAAATATCAGAATATCATAATTTTATTTTTGTTTTTGTCAAATTTTCAGTTATTCAGTTACAGGAAATAAAAACAGTTTTAAAAAAACCCACCAGATATGACATTTAAATAAATTTGTTTAAGGGTCTGACACAGTTATAAATAATTTGTTAATTCTGACCATTATGTAATTTACCCTTTGTGAAAACCCGACTCACCGAATCAGGGCTGACTCTGAGATTTTAGAGGCCCGGGGTGAATTACCAAATGAGATCCTAATAAATAAATGGAAATAAAAAAATAAGTAGAAAAGTAAATTGTGTAAAAGAAGATTATTTTAACATTTTTCTTGTTACATTTAACAAAGGGTAAATAATTTATTAGTGCCCACTTTTTTACCTAATACACTGTTTTGTCCTTCTATTTCAAAAAACACATTATAAGATCTTTCAACAACAACAACAATAAAGTCTTAGTCCCGAAATGATTCAGGATCTGCTAACATGAGCCAACATATGAAAATCGTGCAATCAAGTCGTGTCAGCGACACAAATTCTCTCCATCCACTCTGTCCATCCACTACCATATTCTCCTCAATCCCAGATAAACTAGTATCACTCTCGATCACCATCCTCCAAGTTTGCTTTGGTCTACCCCTACCCCTCACCACTACATCCCTTTTGCCACTCTTCAGTCCTCCTAACCGGCGCATCAAGCGCTCTTCGTCTTACATGGTCAAACCACCTTAGTCGGTTTTTCCCTCATTTTATTCTCAATTGATGTAACCCCTACTTTTGTCCTAATTATTTCATTACCCACTCTATCCTTTCTCGTATGACCACACATCAATCTCAACATACGCATCTCCGCCACCGACATCTTATGAATGTGACAGTGTTTCACTGCCCAACACTCCGTACTGTATAACAATGCTGGTCAGATTGTCGTGCGGTAGAATTTTCCCTTCAATCTATTAGGCATGCCGGGGTCACAAACGAAATCTGTAGCACTCTTCCACTTCGCCCAACCAGATTTAATCATGTGAGCAACATCCCCATCTACTTCTCAATCCGTTTGGATAATAGATCCTAAATACCGGAAGCACTCTGAGGTCTGAACAACTCTCCCATCTAGGGTGATTGTCCCTGCCTCCATACTCCTATCGTTGCTAAACTTACACTCTAAATATTCTGTCTTACTTCGGGTCAACTTAAAGCCTTTAGATTCTAAAGTTTGTCTCCATAGTTCCAACTTCCTCTCCACACCTTCTTTCGTCTCATCAACCAACACAATATCATCTGCAAACAACATGCACCATGGTATACCATCTTGAAGTGAACTCGTTATTTCATCCATAATGATGGCAAAAAGAAATGGGCTTAGTGCAGAACCTTGATGCACTCCAATCGTAATAGGGAACTCTTCAATCTTCCCAACACTGGTACGTACACTGGTGCATGCTCCCTCATACATGTCCTTTATGATTTCAATATATTTCCGCGAAATGCCTTTCCTTATTAAGGCCCACCAAAGTACTTCCTTTGGTACCTTATCATATGCATTCTTCAAGTCAATGAAAACCATATGCAAATCTTTCTTCTTATTTCGATAGTGCTCCATTAATTGTCTCATTAGATGGATGGCTTCCATAGTTGATCTTCCCGGCATAAAGCCAAACTGGTTTTCCGAGATCTTCACTGTCCTCCTTAGCCTTTGTTCGATCATTCGCTCCCAAAGTTTCATAGTGTGACTCATTAATTTGATTCCTCGATAGTTGGCACAATCTTGGACATCACCTTTGTTCTTATACAAATGGATTAGGATACTTTTCCTCAATTCTGATGGCATCTTATTGTGTCTCCAAATTTTGTTGAAGAACGTCGTCAACCATTCGATTCCTCTCTCTCCCAAACATCTCTAAATCTCAATAGGGATGCCATCAAGTCCTATTGCTTTCTTCAATCTCATTTTATTTAATGCCATTTTGACTTCACCCTTTTGAATTCTCCGCATGCAGTCACGATTTATCATATCATGAGGGATACTTATATGACCAACATCTTGTCCGCAATCTCCATTAAATAAGTCATCAAAATAGGACCTCTATCGTTCATTGATATCCTTATCTCCAACTAGGACTTTTTGGTCCACATCCTTCACACATTTAACTTTTCCGAGATCTCACGGCTTCCTATCTCTCATCCGAGCAATTCTATATATGTCTCTTTCCCCTTCCTTTGTATCCAACCTTGTATATAGATCCCGATTCACCTTTGCTCTAGCCTCTCGTATGACCTTTTTTACTTCTCTTTTAGCCTATTTGTACTTTTCGTAGTTCTCATCACTCATGCATTTCCCTAATATTTTATAGGATTCTCGCTTACTCTTTACTGTTTGTCGTACTTCTTCTGTCCACCAAGATGTGTCCTTACCCGGTGGCATGCTACCTTTAGATTCCCCTAGAACTTCCTTCGCTACTTCCTTTATACTATGCTCCATCTTAGTCCATATCGAACCTATATCTATGTCCATATTAGAAGTCCAATATATTTTTTGGCCATCTCATCCACAAATTTTTGTTGATTCTCCCCTTGCAGTTTCCACCACTTAATCTTAGTCTCCACTTGTGATGTTCGTTTTCTTATACATCTCCTACTTTGAAAATCAAGCACTAATACTCTATGTTGGGTTGTCGTACTCTCACCAAGGATCACCTTACAGTCAATATAACTCTTCCTCCAAGCACTCCTTACTAGGAAGAAGTCGATTTAGCTCGCATTATCGCCACTCCGATAAGTCACTAAGTGGGATGTTCTTTTCATAAACCATGTGTTCATGATACTCAAGTCATAGGCTGATGCGAATTCCAAAATATCATTTCCTGCTTCATTTTTATCTCCAAAACCATGCCCTCCATGAATATTCTCAAACTCATCTCGCCTAGAACCCACGTGTCCATTGAGATCACCACCCAGTACCATCTTTTCATCCCTAGGAACCTGTTGCACCACTTCTTCCAAGTCCTCCCAAAAAGCTTGTCTTATAGAGACATCTAATCCTATTTGTGGCGCATATGCACTTATGACATTCACAACCTCATCCTCTATCACGAGCTTAACACTCATAATTCTATCGCTCTTTCTAGACACCGCTACTACATCATCAATATACTCTCGATCAATAAGAATACCTATTCCATTTCTACCCTTATCCTTTCCTGAGTACCAAAGCTTATAACCCCAATGAGCTATCTCTCTAGCCTTAGCTCAAACCCACTTAGTTTCTTGTAGGCACATTATATTTATTCTCCTCCTCTTCATAACATCTACAATTTCAACTAATCTTCCTGTCAAAGAGCCTATGTTCCATGTCCCAAACCGTAACCTACTACCCTACCCCTACCATTACCGTTACCCTGGACTAGCTTATTTACCCGCAACCCTTGCATATTTGACACCACCCCCGGGTCCTGGGATGGCGCGCCGCTTCGGGCGACGACCTAACAACCCTTGCACATTTTTCACTACACTCGGGTCTAGGAAGTGCAACGCATCGCTGAGTAGGGAACGCCCCCACAATATTCATATTCTGGTTCATGTCATAAGATGTGGCTAAGTTTTACGCTGGCCGCCACAAACCTACCGCAACCCTCCTCCTTTGTCCGGGCTTGGGACCGGCTGTAAATGCCACAAAGTGACCCTCACAGGCGGAGTTACATTATAAGATCTTTATCTTTTATAAATATTAATCACTTAGTCGTTTTGTCTAATTTTTTTAGCTTTTTAACCGTTATATTTGGCATAAACAGATAGCCAGAAAATAACAGAGTTACGTGGCTATTTTGTATCTACTATAACTGTACTGAGAGCTAAGATATATTCGGTTAAAAATCTAAAAAAACTAGACAAAATGACCAAATTGTTAATATTGAAAAAAAATAGGGATCTTATAATGTGTTTTTCAAAATAGATGGACTAAATAGTGTGTTAGGTAAAAAGGCGGGGACTAATAAATTATTTATCCTTTAACAAAATATGTAATAAAAACATTTTATATTGCTTTAAGTATCCAATTTCTTATACAAAATGATGTCTATAAGCATTTCTAAAAGTAAATTTCTTAAATTTAATAAATTATGAAATCATTCTAATAAATTTTATGCTTTTTACGATACAAAGCATGATAACAGAAAAATGAAAAAATCAAATTTGAAAATCACATCATTTAACGAGGTTTAGCGTCAAAGTTCTTGAAATTGGAAGATTTTGATACGTTTTTTTCAAACTTCTTTTGAAGTCCGAGTAAATCAGAATCTGATAGAGTTTCTCAAAGACAACAAAAAATGCTATTAGTAATTGGAAGTTTCACAGTGGGGTGATTAGAAAACAAAATTGATTATATAGCTGATGAATTGAGAAGATGAACTGAGGATGTAGGATGAATTGGAGTGTGATTAAAAAATAGAGAGATAAATTATAAATTTTTGTTGGTATTGATTGGTAAGAAAGTTAATTATAAAAATACTTTGAGATAAATTAGTGAATTGATGCCCAAAGTTTTTATTAGGAAATTTGGAAAGAATCCGAGATAAATTAGCGAATTTAGAAAGACTATTTAATAACTAATACCAACGCTTTTTATTTAGAAAAACTAATTTGGAAAGAATCTAATACCAACGTTTTTAATCACTGTAATTTTTTTTTTTAAATTTAATCAAATATAATTTAATAGATACTAATACATTACTATAATTGGCCCTTCTCATCCTTCGACCCGGACGTCCCTCTTGTCCCTGCTCAGGGACGAGCCTGCACCGAATGAGAAGAAATACTGTAACTGTAAAAAGGAACTGCGACTCCGATTATGAATCTGGTTTTCAATCTGCTGGAGAAAAGAATGTTTCGGAAACATCTTCATCGAAACTGAGATATCAATTTCAGCTTGCAAATTACAAATTTACAATTCTCTTCACTTTGGTAAGCACATTTCGATCGATTTTATATATAGGAAATTTTGGTTTTTGTTTTTGAAGTCTTTATAAATATGATTCCTGTACAAATTGTTCTTCGTACCAATCGGAATTAGTTAAAATTGAATGAGATTAGGGTTTGCTTGACCTTGTATGATTCTTCAAAAATAGCCGAACCTGTTTCTTATTATAATCAACAACCGATACAATTCCTGAGAAGATGTTTTCAGCCATTCTCGTTTTCTGAAGAAATCAAACTCTGCGATAATTGTCAGGTTTCATGGTGTTTCCTTCATCTTTTACATTTGGATGGCACAAATTGTTGAAATTGGGAAGTTGTATATTGTCTCAAGAGCTAAATTTCTTTCTCCTTGCTTAACATTGACTATTTGCTATTCTTATCCCCTTCCCTTTTAGTTGGATGTCTCCTGTGTTAGTAGTTTCGCAAAGTTCACCTAAGTTAGGGTTATCAATTTCTGACACTATAACATGAGTTCTAGAGACAACCCTTTTGGCAAGATTATGAATTTTTTGTTATTTATATCATGTGAAATATATATAGATTACATTACACGATTATGAAATTGATGACACCCCCAACTTAATTACTATTTTAGATTGACCATCTCTCATATAGGAGACTAGCCTTTTCAGCAGTGTTGCGTGTTTCGTGTCTGTTTCCATTTTAGCCTTTGTTTGGGAGTTTGAAGGTTAATGGAAATGAGAGTTAAAGGAGGTAATGGAAAGAGGAGGGAAGTGATGGAAAGAAAAGTTAAAAATTAACCTTGTTTGGGAGTTTATAGAATGTAAATGAGGTTAAATGTTTAACCTCTTTTGGGAGTTTAAATATGGAGGGGAAGGAAAGTTAAATTTACTTTGCAGAGACAATAAATTTTAAAAATGTTTATGTTACTCCCATTAACCTCCAATTTAGAGGTGCCTTTGTTTGGGAGTTGGGAGGTTAAGAGAGGTGAGAGTTAATGGAGGTAATGGAAAGGGAAAGGAAGTGATGGAAAGGAAAGTTAAACATTAACCTTGTTTGGGAGTTTATAGGATGTAAATGAGGTTAAATCTTGAACTTTGTTTGGGAATTTAAATCTGGAGGGGAAGGAAGGTTAAATTTACTCTGCAGAGTCAAAAAATTTTAAAAAAGTTTACGTTACTCCCATTAACTCTCAATTTGGAGGTTAGAGGAAGTAAAGATTTAACCCCATTAACCTCCATTAACTCTCAAAAAATAACTCCCAAACAAGGTTAACTTAATACTTAACCTTCCATTACTTCCATTTACTCCCATTAACCTCCTCCCAAACAAGGGCTTAGAGTTTGGAGGTTAGAGGAAGTAAACATTTAACTTCCATTAACCTTCATTTACTCTTAAAAAACAACTCCCAAACAAGGTTAATTTGATATTTAACCTTCCATTACTCCTATTAACCTCCTCCCAAACAAGGGCTTAGTTTCCGTGTAACATAGAAAGCAACTAGTAGAAAAACATAAACGAAATTAGAAATTTGTGAGCTTTTCATGGTAGGAACAATAAGTAGACAGATTGAATGGTTGTAATGCCTATTAAGCAACAAGCAAGGCTGATGAGCATTTGCTTTTTCAGGACTTGAGGATGATTTGGAGTTTCTTCGGCTTAGAATTTGGGAAGTGTGGATGAAACAAATTTCGTTCGAACTTAAACTTGTGTAGGTAGGGCTTGTTTTGACTGCTTTCACATCCTTTTCACGAGTTCGTTGAGTTCCCTTTTCGTTTCTAAGTTTGTTGTACTACTCGAGGCTAAGTGCTTGTTTTTAACTGTTGTTTACTGTTTGCTGTTGTTATTACCTAATAGATGTTAGATGATTTTCCTTTTAAAATAGCTATAAACAGTTGTTTCTCAATCCTAATCAAACACTCTATCTCCAATGTTTAGGGTAAAACAACAAAAAGGAGCTACAAAAAGGAGAACTAAACGGAACCTAAGTCAGGAAAACAGAAATATGACGAGAAGCAATTGTTACAGCTATCGTGATTCGAATAATGTAGTGACTATTAGAAACTTGAAGCTTCAGCATAGATAGTTTGATAGTCATTTGGCAATCTTCTTACAAAGTATTTAGTTCAGAAAAATCTTGATTAATTTTGTTGCCAGTTTCTAAGCTCGATTTCAAAGCATCATTGTATTCGATTTTTACATTTTGAGGTTGTTCGACACGCTATTTGACGCGGAACACAAGTACTAGATATGGATAATATGAGTCCAGAGTCAGAGTTTTCGCTTACTGGTGTTTTCAAGTTACCAGGAGAACCTGCTGTACTTATTAACGGCGTGCCAGACATCAACCAAAGTGGCAGCTCTTGTGTTCTTGCGAATTCTAGTACCGATGAAGAAGTACAACAAAAGATTAGTGGCGATGCAGAATTTGTTGGAGATACTAACTTTGGCAAATGGTTGGAAGGAAGGGAAATTCAGAAGGAGTTTCGGGGGGAGTACTACGCTGGTAAGGTGAGTCAGTTTGACGCGGAAACTGGGTGGTATAGAGTGATGTATGACGACGGGAACTTTGAAGATTTTGCGTGGAGAGATTTGGAAGATGTTCTGGTTCCTTTGGATATTACAGTTCCCCTGAAAACATTAGCACTGAAAATCATCAACAAGGGTTCGAAAACCGTTCATAAATCTGCGAAAAGTGCGAATCAGCCGCCTAGCATTAGTAAAGTTAAAAGCTTAAAAAGCAAGGAGACTGCAAATGGTGGTATATGAACAGAAACTTTAATAACAGAACTACAGAAGGCCATGAACATGAACCACTGGCTCTTATATTTGTAAAGTACAGTATGATGATTTTTAGCTAGAGCAGTTTTCTGGATCCTTTTTTACTAAATTTTTTTGTTCAAGAACAAATAATATATGCACAATTTGTTTGTATTTTTTCGATTGATTTGTTGTGAAGTTCGTGTATTTATCGACTTAGTTGGATGACTCAACGTTAAGTTTCGATCTCTCTCTTTTTCGCTTTCATTTTCGTTTTTTAGATCTATTCTCCCTAAATCAGACGGTGACTTTCACAAAAGAGGGCTGATCTTGCGACCATAGTAAGAGGGAAGATCGGGGGTTTTCAAGAATTTGAGGAGCATTCCGTCTCTAGCCAGATCTGTCGGAATTTCGGAGGGTTATAGACTGTGAGAAAGACGGAAAGATAACATTTTCAATAGTAGATGTGTTTTTAATTTTTCGTACATCCGTTGCATCAATGATTGCCACTATCTAATATTTGGCTGAAATGTAATCTTGATGTTGCTTGTTTTGTACATTATTTCAGTTTTAGTTTTGGATGTCTCCGGGGATGACTATAATTGATTTGAGTGTGCAATTTGGATATGTTTTCATGGATTTCTCAACGGATTTACTACTGAATTTCTGGATTATGAGATTTTTTTTTTTAATTGTATTCAAGGATTTGGTTTGGAGACTTTGTTAGTTTCTTTTTGATACTACTATGTTTTTTTTCTTCTAAAGGATCAGCAAATCTGATAGCCTTTTCTGTTGTTCGGATGTTGACTCTTCATTTTGACTACACCCCCTCCTTTTATCAATGAAAGTGATCACTTTTATAATAATAAAAAAAAAAAAGTAAAGTTCAAATAAAACCCCTATGGTTTTACTAATTTTTAGATAAAGGACTGTGGTTTATTTTTTGTCAAAACGAGGATTGAGGTTTTTAACTTTAACAAAATAAGGATTTTTTCGATTGATACTATTAAAATCACCTTTGACGACTTCAAAAATGACATATTTTAAGAACTACTAATATTTTAAGCAATTTTAATTCTTCAACTTTTTTATTTTGAGATTGTTTAGATGATGTTTGGTAAAGAGAGAGAAAGTTAATGTTTAGAGAGAGAAAGTTCCAAAAAAGATGATTTTCGAAAATCGAAAATGCAGTTCCATAGAAAATATGACATTGAACAACTTTAATTCTTGAAAATTTTCATTTTCAGGTCGTTAAAGATGGTTTTAATAGCATTAATCCAAGTTTGAAACCTCAATCCTTGTTTTGACAAAAAGTAAACTATAGTCCTTTATCTGAAAATTAGTGAAACCACATGGGTTTTATTTGAACTTTATCCAAAAAAAATATGGTTAGAAATTAACTACTAGTAAAACGATTGGATTATATTAAGGAATGAGATATAAAAATAATTTTTTTTTTTTTTTAAGAAGTATCAATTTAGGTTTCATTTATAAAAATAGTACTAATATAGGTTTAATGTTTACAAAACATTGTAAAAATAAAATTGGCCTTAATAAAGAAATGTGATATGTCATTCATATTACTCCTTTTAAGTTTTGATTTCTTTTCCACTTACAGTACAATTGAAGCTTAAATTGGTATTTTTTTTGTAAACGTTATACCTACATTAGTGTCATTTTGTTTGTGTAAACATTGGTGTCATTTTGTTCGTATAGTCTAAATTGATACTTCCTTAAACACTTATATCTATTTTGATATCTTATCCCTTATATTAATAAAGAAATCTTAAATACATTAAGTAATGGAGAAAATGAACAATATTAATTAATAAGGTGAGTCTCTATACATATAAACACTTTTTAAGTTACGAGGCCAAGTAGATCAAATTGGGTTATGTTATATCATATAATTATGGGACAAGGTGTAAAAATACCTCTAACGTTTACACTTAGGCCTTGTTTGGATGAGGGTATTTTAAAGTAAAATAAGGTAGGGTAAGGTAATTGAAGTGAATGAAATAATTTGTTGTGTTTGGATAGAAGGTAAGGTAAGTGATGATTTAATAATATAATTGTGTTTGGTTTGATGGTAAGGTAAAGTAAGGTAAGGTAAGTTATATACAAAATTACTTTTATATCCAAACAATGTCTTATTTTAAAATAAACTATAGAGGGTAATTTTGGAAAAGAAAAATTTGTCACCTCCCTACCCTCCAATTTGGGGTGTAAAGAAAATCACCCAAATTTCACCTCACCTACCCTCACTTACTATTACATTAAATTACACCTCAAAACAAACAAGATTAGCTACCCTCACTTACTTTAAAATACCTCCATCCAAACAAGCTCTTAGGTACAGTTTTACCCTTAACGTCTAAAATGGTGCAGTTTTACCCCTAATGTTGACAAGTTGGGTCAATTGGAGAAATTATTAATCAAATTGTTTTCTCGGCCATGAATCTTGTCCTCTACACTTCACAAACATATGATTAAATGTGGAAAAAATAAAAAAAAATATTGTATTTTGTGTGAGTTGGACAAAAAAAATTCAAATATTTAACCGAATTTAAAAATATTAATCTCCAATTCTATTATTAAATCGCAAAAAACATATAAATCTTTTTTTAAATTAACTTATGTACAATTGGTGTAGAATAAGAAACACTTTATTTGTGTTAATGTTAGGAGTAAAATTACTATTGGCTACCAATGTTAAGGATAAAATTGATCATTTTAGACATTAAGGATAAAATTGCTTCTACCTATAAACGTTAAGGATATTTTTGCACTTTAAAATATATAAACCAATACAAAACTAATTTTGATGTTCCTATTTACATAATATTAGATTAAATGGTCCGTATATTATTCTCCTAAATGTCAACTTATAGGGTGTTTGTTAGGGGATATAAAATGTGGGATGGGGATAAAAAAAATCGAAATAACTTATCTCATATTTGTTTGGGAGATAGGAGGCTGAGACAGAGGAAGGATAAACATGTGTGTTTGGTATTCTATTAGGATAGGGATAGGAATAAATGTTAGGATATGGATAAGGATAACTGGTTGGGATAAGGATAAAAATATGATAGTAGAAAATTATTATTCAATGTTTGGTATGTGGGATAGGGATATGGATAAATAATACATTTTAGTGCGGCTATCTGGTTTTGGGCGATTTTGAGTGTCTCCTACTTTCGAGCTATTTCGGTGAGTTTTACTCACTTGCATTAGGAGGAAATGAAGAGGTTAGCGTTGGTTCCTCGTAATTTGGGTTGTCCGGGGTATTTTGGCCCCTGCCATGGGAGATCAGTCACCGATCTGTTCCCTAAGACAGGTTTCCTTCGGTCAGATTTCAATAAGTCTAGTTTGGTTGATAGTAATTGATTAATTTCATAACTCCATGATCTTTGCTTGCATTTTTGTCTCAAACAATTCTAATTAAGGTCACGTTGAACATGGCTAATTCATGAAATTCTCAACCATTGGAATTAGTAGTCAACTGCAAAAAAAAAAAAAAAAAAAAGATATATCAAATTGATTTTGTTAAATTGTGGTTCATGAGTTCATGAATGGTGGTTGATTAATTTAATAAAAATATAAAGAATAATTGATTAAAGTGATAAAGTGGGTCTTTTATTTTTTTAGAATAAAACTCCATTCTTTAAACTCTCAAGTTAGCAAATACATTTTTAATTATTGTCAAATAGACCCGTTAGAATTTCTTTAACTATACATAGGGTGCTTGATTCCATCAATATCCTTTTACACACTTGCTTTTATCCAGAGTTTGAAAACTAGATTTGTAGATACATAAATTTACTAATTCAATTTGGCAGAAAAATCTCCTTCCTTGCTACCTATATATGAGATTACTACTTTTGGGTTTGAAGTCTCTTGTTTGCGTACCGAGATTTTCACCATGTTGTGTCCATCCTCGACATTTTTTCTTTTTCTTGTAAGTAATTATCAATTATTGGGTAGTTTATAAGTAGATTGGTTTCTATAAATTTTGTACTGTTGCTGGTTTGTTAACTATAGTATTATTTGATTATTTGGTTTAATTATTTAAGTTGTGCTGAGAACAATCGAGCTAGAAACTAGATTTATTTGTGACTAGTTAGAATTACGTGGCTTTGATTCCCAAATCGTAACTTAATGGGATACATAGGAAGCTTGATAATAAATATATTATCAAGTCCAAGCCGATTAAGTAAACAAACTCTTATATTTCCTTTATAATTAAGAAGATTCGGGTAGACTGTAATATTTTGAATTGGACAGTCAAATTAAATATTCGTTAAGATTTTATTAGACTATTAGGTTATAATTCTTATATATATATTTTTTTAGAAAAATAGGTTCGACTTTGGACTCTTATGTTCGTTATTTGGTCTTCCTTTCATACCCGATGCCGTTTAGGGTCGGGTGTGACAGTTTATGGCACATCTGATTTGGAGTTTGTGGCATATCTGATTTGTCAAAAAATGCAAGCCCATTGGCGTTGTCATAGAGCCTCTTTGTACTATAAGAGGCTGAAGAGAGGAGCAATTGTGTCCCAAACCAGATGGAGGGGAACAATAGCCAGGAGGGAGCTTCGAAAGCTCAAAATGGTCTGTATGCAAATGAGTATATCTTCTGGAAAAACTTTGGAATACTTGCATAAACATCCATTATGTTCTTTGATTAAAGATATGCTTATTCAATTCGCCTCCAAAAAAATTGCAGGCTGCTGAATTAGATGCAAGAAGAACTGAGGTACTCAGTAATGCAGCAAAAACCATCCAGCGGCGAGTACGAACTCATTGTGCTCGTAAACGGTTTATTGCACTGCGGAAGGCTGCTATATACATACAAGCACTTTGGAGAGGTGATTCATCTTAAAAACACACTCTGTGTGTATATATACATATGTCACTCATAAATTTGTGTTTTCTCATTTTTTTTATAAATTTGAGTTTTCTAGGAAGACTTGCATGCAAAAAATTTGAAGGCATGAAAAGGGAGGCGGGTGCTGTAAAAATTCAGAAGCATGTCCGCAGGTATGAAGCTAGAAAAGCCTACAAGAACCTACATGTCTCTGCACTTCTCTTGCAAACGGGTTTGAGAGCAATGGCTGCTCACAATGAATACAGATTTAAGTTGCAAACTAAAGCTGCAACTATTATTATACCTGCAATAAGTTTACATTGTTTGGAGGCTTTACTTAACTGCAGAAATAATTAATTTGACATCAGCTTTGTGTGCCTGCAGGCATCAGTGGATTCTGAGAGACCAAGAGCTGATGAAATCAAAGAGGAGACACAGAAAAAAGTTGAGCAGCTTCAGGAATCTTTGCAGAGGTAATGTATTATGTTCAATTCAACCAATTATCTTTACTACGGGCAGAAAGTAAGCAAGTTTCCTTATGTGTATTAGGCTAGAAGGGAACATGCCATTGCCTATCAAAAGCACTAGCGCCTTTGATCAGATCATCCAGAGAAAAGGCCATGCTATTGATATGGATAGGATGCCCATGAAGAGGACTCTACCGGTCTCAAATCGGCTCAAACCGAGTTAGTTTGTTTACTACCCAAAATCCATTTAATTATTCTTTTAAAAAGTTAATAATTCCATTTATATTGATTTTTTAATATAATAAAATTTAAAATTTAAAAAATTAAATTATATCAAATAATCATCTATTCTAATAAATCAAAATATTTAACTTAAAATTTTAAAATTTAATAATAATTTTCTAAATTCTTTTATATAAGAAATTATTTTTATATTTTTGAGGAGGAGGAAGAGGAAGAAGCAGCTATGAGAATTACACTAACCAATGCTTGACCATGCACCAACCATGGGCTTCTCTGTTGATTTATGGAATCAAGCGCATTGAAGGAAGGTCTTGGCCGGCTCCTATTCGAGGTAAATCGTCTCTTCAACTTTTAATTTTTGCTTACAATTTTCAATTTTCAATTTAGGATTTTATCTTTTCTTTGCAGGTCTTTAGCTGAGAGCCTGAAGCTTGCTTCTTTTTTGTTATTATGTTGTAAATAGATTGATTATTTTGTTAACTTTAACTGCTTTTTAAAAGTGTTCTATGTAATTGGAATCTTGAAACTACTCTTATGTTTTCTTATTCCTTTTTCTGTTTTTCATTATAGTATTGTATGGGATACCCAAGTTTTGGATGATGCCTAGTTTGGAAAAGAAATTTACTGCCGATTTTCCCTTTGTTGCTGCCTATTTTAAGCTTGATATTTTAATTCGTATGGACTAGGAACCCGTGTTTTTTGGATTAAGGAAATGAGGATTCTATGCTTTTGGGAAAAGTTCAAAATAGGAAGACAACTAGCAACAGATTTCTTAGTCTCTTATTCAGTGAAATAATCTTAGCAATTGACTTTAGCACAAGAAGAGTGTGAGATGGTGTAGCTTATTTAGGTCTATCACACTACTTGTCTTGGAAGTATTTTTTAAAAGTTTTCAATGACTCCATTAATTGTAATGATGAATTTCTTTTTGTTGATTGGATAACTTTGAATTTCGGATCTTGTTACTTGCCAGTAAGGAAGTTCACAAGACCCATGTCCGTTTTTATGGTCTTCTTGAGTAAAAATTCATGTTGGATGTCTAGTTAAAGCATAAAAGAAAATGGAAAGCATTGGGAAAGCATTATGTTCAGACCTTTGTATTGGGAAAGCATTCTGTTCAGAGATTTGGATGTTGGGATTTGATCACAAGGATTAAAGCATGACTTGATATTCTTTACAGATTAGTGGTGAAAGAAAACATGTAGAAGTAGGGATGATAATTTTTAACTCCTAACACATGCAGCTCATGTAATGAACTAGTGGAAACTCAAAAACGTTTTTTATTTTGCTGTCCTTTTCTAAAGAATATATGGTTGCATGTGCTTAGGAAATGCAAGATAAATAGGGTTGCGTACAGATGACATAGGGATTTAGCTGTCTTAGTAGAATAAGTGCAGTTCATAAAAATAGAGTGGTAGTAGAGTTTGTTTTAGTGTAAATTGTATAATGATAGAGAGGGAGAGCCCATCACTAGTGGAAACCCTTAGCCTATCTAACCCATGGCCCTAAGGAGGGTAATGATTATTCTTGGAAGAGACACGTGTAGGGAATAATTGAGTTGGTGCTGGAACCGTATTTGCTGGGGAGAGAGTGCTGGTACAATTTGTTAATTGTAAGGGTTGGATGTACATAGAGAAGGGGAGCTGTTTGAGAGATGCTTCTATTTTGTTTGGCTCTAGCTTTTGCTAAGAGAGAGGGAAGGTTCATCCTTGGAGCATTGCTATTGTTCTTGTTTCATCTATATTGATATATTAATAATCTCTGCACTCTTTGTTCTGTTTCTGTTTTGTTGTTTGGTTATTTAGAGTTTGAGTTCTATCAAGTCGGTTGTAACAGTTCAGTAGTTATTTGATTTTCTTGGCGCAAAAATTTTGCTTTATTGACCAAAATAAATAGCATGAATGGTTATGAGTTCCATTAAAACCATTAAGTGAAATAAACTAAGTTAAATGTTCTGTTTGCATTCCGTATGAGAACTTTAAATTGATAGCCATTGCCCAAATTGTCATGGATTCCATTAAAAGTTTCGAATGGAGTAAAGTAAGTTGCATTGTAGACTCAAAACTTCCAATTTATGTGCATAAATTTTTAAATTGAGAGCTAAAGCTAACCAAGGTTTGATAAAAGACTCTCCTAGCACTCTAGTGCGTGCTTCAGAGGCAAGTCTAGAACATTTTCAATTTACTTAACTAAGGCTAAAATAAGTGCACTTTTCTTCATATTCTCCTTTTCTTATGACCAAATATGTTACTTATTATGAATTATCATGTCTTGTTTTTTGAAGGCCGCCTTTGGATTCATGCTGCAAGTAAAGTTCCAGAGGAAGCTACAATTAAAGCAATGGAGGATTTCTACAGGGAAATCTATGCAGTGAATGGAATTACTGATATTAAGTTTCCTGAACATTATCTTGTTTCAAGACTTTTAGGTACTTGGTTTGTTTCATCTAGATGAATTGTGCTCATGAAATGTGTTATCCTGGCTTGATGCTTCCCTGAGTCATTACTGGTATTCATTACCTTTTTTTTTTCTCTTTTATTGCTAGTTTAATGTTTCTAATGCAGGGGCTAGCTCCATTTTACTAATTCTTGTTTGTCAGCATTATTCCACAGTAGAATGCATAATAATGGGTGTCTTTTTTGGCTAAAGATGCCGCATTGATTTCGTAGACAAGGAGAGGTTTCCATTAAAATTGATGAAATTTATGTTGTTTGTTGGATTGGCAAGCTTTACAGCAAGTTCTTTATTCAAATTGATGGCTGACTTTGTATATGATACAATATTTTAACAGAGTCTCCCTTCTCTAATGAATGCAGATGAATTTAATCCGCATGCTAGATTTACTGGATTACATATATATATGGTATCTAGTATCTATCTAGCCATCTATAGATGCTTTTTATGTGAATTATATGTCGTGATTCAAGCCTTGAATTGTTGTAGTTCATTCATTTTGATTAGTTCTAATCTTTTGCTACATGAATTGTAAAATCATTTTGGGAACTTCCTTTCCTACTGTCTGTTAGCTCTGTCTTTCATTTGGTTCAAACTTTTGATAAATTTAATACTATGGTTATGTATTTTATAGGGTGTGTTGAAGTGGTTGGCTGTGTTAGAGGTGAAGAAGTAGCAAGCTGGGAGGCGATACCTGAAGGGGTAGGCAAAAATTTGAGTTTCTGACCTTTTTTTAAATCCATGCACTTGGTTTCTTTAATTGATAAACTGTAAACTATGTTCCCTGATTTGGGGCTTTTCTTAACCTGCAGGTAAGGTTAGAGGGACAAACAGATTTTTGCTGGCTTTGTGAACGGCCGCAGGTGCGCCCTCTGCACTTACCCTGACTTTTGGAAGTGTTCTTATTTGCTACTTTCTACTTGCTCCAATTTTTATTGATCTTTTGTTTTTCTTTTTCAGAAATTGCTAGTTCCATTTGAGATGCGAGGCTTCAAAGGTGTTTATAATTTGGGAAGGAAGGTATATGTTGTAAAATGAATAAATTTGCATGTAGTTATTCATATGATGTTGTGCAAGTTTGATATTCATGCAAGGTTTGTACCTTTGACAGATACACGAGGCTGCAGTTAGAGGTCTGACCCCAGTGAAAGGTCCAATGCCAGTAAGATTTCCCCTTCCAAATCCTTGTGATCCTTTTTCCTTAAAACCCGGGTCTATATCCAAGACATCACCTCATAAATCATCTCAAGTGGAGAAATCATCAAGTCTTAGTGCAGCAATTGATGGTGCTCGTGCAGCAGCTACCCAGTTCAGCAAGAATGATCAAAATCGCCTAACAAATAATACACAAAATAACAGTTCTAATCCCAGAAGCAGTGGCCAAGTAAAAAGCAAACAACGGGATAGCTTAGATGAAGTTCCTAATGATGAATCTTCAGCGCTAAATGCTGCTGAGCGAAGCCATCACATCCAGGATCGGGGAGCAAGTAGCCATAATCGAACTCGTGCTGATAGGAAACAGACTGCTGGAGCTTCTCCTAAGGTGTGAACTTTGTTCAGATCACAATTAGCGCTTTTTGAAAGAAAAAATAGATTAATGTTAAACCTTTTTTTATATGCGCCTGATTGCTCAATTCTTTGACAATGATCTCCAGATTTTTGCTGCAGCAGTTAAAGGGCTGAAGCTTTCCTGAATCATGTTGGTTCGTGCTTTGCGTGCTAGATATGTTGAAGAAAAAAGGGGCATTGAGAAGTCGATTACAAGTTGCAGATGTTCAGATCAGTTGAGGATCCAAGTTTTGCTTGTCATTGCTTCGCTGTCATACTTGTTATCACCTGTACGTGTACACTAGTCTAAGGTTGTTCATGTATCACCGTGATTTAGTTGTCTAAATAGTCTAGTCGATACATTGTATTGATAGAAACTAATAGATAGTGAGATTTGGGATTTTGGAGTCGAAGAAGTAGAGAAATAACGTATGAGGTTTGATACTGGATCACATTGTATTCACCATAAGATATTAATTTGTGTATAGCTTTTGGTTTGTATACAGTAGAAATCAAACAGTTTGCTTCGGAAAATAGAAAATCGTTCTATTAAGATAGATATTAAAAACTGTATGAAGATTGCTGACCCCATGGGATGATTTTTGGAGGATAAAATCATATGTTCTGGATACTTTAATATATAAATAGAAAAGATAAATATTTTTTTTTTTCTGAGTTTAAGGTTTTTATTTTATTTTTTGTAATTTTCACAGCATCAAGTAAACCTTAGTCTTCAGCATTAGCAATAACTGAATTACTATAAACATGACATTTTATTTTATTGTATGAAACCAGTGTTCGAAACATCTGATACTGGATTCATTAGGTATATGAATTGACATGTTTAAAACACCGATTTCAAATGTAAAAAACCTGGTGATTCAATTACAGGATTCGGTACAAATGTTAAATGTTAAATTTGATAATAATATTTTATTTTCTCTTTCATTCACATCACATTTGACAAAAAAAAAAATTGAAATATAACATATTTCTTACATCTACGGGCGAGGAGGATCCCATAATTAATTAGTAATCAAAAAGTTACAATAGTAAGGAAATTTTATCCTTTACTATCAAGTCCTTACTCTCAAATTTCATGAGGCCTAGTTACATCTAAAGCTCAAACATATGTATATCGCAAGAGTGCAAGCTCCAAAACTCTCAATGCAAAATAGATGGACTTGGCCGATTTCCATTTCGAACGGATTAATTATTCGGCCCATTAACCGAATAATTCTAACACTTTATAACATAGTAAAATATTAATAATATTAATAAAAATTGTGCTAATGAGATTAGCAAGTCTCAAACATTTTTTGTTACTACAATCCTTCACTTGGGAAAAATTGATTTTATAAAGGGAAAAAAAAGTTGATTCATCAGTTCCAAAAGATGACCAAGCCAAATTTCATCTTAAAATGATAGTAGATCTACTAATGTATGACTTCCATTTTCCATATCACCTAGAGAGCTGGAAAAACGAACTTGAATTTGATGAACAATAATAGACAGAGGCAGATGTAGGGGGGTCAGAGGGGGCATTTGCCCCCCCCCTCAAAAAAAAAAATTGTTTAGTCCAAAAAGAAGGGTTAATGTGCAAAAATACGCCTAATGTTTTGGGTTATGAGCAATTTTACCCCTAACGTCTAAAATACTACAATTTTATCCCTAATGTTGGAAGCCAAGAGTAGTTTTACCCCTAACGTTGATAAATTGGGTCAATTTGAGAAATAATTCATCAAACTGTCTTCTCGGTCATGAATTTTATCATCTACACTTCACACATATGTTATTTTATCAGAAACAAATCACAAACATATGTTGGGATGTGAAAAAAATATTAAAAATATATTGTCTTTTGTATGAATAAGACAAAAAAATTCAAAAAATTCACCGAATTTATAAATATTAATCTCCAGTTTTATTATTAAATTACAAAAAACATTATATCATTTTTTTAGAACAAATTGATATGCAATTGGTGCAAAATAAAGAAAAAAATGACTGTATTTTATAATAGTGTCTGAAATTGGTCCAATTTATCAACGTTAGGGGTATAATTGCCCTTGGGTACAAACATTAGGGGTAAAATTCCACCATTTTAGATGTTATGGGTAAAATTGCTCATGACCCAAAACGTTAGGGATATTTGATGCGTAACAACCCGAGAATCTCGGAAATGGATGATTACGAGTCGGAAACATTAAAATTTACTTTTTTTTTATCAAAAAATCATGAAAATAATGCATGACAATTGAACAATTTTGCATTTTTTGTCATAAAAAATTGAACAATTTTGCATTTTTTGTCTAATTTTTTTTACGTAGAATTTTGCCCCTCCCCTCCCTCAAATCCTGGATCCGCCACTGAGAATAGATCATGGAATTTGTCTGATATCACGACCACGATTCCGAAAGAACACTAGTTTCTAAGGCTCGAGAGAGATCGAATTTATGTGGGAAATATTACACTTGAACTAATTAAACAAAAATGCAAATAAATAGCAGACAAAAAATGATGTTTCGGGGTTAGAAATGGCTTAAAAGGTTGAGTTTCAGGTAAGAGTTAGGGTGAAAGGAAGGTTTGGGTCGAAGTTGGTATGTTAGGAATTGAATCAGTGTAACAAGTTTTTGATTTAACGCACTCGAAGGAGGCTGCAAAATTTTTATCAGAAAAGGGTGGGTCGAATCTGAGTTTTTTCAAGATCGAAAATCTAGAAAAAAATGATGTTTTAGTGGTCAGAAAAAGCTTAAAAAGTCAAATTTCTAACATGATTTTGAACAAAATGAATGTTTGGGGATCAAAGTTGATATGTTAGGTATTCAAACGGAGGAAACCATCCTTAAATTAATGAAGTCGAGGTAGTCGGAGGTAGTCGGAAAAATGGTAGAAAATGGCTGGCTGAATCTGACTTTTTAGAGCTGAAAGCAAATTTTCAGTGAACTTTAGAGTCATTAAAACCTTGTATTCGTTGAAGAAGGGTACATGTCATTGTGAAAAAATAGCAATAAATCCTTCCCTTTCTACAAATTTTTCCTTTTTTCTTTTATTCTCTTATTACTTTTCTGATTTTATTTTTTTTTATTTCATTTTTATTTTATCAAAGTTTATATTAAAATTTAGGGTAAATAATTTATAATTCCTTATGATTTTACATATTATACTAGTTGGTTCTGCTTTAAACTAAATAATGACAAAACTACCATTCCTTATATTTTTTAATGATAAAACAATTGTTTTCTATTTTTTCCCACACTTAATCTCTCCAAATACATAGTATTTGTTTTATTAATTTTTATTTCATGAAAGTTTAATTTAGCGGTGTAGATTTTGTTTCATTAAAAAAATAAATGAAAATGTCTTAAAAATTATAAATTAGAAGCAAAGTTATACCTAGAGAGAGGGTGGTATAAGACACGATGATAACTTATTTAAATGAAAAAGTCTAATATGTTCCTCAAATTTTATTATTTATTTTTTTTTTTTGTTGTGTTTTGAAAATTGAGTAGAGCGCTCTAAATATTTCTCAAGTTTATTTTAATATTTGAACTTTTGAAAACTTAATTTATCTATGTATTATTGTAGTATTAATATTGAATGAAATTAATTAAATCTATCATTTTAAATATATTTGTTATTCCATTTTTTATATTTTGGAATTTTAATACAGCGTTCCAAAAGTTTCGATAATAGATTAAATTTAATTAATTTAATTCCACATTTAACAATATAATAATATATGGATCTATTAGTTTTGATCACATTGATGTATATAGTAAAATAATCATTTTATCTCTAACTCAAATTCTTCTATTTTATTTTTATTTTTATCTCAATCTTTTATTCTTTATCCGTATCGGTATTCCTATCTCTATCTCTATCTCTAGCCTCGTAGAATACCAAAAAAAAAACACCTTAAGGTCTAATTTTTCATCCAAAATAGTTTCCCCAAATGTTTTTCTATTTCAACCAAACACTTTAAATTCATAACTTAAAAGATCAAAATTTAAACAAAAAGAACTTTTGCCGACAATGTTTTTACCCTTAGCCGCCCAAAGATATAGTTTTAAGCACCCCGCACGGCCAGAAGTAGGTTGTTCTAGGCATGAACATTGGGCGTGTCAGCAACAAATCAAAATCACTACCGTACTGTTTACCTCATCCATCCCGCCATATGCGTTTCTCTTCCTACAAATTTGTACACTCTGCAAAACCCAAGCAGTTCGATAAGGCACTCAAGATTCTAAACATCATATCCCCCAAAACCCCGACTACTCCTTCTGTCGATCGCCCAAGTCATCTTCGCCTAATTCAGGACTTTCTACGAACAAATTCCAATCAAGATTCCACTCAATCCAATTCAATTAAACGAATTCCCAATGTCATTAATCAGTTACTTGAAGCTACTTCTGTAAACGATCCTGATTCTGATTCGGATTCTGATACTACTCGATTCAATTTCGATGCCAGCTCCTTGTCCAGTGGAGTCAGTTCATGTACTTCCTTGCTTGATCTTCGAGGTGGGATTCAGTATCATTGCTTAGGATTAACTTCTGGGTTTCTTGCTAGTGCGTATGTTGGCAGTTCTCTGATTACTTTTTATGGTAGATGTGGAAGATTAGGAGATGCATACAAACTGTTCGACGAAATGCCAGTGAGAAATGTGGTGACTTGGACGGCTATTATTTCTGGGTTTGCACAGGAATCCCAAATTGATGTGTGTTTGGAGTTATTCTCAGTGATGAGAAATTCAACATTGAAGCCTAATGATTTCACCTTTACAAGCCTTTTGAGCTCTTGTACAGGCATGGGAGCTCTTGGGCATGGGAGAAGTGCTCACTGCCAGATTTTTCAAATGGGTTTTCAATCCTATTTGCACATTGCAAATTCTCTTATATCAATGTATTCTAAATGTGGGAGTGTTGAAGATGCCTTGTACATATTTGAAAACATGAGAAATAAAGATGTTGTGTCATGGAATTCAATGATTAGTGGGTATGCTCACCATGGGTTAGCACTTGAAGCAATTGAGCTCTTTGAGAAGATGAAGGAAGTCGGAATAAAGCCCGACTCCTTCACTTTTCTCGGTGTTCTGTCTTCGTGTCGCCACGCAGGTTTAGTCGAAAGAGGGAAGAATTACTTCAACACTATGGTTGAATATGGTGTGGTGCAACAATTGGACCACTATTCATGTCTAGTTGATCTTCTTGGCCGCGCGGGGTTCATAGAAGATGCTCTACATGTTATCTTCAAGATGCCAAGGTCTCCGAACGCTGTTATTTGGGGTTCGCTGTTGTCTTCGTGCAGGCTTCATGGGAGGGTTTGGATTGGTATACAAGCTGCAGAGAGCAGGTTGTTGCTCGAACCGGATTGTGCTGCAACTCATGTGCAATTAGCAAATTTGTATTCAAGTGTGAAGTGCTGGGATGAGGCAGCAAGAGTGAGGAAGTTGATGAAAGATGGTGAAGTTAAAACATATCCTGGTTTTAGCTGGATTGAGATTAAGAACAAAGCTTACAAATTTAGAGCAGAAGACAGTTCAAACTCTAGACTTAGGGAAATTGTTACAGTTCTGGATTATTTGGGTAACCATATGATAATGGAAGAAGAGGTCACTGCCTTTCAAGTGTCATAATGAGGTGAATGCTGAATCTCGTTGATACCAGCTTAACTAAGTGTCTGTTTGATTCTTCTTTTCGCGAGAAAAATCAGTTAACCGATTACTAGCAACAGCAACAGCAAACTCTTAGCAGCGTCAGAGGCAATGGCTGGAGGCAGACCAAAGAATTTATTTTTTGTCATTTTAATTATTCATTACATTTTACATGTATTTTTATTTTTCTATTTAAAAGAAACTAATAAAAACCAGAGACCAACTTCTTGGTGAACTGTTTTTTTGGTTCGAATTTGATCAGCTGGCTTGACTGTAACCTTAGTGCTACAGTTTCAGTCCGAGGGGTTAATTGGCCCGCTATTTTTGCGACAGGGCAGTGGTGGATTTGGAAATGACGGAATGAGCAGACCTTTGTTGATTTCATTGATGGGTTAGTTGGAGACCTCCGGAGCAAGATTAGGTTAATTTAAACGCGGATGGTGCTTGTAAAGGGAATCCAGGCTTTGGCTTTTGCTGGTGGATTTATTCGTGATTGGCAGGGATCTTGGTTAGGTGGGTTTGCTGTCAATATTGGCATGTGTTCAGCCTTTCTTGCAGAGCTTGGGGATCATTTTTTATTATGCAACTTGCTTGGAACAGAGAGTACAGGCATATTATCATTGAGCTTGATTCTAAGGTGGTTCTCTCTTTCAAGGCGGTACACTCACCCCTTCTCTTACTTAATTAGTAGATGTCAGCAGCTGCGTGACAGATTGTGGAAGACTCGGTTCCTTCATATTTATCATGAAGGAAACTGTACGGTTGATCGGATAGCAAATTTTGTAGGAGTCTTTCTTTGTGTAATATATCTACTGCAGTCATTCAGAATATTTTATTTCATAACCGTTTCAGAATATTTTATTTCATAACCGTGGGAAGGATTGATAGATGGATTTATTTATAATTAGTTTATTTTTTCTTCTTCTTTTTATTTGCTGGCCTGTTTCTTCAGCATTTTACTAAAAAAAACCACCTGGCATAGGATTCACGGACTATGTAGATGATTATTTTAGCTTCTTTCCTTTCAATATTTGCTCTTATTAATTTATATGAATAGATAATGATGAAATTTAACCTATAAGAAATTTGATATATAAATAATGATGAAATTTAACCTATAAGAAATTTGACTTTGATCGTAACGTATGAATGTTTTCAATCAAGATTACCAACAAGAATACCAAAATTGGAAAAGAATTTTTTAACTATTATTTATGTCACATAAAATCTTACAAAAGGTATTTCACTAACATATTTGAAAATAAAATGTCCAAATATCTAAAATATTTATTACTTTATTAATATAATTATAAATAACTAATAAAAAATATATATAAATTTACTTCAGTTTATCCATTCAAATTGATTTGATAGAGATATAGACATTTCAATTGATTATACAGTAAAACCTTTATATAGGAATACACTTGAGACCGGACTATTTATATAACAATTGAGAGGTTATTACTAAATAGAGGTTGGTATAATTATGCCTATAATTATGTCTATAATCAATACCCAAAAGTTTACAAAATCAAGCCTTATAATTATGCCTAAGTTTACAAAATCAAGCCTTATAATTATGCCTATAATCAAGCCCTATAATTATGCCTAATACAAATCAATCAATAATATATTTCCTAAATAATAATAGGGTGTTTCCCACTCATAGATAATTTCAATAGTTTTTTTTTTTAATATTTTATAATTTAGTTTGAATTCTTAATATATATTACTATATAGAGGCATAGTTTCTAAAGGTGAGACTTGAAAAGTGTATAACAAATAACATTTAGGAGGTTATTCCTATTTATAACCGGGCCCAAGTTGGGAACGAGTTTTTTTATAACAAAATAGAGGTTATTCCTATATAGAGTATTCCTATATAGATGTTTTACTGTATAGAGAAAAACTTGTATCATTTTTATACATTAAAATTAAAATTGCATTAAAAAAGGTTAGAATCAAATTTGATCTCATCCCTAACTTTTATCATACTAATAATCTTGATTTTATTTTATTTTTTTATTTTTTTTATTTTTTTATTGTAGTTTTCATATCTTCCAGGAAAAAAAAGGTTGTGATAGCTTAGATTCCTAAAATCAATTTTATTGTTTTTTTCTTCTTGGATTTATTAAGCTTGATAAATCAAGGGTTCTTTACATAAATATCATAAATAATAGTAATATTATTATTTTATTAATATTAGTAGTTTAATTCCTAATATCTCAAAAGTATTAAACTTTATTCTACAAATGTCAAGTTATTATTTTAAGTAGTTAATCGGTGGAAGCTAAATTTTCTTTAACTGCCATAGTATTCTGGCGCATGATATAATTGAAAATAGTTACTGATAAAATTGTAAAAAAAAATTAAAATATGAATTTCCTTGTAAATTTCCCATAAATTCAACTTTTAAAATTTAAGGAGCTTTTTTCCATTTTTATTGATTAAACTTCTGAACAATCACATACATTAAGCATCTCATTAGTAAAAATGCGAAAATTGCATCAAATCTAAAATTGAATTTTCTTTATAACTATATCAGACACGTTGTCTTTTGGCAAAAAAAAATATCATTAGACCACTGATCTTTCATTTTTTAGTTCATTAAGCCCTTGATCTTTTATTTGGATACATTAAACCCTTGATCTTGTATTTTTGGTTTCATTAAGTCTTTGATGGGAGGCAGGGACAATCACCCTAGATGGGAGAGTTGTTCAGGCCTCGGATTGCTTCCGGTGTTTAAGATCTATTATTCAAACGGATGGAGAAATAGATGGAGATGTTGCTCATAGGATTAAAGCTGGTTGGTCGAAGTGGAAGAGTGCTACGGGTTTCCTTTGTGACCCCGGCATGCCTAATAGATTGAAGGGAAAATTCTACCGGACGGCAATTAGACCAGCATTGTTATATGGTACGGAGTGTTGGGCAGTGAAACACTGCCACATCCATAAGATGTCGGTGGCGGAGATGCGTATGTTGAGATGGATGTGTGATCATACGAGAAAGGATTGGGTGAGTAATGAAATAATTAGGACAAAAGTAGGGGTCACATCTATTGAGAATAAAATGAGAGAAAAACCGACTAAGGTGGTTTGGCCATGTGAGACGTAGAGCGCTTGATGCGCCGGTTAGGAGAACCGAAGAGTGGCAAAGGGATGTAGTAGTGAAGGATAAGAGAAGACCTAAGCAAACTTGGAGGAAGGTGATCGAGAGTGATATGAGTTTACTGGGAATTGAGGAAAATATAGTAGTGGATAGGACGGAGTGGAGGGAGTGAATTTGTTTGTGTCGCTAACACGACTTGATTTCACGGTTTTATATGGTGGTTCATGTTAGCCGACCCCGAATCATTTCGAGACTAAGGCTTTGTTGTTGTTGTTGTAAGTCCTTGATGAGCAAATTAGTAAATTGGGAATATGTAATTTTGTTAAAAAAATATTATTAACTTCATATATATTTGAAATTATAAAAAAATATATTTTTTATGTTCAAAATTACTTTTTTTTTAGTCATCAATGGCTTAATGAGACCAAAAATAAATGATAAGGAGCTTAATGTATTTAAATAAAAGATCAAGAGTTTAATGAACCAAAAAATAAAAAATCATGGATCAAATAATGCCTTTGCCTTGTTTTTTTTATAACCACATCAAACACGTAAAAAATTCAAATAAATTTTGATAAATGAATGACGCACTTTCAATCAAATTTGATATTCATGACTAACTATTGTGATTATCAAAGGCTTAATACGTGCAATATTAATTAATCAACAGTTCAATGTGTTGAATTCAAAGTTTATTAACTTAATTAACAAAAATCGAAAATCGAAAAGATGATAATGTACTTATGTTTTTCACAAAATTCATCACCACTTGCAATTAGTGCCAGCATCACAAGAACTACCAACTTAATAATATACTCGTAAAGCTTATTTCTTAACCTTTCTATTCTAACAATCAAAACATGGAGAAAATTTATGCTTGCATCAAATATCATCCTAAGCAGAAACATCAAATCTGAGATAGAAGAATAGTTAAGCTAACAATCCATGGGCAGAACATGATCTTGTATTGGAAAGACGCGTTACTGGAGTAATCGCATCTTTATCTGACCATTAAGACAATACCCCCTGTTCTTCATAATGAATGCATTCATTGCCTCTGTC
This sequence comes from Euphorbia lathyris, assembly GCF_963576675.1. Lineage (NCBI taxonomy): Eukaryota > Viridiplantae > Streptophyta > Magnoliopsida > Malpighiales > Euphorbiaceae > Euphorbia > Euphorbia lathyris. The sequence continues at coordinate 44,687,779 of NC_088919.1, read as the reverse complement.
CTTGAACTAAAACGGATGAGCGCTATTTTTTCCATAGGTCCTCTGCGGTAACAACATTTGAAGCAGAAATATTTTAAATAGATATAAAAAATTTGGCAAAGCAGTTTGACCTCCATACCAACCTTTGTGTCATTGATACTGTAGAGGATGGATCAAATTGACAACCAGACAGGAAGCGTTCAAGATCTTCCGGGACTGCATTTGGTGGAATTCCTTGGAGTAAAACCTAGACATAGCCATTCAAGAACCAAAAAAACATAAGCTTAGACATGTTACAGGCAATTTGACCATGACACTAAGCTGTACTGCATGGATGGCCAGCAGTAAAATACACTATGATGAGAAGGGTATCAGGTCCAAAACCGGAAAATGAATGTGAAATATACTCTGCAAGAGGGAAAAATTCTATAACATGTGCGACCATTCCTTAACGTTGTACAGAATCGGAGGATTAATGGTTATGCATGTGAATGCAACAAACTGAGAAACCAGAAACAGGATCCGAAAAGAACATGCGGTAATTATCAAATCCCTTGACAAACTCCAGGACTTGAACAAAAACATTCTCCATGTCACAAAAGATAGATGTTCATTGCCAAAATATATCTCAAAGCAACAGTACTATCTCTTACAAGAATCTCAACATCATTTAAAGTTAGAAATAACTTCAAAATGGATTAGAATAAATAGGTAACCAAAGCGATCTTTGTGAAAACAATAAAATAGTCAATTTCAATCCATGGATATTTTACCTAGGTTTTCTGCAAAGTAGCAGAATAAGATCTCCAAAAAGAATTTGGCAATCATTACCTTTGCTATTTAATAACACCCAACATAGTTTCTTAATTTTGTCACACCTGGGAAAAATTCTATAGGAAAATTACATGTACAGAAGTCTGCCAGAAGATTCGTATTATCATCTCTTTCCATTCCTTGGAAAAATTGATATGCAAAGTACAGATAACGAGATACTGTGAGAAAATTATTTTGTGAAAATCAGTTCAAATTGAAGCTAGTAGCCACCATATGTATCTTTTTTCTTGACTAGCTGTCTCCTTCAACTTGTAGACACACAAGTTTCTAAAAAAGTAAATAACATCAAATGCACAAACAACCATTGTTGACAACTTATTTTAATTGTTGACAACTTAATTTAATTGTTGCCTTAAGTTTTGACTAAATGTATTTATATTTCTTCAACGCAAAACGTGAAATTTAAAAAAAAAAACAATCAAAAGCTAACTAAGAGTAAGAAAGTACTGAAGTGCAGGAATTTGTCTTACTGTTTTTCCATCAAAAGTAGTATCAAACTGGCGCTCAGCCTGACATCCAAAGAAAGAACACATCAAGACTCGGAAGATTTCAAATACCAAAAAAGAAAAGGTAACACAGTACTGAAGTAGAGGATTTTGTCTTACAAGTCTTCCCTCATAAGGTACAATATTATCCCATACATCACGGTCAGCCTGACATCCAAAGAAAGAACAGATTAATACTAGAAATTCTTCAAGCGGGATTAACTAAATTTTATAAGTAAGCCATTCCACAGCATTACCCTCTCCAATTTGATAAGGCGGCCCCTTTTCAAAAGGGTCTTATATGCTACATCAAATGCAGCACCAGAAGAAAACTGTATAATCCTGAAAGCCAACAAAAAAACTAGCTCAAATAAAACTTCCTTTAAACAAATCCTACCACAACAAACAGAGCAATATAACAATTATAGAACAGAAAAGAAAAATGAGTGAAAGCATTTAAAGCTGCAAGCTGTTATCATTAGAACAAAAGAATTAGCTTCAATGTGTCTTTTCGATCCACACAAAACATTCAGCAATCCATACCAATACAAACACGGAACAAATAGAATTATGCTTCAATGTAAAAAAGAGGCAGCGGAAGAAAGATTACATTCCAAGAGGCATAAAATTGCGATTGTAGACGACTTTAATATCATCGGGAGTCAAATTAGAACCCTCAAACCAAGTAATAATGTCAGTCTTCAATGTGTGCTTCGTCAACCCAAATAACTTGGCATACACCATACCTGACACAAATACTTACAAATCAATCGCTCTAATTGATATAAAAGAGGCATAAAATATAAAATTGGGATATGAATGAACAGATCAATTAAAATTGGAAACCATAAAACCCTAAACCCTAGACAAAAAGAAAAATGCAGAAGACGGAAGACGGAAGAACCTGAGCCGGCATTTCTAAGGAAGGGCTGAAATGAAGAATCCTGCGGAGGCGGTGGTTGCTCCACCCCGGTGGAAAAATGGTTCGACGATTGGAGAAAGGACAAGGCATAGTTTGGCTTGAAAGGTGCAAGAGTAAATGGGGATCTGATCGCATGTTTAAGGAACGCCATTGTGGGAGATTTTAGGGTTCGGTTAATTTCCAAGGCGAAGAAGCTATGGTCCTGCCGTGCCGCCGGTTACCGCCACTTAGACCAAGTAATGGACGAAGGTAGAAGAAGATAAGCGGCGTCGTTGCGGCGAATGTAGCTTTTGCCTTCAACTCAAATGTGGGGCGTGGGCTGGGCCTATAATAGCCCATCAAAACCTATTAGCTGAATCCAATATTACATAAACTCGTAGAAGATAGTGTTTTTTTTTGTTAGTTCAAATAAATGTCATATGTTTCACGTTTTTTTCTTTTCTTTTCTTTCTTTTTTTTTTTTTTTTTTTGCAGATCAGTACATTTATTTCTTTTATTATGAATTATGTGGGTTGTAAAATTTTCATTTTTTTCATTGATTTTGTTAAGTTTGGCCGATAATAGTCTCAAAATGAAAATTTTTAAAAATTAAATTATATTTTAAACAATTTTAATTCTTCAACTTTTTAGTTTTGAGGTTATTTACATGGTGTTTTTGACGAGAGAGAAAGTTAATGTTTATCGAGAGAAAACTTTAAAAATAATAATTTTGAAAATAAAAAATGTGAAAATATAGACAAAAAAACCACCGGTACCAATCTGTAAAAATGTGAAACCACAATAACCCTATTTTTCGTAGTCGTAAAAAATCGGACCGATTATAAAACTAAAAAAGATATGCAGCCATAATTAGTTATAAAATCGTAACTAAATCAGATTATAAATTAATTTTCAATATGTTACCATTTTTTTTGTATATCATAAATAAATATGTTTTTATACCCTAATTTATAAATTTTAGATTCAATTCATAAATCATAAACCCTAAAATATATATCTTAAAACCCTAATTTATAAATTTGATCTCAAAATACATTAAAATAATAATTTACTTAGTTTGCCATAATTCAAATTTCTTTAAAAAAAAAAAAAACATAATTCAAATTATTATTTAAAATAATTGTAGATATAATTTTTAAAACTAAATTTCTATGTAAATTTTCTTTAAAAATCAAGGGTTATGAGTTTTTTTTTTAAAATTTGCGCACAATGCGCTTACATTAAAAAAGAAAGAAAAATCCCCACCAGACCCGGATGTGATTCGAACCCATGACCTCCCAAGGCATAGGTAAGCTCTCAACCACTAGGCTAAGAGCTTCACCACAATCAAGGGTTATGAGTATACTTGAAGACCGTCTCCGGATGTGTATACTTATTTATTTGTCGAAGACCGTATCCGGACGTATATATTTCTTTATTTCTCGAAGGCCGTCTTCGGACGTGTAATCTATTTATTTCTCGAAGGCCGTCTCCGGACGTGTATAATTATTTATTTGTCGAAGGCCGTCTCCGGACGTGTATATTTATTTATTTCTCGAAGGCCGTCTCCGGACGTGTATACTTATTTATTTATCGAAAGTCGTCTCCGGACATGTATTAATTCCTTTATTCTTGAAGACCGTCCCCGGATGTGTATACTTATTTATTTATTGAAGATAATCTCCAGACGTGTATATTTATTTATTTCTCGAAGACCGTCTCCGAACGTGTAATCTATTTATTTCTCGAAGGCCGTCTCCGGACGTGTATACTTATTTATTTGTCGAAGGCCGTCTCCGGACGTGTATATTTATTTATTTCTCGAAGACCGTCTCCGGACGTGTATACTTATTTATTTATCGAAGGCCGTCTTCGGACATGTATTAATTCCTTTATTCTTGAAGACGGTCTCCGAATGTGTATATTTATCTATTTGTCGAAGACTGTCTCCGGATGTGTATACTTATTTATTTATCGAAGATCGTCTCCGGACGTGTATATTTATTTATTTCTCGAAGGCCGTCTCCGGACGCGTATATTTATTTCTCGAAGACCGTTTCCGGATGTGTATACTTATTTATTTGTCGAATACCATCTCCGGACGTGTATATTTCTTTATTTCCCGAAGACCGTCTCCGGACGTGTAATTTATTTATTTCTCGAAAGCTGTCGTTCGACGTGTATATAGTCATATATTTGTTGAAGACCGTCTCTGACGTGTATATTGATATTCACTTATTTGTCGAAGGCCATCGCTCGACGTGTATATATGTTCATCTACTCCTCGAAGACCGTCCCTCGATGTGTTTATACGCAATAAGTTGTCCCAAGCGATGCAATTATTCATAAGTCGTCCCAAGCGACGCAATTATTCGTAAGTCGTCCCAAGCGACACCATTATTATTAATAAGATGTCCCAAGCGATGCAATTATTCATAAGTTGTCCCAAGCAACCGTTATTATAAATAAGCCGTCCCAAGCGACGCAATTATTCATAAGTCATCCCAAGCGACGTCGTTATTATAAATAAGCCGTTCCAAGCGACGCAATTATTCATAAGTCATCCCAAGCGACACCATTATTATTAATAAGTCGTCCCAAGCGACGCAATTATTCATAAGTTGTTCCAAGCGACGCCGTTATTATAAATAAGTCATCCCAAGCGATGCAATTATTCATAAATCGTCCCAAACGACACCATTGTTATTAATAAGTCGTCCCAAGCGACGCAATTATTCTCACGACGTCCTAAACGACGCTATTATTCATAAGTCATTCCAAACGACACAATTCTCATTCATAGGCCGTCCCAAGCGATGCAATTGCATTCATTGCTACTCCTAGAATGTTTTGAATCTCGCATAAATACTCAAAGGACCCCCGAAGGGGGACTACTTGATGAGGAATATAGATCAAAGGCCGCCCACTAAGCCCAAACCAATCAACCCCGATACAAGCAAGGCTCTCTAAGCCCATAAGCCCACCACATTCACTATAAATACCCGGACAAAGGGAAAGTATAGGTCTCTCCACCATATTTGATCTCTCTACTTTATCTATCTACTCTTAGACTGCTACTAACTTTGGCATCGAAGCGTACACAAAGGGCCTCCCCCGACGCATGTTCGGCGACCGGAGCAACAGCAACCTCGCCTCATGTACCTGATCAACTCTGAAGATCCAACGTCCTCATTATAAACTAAAAAATATAATTTTTGAACTAAATAATACAATAATAATAATGATAATTATTATTATTACTAACATATAAATAAACAATATATTATACATTTTGTATTATACATTTTGTAACTAAATTTGAATTATAATTTATATGAATTTTAAATTTATTTTGTATTTAAATACTAATCAAATTTTATTAATATTGAAAAAGATAAAACAAGATTTTTTTACAAGATTTATAAAATTATAAAATATTACTGTTGGTTTAGAACTTACCTATGACTCTAAAAGTCATGAGTTCGAATCACATTGGGGTGGGATGGGTTAAGGGTTTTATTTTATCTCTTTAATATAATTTTCCTTTGTTTAATAGAAGTGCATTGCGCACAATTTTTTTTTAAAGAATGCAATTGTATTAAAGATAACTTGTTAAAACATTACAAGCAAATTGAGATATTTTGAATATGTGTTGCCCTATCTAGATTGCATTTTTTCAAGGTCTTGCAGTAGTTCCGGTTAACCCCCCACATCTTCTAATGCCCAACATCTTAAGCTTGCATGTAAGACATGTTGATTTTATACACTTTCTCAAAATCTTTCACAATGTTCTTTGGTGTATATACTCTATCCTTGAGATCAAACTTATCCACAAGTAGTATGCCGATAACTTGTTTCCCCACTTGCATGTGATGTGGTAACATTTGATCTCTGGCATATGTGTATTTGTTCATTTCATCCATTCTTCAGAGCTTGAACATATCAAAATTGGGTATCGCAATACCTCTAGCACGCCATTTACATGTCTCATCATGCTTACATCTAACTTCAAACATGGACTTGTTAGACTTGTGCACTCTCCATTCGAACCTATTCTTCACCGTGTATTTTCCAAGTGCATCTTGAAATTCTCGTTTGTTTGAGAATACATCTTGCACCTTTAAACCAACAACCCCTTTTGATGCACTATATGTAATAGGAAGCACAGGTGAATCATAGACCTCTAGCAGCCATCGAAATGGATCAATCCTCTTTCTTCTTCTTTCTTCATCATCCACCTCATAAATACTTACTGATACATGGTCAGCTCGTGCATTTCTTTTAGGAACACCTTCGCGACAAGATTGTTTCCGAAGGATAGGTTGTTCATCACATACCGTTTCTTCGTGTACCGTTTTTCCGGGGTCAAAATGACCCCAAATATCTTTTTCATATATCGTTTCTTCCGGATAAAAAAATAGGATTCAAGCTAATATCATCTAAACCAGGATTGGATGCGAGGTTGAAATCAGTGATCTTTTCTTTGCCTGTCCGATGAGTTTTGACTTCAACGGTTGTGTCCACTTCAATGGTGGCATCACAACTTGATTGAATAACATTATGTGTCTTCATAGCTCGCGATAGTTTTGCATCTATTGTGCGTGATTCAAAATTAACATATAGTGGGATAACATCGCTTGGATTCATTCGGCAATACTCTATGAAGCATCCAACATCACTTGAATCGACAATCGCAACTACTATCCCAAGAACTTTGTTTGTGCCATATGTAGTTTACAAAGTCATACGTACGTCAAAAGATGTTGAATCAACACGTGTAGAAGTGTATACTCTCTTTTGAAGCATTTCGAAGTTGATTTTCATTGATAGCCGAAGCAACTTTGATTCATCCCCCTCGCATGTCATGGCTTTTCCCATGGTTTTCCATTGGTCGTTCCACGTCATCACATACAAAAAATGGTCAGTTGACATACTGCTATTATTAAAAAAACAAAGACATTGTCAAATAATGTACTAAAGACAAAAAGGAAATGTGCTTTCGTGGTTACTTGAACAACGAAGCCAATTACAAAACTGTGAAGTCACAGTTCTTCGTTGTTTAGTTGAAACGCGAAGTATATGTTAGGTTTAGCTTTGCGGTTTTCGGTGATCCACAATGCCTTAAAGAGCTTCGCAGTTTGCGATTCTACGAATAAACGTAAACCGCGAAGCTATATAGGGGAGGGATTGATGTACAAAATTGAAAGATGGGGGAGGAAGGATTCGAATCTGGGGCACGTGCACAACATGTATTACCGCTGGGACACTTACTTTAGTTTGTTCATTATACAATTCTTTTATTTATATATTATTAAGTGCCTCTGATGCTAAAAAAATCCAATACTATATTTTTTAAATAAAAATATATTATATATTTTAATAAAATTTCATATTAATATTTTATTTATATAAGAAAATATATTTTTTAAAACATACGTTAGAACATATATTTTAACTTTTAGAACACGAATTATAAAGTTTAGAACATACGACATATTTTTTAGGACATACGTTAGATTATATATTTTAATTTTTGGAACACAATAAAATTTAGAACATACGTTATATTTTTTAGAACATGCGTTATGTTTTTTCGAACATGAGTTATAAATTATATTATAGAACGAATGCAAAAATGATCCAGATATCTACTGATTTTTTTAGAACATTATACTTAATTTTTGGAATACAAACTATAAACTTTAGAACATACATTATGTTTTTTAGAACATACGTTATGTTATTTAGAATATGAGTTATAAATTATATTATAGAACAAATACAAAAATGATCCATATATTTACTGATTTTTTTAAAACATTATACTTAATTTTTAGAACACAAATTATAAAGTTTCGAACATATGTAACAATATTTAAAACATCGTTCTTAACATTTTAAAACATAGATTACAAAAATATAGAGGAATTAAATAAATAAGAAATTGGAGTATGTTCTTGGATCTTTTTTCTATTAATGATTCATTATTATGCACATTTTTTTTCTATTAATAATTCATTATTATGCACATTTAATCGATATTAATAAGTGCATGCGTCAATATGATTTCGGATAGACAGACTGTTTGTCTTAAGAGTCAGAATCTCATTAAAGCCATATTGAGGCTTCGTCCTGCCTTCGATTCTCTTACCTTCTCCCATATTTATAGGGAGCAAAACCGCGTGGCGGATCGCTTGGCAGCTGCTGGGCATGGGGGGATGTTAGGTGTTTCTACCCTTTCCGTTCCTCCTTCTTTTCTGTTACCTTCTCTTCTTGAGGATAGGATTGGGGTTAGTCTTCCTAGACTGATCCCGGGTTAGGTTTTTGTTTGTTTGTTTTTTTTTCTTCCCTTCTTACCAAAAAAAAAAAAAGTGCATGCGTCAAATATTAAATAATAGAAGCTATTAGCACAGTTAGACCTGGCAATTTTCGTGTTCGTATCGTGTTCGTGTCGTGTCAGGTTTCGGGTTCGTGTCAAAACCTGAAACACGAACAAGACACGAAAACTTTTCGTGTCACAAAATCAAAACACGAACATGACCTGCTCTTGACACGGTAAACACGACACGAATTTTTTACACAACCAATTAAATTGACATGATCTGACCTACTAACACGACCTAACATGCTCAACACGACTTGTCTAACACGACCCGACCTGTCATTCCAAATATTTTGAATTTTATTTCAAATTCATAATTTAAAAAATTAAAACCTAATAAGTTAAAATAATTATTACAAACAATATGAAATATGTTTCAAATTTTTAGAAATGATTTTCCTATTAAATACCCTTACATTTCCAAACCCTAAAATCATAAGGGTATATTTGTAATTAAATTTCGGGTCAGTTCCGTGTTTTCAGGTTGACACGAACACGACACGAAAATTAACGTGTCATTTCGTGTCGTATCAACTTTCGTGTCGTGTCATAAAACTATAAACACTAACACTAAAAAAGCGTGTCGTGTTCGTGTCGTGTCATTGGGTCGTGTGTCGCTTTGTCAGGTCTAAGCACAGTGGTAAGCAGCGTCCAGGATAAACCAATGTGCACGGTTTGACTCCTTGCACCATCACTTTGGTGTTTTTTTCTATTAAATTAATTATTAGACACATTTATTACATATTAAACAGCGCGCGTAACATAATGTACAAGAGAAGCTATTGTTTCAGTGGTAAGTAGCGTGTCTTGTAGAGACAAGTGCGTAGGTTCGACTTCCACCAGTAGTAATCCGCGTTTTATTTAGTTTATATACTCAAAACGGCGTAGTTTTGAGTGTTGTCTTGATAGCCACTCAACTTGTATAAAATGTTCAGACAGAATGAAAAACAAATATAAGGTTTTAACCGGGATATTATGTTGTAAACGTTATATTTATGGTATTTTGAATTTTGAGCTTGACTTGTTTCTCCGTACCTACTCCGAAAACTGGATCCGTCGAGAAACATCCCCAGGTTCTATCTCCTTGTCTAAGCTGACTGATTAAGTAGCCCACCTGAAGTTTCATCTCAATATGAAATCAGAAATTGCTTCCAACAACCTAGCTGAACAACATTTATCTGGTTAAAAATGGCTAAAATTGCTTCAACTTTAGCAACAAAGTTGCCTCACAGACTTCTGGAAGACAAGATCATCTCTCTTTTGCAATCATGTAAGAGCCCAGAACACCTTCACCAAACCCATGCGCATATTATTGTCCATGGAATTGAATGCAACGACTATATTATTCCAAGATTAATAGTCGTTTGTGCAGCTTTCAAGAGCATGGAATCTGCCCGCAAAGTGTTCGATCAAATTCCTCACCCAAGTGTCTCAATTTGGAATGCGATGTTTAAGGGCTACTCCCAAAATACATTTTACAGGGAAGCTATTGTCTTGTTTAGCAAAATGAAAAACATGGATATAAAGCCTAACTGCTTTACTTTCCCAATTGTTCTTAAATCGTGTGTGAAGGTTAATGCTTTCACGGAAGGGAAAGAAGTGCATTGCTATGTGATAAAGAGTGGATTTAGAGCAAATTTGTTTGTGGGCACTATGTTAATCGATTTGTATTCTAGCGTAAGAATTATAGGAGCTGCTTATAAGGTGTTCAATGAGATGTTGGAGAGAAATGTGGTTGCTTGGACGTCAATGATTAAAGGTTTCATTTCTTGTGATGATATAGAAACTGCACATCGCCTTTTTGATTTAGCTCCTGAACGTGATATTGTCTTGTGGAACACTGTTATCTCGGGTTATATTGAGAAAGGGGATATGTTAACAGCGCGGGAGCTTTTCAGTAGGATGCCAAGGAAGGATGTCATGTCTTGGAACACAATTTTAAGTGGTTATGCCAATAAGGGGGGTGATCTTCAGGCCTTTGAAAGACTGTTTGATGAAATGCCTGAAAGGAATGTATTTTCTTGGAATATATTGATAGGAGGCTATGCACGTAATGGTCATTTTTTAAAAGTATTGAGTTCCTTTAAGAGTATGTTAGTTGAACGCAATGTGGATCCGAATGATGCCACACTTGTGACAGTGCTATCAGCATGTGCACGACTGGGTGCTCTTAATTTGGGCAAGTGGGTGCATGTATTTTCTGAGAGTAATCGCTATAAGGGAAATGTATATGTTGGGAATGCTTTAATTGACATGTATGCTAAATGTGGTCATTTGGAAAATGCGCTCAATGTGTTCAAAAGCATGGAAATCAAAGATTTGATTAGCTGGAATACCCTGATTGGTGGCTTAGCGATACATGGGCGAGGAGCTGAAGCATTAAGTTTGTTTTCACAAATGAAAATTGCTGGAGAAAAGCCAGATGGAATCACCTTTATAGGTGTTTTATGTGCTTGCTCACACATGGGGTTGATTGTAGATGGCTTTTTATATTTTCAATCGATGACTGATGACTATTCAATTGTGCCTCAAATAGAGCACTACGGATGTATGGTTGATATGCTAGCCCGAGCTGGGCATCTAGCTCAGGCTGTGGATTTTGTGACCAAGATGCCTATGGAAGCAGATGCTGTTATTTGGGCTTCTTTGCTTGGGGCTTGTAGGATTTACAAAAATGTTGAATTGGCTGAATTGGCACTTCAAAAGCTCATAGAATTTGAGCCTAAAAACCCTGCAAATTATGTGATGCTTTCCAACATATATGGTGATCTTAGAAGGTGGAAAGATGTTGCACGATTTAAAGTTGCAATGAGAGATACAGGATCCAAAAAAATACCAGGATGTAGCTTAATTGAGGTGAATGATGGTGTTTTTGAGTTTTATTCTCTAGATGAGAGGTTGCCTGAGAGTCAGTTAATATATACAACCTTGAGGGGTTTGACGAAATTGTTGAGATCATCAGGATATGTGCCAAACATTATAGAGTTTGAGCAAAGGAGATGATGTTCTGCTCCAGAAGCAGTCAATTGTGTTATTAATGTCTCCCAAGTCTTTTCCTATGTGGGTTCCAAGAATATATCGCAGTAGAAATTTAATTACTGCCCAACTGATGTTACTACTGCAATTAACGTTGCACGAAGGGATGATAACGGATTTTTGTAGGTGTCAATGAGAAAGTACTTGTTTTAAATATCTTGAGCCACTGCTGTCAGCTATTGAGGAAGCACGACGCAAGGTGTTTCGTAGAATCAACGAGGTTCGGGTCCAATGGCTAACCCTTCATATCTTTTTAACTTGAGAACAGGCTTAATTTTTCAGGTGGGCATTATCGATGACTATTTTGATGGCTACTACACTGAAGAAATGATAGAATCTCAGGTGCGAGTCGTCCATAGTCAAAATCAGTTGCTTCTACTTTGTCATACATGTTGATCTGTGTGTGTATTATATGATAGGCAAACTATTTATGTTGAGAGCAGTGATTTTTTAGTTGTTTGATCTTTTATTAAACCCGTTCTTGTATCATTAGGTGGACCAACTTGTTTTTGAGGAGTTAATGCGAGAAAGGTTTCCTAAACTGGGTTTGTCTATGTTCAGAACTGGTTATGCTAGCATTTTCTGTTTTCTTCTTATTCTCATAGGATCTGTGGATAGTTTTTTTTTATTCTATTTATGCCTTTGGTGCAGTTAATCATCTGGATTACTTGGGAGTGCAGGTGGCATGGATCTCCGGACCTTGGTTCCTTTCCATCTTTGTGAATATGCTTCCTTGGGAAAGTGGTGAGCTTGCATGTCAATAAAATCTCAAATTGATTTTCTCTTTTTGGTTGATTATGTTTTGTACTATTTTTTGTTTCAAGATTGATTTTGAACCTGCTGGTTTCTTTTTCTTCAGTCCTCCGAGTTTGGGATGTTCTTCTTTTTGAAGGAAATCGAGTGATGTTGTTTCGAACTGCACTTGCTTTAATGGAATTATATGGTACTGACTAATGCATATAATCAAGTATTTGCTTTTAATATCTTCCTTATTCAATTTTTTCGGGTAAATTGTAATTTATATGTCTAGGGCCTTTATAGAATAACTATTTTTCGTGCCATTTTCTGTAGGTCCAGCATTAATGACGACCAAAGATGCTGGGGATGCGATTACTTTGTTGCAATCCCTTGCTGGGTCAACATTTGATAGCAGCCAACTAGTTTTTACTGCTTGCATGGGTTTTTTGGCTGTGAATGAAGCTAGATTGCTAGAGTTGAGAAAAAAGCATAGGCCATCTGTTCAAATAGTAATTGAGGAAAGATCAAAAGGTGGTAAAGTTTGGAAGGATTCAAAAGGGCTTGCATCTAAGCTATATAGTTTCAAGCATGAGCCCGGATCCCTAACAGAAGACAAAAACACTTTAGAAGGAGAGAAGAAGTCTAAATCAGCTACTAGTCTGGATGCTTTGCTTGATAGTCTAGGAGCTGAAGGTGATTCGCTACCAGATCTTCAAGAACAGGTACCTTTCTCTTTTCCTTCTCTTCTCTTTAGATTGTTGATGCCTAATTGTAATCTGCTACCTCAATGCCAGTTCACTTCTTAAAAGTTCGAACCAGCCTTTCTGGGTTCCTTTTTATCATTGACATATCATTGAAAAGTGAAAACTCTTTGTGGCCTTCATCTGATGTTAGATGGTGTGAACTACTTTGGTGCTAAGACCTATGTTGTACGGAACAGACACCGGGAAACATTATTTCTAAAAAAAACATAGCTAGGAAACGGAAGCAGACACGAAATGCGAAAACTCTATTAAAGAGTTTCTGTGCAACATAGGCTAAGACTCCTTTAATCTTTATGAAGCAGTATGATGGTTCAGTTTCATAAATGATAATGAATTTTAACGCTATTTGGAAACTATTACTGAAGCCACTAGAAAATATATACTTGGCCTGAGATGTAGTAATGGGAAACATGAGTTTTGATCATAAGATTTTATGCCGCATTGTGCTACTTAAAATGGTTTCGTCGACTTATACTCTTATGGTGGATGATCAATGTCAAACATTCCATAATCCAATAATGTTTAAAGAAATATGGAGTTTATAATCTTCTTTCTTTGTTTGTATCGTACACATTTGAAGAAAGAATCTGTTTCCAATCATTTTAAATTTCAGCAATTAACAGTTTTTGTGCAGGTGGTTTGGATGAAGGTTGAATTGTGCAGGCTGCTGGAGGAAAAAAGATCTTCCACACTCAGGTTCATACTTCTCTTGTGTCTACTTACTGCATCTTCTTAGGATGTATTAGTTTTATTTAGCGAATATGGCACAGTGGAAATGAAATGCATTCATCCTAGGAGTTAATATCATGCTGTCAGAATCCATATTTTTATTTCCTCATCAAATCAGCAGATTATGATGTCTTGCATCGAAATATTCAGCTTCATTGTTTGTGTTGCTCTTATTATCTTGTATCCATTTTTCTGTTTAGCCTTCATGCTCACCACCACAACAGAAGAGGTCGACGTCTAGTTCTGTGTCTAATAGTAGTTTCATCACACTGTTGATATCATTGGGACACTCATGTTAACCAATAAGTGGAAACCAGTTTGAAAGCTATGAATGACTCATAAGAAGAATGTTTGATACTAATTTACCTATTATCTTGTAAATGTAGCAGTGAAAAGTTCATTTGTGTTTATTCGATCCTGTCCTTTTCCAGATCTGAAGAGTTGGAGACAGCACTCATGGAGATGGTCAAAGAAGATAATCGACTTGAATTGAGTGCAAAGATACATTCAAAGTTTTATTTGGTAAATGATTGTTGCTTCTACTTATATTGAAAGTTATATGAGCTAGCTGAGTAACTCCCACTTGAACTTGATTGACTAGGCTTAATACTCCAGCCAACTGAGTTGGAATTACCTGAGGGTTACTTGCTTGTTAACTCCATAGGCTCAACCGCTATTAAATCAACTTGACATCTACTAACTCTTCTCCATTGCAATCTGAATTCAGATTTTCAGATCCTCAAGCAGTGCTTGAAGTTGTAATAAAACCTGACAAGTGAATAAAACATATAAGATAGAGAGAAGTACGGGTAAATTACATACGTGGTGTACAACCTTTACCCCAAATCACACTTTGGTGTACAACCAAAATTTTGTCACACTAAACCGTACGAACTTCAGGTGACCTCCCACTAAAGTGTACAATCGGTTTTTATGACCGGTCAACGCTAACTATGCCACGTCAGCATTTTTAATTTTAGAATTAAAAAAAGTGGAACCCATTCTTTATGAAATGACTAAAATACCCTCATCTTCTTCCTTTAACCCCTCTCTCCCATTTCTCTCTCTAAGGCTTCTCTCACTCCTCCCTCCTGACAAAAATAACCAGACCCAAGAACTCGTTATCAAACAAGATCCACCATTTAGAAACTGCTCTCTCTCTCTCTAATTTAGAGACATCATTTAGAAAGCACAACATTTCATCCTCTCTTCACACTCCTTCCATTCGTCACTTTCCTAAACATTCTAATTTTCACCTACCATTATCAAGAAAAACACTTCTCCTCTTCCTCTTCCTTCTGATCATAAACATCAATTCAATTTCCTTCAAAAGATTGCCTCTATGGCTTTAGATGTTCTCGAAAACGCTCTTCTTTCTCACGAGAAAAAACACCCTCTTCCCAAAACTACTGATCCAGCCCTCCAAATCGCCGGCAATTTCACCTCCGTTCCCAAACAGCCCGTTGTTCATGATTTACCAGTCACCGGACAAATCCCAGATTGTATTCACGTTATGTTCGAAACGGGGCTAACCCACTTCACGAACCGGTGGCTGGTCACCACTTGTTCAACGGTGATGGTATGGTTCATGCCGCCCGCTTTGACAATGGATCAGTCAGCTATTCCTACAGGTTCACCGAGACTAACCGCCTATGTTCGTTCCAAATGGAAAAGAAGATGAAGGGTACGTATTGTGCTTCGTACATGATGAAAAAGAGTGGAAATCAGAGCTACTGATAGTGAATTCAAAGAGTTTGAAGCTGGAAGCAACAGTCCAACTTCCTTCACGAGTTCCTTATGGGTTTCATGGCACTTTTATTACTGCAAAGGAATTGGAGAAGCAAGCATATTAAATTAATTCTGGGAAGCGACGGTGGGTTCTTGGGTCTGGTTATTTTAGTCATGAGGGAGGAGTGAGAGAAGACTTAGAGAGAGAAATGGGAGAGAGGAGTTGAAGGAAGAAGATGAGGGTATTTTAGTCATTTCATAAAGAGTGGATCCCACTTTTTTTAATTCTAAAATTAAAAATGCTGACGTGGCATAGTTGACCAGCGTTGACCGGTCATAAAAACCGGCTGTACACTTTAGTGGGAGGTCACCTGAAGTTCGTACGGTTTAGTATAACAAAATTTTGGTTGTACACCAAAGTGTGATTTGAGGTAAAGGTTGTACACCACGTATGTAATTTACCCAGAGAAGTACATCAAAGATATACTAGCAGAAAGATTCTTTCATCTCTTCTTAAGCTGAATGCTCTTTATTTCAGCTTATTGCCACTTAATTTGCTTCTCATGCTTGAGATCCATTCTGCAGATTGAGCGATTGGAGTTCTACGTTAACGAGCTTCGGCAAATCCTTTCTGATAAAAAAGAACAGGAAGCTGCGATGATCCAGGTTAACATAACAAATTTTATAGTCATTTTTTTTAATAGGTGAATATTTACTCTAATATCTGCTCATGGAAGAATGATCTATGCTTATCCTGTGTGTAGTCCTATATATATAGTTTATTATTGTTTAATTTATAGGTCCTAATGCGGGTAGAGCAAGAGCAGAGGATAACTGAAGAAGCTCGTGTAAGTGCTGAGCAAGATGCAGCTGCTCAGAGATATGCAGTAACTGTACTTCAGGTATTCTCCTCTTCTCTCTGGGTTTCTTGTTATTTGTGATTGCGATAGGTAGATTTACATTTCTTGAAAATGCAAAGATTGCTAAATTAATTTGTTGGAAGAAGCATATTCTTCGCTTTCCAAGCTAAATTTATCAATATATTAGCATTATCTTGGCACACTTTACTTGTACCTGGTCTTGGCAAGAAAATTTGTGAAACAGTTGTTTAATTAGATAACTGGAGGTTCGTGTCTTCCTTAATCAAAGCATAACTAATTAATACCTCAGGAACTTAAACATTATTTTTTCCTCTTTCCATTTTTACACCATACATACACAATACAATTATATGTACAGGAGAAATATGAGAAGGCTATGGCTTCACTTGCTCAGATGGAGAAAAGGGTCGTTATGGCAGAATCAATGTTGGATGCTACAAGAAATTATGAATCTGGCCAAGCTAAAGCTCTATCTTCTCCAAGGTACAAGGAAAATCTTCAACTTTTCTTGCTTTTATGTAGCAAAGATCATATGATTGAAAACAATTGATATTAGCCACATGAATATATATAATATGATGCCATGAGAAGTAATTCAACAATGCAAGTAATGCTTTCTGAACCGAAGTTATGGTCGTCACTCTAGGTATAACTGCAACTAATTTCATACTACCTGATTTGAAGAGACTTATTCCTTATTTTCATCTCCTTCCAGTTGAAGCTCTATGACTCCTTATATATGTGAAACAATTCTCTCCCTCAGTACCTTTTGGAGCGAGTTAGGTCTTTGTTTACATGGTATCGGAGCCTTGTATATAAATGTTGGGTCACCCATGGATTTTTGTTTCACGCTCTAGATGGTTCTTGGCGTGAGGGAGGTGTGTTAGATTAATAAGTGCTTGCATACTTCAATGCATATGATTGGTTGTGACTCTTGATTTACCTAGTCACACTTCTAAAGCCAGATTCTGTTTTCTTTCTCCACATCAACATATCTGTTTTGAGGATTTATGTGTGAATATGTTCTTCACATCCATGTGACAATAATATGCAATTTCACTTATAGGTTAAGGTCAGCAGCAAGCAATCAAAGTTCTGTATCCAGTCCTGTAAGAACATATTCACACACATAAATCCTCAAAACAGATATGTTGATGTGGAGAAAGAAAAAAGAATAAGAAAGTTGGACATACTGAAATTTGGCTTCGGCTGGCGTGACAGAAGCAAGGCAAGTGCTTATACTTCTACCAAAATTTTGGATAAATTACATTCATGGCCCCTAAACTATAGTTCTACTCACATTATAAACTTCATTTCTTGACATAAAATTCTTGAACTTTACATTCTATACCATTAAAGTCCAAATCAACAAAAAATAGTTAAAAATTAATGAAAGGATGAGGTAAAATAGGCACTTGACTATAATTTCATGAATAAGAAAAGAGTCAATGATGTAGCCAAATTTGTCTAGGTTATCATTTCGTTAAATTGCCTTGCGGATATTTGTTGATTTGAACTTTAATGTTAAAGAACATAAAGTTGAAGGATTTTTATGTCAAGAAATGAAGTTTAGGGGCCGTAAATGTGTTTTACCCAAAAAAATCTGTTGGCTTAAGTTCATCCTCAAAGAAGGTTGAATGAATGCTAAAAATCTTTTAGAAAGCAGTCATAAATTGACAGAGAATAGTTGGACAAGAGTTCGTTTACATGTTGAAAATGCAGAGAGTTCAACTCTTCAATTTTGTGTAAATTGATCTTCATCTGTTTTTAATATGTGACAGAACGCAGCAAATGAGGAGTCGGTTGTCAGTACAGCCAATAACGAGGAAAAAGATCCGAGCACACAACAGAAAGAAAACAAAGACGAAGCGAAGATATAGAATTTTGTGGAGCTTCATAGCATTCATATCTCTAGTAGTTAGAACATGATTCTATCTGTAATCATGCATACAAATGACAGACCAAGTGCTTACTCCCTTCTCTGTCATCTGTTCATCTTCTTCCAGAGAACAACCATATGTAAATTACAGTTGAGTTATAGCATTCTTTAATGCCATTGTTATTATTTAGATGGGTTAACAGTGGAACTGGTTTTGTAAATATTTTGTCCTCAACATTTCCGTGCACGATGAACTCAGTTCGTCCTTGTTATGATTCATCAACATGAAAGACAAGCTAAGCTGAAGACTGAGATGAGATTTGAGTGATACCTGGTTTGAATTAGTTGTCACAGGCTTTGAACTGTAACAACAGAATTGTACCCAAGTTACATTATAACACACACCGCCTTACGTGTCGGTATGCCAACAATGCAAAAATCGATAAGTAGGTGAAAATCAGATGTGTTATCTGAATAAAATCCTTGAAAGCTATAACCTGTACATATATCCATGTTTGCTTGCCGGGTACCAGGAATCGAAGCTATTTCGGAGAAGCAACAATACAACATTTCAAATCGCGGTATATGACAAATGTTCCCATTGCGTCCACACTATACGAGTCCCTACAACAAATATACTGCTTGTGCCTTATTAGATTAGTGCCAAATGAGTTAATCTTAATCCAATCTAAAAATTCTCTGGCATAATCATGTCAATCCAATCGTATTTATAAGTGTCATGTTTGTCGGATATATGTGATTTTATTATCTCTGTGACATTTAAAATTATGGAAAGATACAGTAATACTTCTAAATATTTATATCATTATTGAATTAGCACATTAATTCTAGCCTCAAAAGGCTTAATCCAAAATCTATGTAACAAACTCTTAATTCGTTTATATTATGTTGGGTTCGTGTAATGTGTTTACGAGTAACAATTGTAATGTGGTAAGTGAGCCCATACACTTCAAGTCCAAGCCCATGAAAAGTTCAACCATAGAACACCACCTTCACGGTCTAAACTCTCTCCCTAAACGGGGCTCCAAGAGAGCCTAAATCCACCCATATGCATCCGGGACAGATCCAAGAGCATATTTGTAAGAAGATATATATTTTCCTCCTATCGAGAGAGAGAGAGAGGGGCTCATTTTTCTCTCTACTTTTTCCTCTCTTTTCTTCTTTTCAGATCCGGTCATTTTCGCTACCACCACTGTCACCGTCACTTTTCAGGTTTACCTTCCTCCTCCCATTTATATTTTAGTTTTCGTTTTTAGCTTTAAATTTACATTTTCTTATTAGTTTGAAGTCTATATACCTTCTTGAACTTCTTTTTCCGTCAGATCTACACTTGTGAGCTATACTTCTTTCTTTTATTCTTTTTTCGGTCTTAGCAAGAGCGGAAAAGGTTTATCTTATCCGTAGATCTATAGATCTGCGTGGTTGCACAAACAGAAAAGACTCAAATCCGAACGTCCGGAAGAGACTAAATGATGAAGTACATCGGTTTTTCAACGGGATTTGACTTACGAGAAGGATATGATTTCTATGTTTGTTGTATTTGTATCTTTTATGATTTTTATTGCTCTTTGTAGTTTTTTATTGTTCTTTGTAGTTCTTTGTAGTCATTTTCTTCCCTTTGTGGGTCTTGTACTGGTTGTTGCCTGCATGGGATGTATGTTTTATTCCTCTTTGTTCCGTGTTGTATTTTTATTTTTAAGTTAATGGAATGATACGTGACCTTTTTATCAAAAAAAAAAAATACTTCTAAATATTTATATCATTATTAAATTAGCATGTTAACTCTAGCCTCAAAAGGTTTGATCCATAATCTATTTAATAAACTCTTAATTCGTTTATATTATGTTGGGTTGTACATTTATTAAACTCACTCTCAAATGGAAGCGTACATATTAATCATACTCAATTTCTTATAGATTTAGGTAACAACTTGCAGCTCTCTTCTCAAGCCAGTTCCTGTCCGATAACGACTCACTATTTTTCAAGAACTAGACAATCGAGGCAGGAACTCAAAATATAAAATCTATGCTCAAACATAATCTCAAAACAATATCACTCATAGAAACTCAAATTTATTTAGGATATAAAATGTAATTTGAAAAACACAAGAGATGACATCGGAACAATAATCTTGCTGGAAACCAATAGAACTCGATTGACAGGATCGGCCCTGAGGGTTGATTTCTGGGACAGTGGCCCAGGGCCTATCATCTTAGGGGGCCCAAATTTATTTATAAAAAAAGTCAGTTTTTTCTTTGCTAATTTCAACTAATATTAGTATAAATCACCAATATTTGCTAAAAACTTAAATTTCAGCTCATATTCGGAGCAACTGTTTCAATTTTTGACATTGTGCTTTACATAAAAAAATCATAACTACTTATAAAATTATAACTAAAATATAGAAAAATTTACATTGTAAGTTTCTTTTCTATTAATATAGTTTGGTTGGTTAGTGTTATGATATCATTTATGTTCTAGTTTGTGTTTTGATTTTGTTAGTGTTTGATTATTTTTTCGAAGAGAGTTGAACGTTCTGATAGCTGATTAACGGTTAAGTGGTTAAAATTTAAGAATGTATAACTTTAACCGTTTAGAGCAATTTCAGTTTTGTTAGTCCCTATTGGGATTGTATTCTTAACTTTTTGTTCTTATTCTTTGCGTTTTAATAAAATTCAGACTTAAGTGTATTGGAAGATTCGTTAGGGTGTACCAACCTAGTTGGAATATCCGACTATTTCTTTTTCATCTAACTTCTAATAAAAAAATTAAAAATGTATATATGAAGGGGGCCAAATTTATCATCTCGCCCCGAGCCTTTAATAGGTCAGGAACGGCCCTGTCGATTGAAGCAACATTTACGAGGCTTCCAGCAACGTTAACACAAAGAAGGAGATTCACCAAAAAAACAAATTGGGCAGACAAAGAAAGAAAGAAAGAGAGGTGATGGCTAAAACAAGCCTCGTCGAGTCGGAGCTTCAAAGCATCAACAACCCTACAAAGTTAAAATCGCAAAGAGTGGAATAGAATCACCCACTAATTAAAATCCAAAATTGTGGAAGTGAGACCCATAAAATCAAAATAGCACCAGTATAAACTTAACGTTTACAACATAATATCAATTTAGGCTTAACGTTTACAATATAACATCAATTTAGGCCTCACGTACAAAATAGCACCAATATAGATTTAACGTTTACAAAATAATACGAATTTAAGCTTAACGTTTATAAAATATATACAATTTAAACTAAATGTCATAATTAAATTAATCATATTATATTCTTTCCCTATTAACTTTATATGTGATCTTTTTATTTAGTTATATATTCTTATTTATTATAATACAATTAATTAGTATTCTTGCCACTACGATCTTATATTTGTTTTTCATCAATGATTCCATGACTACTAAATTTCATTGCTCATGTAATATATGCAAACTAAAAGTAATTGAATATCCACAATATTTCGAACACTGACATGTATCAATATTATTTTACATGAGCCATGAAATTTAGGAGTTACGGAATGGTTGATGAAAAACAAATATAAGGTTTTAATGGACAAGAATACTAATTAATTGTATTATAATAAATAAGAAAATAGAACTAAATAAACAGATAACATATGAAGTTAATAGGAAAAGAATATAATATGGTTAATTTAATTGTGACGTTTAGTTTAAATTGGATATATTTTGTAAACATTAAGGTTAAATTCGTATTATTTTGTAAACGTTAAGCCTATATTGATGCTATTTTGTACATGAGGCCTAAATTGATTCTATATTATAAACGTTAAGCCTAAATTGATATTATATTATAAACGTTAAGCCTATATTGATACTATTTTGAACGTTGAATTTAAATTAGTACTTTCCCAAAAACTTTAGATCTATTTTAATACCTTATCCCGGTAAATATTATTATTTGAAAGCAGGAGTGAGGAAATGAGAAAACGGATTGCAATATGAAAACTGTGAAAATAGGGTTTGACATGATTTCAACATTAGGTGGACATTATTTTAAAACGACAACGCATCCGTCAAAAATTAGGTGGACATGACTTCAAAACGACAACGCAAAAGTAAAAGTAGCAAATTCTCAGAGAATTATTATATCAATTAAAATCAATTCCATATATGCCGTATAAAGTTGTACGTACGTCCCGTCATTTTCCGGGATGGATAATTTCAATTCCATCCTCATAAAATAAAATATTTAACCATTTAACAATATTAATATAAAGCAACTCCACTCTACTACCTGATGGAGATGGAGATGCTTCAGTTGTATTATTCGGGGAAGGCTTTTCCCTCTTTCTACAAATTAGAAAAACAATCGGATTACTTGCTCTGATCTGAATCTGAATCTGAATCTGATCTGAGCTATGGATATGGATATGGAGTGGCTAATTGAATTCCTCAAGGGCATGATAAAACCTGTTGCTGCTCTTTCCGTGGTGTTAATGGCGGTTTCCCTCTCTTTTTTCCAGAATTTAGGTTTGGAACGGGAGATGATTTACTCCATTTTCCGATCTTTTCTTCAGCTTTCTATTATCGGATTTGTTTTGCAGTTCATTTTCTCTCAACAGAACATTCTCTGGATCCTCCTCGCTTACCTTTTCATGGTAATTCATTTCTTCAATTTCGTTTTCTTTCGATCTGATTTGATTTAATGGTGAATTGAATTGAAGTTTTCCCCCCTTTGTTGCTGCAAGGTTTCTGTTGCTGGTTATACAGCAGGTGAAAGAGCAAAACATGTTCCGAGAGGGAAATATATAGCCGGAGTTTGTATTCTGGCAGGTACATCGGCGACAATGCTGTTGCTTCTGCTTCTAAATGTTTTCCCCTTCACTCCGAGATATGTAATCCCTGTTGCCGGAATGATGGTTGGAAATGCGATGACTGTCACCGGCGTTGCTATGAGACGACTCCGAGACGATATCAAAGTCCAGATGAGCTTGGTATGGTATTAATTCTGTTCTGTTATTCATTCAATTTTAGGATTGCCCTTTCCGTTTAGCAAAATCAATTTTAGGGAAACTTTCACAAGGAAGGCTAGTTATTAGGCCTAATATACAAATAACCCCTAAACTTGTCCAAATGTTGCAACTGCCTCCTCCAACTTTCAATTGTAACAACTTCCCCTCAAACTTGTCCAATTGTAACAACTTACCCCTTAAACTTGTCCAATTGTAAAACACAACCCCAAATTGCTGACATGGACTGCAATTGAAGAAACACGTAAAATACAAAATCTGCAACGCTCGTGAAATATGATAATAAGATCTTTGGCGTGATACGAATCCGGAAAAACTTTTTTACGGTTTCTTCAAAAACGGGGTAAAAAATTCCCAATTTGGAGTTATGTTTTATAATTGGACAAGTTTAAGGGGTAAGTTGTTACAGGCGATTGCAACATTTAGACAAGTTCAGAGGTTATTTATGTATTAGACCTAGTTTTTATATTTGACATTTTTTTTTTTTTTACAAAATGAGACCTGACTTTATAGCAGTGGCGCACTATTAAAGTTGAGAGAATTTAAACTAGAAAAATTGAATTAATGACTTGGCGCAAGATGTTTTTTGCATTAATATTCTCTCATATAATAATAATTTATTTTATAAATAAAAAATAGCAAATTGGAGAAAAAATTCAAAACAACAACCAAAATAAAACATTAGAGTTAGTTTAAATAAAAGAAAGTTGTGGCTACAATGATTTGCAATGAAATTTTATAAAATTATAATTTTACCGTTAACAATCTCAAAATAAAAACTTTTAAATATTTGGTAATATTTTAAACAATTTTTAGTTTTTAGGTTATTTATATATTTTTTGAGAAGTATAGAGAAAATTAATATGTGATTTCAAAAAAAAAGAAAGTTAATATTTAAAAAATAAAAGTAAAAAATGATGATTTTAAAAAATAAAAATTATGGTTACATATAAAATGATACTAAACAACTTAGTTTTGCTCGGTTTTGATCACATGAACCTTAATGACCATGCAGTATTTAGTCATTCACCGTTAGATTTAGGTTTATTAGAATCCTAAGGTGGAGATTCAAAACATCTCATGGCTTAGATTTAATAAACCTAGATCAAACGGTGAATGACCAAATTCACTTGGTCATTAAGGTCCATGTGAACATTCATGTTGTTCGAGAAGAGGGAAGTTAATGTTTAGAGAATAAAAATCAAAGAATGATGGTTTTAAAAAATAAAAATTATGGTTACACATAAAATGATACTAAACAATTTTAATTTTTAAAAATTTTCATTTTGACGTCGTTAACCGTTAAATTGGCTATATCAACCCAAAAGTCATCGATTTTGCGAATATCAAGAGCACAATCCTGGTTTCAACAGCAAAAAAACAATCATTGTAACACATCAGTTTTTTTAATTAACCCTACAACTTTAACAATATTAAACATTTTTGTTATTATTAACGTTGAAAACCACATGTAGTAGTAGTAGTTTGTTACAAAACCTTCGTGATGTCTAATCAATAATTAAGAAATTGAAAGTGAGTTCCATTAAAATTAAATCGGGTCCCCAATTTGGAGAGCTAGTACAATGAGGTGTCTTGCACCCGGTATTCTATAAATTTTATGTATTAAATTGACGCATTCAACTAAATTTGGAGGTCTTTTTTGTTTGTTTTGGCAGGTAGAAACAGCATTGGCGTTGGGGGCAACACCTCGGCAAGCGACACTACAACAAGTGAAAAGGGCACTTGTAATAGCTCTTTCACCAGTATTAGACAATGCAAAAACAGTGGGATTGATATCTCTGCCAGGAGCCATGACTGGACTTATAATGGGAGGAGCATCACCATTGGAAGCCATTCAACTCCAAATTGTGGTAATGAACATGCTAATTGGAGCTTCTACTCTTAGTAGTATCCTCTCTACTTATCTCTCTTGGCCTTCCTTCTTCACCCCTGCTTATCAATTAGATACTAACGTCTTCACCGCTAATTGAGGATGTCAAAACGAGTTATCATGTGAGACGATAGTATCAAGCGAATTATTTCTCTAAATGGTATTGTTGTGTTAGAAAATGACATCTCTACTGCTCACTCACTCAATTTCATCAATCATCTCGATGAGACTTGATGTGAGTAAATATGGAGGGGAATGACTGTTTATTTGTTTCTCGAGTTGATAAGCTTTATAGTAAGACAAAAAAAAAAGGATCAAAGGAGTCTTACTCCTATATTTAAGTTTGTAAAATTTACGAGGATGAAGATAAGAGAAATGGAAATCTATGATTTTAGAATGAGATATAGTGATCGTGCCAATTTCTTTATTCATAAGGTTCTGAGAGTATTTTGGGAATGTGATGGCTTCTTAATCCTAGTTGACGTCTGGGACACGTGCTAGGGGAGGTCGAGAGCATATCTCCTGATGGATCACGCAGATTTGACGTGTGCTAATTGTAACCCGTACAACTCTAGATGATCACTCTTGAGATGGATGTACTTATTCCATTGATCCACATGTCCAATACGACAACTTTTCCTTCACCATTCTATATTGTTACATATCATTGGTCCAAGTGGTATATTGGGTAATTTGTTTTACCAATGAAAATGTGACAGTCATAGGATATTTTCCTTATACCATTGATGACATGTATTTAAAATCATTAATCATATCTTTTCATGTTTTTACATCTTACCATAATTAATAAAGGTAATAAAACTATAATTATTATAACCTGTAAACACGATTATAACCTGTTAGAGATTATAATAAAAAGTATTGGCTCTTCTTTATCATCTTAAGCTTTTAGTTTAATTGATTCCTTGATATGGTATCTGTGTCCCTTAGACTAAGCGGTCGAGGATTAGAATTTTGTTATTTTCCTTTATTAGTAGGATTTCAACACATGGTAGAATGAGCATGTATTGTACACACTTCAAACGGATCTTCCGACACACGGAATGGACTATTTTTTCCATTATCAGACTTAGCCGATTGGACAGCTAGGATGGAGACCTCCGTTTTGGTCTTCCTAGAAAGTGAGGAGGCGGCGACAGCTGCATTGAATAACCTTCCATATTTTGACATGTCGTCCTTATTAAATATAATAAAATTACATGTGATTTTTTAACACATTATATGAATCCAACATGATATAACAGATTTTTGGATGATTTGGATTAATCTCCTAATCTAAAAAGACATAAACCAATCTGAAAATCTAGTTCCCACTACCTACATTCTTCTTCCTCAAAGCCTTACTTCAGACCATGGAAAGTGTAGAAAATGTTTTTAGAGAGTGGTGGAGTGATGATTGCAACAAATAAAGAAAATCAATCAATCAAAACAACGATTCCAAATTTTGAAACAACATTTCAGCAACTCCATTTCAATCTCAAATCATCAATTCGTCCAAAACGAATCACAATCCCAACAATTTTCCAGCCCAAAATCGGTAAATGTCAAATTTTGATCTTTTCGACCCCTACATTCTATTTATGTCCCAAATTCTCACATACATTTATTCCTAACATCCTAAATTTGATTTTAGGCTTTCGTATCATCTCAATAAATTCTTTTACAATCAATTCTTTTCATCGAGAACATAACTTCTCAAAAATCTGATTACAATTACTTTGTAAATTAATCACTTAAGTTAATTTTATCAATTCTTTCATATCTACGATCAACTCCGAGCTGCACAAGCTCGTTATTCGGCATTCCCAACATCATAAACATCATTCCAAGTAATTTGCTTTCGTTAGCAAACCCGAAATACATCAATTCTGAAACATTTCCACAACGTACCAAATATATTACTCAAATTGTTACCGAAGCCTTGCAGCAAATCAATCCTCTTTGACCGTTAGATTAACTCATTCGTTTGCAAGTGAAGTCCACGCCGAACAGAATCTGCCACAACAATATAGCCATTTATTTGGCTTCAAGTTTATCATTTTAATTCATTTCGTCATTTCCATTTTCCAATTGTTGTTATTTCAATTCCAGTTAATTAAATTTCAATTTAGTTATTCGTGTATCAATTCAATTTTGTTATCATTTTATTTCAGAATTAATTATATAATTAAGTTAACTATTGCATATAATATTAGATGTGATTGCAATTGCTTGCTTTTATGTTTGAACAATTGTAACTATTTCCACACATCCAATGTATTGATTTTTGGCATTATATTTACAATTCGAGTAATTAGCTGGGCTTTTATAGTGGATCTAAATATCCAAGAGGGACTCTTTTCAATTCTTATATCCTTCATCAATCGCTTAATTAGAATTCAAGTTTTTTCTCACATTTTTCATCAATATAACCATCCAAATTAATTGAAAATTAATTTCTCTGACACGTCTGCACCAAACCACACGTAATAAAGTTGAAATTAGTAATATTACGAAAATATCGCTAACAGTAATATATATTATTATGATTTTTAATAACAATAAAAAATTTAAAATTTATCTAAATAGTAAAAATCACATTAACTAAAAGCATACATACATTTAAAAATAAAACCTCATAAATTATTATTTTTATATTATATAAAACATTAAAATAATATTTTTATAAACTTAAAAAATTATTAAATCTTATTCTAAAAATAGAATAAGGTATTTTGTACTTCATATATAAAGTACCAAAAACCTTAATCTATATATAGGATAATGTTATAAAGTACTATTAGAGTCGTATTCTAAAAATTCTAAAAATGGATTTTAAAGTACCATTGTAGATTTACTTACAAGAAAATTTGGTTATACAAGCAGGAGATGCGTTATTAATTCATTCTATTATAAATGGTATTTTTTACCATTTAAAATAAAAAATAAAAAAAAAAATCTTTCTAGTCACATAAGACATAAAAAGGTGCATGTGGTTCGGAAAAAACAACTTTGCACATGATAACGCTTGGGTAGCACCTGGTCTTCTGATCGATAAAGCGCGACTATTATTGCATGAATGGAAGCAAGCAATTAAGCCTTGGCCCTTATAAGGTTTGGTATACACTCTCGCGAGGCATCATTAGAATTAATTGTGATACTTCGTATGTGGAAAATGGTCTTTTCGTAAGGATAGGTTTGATTGCTCGGGATTCATTAGGTAGTATGCTGGCTACAACCGGTATTCCTAGACATTCGTGTCCCTCCGTTGAGACAGCTGAGTTACGAGCTATATTGGAAGGTATCACTCTTGCTAGAGACTGTTTTTTTTTCAGAATATTTATATTGAGTCTGATTTTAAGATTGTGGTCGAAACCTTGGCTAGCGGAGTCCTTCCTCGATCTTCTCTCCTTTTCCTCTATGAAGATGTTAATAACTTTGATGCTTAATTCTTGTAGCTTTTCGTTTGTTAGGGTAGAGGGGAATAAAGTAGCTCATAGTTTAGCTTTTTGGACAAAGGATCTGGAAGATTGTCCGACTACTATTTGGAGCTTACTTTGTACCTACTTTATATCGATATTATTGATGCTTTTTCTTAATGATAATCATCCTCACCTAAAAAAAAGTTTTTTGATCCAAAAAAAAATTGATAGCCAACTTCCTTAAGATCAGGGGCGGAACCAGGGGGGGTTAGGGGGGCTCGAGCCCCGATAGACGGTCGGAGAATTGAGGAAAAAAAATAGTAATGGTGTCTGGTAATATTTTGAAAAGAATTATATTGACTCTATGTAGTATTATTTCAATGTTTAAAGGAGTAAATTACACCAATAGTACCTGAATTATACCTCAATTCACACTTTGGTACCTGAATTACATTTTGTCTCAAAAATATACTCGAACTATAAATGACCGGACAATTTAATATTTCTAACCGACACTAACCAGTAAATTAGAATTTAGACCATTTATTTGACCACTTTTTAAGATTTTGACTATTTATTTAATAAATTTTAATTAAAAATTAAAAGACTCAATCTCTCTCCTCTAATCCGTCACTCTCTTCGTTTCTCTTTCTTTCTCTCTCGTCGATGATGAAGTCCGGCGGCTCAACCTCTGCTCGGCGTGGACTAATCTATCACTCTCTTCGTTTCTCTCTCTTTCTCTCTTGTCGATGATGAAGTCTGGGGGCTCAACCGCTACTCGGCATCGACTGATCTGTCACTCTCTTTTTTTCTCTATCTTTCTCTCTCGTCGATGATGAAGTCTGGCGGCTCAACCGCTGCTCGGCGTGGACTACTGTGGTTACAACAGCAGCAATCACTGCGAGTTGCTTCCGACGGTTCTTATGGCTGACACGGGCACATCCGTTACATGGATAGGAGCTCAATCTCAAATCTTCTGCATTGCATCTCTAATCTTGTCACCTAGAGAATATATCATTTTCTCAATACTTATTTCATTCTTGGCACCACTTTCAGAAACATATCTTTCCAAAATGAAAATATTGAACCAACAATCTAGAGAAGCAAAAAGAAACAAAATAGCCTGTTTTTGCTATATACTTTTTGAGCTTCCAGAGGTTGTATATCCAATTTTTATATTCATTTTTCAACAGTTTTAATCTTAATTTATTGTGGCTATTTTTCAATTTGGAGATGAAAAGGATGGATTTATTAGAGAGAAAGGAAATGGGAGAGAGATAAACATTGAATTTTCATTTTTTAGAGAGAGAAACAAAGCAAAGTAGAAGGAGGAAGAACTATTCTGGTTCAGTACTAAGAATTGAAGAGAGAGAAAGTGAGAGAATGGAAGAGAGAGAGAAAGACACTAAGAGAGAAATTAATTAAAATTTTAATTAAAAATGGTCAAAATTCGGGTTGACCAATTAGTGACTGGCTAAACGTATTATATTGTCCGGTTACCATTACTTAAGGTATATTTTTGAGACAAAATGTAATTCAGGTACCAAAGTGTGAATTGAGGTATAATTCAGGTACTATTGGTGTAATTTACTCATGTTTAAAGGTAGATGTGATGGTTAAAGATGTTTACTTTTTTTTTGAGAGGTCCTATGTTCGACTCCCTCCAACTTCATTTTTTTTTAATTATTTTATTTTTCAATAATTATAAAAACATATTACCATTATTAATTAATTTAAATGGACTTTTTATTTGTATTTTGATAACACTTTTGAATTCATTTTTAATATGCCTTTACCATTAAAAAAAGTAGACATATTTAATATTCATTTTTATTATGTCTTTACCATTAAAAAAAAGTAAACATGTTTAATTTTCTATTAGTTCAATGCTAGTTTTTTTGAAAAAAAATGGTAACATTTTTACAGTTTTAATGCGTTGGAGGCTAAAAAAAATTTACCCAACCCTAACGGGCTGGACTTTAAAAATTTACCGTCAATCGCACAGTTAATTTCGATTTTTTTTGGACGTTTTGAAATTTTTTTACTGATATATTTGAGCTCCGGGTCATCCGGGGTTCTGGTTCCACCATTGGTTAAGATTGTGGTCGAAACCTTGGCTAGCGGAGCCCTTCCTCAATCTTCTCTCCTTTTCCTCTATGAAGATGTTAATAACCTTGATGCTTAATTCTTGTAGCTTTTCGTTTGTTAGGATAGAGGGGAATAAAGTAGCTCATAGTTTAGCCTTTTGGACAAAGGATCTGGAAGATTGTCCGACTACTATTTGGAGCTTACTTTGTACCTACTTTATACCGACATTATTGATGCTTTTTCTTAATGATAATCATCCTCACAAAAAAAAAAAAGCTTTTTGATCCAAAAAAAATTGATAGCCAACTTCCTTAATAACTAAAAGCTTAATATACACTGCGAAAGGGATAGTCACTGTTGTCGACGGTGGATACCCTTACGAACCAAAAAAAAAAAGGCTTAATATACACGGTTATTATATTGATGGCTCAATATAATAAAATTAATAAAATAATATTTTAATTAATAAAACAAAAATATATATCAAAGTTTTTATTTATTTCTATTGGTTAGAGTCTATATTTCATGGACAAAAATGCAAACAGAAACAAAAAAATGTATTTCTAAACAATATAGAATGACAAGCAAGCTCACGTCTCGCGGTTTTTCTGGTTTCTGGAAATACCAATTTCATTAGAATGCTCAGAGCTTTATAGAATTACGTATTCTTCATTTAAAAAAAGTATTGAATGAGAATATATAAATATATTAATAAATTTTTAAAATTATAATATCGTATATTTAATATTTATATATATATTTAACAAAAGTTACACACAAGTCGTGTGAATAATGGCAAAAGAAAAGACTTTTTCCTTTTGAAAACCCGTAGAAAATGATCTAAACAATATTAAAGATTTACTAAACATGGAATCAACGTTGATCCACTTCTAAAAACATATTACATCTAAAGAAATCAGTTTTCATTTTTTAAATTACAGAAACATGACCAAAAACATTTCATTCATATCGAAACAGATGTTTTCTGGTATTAGATAACTTGAAAATCTTCATTTTCTCATACTTGTGGTAATATTGAAGAAACACAAACTATTAAAATAGGCAACTGCAAATTAATGGAGGAAGGAAACATATGAAAAAAACCCACAAAATTAGTAAGATTCTATGTTCTAGATTGAGAATTTTAGCTAAGTAACCAACATATATACAAAGAACAATTTTCATATCATTTTTCATACAAGTAACATTTAAGAAAAAGGTCGGTGGTCGGGATAATACATAATTAATATCATGAGCTAGAAATAAAGAGAAATTCTGATTGTTACATTTTCAATGTTTCGGGGTGATAGAATTTCTCTGGATGGAAGATTGAGATCAGGGAGCACCAGGAGGAGGATAAATAATAGATTTGGTAAACGTCCCGCCTAAGGGACCCTCATAGTACCAATTACCAGGAGGATCATATTCGCAAACGTAAATATATCCCTTATTGGCATTACATTGTTTTTTTCCACATCCAATTTGCTTAGTATCTTTCCAAATAAGTTGAGTGTAATGACCACAAATCTCACCATTGATGCATTCATTAGTTTTAGGGTTGTAATAAGGCCCTTCATCTGCCCAACACTTCACCACAGCTTCAGGTGACCAATGCCCTTTCAAGCTCCAAAACAAATTCTCCCCGTACGGGTTATTCGGGGAATGGGTCAACAAGCAATCTACAACCCTCTCAGCAGCCCACCTACGAGCGTACCTCGCAAGTGTCCGATTCCATATCACGGGTGATACCCCTAGGGACGCTCTCACGTTGTTGTGGGCTGTCGTGTATTGCCTAGCGATTTTGAATTTGCTTACCATTTGCCCGAGTTGAAGTGTCGCGGTTGCTGACATGACTAGCGAGAAAAGTAGTATTGCGTAGATTAATCCCGACATTGTTAAGAAGATTATTGATGAAGAATTAATTTGAAAATTATGTTTATTGTGTTTTGTTGCTCTCAATTTGTGAGAGACAAATTGAAGGCATGACATAGAATGAAATGTTTGGGTTTATGTTGGTTTCAATCTCATTTTCCACCATTCAAATTTCTTGTTTGTTGTTATTTCCTATTATTGGGTTCATACTCTCTTTGGAGATTTTGCCTAAATTTCTCATAATTTAACCATTCATATTTTTCCTACTAATTTAACCATTTCATTTCACATCACTATTTGCTAACTCCCTTCTCCTTTTAATAACATTTAGTAAATTAACTTCACAATCTCAAAAAATCCCTACTCAATTTAGACTTAGAGTTATTTATAGAATTTGTTACTTTCAAATTTACTAAATACAGATAATATTAAGGAAAATAGTTTATTATTCCCCATATCTTTTTAAAATAATTATACCGTCCCTAAACTTTGTTTCTGCTAATTCTTTATTCTAGCATCAATTGTCAAATTAAACTAAATAATAATAAAATTATATAACATATTTATTTTTATATTTTATAAAAATTTCTCTTTTTTCCCACAATTTTTTTTATAAATTTTTTCTCAGACTTAATCTCTCCAATATATAGCATTTGATTTATTAATTTTTTTTATACAATTATATAACTTTAATTTAACAGTGTAGATTTTGTTTTATTAAAGTGATTAATTTGGGCCTCAAGGGCCCATAGGTGATGCTTCCAGGAAAGAATTAGGCCCACCAAAAAAATCATGCCATCCATCGTAGTCACATCCAGACTGGATTGGCGATTGCGCCCTGATCCAGGCTAGGAGCAAGAAGAAACTTTTTCCCATTCAAAGGGACACGCCTATAAGTAAGGGATATTACCCGATGGTAAGGGATCCAGAAATTCTCTCTCTACTCTCTCTCTACTTTATTATCATTATCTTTCATACCACCTACGTCTTAACTTGACCATAAAAGTGTATTTCAAAGACCGCTCCCGATGCAGGAATAGTAAGCAACCATGATGAATCACTTGGATCCCAACTTCTCATCGTTACTTCGATCCCAAATTCTCATCAAATATAAATGAAAAATATCTCAAAAATTATAAAATTTAGAGCAGACACTATTTTAAATTGTAAATGTAAACTTTGTATCTCTAATAAACTTTATAGATATTTTGAACAAATTATATAGCCATGATAACATTTAATATTACTTAAAAAATATTTTATTAAATAATAAATAATATGAGAATAAATAATATAAATTTTTTTATATATTAATATGTACAAAGTGAATATATAATATACAAATTCCATTACAAATATACGGAAAAAAATCAATACAAATAAAAATGAGAAGTTTTTTTACTTATATAACTTAATAGTTTTGTACGTTCATATAGAAAAATAAAAGGAGAGTTTAAATAAATGATTAAGATAAAATTTAAAGACCTTATAATATATACTAGTGTATTAAAAAAAAAACATAAGGACGGATTAATTGTTTACCTATAACATTATGTATTAATGATTTTTTAACTAATCTATAAGTTCGGAGTTCATCAACATCCTGTCAGATAAAAAAAATTCTAATTAAGGTTTATTGTGTACACCAGTATTCGAACTTAAAATTTCTAATTTAAACGAATTGAATTGAGTCCTTTAACTATTTGATAACCGTGTTTATGAACTCTGAATGGAGGGCCCAACGTCTTGACGAATCTTCCTAGATGAGCCTGTAAACCAGAGCTAAAAGTCAGAGAGATCGGAGTTCGACGAACTAACTCTGATGCCTAAATCAGTAAGTGCTTAAAAAGTGTTAAAGAGTAAGGACTAAGTGTGGGTTGTAGAGTTAACACATCATAGGATGTGGTTATACATGTTTATATATAAGACGGGGCCGAATCCCTAGTCTTTCAAGAATCCTTTGGGTGTTAAGACTCTTTCTCCTTTTTGGAGTCTAATTCTAGG
This sequence comes from Euphorbia lathyris, assembly GCF_963576675.1. Classification (NCBI taxonomy): domain Eukaryota; kingdom Viridiplantae; phylum Streptophyta; class Magnoliopsida; order Malpighiales; family Euphorbiaceae; genus Euphorbia; species Euphorbia lathyris. The sequence goes on along the minus strand of NC_088919.1, from coordinate 44,653,141 downwards.
AAAAGTCTTCCATGGTATAGAATCTTCGACTTAGCCACATAGGGGTTCCCTTCAGAAAAGAAACTTTCCATGGAAGTTTCTTAATAGAACTGAATGCCTATTTTATTTTGAGATACGTGGTGACTGATCTGAAGATTCTTGAGATGCCATGTGTTGACATGATTTTGTAAGATATCAACCATACAAATCAATCATAATTAGTATATAATGCTTTTTTTTTTATGTTCATTCATGAATTGTTTGAACTTTTTATTTTTTTTCATTATTTAAAACACCTTAAATAATGAAAAAAAAAAAAGATAGGAATAAGAATTCAATTGCTTAAAAAAAAGGAATAAGAATTCAATTCTTTTATATCGTGGGTTAAATTAAAGCATTAGATTGAAAATTATGGCAAACGTGATATAGTTTTATGGAAATTTAATCAATTTTGCTTGCAAGTCTTAAAGTACACACTCAATATAAAATAAATATATTAGAATAGACACAACGGCAAACGTTGTTGTCAGATTCGAGATTCGAGTCTACGAGCAGCCTCTTGCCAAAAAATTGGTAAGGGAAGGCTTGCCCCCAATACACTCTTATGGTGCGATCCCTCACTGAACCGTCGCTTAGTGGGACCATGGTTGTCAAAACCGGACCGATCAAACAACCGGAAAAGACAAAGGTCAAGGGTTTGAGGTTTAACCGGGATTCAACCGGGGTTCAACCGGTAAAAAATTACGTGCAAATTATATTTTTATTCATATTTAATCTTATAACATAGTATAATATCAACTATATTCATAAAAATTCTACTAATATAATAACATTTATTTAGTATCAAAACATGAATTTAATATGATAAATAAATATAAAAATTAAAAAAATATATACTTTTAAAATTAATAGTGATTAATTTTTTATTAATAACTAACATGTAAATATGCTAATAGGATATGTATTTTATAATTCAACTTAAATTTAAATTTATTAGATTTTTAAAATTTATTTGTATATATTTAAAATCAAATGCTAATTAAACTGTATTAATATTGAGAAAATATAATAATTTATTTTTAACCTGAAAATATAATAATTTTTTAATGATATTTATCTAAATTGAAAAAAATAATACTAAATCATATTTTAATTATTTAAGTGATAACATTATTATTTATTCTTAAATAGTTAATAATAGACATAAGTGAAATGGTAGTGTAGTGGTGAGTATTAGACTTTAGGGTTTATAGACCAAAGGTCCAAAGTTCAAATCCTACCTTTGTCAAAATTTATATATATTTTTTTAAGTAAACATGCCTAAAAGCAAACCGGACCAAACCGCTTAACCGGCATTGGGTCAACTGATTTATGGTTGAACCAGTCAAAGGTCCAAAGTTCGAATCCTACCTTTGTCAAAATTTATATATATATTTTTTTAAGTAAACATGCCTAAAAACAAACCGGACCAAACTGCTTAACCGGCATTGGATCAACTGATTCATGGTTGAACCAGCCGGTTTGAACGGTTTTTAAGGATTTAACAATCGGACCATCTCCGGCCCGAAATTATGATCAGTTATGGTCGAACTGGGTTGGACCGGTCGGACCGATCCGGATTTGATAACCTTGGTGGGGACACGAACCTAGGCGCAAAGCACTTGTCCTTTTTTTTATTGATTTTTAGAATTTCTAAGTACCAATTAATAATATTTCTTAGTGTAGATCATATCTATTATTGAGAAAATGCATTGCAAATGTCTTTCTACAGATTTGGATTAACGAGAAATATATCGTTGTTTTATGTTTTTTGTGCCTTTTATGGACTCTTTTTGCTCTTTGTAGTCATTTTCATCCCTTCATGGATATTGTATTTGTTTTAGCGTGTAATCATATGAGGTTTTATCCCTTACATTTTGCTTATTGTACTTTTTCATATTTGATCTAATGAAATTAGGCTTAATAGGCATCTAGCCCCTTAAAGTTGTAACTTTTTTTCACCTGGCCCCCTCAAGTTAGGGGACAACCTCTCAACCCCCTTAACTCTCCAAAAACATCACATACAACCCCTTAAACTTGCAACTTTTTTTCACCTGACCCCCTCAACTTAGGGGACAACCTCTCAACCCCTTCAACTCTCTAAAAACATCACATATAGCCTCTTAACGCCTACGTGGCTCTGACATGAAATAAGTTGGGGTTGCACTCATTAGAAAGCGCGTGAAGGTTGGCTTTAGAAACTTAAACGGTAAAAAAATCCTCTTTCTTCTTAAATCCCTAAAATCCTTCCTCTTTTCCGATTCCTTCGATTCACCTCTTTTCTGTCTCCGATTCAAGTTCAACAGTAAGTATTCATCTCCTTTATTCCTCCTCTACCTTCTTCTTTTTATTCTTCTCCTTCTTCTTCTTCTTGTTTGCCTCTTTCTTCTTCTGAGATAATTTTTTTTTTTTTTTTATCAATTAGGTTAGGGCTTGTGTTGTTCTTGAAACCGATTTCATGGTGGATACTCATGAATCATGTTTTTGTGGTGAATATGTTGTACTTAAGGTTTCGTGGGAACCTGCAAATCAAGGAAGAACACTCTACGGATGCCCAAATTATGGGGTAATTTACTGGATTTACATGGAAAAATTTAAGAAAAAAATGACACGTGGCATTGGTGTGGTCAACAGTCCAGCGCATTTTCTACACGGGTCAATATTTTGACCGGATATAGGGGTGTAAGGGGTTGTATGTGATGTTTTTGGAGAGTTAAGGGGGTTGAGAGGTTGTCCCTTGAGTTGAGAGGGCCAAGTGAAAAAAAGTTACAAGTTTAAGGGGTTGTATGTGATGTTTTTGGAGAGTTAAGGGGGTTGAGAGGTTGTCCCTAAGTTGAGGGGGTCAGGTGAAAAAAGTTACAAGTTTAGGGGGCTGGATACCTATTAAGCTATGAAATTATAAGCATTTCTCAAAAAAAAAAAAAATAATAATAATAATAAATAAAGCTGATGATTTCATGAAATACTAATTAAATTAATAAAAAATAATTTAATAGTTGAACTAAATTGAATTTTAGCAATTTTGTATAATTGCAACTCTGGACTTTCTAGAAATATGATATGTTAGAAATTACAGATGCTTAATTCCTTGTCACGTAATTACAGATGACGTAGGTGATGCCATCTGCGCATCACGCGTATGATAGCACACCAGCGAACAGTCAGCTGCGATCGCAAAATTCAAGCTTACACACCGCCATTAATTCCTCATCTCTCACCAGACGCCCGATCAACCAAAACTTAGCTATGTTGATTTGTTTTCTGCTATTATACCTCACCGATATTCCTGGTAATTTCAGTCTCAGCCTCTGTTTGATCGAATTCATCGATTCATTGAGATTGATTGGGTGTTTGTTGTTTGTTCGCAGGTACTCTATCATCAGCTGTTGTGACGCTCGATTCAATTAAAATCTACAACACTCATGAGTGGCTAAAAACCTCTAAGCCGGATGTATATTTCTCTTGTAAAGGAGAGAACAAGACGTTTTTGCCCGATGTCAAGGAAGTTAATGTCTCTTATACCTTCAATGGCGAAGAATCTTGGCAGGTAATTGCTATTCTCTCTTCTCGACATACTTAATTTTGTTTTGGTTTTGATTTTGATTTTGATTTTGAAATGTATAGCCTCTAACCGAAAACGCTAGCAAGAAGTGCAAGAGATGTGGATTCTACGAGAAGGATACCTTCAAACCTGATGATGTGTATGATGAATGGGAATTTTGTCCCTCAGCTTTTGAGGATTCTAATGGAAAATATGTGCGTCACAAGAAGAATGAATTTGATGCTACCTTCTTGTGTCCTATGTGTTTATCTCTAGCTGCTGGTCAGTAATCTTTTTATTTCTTGAATGCTTGTTTCTGTACTGGTTTGTTTATATCAGAAAATTTGTTACTTGCTATGTGTGCATTCAAGTGCCTTCCATTAATAATTCATGTGTTCCCATATGTTGCACGAAAACTCTCTTCAGTAGTGTTTGGTAGTGTTTCGCTTTGCGATTCCGTTTCCGGTGTTTGGTAGTGTTTCTCGTTTCATTTTTGTTTCCATTCCATTTCCTGGTTATGTTTTGAAGACTTTGTTGGTTTCTGTGAACAATTGTTCTTTATGTTTTGAAGAGTATGTTGGTTTCCCTGCAACATAGTTTTCTAGCTATGTTTTGAAGACTATGTTGGTGTCTCTTTCTGTTTCCATGCAACAATAGCGTTCAATAGTGTTTCCATGTGTCGTTTCAAGCTATGTTTTGAAGACTACGGTGGTTTTTGTATCCGTTTCAGTGCAACATAGTTTCATGGCTATGTTTTGAAGACTAGGTTAGTAATTCCATGTGTCGTTTCTAGCTACGTTTTGAAGACTATGGTGGTTTCCGTATCTGTTTCTGCAACATAGTCTCCTTGCTATGTTTGAACACTATGTTGGTAATTTGGTATACATTTTTGTTTCTGTTTCCGTGAAACATAAGTATTTGTTGCTTCAATGGAAGTTTCCTTCTAAAAGCAAGTCCTTTTGGTGGATCTAACCTCAGAAGTAGGCAGAAAAGGGATGAATTTAGCCAGCACTGGGCTAGTTCTTATGTAAAAAAACCTCTTTGAAAACCATCTCCTACATCTTTTTGTGGATTGTGTCTTTCCTTAACGATTGACTTGTTTATATGTGCTCAGATTTGAACTCTGGTGCAAGCTTGCCTCAGAAGGGGAACGGAATGCATATTTTTCTGGTGATATTGATCTGTGTTGTGGTTTCAACAGTATTAGTCCTTGGGGTTATACTGCTGCACAAGTACTGGCAAAAGAAGAAGAGGGAGCAAGATCAAGCTCGATTCTTGAAGCTATTTGAAGATGAAGATGGCATTGAGGACGAACTCGGCTTAGACTTGGAAATGTAATATCACATACTTGACTTATAATCTGTACATTATGTCAACTACACAGAAATTCTTTTTTCTACTCTAACAAGATTCAAAATTTATACCAAATCTCCTCTTATTTTAGTGATTTGTTCACTTTTTGCAAACAGATTTAGCCTAGTGTACTAGAGTATGAACGTTTGTAGAAGTAAGTAGAAACTTATCTTGTTAGTGAGACGCCAAGGCTTAATTACATTCATGGTTCTTCAATTATCAGAAATGGAACTGAATTGCCATAACTTTTTATTTTGTAACGTTTGACTTGTGTTTATTCGGTTGTTCTTTTGATTGAAAATCAATAAAGATGGTAGATATATGCTATATGAAAACAGTTGTTGCATTTTCAATATTTTCTAGAATACATCAAATGGATAAAGCTAGTCAGTTTAAGAAAACTGGTTTATTTATACTGCATAAAGCACAGTGAACTACATTTGACAGCTTGATGAACACAATGTTAATTTCTACTCGAACTTAGCTCGAAGCTTAAGTTCTGAATCGCTTAATCCCTGTAAGGCAATTGTTGTTTCTGCATCAAGCAGGGCCAGTAACCGAAAATACCTTCAAAAAGCGCGGTTTCATCCACAGCATAGCAACATTGCTTTTCATAGTAAGAATCTTCCTCATTTGCATACCCAAACCAAGATTCACAGTCAGACCAACAACGGTCGTCAACAGAAAGCTGCTGGCTTTCTAAACTGTCATAATTGAGAAGATGATTATCTCCATATTCTTCACCTTGGAACCGAATTTCGGTCTTCTCAAATGCATTAGAGAAAGAGCTGTCATTCGTGTAGTCATTGCTCGCGAAGCAAGAGTCGTATTCGCCATCGGAACTCCTCCAGAAGTTGTATGGGAGCAGGTCTCTCTCACAAGGGCTAATTGCAGGAAAGACTTCATCTTGCTCATACAAGGAAGAAATATTGTAGAAGGAAGAAATATCCGCAGAATATCCTAAAGATTCCAAAAATGGAGAGAGATTTTCTTCACATGTGATGGACGTATCAAAGCAAAACTCAAAAGGGTTGGAATAATTGTTGTTTGTGCCATGGATTTCTTGCATATAATAACTGGATAAGGCCATTGAAGAAAGAATTCTGAGTCTCAGGTGTGCCTTGATTGGTAGAGGTGGGAGAGCTCAAAGCCATTTTGTAGTTGGGTGTCAATGGTGGAAGGAGAAGGACCATTTGGAGATGAGATTCGATTCATAAACAAAGTCTCAGACTTTTTTTTTTTGTTATCGGAATCTTATTTGGGGCAAAAAGCAGCATAGAAAAGATGGCATCTTTTTCATAACAAAAGAGGCAAGAGTATCCTATTCTATTAGACAGCAACGTGCAGTTCAATATCGGGATTCAAAAATCTTCAGGATTGTACCTAATAAAAGAGGTGCAACTCGGTTTGGTCCTAGAGAATAAGTCAACTATTCAATCTAATTTTAAATCTTTTTATTCGGATATGTAGTCATGTTCAAGAATCTTCGATATTTGTGTTCGACCTTAAGCTCTAAAGGGAAATCTCAGTAGTTGTATTTTGAAGTAAGTCTGCAGTAAAATTCGGTTTATTCTTAAAGAAAAAATTAAATGTTAAATCCAATTCTAAATCTTTTTATTCCAATATTTGTGATCATCTTCAGTAAAAAAAAAGCACAAGGTCAACTTCAACTTCAACTAGTGCTTGTTTTTTCATTCATATGATATCATTTACACTCCAATATCTTCTTGATCACCCATGTTGCACGATTTTAAAGTATTTCACGTTTTAAAAAAACTTAATCACATGTTTAGTAAATCTCTAATATTTTTTAAATCATCTTCTAAAAGCTTTCAAAATAGAAAAATCTCTTCTTTTATCTGTTATTTGACTTTTTAATGCATATATAAGAAAAAAGTTAATACATCTTTGTAATTTTAAAAATTTATAAATATACCTTTGCATTTTTATTATTACATTCCTGTTTCCAATATTTTTTTATAGATATTATTTTCTGGTATCCGTTTTAGTTTTCGAATCCGTTTCCGTTCCGTTCTAGGCAACATAACACAAGGCAATACAACACAATAGCAACAAGTAGAATTGTAATGGAGTTCTTTTTTTATTCATTTCCAATTCTTAATAATTTGACACCACAAAGAACATATAGTTAAAGTAGAAACAAGTTGATATTGTAAAGCAAATTGAATTACCTTCATCCATATATGGTAGTTGAGAAGTTGATGTTGAAGAAAGAAAAGGAAATTAAGCAGAAGCAGAAACAGAACCAGAGTCATTGAAAGTATCCAACTCCTTGGAATGAGGACCATAGGTTGACTTAATGGTATCTCTACATGAACTGCAAAATCAAAATGGAGGGCAATCTTATTATAAAAACAAGCAGACAAAGGAGAAATTCTATAATACTTCCCGCGCAATACATCTGATCAATCAATTTTATATTCGTAACACTAGTCATCATTCATGAAGTGGTAAACGTTTTTCTTTTGATTGATCAGATGTATTACTTCACGAGTAAGGTAAAAGTTATCCTGAGTGTGGGATAAGAAAGCAAAAGAGCTAAAGAGCCAACCTGCAAGCCTCCTTGTTGAAATGCTTGTTACTAATCCCATACAATGACTGGAATACATCTGCCTCCACTCGACAAAAATATGGACGCTCTAATCCAAAACAAATGCTTTCATATTCAGTAGAAACATAAATTCAACAGTGCGTAAACAGATAATCGTGTTATGTGATTCATACCGCTTCTCTACTTAGCTAAATAATCCAGTTAGCCTTCTAAACTTTGGAGATTTCCAGAACTTGCTGAAAGTATACACGTTTCAATTATCTAAATCTTCATTTTGCTTTAATCAGGTAGCTTTAAGCAAGTTAAGGAGTAATGAGCTATGTTGCACGGAAACTCTTCTTCATTAGTGTTTCCGGGATTCGTGTCTGTTTCAGTTTCCACCGTTTCCTAGCTAATTTTTCTTAGAAATAATATTTCCCGGTATCCATTTCGGTTTCATTTCCCATTTCCGTGCAACATAGGTAATGAGACATCTACAAAGTTCAAAGATCTGAGTGGATGATTTGGGCAAAAGTATAAGGAACCCTAATATATTGTTTAGAAACCAAGTTCTATGGCATTATACTAGGAAAGCATTGCCTCTCTAAATTGAATGAAATGATGAAAACAGGAAGCATAACATACCAGGGTAAATAGAGCACTTGCGAGTTGTTTTTTGATAGTGAATGCACCATCCATCAGGGCCTATTAAGCTTCTGTAAAGCTATGGAAGATATGAAAAGTCGATGCAATTGAATTTGAAGCTAGCTAGCCAGTAAGAGAGGATAATACAATACAATAAACTACCTGTATGTCGGAGGGATTGGTGAAGATTTCTTCAGGAGTGGCGAAGGAGGGTCCTTTAACCAGCTTGCAGCATGCGCCACAACCTTCAACGCAACGCCATACTTCCTCCTTCCTCTTGCATCCGAAACCCCCATTTCCCACCTTCCGCGATTTTTTCTTCTTATCTTTCTGCGCACCAGCCCAGATGCCGCTGTTGCAGAGGGGAACACTCACAGCGCAAGACATTCTGATTTGTTTATAAATATTGTTAACCCTTGTACATCAATTTTAAGTTTATCTTTCCACATAGCTCAATCACAACTCCAGAAGCAAATGAGCTCACTTTTAAAGCGAAACAAGAAAATGAAAATGGGTACTTTACATTATGGTCATAAATTCTAATTTCCTCCTCAAAATAACTGTTGATGTCAAAATAAAAATACTAAGAATTGATGATATTTTCAAACACAATTCCTTACAATTTTCATTTTGAGATCATTCAAGTGTTGTTTAGTTAGAAATAGATTTTAAACTCTAGAAATTATGATTTTGGATAATAAAAAATATGATTTCGTGATAAATATGGTTTTAAACAACTTTAATTCTTGAACATTTACATTTTGAGATCGTTAACAATTATTTTGAAACCTTAATTAAAATGTATCGGTCATAATGTTAAAAATATAAAATTTATATCTCATTTTAAAGTTTAACGAACAACCATGAAAATAGTAAAATTTTATCCCAAAGAAAATGAGGATAATGAATTTCGTTTTAACACCTTCCCAATAAAGGTCATCAAGATCAATAAAGAGAGAGAAGCTCCTCCTTCTCTCTACTTTTCTTCTTTATTCCGCCATCATCACCGTCATTTTCTTCGTTGTAGTTTTCTAAACAAGTCTAGTTAGAGGAGGAAGAAGGACGACGGTCTTTCTTCTTCCTCCTGCCACTTATGTTTTTCTTCGTTTTTAGCTTCCGATTTACCTTTTCTTACCAATTTGAAGTCTAACTTCTTTTTCTGTCAGATCTACATCTGTTCGCTATACTTCTTTCTTTTATTCTTTTTTTGGTCTTAGCAAGAGGGGAAAATGTTCATCTTGTCCGTAGATCTATAGATCTGCGTGGTTGCAATAACAGAAAGGACTCAATTCCGAATGTCCGGAAGAGCCTAAATGATGAAGCATGGACTACAGCGGTTTTTCAAAGGGATTTGACTTACGAGAAGAATATGATTTCTATGTTTGTTGTATTTGTACTTTTTATAGTTTTCATTGCTCTTTGTAGTCTTTTATTGGTCTTTGTAGTCCATTTTTCTTCTCTTAGTAAATCTCGTACTGGTTGTTGCCTATATGGATGAGAGGTTTTATACCTTTTTATTTTCGTGGTGTATTTGTACCTTTTAATATAATAAAATGAAATATAGCATTTTTATAAAAAAAATAATAATAAATAAATAAATAAAGGTCATCAAGGCTTTGGATTTAGGTAATCAAGCGTGCGCTATCAAGGCTTGGATTTAGGTCATCAAGCTGCACACGGTGTTCATAAATTTAGTGACTAATAGGTAGGCACAGTTTGATTAACCTCTCTATTAGGTAATTAAATTAATCGAACCAAACCTATCGATTTTTAAACCAATAAAATCGAAACCGATCCAAACATATCGATTAACCGTACGAATAGTTAACCAATAATTTCGGTTAGATTTTTTGGTTCACGATTTTTAACCATTTCTCAACTGTTAACCAAAAATCAATGGTTAACCATAATCTTTATCCAATGGAAAAATGGAGTCTATTTTTTTTTTCTATACACTATCATATTGAAACAAGTGGGAAGATATCCCATAAATTGAAGTTGAGCAGCAGGAATCTTCACTTTCATTACTCAGGACACTCGAAGTAATAATGTACAAATTTCAAAACATTATGGCTAGAGGTGTAGGAATCATCAACAGAGGAAAGAGCTACAAGACCCTATGCACTAAATTCATCCATACACAAAATTATACCGAAACAAAATGAACACACTAACTGCTCACACTTCCTTGTATAGATCGCATCAGGTAAGGAGATCGCATTGTGTGATTTCTCAGTTGGAAATTGAAAATAGAATGGGAAATGAGATGAAGTAGAAGAACTGCAAATGGGAAGAACGATAAACTGGGAAATCGGCTGCTGGATGAAAGAGAACTCCTCAAAATGGGAAGAACGATGAACAGGGAAATGGGTTTTGTTTTTGTGTCGGCTGCTGGAGGATCATGTAAACTTTCAAATCTCCAAATTGAATCAAACCAATCTCACCTTTTGGATTGTTGTTTATTCATATAACGTAACTAATTACCTTCAAAAGCTTGCCAAATGATTTATGGACACAAACGGGCTCCAAAAAATATTAACTAACAAGCTCAATACCAGATAATTCAGAAACAAATATCTCAAATCCATGACAAATGTTTTTTCATTGTAGTTTTCCTACTTTCAAAGTAAAATGATATAACAGATTGTTTTAATAGAACATCAAAATAAAATGTCTTGCAGACAACATGGATTGTTCTTCAACTGAGGCTCTACTGACCCGTTCCTTTAGACTGCACTTCTAAGGCGACTCACTGCCTCTAGGAGAACGGCTAACTCTTGGAGAGCGGCTGCCTCTTGGAGAACGGCGATTATCCTCATAGTCATCATCAACTGGGCTCCTGTCATCCCGAGGACTAGGACTGCGGCTTCGGCTTCGGCCATTAGTCTGAATTGGACTTCGACTTCCATACCTCCCAGCTACCGGGCTTTGTCTTCTAGGGCTCCTGCTCCTCCTTGGGCTACCACTATATTCTGACCTATCTTGCTGATCATCCTGTTTCCGGGACTTGGGTGAAGGTCGTGGGCTGCCTTCATCAGGTGTTGGGCTGCGCTTCCTACTCTTTGAGAGCACACCATTCTTTGGCTCAGGGCTCAGGGACCTCCTGTCATCATGCTCAATGCTTCGCTCTCTCTTTGGTGGTGGAGATCTTGACCGGCTGTACAACAAAGTGCATGTCATCAATGTCCCAAAGAAATAAAAATTGGCAGCAGTGATTATTGTATGATCCACTGACAGTTTATAATCATCTGTTTATAAGATAAGTCAAACAAACCTGTAGCTGCGACCTCTGCTGTAACTTGGGCTACGGCTTCTGCCTCGGCGTGGTGAGTGTGACCGTGACCTAGCAGGAGATCGAGAGTAACTCCGGCCTCTTCTGAAAGGAAGGGTACATGATTAGATTTTAAAGTACAGCATTGAAATGAACTTTTGAAATCACAAAATTAAATAAGCAGGAAGAGCAATGTCCCATGAATCAAGAGCCAGATACATTACTTTAGCTTCTTTGGACTGTTCTTGCAGTTTCTCTCTATATGGCCTCTTTCTCCGCAGCGATAACACTTATTCTTCCAATCCCCAGCTTTGCAATCACGAGCCCAATGACCATCTATTCCACAATTAAAGCAACGCCCAGATCCTGGAGGAGGACCCCTACCCAAATATTCCCGAGAACCGCGAGGTACCTGGCAATTTGGGTGGTAAACATTGATCATCTTCAAGAATGGAAAACTGAATTCAATAATAGTACTTGCGAAGAACAGACTGAAACACTATATGAGCAAATAAATTTAAGAATCAACTAAAAAAAAAAAAAAAAACATTTTTATTGATTTTTCCCTTTTAACCATGCAACCAAAACTCCAATGCTCTATTCCATAACCAACAACAAGTATGAAATAAGCAAACTATTCAATTGAAGAGGGATCTAGTTAAAAAGCTCACCCCTTTTGCAAATTCCACAATAATACGGCTCCCGTCAAAATCCTTGCCATCCAGATGGTATCTTGCATCATCAGCGTCTCGAGGATCACTAAATTCCTGTTTGAAGAAGTAAGAACAGAAACAAACAAGGGAGACCATACTTTTGTACTATAATCTTGCAAACATACCAACAAACTAATTCAAAGCAGGTCATGGTAACATTCAACATCATAAAATACACGAGAATAAAGATATGGCACTTACAACAAATGCATAGTCACGCTTCATATCCACATCTCGTACTCTGCGAAACGGTTGCCACAAACAGTAAGGCCATCATTACTTAAGTACTGCAAGTGTATGATACTTCACCCCTCATAGACGAACTAAACACCAGTTTGAGATTGTTGCCAATTCCATAAAAACACGCAATAACATAATAGAAAGTATCGCCAAAGTCTCCTATAACTCGGCAAGAATTTCCACCATTCCACCATGGCAACCCTCTCACCATAGGCCTCCAGGTTAGGCAAAAGCCCAGAAACCTTCAACAAGATCATTCAAGTTAAAAAATGACACCTAGGGGCCACAGATTCCCACACAGATAACGTGATAGTTAACACAAATCCACACACAAACAACCTGCCGAAGACCTACTTTTCCCTAAGTATTTGCAGGAGGCAAGTGGCATACCCTACACTACAACCATTAATTAAGAACTCCAACGGATTTCTCATTTAAAAATAAATACCACATAGATGATGATCAATTTGCTGGGCACGGTATAAAAAACACACTACTCTTAAATGGACTTCGACCACGTTATACAGTGGAATGAGGAAAGGCCAGAGTACTTTTGGAGATTCTGCAACTAGTTAAACTAGTCAAGAAGAAAAAACACCAAACAACTATTCCATTGAACAAGGACATAGCCATGTACTGGTAGACCCAAATCCCCCAAAAAATAAAGTTAGAAACTAGATGTTACCTTCCATATTTGCTGAAAAGATATTCAAGATCTCGTGACCTTGTGCGAGAGGCAAGATGTCCAACGTAGAGGCGAGTATTAGCATATCGATCATCATATCGTGGCATTTTCAAACTGCAGCAATTAATAGTTGACATACACCGTTAAAGTTAACCAAGATACTAATAAAATAATATACTAATTTATATGATCCAGAGCCTGACATGACCAACCAAGACCAATTGGATACACAACAATTAAAACATGATTATGCATGTTAGTCCTTATACAGTAATTCCTAGCCAATGCCCTGTATTAATCAATTCAATTTGACACCGCTGTATAAAACAAGACCCACACATAAAACATATTAAAATTAACTCATAGCAGATGAAACCCAAGATATGAGAGGGCAAAAGAAAACAAACCTAGATGCAGATATTCATGAAGTGATAACAAGGGAAAGGAACAGATCTATCAATCGGGGCTTCAACAATATCAGACAAAAAAAAAATACAGCAGCTTTTACATCAAAATCAAAATCTGACAACCAATCAAACAGATAAAAAAAGTTACGGAGTTTCAATTGAAAAAATTCAACTTCAAATTCAAATAACGCTAAAACTTAGAAACAAGTGAAGAATAAGCGAAGTTCTTACGTCGAAAGAGGAAAGCCCTGAAATTCGATTAAGGCTACGAAAAGGATTAGGTCTTCTCTGCAAAAAAGGGAAACGATAATGGAGTTGTCGAGATTTATAAAAACCTAACAAACCGATAGCATTTTATTGCAAGGGAGATGGGTTTGGACGGTGAAGATGGATTGGTACTAATCCAATGGGTAGAAATTAAGAGAGGAAATTGATAAAACAACGGCAGCTATTTTCACTTTCGGCCGCATGTGGTCTAGAACTATTGGGCCGATCTTGATGGCTTGATTGGGCTTTTTCTATATGGGTTCTATTCAGAGAAGCCCAACTATAATTTTTGAGCTCTTCAAAAATTCAAAGTTATATGCACCAAATCAAATAAAAGAAGAATAAGGTTTTCTAAAATAAAATAAATAAAAATAAAAATATTTCCATCAAATATTATACTTAATGGTTGAAACATATACTAAATGAATAAAAATAATATGGGAAAGTAAAAAATAAGGCTTAATACATCTTTTGTACCAAAAAAAAATTGACTTTCCAGTGCTCCGATAGCCTTCTAAATTTGTTTAAAATGTTATAACTACCCTCTCAACTTGTTTAAAATATAGTCAAGTAATCACTCAATTGCAAAGAATAAACTGCTTGCGGAAGGTGCATTGCACGTGCTTTGAAAAAGTTAAATGATCAAGAACGGAGTATAAGGTTATCATAAATGACATGTTTTAAAGTTGAGCAAGTAAGAACTTCCTTTTTTAATATATGTTAATCTATTCTATAAATTGTGCAATAACATTCATACTTTTTACATACAGCTTACTTTTTGTAAGCGAGTGATTAATTGACTATATTTTAAATAAATTGAGGATGTTGTCGAGGCACTTTAAAAATTTAAGCGCGTAATCAAAGATTTTTGAAAAAGTTAGAGGAGATGATATAGTAAGCCAAAATATAATAAAAAGAAAAAACTTATGTGGTTTCTTTTACTTAGAAATGGTAAAAAGTATCCATGTAATTGAAGTTTGTCTATTATCAATACTAGTTTTTGATCCGTGCGATGTACGGATTCATCTTAACCTATAAATATTAACAAAAATATAATCTAATAATTACAATTAATGATATAAAAGTGCTATATAAATTAAATATTATTATTTTATTTTCACATTTACTTTAAATAATCTTTTTATAGATAAATATAATAATATAATTAAAATTAATATATTATATATTATATTATAGTTTTTATCAGTAAAAAATGAGGAAGTGACACCTCAGCTCTATCCTTATTATTTTATATTATATATAGATGATTATTGAATTTTAAAATAGCGCAATAAATTTATTAAACTTTTATTTCAACCACAACAAAGTCACAATGGTTGTTTTAGTGTCCACATAACATCAGAATAATAACCTGGACTTTGATCCAAGCAGCTTAATGTCATCTGGCTGCCACACATAATTCTTTTTGCCACATTGTGAACACGTGCTAATGAATTAAAAAATTTAAAAAGTAAACACTTCCCTCCCTAATTCTATCAAGAATGTCAACGCCCTTATCGGCGCTCGACAATGGAAATTTTTAAGACTCCGATTAGGGATTAATCATTTCTTCTTAGGTATCCAAGTCTTTTTGGATCCTCTTTTATTAGTCTTAACAGGTTGTTCATCATATGAATCATAATAGTTATTTTTATACCAGCATAACTAAGTAGCATGGCCTACTTTACCACAGAAATTTCATACAACTTCTAATTGTCGTTTCCATCCTTTCCTAGTGGAAATTTGGCCTTTAGAGTATTGATGGTGGTGGCTATTTCTCTTCTAGATTTATTCTCCTCATAGACTTCTGTGACAAACTTCATCATCGTCTTAATATTTTTATCTTGACGAGTGTTGTCTTGAAGGAGATATCAAGTGTCTCCGAGTTTAACTTCTTCAACTTCATCACATCTTCTGTTTAATGCACTTATCTTTTTATTACAATTCTTTACAAGTGAATAAAGATCACACAAGGCATTAATAATTTCTTAAGATTAGCAATTTAATAAGTGTTTGACAGTCAGAGCCTATGTGTGAGATAATAATATTAGAGCAAGCAATTATAATCAAAGGTGATAAAGGCAGAGTTAAGAAATACGTTACTCAACAGATTTATATTGGTTCGACCTCTCGCCTACGTCTAGTGCTCAGAATACCTTCTTCTGAGCTTTAATCCATTAAAGCACTCTTTAATAGGTAGAACACAAACCTTCTGGGCTTCTGTATATCGGGTTTCTAGTTTTGTTTCCAGAAATAAGGCTTGAGCCTTTATTTCCCTAGAGCCTTTTTGCTTTGCATTTGATTTAATGCTTAAGTTATAAATATCATTCAACAAACTTATTAGCAAAAATCAAACTTAATTTAATTTCTAAATTAAATATTTTGGGATCTAATTTCCTTATTAATTATTTTTGTCAGAATAAAAATGTGTTTCAATCTAATTATCGCATAAATTTTTATGTGACAACTTTACACGATTATGTGACAATACAAACAATCTATTTTTCTTGTAGTGTGTCGACATATCAACCACGTTGGTTCAGATTATCTGATCCAGCTATAGTAATTTTATTGACACAAATTTACTATTTTAATAATTTTATTGAATCTAGAGCCATTTGGCATTCCAATCCAGTGCCAACTAGGAGTGCACACAAAAATCCGAAAATCCGAAAAACCGAAAAACCAAATCGAAACCAAACCGAAAATAAGGTTAACCGAAACCGATGGACTAGTATACGGTTTTTAATTTTAAAAATAATGGTTAATGGTTACGGTTACGGTTTTCTTATTCCAAAAACCGCGGTTAACCGAAACCGACCGAATTTCAATTAAATATTAAAAAAATATACAAATACATTTATTTATACTTATATTTATATATATAATTATCTATTATTCAATTATACTAATTAGTAATTAATTAGTTACTTAATTATATTTATCTAAATTAACTAAGCACTCATTGATGTTTTGTTGAAGAAAAAGGAAAGATAGGAAAAAAGAACTTTCAAAAAATAAAGATAATATTGTGATAAAAAAATAAAGATAAAAAACAAGAAACTTAAATCATGTAATAAACAATATATAAAATTGAAATAAGTTTTTGAATTTAGAAAATGTCAAAGTTATCAGATTTTTATGCAATGATCAAAATGTTAAGAAATTTAAGTAAACTGTGCGGTTGATTATTATTTAATGGAAGCCGCAACGAAATTGGGTCCTCCTCTTTAGTTCATATTTTTTGCTACTATATATACGAGCATAGCATATATCTTTTTTGTTTGCATATAAAACAAATTATAAACTCTTACCATAAAAGATAATATTTTTTTTTTTGTTGTTTTTTTTTTTTTTTTTTTTTGCTTTTCTTTTCATTTTTGGTTCTGGGAAAATAGAATATTCGTTGACTAAATACGGACAAGATTTAACTTGTGCTAAAATTTGTTTATACGAATTAAAATATAAGTTGAATATCCAATATTATCTTGATAAATAAAAATAAATACTTTTTATTTATGAATGATTTTTTCATTTGTTTGTTTAGAATCCTATTTTTACTTGGTTTCTTTTTTTTTTTTATAGAATTTTTACTTTGTTTCTACTTTCTAAGTTTTGCTGCCCTTTCTTCAGCTCATTCAATCTCGAGTCTATAGTCCATATAGACACAATGCATGCACATCTTTTTTTCCGCCATTAATCTCTTCAACTCGTTCTTGACCCAATGTCCCACTCACAATAAAAGCTATAATTATTTTTATTATTTTTATTTTTATTTACTAATGGTTAGAAACCGAAATAAAAGGTTAACCGACCGAAATAATTGGTTAACCGATTAATGGTTAACCGATTTTAATGGATTAGTGTACAGGGCCGATTCTGAAGTTTTAGAGGCCCAGGGGCGAGTTACTATTGGGTCCCTAATAAATAAGTACAAGTAAGAAATAAAATAAAAAAGTCAATTGTATAAAAGAATATTACTTAAAAATAGCATTTTTTTATTACATTTAACAAACAATCTAATAAAAAACATTTCGCATGAAAAAAAACATTTTATATTCCTTTAAGTACCCAATTTCTTATACAAAATGATGTCTATGAACATTTCTAAATGCAAAATTTTCAAATTTAATAGATTATGAAATAGTTCTGATAGATTTATGCTCTTCAGGACACAAAGTATGATAATAGAAAAATGAAAAACCAAATCTGAAAAGCATCTCACTTAACGAGCTTTAGCGGCTAAGTTCTTGAAATTGGAAGATTTTAATGTGCTTCTCTCAAATTGTCTCTGAAGAACAAGTAAATCAGAATCTGATAGAGTTTTGCAAAGACGGAGAGAGATAAATTAGAAATTTTGTTAGGATTAATGGGTGGGAGAGCTAATTATGGAAAGACTCTGAGATAAATAAGGGAATTGATGTCCAACATTTTTATTAAGAAATTTGGAAAGAATGTGAGATAAATTTGAGAATTTGGAAACACTACTGAGTAACTGATGCCCATGTTTTTGATCAAATATAATTTCTTTTTTTTTTGTCAAAAATCAAATATAATTTCTTTTTGAATTTAATCTAATGCCACCATTTTTTATTTGGAAAGAATCTTATGACAACGTTTTTAATCAAAATATATTTTCTTTTTGAAATTTAATCAAGTATAGTTTAAAAGCCTATTATAGTACCCTACATTACTATAATTGGGCCCCTTTCATCCATGGACCTTAGGCAGGCGCCCCTCCTGCCCATGCTCAGGGACGGGCCTGCTAGTGTATGGTTAGTGATTTTAAAAAACCGATCAAATGGTTAATCGACCGAATTAAGCTTAATGGACTGGTTAATCGACCACGTGCATCCCTAGTGCCAACAATGCATTTTTCGGATCGAAAAAGTGGAAATGCTTGACGTTGCATATTCGAACCCATTAAAGTCTGATTGTCAAAAACTACTTTAACTTTAACATCCATGGATTGATGTATAAAACTCCAACTTTAATTACCATATAACTTTGTATAAAACTCCTACTTTAACATTATCTTAGTAAGTAGATTCATTATGCAAATTCTTTCTTCTACTTAACTTGCATCCAATTGAATGACTAATGTATTAATTTAACATTCATTTGTTTCTAAACAACAAGTAATAATGAGACAACCCAACCCACCCATCTTTCAAGTAAGATACTTTTTTATTCTTAATTTATTATAATTCCAAACTATAAGTTTTCAAAAAAAAAAAAATCAAAACTTCACCAAATTATTTTCAATTTCACACCAATCAATCATTGACTCCATTTCAATATTTATATATAAACCAAATTAGAAGAAAGAATGCAAATTGGATTGTTTTATTTGAATCTAGGCAAAAGGAGATGAAGAAGTTGTACCAATAATAATTAATTTTTCTTGATTAAAATCAGGTCCAATTAAGAGTACAAAATTACTAATTAGGTCCTCTTATTCTTACTTCCTAACAACAAAGTAAAATAAAACAACACTCTAAAAAAAAATCCCCAAGCAATTGTGATCCACAAACAACTCCATTTGCTAAAATCATTAATACCTTGTTGTTTAAGAATGTCTGGTCCTGTAACTATGCAAGTACTACTTGTTATGTTCCTCCCCAAAGTTCTACTCAAGCTCTCCAATAGCTTCAATTTCAACTGCACCGGAACCGCGTTCAACGGTGTACTATCGAACATCTGAACTCCCCGGACGAAACACTTTGTCGGGTCATCGAATTCGTTGTGTAACGCTCCTTCGAAAGGATACTTCACTAGTGAAAGATAGTGAAACCATACCCAGTAGGCGGGAATTCGGTCTCTTGAGATGAAGAAGCCGCTAAAGAGCAAGAAGTAAGCTAACACCGCGACAACAATAGTGAACCCTAACATTACGTGGGATACTACCCCGGAAAGGAATGTTACGAATGAACTTCCGGCCCAAAATGCTGATAAGACTGTGAAGAAGAAGAAAAAGAACCCTGAAGCACCCCCCGCGAGCCCCACTGCCCAATAGGTAGTGGAGGCGAACGCGATGGAGAGGAGGATTAAAGATGGGATAGAGATAACGGAATGTGCAAGGACGTAGGAGGATCTTCGGTATGCGTTGTAGGCGGTTTCCCGCATAAAGATATAACGTTCTTGGAGAAATGCGGGTATTGACTCGGCGCAAGTGTAGTATGTTGTTGACATTGCGAATGCGAAAAAGCCGAGTCTTTCTTGTGCGCCTCTCGGCGAGTCATCGAGATTTCGGAAAATGGTCGCGAGGATTATGGCCGTCACGAAAACAGCTCCGAATCGGATTGCGAAGAGCTCCGGGGTTCTTCTTGAGTTCAGCATTGATCTTTTTGCGATTACTAGCATTTCAATCCAAATTGGGTTTGCAAAAGTCGGAACTGAAGATGATAAATTGGAATCATTTGTTGCTCCGGAGACAAGTTTTCCCCGGGAAATGCTTAAACTTATCGCCGATTTGAGTGAAATCGGCTTTGATGAATCGGAGATTTGAACTGTCAGGTTTTTCTGAGCTTGCCAGGATTTGTTGAATTGAACTAAAGTGTTTGTTCCGCCGGGGATTTCTTCAAGCTCCCGGATCAAATCGAGAGCGAATTCCGTCCTGTTTTCGTTTTCCGGAATCGGATGTCCGAATTCCGCGAAGAATTCGGGGAGAGAATTCGGTGGTCCGGCGAAAACAGTGTGGCCGTGGGAGAGGAAGATGACCCTGTCGAGTAAGCTCAGGATTCTGTAACTCGGCTGATGTACGGACATGATAACAATGCTTCCACTCTGTGCAATTCTCTGTAAAACTTTAACAACCATAAAAGCACTAGTCGAATCAAGCCCGGAAGTCGGCTCGTCGAGGAACAACAAAATCGGGTCATGAATGATGTCGATACCAATCGAAACCCGCCTCCGTTCCCCTCCGGAAACACCCCGATGCCCTTCGTCACCGATCACAGTATTCGCCGCATTACGAAGGCCTAATTGATCAATCAACGCCTCAACCCTCGCTTTCTTTTTCGAGCTCGAAAGCAAACGAGGCAGCCGAAACTCCGCGGAAAACATCAATGTTTCCTCCACAGTCAACATAGGGAACAAAAGGTCATCTTGCATAACATAAGCCGATATCACTTTCAACATTCTCGACTCCAACACTTCCCCATTTAGAGTCACTGACCCTTTTAAGCTCTCCTTCGAAATCCTATCCGCAAGTGCATCAATCAACGTAGACTTCCCCGAGCCACTCGCACCGAGAACCGCCATGATTTCGCCTTCTCTCGCTTCTCCCGTTATATCATTAAGCAAAATCTTCGTCTCCGAAGATGAGGAACCCCCACATGGAAATAGAGAGAGATTGTTACTATTTTTGACACTATAGGATAAGTTGTGGAAGGAGAGGAGAAAAGGGTTAGAAAGGGGCATGGAGGTGCCCGCGGCAGCGTCGGCCTGAGCATCTTCGACGCGCTTTAAGAGGTCGCCGAGAGTGAGGGAGATACTGGATTTGGATCTGGGGGGATGTGTTTTTTGGAAGTCCATATGAAATTGAGTGTTTGGAGAAGTGAAGATGGGGAAGGATTGATCAAAGGACAAGGTGTGTGACATTTCGGAAAGTCCAACATGAGACATTTGTGAATAATAATGTTGTTAAGGTTTAGGTTTAGTTGCAATTCAATTTATAGATTTGAATTGAGGTATGTATCTAATAATTCAACCACTATGTGGTGTGGTAGTATATGTAGTAGGTGAGGAAGTTGTACAGCTTTAATAATTTTGATTTGTTCTTGTTTATGCATTTTTGGGTATATGATTTAGTCTTAGGGAGGAAAGCTTATATATACATTTCAATTTTTATTAAAGTTAGCAACAAAAACAAAACCAAAAAGCCTTGAAATAGGGAGAATGGTCAAATTTATATCGGTTGGTCTAAAAGAAGTGTAAATTTACCATTAACGTATGAAATAGTATAGTTTTACTCTTAAGATACTAATATAAGAGTGCGCATCAGACATTTCAAACAAGTTTCTTGATATGGAATAATTTTGTGCATTTTGACTAACTCTTTATGACTCTTTTAATAACATAATAAACATTTTATGTTGTTTTTATATGATTAATGTCACGTCCGTGCTCAAATGTCTAAACTTTATACCTAGATATTAATATATATTATTATTATGGGGTATGTGATTTTTATTTGGTGTTATAGGAAAAATTTGGAGTTAATTTGATGGGTTGATGTGCAAATTAAAAGTTTAGGGTAATTATTAAAAGATTATATAAAGATGGAGGATCAAAATGGATATTTGTCAAATTTGGGATATAAATGCCAATGGTTCCGGGAGCTACAATCATCATCATCTTATTTCTTTCTTTTCTTTTCTTCTGTTTCTTTTTCTTTCATTATTATCAAACCGTTCTTCGACCGTTTCTCCACCGTTTCTTTGATTTACGGAGATTCGACCGTCCAAATCACTTGAACTTTAAACTATAGCATCCTTAGGCATAGATCTAAATCCTAACCGAAGAGTTTTTGAGTTTCGGAAGCGTTTGGAGGGAAAACGTCTTAGACAGGATTTAGAGGCGAATTGAACGAGTTGTTTTCTTCAATTAGCAGTCAAGGTAAGTCACTATCACCTATATTTTGAGTTTTATGTATATAGATATATATATATAATCAAAGAATTTCCAGAAATTGATATTTTAGGGTTATGCTGGAATTTTATAAAATTGAGGTTTTTCACAATCTTGCGAAATTATAGTTCAAATGAACTATTGACTATGTTTAAATATGAATTACAGCTTTTACTAGGTTATATTGATTTGAGGTTTCGTTGGTTGATTACTGTTGGAATTTTATTTGATTAACGATTGATATTTTGGAGAATTGAACACTTGTGAACTTGATTATGATCAAGTGAAGTATATACATATATACATATATATATTTGGTTTCAATCTATATCTATATATGGAATTAAATGTTTGGTATCCATTGAGAGTAGTCCGGTATGGTGGATTTAAGTTTCAAAGACCATATTTAGTGAGAAATATGGCCTGTGTACACAGTCTGAAGACCTATTGGGTATGGCAGAGAAGTGTTGGGTAAGACCATATGGGATAGGCAATGTTAAGAGACGTCTCGTATATATTGTGAATTGTGATTTGAATTATAAGGGGATGAACTCAAGAATGGATACAAGATTATATATTTTTGGTTTTTGGTTTAATACCTTGATCCTATTATGAACTTTAGTTTTGAGTATATTTTACAAGGTTTTGATTAAATCCTTTATAAATGTATATATAAGTAGTTATGTTAAGTAAAGTTGATTTCTATAGCTGATAGTTTCTTATTGAGATTTTTGTCTTATGTTTTCCAAATGTTTTTAATGTTTTGTTTTAGGCGAAGAAGTGCAAGGTACCGAGAGGGGTACTCGATCCTAGGGCGAGGTTCGGTTACAGCTACGAGGTGCAAGTCATCTCTAGGGTATTGCATCCATTTTGTTCATGTACATATATGTGGATAGTATACGGACACTTGAAGAACTTGTTTTTGACAGTGTCCTTTTGTTTGGTTTGTACTGTCTACATGTAGATATATCTATAATTAGCTGGAGTTGAGAACTTATGAAATAGTGTGATATCGGTTATGATTAAGTCATAACTTTGAGCTAGTGATATAGAGAATTGTCTATATAGGTGCTGCTGGAAGATCAGATTCACACCTGAATCTTAAGATGCATTTTTCGATCAGATATAGGCCGAATCTGTCATGGAGTCCTAAATGAAAGTTCTTTATTTTTATCTTATGTTTCCAGGAGTTTTTGAATCGCCTTAATCGGACTCCGTATGACAAAGTTAAGCTGGAAACGATATATGTTATTCATTTTAGCTTTAAACCAGAATTTGGTTTTTGATTTGATTTTTCTCCTTAATTGAGAGATATTGCTACTGGTTTATATAATAAGTCGGTGGTAATGTCTCACCGTCTTATCTGATCTTATTTTGGGTCGGGTTTGACATTTTGGTATCAGAGCAATAGGGTTAATCCATATCCATAAGTGGATATATAAGTAATATAATGTGCTTCTTTGTATTTCTTGTGTTGCACACATGACATTCATGCATAGCATATATCTACATATAATTATAATTGTGTCTTTATCATAGAGATGCATCCGAGACGACCGCGTGGCCGACCGCCTCTAAATAGAGGTAGAGGTAGAGGTAGAGATGAGGAAAGAAGAGAGTTAGGATGGGGTCTTGAGGTCAGATGAATGCAGAAAGAGAACATTACAGTGTTTTCAGTGTGGCGGAAGTGGTCACTTAAGGAGGGATTGTCCTTCAGGGAGGACAACTGAACCACAAAGATGAATTGTTTGTTATGAGTGTGGTGAGGAAGGACATGTACGTACTCGTTGTCCTAAACTGAATAGAGCTGGAAGGGGTAGAGGATTACAGACTGACAGAGGAAGTAGAGGTAATTTGTTTGGGAGAGGAAATAATCGGGGTAATGGTAGAGGTCCTAATGTGGGAAATTTGAGTGGACACCTGAATGTCAAGAAAGTTTTGATATATTAAAGACAAGACTTATCAGTGCTCCTGTGTTAGCACTACCTATAGTGGGTGAAGGTTATACAGTGTACAGTGATGCATCAGGGCAAGGTCTCGGAATTGTATTGATGCAGAATGATAAAGTTATTGCTTATGCATCACGACAATTAAGGCCACACGAATTGAATTACCCGACACATGATCTTGAATTAGCTGCCGTGGTGTTTGCTTTAAAGATTTGGAGACATTATCTTTATGGTGAAAAGTGTCTAATATTCTGATCATAAAAGTCTGAAATATATAATGACACAGAAGGAATTGAATTTGAGGCAAAGGAGATGGATTGAGTTATTGAAAGACTATGACCTGACTATTGAATATCATCCTGGTAAAGCTAATGTTGTAGCTGATGCTTTGAGTCGCAAGAACATTGGAAGTTTGAGCTATATACGATCAGTGAGAATGCCTTTATTGCTTGATATGAGAGCTTTGAATGTTGAACTGGTTTGTGGAGATGAGGCAGTATTATGTGCAATGCTGAAGGTGAGACCGATTCTTCAAGACAGAATTAAAGAAGCTCAAAATCAAGATGAATTTTTAGAACAAATCAGAAAAGACGTTAGCGAGGGGAAGAAGATTGAATATAAGGTAACAGGAGATGGCATGTTAATGTTTGGAGACAGAATGTGTGTTCCAAATGTTAATGATATCAAGAAGGAGATATTAGAAGAAGCTCATGATTCGTCATATGCAATGCACCCTGGGAGTACTAAAATGTACAGAAATCTTCGAGAGCATTTCTGGTGGAAAGGAATGAAAAGGGAAATAGCTGAATATGTGGGTAGATGTTTAAGTTGCCAACAAGTCAAAGCAGAACATCAACGACCTGCTGGTACTTTACAACCACTTCCTATTCCTGAATGGAAGTGGGAACATATTACAATGGATTTTGTCAGTGGATTACCTCGTACACAACATGGTAATGATTCTATATGGGTAATTGTGGATAGATTAACAAAATCATCCCACTTTCTTCCGATGAAAGTGACTTTTTCTTTAGAGAAGCTGGCACAGTTGTATATCAAGGAGATTGTTAGACTTCATGGTGTACCGGTTTCTATTGTTTCTGACAGGGATCCTCGCTTTACATCAAGGTTTTGGCCTAGTTTTCAAGATGCATTAGGCACGAGATTGAATTTCAGTACAGCTTTCCATCCACAGACTGACGGTCAAAGTGAACGTACCATTCAAACTTTGGAAGATATGCTGAGAGCTAGCATTTTGAATTTTCAAAGTAGTTGGGATGTACATTTGCCTTTAATGGAGTTTGCATATAATAACAGTTATCAATCTAGTATTGATATGGCACCTTATGAAGCCTTATATGGAAGAAGATGTAGTATTCCATTATGTTGGTCTGAAGTAGGCGAGAGACAGTTATTAGGGCCTGAGATAGTGCAGTTGACAACAGAAAAGGTGCAAATCATACAACAGAAGGTAAAAGAAGCACAAGACAGACAAAAGAGCTATGCAGATCTAAAACGGAGACCAATTGAATATGATGTGGGAGACAGAGTATTTCTGAAAGTATCACCGTGGAAGGGTTTACTTCGGTTTGGCAAGAAAGGGAAGTTGAGTCCTAGATTCATTGGTCCATATGAAGTTGTGGAACGAGTTGGGCCAGTTGCATATCGATTACAATTGCCTCAGAATCTCTCCAATATACATGATGTATTCCATGTTTCAATGCTACGGAGGTATAGGAGTGATCCGAATCACATCATTCAAGAGCAGCCAATTGAATTGTCTGAAGACTTGTCCTATAAAGAGGAACCAGTAGCTATTCTAGCTAGAGAACAGAAAGTCCTCAGGAACAAAACCATACCACTTGTTAAAGTTATGTGGCACAGACACTCTCGTGAGGAAGCAACCTGGGAAAGAGAGGAGGATATGAGACAACAATATCCCCATTTATTCACCTAGACGGGTAAGTACAATTTCGTGGACGAAATTTCTTAAGGTGGGGAGGATTGTCACGTCCGTGTTCAAATGTCTAAACTTTATACCTAGATATTAATATATATTATTATTATGGGGTATGTGATTTTTATTTGGTGTTATAGGAAAAATTTGGAGTTAATTTGATGGGTTGATGTGCAAATTAAAAGTTTAGGGTAATTATTAAAAGATTATATAAAGATGGAGGATCAAAATGGATATTTGTCAAATTTGGGATATAAATCCCAATGGTTCCAGGAGCTAGGATCATCATCATCTTATTTCTTTCTTTTCTTTTCTTCTGTTTCTTTTTCTTTCATTATTATCAAACCGTTCTTCGACCGTTTCTCCACCGTTTCTTTGATTTACGGAGATTCGACCGTCCAAATCACTTGAACTTTAAACTATAGCATCCTTAGGCATAGATCTAAATCCTAACCGAAGAGTTTTTGAGTTTCGGAAGCGTTTGGAGGGAAAACGTCTTAGACAGGATTTAGAGGCGAATTGAACGAGTTGTTTTCTTCAATTAGCAGTCAAGGTAAGTCACTATCACCTATATTTTGAGTTTTATGTATATAGATATATATATATAATCAAAGAATTTCCAGAAATTGATATTTTAGGGTTATGCTGGAATTTTATAAAATTGAGGTTTTTCACAATCTTGCGAAATTATAGTTCAAATGAACTATTGACTATGTTTAAATATGAATTACAGCTTTTACTAGGTTATATTGATTTGAGGTTTCGTTGGTTGATTACTGTTGGAATTTTATTTGATTAACGATTGATATTTTGGAGAATTGAACACTTGTGAACTTGATTATGATCAAGTGAAGTATATACATATATACATATATATATTTGGTTTCAATCTATATCTATATATGGAATTAAATGTTTGGTATCCATTGAGAGTAGTCCGGTATGGTGGATTTAAGTTTCAAAGACCATATTTAGTGAGAAATATGGCCTGTGTACACAGTCTGAAGACCTATTGGGTATGGCAGAGAAGTGTTGGGTAAGACCATATGGGATAGGCAATGTTAAGAGACGTCTCGTATATATTGTGAATTGTGATTTGAATTATAAGGGGATGAACTCAAGAATGGATACAAGATTATATATTTTTGGTTTTTGGTTTAATACCTTGATCCTATTATGAACTTTAGTTTTGAGTATATTTTACAAGGTTTTGATTAAATCCTTTATAAATGTATATAAGTAGTTATGTTAAGTAAAGTTGATTTCTATAGCTGATAGTTTCTTATTGAGATTTTTGTCTTATGTTTTCCAAATGTTTTTAATGTTTTGTTTTAGGCGAAGAAGTGCAAGGTACCGAGAGGGGTACTCGATCCTAGGGCGAGGTTCGGTTACAGCTACGAGGTGCAAGTCGTCTCTAGGGTATTGCATCCATTTTGTTCATGTACATATATGTGGATAGTATACGGACACTTGAAGAACTTGTTTTTGGCAGTGTCCTTTTGTTTGGTTTGTACTGTCTACATGTAGATATATCTATAATTAGCTGGAGTTGAGAACTTATGAAATAGTGTGATATCGGTTATGATTAAGTCATAACTTTGAGCTAGTGATATAGAGAATTGTCTATATAGGTGCTGCTGGAAGATCAGATTCACACCTGAATCTTAAGATGCATTTTTCGACCAGATATAGGCCGAATCTGTCATGGAGTCCTAAATGAAAGTTCTTTATTTTTATCTTATGTTTCCAGGAGTTTTTGAATCGCCTTAATCGGACTCCGTATGACAAAGTTAAGCTGGAAACGATATATGTTATTCATTTTAGCTTTAAACCAGAATTTGGTTTTTGATTTGATTTTTCTCCTTAATTGAGAGATATTGCTACTGGTTTATATAATAAGTCGGTGGTAATGTCTCACCGTCTTATCTGATCTTATTTTGGGTCGGGTTTGACAATTAACTTGTATATGTAAGTTTAAAAATTGACATTTTGGCATGTAGTTTTGTAACTATGTTAGTATAACAAAATAATTATTTCAGACATAATTGATATACAAATGGTTCATGTAATGATTAAATAATGAGTCAAAATTTTCTTTTAAGTAAGGATAAAATTGATCTTGTTTGGAAACGTTGGGGTAAAATTCTATAATTTCGTAAGTTAGACATGAATCTGTATCTCTCCGAAAACAATAGGGACAAATTTGGACAATTTCGTAAGTTAAATTATGATTCTTCTTATTCTCATTTAATTTTATTTTCGCTTTAAAATTTCACTTGTTATGTAAAATATAAATACAATAAAAATAACAATTGTCTTATAGGAACTATCTCTTTGAATTATATCGTGTATATAAAGGAACCTATTACAAAAATACTCACAACATTAGTAATCAACATTAATTTTTTCCATAACATTAAAATGGTACCATTATGCTCCTAATGTATGCAAGTTGGATTAATTTTGTCCTTAACGTTAGAAAGTTGGGTCATATTTTCAGTCATTATTAATGGAGCACTCTACTTAGTCATGAATCTCATTATCTTTACTCCTCTCACACGTCATATTATTGCTTATCACTAATAATGAAAGAACGTGTGCGCACGTGAAAAAAAATAAGTTAAAAAAAGTATTTCATATTATGCATCAGATTAGAGGCATGTGTAGATACGATATATGTTTTTTTTTTTAATCATCATTTTTCACGTGGGTACATCTATCTTTGATCTATGACTGATGAATGATGAAATGACAGAAATGTGAAGTGAAAATAATGAGATTCATAACTGCATACTATGTAGTTAAGAGTAAAATTAGTTCAACTTATAAATTTTAGAGATATAATTGGTTCAACTTATAACCGTTAAAGGATATAATTGTAACATTTACGACGTTAAGGTGAAAATACTCTTAGCTTCCAATATTATGGATAGTTTTACAATGTATCCTTATGTGTATAAAAAAAAAAAAAAAAAAATTTGAGGCCATACATGTGATAATATGAAAGGAACAATCCTATTAAGAAGAAATTAATTTTGTACTTGTTCTTTGTATTTAATAGAAGAGTCAACGTGATAATATTTCACGGGTAGATGAATAAAATTGTCCTTTTTCTCATTTTAGATTCTTATTATTATATATCACAAGTTGATATTTACTAGATATGCATACATTTAAAAGGTCCAATCTTGTTAAGAAGAAATTATTTTGGATAACAATTTGGTTGTGTTGTCATAATCAATGGGAGATACTTATCTATGGGATAACATACAAATTATAAAAATTTACCCCTTATAATGATCACTTTTATCCTATCGAATGAAAAATTTAAACGGATTGATAATTATTTGACTATTATATCGAATATTTCAAATAATTTTTTTAATAACTAAAACAATTTCATATAATTTGGCACGCTATAATTTAAGAATCAATAGCTATGAGATAACAAAGACAATGCATCCTTTTTGAGCATGAGAAATGAGGGGAAGGAGATAAGGGTTAAATAAATATTCAGAGTGCCAATAATAATGCTCTTATAGCACTCAACAGAAGAAAGACAAATAAGTCGTGGATGATGTCGATCCAAAGGATAGTAGCGAAAGACCCCGAGAGGAGAATTCTAGGAAGTATTGTTCCAACGCTTTCTAAAAGGTGTTTGATGGAATGGTGGGTTACTAGATATCCTCCCACACTCCCCTCTCGCAACTCACCATTAACACTCCTTTTCTACCTCTTTAGAAAACTCCTCTCATGCTTCACTATTATAGCATGGAGGACCCAAACGAGCACTGTCCGACCTTCGTGAGCATGATGAAACTGTACACTCAAAAGGACGTTATGATGTGTAAGATCTCTCCCGCTACCCTATTAGGTGTGTCTCAGGAATGGTACAAAGAGCTGGCATCATGGTCCATAGTTCTTTTCGATATTTGAAAGACTTGTTTGTAGCTCAATTTGTTGGAGCAGTGAAAGCTTATACGATAAGTACGGATTTTCACAATGTCCGGTAAAGGGTAATAGAGCCCCTCAGAGATTATCTCATGAGGTTTCATTAGATGGTCTCTTTTATCATATCTTTGAACTTGGAGGTTGTAGCCCCAAGGGGATAGGCATGGCGGTAATCAATTAATGTTTAAAGATGGACATTCTAGGTTTGAACCTCGGGGAGGTAAGGGGTAAAAACTCATCTTCCTACTTTTTTAAAGAAAAAAAAAAGAAAAACTTGGAGGTTGCCACAAATTCCATGACTAAAAGGAACAAAATGTGAATATTTGAAGCATAAGTTTTACACGGAACCGTCTAGAACTTTTGAGGAAATGGTGATTATGGGTCAGAGTTTTGTCCGCTATGATGACAACAAGCACCCTATTGATTTTGTTGAAGCAAAAAAGGACAAGTTTCATAGGGATTCTAGTCGAGAGATGAATGGGAAACAAGTCTATGATAGAAGAGAATCTTATGAGCGAAGGAACGATGCTCAAGGCCGGAGCTGTAAAAGACGGAATGAATAGAATCCATTTGAGCTAAAGGAGTAAAGACCTACTAGCTTTGAGGTGAAAGATGTACATTTATCTAAAATTACTCATTATAGAGAGTTTGGCGCCCCTACTATCCATAACACTGTATAAACCTTTCTAACTCTGTATACATAGATACTAAGGCTACATCCCCAAGCGTTAATACGTTAATGACTTTGTTAATAAGGGACAACTTTATTAAAGGCATAGGGTGATGATAGTGCTCGAATCTGTTGCCAAGCATGCTCTAGGTCTTTGTTTTAGTCCATAATTACCTTCAGGCTTCTTCATATATGGTTCTCATATCGATATTTGCATCCTTAAAAGCTCGAAAAACAAGGAATTACATTTGAACAAGGTTGGAAAGGATACCTTTGAGAGTGGGTGACTTCTAATTTCTTTGGTTTTTCAACTGAGTATTCTTGTCTCCATTGCTAGAGTCATCAGTTTAGGAAATGTCTAAGGAAGAAGAAAATTTAGGCATCCATATAAAAGGGAAAAGGAGAACAAGGTCTACAGACTCAAAATAAGGATGAATGACCAAGTGAACTTAAATCAAATGCAATGACAAAAAAAGTAAAATACCAATAGGAAAATAGGAATTATGAAGTGAAACTAACATGAAAAGGAAAATGTTACTTCATTATAAGATTCAAACGCCAATATAATCTAGCCTTTACACTTTATAGTTAAGAAATTGAATGTGAAAAGGTTCTCAATGACTCAATCCAAGCTTTTATACATTTTTACCACTATATGTGACTGTCAATTTTACATCGAATAGTTACAGAGGTTTAAATCAACACCAATTAGATGTCGGGATAAGTGCAAAAGACCTAAGGCATTAAACACCTCTTCACATTAATGTTCAAATTAGAGTAGTAATGGAAGGATATCTATTTCGAACCAAGTATAAACAGAGGCCAAATTCATTTTCTAAAGCCCTTCTAACTCTAAGAAGCTCGATGATATAAAAAAACCCACAGAATTCAGCATGGCGAGAACAACCTCATCGTCCAGTTCTAGGAGTAGAACAGTGCTTTCACATGTCTAACAGAATATAAATGGGTAATATCTACTTTTTCGTCTCTTCATTTTTATGTGATACTTCACGTTTTTTATTCTAATTGGTCACTGACTTTGTTTGCATTAGAGTGTACCCAATGCTCCACCTCAGTGCAGATCAGCAAACATTGGACCAGACCAACACGTATTTTTTCAAATTTTATTTCAGTTTGAAATCCTTTAAATATAAGTTTAGATAGTCTCCATTAGAATTGAATATCCGCAAAACTCGTACATATCGACATCTTTATTTGTGGAAATTTTCTATTATATACACGAGCAGCAATATACCCAATTAATTAAAAGTAGAATGTATACCATTTCATCTGAGTTAATTAGTGTATTAAATGTAACAACATGATCCAATACCATGTAGATATTGTCCGCTTTAACCTAAATCCAACACCTTGATCTCATGGCTTTAAAACGTGTTTGCATGTATTAGATTCTCACCTTACTAATAAATCTCAGTCACTTTCTCTCCATTTTTGACATGAGATTCAGTTCATTCCTGCCCCTATTATCATTCCTTAGGATCGTTCCTTACACAAACCTTCTATCCCGACATCGATCGTTACATTGAATATGTTAAAATATCATTAATATAATTGTTGGAATATGTATCTTGCGTGGAATAGTAGAATGAGTGTTATTTATGGGTAAATATTTGTTTCGTGCATAGGTAGATATAGTTGTAAAGACTAATTGAGATGGATGAGAGGTGAACCAACGTTCCTAATTTAATGTACGCACGTCTTGTTTTTGTTTACGAAAACCTTATTCTTCCATACTGTTATTATTATTATTGTAATGAATCAAAATCTTTTATTAGTTTTTCAATTTTTGGTATTTTAATGAGAGGAGTAGCTATGGATGTTATATCTTCTGTGGACTCCAGTATTTGGGTGCTCATCTGCTTTGAAATTAAAC
This sequence comes from Euphorbia lathyris, assembly GCF_963576675.1. Lineage (NCBI taxonomy): Eukaryota > Viridiplantae > Streptophyta > Magnoliopsida > Malpighiales > Euphorbiaceae > Euphorbia > Euphorbia lathyris. The sequence goes on along the minus strand of NC_088919.1, from coordinate 44,620,398 downwards.
TATTAATTAAAAACACCTTAAAAGAGATTGATATCCATGAATTAAATGTATATTAGAGAAGTGGGTTTTGATTTATGTGATAACCACAATTCATAAACAGTTTAATATAAACTTTGAAAGTTAAAAAGTATCTTTTATAGTAGAAAATGACATTGTGTGGAATCGGAAGGATTCACAACCCTCGATCCTGTACCAGTCGGCCGGCTCCTTTTTACAGGCCTGGAAGAAAGCGCAGGCGTCTGTTTCTCCTTCAGGCAGTTCGGTTGTGCCAAGCCTGATGGTGTGGCAGCGTCCTCCAACAGGCTTCCTAAAATTGAATGTGGATGGTGCGTCATTCGCGGACGAGAATGTGGCTGGGTTTGGATGTATTGTTCGGGATGAGTCGGGCCGTTTTGTTGCGGCTAAAAATGGAACCTTGCAGAATTATCAAGATGCATCGTTCATTGAAGCGCTATCGGTCCGTGAAGCTCTTAGTTGGATCAAAGACCCCGGATGGAAGGATGTAATCATTGAATCAGATTCTTTGATCGTGGTACAGTCTATGGCCCGCCCGTTAGAGGTTTCATCTCCTTTTAGCGCCTTAGCCAATGATTGTCATTTTTTCATTGAACGAGTCTTTTTAATTGCTCTATTCGTTTTGTCTGTCGTTCTGCAAACTCTGTTGCTCATTTGTTAGCTAGAAGTAGTATTTTACCTTTACGTCAGGGTGAGTGGTTTTCTATACCCCTGATTTTATTTGTAATATGCTTCTTCTTGATTCTTAATATATGCTTCTTTGGTTGTCAAAAAAAAAAAAAAAAAAAGTAGAAAATCCATACTTTTTGAAAAAAACAATTTTTTCCGATAGTAAAGAGCAAACAACAACAACAAATAAATGATAAACCAAACAAACCCAATCATTGTTATTGTCGCCAATTGTTTACTATTTGTTATTGTTAATAGCTGGTTTTTCTCCTAAAACGGCTCTCAGCACCTGACTAACTAAACACTTTTATTCTATTGTTTGAAGTGAACAATATAAAAAATTATGAAAAAAAAAGAATCAAACGGTATTTAATTGTCTTTTGAATGGTAAATATATGGTGTTTGATTAAAGGGATGAATGCAAAAATACCTCTAATATTGATAACGATGAGTAATTTAACTCATAATGTCTAAAATGGAGCAATTTTGCCATTAACATTGGCATTAGAGAGCAATTTTGCCCTTATAAAACATATATATTTTGCTCTCTATCCTCAACTAGTTACCTATTAGTTGGATTAAAAAAAGATTTAACATTTTTTTTTGTATATAATAATAGAATTGGACATTAATACTTTTTAGATTCGATAAAATATTTGGAGTTGTGTATAACTAGTACAAAATATAGTTTAATTTTTAAATTTTTTTCAAAAAAAAATTCACATATGTCCGAATGGTTGCGATCTGTTACTAATGAGTGATAAAATGATGCAAATGTGAAGTGTATGACCGAAAAAACAGTTTGATGAATTATTTCTCAATTTGACCTAATTTGTCAATGTTAGGGGTAAAATTGTTCTTGGTTGTCAATGTTAGGGGTAAATTGCACCATTTAGACGTTAGAGATAAAATTACTCCTAGCTATCAATGTTAGTAATATTTTTAGACTTTATCCGGTTATAACTATTTTGGAAGAAAACCCAGCTTATATTTACAACAACAACAAAAAAAAGTAAATAACTAAAAGCAGTAGTTAATCTAAATAGATTCTTAACAGAAATTTTCGATGGTTTACAATTTGAAACTCAATATATTCTTAGCAAGAGCAGACACATAATAAAGCCTTTTTTTTTTGAAAGGTGGGTAAATATCATTAATTAAAGCCTTTCGGCGTCGTTACATACTGATCCCAAACTGATAATGGACAATCTTCTATAAAGATCATCGAAGTGGTAATGTCCCTGGCCCAGCGAGCCATTTTATGAGCAGGTACGTTACCCTCCCTATGAACGAAAGAAAAGGAAATGGACGCGAACCCCAAGCTAATACTACAGATATCTTTATACAAGTTATCCAAGGACGCTGTCGGGATTCTGATCCCGTTTAAGGAATCAATCACTACCTTTGCATCCGACTCAATACAAATGTGTGTGAAGAAACAATCACTTCCTACTACTAGTCCCTCCATAATCGCTTGAAGTTCCGCTGCTTCAACAGATTCACAAAATTCAATAGGGTCGAAGCTAGGATCGGCCCTTTGTCGTCCCGTAACATCAGTCCAACCCTAGCGGAAAGGCCATTTTCCCCATATGAGGCGTCACAATTGATTTTAGTGACACCTCGTGGGGGAGGATACTAAACCTTGTTAGGATCAAGGACCAACACAATAGAAGGGTTGTTTTCATTTGAATCCGTGTTTGGCAGCCAATCCGATAGCAACTGTAGCACCTTCTGGTGTAGAACCTCATCTTCAATCCAGTTGCCGCCATGGATCAGCCTGTTACGTCTATACCAGAGCCACCAAAGCATGACCGCAAACCTTGCAAACCTACGTATGAATGTGTTGAATAGAAATCAAACTTATAAATTTAGTTTGAAACTGAATATTTCATTACTCATTTCTAATGTATAAAGTTCATGTATAATGTACGCGCAATAATGTATAAGTTTATGGACACGTTTTACATTACGTTCTCAGATCTTTGAAACAGTTTTTCAGTTTTTATTTGTCATTTTACACAAACAACTATTAACAATTATTTAAATTTTACTAAACAAATTTACACAATCAACTAATTAAATTAACTAACAAAAAAATTCTGCTAACAGCTAATGTCATCAACTAATTGCGACCAACTATTATAATATCATTATCTCTCGTACACTCCTAAGGAATAGTGACCATTTTATATTATTTTTGAAAGCACCATTTTGTTTTTGATATTTTGTTTCAAATGATAGATATAAATGTTTACTTAATATTTTTATCCCAAAAAAAAAATGTTTACTTAGTATTAAGAAACAAATTGTTGATAGTTATTTATTTTATAGAGAATTTTGTATAAGTTACTAGCAATAATATACAAAAATAACTTTAATTTATAAATAAAACAAGTTCTAAATATATAACGATAATTGTTTTAATCTAAATATATATGAATGTTGTTACCACCCCAAATTACTTATTATCAATGTTATTAGGCTCGGACCGACCGGCCGGGAACCGGTGGGAAGATCGGTCCGAGCCTGTCCGGTTAAATTGTTTAGGCGGGACACTGAATAGCAAAAGTGGTAAAGTCAATGGACCTTATTACGGTGCGGCATTCGCGTCGCCCACGTCGTGCAGATGCGCCCCTAACCCGGTGATTAATCGATTGCACCCTCCCTGCACGTGAGAGAACCTTTTCCCTAGTAATTGGTTAAAGCCTTGTAAAGCTTATTTGCTTATAAGCTAATTAAGCTTTTCCTTTCTTTTCTATGTGGGATGTGAATGCTTAATCTCCTTTTATTTTCTTCCAAACCATTTCAAGCCGTTCACTTTGAATATTAATTTCTCATTCATCACATGTCCGTTTTGAGTTTATGAGTAGATTTTTAAAAAGATCTCATGGCATAGAACACATTGATATGTTTCAATTTATTCTGAACTTAATTTATTCGTTATATATTTAAGACTCAAATTAACAAAAAATAACAAACCAAAAGTTGTTTATAATTTATTTTGGATATATATAATGTATAAGAAATAATTTTAAAATAATTATATATATTTAATATATATAAATATTATTTATTTATTTATTACATCATCCGGTTCGACCAATCCGAGCTATCCGGTCCGACCAAGTGACTCGTGATCCAGTTATCAATCCGGTTTGATGTTCGGTCCGGTTCTGATAACATTGCTTATGACTGCCCCCATTTGGACAATTTTGCCTTTTTGATATATATATTTTTTTTTTGAGAAAAAACGCCAATTTTGGTCTATGATGGTGCCGGATCCGCCCAGCCAATGGCTTGATCGGGTGCTATATCCGCCCAAGCCATTGGCTGGGCAGATCCGGCACCCTCCTAGACCAAAATTGGACCTAGGCACAATTGTAGACTTTTAGCGACGGAAAATGTTAAACTGTTCAACTTTTTACGATGAAAAATACAAAATTCTCTAATTTTTTATGACAAAAAATGCTAATCGTCATAAAAAAAATATGCATTATATTCATGATTTTTTTATAAAAAAATGTAAATTTTAATGTGTCCGACTCGTAATCATCCATTTTCGGGTTTCGGGTTGTCACATATCAATTATTTTCATAATTTCAATTATTGTTGTTCCAGTTTGTAATTTTGGAGAAAGAATTTTCAGTTTTTTTATCAAAATTATGAAAATGGTAAAAAAAAAGTCCAAATAGAAGTGGTAACTAGTAATTTGGAGGCGGTATTTAACAATTCACTATATATAAGAGATAAAAAAAAATTATTGTAAATATAAATAATTTGATTATTTTTTTTTATTGTAAATCTAAATAATTTGATTATGCTTTTTTTTTTGTAATTAATTTGAAATTTCTAAACACAATTAATTTTAGGATTATAGGTGAGTGTATCATTTAAGGTCTGACCCACTATTTCTAATTGAAGATGGGTGGTAAGCTTGATGTCATTCTGAAGCATTTTCAGATTTTTATAATTAATTGAAAGCAAATGGAGAGGAGAATAAGAAGCATATAAATGATGAAAATGATGTAATTTCTTAAAATTGGAATAAAGCCATCAAGCACCAAATGCCCAATATAGGGAAATAATAGATAGTTGTTGGAAGGTAACTGAGTTGGATAATCCCTTCTCTACATTCTTCAATTTGCATTCTTCAATTCATTTTCATGTCTCTACACTTACACCTGTTTAATTATTATTATTATTTCACGAGAAATGGTATTGATAACCGGTTACCTGATATTGCTTATGTGTCCATACAACTTAGGCAATCCGACGTCATAATGAATCTGTAAAACAAAATGTAGGTCAGACAGGGCCGAAGTCCGACAAACTCGCTCTGATGCCTAAGTCAATTTATTATTAGATCAGATTAAAAGATATGGATTAGTTGTGCGATAGTAGTTAACGTACCGTATCTTGTGTCAATACATGTTATTTATAGGCTTTTTAGGTTTAAGGTTGTTACCTCTTTAGGAATCCTCATGGGACTAAGATTCCTTATCCTTCAAGGAGTCTGAATCCTAGGAGGAATCATTTATCTCGTAGGATTTCAGAAGATTCTCTTATAATTAGGGGGTTAGAGCCCCGTTTGCCAAATTCAGACCTCCATAGACGTCTTTGGACCGTTATCGTTGAACTTGGATCGCTGTCGTTTGAACTTGGACCGCTTGTTCTGACACGTGGTCTTTCAACTCCAAGGAGGACAAGAATGATGTCATCCACGTGATGTCATTTTGCATGATATCATATTCCCCCTAACATTTTTAGACATTTTCTCAAGATTTATTTAAAATTTGCTTTATAAGAGTGCCTTTTTGTGATTTAATCCCCCTAAACCGTCATTTTGGAGTTATGATGATGCCGCCTATTTTAGGCTCTTGATTTTGCTGACGTGTTCGACTATGATTGGGCCTAGAATCTTGTGTTTTACGACTCATTTATGAGACTGTTTCTTTTGGTGATGAAAAACTCTTCATTTGCCTTCGAGTCTTTTCATTTTCTAAAACGCTTTTATTCTTTCTGCCCTACTGCATTCCTCACTCTTCCATCTAGTTACTTCTCATCTTCCTTGCTCTCACTCATTTTTTGGAGTTGAGATTTTGCTCTCGTTTGGTTCCTTGTTATCCCCCTTTTTCACTTTAGGAAGCTGCTCTACCCCCCGAATAAGTAAGTTATTTCTCCTCTTTACTTTATGTCTTCCTTCTTCTCATTGCTCAATGGTACGAGCGGGTTCATCTAGTGGTAAGAAACCTCAGGCAAGTAAGAATAACAAGTCTCGAAGTAAAAAGAATGAAGAGCCTGAAGAGCCTAAGAAACCGAAAATTCCCCGTTTGAGGAATTATGAGAAACCATCGACCTTTGATGACCTTACATTGGCTACACTAGTGTCCAGATAGCCTGAATTCGCACATCTAGAAGCTAGGGTTCCTACTTCTGATCAAGTGATAACTAAGGCACCTAAGGGTCACTTGGGTTTTATCAAATCTTTCTTGAAAATGGGGTTCATCTCCTCTTCTCCGACAATATTTTGAACGGACTTTTTAGGCTTGGTTAAGGTCTGGGAGGATCTGGAATTCATGCTGACGGGGCCTCTGCTTCGGCATATCTGGACTCCATATATCAAAGGGACATTGATGATTCTTTGTGGATTTCCAAGGTTCCAACCAATATGCTGCCATTTGTGAATGATAAACCCTCCAACAATAAAAAAATTTAAACCTCGTTGGTTCTAGATTTGCCTTCCTACATATGGGAGCGGTGAAATTTTAGGGGACTCTCTCTATCCCCTCGGCTTTTCTTACCATTTCTCCTGGAATTGGGCCGTTATGAAAAAGACAGCTTTCGTTACTTGGCTCCCCTTACTGATGATGAACAAGACATGTATGATTGTTTGACAAATCTACATCTTACTTTTACGAGGGATCAACTGTTGAGTCACTTGGTGGAGGATATGCCATTTTTTATAGTGGATGAGGATAACCAAGTTCATCCGAAGGGAACACCCACATATAATCATATCTTTGCAGGTTAGAATTGAACACTCCTTTTTCGTTGTCTTGATTTTTTGATTCCTGTATGTGCAGGTTCTAACATGAGTAATGTGTAGCTCAAATTGCTAGCTTGCTAATTGGCTGCGAAGAGACATGCTGAGGAGGAGGCTGAGGCTGCGACTGCGGCTGAGGCTGCTCGCCATGAAGAAATGTGTTGGGGAGGAGGTTGAGGTAACAGTTGAGGCAGCTCATATTGTATCCTCTTACATTCCTAATGGTCTGCCGTCTTCACCCTCCGCCACGAACTTTAGTGGCTCTTTGAGGGCTACTGAAGATAGTTCACCTTCTAGTAAGCTTTTACAACCTCTTGTTTTTAACAGTTTTTTATATAAGTTTTTAATACCTGCTTCATATATGCTGCAGTAATGGCCTCATATGTCGTGGTTCCATTTATTTAGGTAAGATTCCTAAGGAATCGCCCTTCATTGTTGTGTTGGATGAGGATGAGATATTGGGTACTTTTTAAGGGATTACTCCCGAAGCTCGGGTCAAAACTCAAACAAATATGCAGGTCAAGACAGAAGCTTCTACTGAGACCGAATACGTGAATGCTTCAAAAGAAAAGAAGCGCAATTTTACAAAGACAATTGAGCTGCAAATTGGGATTGAGAACTATGATCCTCAGAAGGACAGGCGTTTCAGTGGCACTGGAAAAGATGCTCAACATGTGGAGGAGGCTGAAGCCACCCATTGCTTCGATCTTTCTTAAGGTTGGGTGGATATTCGATTCGCATCTTGTTATCCAACATAATAATTTATTCGAAGCTTATTATAAATTCCATATGAAAATATTTATCAAAAAAATAATTAAATAATTATTATCAATAAAAAAAAGTAATGAGTAATGTGAAATGATAATTTACTTAGATTTTATAGGTTTTTTTATTAACATTACTGTTATTTTAGGGATTAAGAAAGAAATTTTACAAAAAAAAATTACTTTTTAAATGAAATGACTATGAGTGAGTAAACCCTAATTGTATCATCATTAAGGTATTTTGAAACTTATCCCTAAAATAAGCTATGATGCTAAATTGCTAATACATATTTATATGTTGTACATATGTAAATACATATGTAAATACATTGGCAAAAAGCATCCTTATGTTATGTTGTTTAGATATATTAAGAATATGTTTGATTTACCTGTTATTTGCTATTAAAAAAATTGTTTAATGTAAAAAAAAAATAATAGATTTAATGTGTCTGAATAAAAGATCAATATCTTAATAAACTAAAAAAAAACAGGTTCTATCTAAAGGAAAGTTGTTCATCGGTTAGACTGGGATAGACCTGGTGAGAGGGTGGTGAAGTTGAATACCGATGGGTCGTGTAAAGAGAATGGAAGAATTGCTGTCGGTGGTGTTTTAAGATATGATGGAGGTGCTTGGTTGTCTGGTTTTGCTCAGAATCTGGGCTTGGGCTCTTCGTTTATTGTTGAGCTTTGGGGTATCTTTTCTGGGCTTAGAGCATCTCCAAGAGACTCTTAGTACACTCTTTAAAAATAATATAAATAATTGACTCTTAGTGATTTAAGAGTGACTAAGATATGTGATCTCCAACAATACTCCTTATATTCACTCCTTATTTATTATTTTATAATTAAAATTATCAATGATTGTTGTTGTATTTGCCAATAGTGAAATGAGAGAGACTTCTTAATAATAAATTATTAATACAAAATGAATTTAGGAGGCACTAAGAGGTGGAGAAAGGCTCTCTATTAATAGAGAGGATGGATGAGCTCTTAGTGATTTGAGAAGCCACTAAGAGACTGTTGGAGCTGAATTTTTATTCTCCCTTCTCAAATTTTAACTTAAGAGCCAATTTAAGAGGCTGTTGCAGATGCTCTTAGGATGACAGAGGGTCTAGGGATTAGGAAGTTGCTCGTGGAGTCAGACAATCTTGAAGCAATCAATTTAATTTCTGATAAAAGGGCTCTGTGCTTAGGGAGCCAAAATTTAGTCAAGGCAATTAGAAGGATTTGCTCCTCTTTCGATAGTATCAACTTATGCCATGTTTACAGAGAGCAGAATCGGGTGGCAGATCGGTGATAGGGGCGTTTCGTCCCTATCTTTTAGCGTGGTTTACGATTTAATTTAGGACTAAATAAATAAGTTTAATTACAAAAATAAGGAGTTTTTAATAAAATAACAAAATAAAAATAAAATTCTTACTTTCGGTTAATTGTCTTTATTTTTTATTAAATTTAGAAACTAAAACGTCAAGCTAACTCGGCTCTCGAGAATTGTATTTCAGGTACGAGTAATAAACAAAATCCCACCGACATACATGGGGCGTAGAAGCAATAATAGTCTCAATCATGAAGGTCAGACTGCATGGTCTTCCAAGTCAACAGGTTCTACGTGGGGCGTCCCACCTTACACGCGGGGCGTATATGGAAATTCTTCAATCTAAAGATCCAGAGACTCACATACGCTGGGCGTTCTCCAGGCTACGCGTGGCGTATAAGGCATGATTCAAGCTATTAAATCTTAGGAGCTCAATCACGTGGGGCGTACCCCAGACTACGCAGGGCGTGGTTGAGACAACAAAATCCAAATTTGGCCCACATGCAAGAGAGTATTAACGGAATGGGTCAATACGCGGGGCGTCCTCAACCCTACGCGTGGCGTATCATGGTGCAACGGCAGAAATAATATGTATCTCCATGCTTGTATCTTGTAAATTTACGATTTTACCCCTAGCTTGATGTGTATAAATAAGAGTGATTAGCACTCATTTAGGCATTCAGATTTTACATAGCAAAACTCTATCACCTTGAGAGCTTGTTCGTGTATTCCGTTACTCCGTAAAAGTTCCGTTCCATCCTCGTTCACCAAGCTCGAGAGTTCCACCTCCAAGACCTAAGAGACGGCATTGAGTCTGGTTAGCTAGTTCCGAGGGCTGATTCTTCCCTTTTCACTTGCTAATTAGCTTGTACTCTTCCTATGTACTAGGCTTGGTTGTATTCCGTATTTATGCTACCCATATTTATAATTTATGATTTACAATCTCTATTTCTCTATACGTGTTGATGCTTGCTACTTGTTTTGATATTTGTAATTGATTATTGTGTAGGAGAGCGCGATTTCCGATGCCATTCGGGCTATCTTTAGGGATTCACTTAGGTGTTGCCTTACCGGAAGCCGTAGGAATTGACAAGCCACGGAACTTACGGGCCCTAGTTTCTAATCCCCAGCATTAGACACGCCTTGACTAGGAACCACGTAGTCTAAGTACTTCACGGGTCGGTCAAACTACACGTAGTCGTCATTGCAAGAGTAAATCATTAACCGTATATATTTGGAGTCATTGTTTATCATACTTATAACTTATCGCCATCCATATCACTTCGTAGAGTTTTCGTTATATAAATCTATCTCACCCATAGTTAGGAGTAGCTTGTAGTTGTTTCCCAAATCAACCCAAAGTATTCACCGCTTAGATAACATATAAAACTGAATCGTTTAATACTTGTGGTTATAAATCCCATGGATTCGATACTCGGTCTTAACCGGATTATTACTTGATACGACGGGGTACACTTGCCCCTAAGTAGTAGCGTCTAGTAGAGATAGAGCATCTAGGAAGATCACATCCATAGTCGTAACATCTTTATCATAATATATATTTAGAGCTCTACCGGACACTCATCAAGTTTTTGGCGCCGTGCCGGGGATTTATAATTTCTTGCAATATTAGACAAAAACATTTTATTGCTAGTCTAAGCATTATCTTTGTATAAATTGTCTATATACACTTTTACTAACAATATTCTTTCTTGTTCATAATTTCTTTATTTCTTTAGTTTATGCACACCCGATCTCGGAGTGATACTCTCGTTCCTATTGATTTCGAGATTGAACAAACTCTTTGTAGGATTCGGAGAGAAAAGATGGCCAACGTCAATAATGAAACCAACCCACCGGTGATCAACGTGCCGAATGGAGGAGGAAACGACACCCGGACAATGATGGAGATCCTAGCTCCGCATCGACCACAAAATCGCAACGGAATCGTCGCCCCCGCCATCCCGGCCAACACATATGAAATAAATACTAGCATGATCCAATTGATCCAACAACTCGGTCAATTTTGAGGAGAACTCCATGAGAACCCTAACGAACACCTCGATAAATTTCTTATATGTGCCGATACTTCTCGACAAAATAGTGTCCCGGTTGAGGTCGTACGTCTAAAACTTTTCCCTTTCTCTTTGACAGTCCAAGCGTTGGAATGGTTGCACTCTTTGGAAGCCGGAACCATTACATCATGTGTCGAGCTCGAAAAGGAGTTCCTCTCCTATTACTTTCCCCCTTCCAAAACAATGAAGTTGCGCAATGATATTGTCGCGCCCGTGCCCGCGGATCGCGAACTGTTTATATCTTCGATATGGCTCCCGCTCTACTGGTTTTCAACGGTGCTAGACAGTCACTCCAAGGAGACTGGTCCAAAGGGTTTTCGAGTCGCCACCAATCAGTTTGACGGTCTGATTGGACACCGATTTGATTCCGAATTGACCCATTCGGGTAAAGTTCGGATAAGGTATTGGTCTGCGATGATTCCAAATTCGGTTTCCGGTTACGTATAGGGAAGAGACGAAATCTCACCCTATCCCGCCCGATAAATCGGTACTGTTGTACTTCTACGTGCTTGTGTTTATGATTGCCTCGAAATGTTGTTAATAGTATCTATTCAAGCCTTTGACGATACTCGTAAGGTTGTGGTCATACGACCGTAATAGAATCGTTATCCAACGATCAAAATTGATAGAGGAACCCGTAAATTATTTTTATTTGTTGATTAAATATAGTTTAAAATATCAACACATTTTTTAAAGATATTAATAGTATATAATTTATTAATTATTTATCGTTTATTTATTTGAATCATTATCCAATGATCGAGATGATTTGATAGTTTTAAAAGTTGCTATCCAGCGGTAGAGACTCGATAAAATAACAGAAAATCATATATTGTCATTTCCATTAAATAAATATAATTTTAGCAAAGTTGGCGAGAAATTCATCATATTTATGAAGTAAGCACCAGATCATTACCCAATGGCGGAGGTTTTATGAGTTGGATTCAGAAATTAGAATGTGGTAGATGAAAAAAGATTTAGAGTTATTTGAACTAATAAAGTCAAATTGATAAGAAGGCTCAATATGAATGACTTAAAACTATGGGATCTGAATTGTAATGAAATGAAAATTGAAGGGTAAATTTAAAATAACAAAAATATGAATATAAATATATAACTTTGGATTTTTAGGGTTTATTTGCACATATTCATGTGCAGCCACACTCGTGCTCCCCTCCTTCTCTTCTCTCAAAAAGAAGTTTGCAGCGACAGCCACCCCTTTGGCCGGCGCCACCCGTTCCTGATGCCATAGTTCGTTCTGGATGCTCCTCCCCATCCGTTTTCCGCCTGCTGTCTCAGTCCGCCGCTCAGCCTTCTTCTCAGACGTAGTCACTGCGTCTGCCTCCGCATCTACAGTCGCACTCCGCTCTCTGGTCTGCCGTTGCTGCTGCCTGAGCACTCCATTGTGCACCTGCTCATCGTCTCCTCCGTTTTGACGCGCCATCTGCCCCTCCGCCGTATCGGCTCAGCTCTTGCCGCTACTGTTCAAGCCGTCTAACTCCATCTCGTCTCGTCGGCGTTGAGGTAAGGTTTTTTTTTTATTTCTATGTTGTCTCCTTTTTACGTTCTTGGTTAGATCTGTTATTTTAAAAGTTCTCTTGTTTCTAGATCTGGTGGATGGCCGGTGATCGGAGGACGGCGGCGGAGCTCCTGGAAAGGAAAAAAATAAAGGAGGAAATATATATATAGATTCTAAGTTAGCTTGCTGATTAGTTTTTTTTTTGTCTTTCTGATCTTTTGTAATGAGTTTTTTCTTAAAACCTGTAACACAAAAATATAATAGTGGAAATCTGCCCTATCCAAAACGATGAGAGCTGAAGTGAGAGTACCAGTGGGATTTGAATGAAATCAGATTTAATCTGTTTGAAGGGTAATAAAAAATAATAATTTACAAATGAACTAATTTCAAACTTTAATTAACTTAGTTAATTTAGAAAATTAAAATAAATATAAATAATTGGAATAAATATAAATGGTTAGCATAAATAACAGATGATTAGTATAAACTGAGTGTACATAATAATGTTAGTATAATAATGTTAGATGATTAGTATAAACTGAATGTACATAATAATGTTAGTGTAATATATAGATCAAAAATATGAAAGATAATGAATAACAAGTATTTAAATCAGCTGAGAGCTAATAGATTTTTATTTAAAACTTACAGAATCAGTTCATATTAAAAGCAAAATGTATGCTCTTAATCACTGTTTCTATAAGCTAGGAATAAAAACCCTTAGCTTAAAGCTTTAAAGACTATATGTAAAAAGGATGAGTTTGTATTGAGTTTGATGGAGAGTACAAGATTAAGCTTACATTGAGAACATTTACAGAAACCAATCTTCTAATTACATTCTAAAAATATGCTCTCTCTAAGCTTTGGACCAAAATTCCCTTTCTGAAAACTGGACTCCCCCCTCTCTAAAACAATTCGGCCCCCCTTTTATAGCTAAAAAGGATCATAATGAAAGATTTTTTTATTATAAACTATATTCAGAACTGAAATGTGAGGTTATTATTGATTTGTGGGTCTTCTGCAGCATTTGTCTCTTGCATGTTTTCAAGATGTCTTTTTTCAAACTGAAGCTCTTTTCAAGATGAAGATGGAGTGCATTGGCTGCCTTTAATGGTGGATTCGGCCTTTTCTGCTTTTAAATTCAAATCAAATAATGTATTTGATTCTTGTGGCTTGAGATTGAGATTGGAGTTTTTGCATGTAGACCTTATCTGTAAAACAAAAGATGAAAATTGATTAAACTTTATTTTTTTCATAAAAGCACTTTATTTTATTTTTGTTTTATTATTTCTTAATAGTTAGAACCTTAATTCATTGATGATTAATTAGTTCTAAGAAATAAATTGTGTTCTAAATATGATTTTATGTAAAAAATTATCTTCAATAGCTAATCTCTTAACAATAAATCATACTTTAAAACTATATTCATTTCTTGATCATAATCGTAAAATGAATAAGTTATCTTAATTATTAAATAAAAATTGATTTTAACTAACAACATATTTTGAAATATAACAATTTCAAAATCATATTCAGAAAATAATACATTATATCTCACATATAATTTATAGCAAGATGGAAAATTCATTTATTCCAATGAATTATACATTGAGTGTGATTTGGTAATTATATTGAGATATAACAAATTGGTATGCAAAAGCTCCATTTTTTAGATAAATCATATGTGAGAATGGAGTGTTTTATTTCCGATATAATTTATAAATTTGTCGAAATTCCAAATATTGTCAGCTAAAACATAAAAATGTCCCGGACAAAAATGAGTATCTACAGCTGCCCCCCTTTGTATATCTCCATTGGAAATGGAGTATACAAAGTACAAATAGATAACCATTTTTGCACTTTATTGAGCGAAAAAGTAAAAACTTAAAAACAAAGAAATGTTTAGTAAAACTCCCTGAATGTTTGGATCAATCTGTATTGATCTGACTTGATTCGTGTTGATTTGATTTTGATTTGTGAGTGTTTAGAGTGGCTCCCCGCAACCGATATATGAGTGTTTAGAACGGCTCCCCGCAACTGATATGTGAGTGTTTAGAGCGGCTCCCCGTAACCGATATAGAGTGTTTAGAGCGGCTCCCCGCAACTTGTATGTGAGTGTTTAGAGCGGCTCCCCGCAACTTGTGCGTGAGCTTTTAGAGCGGCTCCCAGCAACTTGTGTATGAGTGTTTAGAGCGGCTCCCCGCAACTTGTGTGTGAGTGTTTAGAGCGGCTCCCCGCAACTTGTGTATGAGTGTTTAGAGCGGCTCCCCGCAACTTGTGTGTGAGTGTTTAGAGCGGCTCCCCGCAACTTGTGTATGAGTGTTTAGAGCGGCTCCCCGCAACTTGTGTGTGTGTTTAGAGCGACTCCCCGCAACTTGTGTATGAGTGTTTAGAGCGGCTCCCCGCAACTTGTGTGTGAGTGTTTAGAGCGGCTCCCCGCAACTTGATATGGAGTGTTTAGAGCGGCTCCCCGCAACTTATGTGTGAGTGTTTAGAGCGGCTCCCCGCAACTTGTATATGAGTGTTTAGAGCGGCTCCCCGCAACTTGTGTGTGAGTGTTTAGAGCGGCTCCCCGCAACTTGTATATGAGTGTTTAGAGCGGCTCCCCGCAACTTGTGTGTGAGTATTTAGAGCGGCTCCCCGCAACTTGTGTATGAGTATTTAGAGCGGCTCCCCGCAACTTGTGTATGAGTGTTTAGAGCGGCTCCCCGCAACTTGTGTATGAGTGTTTAGAGTGGCTCCCCGCAACTTGTGTGTGAGTACTTAGAGCGGCTCCCCGCAACTTGTGTATGAGTGTTTAGAGCGGCTCCCCGCAACTTGTGTATGAGTATTTAGAGCGGCTCCCCGCAACTTGTGTATGAGTATTTAGAGCGGCTCCCCGCAACTTATGTATGAGTGTTTAGAGCGGCCCCCCGCAACTTGTGTGTGAGTGTTTAGAGCGTCTCCCCGCAACTTGATATTGAGTTTTTAGAGCGGCTCCCCGCAACCGATATGGGATTGTTCATCTTACAATTTGAATGACTTGAGACTATTCATCCTACAGTTTTGAATGACTTGAGACTGGGCATTCTCCAGTTTTGAATGGCTCTAAGACTGGGCATTCTCCAGTTTGAATGGCTCTGAGACTGGGCATTCTCCAGTTTTGAATGGCTCTAAGACTGGGCATTCTCCAGTTTGAATGGCTCTGAGACTGGGCATTCTCCAGTTTGAATGACCTTTAACGGGCATCCTCCGCTTGTTTTGGATGACTTGAGACTGTTCATCCTATAGCTTTGAATGGCTCTGAGACTGGGCATTCTCCAGTTTTGAATGGCTCTAAGACTGGGCATTCTCCAGTTTGAATGGCTCTGAGACTGGGCATTCTCCAGTTTGAATGACCTTTAACGGGCATCCTCCACTTGTTTTGGATGACTTGAGACTGTTCATCCTACAGCTTTGAATGGCTCTGAGACTGGGCATTCTCTAGTTTGAATGACCTTTAACGGGCATCCTTCGTTGGTTTTGGATGACTTGAGACTGTTCACCCTACAGCTTTGAATGGCTCTGAGACTGGGCATTCTCCAGTTTGAATGACCTTTAACGGGCATCCTCCATTGGTTTTGGATGACTTGAGATTGTTCACCCTACAGCTTTGAATGGCTCTGAGACTGGGCATTCTCCAGTTTGAATGACCTTTAACGGGCATCCTCCATTGGTTCTGGATGACTTGAGATTGTTCACCCTACAGCTTTGAATGGCTCTGAGACTGGGCATTCTCCAGTTTGAATGACCTTTAACGGGCATCCTCCGTTGTTTTGGATGACTTGAAATGTTCACCCTACAGTTATGAATGGCTCTGAGACTGGGCATTCTCCAGTTTGAATGACCTTTAACGGGCATCCTCCGTTTGTTTTGGATGACTTTGCAGACTCTTCTGCCATTGATGTTAAAATGATGTGAATAGGCGATTCTACACACGGACATTCCATATCCTTTTTTTTGCATTTGCTCTTGATTTTTTCGAATTTGGCTGGGACAATATCGGTGATTGCTTGCCTAGCTTTTATTGATTTCCCCTAAAATAACTCGGTGGCTATGCAGGACAAAGTGTATTTACACACATGGAAGACACATGTAATGTTTATGTTTATGAATGCATGCTTTTACTGATGCAAAAATGTGATATGTATTGCGACTCTAATTTCCATGAGAACTTTCACAAATGAACTTTTGAGAAAATTAGAGCTTTCGATGCAAAAAGTATATCATGATTTTTTTTAAAGGACGGCTTAAAAACCTTTATTGAAAACATCATCAAGAATGAATGGCTTTCTTGTCTGTTTGGCTCATTCAAAATGCATAATCCAAGAGAGATCATTGCTACTCGGGGATCTTGACTTCATCTGGTTAAAGGCCTCGATTGCTTCAGGTTTTCTTTGATTTATTCTCGAGTTTGTTCCTCTGATTTCTTGTTGTCTTCGAGGATGATCTGAATCTTCATGCTCTTGAAGATTATGGTTCTTTATAACATGTGTATTGAACCATTTTATCTTTTTGTTCGTATCATGGGAAGTTATCTTAACCGCAATGCTTTTTTGTTTCAATTTTGGCATCATTGGTACCTTTGTTTGATGGATCCGGTAGGGCTGTATATGAGCCGAGCCGCTCATGAGCAGCTCGGCGTTCGGCTCGATAAAAGCTCGGCTCGGCTCGGCTCGATTTGTAAACGAGCCGTTCGTGAACACGATTTTCAGGCTCGGTTTATAAACGAGCCGAGCTTGAACAGACCAAAGCTCGGCTCGAAAGCTCACGAGCAAGCTCGATTAGAGGCTCGTGAACAAGCTCGATAAAAGCTCGTGAATAATATAAATTATATTGAAATACAATGAAAATGATAATTTAAATATAATAAAAATTATAACTTAAGGCCCATATAGAATTAATTAGAAACATCAGCCTTGGCCCATAATAATTAGAAAGATAGGCCCATAATAATTAGAAAGATAGGGTTCAATTTTCATTCCATCTCTACTCTATGCTGCCGCCTCCCCTTCTTTTCCTCTTATCTAAAGACTAAACCCCAGCCAGCCACCTCTTACTATTCTCTTTCTTCTTCGCGAATCACAGTTCGTATCGCAATCGCTTTTCGTCGGACCGTCTTCTTAATACTCCGTCCACCATTCTCTGTATCTCGTTCTCCGTCTCTAATTTCACAGTCACACTCTATGTGTTGTCGTTCTCTTGCCGACTAACTCCGCGATCTCTATTTTCGCCGGACTGTACCCTCCGATTCAGTGCTCTTCTCTCATCTTAGTTCTCCATTTATCGGTGATAAATGAGCTCGGCTCGTGAGCTCATTAAACGAGCTCGGCTCATGAGCAGCTCGTGAACAATCGAGCTGCTAAACGAGCCAAGCTCGAACAGAAATTTGAGCTCGAACCGAGCTCGAAGCTCGGCTCGAGCTCGATAAGAAACTGCCGAGCCGAGCTCGAGCAGGCCAAAGCTCGGCTCGGCTCGGCTCGTTTACAACCCTAGGATCCGGTGCCAAGGAAATTAGCCAGGTTGCCCCCAAGCAAGATTCTAGATGAAGAATGATTTGAAGTGGTGCATCAATGTCCCATTTTCTGTGAGGGACTGTGATTCCAGAAAAGTCAAAACATTCATTTCACATATTTTTCAGGATCACGACTCTTTAACAAATGAATAAAACCATTTTCAATGGAAGATTTATGAGCAAAAGATGAATGTTGGCATGAATTTTGTTTTTCATTTTATTTTTCGTTGAGTTTTTCGAGAATGGTTTAGATAATGAAACCATCAAAAAGTTCAAATGATCAAAGAAGATTTCATTGCTCCACGTGTCTCGATGTGATGTTCTTCTAAACCTCACCTTTATTGGTGACGCCGTCTCGATTGCCACAACTCACATTTGATGAAATCATTGGCTTGTATTGGTGGCATTTCCATGATTTCCCCCAGTTTTGCCTTTTTCACAATTGTAGACTCTTATCGGTTCAAACGTGAATAAGTCTATGTTGATGTTAAAAAGATCGATCTTGTTGCCCCCAATGCTTTTTGGTATTTTGCTTGTTGAAGTGCTCTTGTTGTAGTCTTTGCACAAATTTTGAAGTTTTTTTTATTTATGCTCCCATTTTTTTTTGCTCTTATTTGAATAACGAGATGAGCTCCTTTTGATTATCTGATGAGAAGACGTTTCTTGTCACAGCTCCACGTGTATGCTCGAATCATAGCTTCATGTTCTAACTAGATTATCAAGATCAAGTCAAATTTGAAATGCAAATTGTCATATGCATAATTTAATTATTCCTCTCTCCTAATATAGACTAACATCATGACTAAGGAT
This sequence comes from Euphorbia lathyris, assembly GCF_963576675.1. NCBI lineage: Eukaryota > Viridiplantae > Streptophyta > Magnoliopsida > Malpighiales > Euphorbiaceae > Euphorbia > Euphorbia lathyris. The sequence goes on along the minus strand of NC_088919.1, from coordinate 44,601,655 downwards.
CGAAAGGTCTTTTTAGGTTTTCAAGGGGTAATAATGATGGAAGAGGGTTTAGAAGAATCAAGTAAACCAATTGATTTTGAGAATTCCTTATTTGTCAAAAGGAAACTACTATCTTGGATGATTTTCCCCTCAATCGACTTTCAGTTTCAGGCGATTGACTTTTATTGTTTGTCTTTTCTTTTGCCTATATTTCTTTTTGAGAGTGTCAATCTAGCAGGCTCTTTTTTCGTTTTTATTTGCCCTAACTTTTGCCTTGATCGCCCTTACGGGTTTTCAACCTAGCGGGCACTTTTTAGATTTCGATGGCTTTGTTCATCTGTTGTAGTGTCTTCAAATGTTCTTTAGACAAATTGAACGAACATTGACGCTTTATTGAATTTTGATCATTCTTCAATCAATTGGTTTACTTTTTATGGAAAAATGGGAAATTGGCGATATAAAAAAAATGTCTATGGCTCAAAGGGGTGAACAAAGGAGTATATTGAAAAAGGTAGGTTAAAGGCTGAATGTACGATCCAAAGAAGGCCTTAATCATTTCCTTCATCATGAGCAGTCTGATATTTCGCTTCGAGGAATAATCAAATGATTTTAAATTTTGACTTAATCAAGATAATTTTCCTAGAAAAGACAAATTGATTGCAAGACATCTATCATGTGGTCTTCATTGATCTCTTTGATGATATGATCAAAATTTTATTTCTTTTTCTTTTCTTTTATTTCTTTTTTTTTTCTTTTTCTCATTTTTTTTAAACCTCAACTCAAGCATCTCTCAAGTGCGTGAAGGTCAGTGGAAATCATATCTTGATCATTATCACTTTTCAAAATGGTTTCGTTACCTATGGATGAACGATGTGTTTGAGAGTGAACGAAAGGGAGAATTTAGTACGGGGTATGGATATAATGAAAATGATAACATGCATTTTATTAAATAATCATGATCCTAATGATATGTGAAATGAATGCGCATTTCTTAAACCTTCGACAATATTTAAGATGATGCTCCGTGATACATCCTTCGTTCAATCAAAATTCAACTTTCTTGAATGTCCAATGGCTCGTGAATGGCATGCGCATCTGGTATTTAGGATTATACTGCTTCGAGCAAGGTAGTCCTAGAGGTTTAGAACGTTCTGATAATTCTGAAGCAATTTATTGAATAATCCCCTGAGGCATCAAAGTAAGGTCCCCCAAATTTCTTTTTTCTTTTTTTTATTCATGATCTCTATTTATTGTTTTTTTTCTTTTTTCTTTTTTTTGTTGGATTATTGATTGAACAAGCCAAACAGACGATTTTTTCAATTTTGTTTTAAATGTGCTTTTTTTTATTTTTGTTTTCATTTTGGAAAAACAATGCAAATGCATGAGACGGTGAAAGATTTTTTCTAAAAGGTCCCTAGAATTTTGCTCTCATTAAAACGAAGAATGAAATATAATACATGAAATGCATGTTGTGTGAAACTAGGTCACATTTGACCATGTCGTGTATGGTTATGAAAAAAATCATTATAAAAGCTTATGCATGATAATAAATGACACAAACTGACATGTGAAAAAGGAGCTCGCACAACCATAGTGGTGTACAGACTAAAAAACTATGATACTGTTGAATGATATGAAATGATTGATACGGGGGTGTTCACATATGTGTGGTGACAAAATCACGGTGTATGATGTCATGTAGTCTAGACGTACGTTGACCTAATGATATGACACGTGACAGGAATGTACAACATGGAAAATGTTATGAAATGAGAAGACGTATCTTGCGACATGGGGCGTGAGAGAATACATGATGCTACAAGATGCATGATAAACACCTATGCTGGACACACGTGTACTGATGACATGATACAATGTATGTAATAATGTGATGTGATGCTATCAAAATACAACTTCACTAGGCAAAAATGCTTCCTTAGATACTCTTCGTACTCAAGATCGAAACAAAATATAAATATAAGCATTCGATAATTATCTCTTTCTTCAAGCATATTTTATCGTATTACTTTATCCCATTGATGAGTTAATCCATCAATTTTGATATTCAAGATCAACTTTTCTTTGTTGTTTTTTATTCAAGATTTCTATTATGCTTGAAGAAGATGCCACGAGAAAGTATCGAATATCCATATTTATATATTTATTCGATAATGGGTATAAGAGAGTAAATAAAGCGTTCGATCCTAGGAGTCATATCTTGTTTTTAGATGTTTTTTCTTTTTTATTATTTTTTTAACAAATGAATGACACAATTTCTCCATTTAGATTATGATTGTAACAACCGACTTATCCTAAGAAGGTCCATTTTGATTCTTCGAATATATTTGGACGAAGGGGGAATTACTTCTGGCATCCGAAGGAGCGATTCACTTTATGCTTAAAACAAAATCTTCAATCAAGTAGGTATCCTTTAACATCCTAGATACTTCAAGTATAAGACATTTATTACTTTCATAATCTTTTATGAGAAAAACATGTTATGTTAGATGTCGACACACGTATAGACAATTAGGTGTAATCACAGACACGTTAATCAAATCACATAAATCAACTTTTAATTATGATGCACGCCTTAAAGGGTTAACCTGCACAAAAGGGCTAGCTTCTATTTGGTCTTGGATCTATTTCTAAAGGTAGGAAAGTCATGGTTCAGGTCACAAATCCTTAACCCCATCATTGCTGAGTAGGGAAGTCCAATTTGAGTTGAGTGCGTTTCAGGACCCCAACCTTGGTGTTCCCGAGAGCACAGTCCGTACTTTGCCTCGCCCTAGATCCTAGAAAAGGGTAAGATCATATCCATGACCTTTGAGTGCGAGTGTGATAGTGTGGCTTGAATGATATGTCTAGAAAATAACATTTAATCAAAGCAATAGCATATACAGTAATAAACACATAGTACAAGCATATAGAAATACGTACACAACCAGGAAATCAAAGTCCCCAGCAGAGTCGCCAGCTGTCGCGCCCGTGCCCGCGGATCGCGAACTGTTTATATCTTCGATATGGCTCCCGCTCTACTGGTTTTCAACGGTGCTAGACAGTCCCTCCAAGGAGACTGGTCCAAGGGGTTTTCGAGTCGCCACCAATCAGTTTGACGGTCTGATTGGACACCGATTTGATTCCGAATTGACCCATTCGGGTAAAGTTCGGATAAGGTATTGGTCTGCGATGATTCCAAATTCGGTTTCCGGTTACGTATAGGGAAGAGACGAAATCTCACCCTATCCCGCCTGATAAATCGGTACTGTTGTACTTCTACGTGCTTGTGTTTATGATTGCCTCGAAATGTTGTTAATAGTATCTATTCAAGCCTTTGACGATACTCGTAAGGTTGTGGTCATACGACCGTAATAGAATCGTTATCCAACGATCAAAATTGATAGAGGAACCCGTAAATTATTTTTATTTGTTGATTAAATATAGTTTAAAATATCAACACATTTTTTAAAGATATTAATAGTATATAATTTATTAATTATTTATCGTTTATTTATTTGAATCATTATCCAATGATCGAGATGATTTGATAGTTTTAAAAGTTGCTATCCAGCGGTAGAGACTCGATAAAATAACAGAAAATCATATATTGTCATTTCCATTAAATAAATATAATTTTAGCAAAGTTGGCGAGAAATTCATCATATTTATGAAGTAAGCACCAGATCATTACCCAATGGCGGAGGTTTTATGAGTTGGATTCAGAAATTAGAATGTGGTAGATGAAAAAAGATTTAGAGTTATTTGAACTAATAAAGTCAAATTGATAAGAAGGCTCAATATGAATGACTTAAAACTATGGGATCTGAATTGTAATGAAATGAAAATTGAAGGGTAAATTTAAAATAACAAAAATATGAATATAAATATATAACTTTGGATTTTTAGGGTTTATTTGCACATATTCATGTGCAGCCACACTCGTGCTCCCCTCCTTCTCTTCTCTCAAAAAGAAGTTTGCAGCGACAGCCACCCCTTTGGCCGGCGCCACCCGTTCCTGATGCCATAGTTCGTTCTGGATGCTCCTCCCCATCCGTTTTCCACCTGCTGCCTCAGTCCGCCGCTCAGCCTTCTTCTCAGACGTAGTCACTGCGTCTACCTCCGCATCTACAGTCGCACTCCGCTCTCTGGTCTGCTGTTGCTGCTGCCTGAGCACTCCGTTGTGCACCTGCTCGTCGTCTCCTCCGTTTTGACGCGCCGTCTGCCCCTCCGCCGTATCGGCTCAGCTCTTGCCGCTACTGTTCAAGCCGTCTAACTCCATCTCGTCTCGTCGGCGTTGAGGTAAGGTTTTTTTTTTATTTCTATGTTGTCTCCTTTTTACGTTCTTGGTTAGATCTGTTATTTTAAAAGTTCTCTTGTTTCTAGATCTGGTGGATGGCCGGTGATCGGAGGACGGCGGCGGAGCTCCTGGAAAGGAAAAAAATAAAGGAGGAAATATATATATATATATTCTAAGTTATCTTGCTGATTAGTTTTTTTTGTCTTTCTGATATTTTGTAATGAGTTTTTTCTTAAAACCTGTAACACAAAAATATAATAGTGGAAATCTGCCCTATGTAAAACGATGAGAGCTGAAGTGAGAGTACCAGTGGGATTTGAATGAAATCAGATTTAATCTGTTTGAAGGGTAATAAAAAATAATAATTTACAAATGAACTAATTTCAAACTTTAATTAGCTTGGTTAATTTAGAAAATTAAAATAAATATAAATAATTGGAATAAATATAAATGGTTAGCATAAATAACAGATGATTAGTATAAACTGAATGTACATGATAATGTTAGTATAATAATGTTAGATGATTAGTATAAACTTTTTTTTTTTTGATTAATAAGGAGGGGAAAGACCCCGGGAAACAAAACAACCTACATACTACTTGTCATCCTAGGGAGACAAGTACCACATAGGTCAGAAAACAGAATATCTTGGATGTCAGGAGGCACCTCACACTCGTGAAGACCCAAAGTTAAACTTCCTGCGTAGCTTGCCATCCAGTCCGCGGCTCTATTACCTTCACGGAGCACATGAATAAGTCTGACCTCCCAATCTTGATTTATCATCTTCTGGCACTCGACAATTAACCAGTAAAAACTGTGTCTATGTTCCGTTCCTTTGTTTACTATATTTACCACTGATAAGGAGTCCATCTCAAAGATTACCTTTCGGTACCTCCTGTCCCAAGCATACCTGAGCCCGAAGAAGAGTCCCCAAAGCTCTGCTAGCACTACCGAGCATATACCAAGATTAATCGCAAATCCTCCCATCCAGCCTCCATTTGCATCCCGGACAACCCCTCCAGCAGCAGCAAACCCCGACTGACCTTTTCGAGCACCATCACTGTTAATCTTGGTCCAGCCAATCTCCGGCGGTTTCCAACCCACAAGCACTTCCCGCACTGGTTTCTCCCTCAACCGCTGCTCAGTTAAAAAAGCAATCTGGCACTCCTTTGCTTTCCCGTAAATGAATTCCGTCTTATTCTGACACCTTGTGGTTTCGACATCAAACACAGCGGAGCATCTCCATTTCCAGATCCACCAGGTCGCGTTGACGAACATGAGGTTTCTCTCAACATTACGCCAATTTCCCTGCTCTTTCACACCAGTGGATATCCATTCCTTCAGCTCCATACTAAAGAAGCGATTCCATTCCGTCATCGGGATAATGGAGTGCCAAATGTCTGCGGCTCTGCTGCAGTCTCTTAATAAGTGAATGGTTGTTTCGGCCATCCCACACGCATCGCAAGCTGCGTCTTCACACAAATGTCTAGCAGCCCTCGTACCATTCGATAAAACCGCGTCGTGCATCAGAAGCCAACAGAAGGTTTTCAGCTTCTCAGGGACACGCAGTTTCCAAATTACTTCCCAAATTTGCGGTCTCACCTCACTTCCCACATCCTGTGTTACTGCATACGCTGTCTTGACGCTAAAAACGCCCGAGTTGGCTAAATTCTAGCGCCAGACATCCTTCTCCTCAGCTTCAGGGAAAATAACCATCGATGCTAGAAGCAGCAGCGTAGAGTTTGGCACCAAATCCTGAATAGCCGCCCAGTCCCAGCCTCCGTCCCTTTTCTAGTACGAAACCACTGATCTTCCTCTCACACCCTCCGCAATGGCTACCATACACAAAGACTCCAATGGGGAACCTCCTATCCAGCAATCAGTCCAAAACCTCGTATCGGCGCCATTACAGGTAAGTCTCTCTAAACCTTTTTTAAGGATGCCTAAGCTTTTCACAATGCATTTCCACATATGGCTGGAGTTCTGTTTGGGTTTGATATCCATGATATCAGCATTCCCATTCATATAGCGATTATGAATGATCTGAACCCAGAGGGATGAATCTTCAGTTAGGAGCCTCCACCCTAGCTTAGCTATCATTGCCATATTGAAATCCCTTGTTTTGTGAATACCCAGGCCTCCCATATTCCGAGGTTTACAGACAGTCTCCCACTTGACTAGATGGATCCTCCTACGATCATTAGATCCGCCCCAAAGAAATTGTCGATTGAGCTTATCCAGGGTTTTGCACACTCCACTCGGCATTAAAGCCGACTGCATAATATATGAGGGAACAGTAGAGGCAACCGACCGGATGAGCGTAGTTCTGCCAGTAAGAGTAAGATGCTGGCCCTTCCAGCCACTTAACCGGCTCTGCACTCTATCCATCACATGTTGAAAAGAGTTCTTGTCAACTCGTTGGTGGAACAGATTAACCCCTAGGTACTTGCCAAGGTTAGATGTTGGGGCAATGTGGATCGCGGTGCTGATTTTGGAGCACATCCTTTCAGGGACATTGGATGAAAAGGCCACACGAGATTTGGGGAAGCTAACACTCTGACCAGACGCTCGGCAAAACCTGTCCAGAACACCTTTAATCACCCCAGCTTGTTCTTCAGAAGCTTCCGCCATTAACACAATATCGTCTGCAAACATAAGGTGGGAGAGTGAAGGGCCTCGCCTAGAAACACGGATTGGCTTCCAGTATCTCTTCTCAACTTCCTCATTTATCATGTGGCTAAGCCTTTCGATGCACAGCATAGAGAGGTAAGGCGAAAGCGGGTCTCCTTGCCTGAGCCCTCTGCTTGGGTTGAACTCTTGAGTTGCTTCGCCATTCCATAAAATAGACATACTTGGAGAGGAGACACAGTTCATGATCAAATGCACCCAATGCTGAGGTAAATTCAATAGGATGAGAGTGTCATACAGAAAATCCCAACTAAGACGGTCATAGGCCTTCTCGAGGTCGAGTTTCAAGATCATTATGCCTTTTCTACCCGTACGGCGCTTCAGAGAATGCACCACCTCTTGCATAAGGATGACATTATCCGTAATTTGTCTCCTAGGGACAAAGCTACTTTGACAAGGGCTGATAAGGTACTTGAGATGTCTCTTCAATCTCTGCACCAAGCATTTAGTGATAGCTTTATACAGAACGTTGCATAAACTGATCGGTCTAAACTGCCCCAAGTTGACTGGAGATGGGATTTTAGGGATCAGCGTAATAAGAGTTTTGTTTAGACCAGATTCCAGAAAACCTGAGTTCAGTGCTTTTAGCACGCATGAAGACGCCGACACCCCAACCACATTCCAAAATCTTTGAAAGAAAAAAGCTTGAAAGCCATCTTCACCTGGGGCTTTTAGAGGAGCCATGGAGAAGATCGCGTTTCTAACTTCCTCCACCGTAAACGTCTTATTCAGACTTTGCAGAGCCATCGGCTCCCACTCAGGGAAGCTTTTCCTTGTGCGAAGCTGCGGTCTTCCCCTTTCCTCTTCCGTATACACTTTCCGAAAATGCTCAACTGTCATTTGTTTAAGTTTGTCCGCTTCCCAAATCCAATCCCCCTCAACATTTTGCATCCCCTCAATTCGATTCCTTCTCCTCCTCACAATTGTGGACATATGAAAAAAACGAGAATTCTGGTCACCGCATCGGATCCATCGTATCCTGGACTTCTGACACCAGAGGATCTCTTCCTAAAGTAAGACCGCTGACAGCTCGTTCGACAACCGACGCTCAAGTTTGAACAGACGCTCTTCATTCACTTCACATAATCTCTTCTGAACTCCTGCGATCCGAGCAAGCAAACGTTTCTTCCTATAGAAGATATTTCCGAAAACATTAGTGTTCCAACCCCTGAGTTTGGTTGCAAGATTGGTTAAACCTTGTCTCATACTAACCGTGCTATCCCACATAGACTTAATCACATCATCAAAGCTAGGGTGTTCTGTCCAAGCTGCTTCAAAACGAAAGGGTCTGTTAACGTTCTCATGCGGCTCATCCATAATGTCAAGGAGGATAGGAGCATGGTCGGAGTTGTGTCTGGGGAGATGTCTGATAATACCGTTGGGGAAGGCATGACGCCAGTTCGAGTCATACAGAGCCCTGTCTAGACGGCAAGCTACCCTCGTGCGAGGCGAGCGGCCTCTGAACCAAGTATAAGGAGGGCCCACAAACCCAATGTCAATCAGCTGCAGAGTGTTAATCCAGTTGGAGAAAGTGGCGCAACGAGACGCTAACATACGAGACCCACCTAGCTTCTCATCTGCAGATTTAATGCAGTTAAAATCACCAGCTATTATCCATGGCTCCTGCAAATGAGCTTTGATATTTAACATCTCCTCCATAAACTTCTTCTTAGCCCCTCCTTGGGGTCTAACATAAACCGTAGTAAGCTCGAACTTTGTTCCTTGTCTTCTTCCAGTTAAAATTTTGACAGCCTAGTGAATAAACTGTTCGTTACACTCAAGTATCTCGACGTGGACTCTATTAGAGTCCCAAAACAACCAAATACCACCTCGGAAGCCCTCAGCCTCCACAATTTCCATTGAATCAAAGCCCATACCCTTCCGCATAAGGTCCGCCCGTGATCCAGGGATCCTCGTCTCAAGCAGAGCAAACATAGAAGGACGATAAGTTCGTGTTAAATGGTACAACGATCTCTGGAAAACCCTTCCTCCAGCGCCAAAACAATTCCAAGCGATGTACTGCATTAAATATTTGGACCTCAAAACCACAAACCTCTCCACAGATCAGCTATCTAGGGAAGTGTAAGCTCACCACCTCCACACCTTCCATAGAATCCGACTCTTTTGGATTACTACTATCGGGCTCTTTCAGCTTTGGCTTATTATTCTCCACGTCCGGCTGAGCGAACGACTCCGCCTGTCTTTTGACTCATTTTCCCCTGGTACGGTTTTATTCTAATCCAGGTGGAGCCGTATTGTCCTCATAAGCTCGGCCTTTATCGTCTTCCTTAGACAGGTCAGCGAACTGATTCTTGTTGATGGTGATCCCACTGTTTGTCTACGTCATTCGAATTTTTCCTCCCTTGCTACGGCTCATGGAAGCACCGGTATTCCCTGAACTGGCAAAGGTAACCTTACCATTCGATTTCTGTTTCATCCCCATAGTATACACGCCTTCAAACGGGTTGGTAAGAACATTACCAGGATCCACTACAAGAGGCCTTAATGGCGTGCAGATGTGAGCGGCCTGCTTTCTCCGGGGTACAACCATCCAGGGTCCATACTCCGGTTCCTCAGGAGTGGGACCTTTCTCATTCGGTTCTTGATTTTTCTGTTGAGCTACCCCTTCAGTTCTGGCTGAGTCTGACATCAGTTCATCATTATAAGCATTGTCCTGTCGCTCCCTCAGATTCCTTGTTTCATGCACACTAGGCCAGTGATAAGCTTGTCTGACATGCCCGTATCTACCACAGCTTGTACAAACAGTATGTAACCCCTCGTATTCCACCCTTTGTTTCGATCCATCCAGATCAAACCGGGCGATTAGCGGACTCAGGAGATTGATTTCCACGCAAATTTTGGCATATTTTCCCCTATCCGCAAATGCTGTATTATCGTCCACTTTGATGGGTTTCCAACGGCTTCTGCAATAGCCAACAATACATCCTGGTTATAATAGAACAGTGGGATTTATGGTAGGCGTATCCAAACGAGTGTTGACTCGATTAGGGAGTCTGATGGTGAGAAAGACGGCGACCAAGTTCTTACTGTGAGATAATTCCCCTGGATTAACCAAGGTCCATCTAGTACTACATGCTCTCTATCGAGAGGATCATCGAACTTTACTACATAGTACCCATTCCCAAGCTCCATCAGCTTAAAACTGGCAATCGGTTTCCATAATTCTGACACTTTCTTGTGCATGGCCATATATCCTAGGTTCCTACTAAGAAGTTTGATGACCAATGCGTTTTCCCATTGTGTGGACAATTGCTGTTTTAGCGCAGCATCCAAGGATACCTTTGGGTAGAGGGGATCGACCTCATCCACTGTGATCTTGACTTTACCACTCTTGCGCAAATTCTCCCGCGGCTTAGGGCTCCGGATGACTTCTTTGTCAAGGAGAAGGTCTCTCCAGTTTCTTTTCGGGACTTCCTTAGACCACTCATTGTCCATCCGTGAGGGGTCTCGAGCTGCACCCGCCACCCGGTCCGGCGGATCCGAAGGTGGGCGGCGAAAGGACGGTGATGATGATATCTCCATGGCGAGACCTTGCGGAACACGTTAGGGCTTTTTTACCTATTTTTGATGATTAGTATAAACTGAATGTACATAATAATGTTAGTGTAATATATAGATCAGAAATATAAAAGATAATGAATAACAAGTATTTAAATCAGCTGAGAGCTAATAGATCTTTATTTAAAACTTATAGAATCAGTTCATATTAAAAGCAAAATGTATGCTCTTAATCACTGTTTCTATAAGCTAGGAATAAAAACCCTTAGCTTAAAGCTTTGAAGACTATATGTAAAAAGGATGAGTTTGTATTGAGTTTGATGGAGAGTACAAGATTAAGCTCACATTGAGAACATTTACAGAAACCAATCTTCTAATTACATTCTAAAAATATGCTCTCTCTAAGCTTTGGACCAAAATTCCCTTTCTGAAAACTGGACTCCCCCCTCTCTAAAACAATTCGGCCCCCCTTTTATAGCTAAAAAGGATCATAATGAAAGATTTTTTTATTATAAACTATATTCAGAACTGAAATGTGAGGTTATTGTTGATTTGTGGGTCTTCTGCAGCATTTGTCTCTTGCATGTTTTCAAGATGTCTTTTTTCAAACTGAAGCTCTTTTCAAGATGAAGATGGAGTGCATTGGCTGCCTTTAATGGTGGATTCGTCTTTTTCTGCTTTTAAATTCAAATCAAATAATGTATTTGATTCTTGTGGCTTGAGATTGAGATTGGAGTTTTTGCATGTAGACCTTATCTGTAAAACAAAAGATGAAAATTGATTAAACTTTATTTTTTTTCATAAAAGCACTTTATTTTATTTTTGTTTTATTATTTCTTAATAGTTAGAACCTTAATTCATTGATGATTAATTAGTTCTAAGAAATAAATTGTGTTCTAAATATGATTTTATGTAAAAAATTATCTTCAATAGCTAATCTCTTAACAATAAATCATACTTTAAAACTATATTCATTTCTTGATCATAATCGTAAAATGAATAAGTTAACTTAATTATTAAATAAAAATTGATTTTAACTAACAACATATTTTGAAATATAACAATTTCAAAATCATATTCAGAAAATAATACATCATATCTCACATATAATTTATAGCAGGATTGAAAATTCATTTATTCCAATGAATTATACATTGAGTGTGATTTGGTAATTATATTGAGATATAACAAATTGGTATGCAAAAGCTCCATTTTTTAGATAAATCATATGTGAGAATGAAGTGTTTTATTTCCGATATAATTTATAAACTTGTCGAAATTCCAAATATTGTCAGTTAAAACATAAAAATGTCCCGGACAAAAATGGGTATCTACAGATATCACTTCCTTTCGGCAACTCGAGTACGAAGCCCTTCATGCGGCTTGGGCGAGATTCCAAAAATTGCTTCGAAGTTGCCCATGTTAGGGATTAAAGCCAATTAATCAACTGTAGCGCAGCAGAATTGCGGTTTAAAATTTATTTCTAATCCCTTTGAGTTTAATCTTTGTCCGTTAACCATTGATTGAATAAAACCTTTTGATCCGTTTAGGGATATAAACATACCCGGACTGTCTCTTCTAGAGACGGCTGAAGAATCCACAAGGTAGTAAGATCTCCGTAGTCAGGTGCACGAACAGCTATTGAGTCAGAGCCGGTGCTAGCCGAAGAACGGAGAAGAACTGGAGAGATTGTGTAATTTGCCAAACAAATCCCACTTTGAATTGGAGTGGTGGCTGCGAAAATCAATATGATTTTTCTTGCCTCAATATCAGTGGTGGCCGAATGTGTTTTTTGGTTAATTAGCTAGTTTTAGGTTTTAGGCTTTTATTATATATAGTGTAGTTATTCCTAAACCTAATTGGTTTAGGGTTAATTGGTTAATTATAAAACTAACCTAATCCTAACATAATCACTTAAATAAATACCAATAGTATTTATTCTATGCAATTAGTTACAATTAGATTAAATTTAATTACCCCAATTAAATAAATAACACTAATTAATAAATTGACGTATTAGTTTGATTAATTATTCACGAATGCAATTTCATTAATTTACAAATTAATTAATTGCATCCCGTAAACTAATTAACCAATTAAATACTCAACGCCTAAATCCATTAATCAATTACATTGATACAAAGTATCAATTAATCAATTAATTAACCACTAATTAATTACCTTGACATTTTACTGTCAACCAATTAATTAATCTCATCCCTCCAGTGTACCGTTCTATAAGTTCTAACTCAGATGTTCAATGTGCACGATCCTATGGGACTGTCCTTAGCTAGCAGTGGGCTCACAGCCCACAGACAGTAAGTGGGTTCTAGTAAACCATTACTGCCCCTAACCAGTACAACTATTTCAGCAGTCTAAAGATGCAGAGACCCTGTAGTTATCTCTTAACGTCTTTTACCATTTGATATCGATATTATAAACTAGAGGCATGGCGGCTGTCATCCTCTCTGATGTTTATGATATTTCTTGATCTTAAGTAGATTAATGAATCAGATAAGTAAACTACTTATCAGGGTGTGGCCACACACTTATCAATCTCACTTATCAAGTGGCTTGTGATATCATCTCACTGTTATGTGAGTGGTAATTCCATCACTTCACTATCAATACTAATGTGTTCACCTGTTCACCCAATCATACCCGTATTTGGCATCCTGTTATAGACCTGTTAGGCGTATGTCAAAGTGAACCGGCTCCCACATTGATATTATAATGAAATCTAGTCTGAAGACAGTTAGAGACCTACTTAAGAAAACTAATGACACAACCACCATGTAGTTTTCTCGGGCGGATCGATCCAGTCACATGTATACAACATGTACCTATATTCACAACTGACTTATCAAGTGCTATGGCTAGTATCAATTGCTACCATACAGCCGTCGAATATACAAGTCTGTGGTCCTAATCATTCCCATGATAGAATAGACTTGGGATATGGTTTTATGATTATCAATCAATGGATTCTCTATTTATATTATAGCACAAGATATAAATGAACTAGATTAATGCCTTTATTAATGTGACACAAATACATTTTATAAGAACCAATGCCTATGAACTAGGGCACACCAACAGCCCACACCACGACATCCCCAAGCACGATCTTGTAAGTACTTTTTATCATGGTTTAACGCCTACTAATCATGCTACCGTGGATTCCGCAGCAGGTGGGGACCTGTTCAGGAAATCAGCAAGCGAAGCATATGAGCTCATCCATGAGCTCGCGAGAAAAAGCGTTCAATGGCAAGAGGATCGGCTTGCCGGACCCCCGAGACATCAAGCGTTCGCCATGGAAAAGGAGGCTCCAAAGGGTTCCATGGTTGAGATGAACAAGAAACTTGACGCTTTAATAGCACAATTGAGCCTCAACAAAAATGCACAGGTCCTGATGTGCAACCATTGTGGTGGTGATCACGACGGAAGAAATTGCAACGCCGATACCCCTTTTGTCGGTGATCCCGAGAACGTAAGTTACGTAGGAGGTAACCAAAGGTACAACTCTAACTCAAACTGTTGAAACACCTTTCCACAAGATTTTAATTTGACAAAATCATCCATGATTAAGAGGCAATTAAATTTAAATGCTTTGATTTAATTGTACTAATGTGTTTGTTCAATATTGAGTGCAAAAATATATATAAAGTAAGACAGGTCAAAAGTCAGCATAAGCCAAAAGCTGAGTGGAACGGAACTCAGCATGAAAGAATAGAAGCTGAGTGAAGTAGAACTCAGCATCAGAAGCTTCCTTCAAAGTTGCCAGAACGAAGCTGACTAAATTAGAAGACTCCTTCAGAAATATACAAACATAACGAAGATGACTAAGAAGGGACTCAGTATGAAAGTTGAACATTCGAAGATAACGAATGAAGCTGAGTGACAGTCAGGACAACATGAAGGATCCGTTTACTAAAGGACAAAGTCTGCCAATCTTCTACACCAATAATTGAAGCCTCGAAAATACAAAGAAGACTAATTCCAAGAATCATGGGTCAATGGATTATTAGTAAAAGACAACTGGCACAAAAAGACAAGTCTGATGCAAGAAGACAAAATCTGACGCCTGAAGAAAACAGTGGAAGGGAATGGCGGAACAGACTGAAGCTGACCAGAAGCTGTCTGCTAAAAGAGCCGTTTTGGACTTAACGGCTAAATCATCTCAAATGATCCAATCTTCAGAAATTCATCTATAAAAGGACAATGGTAGTTCTTGGATCATTTGCTCAAGCTTCAAAAGAAAAATACAAGAGAGAAAATTCTGAAAGCACTCAAATACAAAAAGATCTTACACCAACTTTTCTATTCTGTGTAAATGCTAGATTGATTGTTTTGTAATCATCTAAGGTGTTCTTTAGTTGAAAAAGAACAAGTGTGTGATCAATAGGAATATTGAGAGTGTTGAGCTGAGTACTTGGTTGTAAGTATTCAGTGGTAGAAAAATCTAAGTGCTGGGTTGTAGTACTTAGTAGGAGCTGAGTAGACGAATAGAGGACGTACTCTTGCATACTCACTGCCTTGTAAAGGGTTTGTGCTCTACCTTGAAAGAGCTCAGTATTGGATTGAAAATCCTAGGAGGAACTAGGGACTGGACGTAGGCAGAGAGGCCGAACCAGGATAAGTCGTGCTGAGTAACTTCTAAACTCTCTCTCTCAATATATATATATATATGTGCGTGTGTTGCTTGTCGTATTTACTCAGCTTATAAATTGTTAAAACTGAAACTGAGTAACTCTGAGTGCTAAGTTGGAAGCTGACCTCTCAAGTGTCAATTCCCAACTCTCAAGTCAAGCAGTCTTAGTCAGCATAGAACTAAAACTGTCTAACTAATCAAACGCCCGTGCTGACCAACACGATGAGTTATCAAACTCTTAAAATAACATTAAGTCAGCATAATTAAAAGCGAAAAAGTTACATTAGTTCCTAACCCCCCCTTGGAACTAATTACTAGGGACCAACAAGTGGTATCAGAGCCTAAGCTCACTACTCAAAGATCAAACAATCTTGAGCTGATCCCGAAAAATGGGTGAGAATAGCACTCGTTTCCTCCCAGGAAACCAAACAACACAGATACTCCCTGAGGGATTATCAATCACTAGACCTCCCCTATTCTTTGGGTCTAATTATACATTCTGGAAGAATAGGATGAAGAACTTTATTCAAGCCACAAATATGAGTGCATGGCTTGCAATAGTTCAAGGTCCACATATACCTTATAAAACTGTTGATAATGAGAAAGTTATCAAGAGTGAAACTAAGTGGACAGAGGATGACCTCAGAAAATTACAAAATAATGCTTCAGCTATCAATATGCTTCACTGTGCTCTAGATGCTGCAGAATACAATAAGATTTCAGGTTGTGAGTCAGCACAGGAGATCTGGAAAAAGCTGGAAGTAACTTATGAAGGCACCAGTAAGGTCAAGGAATCCAAAGTGAACCAACACATGCGATTGTATGAGCTGTTCGAGATGACTGACAATGAGGACATCTTAGCAATGAATGCCAGGTTCACCAACATAATAAATGAGCTTAAAAGACTCGGTAAGAATTTCACTGAAGAAGAACAAGTGAAGAAGATCTTACGAAGTCTTCCCAAAAGCTGGCAAGCCAAGAAGATAGCTGTAGAGGAAGCTCAGGACCTGACCACATACAAATATGATGAGCTGATCGGTTCCTTGCTGACTCATGAAATTTCCATGAAAAACTTTGAAGCTAAAGAAAAATCTGAGGATAAGAAACATAAATCACTAGTGATGAAAGCTGACGCCACAGAAGGTGAGTCAACTGATGATGAGGAAATGGCCATGTTTACTAGAAAAATGAAAAAGCTGTTCAGAAGAAATGAAAGAAATAGTAAACGGCCATACAAGAGAGGAGACAGATATAAAGCTGAGTCCAGTGACACCAGATACAAAAAGGACAGCTCCAAGCCTGTCACATGTTATGAATGCCATCAAATTGGGCATATTAAGTCAAGCTGTCCTAGTCTGAAGAAAGATAAGAATGGAAGCAAAAAGGCAATGGTGGCCACGTGGAGTGACAGTGATGAGTCAACATCATCCGAAGCTGAGCAAAATGAAACAACCAACATATGTTTCATGGCAGATGATGGAGCTGACCAATCTCAATCTGAGCAAGCCGACCTCTCTGGAGATTCTAAGCAGGAGGAAAACAACAATGAGGTAACATCCTTACTTTTGCTTAGAAACGAAATGGTAAATGCCCTGAGTGACTTATATACACTAACTAAGAAGTGTAACAAAAGGAGTAAGGTACTCAGCAGGCGCTGTGACGAGATTGAGGAGGTCAAGCTAAGTGACCTCCGATATCTCCTCCAGGACAACTCATATTTACATACGAATATGCAAATCTTACATAAGTTTGTCACGGAGGTTCAAACTGAGTCAAAGAAACTTAGAAAGGATGTCACAACCTTACAGAACCAAATAAAAGGTTCAACTAAGAATAAACCCCATGCTGAGTACTCAGGTACTGGTCAGCATAAACAGTTTACTCAATATAGCTGTTGTGGGAAGAAAGGACACACAAAAGCTGTGTGCTGGCATAACAAACAGACTGTCCAATGTGACTTCTGTGGTAAGAGAGGTCATACTACCAAAGTATGCTGGCATGCTCAGCACAACAATGCTGACAACACTCAACATCGCCCTCAAAGGGTAACTATGTGTGGCTTTTATGGTAAAAGTGGCCATACTACAAATGTATGTCGTCACAAGTTAAAATATGACTTTGCACCTGTTTACACTAACAAGAAAGGACCCAAAAAGAATTGGGTACCTAAAAACGAATAGTTTAAAATGCAGGTCAGCTTGACATGCGTGGAGAAATCAAAACTCTGGTATATAGACAGCGCATGCTCAAGACACATGACAGGTGATGAAACTCAGTTCATCACATTAGAGCTTAAACGAGGAGGTAGTGTAAGCTTTGGAGACAACAAGAAGGGCAAGATAGTCGGCTCAGGAACTATCGGAGGTAACCCTAAAATTGAGTCAGTCTCCTTAGTTAAAGGTCTCAAGTATAATCTTCTAAGCGTAGCTCAGCTTTGCAAGAGTGGAAGGAAGGTTATATTTGATGATACTAAGTGTCAAATACTCGAGGGAAAAACAAATGATTTGATTTTAACAGCCCCTCGTGTAGAGAATGTTTACATGTTGAGTTTGGAAAAGGAATTTTCAAAAAGTATATGCTTGGTGTCAAAAGAGGACAACTCCTGGCTATGGCATAGGAGACTTGGGCATGTCAGCATGGACCTCCTTGCCAAACTAGCTAGAAAGCAATTAGTTGAGGGATTACCAAAATTGAAGTATGAAAAAGATCAACTTTGTAATGCTTGTCAGCAAGGTAAACAAATCAAAAAGTCATTTCATAGCAAAAAGGTTGTCTCAACCAAAAGACCATTGGAATTACTACATTTGGATCTTTTTGGACCTATCCAGCCACTCAACATGGGAGGTAAGAAATTTTCCTTAGTTATTGTAGATGATTTCTCTAGGTATACTTGGGTCATCTTGCTAAGTAGCAAAGATGAGACATTTGAGATGTTTACCACATTAGTCAAAAGGCTTGAAAATGACAAAGACCTAAGAGTAGCTCACATTAGAAGTGATAATGGTGGAGAATTCAAAAACCAATTGTTTGATGAATTCTGTGAAACTAATGGTATTGACCACAATTTCTCTGCCCCTAGAACTCCTCAACAGAATGGAGTTGTTGAAAGGAAGAATAGGACAATAGTAGAAATTGCTAGGACAATGCTGAGTGAAAATAGGCTTCCAAAGTACTTTTGGGGAGAAGCTGTCAATACAGCATGTCATATATTGAATAGGGCATTGGTAAGACCTATATTAAAGAAAACCCCTTATGAACTTTGGAAAGGACGAAAGCCCAATATTGGATACTTTCGTGCCTTTGGGTGTAAATGTTTTATACTCAACACTAAGGATAATCTGGCAAAGTTTGATGCCAAAGCTGACGAAGCGATCTTTTTGGGATACTCAACAAACAGTAAAGCATATAGAATTTATAATAAAAGGACCCAGGTTGTAGAAGAGTCAGTCCATGTAGATTTCGATGAAACTGACCCTGCAGGAAGAACAACTCAACACACAGAGGAAGAACCCAACTCAGCTCCTGCTGACCAGAATGGACATGCTGAGTCATCAGTACAAGAACTGACCAAAGGTAAAATCGAAACTGAAATTACCTTTGCTGACCAATCTGTCCCTGCAGAGATTGTAGAAACACCTGTTCCAAACAACTCAACATTACCCAATGAGATAAAAATTCCAAGAGGACATTCAGAAAAGTCCATCCTTGATGATGCAAACAACAAAGTAATGACTAGAGATCAGCTTAGGAAGTTCCTTAGCAATGTTGCTTTCATATCAATTCATGAACCAAAGAACTTTGCTGATGCTGAGCATGATGAGTATTGGATCAATGCTATGCAAGAAGAGCTTGACCAATTCACGAGAAATGAGGTATGGGATTTAGTACCTAAACCTAGGAATAAAAAATCCATAGGAACTAAGTGGGTTTTTAGAAACAAACTAGATGAGCATGGAAATGTAATTAGGAACAAAGCTCGGCTTGTAGCACAAGGCTATAGTCAGCAAGAAGGCATTGATTATGGTGAAACCTTTGCACCAGTTGCTAGGTTAGAAGCTATACGTATATTGTGTGCATATGCTAGTTTCATGAACTTTAAATTGTATCAAATGGATGTTAAAAGTGCATTTCTTAATGGTTTTATAAACGAAGAGGTATATGTTAATCAACCTCCCGGTTTTGAAGATCCAAAATTTTCAAACCACGTTTATAAGCTTAAGAAGGCCTTATATGGCCTGAAGCAAGCTCCAAGAGCTTGGTATGAAAGGTTGACCAACTTCCTGCTGACCAGGAATTAAGTCAGAGGAAAAGCTGACACAACCTTGTTCATTAAGAAAAAGGGTAAACATACCCTACTTGCACAAATCTATGTAGATGATATAATATTTGGTGCTACTGACGAATCTTTGTGTCAAGTGTTTAGCAAACAGATGCAGACTGAGTTCGAAATGTCTATGATGGGAGAACTCAGCTTCTTCCTTGGACTTCAGATAAAGCAAGGTAAGAACGACATCTTCATTAGTCAGTCCAAGTACACCAAGGAGATGTTAAAGAAATTTGATATGGAAGATTGTATGCCCATATCAACCCCTATGGGTACTGATACTGTCCTATGCAAAGATGAGAAAAGTAAGTCAATAGATAGTAAACTTTATCGAGTTATGATAGGCTCCTTACTTAACTCACTGCTAGTAGACCTGATATACAGTACTCAATATGTTATTGTGCAAGATATCAAGCTGACCCGAGGGAATCTCACTTAATTGCTGTAAAAAGAATTTTTAGATATTTGCAGAGCTCAGTTGATACAGGTTTATGGTATCCAGCCTCAAATGATTTCACACTCATAGGATACACTGATGCTGACTATGGACGGGATAAGCTAGAGCGTAAGAGTACTTCAGGAGGATGCCATTTCCTTGGAAGCTGTCTAGTATCCTGGTTCAGCAAGAAGCAGTCATCAGTTGCTCTGTCTACAACTAAAGCTGAGTACGTTGCTGCTGGAAGCTGTGTTGCTCAAGTCCTATGGATAAAGCAACAGCTTGAGGATTATGGAGTAAGAACTGAGACAATAGAGATCAAATATGACAACAAAAGTGCCATTGATCTATCCAAGAATCCTATTCAACACAGCAGGATGAAGCATGTCAGCATAAGGCTGCCTTCATTAGAGATCACGTACTAAAGGGTGAGATCAAGCTGACTTATGTACCAACAAATGAACAGCTCGCAGATATCTTCACCAAGCCTTTGGCTCGTGAACAATTTAACATACTAAGGGAAGCCATCGGTATGTCTAATCCTCTTCAATAATTCTAAGTATTTGAATAAATGTTGAGTGATTGTCATGCTGACTGATATCAATCTAGTAACTACTGCACATTGAGCTTAATAGTCTATGCTGAGTAGATACAAATGCTGAGTAAATATTCTGTGCTGAGTAGATAGACATATTGAGTAATCACCTTATGCTGAGTGAATGTACATGTTGTGTGATGAACGTATGTTGAGTCACTAAGAGATAGGAAATCCATCTACGTAGAATTAAATACTCAGTATCATAAACGATTCATATTCTGGCAAACTGAGTAAATGCCCACTTGCACCGATAAGCAATGACACGTGTAACAAATCATACCTAGGAAAACGCAAGTAATGATGAATACCCATGCGCCGAACCTGTCATAAATGGCAGAATCTTTGTCGATTAAAGTCCCAAGATGAAAACGGCTAGTTCATTAATGACTAAAAACTCTATAAGTAGTGGAAGGATCCCCACTCATTACTCTTTACGCTTACGATCTTCTGAAATCGAATTCTCCTCTCTCCCTAAATCTTAAAAACCTTCCTCGATAACAATGGCTTCCGGCAAGAACAAAATCCCTAACCTCACCACTCAGCCTGGCCAAACCTCTGGCAAACCCACTCAAGCTGACCCCGCTGGTTCTTCGAGGCAAATCGAAAGGAATATGATCAAAGTCCATAAAAAAGGTCAATAACTTGGAAGTATTGAAATGTAGATGGTTCTCTCCAGGTTTCGTCACTTCAGAGAAACCGTTCTGTGACTGGATCGAGAAGAACAAATGGACCGGTCTCTTCTCACTCGCCGGAAAAACGTACCCCAGGCTGGTCAGAGAATTTTACTCTAACATGCTTGTTGATGAGGATGATGCTGACTACTTGGAGACTACAGTCAAAGGTCAGAAAATCACCATAACCCCTGCCTATTTAGCTACTTTGCTTGATTTACCTGATGAAGGAATAAAATTTAGGACAACAAAAGAGAAAGTACCAAAGGAAAAACTTGACAAGATCAAGGGGTTCTGCAAACCCAAAGATCATAAAGGGGAAATACCCAGCACATGTATGGGGCAATACCAGAAGATGGCTCACTACATGCTGACCAACTTCATCTTCCCCAAACTCAACTCAGCCTCATCTGCCTCCAATTTCGAACAGTGCTTCATATGGCACATGTTGACCTACACTCCACTCAATATGCCCGTCTTTCTGGTTGGGGCTCTTCAACGCAGTGGAAAGAAGCTCAGGCTGGGTTCTTTGATCACTAAGATTATTGAGGACAAACAGATTGAGACAATCAATGAAACTGACACTTTGGGAAGTGAGATCACAGCAGCTCTGCTGGTTGGACTGTTGTATAATCAACCGTTGAAGGGATATGAAGAAGTTGTTGATGATGAAGCTGAGCTAGACATTGAGCCTGAAAATGAGCCTGAGAAAGAAGTGGAGGTTCCTGCTGAGTCACCTAAGGAAAAGAAGACGAAAAAGAGAAAGGCCATTGAAACATGCTCCAAAGACATCCATGCTGTCCCAAAGAAAGTGAGACTAGTGTCTCAAGAAAAGGTTAAAGCTGACAAAGCTAAGGAAAAAGATGAGTCGGCAGAGAAGAGAAAGAGGCTAGAAGAGCCTGAGAATGAAGAAGAGGGTACTCCAGAATCCCCCTTGATGAAAAGGAAGAAGGTTAATTCCTTAAAGACAGTTGAAGCTGATCCCCTAGATTGGGTTGTATCGTCCAAAGGTCATGGAACTGACCTAGAAAAGGAAGCTGAGAAAGAAACTGAGCAACAAGCTGAGAAAACAACTGTTGAAGTAGAAAGGGAAGCTGACAAAGAAACTCATGTTGAGGAAGACATCCATACTGAGCAAGAAGAACATGCTGATGTTGAGCAACCTCAAGGTGATGTTGAGCAAAGAGCTGAGGAAGAAGAAAACGTTGCTGTTGAGGATCATGCTGAGCAGCATGAGCATCCAACCATGGTAGAGGAGACAGTTGATACTGATGAGGAAAACATTGATGCTGACCCTTCTCCTCCTAAGGAACAAAGGTTCAAGCGGCTTAAGAAGAAAGCCCATAAAACTCAAGTTATTGATCTTCTTGCAGATTCTCCTCTTCCAGAACAATTCACTGGCATGTCTGAGCTACAGTTCGCATATTTTGCCAACGACCCTGAGTCTCCCTCAAAGGAAAAACAAGCCTCTGTTACCCAGGATGAGGAACAAGCCAAAACCCTTGAAGATCCAAATCCAACTGTTCAAGAAGGAACAAATACTGCTTCAACTTCACCCACTCAGGATGAGCAGGTCAACATGACTAACCAAACTCCACCTCCAACTCAAGATGTTGACAACTCCACCTCCTCAAGCTGATGCTGCTAGATCTTCTGATACTGAGTCCTCTCAACTGCCTGGAATTACTCAGCTTCTCACTGAGCTAAAAGGACTCAAGGATCTAGTAAGTATTATGACCACCATTCAGACTCAGCAACCAAAGCAAGACCAAATCACCAAGCTGACTGAATTGGTTCTCACAATGGTGAACCATCTGAACTCGCTTGAAGGTAAAATTCAACAACCCTCAGAAGTCAATCCAGGGTACGCCACTTCTGCTGAACTTCAAGGATATTTTGCCAAGTTAACTGCAGAACTGACCAAATCAAGCGCACCTGGCAATGCTGAGTTTGCCACCTCTGCTGAACTTCAAGAATGCTTTACCAAGCTTACTGCTGAGCTGACCAGTACGCGTGACTTAGTATCTTCCTCTTCTCAGTGTACAATTGACCAACTGAGTGAAGCAGTCAGCCTACTCAACATCAACAAAGCACAGATGGATGTTGATCCAGTCTCCAACAGTGAACTCTTGAGCTTTTCCCAAGCAATAATGAAGGCAATGCGCATCAACAATGCCCAGCGCATATTTTATGACTCTGCCTTGCTCAAGATGTACCACCAATCTTTTGGTCAGCTCACCAGCTCGCTCACCTGGCTTAGCAAATCTCATGAATGCCTGCTTAGCATGATTAGCAGTTCTCTTCGGGTTCCTCGCCATGTCCAAGATGACAGTGTTCCTATAATTGATGGCTTGTGAGAAAGTACTAAGAGGCTCCAGCGTTACTCAACTCACCTCTCCGCTCATGCTCGCACTGACACATTCATTTATAAACCCGATGATGGCAAAACGGGGGAGACAAGTCAAGGAGGAACTCAGCTTGCAGGAAATGCCTCAAGAAGTAAAGACAAAGGCAAAGGAAAAGCTAAAGCTGACCACCAAGCTCAGAAGAAGAAGAACTAGATATAGTCTAGTAAATGTTTAGAACTTAGCATAAAAACCTTCATATACGTGTTTGCTTTATTTTCTTGTTTAATCTATGCCAAGTACTATTTTCTCAATATAGTCGATAAAATTGAACAAACAAATTAAGAAGTAAAACATACTCAGTATACATTAACACTAAAACACTTAGGTAATAAACTGAGTAACAACATACTTCTAATATTTTTGAAAGCTGACTTAAAATTCAAAAAGTTCAGATCTTGAAAAATCCAACATTAAACTAAGTCAGTATACACAAATGTCTTAAAGATAATTCAATTAAATCTTGGAAGGTTTAGAATTAAGTTAAGACAATATGTGCAACCCTTACGGGGGAGTCATTTCAAAAATATATCAATCATGGGGTAACTTATAACTGAGTTCCATAATTATGTATTTTGCCAACATCAAAATGGGGGAGTTTGTTGAAACACCTTTCCACAAGATTTTGATTTGACAAAATCATCCATAATTAAGAGGCAATTAAATTTAAATGCTTTGATTTAATTGTACTAATGTGTTTGTTCAATATTGAGTGCAAAAATATATATAAAGTAAGACAGGTCAAAAGTCAGCATAAGCCAAAAGCTGAGTGGAACGAAACTCAGCATGAAAGAATAGAAGCTGAGTGAAGTAGAACTCAGCATCAGAAGCTTCCTTCAAAGTTGCCAGAACGAAGCTGACTAAATTAGAAGACTCCTTCAGAAATATACAAACATAACGAAGCTGACTAAGAAGGGACTCAGTATAAAAGTTGAACATTCGAAGATAACGAATGAAGCTGAGTGACAGTCAGGACAACATGAAGGATCCGTTTACTAAAGGACAAAGTCTGCCAATCTTCTGCACCAATAATTGAAGCCTCGAAAATACAAAGAAGACTAATTCCAAGAATCATGGGTCAATGGATTATTAGTAAAAGACAACTGGCACAAAAAGACAAGTCTGATGCAAGAAGACAAAATCTGACGCCTGAAGAAAACAGTGGAAGGGAATGGCGGAACAGACTGAAGCTGACCAGAAGATGTCTGCTAAAAGAGCCGTTTTGGACTTAACGGCTAAATCATCTCAAATGATCCAATCTTCAGAAATTCATCTATAAAAGGACAATGGTAGTTCTTGGATCATTTGCTCAAGCATCTAAAGAAAAATACAAGAGAGAAAATTCTGAAAGCACTCAAATACAAAAAGATCTTACACCAACTTTTCTATTCTGTGTAAATGCTAGATTGATTATTTTGTAATCATCTAAGGTGTTCTTTAGTTGAAAAAGAACAAGTGTGTGATCAATAGGAATATTGAGAGTGTTGAGCTGAGTACTTGGTTGTAAGTATTCAGTGGTAGAAAAATCTAAGTGCTGGGTTGTAGTACTTAGTAGGAGCTGAGTACACGAATAGAGGACGTACTCTTGCATACTCACTGCCTTGTAAAGGGTTTGTGCTCTACCTTGAAAGAGCTCAGTATTGGATTGAAAATCCCAGGAGGAACTGGGGACTGGACCTAGGCAGAGAGGCCGAACCAGGATAAGTCGTGCTGAGTAACTTCTAAACTCTCTCTCTCTCAATATATATATATATATATATGTGCGTGTGTTGCTTGTTGTATTTACTCAGCTTATAAATTGTTAAAACTGAAACTGAGTAACTCTGAGTGCTAAGTTGGAAGCTGACCTCTCAAGTGTCAATTCCCAACTCTCAAGTCAAGCAGTCTTAGTCAGCATAGAACTAAAACTGTCTAACTAATCAAACGCCCGTGCTGACCAACATGCTGAGTTATCAAACTCTTAAAATAACATTAAGTCAGCATAATTAAAAGCGAAAAAGTTACATTAGTTCCTAACCCCCCCTTGGAACTAATTACTAGGGACCAACACAAACTCCTACCCTAACCACCACAATAATAACGATAACGGGTGGAGACCTCGATACCAACATCCGAATCTATCATACGGTAATAACAATAACGTATCGAGGCCCCCACCCGAGTTCCACCAAGAATATATGGAGCACGGGCTAGGGCAATCCCAAAATGCCCCCATCGGTTGGAATGCCAAACCTCCCAACAACGTGCAAAGCCAACCGGTAACCTCTTTGTTAAAGGACATTTTAACCCGCCTTGCCGACAATGAAGTGTTTTGTAGGGATTTGAGTCACCAAGTGGCTCATTTAAACCGACAACAACAGGAGAGACAACTAGGAGCTCTCCCGACCAATACCAAGCAAAACCCACGGGCTAAGAATAAAGAATCCGGGCAAGCAATAACCCTCCTCAGCAGTCATAGCTCAGGTCCATCGGGCTCCGGTTCGGATATCTTGCAATAGGCGCACCCGCCGAGAAAGTCGAGCTACTCCGACTCTAAACGTAGCCCCGGTTTGCATTTCTCAAACCCGTTGTTCATATGTATTATATCCATTTTTCACCTTATTTTTATTTTCTTTCTTTTTCGTTATATGCCTTTTCCTTTTTCTTTCAAATCTTATTTTCATTTGTCTTTCCTTCCAGCTCGTTTTGTTTCTTTTAAATTAAAACCACGAAAAAAAACAAATCCCTCGCTAATCCAAAGTGCTCACGTGGAGCGTACACACCATTACGTCCCGCGTAGCCGAGTTTCTGCTCTTGTTTTAGTGCTCAACCGCACAGCTACGCGGGGCGCCATGCTTCCCACGCCCCGCGTCCTCCGTCGCGATACATCAACGGTAGAAAATAAAGGCCACGCGGGGCGTGCCCCTTCTACGCCCCGCGTGTCCTCGGGGAGTTGCGGATTGTAACTCCCCATAACAGCTTTTTCTCTTCCCCAAACATTTTTCCCACTTCCACACTCCACCTCCTCTCACATCCAATCACCCTAAGTCTTTTCAAATTCAAATTTCTTTAACCTCCCTTTACATTAATTTTACCTTTAACCACCCTCTTAATTACCCTTTAAAAAAACCATAAAAACATTAACTACCAATTAAAATCCATAAAAATTCAAAAACTCTTTAAAAACCGAAAAAAAATGTTTCCACTTCTGTCTTATACGCGGGGCGTACCCCCATACACGCCCCGCGTCCAACCCATTCTCCCCCTATTTTTGCCAGAAGGAATGGAACGCGCCGCGTGCCTAGCCATTTTTTGCACCGAATAAAACCAGTAGGTGGGGTACGCGTGGTGTGGCCCCTTCACGCCCCGCGTACCCCCCTGGGAATCCGAGAATCCTTTAGATTTCCACCTTCCCCCTATATATACTCCTCCCTTTTTTCCTCACCTCCTCCCTTCCTCTCACTCTAACTTCCCAAATTTCATCCTACCCTCACTCCCTCACTTTCCCCATGACAAGAAGCAAGAGACCCGCTAGTGATCGTCCCCCACGATCCACTCGTGCCCGCTCTTCTCATTCCCAACATCACCAATCCCCACCACCACCCGAATGCGAAGAAACACCACCACTCACCCCTTCTATGCCCCGCGTGCCTCACCTTCACACTTGCAAAAACGGCTTCATACGCGGTCTATGCGGAGCGCCTCTCTGAGTGCGCCCCACGTATCCATGTCTCTGGCCTCAACATACTTAATATGCATCCCCTACGCGGGGCGCCCCCTGGGTACGCCACGCGTAGGACCTGACCTTTAGGGTCCCTTTTCCCTTTACATTCTCTCTTTCTTTTTGTTTTTGTTTTCTTTTCTTTTGCGACGTCCTTGGAATAAACGTCTTTTTAATCACGCGGAGGGCCGTGCAACCCCGCACTCACCGTTTGTTTTGCACTAACAAAAACAAAAATAAAAATCAAATAAACAACAAAATAATTAAACTAGTTTATTGATTCTTAAAATTTTTCCGACACACTACCTCCCTCGGAAATTAATTAAAAGTTCCGTTATTTGTTCTTAAATGTAAATACGTTAAAACAAAGGATTGGTCTACTTAAGATATTTAAGTCTTGACTCTGAAACTAGGGAATTTATGCATAGTCAAAACTTGTACTTAACGGAAAGCAATGTGTTCCCTAACCCACACGTCATCTTTATAATAAAAATTAACAAGGCAATAAAAACGGGATTTTTGAAAATCTCACGAGAACTTGAAAGTACACAATTAACCCGAAATTTTGTGAGGTACTTTTGAGCCAAAAAGAGTTCGTCCGAGAACTCTAATTTTTTCACAAACAATTTCGAGAGCTTTGACTTCACTGAACTCATAGCGTTTGCACCTAATACCGGGTTAAGTACACTTGTTTTGGTAAAAAGAGCAATAGACGATGAAACAGACCCATTTAGACTAATTCTTTCTTAATTAATTTTTTTTCGTTTTTATGACCTCTAGAAACACCCTCGAGCCTATTAACCAACTTCTTTGCTAACACCTTTTCAAACATTTAACCCTTTTTCCTCTTGATCGAATACCGACAAAATCAGTGGCATCGGGAATAACCAAAAGCTCTAGCAAATAAACACCATAAAATCTTGAAATCGTTTTTGTGCCGCTCTCAACAAAAAGAATAAAACAAAGAGCAAAAAGGCATTCTCAAGCTCCGTTCGAGCAATTTCAAGATATACCTTTCACGCTTGCCAAGAGCAAAACGAATGAAAAAACGATTCAACCAACAAAGAGGTATTCGAACTCGAGTTTCTAAAAATTAACCACTAAAAAGTCACCCACATTACAACCCCCTCCGGGTCCATTTTTAATATTGCCTAAACCATGATATAGGTGGAAAAACCCGGATGAACATGCAAACTTGAAATGACCTTGAGTAAGTTCAAAGAGGAGCGTATAAACACCAACCCACCAAGATCGAGCGTTAAGAGTAAAATCCCTTAGTGAGGTACAATCGGGGTCTCAAGAGATAATCAATCCCCGTTAATATTCCCTATTAATTTTGATCATGGAGGTTTCGAATAAGTTTAGTCGATCATTTACCTACGTAGGTACATTTCAAAAACTTTTCGTAAAACCTTAGTTTTGGAGTCACGCACTTGCTAAAACCAACCGAGGGTTTGTTTCTTACTTGTCTCAATCCTTTGTCTTTCAACTTTTTTTACTTGAGGACAAGTAAAACTTTAAAGTCCGAGGAGGTTGATAGGGGCGTTTCGTCCCTATCTTTTAGCGTGGTTTACGGTTTAATTTAGGACTAAATAAATAAGTTTAATTACAAAAATAAGGAGTTTTTAATAAAATAACAAAATAAAAATAAAATCCTTACTTTCGGTTAATTGTCTTTATTTTTGATTAAATTTAGAAACTAAAACGTCAAGCTAACTCGGCTCTCGAGAATTGTATTTCAGGTACGAGTAAGGAACAAAATCCCACCGACATACGCGGGGCGTATCAACCTCCACGCGGGGCGTGTGATATCTAGTCAGAACTGACTGCTCAGTCCACAGGCACCACGTGGGACTTACCCACTGATACGCGAGGCGTATGAACCACCATGCGGGGCGTAGAAGCAATAATAGTCTCAATCATGAAGGTCAGACTGCATGGTCTTCCAAGTCAACAGGTTCTACGCGGGGCGTCCCATCTTACACGCGGGGCGTATATGGAAATTCTTCAATCTAAAGATCCAGAGACTCACATACGCGGGGCGTTCTCCAGGCTACGCATGGCGTATAAGGCATGATTCAAGCTATTAAATCTCAGGAGCTCAATCACGCGGGCGTACCCCAGACTACGCGGGGCATAGTTGAGACAACAAAATCCGAATTTGGCCCACATGCAAGAGAGTATTAACGGAATGGGTCAATACGTGGGGCGTCCTCAACCCTACGCGTGGCGTATCATAGTGCAACTGCAGAAATAATGTATCTCCATGCTTGTATCTTGTAAATTTATGATTTTACCCCTAGCTTGATGTGTATAAATAAGAGTGATTAGCACTCATTTAGACATTCAGATTTTACATAGCAAAACTCTATCACCTTGAGAGCTTGTTCGTGTATTTCGTTACTCCGTAAAAGTTCCGTTCCATCCTCGTTCACCAAGCTCGAGAGTTCCACCTCCAAGACCTAAGAGACGGCCTTGAGTCCGGTTAGCTAGTTCCGAGGGCTGATTCTTCCCTTTTCACTTGCTAATTAGCTTGTACTCTTCCTATGTACTAGGCTTGGTTGTATTCCGTATTTACGCTTCCCATATTTATAATTTATGATTTACAATCTCTATTTCTCTATATGTGTTGATGCTTGCTACTTGTTTTGATATTTGTAATTGATTATTGTGTAGGGGAGCGCGATTTCCGACGCCATTCGGGCTATCTTTAGGGATTCACTTAGGTGTTGCCTTACCGGAAGTGACGCACTGGAAACCGTAGGAATTGACAAGCCACGGAACTTACGGGCCCTAGTTTCTAATCCCCAGCATTAGACACGCCTTGACTAGGAACCACGTAGTCTAAGTACTTCACGGGTCGGTCAAACTACACGTAGTCGTCATTGCAAGAGTAAATCATTAACCGTATATATTTGGAGTCATTGTTTATCATACTTATAACTTATCGCCATCCATATCACTTCGTAGAGTTTTTGTTATATAAATCTGTCTCACCCATAGTTAGGAGTAGCTTGTAGTTGTTTCCCAAATCAACCCAAAGTATTCACCGCTTAGATAACATATAAAACCGAGTCGTTTAATACTTGTGGTTATAAATCCTGTGGATTCGATACCCGGTCTTAACCGGATTATTACTTGATACGATGGGGTATACTTGCCCCTAAGTAGTAGCGTCTAGTAGAGATAGAGCATCTAGGAAGATCATATCCATAGTCGTAACGTCTTTATCATAATATATATTTAGAGCTCTACCGGACACTCATCAATCGGCTTGCTACAGAAGGCCATAGAGGGCTTTGGGCGTCTCGATTTTCTCGTCTCCCCCTAATTTCCTTTTGTCTTTGTTTATGGAAGATAATGTGGGAGTTAGCTTTCCTAGGCTAATCCCAAGCTAACTTGTTGTGGTGTTTTGTTTTTTTCTTCTTTTCCCTACCAAAAAAATAAACTAAAAAAATAAGAGTTAGTTACATGAATTCATAATTAGCTACAAAATTAGAACTAAATCAGATTTGTAAACTTAATTCTGAATATGTCATTATTTTTCATATATAACAAATAAAATATGCTTTTACATCATAATTTAAAAATTCTTAACTCCAATTCATAAATCCTAAACCATAGACAATATATCCTAGACCTATAATTTATAAACTCCAATTTTTAAAATAAATTAAAAGTAATGATTTTATTAATTTGACATAAATCAAAATTAAGACTTGACATAATTTTTTATAGTTTTCAAATGCGAATTGACAATGCATTTTGTCTAATTTATTCGGGTTCTTTACATGAAATTCATAAATATAATGATATTTATTGTTTAATCATTATTAGTATTTTAATTAGTAATATATCAAAAATATATGAATCTTTATCTTGCAAATGTCAAATTTATATCAAATTTTCTAAGTAGATTAGTTGGTGAAATGCCCATAGAAATCGTTAACTGCATACTTAGGGGGTGTTTGTTTAAGTAAAAATACACCATGGAATGGGAATGGGAAAGAAACATTCCAATTGTTTATGTTTGGTTAATCACAATTAGCTATGGAATGGGTATAAAATTCCCATTAACTCATTCCCCCTTACAACCACGTTAATGGAGTTTGATTCCCAGGGAATCAAATTGAAAATCTAGTCACCTCATGTTGTTCTATTAAAATTACAAAAAAATCCCACGTTTTTGCAGTTATTGTACAAAATAAAAATTATTTACTATTATAATGCTAATAATTCAAGTTTTTTAAATTTTTTAGTAATCCAAAATGTAATTGTATCCCGATTCCGGATTAAACCAAACAAAATAAATAAATATCCATTCCGATTCTGATTCTGTAACATTCTGATTCCGATTCCAATTCCGATTCTAAAGTTTGAACCAAACGCTCCCTTAATATAATTCATAATTTTTTTTTTACAAACTTGTAAATAATTTTTAAAATCTGAATTTCCCCAATTTATTCACCCAGAACTCTAAAGACAATTGTATGATGGGCCTTAATTGGCTCGACTAGTAAATAATGGGTAGGCTATTAGCATCGTAAATGAGGTGGAGTTGGATGGGGGATGCTGACATTTTTCTCCATCTTCGTGAATAATCTCCTTTATAGTCCTTGACTCATCTCTGGATGATTAGAATATTTAAGAAAAAGTGATTGTATAAATTTAGTCCTCATATCATATTTCCAACCAATATGGATTTGAACCCTATCTAAAAGAAAATTCCAACGAACTTGTTTGAAAGTTATTTGACTGTTATATCAGACTTTTAAACAAGTTTGTCGATAAACTGAAACCGTTTTGTAAATTTTCGTTGGTTATTTATAACTATATTAGTAAGGTTAATAACATTTTAGACACTTAGACAAAAAAAAATTGTGATTACCTTATATATGTTAGACTTATTAGTTATTAGGATTTTAACAAGTTCTTTTGTAACTGTATTAGTAGCACAATAAATATATTAGAAATAATTGATGTTTGAAAGAACCAATGTTACGGTATCACTATTTTTTACAGCAACCCTGATTTTTTGAGGGCCTAATGCATACCCAGCCCTTTAAAGTTGTCCGTTTTGTTCATTTAACCCCCTCACCTTACAGGACAACCCTTTAACCCCCTAAACTCCAAAAAAACACTACTTTTAACCCCATATCATCCGACGTGGCATTGACCTAGTCAACGTTTGTGTCTCAAACACAGGAGGCGCATGGGAGGATTTTGTTGTTGCCTCCGACGGTAAAAAAAATGCATACCCAGCCCCCTAAAGTTGTCCATTTTGTTCATTTAACCCCCTCAACTCACGGGACAACCCTTTAACCCCCTAAACTCCAAAAAAACTCCTAGTTCCAACTCAAGTACGGGCATTGGAGATAAAGAAGATTTAATTGGTGTCTTTCTAATTTTTAATTGGTGCTTTTTTTGGTCTCAATCCACGTTAGAATTGTAAAAAAATGCTTCAACTTTGTATGAATTATGACCACAATGTATATAGATACAATGGAAGGCAATACAAAGGAAGAGTTAAAATCTGATTTGACATGAAGCATAGAATACAGTGGAAGAGAAGTGATGACTAAATGATATTTATAGCAAATTTTCAATATTAAGTAGCGTTTTTTTTGGAGTTTAGGGGGTTAAAGGGTTGTCCCATAAGGTGATGGGGTTAAATGAACAAAACGGACAACTTTAGGGGGCTGGGTAATGCGGGATACACACGTGTCACACACGTGATACACACGGACAACATTATATCTCGGCAGTCTAAAATATGGGGTTAAAAGTAGTGTTTTTTTTTAAGTTTAGGGGGTTAAAGGGTTGTTCCGTAAGATGAGGAAGTTAAATGAACAAAACGGACAACTTTAGGGGGCTGGGTATGCATTACGCCTTTTTTGAGCTATAATTTTTGAGTTTCCGCAAGTTTTTGGCCTCAAATTTCCGTTGACCATCACGACTTATTGCTGTAATTTCAATGAGTTACTGTTATTTCGGCAAAATTTGTTTTTGGTTATCCTCTATCCAACGTTAAATGTTTATGTATTCAACATTATTTACAGCTTCAGAAACACAAAAATTGTCACTTGTTTTGGTTTCAAGATCTTTATTTCAATTTTAATTTCATTAAGGGTCTGCTTGGTTCAGCTGTTATTAAACTGTTGCGGTTGCTGTTAGCTATTTGCAGTTGCAGTAAGCTGTAGCTGTTGCTGTTACCTGTTTGTTACTAGTTTTTGACCCGTGCGATGCACGGATTCATCTTAATATATAAATATTAACAAAAATATCATCTAATAATTACAATTAATGATCTAAAAGTGCTATATAAATTAAACATTATTATTTTATTTTGACATTTAATTTAAATAATCTTTTTATAGATAAATATAATAATATAATTAAAATTAATATATTATATATTATATTATATTTTTTATCAGTAAAAAATGAGGAAGTGACACTACAACTCCATCGTTACTGTTTTATATTATATATATAGATATGCAGAGAATTAGAGAGATTTTAGGGATTAATTTAAATTCTTTAGAACTCTTAGATATAGTACGGATAAAATAATCTTTTTTATAGATAAATATAATAATATAATTAAAATTAATATATTATATATTTTATTATATTATATATTTTATCAGTAAAAAAGGAGCAAGTGACACCTCAGCTCCATCGATACTGTTTTATGTTATATATAGATATGCAGAGAATTAGAGAGATTTTAGGGATTAATTTAGATTATGTAGAACTTTTAGATATAGATATGCAGAGAATTAGAGAGATTTTATGGATTAATTTAAATTCTGTATAACTCTTAGATATAGTACGGATAAAATAATCTTTTTATAGATAAATATAATAATATAATTAAAATTAATATATTATATATTATATTATGTTTTTTATCAGTAAAAAAAGGAGGAAGTGACACATCAATTCTATCGTTACTGTTTTATATTATATATAGATTTTTATAGATAAATATAATAATATAATTAAAATTAATATATTATATATTATATTATGTTTTTTATCAGTAAAAAAAAGAGGAAATGACACCTCAACTCTACCGTTACTGTTTTATGTTTTATATTATATATAGATACGCAGAGAATTAGAGAGATTTTAGAGATTAGTTTAGATTATGTAGAACTTTTAGGCTTTGATTGGATGAGAGGTTTTAAAAGGAAATTAAAGGGAGGATACGGAAGGGGAAGGAAGGGGAGAGAGAGTATTACCCTTACCCTTATTTGGGAGAAAGGGAAGGGTTCATCAAAACCCTTCCAAACCCATTGATTTGGTGGGTTGAAAATCTATTAAAAACTTATTGATTTTGAACTCTTCAAAACCCTTCATTAACCCTTCAAAACCCTTACCCTCATATTTTTTAATCTTCCAAACAAGGGTTTTCATTAACCTTTCCCTACCCTCCCTTTAATTACCCTTCAAAACCTCTCATCTAATCAAAGCCTTAGATATATATATGCAGAGAATTAGAGATATTTTAGTGATTAATTTAAATTCTGTAGAAATATTAGATATAGTACGGATAAAATAATCTTTTTATAGATAAATATAATAATATAATTAAAATTAAGATATTATATATTACATTATATATTTTATCAGTAAAAAAGGAGGAAGTGACACCTCAGCTCCATCGTTACTGTTTTATATTATATATAGATGTGTAGAGAATTAGAGAGATTTTAAGAATTAATTTAAATTTTGTAGAACTCTTAGATATAATTTGAATAAAATAATTTTTTTATAGATAAATATAATAATATAATTAAAATTAATATATTATATAATATATTATATATTTTATCAGTAAAAAAGGATGGAGTGACACCTCATCTCCATCGTTAATGTTTTATATTATATATAGATATGCAGAGAATTAGAGAGATTTTAGGGATTAATTTAAATTATGTAGAACTCTTAGATATAGTACGGATAAAATAATCTTTTTACAGATAAATATAATAATAATATAATTAAATTAAAATATTTTATATTATATTATGTTTTTTATCAGTAAAAAAGGAGGAAGTGACACCTCAGCTCCATCGTTACTGTTTTATATTATATAAATATTGATTAGCTGTTTAATTACTAGTGTTTGGTAAAATTATATTGAATTGTTGCTGTTCGAATTTAAAATCTCTAAAATAGACATGTTTTAAATTAATCAAAGATGAAATTATAAAAGGAAAAATGTGAAAAAATGCACATAACGTTTACAACTAGAAATAATTTTACTTTTAATGTCTAAAATAGTGCAATTTTACCCATAACGCTGACAGTTAAGAGCAATTTTACCTCTAACATTGGCAAGTTGGGTCGATTTCATATATTATTAGAAAACATAGATATTTTATTTCTTATTATACACCAATTGCACATACCAGTAGTTCTAAAACATATATTTCATATTTTTTTTTGTGATTTAATAATAAAATTGAAAATTAATATTTATAAATTCGATGAAATATCGATTTTTTTGTCCAACTTGTACAAAAGACAATATTGGGGTATTTTTGCACATTATCCTATTATAAAATAAAAAATGTGTTACACAAATTAATAAAAATAATCTATATAAAAAATAAAAAATTTATTGAACGCAACAAAATCTTGTTTTCCGGTAATTATGTTGTAGAAATATAAATAATGTTAAAGAATAAACATATTTTGTAGAAATAAGAAGGATAATTCTGTCAATAACAACTAACTGCAAACATCTGTTTATGAAAAGCTCCAAATAGGAGCTTTTCGTGAAACGCTCCAAAACGCTGCAGTTTCCAGAGAAAATGTTAAACGTTGCGGTTATATAAACCTAGCCAAACACTATATTTCCTGCGGTTTGGAGTGAAACGCTAAACGTTTCTCCGAAAAACTGAAACAAACACCCTCTAAGTTTATTGACACTATTAATTACAGGTAATCTCAACTTAACCATTTTCAATTCATATATTATCAATGTAAATTCTTCCGAAAATTGACTTACATTTCAACTGCGACTTCCGTTTTTCTTTCCCATTAAACATTTGTAATCAAATTATTTTAAAAATCAATAAATCTTGTGTTGATTTATTTTTCATAGTGTCATCGGATGGAGCTAGTTAAGCTTTTTTTTATAATGGAATTAAAAATCCAAAAAGGTTTTTGTTTTCCAATCCTTGAATCATCCGTTCAATCAATTCGTTTTCTAGAAATCAAGTTTAAGCAATCACAACTAAAAACATCCAAAAACATCCAAAATCAATCGGAACACGCGTCAAAGTTGAAGTAAATAAACATGTTTCCAAAATATCTGAAGGATTTAGTTGTTATTTTGTTATTTCAGTTTATTTTGTATAAGGACCCTTGTGGTTATTTGCCTTTGATTGTTATGAGCATGCACCTGGCACGTGCTTGCCAATTGCTCTTTTGTCTGTTTCCTCCTCTATATAGTGTAATCGTTGTGACTTGTTTGGTTAATAAGAATTCAATCTTCTTCCCTTCTTCAATATTTTTCTCTCAATTTATCATGGTATCAGAGCATCATGGATAGATCCGGAAATGCAAAGAAGATGACAGATGACTCGAAGAAGAAGATCATACTCTGAAGTAGTAGAAAATATTCAGAGTAGAGAAACAGAGGAAGAGGAAGAAATTACAGGAGAAGAAGAAAGCGAACAGCAAGAAGAAGAAAGCGAACAAGAATTCTCAAATTCAGATTCAATCTCAGATCTGAATCACAACGAAGAAGAAACAATGAATGTGAATCAAAATGAAAACCTAGATAATCCGGGATTGATACTTGTAAGTGTAGTGTTGAATGGACGGAATTATCTTCCATGGAAGAGATCGATGTTGTTAGCAGTAAATGCTAAGAGGAAATCTAGTTTCATTCTTAAAGATGAAGCTCCAGAGAACAAGAAGTCAGATGCGTATATCAAATGGAAGGAGATGGACGATCTGGTTTACTCATGGATTTTGAATGCTCTGTCGAGGGAAATAGCAGAGACAATCATGTATGCGCCAACGGCTAAAGGATTATGGGATGAATTGGCATTGAGGTATGGCCAGAGTAATGGCCCTTTGATTTTCCACCTGCGTAGAGAAATCTGCAGTTTAACTCAGGGAGGTATGTCTCTAACCGAATTTTTTAGCAAAATGAAAAGAATGTGGGATGAATATGTTGTGATGAAGCCTGCTCGTGTATGTACTTGTGGTGAATCTGGAAAAATTGCACAGGATTTGTTAGAAGAAGAACAACTTATGCAATTTTTATCTGGATTAAATACTGAATTCGATCATGTTAGGGATCAAATTCTTTTGATGGATCCATTACTAGATATAAATAAGGCCTATTCTATGTTGATCAAAATAGATAGGCAGCGCAGTATGATTGAATCGGTGCAAAGTGATTTTGTGAATATGACTATGAGCAACAGATCTCCAGGAAATAGATCTGATAATTTTCAGCGTTCAAATAATAGCAACAATTATAGAGCAGGATCTTCTAATACTAGTGGTTTTACTGGTTATAATGCTACTGCTGGTAGTAATGTCAATAGAGGAGGTAATTCAAATGGAGGAAAGAATAAGGCAGATAAGTTCTGCACATATTGTAGAAAGGGAGGTCATGAGAAACAAGAGTGCTTTAGAATTCGAGGTTATCCGGAGTGGTTCAAAGGCAAAAGAGTTATGGGGCCAGTGGCACATCAAGCTAATTTCACTCAAGAGCAATCTGAGTTTAATTCGCCTATGGATGAGTTTGGTATAGAGGTGGAGCAGCAAAATAAA
Source organism: Euphorbia lathyris (assembly GCF_963576675.1). NCBI lineage: Eukaryota > Viridiplantae > Streptophyta > Magnoliopsida > Malpighiales > Euphorbiaceae > Euphorbia > Euphorbia lathyris. The sequence continues at coordinate 44,563,581 of NC_088919.1, read as the reverse complement.
TCAGAAAACATGCAGGAAATGATTCAGAAGGAGGTTCAAAGAGCATGGAAGCAAAAGATGTCTCAAGAGAGTAACAACTCTCATGAATTTTCTGCATTTGCTGGAGCTTGTTCAGAAGCTTGTGCAGGTAATGATTCCTATCAATCTGATACTACTGGCAACAGTGAATGGATTATTGACTCCGGGGCAACAACATATATGACTTTTGATCACAAGTCATTGAGCAATGTCACCAAAATTGCACCCAAGAAAATATATCTTCCAACTCGAGAAGATGTGTTAGTGATGTTTAAAGGAGACAAAGTTTTTAATGCAGCTTTTAAACTAACAGATGTTTTGTTAGTTAAAAACTTCAAGTACAATCTGATGTCTGTGAGCAAGTTGCTACAAGATCAAGATATCTCAGTCCAGTTTTCAGGAGTATGCTGTGTTTTACAGGACCATCAATTTAAGAAGAAAATTGCCCTTGGGAATTTGAAGCAATGGTTATATTACCTTGATACTGGTTCTTTTGGTTGTCCATATGTAGTTTTAAATGCTCATGATGATAGTGAAGTTATGGTGTGGCATAAGAGGCTAGGTCATATGTCTCAAACTAAGTTAGTTCATACTGATTGTGTGACTAATGTGCCTATAGATAGTTTTAAATACTGTGAAGTTTGTCTTGAATCAAAGCAAATTAAGAAACCCTTTCCCCTTAGCAGTATTAAAACTTCTACAGCTTTTGAGTTGGTACATGTTGATTGTTGGGGGCCTTACAAAACATGTTCATTAAGTGGAGATAGGTACATGCTTACTATAGTGGATGATTTTACAAGATGCACGTGGACTGTTTTGTTTAAATCTAAAGATCAGGTGTCTGGTTTACTTGAGCAATTTTTCTTGTTGGTGAAAACTCAATTTGATGCTATAGTTAAGGGGATTAGAATAGACAATGGAACAGAATTTGTAGGGCATATTACTCAAATTATGTTTAAGAAATATGGAGTAATACACCAAAGGACATGTGTCTACACTCCCCAGCAGAATGGAGTAGTGGAAAGGAGGCATAGAAGTCTCACTAGTATTGCTAGGGCTTTACTAAATCAAGGACAATTGCCTATATTGTTTTGGGGGGAAGCTATGGCACATGCCACAATTTTGCTGAATCTGTCTCCGACTAAGGTTTTGGGATGGAAAAGTCCACATATGTTTGTTGAGCGATTTCCGCAAGTGCACGGTATACGCTTGTAGTAATAAAAGATATCGAACCCACAGGGAACGCTTTTTAACTAAAACTTTATTTAATTCAGTTTTAATCACGTGTTTAGGTTTAATAAAAGAAATTCGTTTAATTGATTGAATTGGTTTGGGTAAATTAGGATTAGATAAGAATATTATATCGAGTATAGAGAACAGTTCCGTCTTGAGATTTTGATTACAAGACAGATACTTCCGTAATTAGAATAAATAGAACGTATAAAACTTATTTTCATAAAGCAAAGAAAACAACTTCAACTTTGGAAAGACTATGGACATGTAATAATATAGGAATTTATTCAATTAAATGGCTTTGAACCGTAGAAATCTCTCTAGATCGGAGCAGATTGCTACCTTAATCAAACTAGTATTTTATGTCTAATAAGCCGCGATCAGCGATCATATCATCCATAAAAACTAAATCTGTCAAGTGTTCAACAAAGTTCTTATATGAATAAGATGGAATAGAACGTTTTAATAAAAACACCAATTTATCATTTTGAAAATCATTTTGTCAGAACAATATCAAAATAACAACAGAAAGAATGTATTGAATAAATAAGTATATCATTAATGAAATGTGAATCTTCACAAGTTAACAGAGAAGTAGAAACTTTGAGATCCGGGTTGTCAATCTTTCCCTCAAACTCCGTAGGTTTGTCAGACCCCATACGCTTCAGCCGTCAATTCTTCTCGCTGAATCTTCGGAATAGAGACTGGTCAGTCCACTACCAGAATGAAAACTTGTCTCTGATCAACCTTTGAAACTAAACTAATACTGTGTTTATAACTAATCTAATAACAACTTGTGTACATCAAGTTTGTTTACAGAAATGAAATCTAACTTTCTGACTCTTTTCTGATTCAGAAACTCAACATAATAACTCTCTTCTCTAACTTTTCTAACTTAACCAACATCTCAAATTTCTGAAATGGATCACTTATTTATAGTTGTTGAAGGGTTGCAAATGATGGGTCGTGTCCGCTGGTGAATAGTCGCTTTTATCCAAACGAACAGACGCGTTTCTCGGATTAAAACATGTGAAATATGTGCAGAATGCTTCACTGTCGCGACTGAGATTCTACAAATCTCAGTCGCGACAGGGGGTACAGGGGCGAGTTGAAGATTTCGTTCTTCTTCCGTGACGCCTTTCGTAAGTCGCGACTGAGATTATGAAAATCTCAGTCGCGATAGAGACTTGTCTCCCTGTCTCTCGACTGCTTCTCGTCCTCCTTGAGCGTTCTTCTGACTGATATGCATTCTTGGTACGTTTTTTAGGTTTTTCCTCCATTTTAGCTCCATTTTAGCTCCATTTTAGCTCCTATTTGGATTTAACCAAATAATTAAGTACCTTGCATCATAGAAGTAAATAAAGACGTAAAAGTATTCCAAATGAATATAATTAGCACGATTTCAATATAAATTTAACGTATTTATATATGATATTTTAGGTATATTTTGGGCTTAACAAACTCCCACACTTAAGCTTTTGCTAGTCCCGAGCAAAATTTCACTGAATTTATTCTTTAATCAATCTCTTTATAAATAGAACATATATCCATATATTCCTTTTTGAATTAGTTAAACCAAAAAGAAAAGGTTCCATGGTAAATTTATACGCAAAGCATCAAACTAGCTAGTATAAAAGAGATATATCATTCGTCTTGTATCTCAATTTTTATATTGAAGTATTCGGGACGGTGTAAGCACGCATGTTTTTGAATCTTTCGTCTCAAGGCATTTCTAAGCACAAAATTTCCTTTCCCAAACCTAAACTATTACAAATATAGATTTATTAAGGACTTAGGTTTAATATATTTGCTTAGTCACGCCCGTGATAAGGGTGGTCTCGTCCGTGACTTTATTTGAATTAATTTGCTTTTGTGTTCGTTTAAGAGGTACCGACCATGCCATGGGTGGACGCAATCGTTACTTAAAACTTTAAACACGTTTAATTTTGCTTTAATTTTTTAACGTTCCTTTCATACATCGACCGTGATAAGGGTGGTCGCAATCGTGGCCAAAAGTAAACGGTACTTAATGTTCTTCCCTTTCATACCTCGATTGTGATAAGGTTGGTCTCAATCGTGGCCAAAAGTTAAGAATACGACTACTTGATTAAATTAACACGAGTTATAAAATTGGGAAAGAAAAATAGCACATTCATCCTATATTGACTTGAAATTCAACATGTATTATGGCTAAAGTTTCCTTAAAAACTTCAATTGGTTTTTAATGTAAGACGAAAAATCATACCGAGCTAAAAAGCTAAAGTTGTTAGTTCGATGTATGCCTATAAACCTAATTGAAAATTGAAAATAAGATTTATATTTATCATGAATTCATGATATAAAGTAGAGATTTGAAACTAAAGAAATTGTACTTATATACATTTACTCGAGACGTTTTTGATAAAATCGTATCGGAGATTTGTAAAAATATTTGTAAAATATGGCCCGTATAGAAATATTATTTCTATAAAAAATGATAACCTTAAAATATGCTTAACATTATTTTGAAAGTTGACTTGTTTGAAACATATGAAATATATATACTTTAACAAAAATATATGTTTATGAAAAATAGCTATTATTTTTGAAAGGTGTTGCACTTTATAAAAAAAATGTTGCAATTGTTTTTGAAAAATGTTGCATTATATACTTTACTTAAAATTGAATAACAACATGCATTTATATTTAAATAAATAGCATTCATTCTCATTCGTTGCATTCATTCGTACTTAAAATTAAAAATGAATATGAAATATCTCTCCTCCCACACTTAATTTGGACCATGTCCTTGGTGCAAAAAGCGATAAAACACGAAAAATAGTACAAAATAAACCATACGAATTAGAATTGAAAATAATAGTACGATAACATTCAAACATAATAATAAAGAGAATTGTACCAAACATAATTAAAAATATTGTACCAAACTTAACAAGATATAATAATAATAACGAAAATGAGTTAAAGATGGAAAGGATAAAACCTATCAAGGTGAAGGTGGTGGAGAAGGCGTAGTCTCAACTCCTTCGCGTCGGAAGAAAGATAGCAACCGGCGATGAGTAGATTTGTGCTCACGTCTCAACGTAGTGATATTGGCATCCACCGTGTTTATCCTCGAACTCATGTCGGTATTGTTGGAAACGACTTCATCTAACCGCAAATTCATGTGACGGTTATGCTCGTTCATTTGTGTTAAAACACGTTGCCATCCAACTTGTTCATCAACAGTCGGTTCCACATTAGCTTGCTCGTTGGTATTAACATCAACATGCTCCTCCTCCTCCTCCTCTTCATCAAATTCCTCTTCATCTTCCTCATCTTCCTCATCATCATCTTGGGCACCTAAACCTTGAGAACTCGAAGCTTCACTACCCATGGTAGCAAAAACACGTCTTGTACGAGCTTCATAAGAAATAAAGGCGGGCGGTCCCATTTTCTTCAATAAATTGGCCCTTTGAAGTGCCGTGAGATCCAATGAAGGTAAACCAACATGAGGCATATTTTGATAATCTACTAATTCACCCCGAGCACCCAAAACAATGCCGGTAATTAAATTACCCATAGGCACTTGCTTATTGCGGGACTTGGAAGCTTGAACTAAATTAGTAAATATCATCTCAATACTATCTATGGTCAAACCCTTAAAAATACTATCCAACACAAACAAATCACGAACTTGCACTTTTGAACTTTCAACCCGACCAAATAAGGAAAATGATAAAAACTTGTGAAAGAAGAAGATACAATCATCCTTAAGTAGCTTACTAGATGTATTCTTTGGATTAAAAACATCTAAACCGGTTAAAGATTGCCAAACCGTGTGTGAATTAAAAGGCTTTGGTTTGGAATAAAAATTCCGAGTAGGAAGTCCAAACCAACGGTTCATGGCCGCATACCCAACGTCATAACGAACTCCATCATTCCGAAAAGAGATAACTCCTTTCTTCTTGTCATAAGTTAGAGTAACCAAAAACTCAATAATATGCGATTTAAGACTAGGAAAACGCATACTAGAAAATCGTTTCCAACCAAGAACGGAAAGATATTCATCAATACGTTCGGTAAAAGAAAGTGTGTTTACCGTGTCGGTGTCAAGAAAAAGCATGTTGACGAACTCTATTTGGCTATTAGAAAATCGGCGATATTTGCGTCCTTCGGCTTCCGTCGCAATATCGAACGGTGCTCCATATTGAACCCGTAATCTATTGACTTCGGTGGCCTTAGTTTTGTTAGCAACGGTCTTTTGTCTAGGCATTTTGTTTGTGAAATTTGGTGAAAGAGATGAAGAAAATATGAAAGGATGAAAGGAAGAGTAAAAGATAATGGTGGTGATTTAGGGAAGAAGAAGATGAATAGGGTAAAGATTTATGGGGAAGATGAGTGAATCTTGGTATTGGGAAGAGAAAAGATGATTGATTGGTGTAAAAATAGGTGATTTAAATAGGTGTAAGTAATAGGTATTGATTAAGATAGATGAATAGGTAAGTAATTAGAGTAGGAATAGGAAAAGAGGTAAAATTTCGCCCAAATCCCGTGACTGGAAGTCGCGTGTCGCGACTGAATTTTCAAAATCTCAGTCGCGACAGCAAGTATGTAGGGGGTCGAAATTTTTGCTGAAAGTGGTCCTCTTGCTGTCTCAACTGAGAATTCAGAATCTCAACTGAGATTTTGGAAATTCTGGGTAAAATTGGGACTGTTTTTGATGATTTTAACACTTCTAAACCAATTCCTCTTATAATTAAGTGACATTAATGTGAATATTAATCCCTGAAACTGAGATAAACAAAACTGAAACATTAAATTGAAGGAAAACCAAGGGTTGTTCCTTAAATAAAAGAAATAAACTAAGGAATTAATGCACTTTTATTTATTATAATCAAAAATATGAACAATACCTTAATATATATTACATAAAAAACATCTTACTCCTAAAAACACAAAATATAAACACTCATATGTATAATAAAACAAAACAGAAACTCAAATTATATCCCTAAGTAGTTGACAAACGACTTGCATTGGCCCTGTTAATCTTCGTTTGAATGAAGATTTGCCTCTCTGGTGCAGAAAGGAATGTTGGACCAGAACAAAAAACTCGTTTAACAAGCCCCTCGTTCTCCAAGAACTCGTAGTCTAGAATAGGGAATGGTTCCGTATCAGTCCAAGGGACAGAAATGGTTCCCTTGGCTCCTAAAATGATTCCACAAATGATGTTGGCGAACCCAATCTTCCGGTTCTTCGAACGGGAAGCAGCAACTAACCCCTCCATTAGAATCTTCGAGGAGTTCACTGAGTTGCCTTGGAAAATGTCGCCCAACACATAGAGATCAGTATCTTTCACAATATTGCTATTTACTCGACCAAAAAGGCTATGACAGAGGAATTTGTGTAGATACAGCATGGAATTAGAATTGATGGATTTGTTGAAGGCAAGATGTGGATTGAATCGCCAAAATCCTGTTAACATCCTCCATATATCTCTAGAAGTCATATCCCTTCCAGGATGGTGTTGAGTTGTGTCTCGGGGTGGAAATCCAAACCAATTATGAAGTTCTGGATATCCAAAAGTGAAGACCTGCCCCTCACAATGAAAACTGAGACAAACACGTCTCTTATTGACGAATCGAACAGTGGATAAAAATTCCAGAACCCAATTTCCAATTATAGGAAATTTCATAGAAACGAATTTGGTCCATCCCAAATTAGTAAGATAGCGATCAATGTCTTCGCTTATCCTGAGTTCCTCGTTCAGAAACTCGTCCATATACATTATGCCAAAGAATTGAGCATATCTAAATTGCAGAAAGCGTTTCCCTTCGTCATGGTTATAAATTGGGAACCATGCACCATAACGATCAGAGATATCAACTTTCCCGCTTTGAGCAGAAGTGTGTTTTCGAACATTTTTCAAAGATTTAGTCATGTCTGTGAGAGAGAAGAAAATGATGTCTGTAGGATTGAGAATTTGAGAAAGAAATTCAGAAAGATGAAATGAAATGGAAGAAGTCTGATCCTACAGGAATATATAAGACCTATAAGTGAAAGGTTGTGTCTGTCAAAAAGAAAAAGGTGCCAAAGTGATACCTCTTTGATTCAACTGACAGAAATTTTAAAGAAAGAAGATTGTAATCCCTTACAGTTATTTCAATTGCAAAAGACAGAAAATCTCAACTGAGATTTTCGGAATCTCAACTGAGATTTTCAATTCCTGGAACATGGAAAATCTCAACTAAGATTTCTTCATATTTAATTTCTCAATAACACTTAACACTTAATGAAATCATTTTCAAAACATGACTTAAATTAAAATTGTAATATTGACAAAACTCATTTGTACACAAAAGTAAAAAAAATAAAAATAAATCAAAGTAAAAAAATAAAAATAAAGGGTAAATTCCAAAAAAAACCCCTGTGGTTTGATGTTGTTCCAAAAAAACCCTTGTGGTTTGGTTTTACAAAAAAAAAGGACTGTGGTTTCGCCGTTACCCGAAAAACGGAAATTGGCTTAACACCGTTAAAAATGCTGACGTGGCAAGGGGCAGAGTTGGAAATTCGAATTTTTTTATTTTTTTTAATTTTTTTTTTCTTTTTTCTTTTTTTTTCTTTTCCTTTTTCTTTTTCTTTTTCTTTCCCTTCTTCTTCCTTCTCTCCTCCTCCTTCTTCTTCCTTCTCCTCCTCCTTCTTCCTTCTCTTCTTCTTCTTCTTCTTCTTCTTTTAAATTTCTGAAATTTAATTTTTTTTAATTTTTCTTTTTCTTTTTCTTTTCCTTTTCCTTCTTCTTCTTCTTCTTCTTCTCCTCCTCCTCCTCCTCCTCCTCCTTCTTCTCCTCCTCTTTCTTCCCTTCTTCTTCTTCTTCTTCTTCTTCTTCTTCTTCTTCTTCTTCTCCTCTCCTCCATTCTTCTTCTTCTTCATCCCTCTTCTTCTTCCTTTATTTTTTTATTTTTTTTAAGTTTCGGAAATTTCCAGATTTCCGAAAATTTCCAGATTTCCGATGTATGAAATCTGGAAAATTCCAGATTTCTGACGGAAATCTGGAAATTTTCCAGATTTAGTCTTAGAGAATTTTTTATGAATACTTTTAAAACTTTTATTATGTATTTAATAACATTTATCAGTTTTTTCTCATAACAATTTCTCACGGTACAATGCCAAACTGGACAATAATGTACGTAGTAATAAGCTTTTAACCAACTACTTTGATACATTTACAGAAAAAAAATGGTTCATATAATTTAAAGAAATCGTGAAGAATATATGCTCATTTTGGGATATATACTTATTGTATTTTAAATCAAATGTTTGAAAATTTTAATGAAATACAACAACGAAAAAAAGTTAAAGCTAAAAAAAAAGAAATCATCTTTATTTTTTAAGTGGGTAAGGCTTAAGGATGAAGTAGTTAAAGCTCAAATGATCTAAAGAATGCAAGTTAATGATGGCATGGGTTTTGGGCTGTTAGATTTTGTAATGAAGTCACTTGGTTTATAATCCTCTTTAATTTTCATAATTATGTTCCACTTTTTAATTAAGTTTTTTTTTATAATAAAACTTTTTAATGAAGTCTAATTATGGAATAAAACCAAAATAATAGGAAATCTGGAAAATTTCCAGATTTCTGGAAATTTTCCAGAAATCTGGAAAATTTTCAGATTTCCGAAGAAATCTGGAATTTTCCCGAAATCTGGAAATTCCAGATTTCGGGAAAATTCCAAATTTCTTCGAGTAAGGGAATTTAAAAAAAAAGAATAGAAAAAAAGAAGAAGAAGGAGGAAGAAGAAAAGGAAGAAGAAGGAAGAAGGAGGAGGAGAGAAGGAAGAAGGAGGAAGAGAGAAGGAAGAAGAAGGGAAAGAAAAAGAAAAAGAAAAATTAAAAAAAAATAAAATTTCAGAAATTTAAAAAAAAAAGAAGAAGAAGAGAAGAAGGAGGAGAAGAGAAGGAAGAAGGAGGAGAGAAGGAAGAAGAAGGGAGAAGGGAAAGGAAAAGAAAAAGAAAAAGAAAAAGGAAAAGGAAAAAAAAATTAAAAAAGAAAAAAAAATTAAAAAAAAGTAAAAAAAAATCGAATTTCCAACTCTGCCCCTTGCCACGTCAGCATTTTTAACGGTGTTAAGCCAATTTCCGTTTTTCGGGTAACGGCGAAACCACAGTCCTTTTTTTTTTGTAAAACCAAACCACAAGGGTTTTTTTGGAACAACATCAAACCACAAGGGTTTTTTTGGAATTTATCCAAAAATAAACATAAAAATAAATAAATTAAAATAAATTAAAAAGAAAAAGAATAAAAATTATGAACATAAAAATAAGAAAAACTATAAATTAAAAACATGAAAACTAAATGAATTAATTTTCATAGAATTTATCCACGGACTCAATTGCTTGAATTGGAGCTCCGTCGAAATAAATCTTGCAACGATTACCATTAACCTTAAATCGATCGCCATTGGACTTTTCTAGCTCCAAAGTTCCGTAATCAAATGTTTTAACAACAAAAAATGGTCCAATCCATCTAGATTTTAGTTTACCTGGAAATAACTTTAATCTCGAATTAAAAAGTAAGACTTTATCCCCAACATTAAAGTTTTTAATTTTGATTTTGGCATCATGCCACTTTTTAACTTTTTCCTTATAAATTCTTGCATTTTCGTAGGACAAATAGCGTAATTCATCCAACTCGTTTAAGTCGAACAAACGCTTTTTTCCTGCACTTTGCAAATCATAATTAAGGGTTTTTATAGCCCAATATGCTTTATGTTCTAACTCAACCGGCAAATGACAAGCTTTACCATAGACTAATCTATAAGGCGTCATTCCGATAGGTGTTTTAAATGCAGTACGGTATGCCCATAATGCATCGTTAAGTTTATGTGCCCAGTCTCTTCTAGAAGACGAAACTGTTTTCTCAAGTATCCATTTGAGTTCTCTATTTGAAATTTCCGCTTGACCATTCGTTTGAGGATGGTACGGCGTAGAGATACGGTGGTGTACTCCGTATTTTTTCATAAGTGACTCAAAACTTCTATTTACGAAATGAGTACCACCGTCGCTTACCATAACTCTAGGAACTCCAAATCGACAGAATATTGCATTTAAAAACTTAACAACTACTTTAGAATCATTTGTCGGGGTTGCAATTGCTTCAACCCACTTTGAAACATAATCTACGGCTACTAATATGTAATTTTTGCCAAAAGAAGTAGGGAAAGGACCCATGAAATCGATCCCCCATACGTCGAAGATTTCAACTTCCAATATGTTCGTAAGAGGCATCTCATCTTTCCTTCCTATATTCCCGGTTCTTTGACATTTATCACAGCGGACAATAAATGAACGGACATCTTTAAACAGAGTAGGCCAAAAGAATCCGCATTCAAGTATTCTAGCTGCTGTTTTGCTTACGCTATTATGACCTCCGTAAGCGCTAGCATGACATTGCAACATTATAGAGTCATATTCAAACTCACTAACACATCTCCTAAGTATTCCATCGCCGCATGTTTTGAACAGAAATGGATCTTCCCAAAAATATTTCTTAACTTCTGAAAAGAATTTCTTCTTTTGCTGATGATTCAATCCATCCGGCACAACATGTGCAGCTAATTAATTGGCTATATCCGCATACCATGGAGCTATGACACTTTGTACTTGCATGAGATGTTCACCGGGGAAATCATCTCGAATGCCTAATGTTTCACCGATGGGACCGTTTTCATCCTCAAGTCTTGATAGATGATCGGCGACCAGGTTTTCAACTCCCTTTTTATCTTTAATCTCTATGTCAAATTCTTGCAATAATAAAACCCATCTAATAAGACGCGGTTTTGCATCTTTCTTAGCAAATAAATATCGTAAAGCTGCATGATCTGTATAGATGATGACTTTAGATCCTAACAAATAAGATCGAAACTTATCACATGCAAAAACTACTGCTAACATTTCTTTTTCAGTTGCGGTGTAATTTAACTGTGCACCGGACAATGTGTGACTCGCATAATATATAACATGAAGTTTCTTATCCTTCCTTTGACCTAATACACATCCTACAGCTAAGTCACTCGCATCACACATAATTTCGAAAGGTAGATTCCAATCGGGTTTCGATATTATAGGTGTACTGACTAAAGCCGTTTTCAAAGTATTGAAAGCTCGTAAACAATCCTCATTAAAATCAAAAGTTGAATCTTTCATAAGCAAATTAGTAAGTGGTTTGGAGATTACAGAAAAGTTCTTTATAAACCTTCTGTAAAAACTTGCATGACCTAAAAATGATCTTACTCCATTAACAGTGGTTGGTGGGGGTAATTTTTCTATAACTGAAGTCTTTGCTCTGTCCACTTCTAAACCTTTTTCAGATATCTTATGACCTAAAACAATTCCTTCATCTACCATGAAATGACATTTTTCCCAATTTAATACTAAATTCGTTTCCTCACATCTAGACAATACTTTATCCAAGTTCTGTAAACATGCATCGAAAGAATCTCCATAAACTGAAAAATTGTTGTCCTCAAATGAGACTCTAGCAAGTGCACTAGATACAAGTAATAAAGTGATAAGTGAGTATCGTCTCCACAGGGATTGTGATTCAAATAAATATCGGAAATCGTTGCTAAACAGTGTGTGTTACAACAGTGTCTTCCTTTATGGTTGATTGTTTGATATTGGTTGTTTAATGACTCAGGCAGAATGATAAAACAAGGAAATAAGGTTACTTTTCAAAGATTTTAGGGAATAGAACAGGCTCGACATAACCGAACACGGTGTGCTACATCTTACAACATTCCATGAATAAAAGATAATGCCAACGAAGCCAAAGTATCAGTTTTGAAGTGAGTTTGAGTCAACTGTCGTGTGTTCTCAAACTCCTAAGATTTACTAACATCTTTAGCGTCCTAAAGATACGTTCTTTCTAGCATTAAGAACAAAACTGCATTTCTAGATGAGAAAACCCTCGACACAACCTTCTAACTTGTCAGCTTCGAAGTTGGGAGATCAATAGAGATATCGGTGAAGATGAAAGCAGTGTCCTAACATTCATCTAACACATACATACATGCTTAAGCAAGAAAGTTAAATCCTCATTGACCACAACATTGGCAAAATACTAAATATTCATAAAAACGTTGAAAAACTTACATCACCGGGCCTGCCAGGCCGTGCCCGTTCAAAATGTCTACTCACTCATATCGAGCAGTGAGCAGAAGAGGATTCTTGTTACAGCTTGAGACTCCATGAGAGCTCTCTTCTTCCTTCTATTCTACTTGTAAAAAAAAACTAAAACTAAGAAAAAATTCTGATCCCTAAACCTTCTCTGCTTTTCCTATTTAAAGGGAAAAGACAGAGACTACTCAAAATCGGTACAACTTTCGTACCCTTTTACAAACAAAGTCAACTACTTACTACAATTAAAATAAACTAAAATGATTAACTTTTAGATTAACCCTTGAACACTCAAGGGGGTGAGACTTCAAATCATCTTACTTCTTTAGGCAATCCCATCGCCACACACTTTCACCTGCTGTCCTGCCGCTTTCCTTTCACTGCCACCAACTATCTGTCGCTGTCCGTCATTGGATAATCCAGCGTTTAACCGCTGGAAACAAGTAAGGCTCCACTCCTCATTGGCATTAGCGAAACAAGCTGTTTCCAGCGAGTTTAGCATTTTTCTTTGCTTATCTGCACAAGGACATTAATTAGCCTTTAATCCTTACAAAATGATATAAAAATACCCGAATTCCCTTATAAATTAGCTGTTAAACTTAGTCAATTTCATGCCTAACAAATACCCCCAAATCGAACCTTTGCTTGTCCTCAAGCAACAAATTGTAAGAAGGAATCAGAAAAAGGGTTAGGAATGAAATTAGTTTAATGCATGAGAACGAGGAGTAAAGAAACACAGAACGCTTGGCACAATTAGGAGATGAACAGATGCATGCTAAGGTTTCATCGAAGAGTAAAAGCTTGTTTTAAAAATTGTGTCCTTTTTGCTCAAGAAATTCCTCAAATCTTAAAATTTAGACTTCCTCTTTCACAAAGAGTTACCAACAGCCAGACATGCCTCACTAAGGAATGGAATAATTCACTCACTCTCGCATGGCATCTTCTTGCCATAGGAAAACAAATGCGATTTCACTCCTCAGCTCAGACACCACACCCTTAGGGTGCGAGTTTGCCTATTGGTCCCGAATCTATGGGTCAAAGTTCCTCCAGACATAGTCCAAAGGACTTTATAAAGGTTGTAATGTTAGGCTTGGGCTCTGGTTTGACAGTGAAAAGCTATTTCAGTGTATGAATTCTGTCTTTTTGCACTTTATTTAACATACGCAGCATATAATGATTGCTGTTTACACACACTTTATCTACACAACCTGTTCCCTCATAACCCAGTACTCTTTTGACTATTAATAAAGGTTCCTTCCTCCCCACATTATATTCCCTAGTTCATTCAATCTTTTCCTTAAGCGATGTTTGCTCAATTGCTTATATTCGCATAACTTAAGCACATGATTTTTATTTTAAACAATTGGCAATTCGAGGCATAAGACAGAACTCAGGGTTTTTTAGAGTTATAAGTGAAGGGAGAGGGCTATCATTCGTGGTTATTCAGAAAGAGCAGGTTATGGCTCGACTTGGTTATCCTAATAATTGGGGTGCATAGCACAGGTGCCTTTTGTGTAGCGGAGGGAATAACTAAATGCCTTTTTCCTCCTATGAAAGTCAGAACCAATCACCGTTTCAACAGGGCACCAAGGCAAATTCTCCCTAAAGATAGTGAGTGCTGGCCCACTCATAAAAATCAATGCATACTATAGATGCATTATAAGGCTCAAGTTCTCACTATTTTCGGGGAAAAATGCAGTAAGGCCATGATTACTAATTTTGACAGAGGAATTAAAGATTTAAAATTTTTTGGAACTTCCTGAATTAAGGAACACGAAGTGCAAACAAGCAATTAACACTACCTAACACCAAATAGCATGCACAGTCTGCTCTTTGATTCCTACATAACACCAAGCAATTCCCTAGATGGAACAAACACAAGCGGAGAGAAAACAATGGAAACAGACAATAATTACCAAGGATATGCACAACAATTCTCAAGGGGTATTTGTTCTACATCAAATCACTAAATTAAATAAACCGATTAACAGCATTTATCATGTTATTTCCGCATAAATTGTGATGCACACAATCCCCACCCCCAAAAGAAAACAAAACATTGTCCTCAATGTTATTAATCACGGCAGCAGATTGTAGATAAGGTGACTACAAAATAGGCGGACCAAAACATGATAGAGTAAGGGTGTTAGAGGTTACCAGATGCTAGGACAGTGAATATTGGGACAGATCAGGCGTGATGGGAAAGAGAGGAGTTAACCTCTCTATCCACAGGGGCAGGAATACCCTCCTCCTTTAAGGAGGCAGCAGCATTAGCCTTAACATTGGCACTGGCAGGTGTTTCGGGCACTTGTCTTACTAGACTTTTTACAGAGAAACCAGAGGGACTTTCTTTGGCATGCTCCTCAATGCAAAGGCTCTTGAGCATATCGATCTCGCCCTGTTGCGACGTGTACTTTTGCTCCATGGCGAATATCATTTCGCGGTTTGCCAGATTCTGGGCAAACAGGGCATTGAATCGATCCATTACATCCTCGCATGTCATCTTTGCACATTTCTTATAAAAGTCCAAGTCTTTCGGCTTCTCGACTTGCTCGGAATCTGACGACACTGATACAGTAGGCTCGCTTTTCCTTTTCCGGCTCTCAGTCTGCCGAGATGTAACAAAGTCAGACATCCAGACCCACTTCCCGTTCACAATTTTTCCGAATAACATCTTTTGGAGGCTCTTGAGATCAATCGGGTTAGGGTGATTCACAATCGTGAGACGAGAGTGGTCCTCAGGTTTAAAAACCCCGATTGACTCCGCAATTCTGGTGACAATGCTTCCACAATAGATGATCGATGAGTTTTTCTTGGAAAAAGCGCTGATGTACTCTCCAAACCAGAATCCCAAATTCATTCTCGGTCCAACTGCCATACTCCACAACGCGGTGAGATCTGCATGTGGCATGGTGGCTTGGTTTTCCCGGGCGAAGATTGTACCGGAGATCAACTTGTGCAAATACCGAACAGCATAATCCTCGATATTGGACGCCTTGGTCGAACTGCCGTCATAATGTTTCTGTCCTGAAAGTGATTCCCAGAAGGCCACAGGGTCAAAAACATCAGGCGTTGTGGTGAATGCCTCTTTATAGCTCTCGGATTCTAGATCGTCATCGTCGGCAGCACCAAGCATCTGGTTGAACAAGTTAAGCGAAGGCCTTTGGGAGTGACCCATGAGCCTGAAGCTAAATTTTCCCTCTTCGTCAGGTTCGGTTATCTCAGCGTTGTGCTTAAAGGTGGCCAAGAACTCGAGTGTTAGTTCTCGATAGGCAGGTTCCGTCATTTCAAAGAAACATTCAAAATGACCGGACTTCATGAGGTTGCGTACACGATCCTCGAGCTTTAGCCTTTTTAGGGATTCCCCAGCAAACTGTTCGGATGGGTCCGAACTGAAGTTTCGTTAACTCATCATAGTACGCCTGAACATAGGCGTCTTTAAACTGGGAGAGTTTCTTGACCAGCTTCTCATCTGGGACAAACGCCACAGTGCTAGGGTCCGCCATTTTTGCCTTTGCTTTTTCTTTCTTGGAAGATCCCTCTATTTTCACGTTTTTGCCCGAGCCTCGGGTTCTCATTTCGCTTTCAAGTTTAAGTAGGGTTTTCCAGTGGTATAGGGCACAGATCATGAACTGCCTTTGTGACAAGAAATCTCAAAGAAAAGAAAGAAATATGGTGATAGACGGACTGAACTGAGATAAATCATCTTTAAGTAGGGGAAACGAGGCGTCTTCTCGCCAATCTGTCATTATGAGGCCGAATCAAAGTCGGCCACCTGGACAAATTGGCAGAAAGGCGCGTATTTTCGAATCAGAATGAGGGTTGATGAACGGTCAAGATTTGATTTTAGCATTTATATCCCCCCAACCGTTCAATCTTATCGAGGAGAAAAACAGGCGGTATGATTGCCTATTTGGCATAGGAGTGGACATTCCACTTTACCTAGCTTTTAATAAACAAATTTCTACCACCCTAATTTCTACGATATTCCCTTCCCTACAAAACAGGTACAATTGTACTACCTCACCTTTGGAAGGATTTTTAGGTTTTACAATTGTGCCTAGGCAGAAATTACTCATGATGAAGTCAAATTCAAACACAATTTACACAAGAAAAAAAAATAAAAAGTATAAATAAAAATCAATAAAATTCAAAGTTACTTGTGCTACAATTGGTGTTTGTAGCGGACACCCTGTTCTCTTGCTTTTACTGACTTGGGGGATCCTGGAAATGAACAGTATCGATCTTCCTTGTGTGATCGTTCTCTAAATATGGTTTTAATCTTTGTCCGTTCACCTTAAAAGGATCACCCCAGTATTTGAAAATTTCAACAGCTCCATATGCAAATACACGGTTCACAATGAATGGTCCTGACCATCTTGACTTGAGCTTTCCTGGAAAGAGCCTCAATCATGAATTGTAAAGAAGGACGTTTTGTCCTTCATGAAACACCTTGTTCATGAGCTTTTTGTCGTGCCACTGCTTGGTCCTGGCTTTGTAATTCACCGCATTTTCGTATGAGAACAGCCTGAATTCCTCCATTTCGCTCAGTTGTAAACTTCTCTGTTCACCAACAGCCTGCGTCTCAAAATTTAAAAATGTTAACGCCCAAAATGCGCGATGTTCCATTTCCACCGGCAAGTGACAAGATTTCCCGTATAACAACCGAAAAGGAGACATTCCAATCGGTGTTTTATAAGCGGTACGATATGCCCATAGAGCATCATCGAGCTTGTTTGCCCAATCCTTCCGAGAGTTGCCAACGGTTTTCTCTAAGATTCTTTTTATTTCTCTATTGGAGATCTCCACCTGTCCACTGGTTTGTGGATGGTATGGTGTGGCAACCCTGTGTGAGACTCCAAGTTTTCCCATTAATTTTTCAAATTTCGCATTACAGAAGTGGGTCCCTTGATCACTGATGATCGCTCGCGGGACCCCGAATCTGGCGAACAGTCTTTTCAGAAATTTGACTACCATATGGGCGTCATTGGTGGGACTAGCTATTGCTTCGACCCATTTGCTCACATAATCCACAGCCATTAGGATGTATTTATTCCCTTGGGAAGTTGGGAATGGTCCCATAAAATCTATTCCCCAGATGTCAAAAATTTCGCACACAACTTTGTTGTTTAGGGGCATAGCATTTCGAGCTGAAATGTTTCCAGTTCGTTGGCACTCATTGCAAGTTCCAATGAATGCATTATGGTGTCCTCTGGCTTGCACTATGGTACAGCTTGCACTATGGTGTCCTCCGGCTTCACGGTTATGACAGTGGCTGAGAACATCCTGTCCTTCTTCTTGCGATATGCATCTTCGAATGATTTGGTCCGCGCACAACCTGAAAAGGTAAGGGTCATCCCAAAAATAATATTTGATTTCGGAGAAAAACTTCCTTTTTTGATTCGTGGATAGGTTGTGTGGTTTGAGCGAAGTTGCAAGGTAATTAGCTATATCGGCGAACCATGGCGCAGATTGTGCCGCATACATATGCTCGTTAGGAAACCTTTCCACGATTTCTGTTTGTTCAAACCTGCCTTTGTGATCTATCCTTGACAAATGATCTGCTGCAACATTCTCCGTTCCCTTTTTATACTTAATTTCCAAATCGAACTCCTGAAGTAATAGCAACCATCGGATCAACCTTGGCTTAGCATCTTTTTTCGTGAACAAGTATCGCAACGCTGCGTGATCTGTGTGAACAATCACCCTGGATAAAACCAAGTAGGGCCTGAATTTGTCGAAAGCATACACAACCGCCAGAAGTTCCTTCTCGGTAGTTGTATAGTTTTGCTGGGCCACGTTCAATGTTTTGCTGGCATAGTAGATAGGTCGAAACCTTTTCTCAATCCTCTGTCCAAGAACAGCTCCCACACAAGTGTCGCTTGCGTCGCACATTATTTCAAAAGGTTGCTCCCAATCTGGTCCTGCTAGTATAGGTGAGTTGATCAGGTTAGTCTTTAAGAGCTCAAAGGCCTTCAAACAGTCTGCATTGAAAGAGAACTCGACTTCCTTACGGAGTAGGGCTGACAATGTGAGTGCAATCTTTGAAAAATCTTTTATAAACCGGCGATAAAACCCTGCGTGCCCCAAAAAACTTCTCACATCTTTGACGTTCGCAAGCACAGCCAGCTTCTCGATTACTTCCACTTTTGCCTTGTCCACTTCCATTCCTTTCTCAGAAATTTTATGCCCTAGCATAATTCCTCCAGTGACTATGAAATGGCACTTTTCCCAGTTCAAGACTAAGTTAGTCTCCTTGTACCGCGCGAGCACCGCTTCAAGGTTGTTTAGACAGCTATCAAATGAACTTCCATAGACCGAGAAGTCATCCATAAATATTTCCACAGTCCGCTCCACCATGTCATGAAAAATCGACATCATGCATCTCTGAAAAGTGGCAGGAGCGTTGCACAGTCCGAAAGGCATTCTTCTGTAAGCATAAGTCCCATACGGACATGTGAACGTGGTTTTCTCTTGGTCCTCGCAATGAATTGCGATTTGGTTATATCCTGAATACCCATCAAGAAAACAATAGAATGCGTAGCCCGCTAGTCTTTCTAACATCTGGTCAATGAAGGGTAAGGGGAAATGGTCCTTCCTTGTGGCTTCATTAAGTTTTCTGTAGTCGACGCAAACTCTCCACCCTGTTATTGTTCTTGTGGGTACTAGCTCGTCCTTTTCATTTAGGACTACGGTTGTTCCTCCTTTCTTTGGCACAACGTGGACAGGGCTTGTCCACACACTATCAGATATTGGGTAGATAATGCCAGCATCGAGAAGCTTTATCACCTCCTTTCTCACAACCTCCTTCATGTGGGGATTTAGCCTACGTTGCGGCTGAACAGTTGGTCTGTGGTCCTTTTCCATCAAGATTCTATGAACACAGACTGCCGGGCTAATTCCTTTTATGTCATCAATTTTCCATGCGATTGCAGCCTTGTTTCTTCGCAAGACCGCCATTAGTTGCGCCTTTTGGTCAGGAGTTAATTTTGATGATATGATGACAGGACTTCCGCTAGGTGGTTCAAGAAAAGCGTACTCGAGATGTTCAGGCAATGGCTTCAATTCTGGCTTAGACACGGGCACAGTTGGTACCTCTGGTGGTTCTTGATGAGTTGGAACAGCAGGGTCTAACGGAGGTGTTGGAAAGTTGCTTTCAATGGAACAGCCTGTTCCCTCGCATATGTTCACCTCTCTCCCCAATAAAGTTTCTAATGTGTCCTGTTCCTGCAAAGTAGTAAGACTCTGAAAATCATCTAAGAAACAGCAAGTGTCATCATTATTATTCGCACGCCTCATTGCTTCATTTATTTTAAATATGACTTCCTCACCATTTATCCTTAAGAATAACTTTCCCTCTCCTACATCTATCAATGCTTTTCCTGTCGCTAGAAATGGTCTACCTAGGATAATAGGGACATGCAAATCTTCATCAATGTCCATTATAATGAAATCAATGGGCAAAATGAATTTTCCTACTTGGACTAACACGTCTTCTACTACTGCCCTAGGATAGCATACAGAACGATCAGCTAATTGAATAGACATATGAGTGGGTTGTGGTTCTCCTAACCCGGGTTGTGCATATACAGAATATGGCATTAGGTTTATGCTAGCTCCTAGGTCGCAAAGTGCATTTTCAATAGTCAGCTTTCCAATTGAACAAGGAATCGAAAAACTCCCTGGATCTTTTAGCTTCTTTGGAAGCTGCTACTTGTTTTGGAGTATGGACAAACAGTCTCTGTTGAGTTGTATCATGGAAATGTTCTCCAGTTTCTTCTTGTTCGATAGGATATCTTTGAGGAACTTTGCGTATGTTGGCATCTGTGCCAGTGCTTCCACAAAAGGTATGTTGATATGCAATTTCCTCAAAGTGTCCAACACTTTAGAATTCTGCTCCTCCAACTTCTTGTTGATTAGCCGCGTTGGATATGGCACCGGTGGGTCATACGGCTGTGGTGGTTTATATGCTCTTTCCTCCTCTTGATCTGGCTTACTTGCTTGGTTAGCCTTCCTCGTTTCTTCATTACCAGGAACAACTTGTTCCAGTTCCCCTTCAGCCTCTTTGGATGTTCCTGCACGCTCAGCATCCTTGTTAGATAAAACAACTGGTTGAGTTTCCTTACCAGACCTCAAGGTGATTGCCATGACGTCGCCTTTAGGATTTGGCTCAGTATTGCTCGGCATTATCCCCTTTCCTTTTGATGTGGACGCGGCGATCTGGTGGACTTGTGTTTCCAGATTCTTGATCGATGCCTGCGTCTGTTTCATGAACTGCATCATCATTGTTTTCATATCTGGTTCGACTTCTTCCTTTTGTGGCACATGTTGCTTATAATGCTGCTGAGGTTGTCTTTGGTAATGTCCTCCTTGCTGTTGTTGATACCTCGGCTGATCTTGATACTGTGGTGGTCCTTGTTGGTCTGGTTGGCCTGTCCATCCAAAATTTGGATGGTTCCTGGTTTCCGAGTTGTAGGTGTTAGAATAACGGTTGGGCTGATTCCTCTGATTGTACCCTGCGTAGTCGCATTCAGCCCGTGTGCCTTTTCCTTGCTTAACTCCAGGACAGTTGATATTGAAATGAGCTCCTCCGCAAAAACCACAACTTTCATTGAATGGTGGTTCACTAAATGGCGGTTCATTATGAATGGACGAGACATTTATCTTTCCCAGCTGCCGAGTAAGCTGTTCTACTTGGCTTGTTAGTTTTGACACGACATCCTCGTTTCCTGTCCTTTTTCTTTCACTTCTTGACGAATGCCAGTTGTAACTCGTGCTGACCACTTTCTCTATTAGGTCATATAAAGCTTGTGGCTCTAAATCTTCTGGGTTACCATTCGCGATAGATTCGATCTGGATTTTGTAAACGTTGGTCGCGCCATTGTAAAAATTCTGCATTTGCATCCACATAGGGATACCATGATTTGGCACCCTTCTGAGCAGCTCCTTGTATCTTTCCCATGCTTCTGCCAACGACTCATCTTCGTCTTGTATGAAGCGTGACACTTCATTTCGTAGCTTGATGGCTTGTCGAGGTGGAAAATACTTCATCAGAAAAGCTCTTGCCATCTCTTCCCAACTCGTGATCGTTCCAGGCTGTAAATTTCGCAGCCATGTTTTTGCTTTATCCCTTAGTGAAAAAGGGAACAACTTTAATCTGATCACGTCATCAGAGACACCTCTGTTCGACCTGAATGTGTTGCACAAGGTGATGAATTCTTGAAGATGCCCATTAGGATCTTCAGATTGAAACCCATTAAATTGCACCGAGGCTTGGATCATTTGTATCATGGACCCTTTTACTTCGAACATGTTGTTTCCCTCGTTGGGCAATACGATACACGATGAGTGTCCCTCGGTAGTTGGCCTAGAGTAGTCTCTGATTCTCATAACAGGAGGGTTATTATTTTCTCCTTCCTCTTCTTGGTTTGGTGGAACTGGTTGTTCTGGTCCTTCCCTTCCAGCCATTCTTCTCTCTCTTTGCCTTTCTCTTTGTCTAGCACGTCGAGCTCCTGCTTTGTTTCGTCTACACGTTCTCTCTAATTCGAGATCGATAGGAAAAACAGGAGGTGCAGCTCTACGCATAAACGAAAGAATGACCTTTTTGTTCCTGCACGCCTTAACACACAGATTAAAAACACCCTGTTTTACAGAAATTTCAGCTATAAATTTTCTGCTCTCAATCCCCGGCAACGACGCCAAAAACTTGTTGTCCTCAAATGAGACTCTAGCAAGTGCACTAGATACAAGTAATAAAGTGATAAGTGAGTATCGTCTCCACAGGGATTGTGATTTAAATAAATATCGGAAATCGTTGCTAAACAGTGTGTGTTACAACAGTGTCTTCCTTTATGGTTGATTGTTTGATATTGGTTGTTTAATGACTCAGGCAGAATGATAAAACAAGGAAATAAGGTTACTTTTCAAAGATTTTAGGGAATAGAACAGGCTCGACATAACCGAACACGGTGTGCTACATCTTACAACATTCCATGAATAAAAGATAATGCCAATGAAGCCAAAGTATCAGTTTTGAAGTGAGTTTGAGTCAACTGTCGTGTGTTCTCAAACTCCTAAGATTTACTAACATCTTTAGCGTCCTAAAGATACGTTCTTTCTAGCATTAAGAACAAAACTGCATTTCTAGATGAGAAAACCCTCGACACAACCTTCTAACTTGTCAGCTTCGAAGTTGGGAGATCAATAGAGATATCGGTGAAGATGAAAGCAGTGTCCTAACATTCATCTAACACATACATACATGCTTAAGCAAGAAAGTTAAATCCTCATTGACCACAACATTGGCAAAATACTAAATATTCATAAAAACGTTGTAAAACTTACATCACCGGGCCGGCCAGGCCGTGCCCGTTCAAAATGTCTACTCACTCATATCGAGCAGTGAGCAGAAGAGGATTCTTGTTACAGCTTGAGACTCCATGAGAGCTCTCTTCTTCCTTCTATTCTACTTGTCAAAAAAAACTAAAACTAAGAAAAAATTCTGATCCCTAAACCTTCTCTGCTTTTCCTATTTAAAGGGAAAAGACAGAGACTACTCAAAATCAGTACAACTTTCGTACCCTTTTACAAACAAAGTCAACTACTTACTACAATTAAAATAAACTAAAATGATTAACTTTTAGATTAACCCTTGAACACTCAAGGGGGTGAGACTTCAAATCATCTTGCTTCTTTGGGCAATCCCATCGCCACACACTTTCACCTGCTGTCCTGCCGCTTTCCTTTCACTGCCACCAACGATCTGTCGCTGTCCGTCATTGGATAATCTGGCGTTTAACTGCTGGAAACAAGTAAGGCTCCACTCCTCATTGGCATTAGCGAAACAAGCTGTTTCCAGCGAGTTTAGCATTTTTCTTTGCTTATCTGCACAAGGACATTAATTAGCCCTTAATCCTTACAAAATGATATAAAAATACCCGAATTCCCTTATAAATTATCTGTTAAACTTAGTCAATTTCATGCCTAACAAAAATCATCCATGAAAACTTCCATTATATCTTCAATGAAGTCATTAAATATTGCTGTCATACATCGTTGAAATGTTACTGGTGCATTACATAGACCAAAAGGCATTCTCCTATATGCAAATGTTCTATAAGGGCATGTGAAGGTTGTTTTGTCTTGGTCATCCGGGTAAATGTAAATTTGAAAGAATCTGGAATAACCGTCTAGGAAAAAATAAAATGCATGACCGACTATCCTTTCGATCATTTGATCAATGAAAGGTAGAGGAAAATGATCTTTCCTAGTTGCTTTGTTTAGGTTCCTATAGTCTATACAAACCCTCCAACCGGTGCTGGTTCGTGTAGGTATCAATTCACCTTCATCATTTCTTACAACAGTTATGCCTCCTTTTTTGGGTACACAATGGATTGGACTAACCCATTCACTATCCGAGATCGGGTAAATGATTCCATTGTCTAAAAGTTTAGTAATCTCATTTTTGACTACTTCTTTCATGTTCGGATTTAAGCGTATTTGCCTATCCGCTTTAGGTGGCTTATCCTCTTCTAAGTGAATTCTATGCATTACGATACTAGGATTAATTCCTTTTAAGTCTGAAATTTGCCATCCCATACTTCCTATCCTATTTCTAACAACTTCTTTCAATTTTTCTTCTTGATCATTTGTTAATTTGTTAGAAATAATTATAGGTAGAGAATCGCCTTCGCCTAAGAAAGCGTACCTCAAATGACTGGGTAACTCCTTAAGTTCTAATTTAGGGGGTATTATGATTGAAGGCGGAACTGGTCCATCTTCTCGAATTAAAGGCTCTGGGTCCTTATCATCTAATTCCTCACCTATTATAGGTTCAATTATTTCTTCACTATGAATAACGTCATTGACACATTCCTCGACTAAATCAAGTTTCATACAAGCGAATTCCTCCATAGGGTATTTCATCGCTTTGTTCATATTAAACTCGATCTTATCTTCTCCTATCCTTAAAACTACCTTCTACTAGAGCGCGTCCCATGTTCATAAATGGTCTACCGAAAATTAAAGGGCAATTTACATCATAGGCAAAGTCTAATATAACAAAATCGGTAGGAAAAATAAATTTATCGACTTTGACTAAAACATCTTCAATTATACCATATGGTTTCTTAGTGGTTTGATTCGCTAATTGCAAAACCATATTGGTACGTTTGATATCTTCTTCTAAACCTAACTTGTTAAAAATAGACAACGACATTAAGTTTATACTTGCTCCTAAATCACAAAGACAACTTGGGAATTCAATATCTCCCAATTTACACGGAATAGTAAAACATCCGGGATCTTTGAGTTTTGTGGGCAAATTACTTGACACGATTGAACTACAGTCTTCAGTTAACGAAATGGATGAAATTCCTTCCCAACTGATTTTCTTTGAAATTAAATCCTTTAAAAACTTACCATAGTTAGGAATTTGTGTGATTGCATCCATGAACGTTAAATTGATGTGCAAATTTTTAAGTTTATCCAAAAACGTTAGAAGTTGTTTATCATAGTCCTTATTTCGGACTTTGTGCGGAAAAGGTGGTTTGGGTACAAAAGTTTTGGTACTTGTGTCAAATGGTGAAGTATTTGTGTTTAAGATATCTTCTTTGGACTTTGGTAAATCAGTTCCTGGTAATGTTGCATCTTTGGGCATTTATGGCCCTTGATAATTTTTCCCTGAACAAAGAGTGATAGCCTTTACCTGCTCTTTCAGATTTTCTTCCGTATGGCTGGGAAGACTTCCCTCTTTTCGGGATGGAATTGATTTAGCAAGTTGACCAATTTGAACCTCCAAATTATGGATGCTAGATGAGTGGTTTTTAATAAGCTGGTCGAATTTATTTTCGATCCGTTTAAAACCATCATCGTGATTACTTATTTTTCCACTGATAGCATCTATAAACTTGTCGATTTTAGAAGATAAAGTGCTAATCGTATCTCTTGACTGATTTTGATAATTAGTAGTACGATTTTGATTAGCACTTGCATTATTGTTATTGTTATCTTTCCAGTTAAAGTTAGGATGATTCCTCCATCCAGAATTATAAGTATTAGAATAAGGATTATTAGTTTGGTTTTGCCCTTGGACAAAATTCACCTGTTCGATCTCACTCATGTTTTCGTAATCCACATCCGTTTGGATTGGATTACCATTGGTATCGCGTGGTGCCATAAACTTGTCAATTTTGTGCGATAAAGCAGAAAATTGGGCTTGTAGCATCGCGACTGGATCAAGTTCAACTATACCTTTAACTGATGGTGTGGTTGAGGATGATGGTTTTGCCACCGGTATATGTCCACGTTCCGCGGGCCACATACTGCTGTTGATTGCCATTTCCTCCAAAAGTTCTCTCGATTGGGCTGATGTTTTCTTCATAAATAGCCATCCCGACATAGCATCTAATGAACCCCTAGTTGTAGGATTTAGTCCATTGTAAAATGTTTGCATTAAAAGTTCAGCGGGTAATTGGTGGTGTGGGCATAAACGTTGAAGTTCTTTAAAACGTTCCCAAGTTTCATAAAGAGTCTCATTATCATTTTGAGAAAAAGATGTTAACTCCTTTATGACTCTTGCGGTTTTTGCTAAAGGAAAATATTTTGATAAAAATGCTTGGGCTAATTGTTCCCAAGTGGCAAAAGTTGCGGCTGGCATAGAAGTTAACCATTCTTTGGCTCTATCATTCAAAGTGAAAGGAAAGAGGCGAAGTTTGATTGCTTCTGCAGTCACATCTGGGATTTTAAAAGTGTCACAAATTTCAAGGAAATTTGTTAAATGGGTGTTAGGATTTTCGTTAGGTAACCCGTAAAATGTTACATTATTTTGCAACATATTAAGCAAAGCTGGCTTAATTTCAAATTGGTTTGCAGTGATTCTGGGTCTAACGATACTATTGGTTACACCGGCCACACCTGGCCTAGCGTAATCCATAAGTGTTGGTGGGTCTGCCATTTTTTCTGGCTCGGTAAATGTTTTTACTGGAGTCTTATTTTTGTTTTTCTTGTTTTTCTTGTTCTTCCTAATGGTTTTCTCAATTTCTGGGTCTATAGGGTCTGGTACAATGCCTGAACTTCGAGAACTGCGCATGAACCTGAAATCTTGCACGAACCGAAACTACCTATAAAACAGAATTCGAAAAAAATAAATAAATTAGTAAATTAAAATTATTAAATTATAAAAATTAAAATAAGTATGTTTAAACCTAGATTCGAAATAAAACACGAAAAATCTAAAATTTTGTCAAAAATTTTGGCGTTCCCCGGCAACGGCGCCAAAAACTTGTTGAGCGATTTCCGCAAGTGCACGGTATACGCTTGTAGTAATAAAAGATATCGAACCCACAGGGAACGCTTTTTAACTAAAACTTTATTTAATTCAGTTTTAATCATGTGTTTAGGTTTAATAAAAGAAATTCGTTTAATTGATTGAATTGGTTTGGGTAAATTAGGATTAGATAAGAATATTATATCGAGTTTAGAGAACAGTTCCGTCTTGAGATTTTGATTACAAGACAGATACTTCCGTAATTGGAATAAATAGAAGGTATAAAACTTATTTTCATAAAGCAAAGAAAACAACTTCAACTTTGGAAAGACTATGGAGATGTAATAATATAGGAATTTATTCAATTAAATGGCTTTGAACCGTAGAAATCTCTCTGGATCGGAGCAGATTACTACCTTAATCAAACTAGTATTTTATGTCTGATAAGCCGCGATCAGCGATCATATCATCCATAAAAACTAAATCTGTCAAGTGTTCAACAAAGTTCTTATATGAATAAGATGGAATAGAACATTTTAATAAAAACACCAATTTATCATTTTGAAAATCGTTTTGTCAGAACAATATCAAAATAACAACAGAAAGAATGTATTGAATAAATAAGTATATCATTAATGAAATGTGAATCTTCACAAGTTAACAGAGAAGTAGAAACTTGGAGAGCATTGCAACGAAAACTTTGAGATCCGGGTTGTCAATCTTTCCCTCAAACTCCGTAGGTTTGTCAGACCCCATACGCTTCAGCCGTCAATTCTTCTCGCTGAATCTTCGGAATAGAGACTGGTCAGTCCACTACCAGAATGAAAACTTGTCTCTGATCAACCTTTGAAACTAAACTAATACTGTGTTTATAACTAATCTAATAACAACTTGTGTACATCAAGTTTGTTTACAGAAATGAAATCTAACTTTCTGACTCTTTTCTGATTCAGAAACTCAACACAATAACTCTCTTCTCTAACTTTTCTAACTTAACCAACATCTCAAATTTCTGAAATGGATCACTTATTTATAGTTGTTGAAGGGTTGCAAATGATGGGTCGTGTCCGCTGGTGAAGAGTCGCTTTTATCCAAACGAACAGACGCGTTTCTCGGATTAAAACATGTGAAATATGTGCAGAATGCTTCACTGTCGCGACTGAGATTCTGAAAATCTCAGTCGCGACAGGGGGTACAGGGGCGAGTTGAAGATTTCGTTCTTCTTCCGTGACGCCTTTCGTAAGTCGCGACTGAGATTATGAAAATCTCAGTCGCGACAGAGACTTGTCTCCCTGTCTCTCGACTGCTTCTCGTCCTCCTTGAGCGTTCTTCTGACTAATATGCATTCTTGGTATGTTTTTTAGGGTTTTCCTCCGTTTTAGCTCCATTTTAGCTCCGTTTTAGCTCCTATTTGGATTTAACCAAATAATTAAGTACCTTGCATCAAAGAAGTAAATAAAGACGTAAAAGTATTCCAAATGAATATAATTAGCACGATTTCAATGTAAATTTAACATATTTATATATGATATTTTAGGTATATTTTGGGCTTAACAATGTTGTTATATGGTGTTCAACCACAGTTGAATGCATTAAAAGTATTTGGTTGCCAGGGTCATGTACTTGATAATACTCCTTCTCGAGGGAAGTTTGGTGATAGATCTATTAAATGTGTTCACCTTGGCAGTGCAGGAAATCAGAAAGGATGGAAAATGTATGATCGGGTTAAAAAGCAACTCATTGTCTCTCGAGATGTAACTTTTGCAGAGCATATTTTCCCATTTGCTACTAATACTGCAGGGAAACATAATGAAGACATCCATTCTGTAGTTGAAGTGACCATTCCCTTAGTGCATGCAGATTGTGTAGAAGCAACACCTGCAGATGTAGAAGCTGTTGATACCGCAGATCAGAGAATTATTGTGGCTCCTGAGGCAAGGAGATCACAAAGACAAACACAACAGCCGCAGTGGTTGCATGATTTTGTGATTAATACAGTTCAAGATGAAGAGGAGTGTTCTTATGGATCTGTTTTTGAGCATAGTGCAGGTCATAAAGCCTTTTTAGTTGCTTTGATCAAAGAATAAGAACCTCAGCATTATGCAGAGGCTAAAGGGCAACCACAATGGGAAGCAGCAATGGCACAAGAAATTGAAGCTTTAGAGAAGAACAACACCTGGAAATTGACTGAATTGCCAGAAGGGAAACATGCAATAACGTCTAAGTGGTTGTTTAAGATTAAAAGAGTTGCAGATGGATCTATAGTTAGATATAAAGCACAACTTGTAGCTAGAGGATATGATCAGAGGTATGGTATTGACTACCACGATAGTTACTCCCCAGTTACAAAAGTTACCACAGTCCGAGTATTTTTTGCTGTAGTAGTTAGCAAAGGATGGACTATACAACAGATTGACATTAATAATGCATACTTGAATGGGAGCATTGATGAAGAA
Source organism: Euphorbia lathyris (assembly GCF_963576675.1). Taxonomy (NCBI): domain Eukaryota; kingdom Viridiplantae; phylum Streptophyta; class Magnoliopsida; order Malpighiales; family Euphorbiaceae; genus Euphorbia; species Euphorbia lathyris. Next base: position 44,534,454 of record NC_088919.1, on the reverse strand, counting down.
TTATACATGGAACCACCTAAAGGGTATAGTAAAGCTAAACCAGGAATGGTGTGCAAGTTAGAAAAATCCTTGTATGGCCTTAAGCAGGCAGGAAGGCAGTGGAACAAAGCTTTCACAGCAAAATTGCTTGAGTTGGGTTTTGTTAAGTCTATACACGACTATTGTTTGTTCATCAAATCTGGCACAGATCATTTTTTGGCCCTTATTGTGTATGTTGATGATGTTCTAATAACAGGAACTTCAATCAAAATGATTAATGATGTGAAGAAGGCCTTAGATGAAAGTTTTACAATCAAAGACATGGGAGAAGCAAAGTATTTTTTGGGGATCGAGGGTTGATTATTTCCCAATCCAAATATATTCGAGACTTAATTACTGATGCAGATTTGAATGACTCAGTTGCAGTGACTAGTCCTTTTTTAAGTGAGGCAGAGTTGGATACAGTTTCTGCAGAGATTCCTAATCCAGAAAAGTATCGAAGAATAGTGGGCCGACTACTCTATTTGGGGTTTACTAGGCCAGACATAGCTTTTGCAACTCAACATCTTAGTCAGTATATGAGCAAGCCTATTGAGATTCAAATGGAAGCTGCTGAACATGTGGTCAGGTATCTCAAAGGTACATTGAATAATGGTTTGTTTTATGGAGCAGGGACAGATCTGTCTCATATGCGCGCCTTTTGCGATTCAGATTGGGGAAGGTGTAAAATCACGAGGAAATCTATAACTGGATACTGCGTGTTTATTGGTGATTGTCTGGTTTCATGGAAGTCTAAGAAGCAGAATGTGGTGAACAAAAGCTCAGCTGAAGCAGAGTACAGAGCTATGTCTATAGCCTCATGTGAATTGAAATGGCTTGATTATTTGCTTGCTAAGTTCAAATTTCAGCCTAACCTTCCTATTCCGTTATACTGTGATAATCAAGCTACTATACATATAGCTGCCAATCCTGTGTTTCATGAAAAGATGAAACATGTTGAGATCGATTGTCACTTGGTGAGATCCCATATGGAAAGTGGTTTTATTCATACACCTTATGTCAATTCTTCTAATCAGTTGGCAGATTTATTCACTAAGCCACTTTCTGGAAAGCAGATGGCAGGTTCTTTGGCACAAATGAATTTCACTAATATCAGCATGGTGGGAGATGCAGAGTTTCAAGGAGATTGATGGTTTTCATTGCTGATTTTGTTTGGTTTGTGCAAGATGAAAAGTGTTTCATCTTGAGGGAGGTTGAAGGATTTAGTTGTTATTTTGTTATTTCAGTTTATTTTGTATAAGGACCCTTGTGGTTATTTGCCTTTGATTGTTATGAGCATGCACCTGGCACGTGCTTGCCAATTGCTCTTTTGTCTGTTTCCTCCTCTATATAGTGTAATCGTTGTGACTTGTTTGGTTAATAAGAATTCAATCTTCTTCCCTTCTTCAATATTTTTCTCTCAATTTATCAATATCTCTATGAATCTTTTTTTATTTCTTAAAAAGGAGAATTAATCTTTAACCAAAACTGTGATATCTATTGAGAAGATTATGTATTATCGGATAAAATAAAAGGAGGATTAATCATTGTTTTCTTTTATTTTATTGTAAATCTAAATAATTAAATTATATAAAATATTATTAATCAAAATTTGAGAAAATTAAATCCAATCCTTAATTAATTACTTTTATCATTAAAATCGGATAAAAATTGCAGCAAAAACAGAACTGAATAGAAGTCTTTTTATTTTAGTACTCTTCCCCCACTGTAAAATTCCAATCAGAACAGGTCTCTACAACATTATATATATATAATTACAGAAGAAAAATTACTGTTGATTAATTAATTAATTAATCAACAATTAAGATGTCGAAGCTTTCATTAATCCTTCTTGTAATTGCAATTATCCTGCAATTAACACATTCTGCTTTTGCTGTGAAAAAATCTTACACAGTTTACTTAGGCTCCCATAATCCTAATCAAGTTGATCTTCATTCCGTAACCCATTCTCATTATCAATTTCTCGGTTCTTTTCTCGGAAGGTAATTAATTATATATTCCGTTTGCTATTTGTTGTTACGATTTGCTTAATTAATTTTAATTTAATTTATTTGCAGCACTGATAAGGCTAGGGATGCAATTATTTACTCCTACAATAAGCATATCAATGGATTTTCTGCTCTTCTTGATGACCATGAGGCCGCGGAAATCGCAAGTAAATATTATTTATTTGTTGTATAAATTGTGTTGTCGTGTCAGGAATTAATAGTTTTAATTATGTGTTCGTGTAGAGCATCCGAGAGTTACATCGGTGTCGTTGAACCGGGGGAAGCACTTACACACAACACATTCATGGGAATTTATGTTGCTAGGGAAAAAAGGTGTTATCCACCCTAAATCCTTGTGGAGTCAAGCTAAATTTGGTCACGATGTCATCATTGCGAATCTTGACACCGGTATTATTTACTAATTAATGTATTTTTTTATCACGAGTATGGTGTACCGCTTGTATTCATTTGGATTTTTTTTTTTATTTTTATAATAGGTGTTTGGCCGGAATCGAAGAGTTTCAGCGATCAAGGATTCGGTCCCATACCCTCCAAATGGAAAGGAATATGTCAGAATAACACCGGATCTGGAGTCCGTTGCAATAGGTTATTTCGTTACCTTAATTCTCTATATTCTTTTATTTAGTTTTCTTTATGATTTTCTAGTTATTGGGTTCCGACCCTGTCGAGAATGGATGTATCTAAGGGGTCGGGAGGGAACTTGATGTAGCACCCATTAGTCGCCATAAAATTCTATTACTATTACTGGAGGAAAAGAATGAAAAATTATATTTTCGACGGAAATGTCTGACCTAAAAGCAAAAAAATCCGCCGTAGTCCGTTGCTTGCAGAAATTGTTGCAACGAGGGGATTTGACGGAATTAGACAACGGAAAATTCTGTGCTAAAAGTAAAAATATTTGTCTTATAGTTCCATTTACAAACTAGGTGATGTGGGAATTAGCGAAAAATGATAATTTTGCGTATCACAGTTTTTGTTTTGTAACAAAAAAACCCACAAATACTGATCTGCAAAAACAGGTTATTTATTTGAAATTAACCCTAAAAAATATTGTGTTTTTTTTTACTAAAATTATGTCTTTTGGTTCTAGTTCCGCCACTAGAACATTGTCCGCTCAAAAATTATGTACTTTTGGTTCTAGTTCATCCCGAGGATTAGTCAATAGTATGGTTTAAAATTTGTCTCATTCTTTACATTGTCCGCTCAAAATTACCTCGGTCTAACGATATAAAATCAATTTGATTAATCAGTTCGAGTTGAATCCTTTATCGAATCTTATTATCTTACTATATAATTAAAACTAATTTTCAGGAAGCTAATTGGAGCTAGATACTACAACAAAGGATACAATGGAATAGAAGGAGAACTAGATCCTAAGTTCAACACTCCTCGGGATCACGAGGGACACGGAACTCACACGCTATCTACTGCCGGCGGTAACTTCGTACAAGGAGCAAGTATCTTCGGAGTAGCCAATGGAACTGCTACAGGCGGCTCTCCTGGGGCCAGAGTGGCTGCTTACAAAGTCTGTTGGCCTCCGGGGAAAGGCGGAGGATGTTACGACGATGATATTCTGTCGGGATTTGAGGACGCAATTGAAGACGGTATTGATGTGATTTCGCTCTCCGTTGGTGGTCCTCCTGCTGAGTATTTCAACGATGCAATTGCAATTGGGGCATTTCATGCTGTTAAGAACAATATTGCGGTTGTTTGTTCCGCTGGAAATGATGGCCCGCGACAAGGCTCTGTCACTAATGTTGCTCCGTGGATTATTACCGTCGGAGCTAGCTCCTTGGACCGGAGCTTTCAGACGATTGTTGCTACTGGTGACGGACAGAGGTTTTACGGGAAGAGTCTTTCTAAAGCTATGCCGGAAGGTAGACTTTATCCGCTTGTTACTGGACAACAGGCCAAGGCTGCTAATGCATCTATCGGGAATGCGTAAGTAGACTTTTTCTCAACGAAATTATGCATTTTCTTTTTTATTAGTCAGGTCCGGTGAATGTGAATTTTTGTGTGTGATGCAGGGAGCTGTGCATGCCGGGATCGTTGGATTACGAGAAGGTGAAGGGGAAGATATTGGTGTGTATGAGAGGAGAAAGTGCAAGAGTTGAAAAGGGTTATGAAGCACTATTGGGTGGTGCAGTAGGGATGATTCTTTGCAACGATGAATTAAATGGCAATGATATCGTTGCGGATCCTCACCTTCTGCCTTCTGCACATATCAACTACACGGATGCCCTTGCGCTCTTTTCCTACGTCAATAACTTCATGTACGTACTTCATTCTTTTCTTAACTGCTTTATTCTGATTCCGCCACTGTATATATATACACGATGATAATTGAGGATGTAGGATGCATTCGATTTTGAGAGAAAATGAAAAAGTTAGAATTGGCTTAATTCAACTTTAGCCTTTTATACTTGTCTAGAAAAATCGTCCATATATTTTGGAAACGTCATGTATCTATCCTCTGAACTTGTTGAAAGTCAAGAATGAGATAGAGATCGTTGGAGGATATATTTGATTTTGAGAGAAAATGATTAGAATTCGTTTAATTCATCAACCTTCTATACTTGTCTAGAAAAATTGGTCCATACACTTTGGAAACGTAATACATTTACCCTCTATAACTTGTTGAATAAAGATCGTTGGAGGGTGTACTCGATTTTGAGAGAAAATGACTAGAATTCGCTTAATTCACCAGCATTTTATACTTGTCTAGAAAAGTTTGTCCAATTCTTTGTAAACGTCATATATTTACCCTCTAAACTTGTTGAAAGTCAATGATGCAGAGATAGAGATCATTAGAGGGTGTATGCGATTTTGAGAGAACGATTAGAATTCGCTTAATTCACCAACCTTTTATACTTGTTTAAAAAAAGTCTGTCCATAATATTCTTTGTAAACATCATATAAATTATGAACTTGTTGAAGAAAGTGATATAACTCATCGAAACTTTTTTAAATTGGCCTATTGGTTTCCCGAACTTGTTTATAGTGATTTATTGATCTCTAAAAACGATATGCACTTTCTCTTGTCCAATAGGATACTTATAAGTATAAGGGACACTTGACTTTTCTATTCCTGTACAAGAAACTAGAGCCGTAATAGGCCAATCACGGACATAATTGCGACGAAACTTAACCGTTGCTGATGTTTAGACCCAAAATACCTGTACCTTATAACAAATTTTCGTGGTCTGATTGATCATGTATATTTGAACATTGGCGACTTTCGTCGCATTTGAATACTAAATTTATCACAATATCCGAATAGAGCATAACCTATGTTGCACAGACACTTCTAATTAGTAGCGTTTCTATGTTTCGTGTCTGTGTCCATGTCCATTTCGTGTCTGTATCTATTTTTGTTTATAGGCTATTTTATGAAGATTATGTTTTAGAAATAACGTTTATGTGTCCGTTTAACGTAGAGGATAACTATTACATTTAAGTAATAATAACATATGTTTGTTTTGCAGTAATCCGGTAGGATATATCAATCCTCCGACAGCAGAGATCGGGAAAAACCGAGCTCCATCCATGGCGTCATTTTCCTCCGTCGGACCAAACACCATTACGCCTGAAATAATAAAGCCTGACATTACTGCCCCCGGAGTGGACATCATAGCATCATTCACAGAATCAACAAGCCCAACAGATCTACCTTTTGACAAACGCAGAGTTCCATTCAACATCATGTCCGGCACATCAATGGCTTGCCCTCACGTCGCCGGAATCGTCGGACTTCTCAAATCACTCCACCCCGACTGGAGCCCCGCCGCAATCCGATCCGCCATCACAACAACAGCAAGAACAAGAGATAACATCGGGGCTCCAATCGCCGACGCGGCGTCCATGGCAGCGACGCCGTTTAACTACGGATCTGGACATGTCAGACCAAATCGTGCAATGAATCCAGGACTGGTTTACGATTTAAATGTGAACGATTACCTGGATTTCCTCTGTGGTATCGGCTACAATCAATCGATGATTAATGTGTTCTCTGACGGTTATGAATGTTCTGAATCGGCGAGTGTTGATGATTTCAATTATCCTTCGATTTCTGTGCCTGAACTGTCCGGGACGGTGACTCTTAGTCGGAGATTGAAGAATGTGGGGGCGCCGGGGAAGTATGTGGTTCGGATTAAAGAACCTTATGGAATTTCAGTTAAAGTTGAGCCGAGAGTTCTGAGATTTGATAAGATCGGAGAAGAGAAGATGTTTAAGGTGACGATTGAAGCGAAATGGGGCGGAGCCGCCGCTAAAGATTATGAATTTGGGGGAATAACATGGAGCGATGGATTCCATTATGTTCGAAGTCCGATTGCAGTAAAGTCATCTGGACCGTCGTATCATGATTAGCTATTAAATGTTAATTTTAGTAATATGATTAAAAGTTTAGGGGTTATTTTTATTATTATTTTTCTTCTTTTTGTTTTGATATATTGAGAAACTATAGTGTAGCTAGCTAGCTAGCCGGATTACTTAATTTTTTTTTGCAAACTTAAAGTTAAATTTATGCTTAAATTCATAGGCTTTCGTTAAAAGTTGAACTCAGAACCTCCCGCTTACTAAACATATGCTCTAACCAACTGAATTACGAAAGCATAGGTTATTGTTAATCATTTGATAAATACAAGTGTTATTTGTAAATTCAGAGAATCCACTAATGTTTGATAATTAGATGAAATATGTTAATCTTTGTTTTGAAACGATATAGTGTTCGTTGTCGAATCAAATAGTAGGTTTACTCCCACAACCTACGCATTTCTCTTTCTTATCATTATTGAAAAGAAAAACTAAGAACAGATATAAATACTTTCATTTTGAAAGTTAATGGAGTTTTATATGCTTTCATTGAGAGTCGAACTCAAGACCTCCCGCTTACTAAACGGGTGCTCTAACCAACTGAGCTATGAAAGCACATGTTATTGTTAACAAATTGAAAAATACAATAAATTCAAAGGATCCTTTGGATTTCGTATACTTATGGGTCAAGTTTGACTATATCTTGATCTAGATTTCGTTTTGCCCCATTTTTGAACTAGATTTTCAAACCCGGTTCATTTATGGACTGGATTTTTTTTAACCTGACCCGTTTCCGAAGTGGACCCTTAGACTGGTATGAGCTGAAATGGATTGGACTCAATTTTGTAATGGGCCTTGATCCAATAAAAATAACATGAACGATAGTCACTTAAAAACAAATCATGTATGTGTCTAGATTGAACGTGGACCTCGACCCTACTTTCTGTGGACACCGAGTTGCCTTCGGATTTAAAGCAATGAAGAAAAAGCCTCCGACATTAAAGTGAGAGCCTACGGGCTTGATAAATCTGTTATTTTCCTGTAAATTAAATCAAGAAAGTGAGTTAGATTCGTTTCTAAATATATAAAAAGCATGATATTTAATAAAGTTTTATAATTTTTCTCTCTTTTTATCAACTGTCGTTTATTTTTCTTTTAGAATAGTTCTGTAATTATATGTATAAATACGTATTAATGATACCTGCTAATAACTCGCAAATTACATGAAAGAATATTAATTATTAGATAAACACTGTTTATATAAACAGTGTAAACAATAAGAATAGTATATATGTAATAATAATAATACTTATACATGAACAAAAATAATTAGTAAATGTATAAAAATAGTAACAATGACATATATATATATATATATATATATATAGAGGAAAAATAATTAGAAAATGTATAAAACTAGAAATAATAATATTTATATATTGATGAGTAATATTGGTCAAAGCCCATAAAGCCCACCACATTCACTATAAATACCCTCGAGAAAGAGAATGTAAAAGGATCTCTCTCTGGCTCTTACCTCTTTACTTTATACTTCTAGTAATTTTAGCATCAGATCAGAGTGTACACAGGGGACCACATAGACGCAGGTCCGACGACCGGAATGGCGGCTATCCCATCTCAAGTACCCAATCAACTATAAGAATCAACTTTCTTATCAATTGGTGCAGTGAACGTGGATAGAAATAACGCAGTCAGATCGTCGATAATCTGAACACGTGGGAAGAAATCAATAGTTTCAAGAGTTCTCATCAAAATCGTAATTTTTATTCGGGAGAGCCTCTTTACCGTCTTTATTTCACACAAATCAATTAGCAACGGGAGGAGGAAGATAGTTTGATGTTGCAACTATGGTTAGATGACATCGATGAGACAACATAAGCATATAAAGCAGACACAAACAACAAAAATGAAAGCCAATATACATTTCCACCTATCTAACTTGTATTAAATGCATATAGCCACAAGTCATCTGGCTTCACCTTACACATATTCAAGAGAATCTAGATAGAAATGCATAGTTCTGATAAATGACTTTCAGATACAAGTCATTTAGGGCCTTTATAGGGAGGACTTCTGATGAGGAATGTGGGTCAAAGCTTACCACATTCATTATAAATATGCCGGAAGATAAAATGATGTATCTCTTTCTTTGTGGCTCTTCTCCCTCTACTCTTATACTCCTACAGGAGTCCTACTAATTTTACCATCGAAGTGTACACAATGGTCACTCCCGACGCAGGTCCGATGACTGAAATGACAGCTAACCCATCTTGGTACCCGATCAACTCTAAGAATCCACTTTCTCATCATATATATATGAGTAAAAAATAATTAGTAAATGTAAAAAATAGGAAAATAATAACAGTCGTGTATATGAGTAAAAATACATAATAACACAAAAAATAATTAGTATAACAATACGAAAATAATCGATCACATCTATATAATATTGATGTGAGAGTAACCAGAAAATAGTACAGAAATAGATGATAATCCAAAAAAAAGCATTATATATTATGTGTTTTAACAAATTAGCATTCTGACTGTATATACAGATAGATTGAGTCAAAAAATTCAGAATGTAACTGATTAATCTTCGAAAACATAACGTTCATAATAATTTCTATTTTAAACGAAGACATACAGATTTAAGAATCGAAAAATTCCACTGCACAAAAATGAGTATCTACACCACCTTTTATTTGTTTTTCCATTTCTATCCCTTTGTTTATGAATTAGTTAGTTTGTGTGTTATATTTTTATGTAATCTTAGTTCCTATAGCTTTAAGGGTATATATATCCCTTTATGAATGGTAAAAATCAATCTTTTATTCAAATCAAACACTGACACTCTTATGAAGGTTAGGGTTCATCCTTTTTTTTTATCAATTTGGGAGTTTTTTTAACACTTTTAGTTTGAAAATATTCTTTATTGGTTTTGAGTCATAACTTTTAAGAATTTTTTAGGAAACTAAATGGAGAAGAAAACGAGGTTTTTTACTGTTCCAAGAAGATCAAATTGTTCCTTGCAGAAATAAATTGGTAAAATATTGCTTACTTTATTAGATAGTAATAAATGCTATTTATACACAGTTGAAGACTAATCTATAACAAATTACAACTGAAATCCTAAATACACGGGAATCAAGTGTAAGTGGGTGTAGGTGAGCTTACATTCAATAAATATCTTAACACCCTCCTCTCAAGATGGAGGCCATGATGAAACGAGTCCCATCTTGGATAAAAAAAAATATTAAGATGAGGAGCTGACAACGGTTTGGTGAAAATATCGGTTAGTTGAAGTTTGGTGGAAATATGTGGAGTGGATAAAAAACCCATGGTGATATGATCGCGAACAATGTGACAATCAATGTCCAAATGTTTTGTTCGTTCGTGAGAAACAGGGTTAGAGGCAATGTGAGTGGAATTTGGAAAACTTGTAATAAGTAAGAAATCCATTTGATTTCACAACAAGTACTAGCCATACTCCAATATTCGGCTTCAGTAGAAGACCGACTGACAGTAGGTTGTTTCTTGGCTTTCCAGGAAATAAGCGAATTCCCTAGGAAGATGCAATATCCGCTAACAGAGCGTCTAGTCTCACGGCATCGGCCCCAATCAGCATCACAGTACCCTGTTAGTCGTAAATTATTTTTAGAGCTGTAAAATAAACCATAAGTTAGAGTATTTTTAAGATACTTCATAAGATGGAGGGATGCATCCATATGATGAGAGCACGGAGTGTGCATAAACTGACTTAGTTATTGGACTGCAAATCCAATATCTGGACGGGTAAAATTAAGATAAAGGAGACGACCTATAAGCCGGCGATATTCGTCGGGTTTTAGATAAATAGATCCAACCGAAGGATCTAAATTAATATCAGGTCGCATGGGACAAGGGGTAGTCGAAGATTGTTCAAGACCAGCGTCTAGAATCAAATCAGAAATATATTTACGTTGTGACAAAAAAATGCTATATGTAGTTCTTGATATTTCAATACCAAGAAAATATTTAGCTGGACCTAAATCTTTAACGGTAAAAAGAGTATGAAGGTGCTTTTTAACATCATTAATAGTAATTTCAGAATTGCCCGTGATAAGGACATCATCAACGTAGACAATAAGAACAAGAAATATATCTGTGGTAGTATATGTGAAAAGACAATGATCTGAAGCTGCTTGAATGAAACCAAAAGCAAGTGTTTGAGAGGTAAATTCCTTGTTCCATTATCGGTCGGCTTGCTTAAGGCCGTATAAGGATTTTTTTAGTTTGCATACTTGACCAGGAATAGCCTTAGTGTACCCTTGTGGTGGAGTTAAGTAAATGTCCTCATCAACAAACCCGTGAAGGTAAGCATTATTAATATCCATTTGATGAATGGGCCAAGACTTAGCGGTGGCAATAGTGAACAGTAAACGAAATGTAACCACTTAAGCTATAGGAGAGAAACTCTCAACATAATCAATTCCGTGAATTTGATTATAACCTCGAGCTACAAGCCGAGCCTTGTACCTGTCAACTGACCCATCGGGATTACGTTTGATACGGAAAACCCATTTGGTAGAAATATGTTTTTTCCTTTTGGGAGGGAAACAATTTCCCATGTATCATTAGCCTCAAGTGCTTGTAACTCAGTGTCCATGGTTAGTTGCCATTGGGGTTCCTGACTAGCTTGTAAAAATGTCTCGGGTTCCTTGGTTATGTCAAGTGTGGTGAGAAATGCGTTATGCAATTGGTTAAAACTGGGTAATTATGGAAGAGAAATGGGAGAAGGGAAATACAAAGAAGGATTAAAAGAACTATGTGCTACAAAATCATGTAGCCATTGTGGTGGTTTAACATTTCTACCACTCCTAGTTTGACATATAGTCAGAGCCTGTAAAGTGACAATAGGTGGAACCAATGGTATAATAGGTGAAGGTGCAGATGATGAAACATCTAGGGAAGAAGATTTGCTAGGAGATAAAATGAGATTTGAAGGTTGAGATAATGTAGGAGAAAGTGGTATAATAGGAGAAGTTGGATTCGTTATATTGGGACATAAAGTAGTGGAGGGAGATGCTACAGGAAGTGTAGAACTAATGTGTGGTTGATCATTTTGATTAGTTTGATTAGTGGGCACTGTAGATGTAAGTGGGAAGCTTGGTAATGAGGTAGATTCATGTGATGTGGAAGGAGAGGGTGAATGGAAGGAAATATTGTTATCATTTTGTGGGTTGATTGGGAGAGGTATGGGTTGTGAGGAATTAGTTAAAATATTTGGATTATGAGGAAATTGAGTATGAGAAGATGATATATGGTCAAACAGAAAAATATCCTCACAAAATATAACGTCACGTGTTATACAAACTTGACCACTTTGTGTATCATACACTTTGTAGGCTTTGTGATCAATGGCATATCCACAAAAATACCATTAAGAGCACAGGGATCTAACTTATCACGTGTAGGATATAAGTTATAAAAATAACATTTACATCCAAAAACCTTCAAAAATTTATAATCAGGTATCTTAGAATATAATAATTGGTAAGGAGTTTCCAATTTAAGATTTTGGCGGGTAGAATGTTAATTAAAAAAGTAGTTGTTAATAAGGCTTCTCCCCAAAAGGTTTTTGGTAATTTTGCTTGAAATAAGAGTGCTCTTGTAATCTCTAATAAATGTTTGTGTTTCCTCTCAACAATCCCATTTTGTTGAGGGGGTATAAACACAAGATTTTTGATGGAGAATTCCATGATCAGACCGTATGTTTTGAACTTTGGTTGAAAACTGAGTTTCAACCATATTTATGAATTTTTTTAAGGCATATAGTATTTGAGTTTTATTTAGTAACAAAATTGTCCATGTAGTACGTGTGTAATCGTCTACAATGGTAAGGAAGTATTTAGCACCGCTAAGTGAAGTAAGTTTATACGGTCCCCAACCGTCGACATGTATCAATTGAAATTTATGTGTAGTAGTTATACTTTTAGAAGTAAAAGGGAGTCTGTGTTGTTTGGCCATAGAACAAACATCACAAGTAATTTTATTAAATCTACCATTTACAATAGGTATATGTTGCATTGCAGATGCAGATGCATGTCCAAGGCGGAGGTGCCATATAGGATCAACTACATGATCGTTTACAGAATTACTGGAATGTAAAGAGGTAGTAAAATGTGCAGAAATATCAGTATCCCTACTACATTGAGCTAAGATATGTGGCATAAAGGAAGATGAGTTTAGTTCATAAAGTCCTTCATGATAAAATCCCACAGCAACAAGTTTATTAGAGGGATGGGCCTGCAGTAAACAGATATTAGGAAGAAACCTAACAACAAATTGAGAATCATGGATCAATGTTCCAACAGATAGTAGATTATGTTGAAAAGTGGGAACATGAAGGACATTATGTATAAGCAAATCAAGTCCTAATAGAACAGAACCCATATGTTTAACCAATTTATTACTCCCATCAAGTAAGTGAACTTTATGATTAGGTGATACTGATTTATAAAAGTGAAACAAATTAAGATCACCACACATATGTGATGTTGCACCTGTGTCTATTATCCAAATATTAGGATGTATAGCATGTTTAGCATCTGTATTAAAACAATTATTTATTAATTGAGAGGAAGGAAGAGAGTTAATGTTGGGGTTTAGTGTCCTATAGACAATTGTTCTAGGATATGAACTAAATATAAATGAAGTGTTATTTATGTCTTTTGTTTTAATAAGATATGGTTTCATAACTATATAAAGGCAACCTCTTTTTAAGAACTAAATAAATCTAATAAAAGGAAATCCCTAAGTTTGTTTAAAGTGATTATAAAGTGTTCATACAAGCATGAAGTGAGACGAAACTTTATAATAAACTAATAAACTTAAAACCACCCCAAGTCAAGTAATATGTTTAGAAAAGGATTGACATATCACTGTTGAGACTTGCATGTAACAATGTCTTCTGTCAAGACAAAGAGCTGATCTCACAAGCTTCAGATATACAGATAATCTGGACAGTTGCATGGATCCAATGAAAGGGAGTTCATTAGGATTGGGGACCCGACTTGAGATAACAGGATGGGTAGATTTATCCTTGTCACCTGTTCATCTCATTGGTATTAATAGATATAAGTAATCCTAAGACTCAAAGGAATGTTAATTAGTGATTCTGGATTACGGAATGTGATACTTTGATCCTGTTGTAACACGATCCATAACAGAGATGACTCTAGGGTGTGAACGGCAGACGTTGGGTAGCACATGAAGTAATTGTAGGATATTTATACATTGGATTGAGCATTTGTCACTCCCGATAAATGGGAGATACGTCCAAGGATCGCTTGTGGAAGACTTGACTCTAAATCCTTGCAAGGTGATAGCTTAAGACTTGAAATACAGATTTCACTTAACCTATCTAATTGGAGTTGACTCGGCCTGTACAAGTAAAACGAACGTCTCACTATATGTGACTTGACATTATCCATAGTCATAAGATTCAGTTGAAGGATGTAGTTGCTAAAGGGTCGAATTATACTATAACTAATACGGAAAGGTCAACGACAGAATCAACTTGTCTTCTTATAGCTCTGGGGGAATGTTTCGGATTTGCTAATCACATTTCGCGCACTCATTCCGTTATGCAAAGATTAAATATAATTCTGAGAAAATTAATTTAATAGTTGCATACGGCTAGAAGCAATAAGAACTTAATGGGTCACATATAAGACTTGGAGACCAAAAGAGAAACAGATGTTAATTAATTGATGGAAGCCCAACTGAGTCCACTAAGGCCCAGTAAGTGAGGGGGCGATTTTATGTATATAAAATACATAAATAATTAATTTGATTTTTAACAATTCTAATTAGATTATGATTGTGAATTAAATTAATTAAAGGATAAATAAGTTAGGAGGTTTAATGAGATTAAAATTGCTTCTAGTATTATCCTGTCAGGTTATTATTATTATCTTTATATTTAGATATAATTATAGATAATAACTAATAAGAATTTTATTCCGAATTAAATTCTTATTCAGTAACCTAATTCTATCTAACTAGGGTTTAGATACAAGAGAGCATATATACCCCCCTTACATGAGAATTTCGGCCAACCCTAGTCTACCGAAGAGAGAGAATTTCGACCCCCTAGTTGAGGACGATATTATTCACCGCTTCCTTACGATTTGATCGATTTTCATCTCTTTCTTTTATTCCTTGATCTTGTGTTGATTAATTAGAGGCAATCTATTCTTGATTGCTTTTACACGGTTGAGTTCTAACTTGTTTTGAATTGTATTTTTGTCTTGTGCTCGGGAACTCGAAGTAAGAGTTGTGGGCACTTCGATTGCAACGGTAGATAGAACTTCTAAAAGGTATTTCCTTCTATCCCTCTTTATATGAAATAACGATTAACGGATCTTGGGTTAATGGAAAAAGGTTAAAATTTTTATATTTCCGCTGTCAAACGTTTGCCTATTTTCCTTCAGTTAATACCTACATAACCAGAAAATCCAGAGAAAGAATGAGATTGATTTCCTTCATCAGCATACTCTATTGATCCCTTTCCCTTCATAACTTTCTGAATCTCTTTCTGAACATACTCAGCAAATCCAGGAGGGAGATTAGTATAAGTTCCTTCATCAAAATTATCCATTGGAGTTTCAAGTTGAGTAGAAACAACATTTGCCTTAGCTTTGTTATGTTTAGATTTCTTCTTAAACTCCTGAAACCATTCAGGATAGCCGTGTAATTTAAAACAGGATTCCTTTTCGTGTCTTGGTTTATTATAATGAAAGCAGAAACAATCAGATTTGTTTCCTGAGTCACGTTTCTTCCTTCTATCATTACTATTTGGATTAGGAGTAGAAATATGTACTGCAATTTCAAGACTAGAAGTTTCAGAATGAACTTCCCGCTTTTTTTCCACATTCTGAACCATGGAATAAGCCTTCTGAATATTTGGTAAAGGATCCATCAAAAGCATCCGGTGCTTGACATGAGCATATTCATCCTTTAATCCCATCAGAAACTGAACTAATTGATCAGCATTATGAGAATTATATGTTTTCTTTGCAACAAGACATTAACACATTTGTGAAGCCTCACAAGTGCATATAGCAGCAGGACACAGATATGCAAGCTCATCCCAGATTCGTTTCAATTTTGTAAAATAAATTGCCACATACAAGTTACCTTGTTTGAAATCACGTATCTCTCTTTTGAGTTGATATAGAAGTAGTCCGTTTGATGCACCGAATCTCTACTCCAACTCTTTCCAAAGTTCTCTAGCTGAAGTTGTAAAGATGAATGCCTCAACCAGACACATGCAATGGAGTTCAGAATCCACAAAATCACCATAGAGTCAACTCGTTTCTAGTGTGAATACATTAGTGAGCCTTGAGTATGGCTAAAAGTATGGCTCTGCTGAAAATCATCACATAATATGTAGTTCAACTTTTCCTTAGTTGATAAGGCTAAAAGTATGGCTCTGCTGCAAGAAACGTAGTTATTTCCGTCCAACAGAACAGTAACTAGGCTTACTCCAGGATTATCGGCCGTAGTAAGCTGTAACTAGAAGGATATCATGTTATCAGTACGAAGAGAAGAAAAATCAATAGGAGGAACCTGATTAAGAAGTGGAGAAGCCTGATCATTACTACGACTGTTATGCTTCATCTTCTACGAGAGAGTTGGAGGCCGATTCGATGGAATCGGTAAAAGTTGAGCCGAAATCGGTCCTTCCACCGGTGATTTTCCAGCAACCGATCTAACAGGTGAAGAAGGTGAAGAATCTGATGAAACCTCTTCATCCTCAAAGCTAACTCGAACAAAACCAGCAAGATCCGCCATTGTTGAGAAGTGCAGGAGAGAAAAAAATTCAGAGAAGGGAGATAGTTATCTAGGTTAGGAAAGAGTAAAGCAAGTATAGGGAAAAGAGGATGATGATTCGAAAACTTTTATTGAGTCTTATGCTCTGATACCATGCAGAAATAAATTGGTTAAAAATTATAGTTTACTTTATTAGATAGTAATAAATGCTATTTATACATAGTTGAAGACTAATCTATAACAAATTACAATTGAAATCCTAAATACACGGGAATCAAGTGTAAGTGGGTGTAGGTGAGCTTACATTCAATAAATATCTTAACATTCCTCTTAAAGAGTCATCATTAATCTCCCCTCCATTACAAAAAAGACTTGCTATAAGGCAGAAAGGATGGTCGATATAGTGATATATGAGCTTATCTTGTTTAACTTTTAGGGATAAATTGTTTTACAGAGAGAAAATAGAAATGAATGAGAGAATGAGAAGATTAGGGATGGAAAAGAAATATAAAATTATCTAGACAATTTAAGTGAGTCTCACATTTAAATTATAGACTTGGTCAAACCATGTCACATCATATTTTTTTATAGTTAACTTACTGTAGTAGGTCATAAGTAGACTTGGCAATCATCATGTTCGTATCGTGTCATTTTTCGTTTTCCTGTTAAAAAGAGTAAAACTCAAACCTTATCAAAAAACTTTCGTGTCACAATCGGTTAACTTGTTCATGTTAGTGTCGATTTCGTGTCGTGTTTTCGGGTTACATGTAATTTTGTTATACATATATATTAATGATAACTTTTAAAAATATAAAAAGATATACTATTTTTAAATATTTTATGTCATTTTTAGATTAGTATATTGACATTAACCATCGAAAAGTCTGTTAATATCATATTAGGGAGTCATATAATGCGTTTCTAACAATTTAGGAGGTTCGAATCATATTTGTAAGTAATAATTATAATTTTATTATCTTTATTGGTAAAGCAACATATAAAAACACAAGAGAATATAATAATAATTTCAAATATTCATGTCATTTCATTTTCGGGTTAGCATATCAATCATAATCCAACCCAACAATTTCTGTGTTAGTTTTGTGTCAATCCAAAAATAACACATTACCTACTAAACTAAATCCAAGCACTAAAATTATATGTTGTGTGTACTTTTGGCACCTCTAGTCATAAGTACCACTCTTTCCGCCCATTCTAAATTTGAGTATGTTTTTTTTTTTTTACAAAAGTGAAATCTAGGTGATGTCTTCAATATTGAATACTAGCTGCTTTCTGATAACATGAATCACAACAAACAGTCGGGAAGGGATTAAAATCCAACGTCCCCTCTCCGATGTTTAAGTCAGAAGTGTTCTTAAGAGAAGAATTAACTTAAATGCAGCTATGAAGTGAGTAAAAGATAATGTAGCTGATGCACAATTATCAAGGCTATTTATAGATAATATATATGTGTCCATTCTTGATTGGCAGTTGTGAATACAGGATTGCTCGATTGGGGGGAGGGAGTGATTTTACACGTGGTGTGTAAATTTTTTTTTTTTTAAATCGATGTCTAATAGAAAAAAAAATCGGATTTAGAAAGGACCTATTAGGTGAAAAAATTAGAAATTTAGATTTAATAAAGATCTAACATGCCAAAAAAAATTAGAAATTGGATTTAACATGGCCTAACAGACCAAAAAAATTAGAAATTTAGACTTAGAAAAAAATTGAAACTTTGGATTTAGAGAGACTTAACGGGACCTAGGCCAATTTTGGGCTACTAATATAGCATCCGAACTAAATTTCTTGGAAACAGGGGGGCCGGAATCACCCAAACTTAAATTTTGTAGAGATAATGGGTCCGAAACTACTCATGGTCATGGTGGTCTCCATCCATGCTGATTGGTTCGATTAAACATCTTTTTACAAGTAGACCCCGAATTTTAACTTCTTTATTTTTTCGGACCTAAACACATAAAAAAATCAGTGTTTGGTTAATTTTAAAGCATCGTTTGAAAACTTTAAAAAAATATTTTATATTTATTTAATCTTGATAAAATTATTATTTCCATTTTTATATATAGATTTAAAACATATATTTATTAAATTTTTTATATTTGACTATAATAGCTGATCAAAAGTTTATCAAATACTACTTATTTATCAATTAAAATCTAACAACAACGCACAACAAATATGCGTAATGTATAGCTGAACCAAATAATCTCTTAATTCTTAACGGTTTAACATTATTAGAAGAGAACATGGGAAAATATAAAAATTCACTTCTAGGGGTGAAAATTTGTAGGAAATTGATTAGCCTGAGGCCAGTAAGAGTCTTGATGGATAGACGAACGATATAAATTCTATCCGCTTATCAGTTTGATACGGTTTAGTTGAGTCCAAAAATTCAATGATCCAATCTAATAAGAATTATAACTCAATTAAGATTAATGGTTGAATTATTAACTGATTAATAACATAGATTTTCTTATAATAGATAAAAGAAATTTGATTTTTTTTTTTTTTTTTTGATAAACTGTGACAAAAATTTGATGTTAGTGAAATATATAATTTTTAATAATATTATTCAAATTGGTGATATACTAGAGAAATCATATAATTTATTTAAAAACAATAATGTATGCATATGAAAAATTTCAAAATAATAGCTAACTAATTTTAATGGAAAATCCATCGAAAATAAAGATTTCAAAGTTATATGAATTATTTGTAAAAAGAGCAAAATGGAATACCTACAACTTTAATAGTAGGGTTAAGGTGCAAAAATACCCCTAACGTTTTGGGTCAGGAGCAATTTTACCCCTAATGTCTAAAATGGTGCAATTTTACCCCTAACGTTTGTAGCCAAGAGCAATTTTACCCCCTAACGTTGGTAATTTTGGTCAATTTCAGATACTATTATAAAACACATATATTTTTATTCATTATTTTGCACCAATTGCATATCAATTCATCCTAAAAAAAGAATTTCATGTTTTTTTGTAGTTTAATAATAGAATTGGAGATTAATATTTACAAATTCGGTGAATTTTTTGATTTTTTTTGTCTAATTCATACAAAAGACATTATATTTTTTTTATTTTTTTTCACATCCCAGCATATGTTTATGATTTGTTACTGATAAAATGACGCATATGTGAAGTGTAGATGATAAGATTCATGACCGAGAAGACATTTTGATGAATTATTTCTAAAATTGATCCAATTTATCAACGTTAGGGGTAAAATTGCTCTTGGCTACAAACATTAAGGGTAAAATTGCACCATTTTAGACGTTAGGGGTAAAATTGCTCCAGACCCAAAACGTTAGGGATATTTTTACACCTTAACCTTTAATAGTATTATTACAAATGTCCTTTTTTTTAATAACTTCAAAAATTATAATTACTGTTTTATTATCAAAATTGCTTATATACAGTAATGGACCGAATATTAGGATCCAATTGTTAATGGAACGATTCTTATAAGGAGTAATGTTGTTCAAGTAAATTTAGAACACAATAACATATGCTTTACATTTTTTTTTAATGATTGGAGCAATTAACCAATTTAAAGTTGTTCAAGTACCTTCTAGATTATCCATCTTTCCATTAAAATCTATTGTATATATCCACACTCAAATTCAACATCTCATTCAAGAGTTTTACTACTTAGAATTGGAATTGTAGATGGGGCGAGCATTCCTATCTCAATCCGCCTTGTCAGGGACAGAGAATCTCTGATTAAAATTCCCACATGACAGGGATGAGGATTCTCTTATCCTCTACAAGATGGAACATGATGAGAATAGGGATTAGGACGAGGATATGTATTCCTACCCGTCCTCAAAATGCCCTCACGGGGATCTCTGCGAATTCTCCAATTAATTCATTTTTTAACATTTATTTTTTATATTTTATACTATTTTTTTATGATTCTTTTTAGAATTATTAGGTTAAGTTAATTTTATTATTTGTTTCCCCAATTCAAATCAAACTCATTTTATTCTTTATCGTTATACTAAGCTAAATGTAAAAAAAAAAATAAGAATAAATAAATACATATATATTTTATATAAAAAAAAAGAATGAAATGGGGAAAGGAGATTTCCGCAAGAACGGAGATTCCCCACGCACTAGATACGATGACAAAATTATCTATGTTTAGATTTTGGAGATGAGAATGCAAAATCCCCAATAAATCAGGGAGCATAATGTAATTTCTGTCCAATCTTATTTACATCTCTATCAAAACTATTGGTAAAGTCTGCATTAAATTAAGGTAAAAAAACATTTTGATATTCTTGATGTTTCATTTTTTTTTTATTTATCTTGACCTTTTATTTGGTTTAGATGCATTAAGCTCTAATATTTTATTGATCATATTTGGATTTTATTTTTTACATACCTAATTTGAAAATAGTTTTTAATATATAATATAACTATAAAAAAAATATAAAAATTAAATTTTAAACTCTAAAAAAACATAATATTTTTTTCAAGTGTAGATAATAATAGGTCTATCCACTCTTAAAATCAGAACAAACCATAGACTTCAATAAAAATTTACAAATTACCAAATTAATAATATTAAACATAAATAAAATAAAATATTTTAACCAAATTAAATATTTACTACTAACTAATTCAATAATTAAAAACTTAATACAACCAGTTAAATAAAGGGCGTCGACATGGTTTTTACCTTAAATAATAGAGAAGTTCATTACATAAAAAGAGATTCGGTGAATGAGGAAGTGACAGCAAGGACAGAAAGTCATACATACAAAGACGTTGTTGCTTCGCTGGATCAAACTTCTCTCTTCTTCTCCCTTTCAATTTCTAATTCCTAATTCCTAAATTCTACTTTCTTCATCTTTCCCGAATCAAATTCAATCTCTTCATTATTAATACTTCCAATTCTCTTGGATTCGATTCCTTCTTTTCAATCAACCCTATTTCTTCCCCAATTCCTCCTATTTATCCACTTTTTAGCTTTCCCCTTTATCCCTCCAAGATCTGATCAAACCACTTCAAGATATGTCTTACGCCTACCTCTTCAAGTACATCATCATCGGCGATACTGGTAATTTCCCCCCTTTTTCCAATCCCTTCTTTCCCTTAATTTCTTTCTGATCGGTTAATTCAATTTTGCAGGAGTTGGAAAATCGTGTCTTCTTCTCCAATTCACTGATAAGAGGTTTCAGCCTGTCCATGACTTGACCATAGGTGTTGAATTTGGGGCTCGAATGATTACTATTGATAATAAACCTATCAAACTCCAAATTTGGGACACGGTGGGTTACTTTTTCTTTTTGTCGAACCTATCAATTGAATATTGAAATTTGCTGCTTTTTAATGTTTACTTATCATGTTATGATTTCGGTTTCGATTTCTTCAGGCGGGTCAAGAGTCCTTCAGATCTATTACTAGGTCATATTATAGAGGGGCTGCTGGTGCTTTGCTTGTCTATGACATTACCAGGTAACTGACCATGTTTCACCTCTAAATTCTTGTGTTCAATTTGCTGCTTTAGAATCACTAGCTACACAATGTATAGGTGATTGTTTTATGCTATTCTGTAGACTATGGCTGTTCTGTTGTCATGTATATATTCTCAGAGTTCTGATAATTGTTGTAAATGGCTTTAGCTGCTTGTTGGCTACTTGTGCTCATTCGTGAAAGTTAACAATGCATTTTTTTAGGAATGTCTGTTTGAGTTTTAACTGTGAATTTATTGATAGATAAAATTGGCTCAATTTAAGCTTGTTTGGGCATGTTAGCCACAAAAAAGCAGGATTCTACTTGTTTTACTCAACTCGTTTGCTAAATGAGCTTGATATCCAGATATAGGATCCATTTATTAAATGAGCTGAGTGTAAGGGAGAGGCAATTGGCCCGTAAGCTAATTGGTCCAAGCATAGACACAACTCCAAGGATGCTTCAGCAAGGAGTATTGAATGAAACATAGGAATGGTTGCTTCTCCCAGACCCCAAGTTGGTGTAAGCCCTACTATAGAGGACAGAGACTCCTCAGCGTAGGATCTCCGTTACCCTTGGGCTAGTGAATCAACACTAGGCTTAAGTGATCCACCCTAGTCCATTGAGGAATAGGAGTGGGCATCCGGCCTTGGGAAATAGAGGTGGATGTCTCCACAGGAAAGGAGCCCTATGGACACTATGGGTGATGGCCCATAGTGCGCCCTCCTATGAGGGTCGAGGTATGATACACAGGGGATTCTTGCGGGACACTATTCGGAAATGGCTATCAAGTATTGGTTTAGGTTGGGGCATACTTTTGGAAGTAGGAATTGGCAGAATGCTTATAGGGGAGAAAATCCCCTTTGTATCAGTTGGCTGGGCATAGGCTTGGCGAAGTCTTGGTGCCACACGGTGATTTTGGCATAGTCTAAGTTTGTCCTCTGAGCCTGAACTAGTCAAAGTTTCGATTGGCTCAATTCATTTACAGTTGTAGTTCAGGTTCCATTATCTGAAAATGATGCTACATGACTCTTTTGTCAACTAAATTAAACTAACTAATATTTTGAATCTGCTTAGACATCAAATGTTTTTCATACGGGATGCCTCCTTTTAACTAGGTAATATAGATATAGCACTTGTAACAATAATTCTGATGTCATGAAACTTTTAGAGAAGAGAAAAACCTGCTGCCATTATGTAGTACTTACTATGGACGTTTCATTGTTTTAACTTTACAGAAGAGAAACTTTCAATCACTTGGCTAGCTGGCTAGAAGATGCTAGGCAGCATGCAAATGCAAACATGACAATTATGCTCATTGGTAATAAGTGCGATCTTGCTCATAGAAGGGCCGTGAGCACAGAGGAAGGGGAACAATTTGCCAAGGAGCATGGTTTAATCTTCATGGAAGCATCAGCAAAAACTGCACAGAATGTCGAAGAGGTGAAGTAACATAGTCCTTGCTGGATTTGATGAGAAAAATAATCCCTTCTAACTAATTTTTCAGATTTTCTAAGAGCAAAATTCTATGTGCAGGCATTTATAAAAACAGCTGCAACAATATATAAGAAGATTCAGGATGGAGTTTTCGATGTATCTAACGAGGTTAGTTTCTTTCTTAAATATGGTCACCTGACATATCATTTGAATAAAATTGGTGTTTACCAATTATGAATTTTGAAGGTTAACTTTCCATGAGAGGCTACCTAAAAGAAATAAACCGATAGGTGGTGATAGAGATACTAATTTTGTTGCCTTGGACATTGCACTTCATGATTTTATTTTTATTTTTCTGAAAAAGAATCAAAGGTCCAAGCATACTTTAGATTACGATGAATATGGTCATGTTCTTGGAACTATGTACTGTAGTATTCAATTGATAAGGTTTTCATATTGAAGGTCATAACTCAGAATCCAAGTTTTCATGAATCCTGTGGTTTGAGGATGGTATTTGTGTGCCATATAAATGGTTTTTCAAATTACAAGTTTTGCTTATTGATCTTCATATTGGTTCAAATTTCCTGAAGTCGATGATTTTGCTGCATCTCAACGTGTTGTTTTGCTTTATTTACGACTTTAAAGCATGATACACGGTACGAATTTGTAGATGAAGTGGTTGATATTTACTTCATTTGTGGGTTTATTGTAGTCTTATGGAATAAAAGTGGGATACGGTGGAATTCCGGGGCCATCAGGAGGCAGAGATGGAGCTTCTTCTCAAGGTGGAGGGTGCTGCAGTTGAAAATCAAGCTCATCATATGCTAAATTGCACAAACATGATGAGTTTATACATTTGTTCTGTCTTTTGGGGTTTGAGAAGCTGTCTTGTGGTCGTTGTTCTATGCAAGGATTGAAGAAAAGATAAAATGATAGAATGTATAATTGGCCTTTGATTTTATGTTTATTGTAAATTCGTCAGTTGCTTTCAATTCCTTTGTTGGATTGTATTAGTTTCATTCTTCTTCTGCACTGTCCAACAACTCTTCGTTATTTTATAGTATATACATTTTTATATAAATATATTTTTGGCTTAATAGTTTTATTAATATTAAAATTAAAATTAGGATTCATGCATTAGTAGTTTCCATCCAGAATTTATTTTTCGTAATTAGTTGCAGTAATTGATTCCTAAGCTATTACCGGTTTATAAAAGCAAGCATATTTTCAGCAAATCAATCCTTGAGATAGTGGAGTTCTCTCTTAATAACAATTATGAGATCCTGGAGTTTCCTTTTAAGATTGTAGTAATAGTAGTTAATGGAGATGTGGGACCTTTTGTGCTACCCTCCGCTTACAGACGTTACCTGTATTGGGATCAGTTTTTGAGAATACTTTGACGTTTAAGTGAGACGGATAAAGGATTTACTAGAGAGAGAGAGAGAGCACCTACCTTATTAATGGGACCGGAGAGGCAAAAATTTGAGGTAGAAGAGGATCAGTTTTTGAGAATACTTTGACGTTTAAGTGAGACGGATAAAGGATTTACTAGAGAGAGAGAGAGAGCACCTACCTTATTAATGGGACCGGAGAGGCAAAAATTTGAGGTAGAAGTTGAAGAATCCGCTAACTGGTTCTGGCGATCGAATGACCCGAGAAATCAAGTTATTCGAGGGATAGTGTCTCCTTGCGAACTCTTGGCTCTCGTAGCGACTCTTGCGAGGCAATTGCCAGTGGATGTTTTTTTAAAAGAATATTACCCGATTGTATAGTCTTTCTGCATAAAGGGCGGCCCGGTACATTATGTGTCCCCACTAAGCGAGGGTCCAACGATTCCTTTTTTAGGCAGGTTGTCAAAAAACTTTACACCGTAAAGGTAAAGATATCTACAGTTTTTTAACTGCAAACTTGATAGTACCTTCAATTTTTGAAGTGCCTTTTCAACTAAGATATGATCTAATGCTAGCAGCAGGTTTGTGCAACATCTCACCTCCAAATCAATAAGTTGATCTAGAAACCGAATTGATGGATGAACTTCTGTAATGAGAGTAAGTTTGTACAATAAACTGGTTTCAGTAAATTACCTAAAGTACATGCATTTAGACCAAGAAAATGAGGATAAAACTGACCACAGTTTTTTTGTAAATTGTTGTATGTCAGGTTAAGTTCAATTAGATTTTCTACTGTAAAATTTGAAGGCATGAAGCTTTCAGTTCCTTTAACCTTTTCAGTTCCCTAAAAATCAAAGTAACAAATAAATAAGTGATTCAAATTTCCAAAATTTATTTCAATTGTACTAAAAGAGGCATAACAAATATATCGAACCCAATTACGAAAACCAAAACCACATACACCAAATCCATTCATCAATATTCGGAATATTAAACATTTAGAATTTAGAACACCCTAATCAATTGAATAACTTGTATCTGGAATAAGATTCACAACTTTTGGGCCAAAATTGAAACTCAAAATTATATATAAAAGACATTTTGGCTTGCTATATATAAAAGACATGAGATGAGAAAAGAAAATGATATATATTATTATTTTGTACATTGATGTCAACTTCTATAGCTAATTCAGATGTGTAGTTGGGGTCTATATTAGTGATGGTCGACGATTATCATAATCAATTATCTACTATGATGATAAAAGATTGAATTTTATTTATGTTAATTTTAAATTACTTATCAGAAACAAGTGAGAAAATTGTCAATAGCTGTCAACATCAGGGTTGGTCCTGGGCACAGTACTAGAGTGCGACCGCCCAAGGTCCATGGTTAAAAGGGTCCAATTTTTTTTGCTATATATATATATATAATAATTTTTTTTTATCATAAATATAGTTATACCCATTCATATCTAAAAAGAGACCAAATAATATGAGGGATAAGTACAAAAAAATACATGTGGTTTACACTTTTTACAAACGCGAACCTGTGGTTTTTTTTTTACAAAAAGAGGTCTGTGCTAAACGCCGTTAGCAAACAGAGGCAAAATTGACTAACGGTGTTAAAATTCAAAGAGAAAAGAGTTAATTTGGTCCTTATATTTATTTATTTTATAAATTAACCCCCTAATTATCTAATTATCACAAATAAACCCCAAAATCAAAAATAAAAATAAAAAATATCATCTTCTCCATCTCTTTTTAATTTTTTATTTTCCTTCTTCTTTCTCTCTCTTCTTCTTCTTCTTCTTCTTCTCTTCTCCTCTCTTCTTACTTTGTTTTAAAATCTTTTTTTGAAATTCCCATTGAAGAACGTCTGAAATTTCCAGACGTTCTTCAACGTCTGGAAATTCCAGACGTTGAAGAACGGGAATTTCAAATTTTTTCTTTTTAAAAAGAAAATGAAGAAGAAGAAGAAGAAGAAGAAGAAGAAGAAGAAGAAGAAGAGAGAGAGAGAGAAGAGAGAGAAATAAGAAGGAAAATAAAAAATTAAAAAGAAATGGAAAAGATGGTATTTTTTATTTTTATTTTTTATTTTAGGGTTTATTTGTGATAATTAGATAATTAGGGGGGTTAATTTATAAAATAAATAAATATAAGGACCAAATTAACTCTTTTCTCTTTGAATTTTAACACCGTTAGTCAATTTTGCCTCTGTTTGCTAACGGCGTTTAGCACAGACCTCTTTTTGTAAAAAAAAAAATCACAGGTTCGCGTTTGTAAAATGTGTAAACCACAGACATTTTTTTTTTGTACTTATCTCATAATATGATTTTAGGTCTGAAATGAGACCAAATTTCTTTAAGTATAATTTTTTTTATTAAAAGGCCCTTATCTCTTATTTCGTCTAGAGCCTATAAAATATCAAGACCGACCCTATTTAACATCAGGAATTATTTTTTTTATATCTTATCTTATCTCATATTATTATTATTATTATTATTATTAAATTAAACTCGGCTTGTAATTTTGATGGGCATATAAAATGTTTAAATAATGTTAAGTTGAATAAATATATTAAGGGTTAATTTCAAACAAAACCTTGTGGTTTCACATTTTTTTGCAGATCGATATTTGTGGTTGGCAAAATTTTCCTTTTTTCAAATTTGACCCATAACGACCTCAAAATGAAAATTTTTAAGAATTCAATTTTAATTCTTCAACTTTTTAGGTTTGAGGTCATTTAGACGTTGTTTTTAGGAGAGAGAAAGTTAATGTTTAGAGAGAGTAAATTCAAAAAATTATGATTTTGAAAAAAAAAAAGAGGTTCTATAGTAAGAATGATAATAAACAACTTTAATTCTTGAAAATTTTCATTTTCAAGTCATTCTCGGCCAAATTTGACAAAATGAAAAATTTACCAACTATAGGTAACGTGAAACCACAGGAAGTTGATTTGAAATTAACCCATATATTAACAACGTTAGTAGGAAACTAAAAGAAGAGATTTAATTGATGTTTTGATAATAGTTTAAGGGTTCAATTGATGATTTTTAAACTATAAGTATCCGATTGAGTTTTACTAAGGCTTAGTTTGGGATTGCGGTTGAAAACTGCTGTAGCTGTAGGAAAAAGTGCTGTCTAAAAAAGTGATGTTTGGAAAAGCAGAAGACTGTTTGGTAAAATTAAAAATAAATCTGCAGTTGAAGTAAAAGCAGTTTGGTAAGTGTTTGGGAAATAATTTTTTAAAAAGTGTTGTTTAGTGTTTAAAGACATAAAAGGATATGGTTTAATTGTTTTCTTTTGTATAATAAAATATATAAACAAACAGTTTAATTAATAAAGTACATTTTTATTTGATTGATAATAAAAATATAAAACATTATCCTTATCAAACGGATACTCACATTAACCTCATATATATAAGGCATCCATAATTTTTGTTCTTTTAAATTATAAGCATAAAGATTTAAAATTTATTCTTGAATATATTTTTTATAGATATCTAAATTTCTTGTTCTTTATTTGATTTGAAAAGGAAATTAGAGTTTAAAATAATATTATTCAAATGAATTACATCATTAAACTAGAAGCAATTTGATTGCGAAGTATATCCATCTCTGTTGCTCTATTACTTCTTTGACTTTGCTCTAAGGGTATTGGTAGACCACTTGAAAAAGTATCTCTTGGCACAAATTCTGGATGCATATCAATTCTACTAAAAATTGTATCTTTAATAGAATTTAGTCTGATGTAATTATGTAACGCCATTGATGCTACAACTATATTCCTTTGATCTTCAAACGAATATGCAGGCATATCTGACAATATCTTCCACCATTTCTTCCAAACCCCAAAAGTTCTTTCGATACAACATCTAAGGGATGAATGTGCTTTATTAAATATTTCTTGGTAACCCTCTGGTGGTTCACCACGTCGAAAATCAGGAAGATGATATCTAACTCCTCTGTACGGGCCAAGATATCCTAATGTTTGAGGATATCCGGCATCTACCAAGTAATATTTACCTGCAATTATGATAATAATTTTAGTATATCCACTATACTTTTAAATATATAAATATATATATATATATATATATATATAAGCTTACCATCTGGTGGAGATGGAAAATTTAGATCTGGCATATTAACGGCTGCATTAAAAATGCGACTATCATGAGTCGTGCCTTCCTAACCTGCTAAAACATATGTAAATCGCATGTCAAAACTACAAACTGCCATTACATTTTGTGTTGGCCGACCTTTTCGTCCCACAAAACGCACTTGATCATTTACAGGTACACAAGCATGAACATGAGTACCATCAATAGCGCCAATACAGTCCTACAAATAAACAAGATCAATAAAAAAAATATGGTATATAATATTACTACTTCAAGAAAAAAAATAAGGTAGAAAAAGTTACCTTGAAATGAGGCATATACCTACGATCATTAAGTATTTCGGATGGAGTTTTTCTAAATTTTATATCATCTGGTTTTATCATATCTTTCGCTAACAAACATACTGAATGCAAAACTTCATGAAAGGTTCTACTAATTGTTTCACCAGAATGCTGAAAACGTTCTTGTGCATGCATGTTCGAAGCACCTTGAGCTAATATAAAAACAAAAATTCCTACTTTTTCAGCAACGGTCATCCTCCTTGAAGGTTTTAAGTGATAAAAAATTTCCAAGTCGCTACAGATATTAAAAAATGTATCCTTTTCCATTCGAAACATGATCTTGCACCTAATATCATTCATAGATAATATTTCTTGCATCCATTTATGCCATGTTTGATCAGATATCATGCAAGGTTCCTTAAGGAGAAATTTGCAATAGTACTCTATGATTGCAACAGTTGCACAGTTTATCAAATCCCAAGTATCCTCGGCATCCTCATCAAAGTTGTCATTGCGTCTACGTTGAACACTCATATCTATTAACATGAAAATAAAAGAGCAAGTTAGCATATAATTAAAATTTATAATTGAACCTCTAAAATATTTTGTCAATCTGCAGCAAACATTAAAAAAAATTGTAGTTTAACAATCTCATACAATCATCCAAATAGAAAAATAAAAATCCTATTACAACAAAAAGAAAAAGAAGTAAGATCACAAATTAAGTTTTGGCAATGGCATTTTCTAGTTGTTGTTTTTCATATTTTAGCCAACCAATTCTAGCAACTGAAGTCTCCACGTTTTTCCAAATCTCTCTGTTTGCTTTATTCCCAAACATCGACACTGCAAAATAGTACAAGTCACTATACTTCGGGATATCAGAAATTGAATGTAAATCCGCCATGACTTCTTTAACAGTACATCCATCTTCTGAAGCATTTCTTTTTTCAACAGCTGCCACCAACCTTGATATATCAGACCTGAATTTTGATGCATTACTAACCTTTTGCACGGTAGCTTTCCTTTTCTTGTTTTCAATTACATTATGGGCAGATTCAACAGTTGCTTTGCCATTCCTTTGTCTTTTACCTAAATCTGTTGCACCATTTGACATTTCATCATCTTCTTGTAAGAACCTTTCCATGCTCTTTTCTAGCGGATCACCTTCAGAATCATTCAGACTAATGACATTTTCTCTGTTATCACTTGGATGATTGAATTGTGATATATTTTCATTTGAAGATGGAGTCCAAGCAAACTCTCCAGTTGCCACAGTACTCCCAAACATAGAGTCATTCTTCGAACTAATGCCAGGATCTAATCCTTTCTTACGAAATTTGGCGTAGTCTTTGTTAATCTACAAATCAACCACAATAATTTATTATCGAAATCTTGTACACTTACCATATACAAATAAAAAATGTGCAAATGGTAACATTACCTGAATTTTAGCATCCCACAAATCAGGAGGTGCATCAACTGTCTCTAATCTCGCATCCCAACCTAATCCAGTTTCTTTGCCAATTAAATCTTTCCAAAGCTTCCATTCTGCCCTCATTAAATCCCACTTGTTTTTCAATTTTGCTTTGTCGTACATCAATCCAGTAACTTTTTGAAAATTTGAGACAACAAATTTCCACCCTTCTGTACTAAAATGTGTAGAATGTCGCAATCCCTTGCTAATAGCACTTATACAGATATCACAAAAAGTATGTGTTGTCTGTAAGTTCCATACTGCTTTTGTCTTCCCAGATTCTTGGGTTGACTGCTTTTGTGTGTTATGTGTCATCTAGTATAATTATAAATATAATAGAATAAAATCAATTGATAAAAAACATAGGAAAAATTTCATCCCAATTATACCTTCATTGCTCATATTCAATTCATACGGTGCACTGATTACTTTCTCTAACAACCTCACATTCACAAAGCACATATTGATATCAAAGCAGAATATTATTTGGACTTTGTGAAACATCTAATGATAAAAAAAATTACAGAGTTTTTCTCATGTACAGATTCATGTAAAAATCATGAGGAAAATAACTTGGTAAAACTGAGCTCTTTTAATGACTAGATACTCACAAAATCAAGGTAAAACTGAGCTCTTTTAATGATTATAGGCTAGCTTTACTGTAACAATAATTTCAATTTTTTTTTGGTGTGAATAGCATGTTTGAAGATGGTGGAACTTGAAAGAGTAAGAAACTCTTGTATTTTCACAATTAAATTCTTGAATAGCATGTCTTTCTCTTTTAGAATGGGATCAAATTGGCTCGCCCAAATTAATTCAATTATCAATGCCCTTCATATACCATAAATATTTTAATCTTCTTTTCCAAATAAAACAAATTCACAGTAACAGCATAATAAAAAAATAACTCACAAAAACATCAATCATAATACCAAATAAGAAAAATAATCACCAAAAAGTTTGAACCCTAAATAAGAAAAAAAATTAACAATAATTTCAATAAAAGTTTGAACCCTAAACAATAAGGGGGTGTTTGGTTTGATCTTTTTATAATAGGGAATGGGAATGATCATAATTAATTACCTTTGTTAATATTTGTTTTTACCATTTTAACATAGGAATGGGAATGATATTCACCCCACTATGGGAATCAACCATTCACTTCTCCTTCCACTTCAATCAAATATGATTCCCATTCCCTTGTCCAATTTAATTAAAAAAAAAAGATAAAAAAGGAACCCACGTTTTTGCAACTGCTGGGTACACTATACAAAAAATAAAACTGTAACTACCCATGTATATAATAATGGATTGGTTCTAAGATATATATATACATAGCATATTGATGATTCGTGAAACCAACTGAGCTGAATCACAAGCACGGGCCCATCCCAAACTTAAGCCCACGGTTCAAGATTAAATGGGCTCCTAATAAGGGAAAGGGCTAACCGCCCCGAAATCCCAACAAGGCATTAAACCACCCACTCAGAGAAACGGGACCACGTTTGTGACTACGTGGAGAACGTGGCACAGAAAGAGTAACCGCCGTCGGCGGTTACCTAGAAAGGCTTATAAAAGAAATAAGAAAGCCAAGGGAGGGGTAAGTTCACATTTTTCCTCAATACGATTATCAATCTACTAGAATTCCACATAAAACTGACTTGATCGTCGGAGAGTTTTCCCGGAGATCCTGTCTCCGGTTTTGTTTTGCAGGTAACTACGACGAGGATCATCAAATCAAATCCGGCAAGTTATCATTGGTGCGGTGAACGTGGACCTTTTTTACCAACATCTGGTTAAAGGTACACCAAGAACATGTCAGAGCCATCACGAACAACCGGAGTTACAACCAGATCAACTAGTATGAACCCAAGAGGTCCACGGGCTGTGAGTTCGCAGCCTGCGAGTACACAGCCTGTGATACCCAGCTCGACGAATCCTTCAGGACAGTTGAGTCCATTATTGGAGGTCCAAGTGCAAACTGAGATGGAGATGTCGAATAGTGAGTTTGTGCAAATGGCAGGACAGGTCTTGGCTATGAATATGAGCCAATCGGCTGGAGATCGAATGATTAGTTTATTAACTACAATCGCAGATCATAATACCGCTGTAGCGGCTGCCCCACAAGAACCCGTTGTCACTTCGACACAACCATCGACTATTCCTGCCGTATCTACGCTTCCGCAGTCATCTCGAGAGACGAATCGGGTGGGTCAGAGTAGTCACATGACGCCACATAGCCATCCAGGCAACTACTCGCACCAAGATCCTAATATGACTGTTCATCCGACCTGGCAAACATCCCAACTGATGTCAGGAATGCAAGGAATTTTTCCGCTACAACAAACGGAGCCCTTTGTCCACAGACATTCAGAGTTGATGACATCTGGAGCGAATGTGTCTGGGCGGGAGCACACTTGGAATTTTGATCCTATAACTGGACAGCGGTTAGACCCACAGCGAGAACAAGTGTCGACATAGTATGGCAGGTGGATATCACCCAGAATTCACCAGCAGCGGATGGAAGAAGTTCGGCGGGAACCCAATACTGAATTGGAAGATCAACTGCGAAGCATGATGGAGCGAATGGGGTACACCCCTAGGGCGAGAGCAGTGGTGCAGAGTGATTCGCCTTTTGCCCCATCGTTGCGGGAATTTATTCCAGATCACAGAATAAAAGCACCGGCGATACCTAAATACTATGGGGATCCAAATTCTGACCCTGAGGCGCATGTCAGGAACTATAGAGAGTTAATGGATGTTGCAGGAGCAAGCGAAAGCATAATTTGTCGATTGTTCTCGACCACTTTGGGTGGAGCAGCATCCGATTGGTTCCGATCTCTACCAACCGAATCCATTCACAACTGGACTCAGTACAGTCGTGATTTCTGTGCAAAGTTCGTGGGCTGTAAAGCGGCAGATATGACGGATAGGCAGCTGAAAGAGATCAAACAGAGAAATTATAATTCCCTAAGGGAATTTGTTGTAGCATTCAATGATATTCTGGTGCGGTTGCAGAACCCAGATATCGTGAGAATTCGCAACATAATGGCGGATGGAACCACAGATTGGAGCATGCGGGAGGAAATCATCCGCAACAAGCCACGCACAGTGGCCGAACTCATGAAGATAGCAAAGGAATTCATGGAAGTGGATGATGTTAACAGGGAACATAGAGCTCAGACCCGGCGAGAAAGAGATGCGGCTAGATCCATTTCGGACAATCGGCGCCATCAAAATCAAACCCAATCTAAGGGTAATTTTGTTCGGAAAGGCGATCGCTCCTTTCAAGGGGGGGGGGATATCAAACACCATTGAACACGACTCGCCATGAGGTGTTACTTTGGATTGAAAAAAAACCCCTGAAGAAGGATGTGCAGTTTCCTGAGGCGAAAGGTCGAACCAGTTTGGGGAGATATCCTAACAAATACTGTAGGTTCCACAGATTGAACGGCCATGACACGAATGATTGCTACGAATTGAAGAGGGAGATTGAAAAGCTGATTGAGAGAGGAAAACTGAGTCAATTCGTTAGAAAAGAAACGATTGATGAAAAAGCAACACTCCCACGTGAGATAGAAGCAAGACCAGAAAAGAAGCAGAAAAAAGGAGTGATTAACGAAAAGGGCTCGCCGTGAACAGCGAAAAAGCAACACGAGTAGGGGGGATGCCCTCAATTATTTATTTGCGCGAATCACGGAGCCGCATACGGATGCGTTGGTGATTACGGTGGCCATTGAAGGATGGGACGTCAAGCGGGTCCTTATTGATACAGGCAGTTCTTGCAATGTTATTACTCGAACTGCATTCAACCAGTTGGGAATTAACGACGAGCGAGTAGAACATACGTTTATGGATGTAACTGGTTTTGGAGGTCAATCATCTCAAACAAGTGGACAGGTGGTGTTGGAGACAGAAATGGGCGATAAGAACCTAAAATGGAGAGGTGATCTAGAATTCGCAATTGTTGATCTCCCATTGGCCTATAATATAATTCTGGGGCGTCCGTTCCTATCGGAAACGGAGTCGCTCATTTCAATGAAGCATTTGACATTGCATTTGCCAACACACCAAGGGCGAGTCATTGTTGAGGGTAATCAACTTATATCTCAACAAGCTTATACATTGTCACTTAAAACAAAGCCAGATGAAGAAGATAAAGTTGATGAGAAGTTACCGGCTGAAGCGTTAGGAGAAACAGAACTATTCGCCATTTCAAATGACAAGAAAGTAAGGATAGCGGCAGGACTTCCAAAGGAAACGAAGAAAGCCATTACCGAGGTGTTGATCCAATGCGAGTCGGCTTTCGCCGCTCCTGATGAAGTGCTGAAGGGGATAAGTCCAGAAATAGCAGCACATCGTTTGAATGTGGATAAAAGTGCAACCCCAGTGCGACAGAAAAAGAGAGGACATGCTCCAGAGCGGCAGAAGGCGATTGAAAAAGCAGTGGCGGATTTGCTAAAATCAGATGCAATTCGAGAGGTCACTTATCCGGAATGGCTAGCCAATGTGGTGCTAGTCAAAAAGCCGAATGGAACGTACAGAATGTGCGTAGACTTCAAAGATCTGAATAAAGCTTGTCCGAAGGATATGTATCCGCTACCTAACATTGACATATTGGTAGATGGGACTGCGGGATTTGAAGCTTTATCATTCACCGATGTGAAATCCAGTTACCACCAGATACCAATGGAGAAGGCGGACGAGATCAAGATGTCATTCATAACTCATTAGGCAACTTATTGCTTCAAGGTGATGCCCTTTGGACTGAAAAATGCAGGAGCAACATATCAACGGATGATGAACAAGATATTTTCAGACAAATCAGGCGAGAACTTCTCGATCTATGTAGACGACATGATCATTAAAAGCAAGAAGATGCAAGACCATCCGCAGGATATTAAAGAAATCCTGGAGGTGCTGATCAAATATGGCCTCAAATTGAACCCGGAGAAATGCACGTTTGGAGCGAGAGCATGGAAGTTCCTGGGTTTCATTGTTAGTGGCAAAGGAGTTGAGGCGAATCCTGAGAAGGTTAAAGCAGTGATGGAGATGAAGACGCCAAGGAGCATAAGAGAAGTACAGAGACTCAATGGGTGGTTGGTGGCATTAGGGCGATTCATATCATGCTCAGCTAGGAGATGTCTACCTTTCTACAATGCCATCAAAAAATCTAAGTCCTTTGAATGGACACCAGATTGTCAATAAGCATTCGAGGGGATAAAGCGATTACTATGTTATCCGCCCTTAATGAGCAGGCCAGAGGATGGAGAAGATTTATTTCTTTATGTATCCGTCACCAGCACGGCGATATGCACTATAATGGTGCGGGAAGAAGAAGGGCAACAATATCCGGTGTACTACGTGAGTAAAGTCTTAAAGGATGTAGAACTTCGATATTCGAGGTTAGATAAAATGGCCCTCGCGGTGATAACCACGGCGGCTAGGTTGAAGCCATACTTCCAGGCGCATACTATCATTGTGAGAACTGGAATTCCAATACGAAAGGTACTGCAGAAACCTGACGCATCCGGGCGATTGATGGAATGGTCAATTCGCTTGGGAGAGTTCGATATTCGTTACGAAGGAAGACCAGCTCTAAAAAGTCAAGTACTTGCCGATTTCGTGAATGAGTTCACGTGGGATGAAGACGAATGTCCAAAAGCACAAAAAGAAGAATGGAGTATGTTCACAGATGGGGCATTATCCACAGATGGAGCTGGACTGGGAGTCGTCATCAAGGGTCTAGATGTTATTCGCCTGTACTATGCGGCAAAGTTAACATTCAAAACTACCAACAATGCCGCGGAATATGAAGCAATGATATGCGGATTGAAGTTGCTTAATGAACTTATGCCAGAAAGAGTGGTAATCTACAGCGACTCTAAACTCATGATAAATCAGATCACAAAAAATTATCTGGTGAAACAGGAAGATCCGGTCAAATACCATCAGGTTGTCGGTAGATTGACGCAGGAGTTAACACATAAAGGAATCGTCTGGGAGATGGTGCATGTTCCAAGAGGCCAGAACACAAAGGCTGATGAGTTGGCAAAAGCAGCGGCGAGTAGAGACCCATGGAGTCAAAAAGCATGTAATTTGGAAATAAGGTCGTCACCAGCATTCGAAGCCGATCAGATTATGGTCATCGAAGAGCTAGAAGATGATGAAGATTGGCGGATGCCCATCCGCCAATATCTGGAACATGGAGATTTTCCGGTTGATAAAAGTTTAGCCAGAAAGCTAATCGGGCAGTCAGCGAGATACTCAATTCGGGATGGGACTTTATACAGGAAGTCATATACATGTCCATGGTTAAAATGTATTAGCCGCAATGAAGGAGATTACGTGCTGAGAGAACTCCATGAAGGAATTTATGGTGCGCATGAAGCATCCACGGCGTTGGCAAGAAAAGTCAAGTTGATGGGATATTATTGGCCGAAGGTGGTGGAAGATTCCCAGAAAATGGTAGCGGAATGTCACAGCTGTCAAATCCATGCTAATAAAAAGCATGTCCCAGGAGCCGAACAAATAACTATAATGACGGCGTGGCCATTCGCAACATGGGGGATTGATATAGTGGGGCCATTCCCAGAAACAACAAGGAATAGGAGGTACTTGGTAGTCGCAGTTGACCACTTCAGCAAATGGGTAGAAGCAGAGGCAGTAACCGCTCAAACACCTGAGCGAATGATCGAGTTCTTACGAGAGAACATTATCATGCGGTTTGGAATCCCACAAACGCTTATAACCGACAACGGTACCCAGTTCAACTGTGTCAAATTCAAAGCATATTGCGAAAGCATGGGGATCAAGAATCATTTTTCCTCCGTAAATCATCCCCAATCGAATGGTATGACAGAGGTTACCAACATGGCCATGATTCATGGAATCAAGAAGCGACTAGGTGATAAGAAAACAGGTTGGGCGGATGAGATACCTCATATGTTATGGGCATACAGAACTTCTGTAAAGGCAGCAACAGGCGAAACACCCTTCTCGCTGGTTTATGGAGCCGAAGCAGTTCTACCTGTTGAAATCCATTCGCCTACAGATCGGGTAATTTATTACTATGACACCCAAAATCCTATCAACATTAGAGATGCATTGGATTCTGTTGAAGAACGAAGAGAAAAAGCTTACATGCGAATGGCAGTATATCGCAATAGAATCAAGAAGTATCATGACAGAAGGGTGCGAAAGGTGATAATCAATGAGAGCGACTTGGTCTTGAAAAAAGCAGATAAAATACAGTCCAGAGAAGGCAAAGGAAAATTAGGCGTCAACTGGATCGGACCTTATAGGGTATCCAAGAAGTTGGGACCATCAACTTTTGAAATAAAAGAAATGAGCGGCAAAAAGCTCCCGCGCACCTGGAATCTAGAGAATCTACGCTTATATATACAGGCCGAGTAGTTCAGGGAAATGACGAGTACTCTTTTTCCTTTTATGAGTTTTTTCCCACTGGGTTTTCTAATAAAAGGTTTTAATGAGGCTTTGATCCCACCCAGTTTATGTACCCATGTAACAAGAAGTCTTTTTTCTTTATCAATAAAGATGTTCATTGGTTACAATTATTCAGTATGCTACGGCTGAATGCAGGTCCTTTTCAAACTGATAATACAAACACATAAGTGTGTTGCCTACAAAAGAAAGGCGGATGCATGATTACGCATCATTCGTAAAACCTTATGGTTAACCTTAAACACATAAATGTGTTGCCTACAAAAGAAAAGCGGATGCATGATTACGCATCATTCGTAAAACCTTATGGTTAACCTTAAACACATAAATGTGTTGCCTACAAAAGAAAGGCGGATGCATGATTACGCATCATTCGCAAAACCTTATGGTTAACCTTATGATTATTTGAAAAATTATAAGGCATAAAATTAAGCGAATAAATGAGTACTCAAAAAATTGCAAAAAGGGTCTGGCCACCCTAACGAAAACAAAACTAACTACGAAAAATTACAAGTATGAAGTCGGCAAAAGGCAAGGGTCGCATATGAAAATAACCGGCATTAAGGCGACGAAGAATAAAACAGCAATTGCACATATATGAAAAGCGGCGGCAAATTCGCTCGGTTGATATATATACTGGCAGTTTGTTACATACAACAGTTCGAATATAAATAAAATTATACTACAGTTTCTTCTCCTTCGCCTCTATTGCCCCCTTCACCTTCAGCGACTCCTTCATCTTCTCCAGTGGGGTGATCTGCTTCAAGCGAATCCCCAACAATCAGATCAGTAACCGCATCAGAGCGAGGTACCACTTGTTCAACGTGAGAAACATCTTGTGGTGCCCCTTCTTCTACATTCTGATTTGGGATCTCACGGCTAATTGGAGAGTCATAAAAACTCTGCCAATCTAGGAGAAGTACCTCATCCATATCGGCATCCTCGGCCTCCAACTTGTCCCATTTTTCAGCTAAATCCTTTTCAGGAATGGGAACCTTGGGGCGATTAAGTACACGATCTGGATGTCCATGCTCATAAGTCGCATGAATTCGCTCTCCATACCAATAGATGCGAGCACCATCTTCAGCTGTGATCTCCTCGGCCCTCCTCTTTTTCATCTCCAAAGCTTCCTTGGACGAATTCAGATCATCAATGGCCTTCTGAAGCTCATCGGACTTAGCCTGGAGGGATTTGAGAGCTTCCTCCTTCTCGCTGATGGCCTTCTGACAAGCGCCTTCAAGGACCTTTACTTTGCCTTGGACATCATCAAAAAGCGACTTCTGAGTCGCCAATTCAGTGCCAAGGCTTTCCAGCTCTCTAGCTCGTTCAGCATCCCTGCAGAGGGCACCCTCCGCGAAATTGATAATCTGCATATAGGACGATACGTGAATAAAAAGAGCGAATGGAGACATGCATTTGAGGGATGGAACATGAGTAGAAAGCAATATACCTTTATAGCACGCTTCTCAATCCCCTCCATGGCAGTTGGAAGCGGCACTTGTTCGCGCACGCGAGAATCAGAGGGGAGTTGCCCAAGGACATTGCATATGGAAGAAACAATGTCCTTACAGGAAAAGCTCACGGCTTTACCAAAGGTCCTAGTCCACCACCCGCTAATGTCAGGAATTGGCTGCGAATACATAAGGAGAGGGATCAGGAGAACAACAAATAACTGATAAAGGAAAATAAACAAAAAGAGTGAGTAAATCGTGATACCTCGTGAAATGGAGTACTGCCCTTTTCTTTGGATGGGGTGGATATGGGTGTACCACCAACAGTCAAGGATACGGAGGTATTTTTCTTCCTGGGGCGAGAAGACTCCGTATCCGCATTACTCTTCCGCTTCCTATTTAAGGGAAGGTCCTCAGAAGCAGAAGCAGGGCCTTATGAAACGGAAGCAATTGTGGGGGAAGCCGCCTCAACAGAAGGAGTCGCCCCCACAGGAGAATTCGCCCCTGCAACAGAAGTTGTTCCCGCCAATCGCCTCTTCCTCCTCGCCAAGGCTTTCGCTTCCCGATCTGCAGCGAGTTGGGATAAAGGGTCACCCCTGCAAAGGGTTAAGAGAAATCATCAACTAGGAAATAAGCTAATAGTACCTTGTACGAAAACGCGATAAGGGATATAAACAACGCGATCTTCCTCGCGGTAGGCAATCACTACTCGACTCCTTAGCATATGGAATGCCTGATCATATGTCCATACAAAAGGAGGAGTACTCTTCAAGAATTTTACAATAGCGGATTCTTCCTTGCTTGGATAACCAAAGTTCAAACTCTTTACATTAGGTCGTCCCCAGCAACGAAGAAAGTTCGGATTCCCTTCATGGAACTTGATGAAGAAATAAGACCTGTCCCACTCGCGGATTTTGTTCGACTTCTCATCAAAGCCGTAGTAACCGCTCTGTCGGATGAAAGTAAATACTCCCTCGAACTTTTAAAATGATGAAGCTTGGAGAAAATCTTGAGCGAGAAGGGAACCTCCAGACAATCCGCCAAAAACTTGTCCAGAGTCAGGTCGGCCCATTCATTGGGGTGCAGTTGCCCGGGTGCGATTCCATAACCTCTAAGGATGGAAGCAATCTCATCTGCCAGTGGATACGTGAAACCGCAGATAATTTGAGTGACAAAAATGGTAAAATACCCCTTCGGGAAGTCGCCGGGTCCTCTATTTTCCCCGGGAATGCTTGTTTCCAGGCCTTGAAGCCAAGGATACTGCTCCCGCAAGTCGTCAATCGTCTCGCGGCAAATTAGGCTTCCTAACCTATCCTTCTTCGGTAATAAACGAGGAGTGGGGACAGGTGGTGGAATCAACTTCTTGGGGTCGAAACCTAAGCCCTCATCAGTCGTATTCGCCAGATGGAGAAAATCGGCAGGATGAGAATCAGACCTAGGAGAGCTAGTTGAAGCTTCATTAACCATCTCATCAACCTCGTGAGACACCTCGCGATCATAATTTTCGTCGAAGGGTGCGAAATCAAGTTCAGGGTTCGACATATCGGTGAAAGAAACGAACAGAAATAAAAGAAAAAATGGTTGAACGAGTTACGAGTTACAGAAAGGGAAACTTACATGTGAGAAAGAATGCAGAGAAGAACGAACGCAAAAGGGTTGATGCCGGAGAGGAAATGACAGAAAACGAACGAACTACTTTCGAAATTTTGAATACCCAGATGAAGATGGAGAGTTGTCTAAGACATATGAAAAGACCCTAAAGGGCTCTTGCTAAACTAGAGGGGAGGCATGTGATGATTCATGAAACCAACTGAGCTGAATCACAAGCACGGGCCCATCCCAAACTTAAGCCCACGGTTCAAGATTAAATGGGCTCCTAATAAGGGAAAGGGCTAACCGCCCCGAAATCCCAACAAGGCACTAAACCACCCACTCAGAGAAACAGGACCACGTTTGTGACTACGTGGAGAATGTGGCACAGAAAGAGTAACCGCCCTCGGCGGTTACCTAGAAAGGCTTATAAAAGAAATAAGAAAGCCAAGGGAGGGGTAAGTTCACATTTTTCCTCAATACGATTATCAATCTACTAGAATTCCACATAAAACTGACTTGATCGTCGGAGAGTTTTCCCGGAGATCCTGTCTCCGGTTTTGTTTTGCAGGTAACTACGACGAGGATCATCAAATCAAATCCGGCAAATTATCACATATTTA
Source organism: Euphorbia lathyris (assembly GCF_963576675.1). Taxonomy (NCBI): domain Eukaryota; kingdom Viridiplantae; phylum Streptophyta; class Magnoliopsida; order Malpighiales; family Euphorbiaceae; genus Euphorbia; species Euphorbia lathyris. The sequence goes on along the minus strand of NC_088919.1, from coordinate 44,492,930 downwards.
TTTATATAATACACGGTTGGTCCTTTAGATAATTTGTACTATACTATATTATAGTATATTATTTATATATTAATTTCATTTATGAAATATTTTTATAATCAATTTTTTCTCTAGATTTTTTTTTATATTTTATTTATTAAAATTTAAGAAATTTTGATTTTATTCAATTTCGATTTTGATTTTGATTCCAATTCCGGAATTTGAACCAAACACTCTTAAAAATAATCGGATTCCGATTCCGGATTAAACCAAAGAAAATAAATAAATTGTCATTCCGATTCTGATTCCGTAACATTCCGATTCCGATTCCAATTCCGATTCCGAAGTTTGAACCAAACACCCCCTAAATAAGAAAACAGCAATCATAATACCAAATAAGAAAAATAATCATCAAAAAGTTTGAACCCTAAACAATTATCAATGCCCTTCATATACCATAAACCTTTTAATCTTCTTTTCTAAATAAAAACAAATTCACAGTAACAGCATAATAAAAAAAAAAACAACTCACAAAAACATCAATCATAATACCAAATAAGAAAAATAATCACCAAAAATTTTGAACCCTAAATAAGAAAAAAAAATTAACAAGAAGAATACTCAACACCAACTAACCTTGATTTCAATGGAGATTTCAAGAAAACAAATGAATATATGAACAATGAATGGAGACTGTCGGGGAGATCGAAAAGAGTAGAACGGCGATGGTAGGAGACCAGATGATACGCCAAGGAGAAATTGTTTTATAGAGAGTCCAAACAAAATTAAAGGTCTTTTATATTCAGTTAAATCGTAATATGCTTTAAAACTTTGGATATTTTTGTCCAAAACATAAAAAAATAAGTGCTGGGTGCAAAAGCTAGAAATTAGCTTTTTCCAAAAGCATGAGGGGTCCTGCTTTTAATAAAACCAGCTTTTAACCAAAAAGCACTGTTTATAAAAGCAGTTTTTGATATTTGCCAAACACTTTTAAATATGCTTTTAGGCTAAAAGCTGTTGTTGCTTTCTGCAACAGCAATACCAAACACACCCTAAATAAATTAGGATCAATTTGAGTTTTTTTTCCATAAATTATAATCGTATTGGGTACCATGCAAGAAAAGGATTACAAATCCTAATGAGATTAGACATGGTGCTCTATGTATATATATGGAGCTGGTTCATAGGTAATATACGATTTTATTATTATTATTCTCTATTGGATTCAATTCGCACAACGTTTTTCTCTCGGACGTTTGGCTTATTTTTCTTTTCAAAAAACGGTAATCATGTCTGGTTCATTTTCTTCCATTTCAACTCCCAGTTATCATAATTGCAATGGTGATGGTTACGATCCTGATGTTGAATCTGCGGCTCTAACTCTTATTTCGTTTTCTTCTTCATCTTCTTCTTTTTTTTCTAGAAACTTTCTTGAGTTTCGTTGGAGCGGAACTAGAAAACGATCTAGAACTGTTTCCCGTCCAATTAGTTCTAGTGATACTGGTTTAGTTGAAAAGCTTAAGGATTTTGTTCCAGTCAAGTCCGATGATAGATTAGTTGAAGAAGTTATGAGTTATTTCGAATATCTTCAAATCGACAAGGGGCGTAGTCTAGACAGAGCATTAGAGATTTTGAAAGACAAGTTCCAATGGAATAAAGAGATTGTTGCAGAAATTGAAAGTTTTGAATATCTTCTATCTGAGAAGCTCAGTGGAGATGAGATGTTGGAGGTTTTAAATGACATTTGTAACAACGGGGTGAAGAAGAGAAAAAATGATGTGAAATTGGAGCAGAGGGAGAATTTGGCGCCGATGAAGAAGAAGAAGAAGAAGAAACATAAACAGAAGAACTTTAGGGAATTAGTTGGAGAAGATAACAAAAGTTATGAATATAAAGAATGTAAAGAAGTATTTGCCAGTTACCGAGCTATTGGCGGACACGTGCAAACAAGATCAGATGTAAAGATTGAAATAGGAGAAGGTTCAAATGTAGATGGAGGAGAAAAGGATTGTATTTACAAGTGTAATCAGTTTCCGAGTTTTTTGACTGGACAGACTCTAATTGAGAAGGAAGCAAGATTGAGCGAACAACAAGTGATGAAGTTTGATTTTGATTTAAACACCTCTCTAGATGATCATATTTTAGAGTCAAATAGTACACCAAAATTGATTACGATTAAAAATTAATAGAATACGAGTTTAGTTTGTATGAATACTACTTACTATTGCTGATTATAAATTTAAAAAAACTTTGATTTGCATTAATTTTACAGTTGAAACACAACTGAAGCAGATTTTGAAAGCTAATTGTGTTGATGTGGAAAATGGAACACTTGTTAATTGAGAAGTTTAAACTTAGAGGGTAGTGAATATCCTAGTTTTAGAGTTGTAATTTTAAGTTTCAATTTTGGCCCAAAAGTTGTGAATCTTATCCTAGATACAAGTTATTCAATTGATTAGGGTGTTCTAAATTCTAAATGTTTAATATTCCGAATATTGATGAATGGATTTGGTGTATGTGGTTTTGGTTTTCGTAATTGGGTTCTATATACTTGTTATGCCTCTTTCAGTACAATTGAAATAAATTTTGGAAATTTGAATGGCTTATTTATTTGTTACTTTGATTTTTAGGGAACTGAAAAGGTTGAAGGAACTGAAAGCTCCATGCCATCAAATTTTACAGCAGAAAATCTAGTTGAACTTAACCTGACATGCAACAATGCACAAAAACTGTGATCAGGAGTGCAGATAATGTTTTATCCTTATTTTCTTGGTCTAAATGCATGTAGTTTAGGTAATTAGTGAAGCCAGTTTATTGTACAAACTTACTCTTATTACAGAAGTTCATCCATCAATTCAGTTTCTAGATCAACTTATTGATTTGGACGTGAGATGTTGCACAAACTTGATGAACCTTCCGGCTGGCATTAGATGGAGATCTCTCAAAACTCTTAATCTTTATGGATGCTCATATCGTAGTTGAAAAGGCTAAAGAAACTGCCTTCACCACTTCAAAAATTGAAGGCACTATCAAGTTTGCAGTTGAAAAACTGTAGATATTTTTGCCTTTATGGTGTAAAGTTTTCTGACAACCTGCCTAAAGAAGGAATCGTCGGACCCTCGGTTAGTGGGGACGCGTAATGCACCGGGCCGCCCTTTATGCAGAAAGACTATACAGTCAGATATTATTCTTTTAAAAAAAAGCATCCACTGATCATTTTTTCTATTTTTTATTGAATAAAACTCTTGATCTTTTAATTGGTCAAATCGAGTCAAGAAAGTTAGTTGTGAACATCATATTAAAGAATGATACCTTTGCTAAAAACTAAAATTTCAGAGATTGTCTGCAACAGAAAAGTTGCAGAAATACCGTTAAGCTAGAATTTTGTATTAGGAGAAAATCTTATCGTTGGATGTGACCTATGTTGAAACACCTTTCTACATGATTTTGATTTGACAAAATTATTTAAAGTATAATTCTCATGATAAAATATTCCAACACATTAAATTTAAATGCTTTGATTTATTCATACTAATGTGTTTGTTCAATGTTGAGTTAATTGATTTATAAGAATAAAAGACATTAAAAGATCAAGGCCCAAAAGCCCACAAGAGAAGATCAATTCCCAGTCAACATTCACGAGCCTCGTGGCCCAGCAGAACAAAAGCTCAGCCCAGCAGAAGGAAGAATCGAGAAGAAATTCTCAATTGCTTCATGACGAAGCTGCTGAGTCAAGCAGACAAGGAAGCCAGGTCAGCAGCTGACCTGAACAACTTGGAGACAAAGTCTTTCCACTTAAGGAAATATTCAGACAAAGCAGAAAGCTGTCTGGAAGACTTTTCCGTAAATATAGAGACACTCTGACGAGCTTGAGCAAAAGCAACTGATCTCTGATGAAGACAGAAGATGCAACGTTCTTATTGGCCGAAGACGCTGAGCACTGACCGAGCAAAAGCGACAGGAAGCCGTTTCCCTCCAACGGTTATTTCAAAATTCGAAATGACTGAGGTCTCAGTTGTCACTATAAATAGGTCTCTCAAATGCTTCATTCGGTGCAGATCTTCACCAAGTCGAACCGCTGACCAAATAGCAACTTGAAGTTTCTGTCTTGAAAAGCAAAGCAATTCTTACACCAATTCTTATTTTCATGTAAAAGCCTAGAGTGAATTATTCATCTAAAGTGTTCTTCTTTGTTATAACAAACACTTTATCATTTCTAGAGATTAGAAAGGAGAAGCTGAGTTGCTTGGTTATAGCACTCAGCAGTAGAGACAGTATTGAGTAGAAGAATAGAGGAAGGGACTTTTGTATACTAAGCTTGCCTCTGATCTTACTCAGCATCGCTATGCTGAAAGACTTAGTGAAAGTCTTAATCAAAAATATAAGTCAGCCTAATGTGAAAATTTTATATAGTTCCTAACCCCCCATTGGAACTAACTTTACCACGTTACACCGGACCAACAACATATACTGCTTTAGGTAGCAAAGTATAGCTCCATTTTTCTAACCCGAACAGGTTGATATGAAATTTTTTGGGTTGGGTTTGGGTTTATTCTTTTCAACACGAACCTGAAAATGACGCGACACTAACACGACTCGAACATGAAATTTCCAGGTCTAGGAGTTGCGAATAGTTAAGTTGATGATGATATTAACTGATCGACGATGTGGTCATCATACTTCTTCAAGCAGACCGAATGGGTCGACATTCGTAGATCCAGAAAAGAAACATAGTGCTCGGTAAGGACTCATTGGTTGCATTCCCACAGATGTCGGCCATCTCGTTACTTATGAAGGCAAGGCTTGTCTATATCATGGATATAATGGTCACAATACAGATGAGTGTAAGGACTTGAGAGATATGTATCAGCTTATGATGGATGATAGAATGATTCCCGATCTAGATTTTGTATTATTGTGGGATTTGTTTGTCGAAATGTATCTTTTTTGTAATTGTGTCGTCCTAGGAGATATTATTTTGTAACATGATTAAATGCGTTTTAGCGTTATTATGATGTGCATTTAGTGATATTGTGGAACGTGTTAAGTAGTATTATGATGTGCTTTTGCTATGTTTTTACTCATGAGATTTTGAATGGTGGCTGTTTTAAAGTTGCCGTTTTTAGGGAACACTAGGCTTGAGTTGTCTATGGGTGCATTATCCTTTGGTGGTATACACTGCTAGGCTTACAGGGACTTGGCCACCGCTTGCTCATATGGAGCATTTTATGGTTGTAGTTTGTGAGAAACTATAGTGAGGTGCTTGCAGATGTTTAGTGAAACGACAAACAATGAAGCCTTTGTTAGGAAGAAAATATTATTGATAATATTTCGTAAGAGTTTGTACATTCGATGAATTATTGAGTTGTTCGCCAGTGAGATAAGATATGTTGTAGGCCTTGTTATGTAGATCTGCGACAACCCTGTAGGGCCCTTCCCAATTTTGGGATGTTGTGGTGTCTCGTAGTACTAAAGTCACTACATTCAAGCTCCATGGTCGAAGCATTTTATTGTTGTACCAAGCCACTGATTGCTTGTATGTCGTGATTGTGGGGAGTGCATTTAGACGGTCCTCATCTAGACAACCATTGGCATCGGCTAGAGCTTCCTCGTTTGATAAAAGATCGAACATTAAGGCTCTAGGTGACTGGAGGATGATTTCTGTCGGGGCCATTTCTTTCATCCCGTATGTGAAAAAGAACAGAGTTTTCCCTGTAGCAATGTGTGGAGTTTTCCCTGTAGCAATGTGTGGAGTCGTTCGACCATGAGAGCCCTCTATCGTATAATCATACTTTGATCCCCTATATGATTGCTCGGTTCGTAACCTCTATTTGACCGTTGCTCTAGGGGTGTGCGACTGAGGTGAAACGACGTCGAATGTCGCACTGCTCGTAGAACTCTTCGAATGGAGCACAGTCAAATTGGGGCCATTATCTATAATGAAAGAGTGGGGTATCCTAAAATGGTGCAATATAGTCTTGCAGATAAATGATATGTTATTCTTTGTAGTGATTTTGGAGATGGTTTCGGCTTTTTCCCACTTGGTGAAGTGGTCTATAGCTTCTACCAAGAATCGTTTCTGCCCGATCGCCAGTGGAAAAGGTCCTACAATATCAATCCCCCAAACTATGAAGGGATATGGGGTGATAATGCCTTTAAACGGGGATCCTGGCAAGTGGTAGGTGTGGGAATGCATTTGGTAAGCTTCACAAGTTTTTACTATTCTTTCTGCATCTCCGTCTATAGAGGACCAAAAGAGTCATTGTAAATGTGATTTTTTGGCAATCCAGCGGGTGCATTGATGTGACTCGTAGACCCATTGGTGAATTTTCTTAAGGCAGTGATCCCCTTCTTCCTCCGATATACACTTGAGCCATGGGAGTGTCAAGGATGCCCACGCTGAGTGCGTATCACTATGAGCGATGGACAACTAATGTGGCCTCGATTTTATCTTCATGAAGAATTCCTTTTGTGAGGAACTTAGTGATCCGACTTCTCTATCCTCCTAGGACTACGTCATTGATAGCGATAAAACGTATCTACTCCTAAGAGCAAGTGAACGATATCGTTATAAAGTAGTAAACATTCCTAAGAACGATATCGATCCCTCAGAGACTAGTTTCCTATTCCTTGTTCGACTAAAATCCTATATTAACTAATGAATTGATTTAAGCAGTTGGTTGTTTATTTAATCTACTAGAATATAAAAGCAATAATTTACTAATTGGTTGTTTCTATGAGTGAGTGAGAGGCTGAGATACCGAGATCTCTATGTTTATCTCCTATGGTGTCAAGTTATGTAGTGATGTAATAAAGATCTAATCCTAAAAGACGGTAACTTTCCTTGAGAAGTAAATAACCTTGGCCTAAGATTATCGACTTTATTCCTAATTCCCTTAGACCGATGCTTGATTAGGCAAAATCTCTAAGTTAATTATGAAGCATGAATATTAATGAAAGCTAAAGCTAAGCCATGACCTAAACTACGAAGCTGCACTACCCGGTTAGGGTATAGGTGAAGTTAGGGTTTGTTTGGTTGGATTGATCGCTTGGTTAGGTTACTCAATCCAACACCTATATTAATCACTTGGTTAGGTTATTTAGTATATACAAAGTCTCATAACTAGATCTTTTGGTTTATTTCTTTTTACAACACAAATTAAACATTAACTTGACTTAACCATAATTGTTAAACACAGTTCACCTTTAATCTCAGCAAAAGAGTGGTTTAGTTCATGATGGAACTAAAACACAGATTGGGGATAAGATAGGGGAAGAATGAGCTCATGTTCATCAATTACTATTAAGATTCAATATGATAGAGAGTTGTGAGATGGAGAGAATTGAATTGTAATAAGTAAATTGATAGAATTGAGATGAAGAACAAACCAATAATGAAATCTTACAACTAAGGGACGAATGTACCTTGGTTGACTCAGTACAAAACGAATCTGAACTTACTCGAATGTAAATAACTAAAATAAAAGCTAAATTAAGACTAAAACTGAGAATAATAAAACGAAGATCCCTGATACAATGGTTATCTTCCCTATTTATAGTGCTCTTATCACTACTATAGTTGTAGACACCGAGTCGGAGGACCTGTGACAAAAACCTGAAAACAAGACGGTTGAAGCGATTGATTCCGAAAGTTTCGAAAAAAATAAAATAAATAAGTTACGGTGGGTCGCTGTTGTTGATCGGATGGCTCGCGAATGCTTAACGGCATGGTGCGAGTGCTTAGCGGCAGCCGGTACGCATTCGACGACAGCCGGACGCCCGCTCGACGATGCAAAGCGCGCGCTCGACGTCCGTTGGACGCACGCATCCAACCACGAATAGCACGCGCTCGACGTCCGAGCAATGCACGGGCTTGGCGGCGCGAGGCGTGTGCTCGTCGGCCACGGGACGTGTGCGCCAGGCAGTGCGGAACACACGTCCGGCGGTCACGACGCGTGGACGCCCGACGGCGCGGGGCGCGAGCTCGACGGCCGTGGGGCGTGCACGCCCGACGGTGCGAGACGCGCCCCGACGGCCGTTGGGCGGGCGCCCAACCGCGTCGGGCGGACGCCCAACGGCAGTTGGGCGCGCGCGCCCAACCTCGCGTTGGACGCTCGCCCAACGCTGTTGGGCGACCGCCCAACAATCGCTGGGCGGCCGCCCAACAATCGTTGGGCGGCCGCCCAACAATGTTGGGCGGTAGCCCAACGCAAGGTTGGGCGGCCGCCCAACATGCCTTGGGCGGCCGCCCAACCCCCTTGGGCGACGCCCAATTCTCTTCGGGCGTCGCCCATTCCGTCGGGGATCCGTTTGCCTATAAAAGGCACGGATCCCCATACATTTTAGAGAAGATGATTCTTTTGGAGCTTTCTCACTCTAAACATTTTTAGAGAGGGAAAGTCAATTTTTTGGTGAAAATATTTTTTTTCCCAAAAAAATCCAAATTTTCCCAAAGTTAAATTTTTACTAAAAAACACAAAAAAAACGGAAAATCACGACTCGTGGAATCAATCGGCTTCAACTGTCAGATACCGAACTTGAGGTATTATCCGAGGACTAGACTCGCTTTATTTTATTTAATTTATTTCTTTCCTTTATTTATTTTTATGTTATAGTTTTTATTTATTTAGTTATTCATTTATTTTAACACGTTTTATTTAATTTTGCGTATTTATTTAATTTTCGTCTCGTGTTGAATAAAATTTGGTTTTGTTTTTAAATAAAAAACCTCGTTTTGATATCCCAATACGAACCGTGATCGGATAAAAAGGTAGTTCGGGTATTAAAAACGTTGTAATTATCAGTTTTAATTTAAAGAAATTTCCAAATAATGTTTTAAAATAAAAACGTCGTTTTAGGAATTTCCGTTATTGACTATGATCCATTTTTGGTAGTTCGGAAATCCAAAACGATTGAATTAGACTTAATTTAAAGCTTTTGAATAAATCTGGAAACAGTTGGAGTAGTTCTGTAATTTTCCATTTCTGTCGCTAATTGCTGTTTACCGACGGATTTTCCGTCGGTAAATCTGCTGGAATGTAAAAAATGCTGTTTTGGTCCCTCCTTCTTAACTTTTGAGCTTTTGATCCTTTATATATATATGTATAGTTATGTAATATATGTTTTCAAATTATTTTTTTTAGACATTTGGTATATATAACTATTTAGGATGTTTGTATATCATTTTTTATTTTATTTTTAAATATAAGTATATATGTATATATATCTTTTATTTTCTTCTTCCTTTACTTAAATGGTAATTAATCTCATTTTAAAAGAATATTTACTTGGGGTTTTGGGAGTGATTTATTAGTGGATAAATATGTATTATTTTTTACATTTAAAATTACATTAGTTATGTATATATATAGTTTTGGGATATTTGGGTTATATTAGTTATTATTAAATAAAACTATTTTGGGAATAAATGTTATTTTCTTATCTAGGGGTTTTATTTACTATTTTCACACGTTTAAAGTATAAATGTATTATATTTAGTATTTTCATATATGTATTATATAATCTCTTTTCATTAACTTTTATTTCATGTTTCCTTTTTGGATTAAAATGTATATATATATGCTTATATTATTTCCTTTGTTCTTTTGGGCCATTTAGGGGTCCATGTTTTAAATGGGCTTTATTTAGGAGTGAGTTTGGATTTAATATGTTTATTGTTGTAATTATGACAAGTAAAGAATCCATTCAGTAAAAAGGGGAAAATAAATCACAAAAAGGATTTTCAATTTAATTATTTAAACTAATAGATTTTTAGAGGTTCCTAATGTAAATAAATAGTGTTTTCTTGACATTTCAAATTGTTTCTCAAAACACCACGTTTTAAAACCTTAGTCCGTTCCAACGACGGATTAAGCGAACCTTGTAATTAAAATCATTTTCATGGTGAATAATAGAGTTTTCGAATCGTTTTCTTAATGATTTATACAAAATAAATTGACTTGTATGCTTAACCACGTTTTCTTATTAAAGGTTTTTTTTACCTTAACGTTTTCAAACACTTGAGTCGTTCCAACGGCGATTCGGGTGAACTTCATCAAACGGGGTTTTGAAACGTACCTAAATCGTTCCAACGGCGATTAAGGTACGAACCATGTAAATAAACTCGTTTTGGGGAAATGAGTTAGTATAGAATTAACACGCAACACGACATGTAAATCCCGTGGTAAATAAACCACTTCTTTCTTCCTCCCCTCTCTTTGTATGTATATCAAATTAATGTAAATGGGTGATTCTTTACTAAAGTGGCATTTCATTAATATATGCTCAAAACGGTTTCCAAAAATGAGAAAGAAAAGGTTTCAAATGAATTTTAAACTTAAAGAAGTATACGATTAGTCCGTTATCGCCTAACATGCTGAGTAGGAGGTCGGTGGTTCATAACCGGGCGATGTCGGGGTGCCTAGTAGCCTTTCTCCGGAAAGGAGCTAGCCTTCTCGGCTCGTACCTAAGTTTCCCGAACCCACACCGGTCTCCCGCAAGGGATCGGTGTTCATTTTCCCATTCGTGGGTGGCGACTCTTTCATATCTCCGAGCTCCGGTCCTGCCGAGCAGCTTGATTCCACGATTGGTTGCTTTCGGCGCCAATCACCGCTTACGTCGCCATGAGGTGTCCACCCCCCGGTCCGCCCGGGAGATTAGGCCGCAGCACCTCGTCTAACAAGTGGCGACTCTGTTGGGGAAGCGAGAAATTTGATTTCGGAAGACGTGTATTAAGCCCTTAACGGGGACGGATCGTATTATTTCTTTTCGTATGCATTCATGTGCATTATTGCAAACCTTTTGGGTAATTTCCGCGAAACCTCTAGCGAGAGTCCATTCGTCACTCGAAAGAGGCTAGTGTAAGTTCCCCCTTACAGTAAGGCGCCAAAGGGTCCCCATCCATTCGTTAGGGGCGAATTTGTGCGGTCCTGTGAGGTCCCGCGATCATCCGTGTCAGCATATAGTAGCCTTAGAAGTTTCCATAGGATTACCCGTTACTATTTTTGATGTGATAAATGAATCAGTTCGTGTTTTCAAATCGCCATGATACGTGTCTAAATCCTAAAGTATGTAAAGAAAATGAAATGATGCGTTAATATATACTCTTGAGTCGACATACTAATTACCCTAAAACATCGAAACGATTTAAACTAAAGACGACTTAGTCATCTCGTATGAATGAACATGTGCGGCCCGCCTTGTCCCTTTCTGTGTCCCGACGAAGGCACATGTTCAGAAAATGCGTTACGACATAAGCACGTATTAGTATGAATCGGTTTGGTGTTGAGGATAGTTATACTTCGATTCAAAAGACTATATTAATAGTAGCCGTTATTCACATTCTTTAAATAAATTGGGATAAAACGAGATCATAACGAAACGAAAACGAAGAACATTTCTGTTTCGAACGACCCTGTCGTAACGTGAAAAGTTTCGCACGAGTAGCCCGTCCCTTCCGAATAAAAGACGAGCTTTTACGTTATGCCCCGTGTCGTTCTTAAAGAGAAATGGACGTGTCCGCAGAAGTGACTAAGAAAATAAAAGCGAAAAATGAACTAAACGACCAAAATCATTCCGAATTTACAATATATGTCAATCCCGAGCGTAGTTAAAGAAAATAAACCAATGCCGTTGAATGCGTGCCTCGAACGAGTGTATACCCCGTTTAAAATCTCGAAGCCGAATTAAGCCAAACCATATAATTGCGCCACATGGACGAGACTGCGGGTTTTGACTAACGATTCGATCATTTCGACAATTACCAAAACTGCAAGAAATATGGTCCGATGTACGTGTTTGCTTAATTCGTGCCTAAAGGAAAGAGAACGGTGATATCCTCGCTTTGAATAAGCATGCGATTCAACGAAACGTTGATTTTCTATAACCACACTAAGATGATATATCCCGTGGATTGGGAAGAACAACGAACTGTTGCTAGCCGAAAGGTTACCGTGCGCTCAAAATAAGACTCGCCGCCTTTTCACGTAGCTAAAATGAGCAAACGGATCCACGACGCTAAGAACAAACGCGTTACGCGATGAGTCCGTTCCCTAAAATAAAATCCAAAAGTGATTCCATCACTAAATAAACATGTGGTTACGTCTCTCGATAGATCCAAAAGATCCCGTTGTAAACTAAAAATCGAGACACAAACCCGCGTGAACAAAAGGGAACGAGTCATTGACAATAACGAACGATTGGACTAGAAGAATAACTCGTACCACGTCTAAAAACTGAGATGCGCTCAAAGGGAGTCAAAACCCGAATTAATGCGTCTCGCGAAAGGACAAAAGACGAGTTATTCCGAAAGGACAATCCAACTGGGTCGATTTCTTAGTCACTGAACGTTGATACGTCAAAACGAACTGTATTGTCTGATGACTGATCTACTTTTCCGCAATAATCGACGGCATCACGCGTCCCCTGGACCGCAATGTGAGCCCCAAACCAAAATCCTAGGAAAGAGACTTGGACCATCGAGTGTGTGGTGGAATAAGGGTGGAAGAGAGATGTTGTGATACGTGTAATTAGACTAACGTTTGTTCTTCTTATCTTATATAATCGTGAATAAATAAACGCACACACCACGAATCATGCATATAAAATCATGCATACATACTAATGGATACCGTTCGCGCAGACATCGTCATTAAGCAGTTGTGGTTCCACAAGAGTAATCGGCTAGTCGGGCAGTTTGATCAGATACGGATCGTCAGTTTCAAATCAGCAGTTGTGACGTCCGAATCATCGTTGTCCGAATCAGCTTAGTATTCGGCCAGTATGTCTACACCGGATGAGAGAATATCAAGGTTAGAAAGAGTGGTAAACAACCTCAACGATCAGTTAACCGCGATTTTAGTCCAGCTGGATGAGCTTGCAATTAAGAGTAACAAGAGTAGCAGTAAACCAGCTGAGAACATTGTGAGCACGGGTCCCCGTTTTGGAGATAACTATCAGGATTGCGTAACAAGCAGTTTGGGGAAGAGAAAGCAAAGGGAAGAGGAATGGAAGCAGCACATCACTCAGGAAGTGCATGATCTACGTGGGGTAAGCTCCGGAGGTCAAGACTTTTATAATCTGAAAAACTATTCATCGGCAACGGCTTTGCCTTTAAAGTTCCGGCTTCCTGACATGAAGAAGTTTGATGGAACTGGGGATCCTACGGCCTATGTGAACCGATATGTGGCAGCAATGGAGCACACAATTCTGACTGAGGAACAGATGTTGGGGCTGTTCAGTGCTTATTTGGAGGGGGGTGCCCTCGTGTGGTTTCATGCGTTGCCACTGGTGACGAAGAGGGATTGGAAGGAGTTAGTGAAGTCATTCATCGCCCAATATAGCTTCAACACTATGTTTGAGGTCACTTTGAGGGAGCTAGAGAGCACCAAGCAGCAGGCTGGGGAGTCCTTGTCCGACTTTGTGAGTAGGTGGAGAGCTAAGGCAACAATTATGGAACAGAAGCCGTCGGAGCAGGATCAGATCCGGATGGTAATCAGCAACACTTTTCCGCATGTTAGGAATGAGCTGCGATGTATGCCTTTCACCGATTTTAATCAGGTGTATGGCTATGCTTTGACAAGTGAGGGGGATGGAGATCCGAAAAGAGCTTATATTAAATGTACGAAGTCGGGGTATAGTGCCGGAGGGCCAAGTACCAATATAGAACCTACCGCAGTGAAAGTGCTTGAACTTAACGCTATCGGGAAAAGACAGTTCGCCCAATTTGATCTGACCTATGCAAAAGTTTTCGAACGATTGCAGAAAAAGGAGTTGCTGAAAGCCCTTACTCCCAAAAACAAGACAGGGCCCACACCACGGATGATGACTAGGGGGTATTGCGAGTTCCATAGTAACTACGGGCACACCATTGAAAATTGTGAGAGGCTAAAGCATGAGATCCAGGATCTGATTGATAATAAGAAAATAGTCGACCCATCGTCAGCAAACTCTCCCCTTAAGTGCAATCCATCGCCTAGTCATAGGGTGAGCGCAATTGGATCTGGGTTGGAAGAGAGCTTTGTGGTGGAGTCATTCTGCGAATTTAAGGAGGAGCTGTTGGACTCCAATGAGAGAAGGAATATGGAAGATGGCTTATACGTGTCTGTTTTGGAGGAACAGCCAACGGAAGAAGTGATGGATGATAGAACTAAAACTGAGGAAACCGAAGAAGTATCGTCTCGGAGGATCATGCCTATGTTGAAATTGTTTAGTGGGGTAGAAGACCCCGAAGCTCATTTGTATGGGTATGTGTGTGCCATGTTTGGGGAGCCATATAAAGTGGAAGAAGTCGCTCCATGGTTCTATCTCTCGCTGGTAGGCGAACCTTTGAAGTGGTTTCAATCGCTACCTGACTCGACTAAGCGTGATTGGTCACTAATGTCAAGCTTGTTTTTGGTGAAGTATCGAAAAGCCCGAACACGGGTGGGGGAACATAGCGCGATGCAAATTGGGCCTATCAAACGTCCGTTTCCGACTGTCAGCAAGTATAATGAAGGCAAGGACCCCATGGAGCACTTGCATTTTTACCTATCCGCTATGGGTCCTTTGGGCTTCAAAGAGGACGAAATCACGAATTTGTTTTGCAACTCGTTGGCGGGAGAGTCACTAGTGTGGTATATGTCTCTTTCGATGAACGTTAAAGTGAATTGGGTTGAAATGACTAAGAAATTCATCAAGAAGTACACCTCAGGGGGATACCCAGAGGAAGTGCCGATGTTACCCGATGAGGAGACGCCTGAGGCGGTGTTAACCATGGCTAAGTACAAAGGAGGTGAGAACCCCATCGACCACATAAACTGTTTTCGTGCCTACATGTTTGACACAGGACTCTATCGAAGTGAGTTGGTTCAACATTTTCCAAAGACACTCGTAGGAGAACCTTTGATATGGCACCGAATGCTCTCGGCAAAGGCAAAAGAGGACTGGGGGTCCCTCATGGAGGCTTTCGTGCAGAGATATGAGATGTACATCCCATGGACTGGGTCGTTGGAAGATTTAGAAAGGATCAAGCAATTTCCTGAGGAAGCATTCGTGGATTATGCTAGGAGACGGAGGCTCAAGTATGCCTCATGTCGGGTCACCTTGAGCGATCAGAAGCAACTCATGTGTATCCGAAGGGGTGCTATTCCACTCGTCGCTAGAAGAATGAATGGAGTGTTCCTCAAGGACTATGAAGAACTGATAGGCTGGGCTCGGTATGGATCGTCGGACCCTTCCTACGTAAATCCGAACGTCCCTCACGTAATGGATCTGATGGTCGTGGATGTTTGGGGTGTTGAAACACCTTTCCACATAATTTTGATTTGACAAAATTGTTTAAGTATAAATTAGAATACATATTCTAAACACACTAAGTTTAAATGCGTTGATTTATTCTACTAATGTGTTTGTTCAATGTTGAGTATAAATGTTATAAGTCATAAGGATTGGAAGGCCCAAGCCCAATACGGAAGCCAAGGCCCAAGTCAAACAACTCAGTACACTCGGCCCGCGTATGTCAAGACGTTGTCGTTTTGGACAAAAACGCAACTCAGCAAACGGAAGGATCTAGAAGTCCTTCAGGAACAACTTCACAATGAAGCTGCTGAGTAGTCTCGACAAAGCGTACAAGACAGCAGACCGGCAGAGGAAAACTTCCAGACAAAGTGTTTCTTCTTTTAGCAAAGTTCAGACGACACAGTATGCTGTCCAGTTGACTTTACCATAAAAGGAGAGACCATCTGTTGTGCTGACCGAGGACAGAAGATACACGATTGTGATTGGCCAAGAGCTCTGTGCAAGTCAGGATGACAACGACACATAGCCGTTTCCCTCCAACGGTTATTTCGAAATTCGAAATGACCGAATGGCCAGACGTCTCTATAAATAGTGCCATCACAAGCTTCACTAAACACAGAACTTGATCAAGCCATTACGCTGTCCAAATCTCTACAAGTTCTGCAAGCAAGAAGCAAAGCAAAATTCTTACACTACATTTTCATATCTGTGTAAAAGTCTAGAGTGGTTGTTTTTCAATCATCTAAGGTGTTCTAGCAATTGTTGTTTAGGACAAAAATCTTTATCATTTCTAGAAGTAGAAAGGAGAGGCTGAGTACTCGGTTTTAAGTACTCAGCGGAGAGATTAGGATTGAGTAGAAGTATAGAGGAAGGTACTCTTGTCATACTCAATTGCTGATATTGTAAAAGGTTTGAGGCTCTACCTTTAAAGAGCTCAGTAGAGGATTTGAAATCTCGGAAGTGTTCCGGGAACAGGACGTAGGCTTAGAAGAAGTCGAACCTGGATAAATCTGCTGAGTGAAGTATTTCTAAACCTTAACTCCTTATTTACATTGCTTGCTTAAAACAAACTAAAACTGACCAAGTAAAAGAGGTCAAGCTGAGTTGTGCGCTACCAACGAGAAGGTTCAGGAATAGACTCTAAGTGCTATTTCCTGACTTAAGCAACGAAGCTGTCCTAGTCACTAGTTGACTAAGCCAGTGTCTTGCTGAGTGCTAAGCGCCGATGTTAGATAAACTTTTCTTAAAGAAAAGAAATCTGCCTAAATTATTTTAAAAAGGTAAAATAGTTCCTAACCCCCCCTTGGAACTATATTTGCAACCTTACAAGGGACCAACAAGTGGTATCAGAGCCTAAAAGCTCATTACTAAATGTCTAACAACCTTGAGTTGATCCATACCATGGGCGAAAACAGCACTCGGTTTCTCCCTGGAAACCAGACAACTCAGATATTACCTGAGGGGCTGTCCATTACCAGGCCTCCCCTATTCTTCGGGTCAAACTATACCTTTTGGAAGAATAGGATGAAAAACTTCATTCAAGCTACAAACATGAGTGCCTGGCTATCTATAGTCCAAGGCCCGTTTGTACCTGTGAAAGTTGTTGCTGGCAAGTCAGTTGTTAAAGCTGAGGTTGAATGGACAGAGGATGATCTTAAGAAGCTTCAAAACCATGCTTCGGCTATCAATATGCTTCACTGTGCGCTCGATGCTGCAGAATATAACAAAATCTCAGGTTGTGAGTCGGCACAAGAGATCTGGAAAAAGCTAGAAGTCACCTACGAGGGAACAAACAAAGTAAAAGAATCCAAGGTGAATCAACAGATGAGACTGTACGAGCTGTTCGAGATGAACAATGATGAGGGAATTTCAGACATGAACGCAAGGTTCACCAACATCATTAATGAGCTCAAGAGACTTGGGAAAATCTTCACTGAGGAAGAACAAGTCAAAAAGATACTCAGGAGTCTTCCAAAAGACTGGCAAGCAAAGAAGACAGCAGTTGAGGAAGCTCAGGATTTAACCACCTACAAATATGACGAACTTATCGGTTCATTGCTGACCCATGAGATATCAATGAAGAACTTTGAGGTGAAGGAAAAATCTGATGACAAGAAGCAGAAGTCACTTGTCATGAAGGCTGACTCCACTGACGGGAGTTCAACTGATGATGAGGAGATGGCTATGTTCACAAGAAAGATGAAGAGGCTGTTCAGGAAGAACGACAAATATTCCAAAAAGCCTTACAAAAAGTTTGATAAGTATAAGGCTGACTCAAGCGACAGCAAATACAGAAAGGACAGCTCAAAGCCCATTACATGCTTTGAGTGCCACCAAGATGGCCATATTAAGTCAAACTGCCCCACGCTGAGGAAAGACAAGAAAAGTGGGAAGAAGGCAATGGTGGCCACTTGGAGTGACAGTGATGAATCTTCATCAACAGAAACTGAGGCCACCGAGTCAGCGAAGATATGCTTTATGGCTGATGAACTTGCTGAGCCATGCATTTCTGAGCATGCTGACCAATCTGATGAGTCAGATAATGAGGAGCAATCTAATGAGGTAATCTCACTCTCTCAACTCAGAAATGAAATGGGTAACGCCCTGAGTGATCTCTATACACTTGTTAAAAAGTGTAATAGGAAGATTAAAGCACTCAGCCGGCGCTGTGATGAAGTAGAAGAGGTCAAACTGAGTGACCTCAGATACCTTCTTCAAGACAACTCAGTTTTGCATGAAAATATGAAAATCATTCATGAGTCTGTCTCTGAAGTCCAGTTAGTTTCAAAGAAACTGAGGAAGGATGTCATAACCATTCAGAACCAATTAAAGGTTCCAAACAAAAACAATTTTTCGCTGAGAACTCAGTATCAAGGTACACAGTACCAAGGTACTCAGCAGAGAAGAAATCCCCAGTGAAAAGTCCAATGTGATTTTTGTGGGAAGTTAGGACACACTACTAAAGTGTGCTGGCACGCTCAGCACTGGGGTGCTGACAAGTCAGTAAAAAATCCTAAACAGAAGGTCAGTTGTGACTTCTGTGGAAAGAATGGCCATATTGTCCATGTATGCCGCCATAAAATAAAATATGATGCTTTACCTGTTGAACCTAACAAGTCAGGACCCAAAAAGAATTGGGTACCTAAAGGAAACTGATTATAATGCAGGTAAGCCTGAGATGTGCCGAGAAGTCAAAAATGTGGTATATTGACAGCGCATGCTCAAGGCATATGACGGGTGATGAAACTCAATTCATCACGTTCGAACGTAAACGAGGAGGAAGCGTAAGTTTTGGAGACAACAAAAAGGGTAAAATAGTAGGATCAGGCACCGTTGGAGGTAATCCCACTATTGAATCTGTCTCCCTAGTCAGCGGACTCAAATATAACTTACTCAGCGTAGCTCAGCTATGTGATAATGGAAGAAAAGTTATATTTGATGAAACTGGATGTAAAATATATGAGGGAAAATCAAATGAGTTAATTTTAACTGCCCCTCGGATAGACAATGTCTTTATGCTAAACCTCGAAAAGAAGTTTTCAAAAACTGTATGCTTAATCACAAAGGAAGAAAATTCCTGGCTATGGCACAGGAGACTTGGTCATGTAAGCATGGACCTCCTGGCCAAATTAGCAAGAAAGCAATTGGTTGAAGGACTGCCTGAACTTAAATTTCAAAGAGATCAATTATGCCATGCCTGCCAAGCTGGAAAACAAACCAAGCAATCTTTTCAAAGTAAAAACATTGTCTCAACTAAACGTCCGTTAGAAATGCTACACTTGGATCTCTTTGGTCCAGTCCAGCCGCTGAGTCTGGGTGGAAGAAGGTTTTCCTTGGTTGTTGTAGATGATTTCTCTCGGTACACATGGGTTATCCTGCTGACCAGTAAGGATGAGACTTTTGAGACATTTTCAAACTTGGTTAGAAAAATTGAAAATGAGAAAGACCTAAAATTAGCTCATATCCGTAGTGATAATGGTGGAGAATTCAAGAACCAAAAGTTTGTTGAATTCTGTGAAGCCAGCGGCATTGACCACAATTTCTCTGCTCCTCGAACGCCTCAGCAAAATGGGGTTGTTGAAAGGAAGAACAGAACTCTGGTTGAGATTGCTAGGACAATGCTGGATGAGCATAGGCTTCCAAAGTATTTTTGGGGAGAAGCTGTCAACACAGCATGCTATATTCTGAATAGGGCTTTAGTTAGACCTATACTTAAGAAAACCCCATATGAACTTTGGAAAGGACGAAAGCCCAGCATTGTACTTTCGTGCCTTTGGCTGTAGGTGTTTTATTTTAAATACCAAAGATAGCTTAGCCAAATTTGATTCAAAAGCTGATGAGGCTATCTTTCTAGGCTACTCAACAAACAGCAAAGCATACAGAGTTTTTAATAAGAGAACTCAAGTATTAGAAGAATCTATACATGTGCAATTCGATGAAACTAACCCTGCAGGAAGATACCAGCCACTGACAGAAGATGAACTAAACTCAGCACCTGCTGATCAAGAACCAGCCACTGAGTCCTTCATAAAACGGCTGACCAAAAGTAAGAGTGAACCTAAAATTACTTTCACTGACCCATCTACTTCTGCAGAGAATGTTGAAACACAGATAGATCAAGACACAAGTTTACCAAAGGAGATAAGAGTCCCAAGAGGGCATTCAGAAAATGCAATTCTTGACTCAGCTGGAAATACGCTGATGACAAGAAATCAACTAAGGAAATATCTCGGCAATGTAGCTTTTGTCTCAGTACTTGAGCCGAAGAACTTTGCCGAAGCTGAGGATGACGAATACTGGATGAATGCCATGCAAGAGGAACTCAATCAGTTCAGGAGGAATAATGTATGGGAGCTAGTGCCACATCCTAGAAGCCAAAAGACCATTGGAACAAGATGGGTCTTCAGGAACAAGCTAGATGAGCAAGGAAACGTAGTCAGAAACAAGGCAAGACTTGTAGCTCAGGGCTACAGTCAGCAAGAAGGTATAGACTACGGTGAGACCTTTGCCCCAGTGGCAAGGCTAGAAGCTATTAGGATTTTATGTGCATATGCATCTTACATGAACTTTAAACTGTTTCAAATGGATGTCAAAAGTGCCTTTCTTAATGGAGTAATAGACGAGGAGGTCTATGTAAATCAGCCTCCAGGGTTTGAGGACCCTAAGTTCCCAAATCATGTTTACAAACTCAAAAAGGCTCTATACGGACTCAAGCAAGCACCACATGCTTGGTATGAGAGGCTGACCAACTTCTTACTGACTAGAGGTTACGTCAGGGGTCAAGCTGATACAACCTTATTCATTAAGAGAAAGGGTAAAGATACCCTGCTGGCACAAATATATGTGGATGATATTATATTTGGTGCTACTAATGAATCTATGTGCAAGGAATTTAGCAAACAAATGCAGACTGAATTCGAAATGTCAATGATGGGAGAACTCAACTTCTTCCTCGGACTTCAAATTAAGCAAGGAAAGAATGGCATATTCATAAGTCAAGCTAAATATGCCAAGGAGATATTGAAGAAATATGAACTAGAACATTGTAAGCCAATATCCACTCCTATGGGCACTGACACTGTCCTTTGTGCCGATGAAAATGGTAAGTCAGTAGACAGCAAGTTATACCGAGGTATGGTTGGCTCTTTACTTTACTTAACAGCAAGTAGACCGGACATTCAGTTCTCAGTATGTTATTGTGCTAGATATCAAGCTAACCCTAAGGAATCCCATTACATAGCTGTAAAAAGGATCCTTAGATATTTGCAAAGCTCAGTACATGCAGGTCTGTGGTATCCAAATACTCATGACTTTACACTCATCGGATACACTGACGCTAACTATGGACGAGACAAGCTGGAAAGAAAAAGCACCTCTGGAGGATGCCAATTCCTAGGAAGCTGTCTTGTATCTTGGTTCAGCAAGAAGCAGGCGTCAGTAGCCCTGTCCACAACTGAAGCTGAGTACATTGCTGCTGGAAGCTGTGTTGCTCAAGTCCTTTGGATTAAGCAACAGCTTGAAGATTATGGTGTTCAAACAAAGACAATTAAAGTCAAATGCGACAACAAGAGTGCAATTGACCTCTCAAAGAACCCAATCCAGCACAGCAGGATGAAGCATGTCAGCATAAGACATCATTTCATCAGAGATCATGTACTTAAGAAAGAAATTAAGCTGACTTATGTCCCAACGGATGAACAGCTGGTGGATATCTTCATGAAGCCACTGGCTCGTGAGCAATTCAGCATACTGAGAGAAGCAATTGGTATGTTTAATCCTCTTCAGTAAATTCCTGTGCTAAATGAATATTGAATGCTGAGTGAATTACATGCTGAATGATTTATTGTTTGCTGAGTATCTCTTGAAACTGACTGAATATACAATACTGAGTAAACTTGCACACTGAGTAAATTAGTTTAGAACTTGAACTTAAAATCATCCTTAAATAATGCACTGACCTCTCAGAATATCAAACGCTTGACATTCTAAATACTGAGTGATTAATCCGTTAGCATAAATTCCAAGCACGCGTATAACCTAGGATGACGTATTCGCCGTAATGTGTCATAAATGCCAGGATCCCTCTCGGTACATGATCCCAAGGCAACTGACACATGGATTTGGTTAAGATCCACACCGTTCAACTCGTCTATAAATCATAGGCAATTCCCCATCTTTTATTCCTTACGCTCAACAAATCTTTAAGGCTACGAAATCACCCAAATTTCTCTCTCTCAAATACCTCTATTCTCTCCATCTTAGAAGCATGACTAAGCTATCCTTCAACGTCTCCGGTGCCGGCCAAAATAAGTCCAGCTCCGATGAACCTTCACGAAACCCTTCCACCTCTAGCAAGGGTAAAACTGATCAAAACTCTGAAAAAGAGAAAGCTGTGAAAATACAAACCTACTCCAAAGTCTTCGAAAGTGTTCTCGAATGGAAAGTTGAGCCCTCCAGATGGGTTTCTGAGCACTTCGTCCAAGATGAACAACCATTTGCCGAATGGATTGAAAAGAACGAATGGACTGGGCTGTTCTCCGTCAGAGATGAAACGTATCCTGACCTGGTAAGGGAGTTTTACCACAATCTCATGGTTGCCAATGACTCCCCTGACTATCTAAGCACTAAAGTAAAAGGAAAGACGATCTTCATCAACCCTCTGTACTTGGGAAATCTCCTCCAACTTAAAACTGAGGGAGTGAGGCTGAGGAAGTCTGGAGATCAGGACAAGACCGACTACGTCCATACTTTCTGCAAACCTGAGGGTCACTCAGGCGAGATCTCAGCATCTTCAATGGGACAGCACCAAAAGATGGCTCACTACCTGCTGAGCTACTTCATTTACCCTAAGATAAACTGCACGACCTCAGCAACGAACTTTGAACAGTGGTCTATATAGCACATGCTGACGTACACCCCCATCAACATGCCCGTCTTCCTAGTTGTTGGGTTCCTACGCAGCACGGGTACAATGAGGTTGGGATCAATCATTACCAGGATCCTCATCGACCACAAGATTGACCTTGAAGGTGAGGAATCTTTCAGAGGAACCGAAATCACAGCGGCCTCGCTGAGGGCACTGAAATATGGGCAGCCTTTGAAGAAAGGAAAAGCTGCTGCTGCTGCTGGCCAAGCTGATCAGACTGAGGAGACTATAGCTGAGCCTAAGAAAGGGCAAAGAACTAAGGCCCCAGCTTCTCGCAAGAGAAAATCTGCTGAGACACCTAATGTTGTGTCTCCAGCAAAGAGGCAGAGGTCAGCTGGAAATCAGCTGAGAAGAGCAGCAGGCAAGATGAGCCTAACACTGAGGCAGCTGCTGAGCTCCCTCAGAAGAAGCAGAAGTCTTCAACACTGGCCCCTCTCGACGTCATACCGACGGATTTTATTGTACCGGGTGATTCTCACTTCACTCAATGTCAAGGCACTGATGCTGAGGGAATTGAGGTCCAGTTAGATGACCACTTCATCTCCCAAGTTGAGGAAGAACTTGATGGAGATAATACTGAGGAAGAAGAAGATGATGATGAAACCAGCGGTCAGAATGACGCTGAGGAGTCTGAAGAATATGCCAGCGAAATTGAAGCTGAGGACGCTGACGCTGGGTTAGCAGGTGGTGCTGTTTAGCCTGACACTGAGTTGGCTGCGGGAGTTGAACAAGTTGAAGAGCAAGCTGACCAGATTCAGACTGAGCAAAAGGAACCTGCTCATCATACCACTCCACCACGTAGAAGGCGAAAACTGGTTAAGGCCAGTAAGGTAATAGTCAGTGACCCTCCTGTGCAACCACCATCCATTCCTCAACTTGTCCTCTCCAAGACAACAAAGGATCCTTCTACCGTCCAATTAAAAATTTTCAAACGGCCCTCAACTTCCTCTACTACAACGCCGTTGGAAAAACAAGCCTCTGTTTCTTCTCAACAGGAACATGCCGAGCATAACACTTCAACCACTTCTACAAGTCAGGTTGAACCAAGCACTGCCCATGTTGTTTCCTCAAGCATAATGCTGACTCCTCATCCCTCTGCCGTCAGCACAGACAGTGTTCGGGTTATGACTTCCATCATCAACAACCTCTCTGCTGATCAATCAACCTTACCTCCAACTCAAGTGCAGATTGAGCCAAGTCATCCAGTCACTGACCAGGGTATTCCTTTCACCCCACTTTCTTCTGGTCATACTGATGTACATCGGGATACCACTGAGTCCGGCAAAAAGCTCCTTGACTCAGTGCAAGCACTCGTCCACGATCTTCAACATTCCGCTTCGCCTGCTGCTGGATCTTCAATTCCTGCCGCAACTCAGCTCTCTCAAGTCACTCTACTTCTCAACGAAGTCAAGGGACTCAAGGATTTGCTGAATGTCGTCCTGTCATTACAAGCCCAACAAGCTAAGCAGGATTCCATTGCTAAGTTGGCAGAGATACAGCTGTCAACAATTCAACATCTGAACTCACTCCATCAGCAAGTTCAGAAGTTATCTGCTGTGAACACTGACTATGCCACTTCCTCAGAACTCAAGATGCTCTTTGCTCAGCTTCATACTGAGCAACTTAAGACAAATGAGCAAATGGTATCCTATAGTCAGTGCTCAGTCGAGCAAATTGGTGAGGCCATTCGGCTCCTTAATCTCAACAAGCAAGAGATGGATATTGACTCGATGAAGCAAAATGAGTTGCTATCTCTTGCACGGCAATCCTTCACTCACATCCGTCATAACAATATCCAGCGTCATCATTATGACTCAGCACTCTTAAAAACCTTCCACCAAGTCTTTGCTGGTCTCACTGAAGCTCTCATTTGGCAAGCCAAAGCACAAGCCTTCAGTGTGAATATGCTCAGTGCTGCTGATCTTTATATACCAGTCGAAGTATCCGCTGATGGCGTTGGCATTTTTGATGGGGTAAATGAAAGTGCTGACAAACTCAAAGAGCTTTCACAAGAACTGACTCGCGCTGTCTTAACCGATGCGCTTAAGCTCCCTGAAGTTGACAAAACGGGGGAGAAAGCGCAAGCTGCTAGAGCTCAGCATGAGCAACGTCAGTACAAGAGAAGTCAGTCACAGGGCAAGAAAAAAGAAATAGTTAGGCTAGGTCTTAATTTTTGCTAATTTATTTCTTTTGCTGTGCAACTGCTGACTTCTATCAATATATCATACTTCCTTTTCTTATTCAAATACTGAGTTATGATATATGCTATTAAGTACTGAGTTATTATGTATCTTCGTTTATATCAGCTATGCTTAACACTTATAATATTTATTGACTAAATGATATGCTGATAACATGTTTGACATCATACTATGATCTTATGATACATTCTGATAAAGAACTCATTGAACAATAATTTGCTCAGCGCGCTCTGTCACTATACATTACTTCCGCTGAATTCTGAGTAAAATAGAATATGACCCATAAGCTGACCTATACCTGAAATCTGATCTTAGACTTATTCAGTTAAACCTTAGAATGTTTAGAATAAAACTAAGTCAGTAGTTCAGTCCTTACGGGGGAGTTCACTTAATTAAAAAGGTCAACTATCATGGGGGAGCTCATACTGAGTTCCTTGCTGAACAGTTTTGCCAACATCAAAATGGGGGAGTTTGTTGAAACACCTTTCCACATAATTTTGATTTGACAAAATTGTTTAAGTATAAATTAGAATACATATTCTAAACACACTAAGTTTAAATGCGTTGATTTATTCTACTAATGTGTTTGTTCAATGTTGAGTATAAATGTTATAAGTCATAAGGATTGGAAGGCCCAAGCCCAATACGGAAGCCAAGGCCCAAGTCAAACAACTCAGTACACTCGGCCCGCGTATGTCAAGACGTTGTCGTTTTGGACAAAAACGCAACTCAGCAAACGGAAGGATCTAGAAGTCCTTCAGGAACAACTTCACAATGAAGCTGCTGAGTAGTCTCGACAAAGCGTACAAGACAGCAGACCGGCAGAGGAAAACTTCCAGACAAAGTGTTTCTTCTTTTAGCAAAGTTCAGACGACACAGTATGCTGTCCAGTTGACTTTACCATAAAAGGAGAGACCATCTGCTGTGCTGACCGAGGACAGAAGATACACGATTGTGATTGGCCAAGAGCTCTGTGCAAGTCAGGATGACAACGACACATAGCCGTTTCCCTCCAACGGTTATTTCGAAATTCGAAATGACCGAATGGCCAGACGTCTCTATAAATAGTGCCATCACAAGCTTCACTAAACACAGAACTTGATCAAGCCATTACGCTGTCCAAATCTCTACAAGTTCTGCAAGCAAGAAGCAAAGCAAAATTCTTACACTACATTTTCATATCTGTGTAAAAGTCTAGAGTGGTTGTTTTTCAATCATCTAAGGTGTTCTAGCAATTGTTGTTTAGGACAAAAATCTTTATCATTTCTAGAAGTAGAAAGGAGAGGCTGAGTACTCGGTTTTAAGTACTCAGCGGAGAGATTAGGATTGAGTAGAAGTATAGAGGAAGGTACTCTTGTCATACTCAATTGCTGATATTGTAAAAGGTTTGAGGCTCTACCTTTAAAGAGCTCAGTAGAGGATTTGAAATCTCGAAAGTGTTCCGGGGACAGGACGTAGGCTTAGAAGAAGCCGAACCTGGATAAATCTGCTGAGTGAAGTATTTCTAAACCTTAACTCCTTATTCATATTGCTTGCTTAAAACAAACTAAAACTGACCAAGTAAAAGAGGTCAAGCTGAGTTGTGCGCTACAAACGAGCAGGTTCAGGAATAGACTCTAAGTGATATTTCCTGACCTAAGCAACGAAGCTGTCCTAGTCACTAGTTGACTAAGCCAGTGTCTTGCTGAGTGTTAAGTGCCGCTGTTTTATAAACTTTTCTTAAAGAAAAGAAATCTGCCTAAATTATTTTAAAAAGGTAAAATAGTTCCTAACCCCCCCATGGAACTATATTTGCAACCTTACAAGGGACCAACATGGGAAAGTTCCTCCAATGAGGAGGGTATCAATCAGAGAGTTCCGATCAACATCTGGGGTGAGTCTGATAATGAGTTGGAAATGGCTACTAGCACCGAAGGAAAGATTCTGCCAGGTTTTGAGATCTTCAATGATGTTACCGACTGGGGCAAAGGAGAAGCAAGATGTTTCATCGAGGAGATCATGATGTTAGATCTTAATACCGAGGAGCAGGTCATCACCGTTGAAGCAACTGCAGGAGCGGGAGATGAGCCTAGTACCTCCAAAATTCATGAGAAGTCCGAAGACCCTGATGATGAAAATTGTATTACTGCTTTGTTTGAATCAGATGACGTAATCACCCATGCTATCAATGAAATGAATTCTGATTTTGCTTACTTGCTTGATGTTGATCATGATCATTCCATGCATTCTCATTCATATAACATGCCTACATTTGAAATCAATGCAATAGAAATGTCAACTTTCAATCTTGGTACGGATGAAAATCCTAAACTTATACAAATTGCTCAAGAATTAACTATTGAAGAGAGAAAAGAATTCGAGAGAATAATTAAAAAATACGAAATTGTATTCGCATGGACATACGAAGACATGCCTGGAATTGATCAATCTATCGTAACTCACCGCATTCCAACTTACCCCGAAGCAAAGCCCGTAAAGCAGAAGCTCCGACGTATGAGACCAGAATGGGCAGATAAGATCAGAGAGGAGGTGAAGAAGCAGTTAGAAGCAGGATTCATCGAAGTGATCGACTATCCCCCTTGGGTCGCAAATGTGGTGCCAATCGCAAAAAAGGACGGCAAAGTAAGGATGTGCGTTGATTACAGAGATCTTAACAAGGCATGCCCCAAGGATGAGTTCGCATTGCCTCATATCGACGTATTGATCGACAGTGCAGCGTCAAGCATCTTACACACGAATGTGGTGGTTTCATGGGCTACATGCAAGTTCAGATGGCCGAAAAGCACAAAGCAAAAACCTCGTTCACAACCGAGTGGGGGACATACTGTTACAGAGTAATGCCGTTTGGTTTGAAAAATGCCGGGGCAACTTACCAGCGAATGGCCACAGCACTGTTCCATGATATGATACACAAAGAGGTAGAAGTCTACGTGGACGATATGATGGTCAAATCAGAGACAAGAGAAGGGCATTTTGCCGCGCTCGAGAAGTTTTTGGCCCGAATTGCAGAATTCAAGCTAAGGTTAAACCCGAAGAAGTGCTTTTTTCGACGTCTCGTCGGGGAAAATCTTAGGCTATGTAATCGGAAATAAGGGAATCGAGGTGGATCCTGATAAAGTGAAGGCTATACAGGAGATGCCGACGCCGAGAAATGAGAAGGAAGTGAGAGGGTTTCTGGGGCAGGTTCAGTATATCAGTCGGTTCATAGCGAGACTCACCGCAATCTGCGAGCCAATCTTTAAGTTGCTAAGGAAAGACCAACCCGCTACTTGGAATGATAAGTGTCAGCAAGCTCTAGAGAACGTCCGGAACTATTTGTCTAATCCGCTAGTGCTGAGACCGCCTAAACTGGGAAAGCCGCTTCTCCTCTATGTAGCAATTGAGGAGCGATCTATTGGGGCAATGTTGGCTCAAGAGAGAGACACCGGTGTGGAGCACACGGTGTATTCTTTGAGTAAGAAATTCCTGGAGTACGAGCTCAAGTACAACGTGATCGAAAAGACGTGCGTGGCAGTAGTATGGCTAACGAAGAAACTACGACACTATTTTCAATCATACAAAGTGATCATTATTTCCCGGATGGACCCCGTGAAGTATCTGTACCGAACTCCGTCTCTAACAGGGAAGTTAGCCCGATGGTTGTTGCTTCTGTCAGAATTCGACATCGAATATGTAACGAAGAAGGTTATCAAGGGGAGAGCCGTAGCAGAATTTCTAGCCAATCAGCCCCTAAGTGCGGAAGAAGAGGAGACGAACTATGATTTCCCCGACAAGCATTTGAGCGCCATAGAAGTTATACGGTGGAAAGTGTTCTTTGATGGAGTGGTTACCCCGAATGGAACCGGGGTAGGAGTGCTACTTATCTCACTGAAAGGGGAAAGGATCCTAATGGCAAAGAAGTTATCCTTCCTTCTCATCAATAATATGGCCGAATAGGAAGCGTGCATCTATGGGTTGGAGTCATTAGCAGCACTAGGGGCATCATATGTTGAAATTTGGGGCGACTCAAAGCTGATCATTGAACAGGCACAAGGAAACTGGGAAGTGAGGGAAGAAAGGCTATGTCCATACCTAGACCAGCTAGAAGGGTTGGCACAAAGATTCAAGGAATGTCGTTTTCATCACATTCCTGGAGCACAGAACCAGGCAGCGGATGCCTTGGCCACTTTGGTGTCAGTTTGGGACAATCCCCGGAACCTTGCCTCGAAACCATTGGTATTTAGGAGATCTCACAAACCGTGCTACGAAGACGTAATGCTGTTAGGGGCAGATGAAAAACCGTGGTATTTCGATATCATGAACTTCATGAAGAGTGGAGCATATCCGGCAGAATCAGAACCTAGGGATCAAGCTGTGATTAGAAGGTTGGCTCGGCAGTTCGTCATCCACAACGACTTGCTTTACAAAAGGCACATCGATGGGTTACAACTAAGATGCTTGGATGCGGGAGAAGCCCGCGAGGTAATGGAATCAGTACATTCAGGAATTTGTGGGGGCCATATGGGAGGAGCAGTGCTAGCCAAGAAAATCATCAGACAAGGCTTCTACTGGCTCACCATGGAAAGAGATTGTAACGAATATGCGAAGAAATGCCATGATTGTCAAGTCCACGGAGATTATAATCACTTGCCAGCTATGGAACTGCACGTGTCGGCACCAGTTTGGCCGTCCGCAGCTTGGGGCATTGATATCATCGGAGAAGTGAGGCCTAATGCATCCAATGGGCACAAATTCATCGCGGTCGCCATTGATTACTTCACCAAGTGGGTAGAGGCAGAATCGTTTAGCAAGTTGGGGTCTAAGCAGATGAGGAAGTTCATGGAAAAGCACCCAATCACCAGGTTCGGAGTGCCTCACCACGTGATTACAGATAATGAGGTCCAGTTTCAAGGGGAAGTGAGAAGTCTCCTCTAAGAATGCGGTGTCTAGCATCATAGGCCTTCTCCATATCGCCCGCAAGCTAACAGTGCGGTGGAGACCGCCAATAAGAACCTTAAGAGGATTCTCGTAAAGACAGTAGCATCAAATCGGAATTGGCACGAGCAGCTTCCGCTCGCTTTATGGGCTTATCGCACGACGGTTGGAACGTCAACTGGGGCAACGTCATTCTCCTTAGTGTATGGGGAAAAAGAAGTCTTGCCGATTGAGATCGAAAAGCGATCATTGAGAATCGCAGTGGAGGCAGAAATTCCCGAGGCGGAATGGGTGAAGAGGCGATATGAGCAGTTGGCTTTAGTTGACGAGAAAAGGATGGAAGCCCTTTACCATGTACAGTTATATCAAAGAAGGATGGCTCGGGCTTTCAATAAAAAGGTCAAGACCAGTCCTATCAAAGAAGGAGATTTGGTGCTGAAACAGATTCGTGTGACGCACACCGACCCTAGGGGCAAGTTTAAACCTAACTGGGAAGGGCCATTCGTCGTGAAGAAGATACTAAGCAAAGGAGCGGTGAAGTTAACTACAATGGACGGCATGGAATTCTCCGAACCTACCAACCTGGATAGGCTTAAGAAATACTTTTCGTAAAAAAAAAAAAAAAAAGAAACATTCCCGATAGGTTGAAAACCCGCAAAGGGCGGCCTATGCAACAATAAGGGAAATCCCAATGGGTGAAAACCCGAAAGGGCACTCATTTAAAAATTCCGAGATAGTAAAAGGAGAGGAGAAAAATCGCCGGGATCCGAAAACCGAAAGGCGGGTCCTGGTAACAATAGTTATGACTTGAGCAATTACAAAAACAATGTATAAGAGACTAAGTATTTCTGTTGTTTGTAAATAAATAAAGGCATGAATATATTTGACGAGAATGATTGGAATCATCATAATCTACTGAATGCATGGTAATATGAGTCACGAGTTATACATTTCCTATCCTACTTTTTCACAAAAAGCCTACCTACTATCCACCCCACTCCCTATACATCAGCTATACAGCGGGGAAACTCCAATAAAAGCTACAAAGCAATAATGAAAGCTACAAAGCAATACATAACGGGCCTAATACGGAGGGAAATCCCAATAGTCCTTAAAATCTCTCAAGTGGGATGCCCGCTCCGTAGATAGTGCCTCCTCGGCAGCTCACGCTCGCTCATCAGCAACTCGTGCTCTCTCATCGGCGACCCGTGCTCTCTCCTCGGCAGCGAGGCGTCCGATCGACTCATCGCGCACCCTCTCCTCGACGGCAAGGCGACCCTCAGTCTCCCGTCGCATCATCCCTGACCAGTGGTCATTTCTCTCCTGATACACCTGACCTACCCGGGCGTCAGCCTCCCGCACCAACTCGCTCTGCCTCCGCTCGTGGGCATGCAGATTGCTCTAAAGCAAAAGAAAGGAAAAACAGATAAAAATAAGAAGCAGCATAAGCAAGAACATAAATCATACATACATGCATACATTCCACTACACTAAAGTAAAGTAATGATACATACCAGGTGATCGGTGCAGCGCAAGCTGAGGCGGTCTCGGAGATAACCAGACAGCCCCACGTAATCCGTACAAGTCTCCCTCATAGTTAGCGAAGCGTCTGAGGGATCAAATGGGACCCTCGAGGAGAAGATGGGAGGAGCCGCCTCGAATCCCGCATAAGCTGCCCCGAACTCGTCATAACAAATCATGGCGAAGTCTCTCCCGTAGTCTGGTAGGGGCACACCTAGGGATGAGCTCTCTGGTCGGGCCGCGCTGGAGGACTCACCGACATAGTAAGGCTGCTCGCACACGGGTGTCTGAGCTCGAGTGCCGTCAAAGAAATCAGATAAATGGGCACTCCTCCAGGATCCCTCCTGCAAAAAAACACACAATAAATACCGCTAACCATCTCATGAATAAAGGGTAAAAAAGCGTAACCACTCACCGGGACCTCCTCCTGACCAAAGATTGCCCCAACAGCCTCCCTCGAAAATACATCTGCCACCGGATCCACCTCCATCGCTGCCGCCGGGGCATCCCTCGCACTCAGCAGAGTAGACAAGTAAAGCTCACGGCCCCCGGTGTGAACCCACACCGCTCTACCAACGAACCGACGAGACAAGTCCCGACGAACGACCGATAGGGGCATGGTCCGCACCGCAAACATAGAGACGGGGATCTCACCCGGTGTCCAATGTGCGTCACTAACTTCGGTGATGCCTCGGTCCCCCAGATACCACGCCCGCACGCAGGGGCCGGTGAGCACACACTGCTGCCCCTGGATCATAGATACATACGTATAATCGGGACCAAAGTCGAGGTCGTCCCACCTGAACTTAATCTAAAAAATGCACAAAGAGAAAGTCAGAAAGGATCAAACAAGAATCTAACACGACTAGGCAGCATCTACCTGTCTGAGGGTCAGCGAGTCTATCCAATCTAGAAGTCGCGGCACCGTCCGTGTCCTCTCGGCACCCAAGTCGAAATCTCTCCACCGGGTCATAAGAGGCGGCCTCGGTACTCTCGGTCGAGGTCGAGATCGGCTGGGAAGAATACGCCTCTCATACGCCCACACCTGCGGTAAAAACAAGGATTAGGAGTATGAAAGACGCAAAGAAGATAAGACGGGCAAGTCAAAAAGGCGTCGCGTACCAGCAAAGCGAAGGTGTAACCACCGAAATCCTTGCGCTTCCGGCAAGTCAGATCCAAAAACTTGTAGAGAAAGGCTAAGCCTGCCCCCGCCCAATCATAGGAAGCCGCCGCATCCAGATCGCTGAATGCCTGAATGAGACCCGCGTGTACCTTCCCGCTCTTCGTGCGGAAAATCGTCTCACTCAGAGTATATACCAAGAAACTACGAACCGCCAAGTCGGTATCGTCAGTCTCGCAAAAATCTCGCCGACTCAAAAGGCTCGCGGTGGAAATAAACTTCGCCGGAGTAGATTTGGCGCATGGGCGAACTCCCGGTCCAATCAAAGCAGCGAGCCTAGCGAGGTCGACCCGCGGTCGCATCATGTCAAAATGAAGAGGAACGGGAATGCTGCTCCCTCGCAATCCTGTCAACAGTTAAAAATCTCTGGGCGAGATGGTCATCTCCCCGAAAGAAAGGTGGAAAGTGTGGGTCGAGTCAACCCACCGCTCACATAAGGCGCGTAGGCCAAAACGGTCACATACCCCGTTAGTACGGGGCAACGCTGCAATGAAAGGCTCGAAGCCCAACTCGCGCACGCGGGCTCTCGCCGCGGCGCCCAGCCTAGCATGCCATGAGTGAATCTCGACGGTAGTCCCAGAAATCTCAATAAACTAGAAAGAATAAGACAAGAAAATTTAAATACGGTTTCTAAAACATGCGATTAATGAGAACACGTTAAGACTAGGTATTCTTTCATTATCTAACCTAGAGACATCCGGTCAGTTAGGACCAACTTACTGTAAAAGTCTCTCCTTTAGGGTCGCTCATGTAAAATTTAGTTAATTCTTTAATCCACTTTTGTCCGCATTGATAAGGAGCATAGGTTAAGTTTACTATTCATGTGCATTAGTTAAGTTTTCACTATTCACGTTTTTTACTATTCACGTGCATTAGTTAAGTTTTCGCTATTCACGTTTCTACTATTCACGTGCATTAGTTAAGTTTTTTACTATTCACATTTTTACTATCCACGTACATTAGTTAAGTTTTTACTATTCACGTGCACTATTCACGTTTTCACTATTCACGTGCATTAGTTAAGTTTTACTATTCACATGCATTAGTTAAGTTTTCACTATTCACGTGCTTTAGTCAAGTTTTTACTATTCACGTACACTATTCACGTTCTTACTATTCACGTGCACTATTCACGTTTTTACTATTCACGTTGTTTTTACTGTTAGCATGCATAAATTCGTAGTGTCACTATTCACATGCATATAGCGCGCATTCTCACACAGAAATAAACAAGTGTTACTTGTAAGTGAAGAAATTCATGTTTCTAGCTAAAGTCCTCTAAGGCAATTTAAAGGTTAGCATGCAAATCATGTTCGGATAGGAATGCTAAAGCCTAGAGTTTGAATCAAATAAAAGTGAGAAATTACTTACCTCGTTGCAGCGTGTCCGGCTCAGATGCGTTGTAGGGTCGTGGAAGGGATCCACTTTATCTAGGTTTACGTAAACCCCGTCCATGCCTCTCGTGCCATCCCATTCATCCAAATCCATCCCGAGGATAATCCAAATCAAAATCTAGAGAGAGAAAGAAGAGAGAGAAGGTGTGGGGTTGAAATGAAACCCCACCACCTTATATAGGAAGAGGGAATGGCATTCCCATAAATAGTGAAAAAAGTACGATGTGACATAAAGGTAAAAAGTAAATAATTAATTACCAGGTGCACAGACTTCTGATTTGCAGTCCGTTTTAGCCCGTATTTCTCCTAGACAGCAGCCAATATTGTCAAGATATGAACTCGAGGCAACAGCCAATTTTTACAGAACAGTGACACTAGTCAAAATACAGACGACAGTCAACAGAAAAATAATCGTTAGTCTATATCATTCCAGACCAAAACACGTTCCCATTAAACCTCCGAGACACCAGCTCCAGACAATGGTGTTTTAAAAGAATTCAGAATCATTAGAAAGAACTTTTCTGCCCTTTAGCCATCTTACCTACGGTTCACGACCGAGGTAGCTTTTTAGCCATCTTACCTACGGTTCGCGACCGAGGTAGCTCTTTAGCCATCTTACCTACGGTTCACGACCGAGGTAGCTTTTTAGCCATCTTACCTACGGTTCACGATCGAGGTAGCTTTTTATCCATCTTACCTACGGTCCACGACCGAGGTAGCTTTTTAGCCATCTTACCTACGGTTCACGACCGAGGTAGCTTTTTAGCCATCTTACCTACGGTCCACGACCGAGGTAGCTTTTTAGCCATCTTACCTACGGTTTACGACCGAGGTAGCTTTTTAGCCATCTTACCTACGGTTCACGGTCGAGGTAGCTTTTTAGCCATCTTACCTACGGTTCACGACCGAGTTAGCTTTTTAGCCATCTTACCTACGATTCACGACCGAGGTAGCTTTTTAGCCATCTTACCCATAACCAACGTACGCAAGATTCCGAGAAAAGAACATTCATCGACGGCCACTCCAGAGGCGACGATGGAAGGAATCAGAGAACGACACCAGAGCGCGCAGCGCGAAGGTCAGGTATGCTCCCTCCTACTCTTTACGTGTCTTTTACTTTTATATGTTTTACATTGCATGTGTTACGTTAGTAAAAAACGTTTTCAAAACACACACATCACTGTCAAAATAGAAAAGTAGGGGCAACTGTAGACACCGAGTCGAAGGACCTGTGACGAAAACCTGAAAACAAGACGGTTGAAGCGATTGATTCCGAAAGTTTCGAAAAAAATAAAATAAATAAGTTACGGTGGGTCGCTGTTGTTGATCGGATGGCTCGCGAATGCTTAACGGCATGGTGCGAGTGCTTAGCGGCAGCCGGCGCGCATTCGACGACAGTCGGACGCCCGCTCGACGACGCAAAGCGCGCGCTCGACGTCCGTTGGACGCACGCATCCAACCACGAATAGCACGCGCTCGACGTCCGAGCAATGCATGGGCTTGGCGGCGTGAGGCGTGTGCTCGTCGGCCACGGGACGTGTGCGCCAGGCAGTGCGGAACACACGTCCGGTGGTCACGATGCGTGGACGCCCGACGGCGCGGGACGTGAGCTCGAGGCCGCGGGGCGTGCACGCTCGATGGTGCGAGACGCGCCCCGACGGCCGTTGGGCGCGCGCGCCCAACCTCGCGTTGGGCGCTCGCCCAACGCTGTTGGGCGGTAGCCCAACGCAAGGTTGGGCGGCCGCCCAACATGCCTTGGGCAGCCGCCCAACCCCCTTGGGCGACGCCCAATTCTCTTCGGGCGTCGCCCATTCCGTCGGGGATCCGTTTGCCTATAAAAGGCACGGATCCCCATGCATTTTAGAGAAGAGGATTCTTTTGGAGCTTTCTCACTCTAAACATTTTTAGAGAGAGAAAGTCAATTTTTTGGTGAAAATATTTTTTTTCCCAAAAAAATCCAAATTTTCCCAAAGTTAAATTTTTACTAAAAAACACAAAAAAAAAACGGAAAATCACGACTCGTGGAATCAATCGGCTTCAACTGTCAGATACCGAACTTGAGGTATTATCCGAGGACTAGACTCGCTTTATTTTATTTAATTTATTTCTTTCCTTTATTTATTTTTATGTTATAGTTTTTATTTATTTAGTTATTCATTTATTTTAACACGTTTTATTTAATTTTGCGTATTTATTTAATTTTCGTCTCGTGTTGAATAAAATTTGGTTTTGTTTTTAAATAAAAAACCTCGTTTTGATATCCCAATACGAACCGTGATCCGATAAAAAGGTAGTTCGGGTATTAAAAACGTTGTAATTATCAGTTTTAATTTAAAGAAATTTCCAAATAATGTTTTAAAATAAAAACGTCGTTTTAGGAATTTCCGTTATTGACTATGATCCATTTTTGGTAGTTCGGAAATCCAAAACGATTGAATTAGACTTAATTTAAAGCTTTTGAATAAATCTGGAAACAGTTGGAGTAGTTCTGTAATTTTCCGTTTCTGTCGCTAATTGCTGTTTACCGACGGATTTTCCGTCGGTAAATCTGCTGGAATGTAAAAAATGCTGTTTTGGTCCCTCCTTCTTAACTTTTGAGCTTTTGATCCTTTATATATATATGTATAATTATGTAATATATGTTTTCAAATTATTTTTTTTTAGACATTTGGTATATATAACTATTTAGGATGTTTGTATATCATTTTTTATTTTATTTTTAAATATAAGTATATATGTATATATATCTTTTATTTTCTTCTTCCTTTACTTAAATGGTAATTAATCTCATTTTAAAAGAATATTTACTTGGGGTTTTGGGAGTGATTTATTAGTGGATAAATATGTATTATTTTTGACATTTAAAATTACATTAGTTATGTATATATATAGTTTTGGGATATTTGGGTTATATTAGTTATTATTAAATAAAACTATTTTGGGAATAAATGTTATTTTCTTATCTAGGGGTTTTATTTACTATTTTCACACGTTTAAAGTATAAATGTATTATATTTAGTATTTTCATATATGTATTATATAATCTCTTTTCATTAACTTTTATTTCATGTTTCCTTTTTGGATTAAAATGTATATATATATGCTTATATTATTTCCTTTGTTCTTTTGGGCCATTTAGGGGTCCATGTTTCAAATGGGCTTTATTTGGGAGTGAGTTTGGATTTAATATGTTTATTGTTGTAATTATGACAAGTAAAGAATCCATTAAGTAAAAAGGGGAAAATAAATCACAAAAAGGATTTTCAATTTAATTATTTAAACTAATAGATTTTTAGAGGTTCCTAATGTAAATAAATAGTGTTTTCTTGACATTTCAAATTGTTTCTCAAAACACCACGTTTTAAAACCTTAGTCCGTTCCAACGACGGATTAAGCGAACCTTGTAATTAAAATCATTTTCATGGTGAATAATAGAGTTTTCGAATCGTTTTCTTAATGATTTATACAAAATAAATTGACTTGTATGCTTAACCACGTTTTCTTATTAAAGGTTTTTTTACCTTAACGTTTTCAAACACTTGAGTCGTTCCAACGGCGATTCGGGTGAACTACATCAAACGGGGTTTTGAAACGTACCTAAATCGTTCCAACGGCGATTAAGGTACGAACCATGTAAATAAACTCGTTTTGGGGAAATGAGTTAGTATAGAATTAACACGCAACACGACATGTAAATCCCGTGGTAAATAAACCACTTCTTTCTTCCTCCCCTCTTTTTGTATGTATATCAAATTAATGTAAATGGGTGATTCTTTACTAAAGTGGCTTTTCAATAGTATATGCTCAAAACGGTTTCCAAAAATGAGAAAGAAAAGGTTTCAAATGAATTTTAAACTTAAAGAAGTATACGATTAGTCCGTTATCGCCTAACATGCTGAGTAGGAGGTCGGTGGTTCATAACCGGGCGATGTCGGGGTGCCTAGTAGCCTTTCTCCGGAAAGGAGCTAGCCTTCTCGGCTCGTACCTAAGTTTCCCGAACCCACACCGGTCTCCCGCAAGGGATCGGTGTTCACTTTCCCATTCGTGGGTGGCGACTCTTCCATATCTCCGAGCTCCGGTCCTGTCGAGCAGCTTGATTCCACGATTGGTTGCTTTCGGCGCCAATCACCGCTTACGTCGCCATGAGGTGTCCACCCCCCGGTCCGCTCGGGAGATTAGGCCGCGGCACCTCGTTTAACAAGTGGCGACTCTGCTGGGGAAGCAAGAAATTTGATTCCGGAAGGCGTGTATTAAGCCCTTAACGGGGACGGATCGTATTATTTCTTTTCGTATGCATTCATGTCCATTATTGCAAACCTTTTGGGTAATTTCCGTGAAACCTCTAGCGAGAGTCCATTCGTCACTCGAAAGAGGCTAGTGTAAGTTCCCCCTTACAGTAAGGCACCAAAGGGTCCCCATCCATTCGTTAGGGGCGAATTTGTGCGGTCCTGTGAGGTCCCGCGATCAGCCGTGTCAGCATATAGTAGCCTTAGAAGTTTCCATAGGATTACCCGTTACTATTTTTGATGTGATAAATGAATCAGTTCGTGTTTTCAAATCGCCATGATACGTGTCTAAATCCTAAAGTATGTAAAGAAAATGAAATGATGCGTTAATATATACTCTTGAGTCGACATACTAATTACCCTAAAACATCGAAACGATTTAAACTAAAGACAACTTAGTCATCTCGTATGAATGAACATGTGCGGCCCGCCTTGTCCCTTTCTGTGTCCCGACGAAGGCACATGTTCAGGAAATGCGTTACAACGTAAGCACGTATTAGTATGAATCGGTTTGGTGTTGAGGATAGTTATACTTCGATTCAAAAAACTATATTAATAGTAGCCGTTATTCACATTCTTTAAATAAATTGGGATAAAACGAGATCATAACGAAACGAAAACGAAGAACATTTCTATTTCGAACGACCCTATCGTAACGTGAAAAGTTTCGCACGAGTAGCCCGTCCCTTCCGAATAAAAGACGAGCTTTTACGTTATGCCCCGTGTCGTTCTTAAAGAGAAATGGACGTGTCCGCAGAAGTGACTAAGAAAAGAAAAGCGAAAAATGAACTAAACAACCAAAATCATTCCGAATTTACGATATATGTCAATCCCGAGCGTAGTTAAAGAAAATAAACCAATGCCGTTGAATGCGTGCCTCGAACGAGTGTATACCCCGTTTAAAATCTCGAAGCCGAATTAAGCCAAACCATATAATTGCGCCATATGGACGAGACTGCGGGTTTTGACTAACGACTCGATCATTTTGACCGTTACCAAAACTGCAAGAAATATGGCCCGATGTACGTGTTTGCTTAATTCGTGCCTAAAGGAAAGAGAACGGTGATATCCTCGCTTTGAATAAGCATGCGATTCAACGAAACGTTGATTTTCTATAACCACACTAAGATGATATATCCCGTGGATTGGGAAGAACAACGAACTGTTGCTAGCCGAAAGGTTACCGTGCACTCAAAATAAGACTCGCCGCCTTTTCACGTAGCTAAAATGAGCAAACGGATCCTCGACGCTAAGAACAAACGCGTTACGCGATGAGTCCGTTCCCTAAAATAAAATCCAAAAGTGATTCCATCACTAAATAAACACGTGGTTACGTCTCTCGATAGATCCAAAAGATCCCGTTGTAATCCAAAAATCGAGACACGAACCCGCGCGAACAAAAGGGAACGAGTCATTGACAATAACGAACGATTGGACTAGAAGAATAACTCGTACCATGTCTAAAAACTGAGATGCGCTCAAAGGGAGTCAAAACCCGAATTAATGCGTCTCGCGAAAGGACAAAAGACGAGTTATTCCGAAAGGACAATCCAACTGGGTCGATTTCTTAATCACTGAACGTTGATACGTCAAAACGAACTGTATTGTCTGATGACTGATCTACTTTTCCACAATAATCGACGGCATCACGCGTCCCCTAGACCGCAATGTGAGCCCCAAACCAAAATCCTAGGAAAAAGAGACTTGGACCATCGAGTGTGTGGAGGAATAAGGGTGGAAGAGAGATGTTGTGATACGTGTAATTAGACTAACGTTTGTTCTTCTTATCTTATATAATCGTGAATAAATAAACGCACACACCACGAATCATGCATATAAAATCATGCATACATACTAATGGATACCGTTCGCGCAGACATCGTCATTAAGCAGTTGTGGTTCCACAAGAGTAATCGGCTAGTCGGGCAGTTTGATCAGATACGGATCGTCAGTTTCAAATCAGCAGTTGTGACGTCCGAATCATCGTTGTCCGAATCAGCTTAGTATTCGGCCAGTATGTCTACACCGGATGAGAGAATATCAAGGTTAGAAAGAGTGGTAAACAACCTCAACGATCAGTTAACCGCGATTTTAGTCCAGCTGGATGAGCTTGCAATTAAGAGTAACAAGAGTAGCAGTAAACCAGCTGAGAACATTGTGAGCACGGGTCCCCGTTTTGGAGATAACTATCAGGATTGCGTAACAAGCAGTTTGGGGAAGAGAAAGCAAAGGGAAGAGGAATGGAAGCAGCACATCACTCAGGAAGTGCATGATCTACGTGGGGTAAGCTCCGGAGGTCAAGACTTTTATAATCTGAAAAACTATTCATCGGCAACGGCTTTGCCTTTAAAGTTCCGGCTTCCTGACATGAAGAAGTTTGATGGAACTGGGGATCCTACGGCCTATGTGAACCGATATGTGGCAGCAATGGAGCACACAATTCTGACTGAGGAATAGATGTTGGGGCTGTTCAGTGCTTATTTGGAGGGGGGTGCCCTCGTGTGGTTTCATGCGTTGCCACTGGTGACAAAGAGGGATTGGAAGGAGTTAGTGAAGTCATTCATTGCCCAATATAGCTTCAACACTATGTTTGAGGTCACTTTGAGGGAGCTAGAGAGCACCAAGCAGCAGGCTGGGGAGTCCTTGTCCGATTTTGTGAGTAGGTGGAGAGCTAAGGCAACAATTATGGAACAGAAGCCGTCGGAGCAGGATCAGATCCGGATGGTAATCAGCAACACTTTTCCGCATGTTAGGAATGAGCTGCGATGTATGCCTTTCACCGATTTTAATCAGGTGTATGGCTATGCTTTGACAAGTGAGGGGGATGGAGATTCGAAAAGAGCTTATATTAAATGTACGAAGTCGGGGTATAGTGCCGGAGGGCCAAGTACCAATATAGAACCTACCGCAGTGAAAGTGCTTGAACTTAACGCTATCGGGAAAAGACAGTTCGCCCAATTTGATCTGACCTATGCAAAAGTTTTCGAACGATTGCAGAAAAAGGAGTTGCTGAAAGCCCTTACTCCCAAAAACAAGACAGGGCCCACACCACGGATGATGACTAGGGGGTATTGCGAGTTCCATAGTAACTACGGGCACACCATTGAAAATTGTGAGAGGCTAAAGCATGAGATCCAGGATCTGATTGATAATAAGAAAATAGTCGACCCATCGTCAGCAAACTCTCCCCTTAAGTGCAATCCATCGCCTAGTCATAGGGTGAGCGCAATTGGATCTGGGTTGGAAGAGAGCTTTGTGGTGGAGTCATTCTGCGAATTTAAGGAGGAGCTGTTGGACTCCAATGAGAGAAGGAATGTGGAAGATGGCTTATACGTGTCTGTTTTGGAGGAACAACCAACGGAAGAAGTGATGGATGATAGAACTAAAACTGAGGAAACCGAAGAAGTATCGTCTCGGAGGATCATGCCTATGTTGAAATTGTTTAGTGGGGTAGAAGACCCCGAAGCTCATTTGTATGGGTATGTGTGTGCCATGTTTGGGGAGCCATATAAAGTGGAAGAAGTCACTCCATGGTTCTATCTCTCGCTGGTAGGCGAACCTTTGAAGTGGTTTCAATCGCTACCTGACTCGACTAAGCGTGATTGGTCACTAATGTCAAGCTTGTTTTTGGTGAAGTATCGAAGAGCCCGAACACAGGTGGGGGAACATAGCACGATGCAAATTGGGCCTATCAAACGTCCGTTTCCGACTGTCAGCAAGTATAATGAAGGCAAGGACCCCATGGAGCACTTGCATTTTTACCTATCCGCTATGGGTCCTTTGGGCTTCAAAGAGGACGAAATCACGAATTTGTTTTGCAACTCGTTGGCGGGAGAGTCACTAGTGTGGTATATGTCTCTTTCGATGAACATTAAAGTGAATTGGGCTGAAATGACTAAGAAATTCATCAAGAAGTACACCGCAGGGGGATACCCAAAGGAAGTGCCGATGTTACCCGATGAGGAGACGCCTGAGGCGGTGTTAACCATGGCTAAGTACAAAGGAGGTGAGAACCCCATCGACCACATAAACTGTTTTCGTGCCTACATGTTTGACACAGGACTCTATCGAAGTGAGTTGGTTCAACATTTTCCAAAGACACTCGTAGGAGAACCTTTGATATGGCACCGAATGCTCTCGGCAAAGGCAAAAGAGGACTGGGGGTCCCTCATGGAGGCTTTCGTGTAGAGATATGAGATGTACATCCCGTGGACTGGGTCGTTGGAAGATTTAGAAAGGATCAAGCAATTTCCTGAGAAAGCATTCGTGGATTATGCTAGGAGACGGAGGCTCAAGTATGCCTCATGTCGGGTCACCTTGAGCGATCAGGAGCAACTCATGTGTATCCGAAGGGGTGCTATTCCACTCGTCGCTAGAAGAATGAATGGAGTGTTCCTCAAGGACTATGAAGAACTGAT
Source organism: Euphorbia lathyris (assembly GCF_963576675.1). NCBI lineage: Eukaryota > Viridiplantae > Streptophyta > Magnoliopsida > Malpighiales > Euphorbiaceae > Euphorbia > Euphorbia lathyris. Next base: position 44,450,335 of record NC_088919.1, on the reverse strand, counting down.
AGGCTGGGCTCGGTATGGATCGTCGGACCCTTCCTACGTAAATCCGAACGTCCCTCACGTAATGGATCTGATGGTCGTGGATGTTTGGGGAAGTTCCTCCGATGAGGAGGGTATCAATCAGAGAGTTCCGATCAACATCTGGGATGAGTCTGATAATGAGCTGGAAATGGCTACTAGCACCGAAGGAAAGATTCTGCCAGGTTTTGAGATCTTCAATGATGTTACCGACTCGGGCAAAGGAGAAGCAAGATGTTTCATCGAGGAGATCGTGATGTTAGATCTTAATGCCGAGGAGCAGGTCATCACCGTTGAAGCAACTGCAGGAGCGGGAGATGATCCTAGTACCTCCAAAATTCATGAGAAGTCCGAAGACCCTGATGATGAAAATTGTATTACTGCTTTGTTTGAATCAGATGACGTAATCACCCATGCTATCAATGAAATGAATTCTGATTTTGCTTACTTGCTTGATGTTGATCATGATCATTCCATGCATTCTCATTCATATAACATGCCTACATTTGAAATCAATGCAATAGAAATGTCAACTTTCAATCTTGGTACGGATGAAAATCCTAAACTTATACAAATTGCTCAAGAATTAACTATTGAAGAGAGAAAAGAATTCGAGAGAATAATTAAAAAATACGAAATTGTATTCGCATGGACATACGAAGACATGCCTGGAATTGATCAATCTATCGTAACTCACCGCATTCCAACTTACCCCGAAGCAAAGCCCGTAAAGCAGAAGCTCCGACGTATGAGATCAGAATGGGCAGATAAGATCAGAGAGGAGGTGAAGAAGCAGTTAGAAGCAGGATTCATCGAAGTGATCGACTATCCCCCTTGGGTCACAAATGTGGTGCCAATCGCAAAAAAGGACGACAAAGTAAGGATGTGCGTTGATTACAGAGATCTTAACAAGGCATGCCCCAAGGATGAGTTCGCATTGCCTCATATCAACGTATTGATCGACAGTGCAGCGTCAAGCGTCTTACACACGAATGTGGATGGTTTCATGGGCTACATGCAAGTTCAGATGGCCGAAAAGCACAAAGCAAAAACCTCGTTCACAACCGAGTGGGGGACATACTGTTACAGAGTAATGCCGTTTGGTTTGAAAAATGCCGGGGCAACTTACCAGCGAATGGCCACAGCACTGTTCCATGATATGATACACAAAGAGGTAGAAGTCTACGTGGACAATATGATGGTCAAATCAGAGACAAGAGAAGGGCATTTTGCCGCGCTCGAGAAGTTTTTGGTCCGAATTGCAGAATTCAAGCTAAGGTTAAACCCGAAGAAGTGCTTTTTTCGACGTCTCGTCGGGGAAAATCTTAGGCTATGTAATCGGAAATAAGAGAATCGAGGTGGATCCTGATAAAGTGAAGGCTATACAGGAGATGCCGGCGCCGAGAAATGAGAAGGAAGTGAGAGGGTTTCTAGGGCAGGTTCAGTATATCAGTCGGTTCATAGCGAGACTCACCGCAATCTGCGAGCCAATCTTTAAGTTGCTAAGGAAAGACCAACCCGCTACTTGGAATGATAAGTGTCAGCAAGCTCTGGAGAGCATCCGGAACTATTTGTCTAATCCGCCAGTGCTGAGACCGCCTAAACTGGGAAAGCCGCTTCTCCTCTATGTAGCAATTGAGGAGCGATCTATTGGGGCAATGTTGGCTCAAGAGAGAGACACCGGTGTGGAGCACGCGGTGTATTATTTGAGTAAGAAATTCCTGGAGTACGAGCTCAAGTACAACATGATCGAAAAGACGTGCGTGGCAGTAGTATGGCTAACGAAGAAACTACGGCACTATTTTCAATCATACAAAGTGATCATTATTTCCCGGATGGACCCCGTGAAGTATCTGTACCGAACTCCGTCTCTAACAGGGAAGTTAGCCCGATGGTTGTTGCTTCTGTCAGAATTCGACATCGAATATGTAACGAAGAAGGTTATCAAGGGGAGAGCCGTAGCAGAATTTCTAGCCAATCAGCCCCTAAGTGCGGAAGAAGAGGAGACGAACTATGATTTCCCCGACAAGCATTTGAGCGCCATAGAAGTTATACGGTGGAAAGTGTTCTTTGATGGAGTGGTTACCCCGAATGGAACCGGGGTAGGAGTGCTACTTATCTCACTGAAAGGGGAAAGGATCCCAATGGCAAAGAAGTTATCCTTCCTTCTCATCAATAATATGGCCGAATAGGAAGCGTGCATCTATGGGTTGGAGTCATTAGCAGCACTAGGGGCATCATATGTTGAAATTTGGGGCGACTCAAAGCTGATCATCGAACAGGCACAAGGAAACTGGGAAGTGAGGGAAGAAAGGCTATGTCCATACCTAGACCAGCTAGAAGGGTTGGCACAAAGATTCAAGGAATGTCGTTTTCATCACATTCCTCGAGCACAGAACCAGGCAGCGGATGCCTTGGCCACTTTGGTGTCAGTTTGGGACAATCCCCGGAACCTTGCCTCGAAACCATTGGTATTGAGGAGATCTCACAAACCGTGCTACGAAGACGTAATGCTGTTAGGGGCAGATGAAAAACCGTGGTATTTCGATATCATGAACTTCATGAAGAGTGGAGCATATCCGGCAGAATCAGAACCTAGGGATCAAGCTGTGATTAGAAGGTTGGCTCGGCAGTTCGTCATCCACAACGACTTGCTTTACAAAAGGCACATCGATGGGTTACAACTAAGATGCTTGGATGCGGGAGAAGCCCGCGAGGTAATGCAATCAGTACATTCAGGAATTTGTGGGGGCCATATGGGAGAAGCAGTGCTAGCCAAGAAAATCATCAGACAAGGCTTCTACTGGCTCACCATGGAAAGAGATTGTAACGAATATGCGAAGAAATGCCATGATTGTCAAATCCACGGAGATTATAATCACTTGCCAGCTATGGAACTGCACGTGTCGGCACCAGTTTGGCCATCCACAGCTTGGGGCATTGATATCATCGGAGAAGTGAGGCCTAATGCATCCAATGGGCACAAATTCATCGCGGTCGCCATTGATTACTTCACCAAGTGGGTAGAGGCAGAATCGTTTAGCAAGTTGGAGTCTAAGCAGATGAGGAAGTTCATGGAAAAGCACCCAATCACCAGGTTCGGAGTGCCTCACCACGTGATTACGGATAATGAGGTCCAGTTTCAGAGGGAAGTGAGAAGTCTCCTCTAAGAATGCGATATCGAGCATCATAGGCCTTCTCCATATCGCCCGCAAGCTAACAGTGCGGTGGAGACCGCCAATAAGAACCTTAAGAGGATTCTCGTAAAGACAGTAGCATCAAATCGGAATTGGCACGAGCAGCTTCCGCTCGCTTTATGGGCTTATCGCACGACGGTTGGAACATCAACTGGGGCAACGTCATTCTCCTTAGTGTATGGGGAAGAAGCAGTCTTGCCGATTGAGATCGAAAAGCGATCATTGAGAATCGCAGTGGAGGCAGAAATTCCCGAGGCGGAATGGGTGAAGAGGCGATATGAGCAGTTGGCTTTAGTTGACGAGAAAAGGATGGAAGCCCTTTACCATGTACAGTTATATCAAAGAAGGATGGCTCGGGCTTTCAATAAAAAGGTCAAGACCAGTCCTATCAAAGAAGGAGATTTGGTGCTGAAACAGATTCGTGTGACGCACACCGACCCTAGGGGCAAGTTTAAACCTAACTGGGAAGGGCCATTCGTCGTGAAGAAGATACTAAGCAAAGGAGCGGTGAAGTTAACTACAATGGACGGCATGGAATTCTCCGAACCTACCAACCTGGATAGGCTTAAGAAATACTTTTCGTAAAAAAAAAAAAAAAAGAAACATTCCCGATAGGTTGAAAACCCGCAAAGGGCAGCCTATGCAATAATAAGGGAAATCGCAATGGGTGAAAACCCGAAAGGGCACTCATTTAAAAATTCCGGGATAGTAAAAGGAGAGGAGAAAAATTGCCGGGATCCGAAAACCGAAAGGCGGGTCCTGGTAACAATAGTTATGACTTGAGCAATTACAAAAACAATGTATAAGAGACTAAGTATTTCTGTTGTTTGTAAATAAATAAAGGCATGAATATATTTGACGAGAATGATTGGAATCATCATAATCTACTGAATGCATGGTAATATGAGTCACGAGTTATACATTTCCTATCCTACTTTTTCACAAAAAGCCTACCTACTATCCACCCCACTCCCTATACATCAACTATACAGCGGGGAAACTCCAATAAAAGCTACAAAGCAATAATGAAAGCTACAAAGCAATACATAACGGGCCTAATACGGAGGGAAATCCCAATAGTCCTCAAAATCTCTCAAGTGGGATGCACAAAGAGAAAGTCAGAAAGGATCAAACAAGAATCTAACACGACTAGGCAGCATCTACCTGTCTGAGGGTCAGCGAGTCTATCCAATCTAGAAGTCGCGACACCGTCCGTGTCCTCTCGGCACCCAAGTCGAAATCTCTCCACCGGGTCATAAGAGGCGGCCTCGGTACTCTCGGTCGAGGTCGAGATCGGCTGGGAAGAATACGCCTCTCATACGCCCACACCTGCGGTAAAAACAAGGATTAGGAGTATGAAAGACGCAAAGAAGATAAGACGGGCAAGTCAAAAAGGCGTCGCGTACCAGCAAAGTGAAGGTGTAACCACCGAAATCCTTGCGCTTCCGGCAAGTCAGATCCAAAAACTTGTAGAGAAAGGCTAAGCCTGCCCCCGCCCAATCATAGGAAGCCGCCGCATCCAGATCGCTGAATGCCTGAATGAGACCCGCGTGTACCTTCCCGCCCTTCGTGCGGAAAATCGTCTCACTCAGAGTATATACCAAGAAACTACGAACCGCCAAGTCGGTATCGTCAGTCTCGCAAAAATCTCGCCGACTCAAAAGGCTCGCGGTGGAAATAAACTTCGCCGGAGTAGATTTGGCGCATGGGCGAACTCCCGGTCCAATCAAAGCAGCGAGCCTAGCGAGGTCGACCTGCGGTCGCATCATGTTAAAATGAAGAGGAACGGGAGTGCTGCTCCCTCGCAATCCTGTCATCAGTGAAAAATCTCTGGGCGAGATGGTCATCTCCCCGAAAGAAAGGTGGAAAGTATGGGTCGAGTCAACCCACCGCTCACATAAGGCGCGTTGGCCAAAACGGTCACATACCCCGTTGGTACGGGGCAACGCTGCAATGAAAGGCTCGAAGCCCAACTCGCGCACGCGGGCTCTCACCGCGGTGCCCAGCCTAGCATGCCACGAGTGAATCTCGGCGGTAGTCCCAGAAATCTCAATAAACTAGAAAGAACAAGACAAGAAAATTTAAATACGGTTCCTAAAGCATGCGATTAATGAGAACGCGTTAAGACTAGGTATTCTTTCATTATCTAACCTAGAGACATCCGGTCAGTTAGGACCAACTTGCTGTAAAAGTCTCTCCTTTAGGGTCGCTCATGTAAGGTTTAGTTAATTCTTTAATCCACTTTCGTCCGCATTGACAAGGAGCATAGGTTAAGTTTACTATTCATGTGCATTAGTTAAGTTTTCACTATTCACGTTTTTACTATTCACGTGTACTATTCACGTTTTTACTATTCACGTGCATTAGTTAAGTTTTCGCTATTCACGTTTCTACTATTCACGTTTTTTACTATTCACATGCATTAGTTAAGTTTTTTTACTATCCACGTACATTAGTTAAGTTTTTACTATTCACGTGCACTATTCACGTTTTCACTATTCACGTGCATTAGTTAAGTTTTACTATTCACATGCATTAGTTAAGTTTTCACTATTCACGTGCATTAGTCAAGTTTTTACTATTCACGTGCACTATTCACGTTTTACTATTCACGTTGTTTTTACTGTTAGCATGCATAAATTCGTAGTGTCACTATTCACATGCATATAGCGCGCATTCTCACACAGAAATAAACAAGTGTTACTTGTAAGTAAAGAAATTCATGTTTCTAGCTAAAGTCCTCTAAGGCAATCTAAAGGTTAGCATGCAAATCATGTTCGGATAGGAATGCTAAAGCCTAGAGTTTGAATCAAATAAAAGTGAGAAATTACTTACCTCGTTGCAGCGTGTCCGGCTCAGATGCGTTGTAGGGTCGTGGAAGGGATCCACTCTATCTAGGTTTACGTAAACCTCATCCATGCCTCTCGTGCCATCCCATTCATCCAAATCCATCCCGAGGATAATCCAAATCAAAGTCTAGAGAGAGAAAGAAGAGAGAGAAGGTGTGGGGTTGAAATGAAACCCCACCACCTTATATAGGAAGAGGGAATGGCATTCCCGTAAATAGTGAAAAAAGTACGATGTGATATAAAGGTAAAAAGTAAATAATTAATTATCAGGTGCACAGACCTCTGATTTGCAGTCCGTTTCAGCCCGCATTTCTCCTAGACAGCAGCCAATATTGTCAAGATATGAACTCCAGGCAACAACCAATTTTTACAGAACAGTGACACCAGTCAAAATACAGACGACAGTCAATAGAAAAATAATCGTTAGTCTATATCATTCCAGACCAAAACACGTTCCCATTAAACCTCCGAGACACTAGCTCCAGACAATGGTGTTTTAAAAGAATTCAGAATCATTAGAAAGAACTTTTATGCCCTTTAGCCATCTTACCTACGGTTCACGACCGAGGTAGCTTTTTAGCCATCTTACCTACGGTTCACGACCGAGGTAGCTTTTTAGCCATCTTACCTACGGTTCATGATCGAGGTAGCTTTTTAGCCATCTTACCTACGGTTCACGACCGAGGTAGCTTTTTCGCCATCTTACCTACGGTCCACGACCGAGGTAGCTTTTTAGCCATCTTACCTACGGTTCACGACCGAGGTAGCTTTTTAGCCATCTTACCTACGGTCCACGACCGAGGTAGCTTTTTAGCCATCTTACCTACGGTTCACGACCGAGTTAGCTTTTTAGCCATCTTACCTACGGTTCACGACCGAGGTAGCTTTTTAGCCATCTTACCTACGATTCACGATCGAGGTAGCTTTTTAGCCATCTTACCCATAACCAACGTACGCAAGATTCCGAGAAAAGAACATTCATCGACGGCCACTCTAGAGGCGACGATGGAAGGAATCAGAGAACGACACCAGAGCGCGCAGCGCGAAGGTCAGGTATGCTCCCTCCTACTCTTTACGTGTCTTTTACTTTTATATGTTTTACATTGCATGTGGTACGTTAGCAAAAAACGTTTTCAAAACACACACATCACTGTCAAAATAGAAAAGTAGGGGCAACTGTAGACACCGAGTCGGAGGACCTGTGACGAAAACCTGAAAACAAGACGGTTGAAGCGATTGATTCCAAAAGTTTCGAAAAAAATAAAATAAATAAGTTACGGTGGGTCGCTGTTGTTGATCGGATGGCTCGCGAATGCTTAACGGCATGGTGCGAGTGCTTAGCGGCAGCCGGCGCGCATTCGATGACAGTCGGACGCCCGCTCGACGACGCAAAGCGCGCGCTCGACGTCCGTTGGATGCACGCATCCAACCACGAATAGCACGCGCTCGACGTCCGAGCAATGCACGGGCTTGGCGGCGCGAGGCGTGTGCTCGTCGGCCACGGAACGTGTGCGCCAGGCAGTGCGGAACACACGTCCGGCGGTCACGACGCGTGGACGCCCGACGGCGCGGGGCGTGAGCTCGACGGCCGCGGGGCGTGCACGCCCGACGGTGCGAGACGCGCCCCGACGGCCGTTGGGCGGACGCCCAACCGCATCGGGCGGACGCCCAACGGCAGTTGGGCGCGCGCGCCCAACGCTGTTGGGCGACTGCCCAACAATAGTTGGGCGATCGCCCAACAATCGTTGGGCGGCCGCCCAACAATGTTGGGCGGTAGCCCAACGCATGGTTGGGCGGCCGCCAAATTCTCTTCGGGCGTCGCCCATTCCGTCGGGGATCCGTTTGCCTATAAAAGGCACGGATCCCTATGCATTTTAGAGAAGAGGATTCTTTTGGAGCTTTCTCACTCTAAACATTTTTAGAGAGAGAGTCAATTTTTTGGTGAAAATATTTTTTTTCCCAAAAAAATCCAAATTTTCCCAAAGTTAAATTTTTACTAAAAAACACAAAAAAAAAACGGAAAATCACGACTCGTGGAATCAATCGGCTTCAACTGTCAGATACCGAACTTGAGGTATTATCCGAGGACTAGACTGGCTTTATTTTATTTAATTTATTTCTTTCCTTTATTTATTTTTATGTTATAGTTTTTATTTATTTAGTTATTCATTTATTTTAACACGTTTTATTTAATTTTGCGTATTTATTTAATTTTCGTCTCGTGTTGAATAAAATTTGGTTTTGTTTTTAAATAAAAAACCTCGTTTTGATATCCCAATACGAACCGTGATCCGATAAAAAGGTAGTTCGGGTATTAAAAACGTTGTAATTATCAGTTTTAATTTAAAGAAATTTCCAAATAATGTTTTAAAATAAAAACGTCGTTTTAGGAATTTCCGTTATTGACTATGATCCATTTTTGGTAGTTCGGAAATCCAAAACGATTGAATTAGACTTAATTTAAAGTTTTTGAATAAATCTGGAAACAGTTGGAGTAGTTCTGTAATTTTCCGTTTCTGTCGCTAATTGCTGTTTACCGACGGATTTTCCATCGGTAAATCTGCTGGAATGTAAAAAATGCTGTTTTGGTCCCTCCTTCTTAACTTTTGAGCTTTTGATCCTTTATATATATATGTATAATTATGTAATATATGTTTTCAAATTATTTTTTTTTAGACATTTGGTATATATAACTATTTAGGATGTTTGTATATCATTTTTTATTTTATTTTTAAATATAAGTATATATGTATATATATCTTTTATTTTCTTCTTCCTTTACTTAAATGGTAATTAATCTCATTTTAAAAGAATATTTACTTGGGGTTTTGGGAGTGATTTATTAGTGGATAAATATGTATTATTTTTTACATTTAAAATTACATTAGTTATGTATATATATAGTTTTGGGATATTTGGGTTATATTAGTTATTATTAAATAAAACTATTTTGGGAATAAATGTTATTTTCTTATCTAGGGGTTTTATTTACTATTTTCACACGTTTAAAGTATAAATGTATTATATTTAGTATTTTCATATATGTATTATATAATCTCTTTTCATTAACTTTTATTTCATGTTTCCTTTTTGGATTAAAATGTATATATATATGCTTATATTATTTCCTTTGTTCTTTTGGGCCATTTAGGGGTCCATGTTTCAAATGGGCTTTATTTGGGAGTGAGTTTGGATTTAATATGTTTATTGTTGTAATTATGACAAGTAAAGAATCCATTAAGTAAAAAGGGGAAAATAAATCACAAAAAGGATTTTCAATTTAATTATTTAAACTAATAGATTTTTAGAGGTTCCTAATGTAAATAAATAGTGTTTTCTTGACATTTCAAATTGTTTCTCAAAACACCACGTTTTAAAACCTTAGTCCGTTCCAACGACGGATTAAGCGAACCTTGTAATTAAAATCATTTTCATGGTGAATAATAGAGTTTTCGAATCGTTTTCTTAATGATTTATACAAAATAAATTGACTTGTATGCTTAACCACGTTTTCTTATTAAAGGTTTTTTTTACCTTAACGTTTTCAAACACTTGAGTCGTTCCAACGGCGATTCGGGTGAACTTCATCAAACGGGGTTTTGAAACGTACCTAAATCGTTCCAACGGCGATTAAGGTACGAACCATGTAAATAAACTCGTTTTGGGGAAATGAGTTAGTATAGAATTAACACGCAACACGACATGTAAATCCCGTGGTAAATAAACCACTTCTTTCTTCCTCCCCTCTCTTTGTATGTATATCAAATTAATGTAAATGGGTGATTCTTTACTAAAGTGGCTTTTCAATAATATATGCTCAAAACGGTTTCCAAAAATGAGAAAGAAAAGGTTTCAAATGAATTTTAAACTTAAAGAAGTATACGATTAGTCCGTTATCGCCTAACATGCTGAGTAGGAGGCCGGTGGTTCATAACCGGGCGATGTCGGGATGCCTAGTAGCCTTTCTTCGGAAAGGAGCTAGCCTTCTCGGCTCGTACCTAAGTTTCCCGAACCCACACCGGTCTCCCGCAAGGGATCGGTGTTCATTTTCCCATTCGTGGGTGGCGACTCTTCCATATCTCCGAGCTCCGGTCCTGCCGAGCAGCTTGATTCCACGATTGGTTGCTTTCGGCGCCAATCACCGCTTACGTCGCCATGAGGTGTCCACCCCCCGGTCCGCCCGGGAGATTAGGCCGCGGCACCTCGTCTAACAATAGTCTATTTAGGTCTTCCTCTTGTCATTGGATCGGATTGATGTGTTTCTTTTTTTATTTGGAGTTGAATAATTGAAGTAGAATTGGAGCAGGAATCGTAAGTTGACTCATCGAGCACGGGGTCCAACTCGTCGAGCAACTGCCTATTTCCGAGCTTCACTTGGTTGACTTTTCTCTCTCTTTCGTTGACTTGGAATGGTGACTATCTGGCCACGACAAGTTAATTAACTCGTCGAGGAGCTTAAGTGACTCGCCGAGTTCATATCATACTCGTCGAGCAGAGAGTTTCTTCAACCTTCATTTTTGCTCATTTTCTTCCTCGATTGTACCTGAACACCTCAAAATGCACATTTAGTGTGAAATGAGAAAACACTACCTAAACTATGGTAAAATGATGATAATTTCACATAAACGGGCCTAAAACCATACCTAAGACTCTATATAATATGGCCTTAACAGTCATCATTGTCGATTTGAAAGATGGGAGCTTCATAAATAGTTGGTGCCAAGGTAATTTCAATAAGAACGTACATGATGTTTGTATGTTCTCCTGCTGTTGTGGTGATATCATCGACCACCTCTTTTTTTCTCTTTTGGGATTAAAATGATGTTGAAACATACTATTTTTTCAGTGAAGGAGCGGATGCGGGCTTGGGCTTTGGAAAGGTATTGTGCCATAACTGCATCTTTGCCTTATAGGGGCTGTTGATGTGGTAGCCTACCAATTTAGAGTCGCTATATATGGTAAGGTGTCCGGTGACTATTAGTTTGGTGATGCGTAGCCCCGTTATCACTGCCTCGTGCTCTGCTTGATTGTTGATGGTGGGGAAAACTAAATGTATTGCGTAATTGAAATGAAAACCTTATAGTCCTCGGATGGCAATGCCGACTCCTGCTCTGTCGGGCCCGCTTGAGCCATCGATATTTATACTCCATTCATCGGCTATCGTGGCTCGATCGTTTTTACGTGTTTGTCGTATGTTTTTCTTGTAAACTCAAAGATGAAGTCAGCCAATTCTTGGGCTTTGGTGGTGCTTCTAGTTTCGAAATGTATGTTGAATTGTGATAAGCGGATGGACCAGTTAGTGATCCTACTGGACACCTCGGGCTTTACTGCCCTTTTTAGCGAGTAATTTGTTTTAATGACTAGAGTGTGGGCTTGGAAGTACAGTCGTAGGCGTTCCGTTGCATTAGAGATGGTAACGAGAGCTTTTTCTACGTCCAAATACCGTAGTTCTGCTCCCTTGAGTATCCTATTGAGGTAATAAATAGGGAAGACTTCGTTATCCTTGGATTGGGTGAGGACTATGTCTACTGCTTCCTTAGAGATTGTGAAGTAGATGTATAGATCTTCGCCAAGCCATGCGGGGGGCACCGAGACCAGGGCTTGCCTCTGCGAAGCTCATTCGTTCTTGGAGAACTCCCATATTTTGGCGTTTTCATCTTGCAATGCCTGTTGTTGCTTGATGATTTTCATTTATGTTGTGGTCTGCTTTACTTGAGTTGTCTAGAAGCTCCAAATGATGCTGATAAGTTGCACGGAGGTGCCAACTGCTTCTTCACCAGGCTCAACCTCTGTGAAAAAATGGTCAGGTTCAGCGGCATTCCCACAAGACTCAACGAGGGCTCCTTATGTCTAGAGCCTGATGCCCCTAACGACTATGGCGAGCATCTCCTTAACATGGGCCGGGGTGGCTTGGTCACCAGTAATTTTTGAACAGAAAGGGTCTGAAGTTCACTTGTACTCCACACCAAATAATGGAGATGTTGCGGACGTCACCTGTGTTGGGATCAGTCATTGAAAACACTCTGACGTCCAAGTTAGACAGAGAAAAGAATTACTAGAGAGCGAGAGCACATACTTTATTAATGGGACTTAACAACCTTTATATAGGGCTAGGGGATGGGTCAGATCAGTACCTCCGAACCCGAGTGAGTCCACGGTATAGCTCTTTATAGTTTGTTGGGCTTTGTGGGCTCGGCCCATATCCTTTATTAATAGTTATTTCTGCTTAAATTCATGCATTAATTAGTTTTCATTTAAGATTTTGTTTCTTTTGAAGATTTTATTTTTAATTGCATCAATTAATTTCTAATAAAGAACTCTTTGTAACCAGGGCAGAGACAGAGGCTGTCGGAACCACTCTTATCATGGATGGTTCGATCCCCTGTTTTCGACAAACTAAGGTTTGGTGTGGTTAATTAACTAATTGAGTTTGTATTTAATATAAAATCTCACTTGATTAATATACGATAGACGATCAATTTCCCTAAATTCGTTCAAAACAATTCAATCTTACTTTTATAGTTCAAATTTAGTTTAATCTTAAATTTTTTTATAGTGATGTGTAAACAATAGTTCTGAACCACTCAGATGATAATATGTATATATATACACACAAAAAATTTGAACGAGTTCGATTTAGCAAAAATAAAATTATACACACGTATAAAATTGGTCTCCCCAGCAAACCAATCCTATATTCACCACTGCTTACAACTCTTATTTTAAGATTATTACCATTTAATAAAAGCAAATATAATTTCGACCAATTACTCACTAATATCGTGGTGTTCTCTCTTAACGAGCTTCTAACTGTTTTAATAAGATAGGTAAAGAAATGAAAACTTTTGAGCATTATTTCCTAGAAGATTTTAGGGTATAAATAGGGATGGCAACGGGTAGTGTACCCGCGGGTACCCGGCACTATCCGACCCTAATGGGACTACCCGTACCATGTATAAAAGGGTATGGGAAGGGTATAAGATCAAAATAATTACCTGTTAGGGTACTGGGACGGGTATGGGAATACCCCCCAGGGTACCCGTTACCCGGTAGAACTCTTTTATATATTAAAAAAATTCTTGTTTTTTAGATGTAATATTTGAGATTTTAAATCCCAACCTTTTGTTTTTCAACCATTGAGTGATACCACTAAGCTACTTATTCTTATTGATTAAGGTTCAATTTGTTCAATTTTTAGATAAATTATTTATTAAATTTATACTTTGTTAAATTTGTAATATTTTTTATTTTATTTATTGATTCTTAACGGGTAAGGGTACCCGCGAATTAAATAGGAAGGGTATGGGATGCAAAAAAAAATACCCGTTAAAGTAATGAGACGGGTACAGATAATTAAGAAATATACGGGTAAGGGTTTAGGATTGACACTACCCGCGGGTACCCTACCCGTTGCCATCCCTACCTATGAAGTCTCGTAACTAGAGTTCAAACTCTTATTGATAACATACAAAATCTTCCACTTGCATCCAAATGGCTCATCACATTTTAAATTTTCAAAATGATTTTTTTTTTTCTTTGTTTTGTCAAGTTGCTTGAATGACATGATTGAGAATAAAAATGGATGAAATGGAAGTAGAGATGCAAACTTGGGTTACGTGTAAACCACTTACAGCTGGTGTGGCAATCCATGTCTGCCTCTCTAGGTGACAATAAACACTACACGACATATGCATACTAAACAATTCAATTAGTTTTACATTATCCTCATTTTTTTATTATTATTGTTTTTAATTTTCTCTTTTTTTTTTATTAAGATTTAAATTTGTCCTATAGTTATGATTTTATTTATTTACAAAAAAAAAAAACTGATTATTATTAAGAAATGGAACAGTATCAATACAAACTAGGGCAGCATAAAACTAACCGGAAAATCGAAAAACTGATTCCTGAAACTGAAACCGAACTAAGAAATAGGTTAATCATAACTGATGGATTAGGTTATGGTTTTTTATTTTAAAAACAGATGCGAAAAACAAACCGATTATGTATCGATACATAAGACTAGTATAAATATATAGAAATATATAGAAATATATATAGTTATATTTAATTTTTAAGTTAAAAATATTTAATTTTTTTTATGATCTTGTTAATTAAAATTGAAGTTTGATATTTTATTTAATATTTAAATAGTTATATATTTATTTTAAAGCGAATAATTATAGATTTAAAGTGATATTTGCTACGAAAAGTCATTAATGGTTAACCGATCGAAATATAGGTTGATCGACCGAAGTAATAGGTTAACCGAATTAAATGGACTGGTTAATTATTTTTGTTAAACTGACCATGTACACCTTTAATACAAACATGTAAATAACTAGGAGCAAATAATATTGCTAAGGAAATTAACATTGGAACATGAATGATGAGTCGTTGAATGAGCCCCACCGCTCACTAATCTAGGGATAAAAGTCGCAGAACAATATGGACCAATCTGTAACAAATCTCGAATTTCTAAAATAACAATCCCGAACTCATTCATATCATGGACTTTTGTTGAAATGTGATCCATCACCCTTTTGGCATCCGTTTCGAACTGAACATTCTAAAAGTGGAGTGAAACTACCCATAGTGTCACGTCACAGAGAGCCAACGCCTAAGCTAGTGAAATTTGAATACTACATGTCGTAAAAGAGCTGCAATACAAAATAAAATTATCAGTATAACACCGAAGAACTGCTCTCATTCTGGAACCATTTTCTGATTGAAACACGACCGCATCCATGTTACATTTAACATAACTAGCAGCTGGCTTCTACCAATGGCCAACCGTCTGTCCCAGTTCACACCGAACCTCCCGAACTCGACCAGTCCCTTCCTTCCGCGCATCTTTCCATTATGACAGAAAAAAGGCTTGCACTTGTAACAACAGCCATGAGACTTATGATTTTATCTTTAAGGTTAAATTTTTTTCAGATAACTAACAGAAAATTTAAACAGACTGAATTTACTATTATTTAACTTATTATTTAACTGCCACAATCATGTTTAAGCATTTATTATATTACTAACTTATTATTTAACTGCCACATTATATCTTTTAAACATCAATCATGTTTATGCATTTATTATATTACCAACTTATTATTTAACTACCACATTATATCTTTTAAACATCAATTATGTTTATGTATTTATTATATTACTAATTTATTATTTAACTGTCAGATGATATCTTTTAAACATCAATCATGTTTACGCATTTATTATATTACTAACTTATTATTTTAACAGTCACATTATATATCTTTTAAACATTAATCATGTTTAAGCATTTATTATATTACTAACACCATTACAAAAATATCTATTAAAATATCAATATTTAAATATATCGGATACAAATTAATCTCTCTCACACACACAAAACATACTAAAATGTTTATTATCTTATTAAAAACAACTCTTCTTCAAAAAAAATAAAATAATTAAAAACAACTTTAAAAAACCTCTAAAAATATGTAAAGCTGTTTTCGTTTATTGATAAATTTATTTGAAAAATCTAGTGCGACAATCAAATAACTGTCAAATCAGTTTATTCAATTTTTTTAGATAAATATAAAATGATCTAATAGAAATGTTAAGGATAAAATTACAATCATTTGATATATTAGAAATAAATTTAGACTTTCCAATATAAACCATAGTAAACATTTGGACCTTAACCATATTTTGAAATTTCTCTAATCTATTTTTTTATATATAAATTCTCAAATTTAATTTTAACATTATTATAGTTTCACCAGTTTGATTTTATGGCTAAATCACATCAATAACCACTCAATTTTAATTTTATTAGCTTTATTATTATTCAACTTCAAAATCCAACATAAAATAAAATTATCAATTTTATCCTTTTAATAAGGATGTAACCCTTTATAAAACTGAACCAAGTTTTCGATTTTCCAAATTATAATTTACGAAGCATTCTATTTTTAGATCGTCATTTTCTCATTGCTAATTAAATAATACTTAAATAATATTCCAACCAAAAGGTTCAAGAATTAAAATTGCTTAGAATATCATTTCTATAAACTCTATTATAACGATTCAGTCTAAAATG
This sequence comes from Euphorbia lathyris, assembly GCF_963576675.1. Classification (NCBI taxonomy): domain Eukaryota; kingdom Viridiplantae; phylum Streptophyta; class Magnoliopsida; order Malpighiales; family Euphorbiaceae; genus Euphorbia; species Euphorbia lathyris. The sequence goes on along the minus strand of NC_088919.1, from coordinate 44,434,187 downwards.
AATGGCTCTAGGATTCAAAGCATGAGCAAATAGCAGTAATAAGTTGGATTTCTGATGAATTCAATAGCGAATACATAATTGTTATGCTGGAGTAATTTTACACCTATATATATAATTATGATACCATGACACTTAAAACCTCAATCTTCCGTAGATAGGGGGCATAACCATCCCTAGTAGGAGTAATTTCCGCTTGACCAAACTAGATTGTTACAATTGGTATTAGAACAACTCTTCGCTCCACCTATGATATGTGGTTCGGGACAATCACTTGGTAGGCCTGTATCGGCCTGAGCCGAGCTACAAGGCCCGAGATTTCTAATATATGTAAATTGAGTGACCATGGGTGTAATTCACCTTTGATCTTCCAATTTATTTATTTCTAATCATATTTTTCTGCTGAGCGCTCGACCGTCCGTCGCCGTCAGTTTGCTCATCTGAGGTCAGGAGGGTATAAAGTATTTTATTTATTTATTTGTGTCGAGCAGAGATAAAAAGGAAAAAATAATTATTGCGAGCTTTCTTTCTTTTTCTCGTTTAATTCTTCGAGTTTGAGTCAGAGACAGAAAGAGGGAGAGAGAGTGTGGTGGTGGTGGGGATTCGATCGAAAAGGAAGAATCGCCTATTTCTGATCTGAATCAAATCATAAATCACCGGATCCATCCATCTATTCATATGCGTAAGCTTCCAAATTCTCTCTCTGTTTAATCGAAATCGTATTGATTAATCTGTCGAATTGAATTGAATTGAATAGAATTGAAAATTGAATAGAATAGATCCATGTTGGTGTAATTTCGTATAATGGCTCAACCTGTTAATCCTCCGAATCAAGGAGGCGGTCCTTTTGATGTCAATAAACTTTTCAAGCCTTCTTCTTCTTCTTCTTCAGGCCCTGTGAATATGAATATCAACATGATTCAACAACAACAACATCAACAACCTCCTCTATTGAGTCCTAGTAACTCTAATCCAGCTCTTGCCACTCTCACTACTTCTCCTTCTTTTCCTCTACCTTCTTCTCTTCCTTCCTCTTCTCCTTTTTTGACTCCTTCTTCTTCTTATCCTCCTCCTGCTAGCCCTTATCATCCTTACAATCATCCTCACTACCTTTCTCCTTATCCACCTACTCCTCCTCCACAACTTCAGCAGCAGCAGCATCCAAACAATCACTTCCTTACTAACATACAGCACCAGAATAGACCTCAACCCATATCTTCTTTTCCTCCTCCTGCTGCTACTCTTTCTGCACCTTCTCCTTTACCTCCTCCTCAATTCTCACCTAGTCCTGGTGGTGTATTGATGGACATCCTTACCAATCAAAATCAGCAGCAACAGCCTCCTCCTTCACCCAATCTCACCCTACCTTTCTCTCCAGCATCCGCTCCATCAAACCCCAATGCTCCTGTCCCTTCTGCCCCTCCTGTCAGTTTGGCATCTCAAACTCACCCGTTGCAGCAGGCGCCTGCCCCTATGAGAATGCTCAGTAGCAAGCTCCCCAAAGGCCGCCATTTGATTGGCAACAATGTTGTGTATGATATTGATGTCAGATTGCTAGGCGAGGTGCAACCCCAATTAGAAGTCACTCCTATCACTAAGTATGTCTCTGATCCTGGCCTTGTGCTTGGACGTCAGATTGCTGTTAACAGAAATTATATTTGCTATGGACTCAAGCCTGGTGCTATTCGCATTCTCAATATCAATACTGCGCTGAGATCATTGCTTCGTGGCCATAACCAGGTTAGTATTTTCTTTAGCTCAACTTATTTAGCTTTTTTATGCACTAAAGCGGTTATTGATCTCAATCCCTTGAACTTTTGACAAATGTTTAACTAAGCATTGAGCAAGCATGAAAAAGACTTAGCAGCAAATATTTCATTAATTCATCTCATTACGAACAATTAGATTGTTCCTTGTAATGGTTGCAAGGCGAAATTTCCTTCACTATTACTTACCAACCATAGACTTCATTATTGACCCACACAAATGTTTAACTGAGCATTGAGCGTGCAAGAAAAAAAACTTGACAGAAACATTTCACTAATTCATCTCATGGAGAACAGTTAGATTGTTCTTTGTAATGGTTGCAATGTGAATTTTCCTTCTCTATTACTAACCAACCATATACTTTCTCATTGATCCACACTTCTTTTGTGATTACTTAATATGCTTTGGAAACAGATTTGAAGTACCCACCAGAAAATGGAATTCTACTTTTCAAGCTTCTACTTTCTGATTGTTTCTCCCCTAACTTGTTAGTAATAGAAGGTCCCAGAATTTGGACTCTCTCTTTGTTCCATGTAATTCTAAGTCAATCAGGTGTCTTAAATTCTAGAGCCATGAAGTTTCGTTTTGAGATTATACAATTTTAATTTAGTACGTAGTTCACTTGTTAATATTGTATATTTTGAATGGACTGCCAGAGTGATTGTCATTGATTTCATTGTTTTCCATCAACTGATTTTCTTATCTCTTAAGTGGTAACCTCAACTAGCTAATAGCAAAATATTTACTTTTGTTTGGTATTATTGTCATTTACTTCTTGTAGTGCATGATATTCCCTTAACATTCCTGCTATTTGAAAACTTTTGGGCTTTCCAATTCTTTAGTTATAATCGATTTCCCAAGTAGAGCAGTAAAAGCTCAAAGTCCTGCATGTTTCTCTTGATAAGTCATTCACATGCACCTTTTTATGTGTTTATTTTATTTTTGTGTAGAAAGTATCAGATATGGCTTTCTTTGCGGAGGATGTTCATCTTCTGGCCAGGTAATGTTTTTGGTTTATTAAACTCTCAGTCATGCATAATATAAGTGAAATCAGCTAACTTTCAGTCCTGCAGCACATGCGTTGATGGACGAGTCTTCATACGGAAGATCAGTGAGGGGCCGGATGAGGAGGAGAAGCCTCAAATTTTTGAAAGGATTGTTCTGGCCCTTCAGATAGTAGTAGAAGGAGAGTCAGTCCATCCACGAGTGTGTTGGCATCCCCACAAACAAGTAATCATGAATTTTGTCATCTTCTTTGCTCAATGATTCACCTGAGCACGATTTCTGAATTTACTTTTTATTGGTTTCTTGCTTAGTTCAAGTTTATGGCTATTTAGCTGTATATAATCTATTTATGGGCTTATATAATTGCAGGAAATTTTGATGGTTGCGGTTAGAAACTGTATCTTAAAAATTGATACGACTAAAGTTGGAAAGGGTGAAGCTTTTTCAGCAGAAAAGCCCCTTAATTGTCCTATGGACAAGCTAATTGATGGGGTTCAGCTTGCTGGTAAGCATGATGGTGCAGTTACTGAGTTGTCAATGTGTCAATGGATGACCACCCGTTTAGCTTCAGCTTCAGCAGATGGCACGGTTTGTTTTTGCATCCGTCACCTTGTTGGCTTTGTGCCCTGGAGTCTGTCCTTTTTATAGTTATAGATATCTAGGTTTCATTGAGCACCTGATCGCAAATTGCTGCTTTGGCACAAGTTATTATCAATTTCCACATCCACTGTTATTTTCAGTATTTGCAGATGTTAAGTAGTTTGGTTAATTGTTTTCCTTGTGTGCTGGCATTCATGAAAAACCTTTATCTGCTGCAGGTCAAGATTTGGGAAGACCGTAAGGCAGTGCCACTTGCAATATTGAAACCACATGATGGAAACCCTGTAAATTCTGTTGCATTCTTGACTGCCTCTGACCGCCCTGATCATATTGTTCTTCTCACTGGGGTATTGTCTTAGCTTTTGCTTTTAATCAATTATAAGTAATAGACTATTTGAGGTCCTTGAGTGGTTCACTTCAACTCATTCAAATGACCTAGTAACATGGATGAATGGCCATAGTGGTGTTCACATTCTTACATGTATCAATCCCTTCATAATGTAGAATTCCTCATGTATGCAGTGCAGGAGTAACTAAGCCTTAGTTTAATTTGGCTTTATTTACAGGGTCCATTAAATAGGGAAGTGAAGATATGGGCCTCTTCCAGTGAGGAGGGCTGGCTGTTGCCCAGTGATGTTGAATCATGGCACTGTAGTCAGACTTTAACATTGAAAAGTTCCACTGAAGCTAGTATTGAAGATTCATTCTTTAATCAAGTTGTAGCACTGCCCCGTGCTGGATTATTTCTGCTGGCCAATGCGAAGAAGAATGCTATATATGCCATACACGTAGATTATGGATCTTATCCAGCTGCAACCCACATGGATTACATTGCTGAGTTTACAGTTACAATGCCTATTTTGAGTCTGACAGGAACTAGTGACAGTTTGCCGAATGGAGACCATATTGTTCAGGTTTATTGCGTCCAAACACAGGCAATTCAGCAGTATGCATTGGATTTATCACTGTGCCTACCGCCGCCTCTTGAGAACATGGAATTGGAAAAAACTGGATCCAATGTTTCTCGTGCTTTTGATACTGCTGGTTCTGATGGGTTCAGTGTAATGGAATCATTTCATGGAAGTAAACCGATGGAGCTACCCACAGGTAAAGGTTCTAAAGTACCAACTCTGGTTTCAGGCAGTTCTGGAATTGCTACAGCTCAGACAGCAGGCCATCCTGAAAGCTTGGCTTCTTCTGAGGTTCCTATCTTAACAGAAATTGTCACTTCAAATATAGAAGATAAGATCAGTGCCTTGTCATCACATACCAGTGTTGAAAGTAGCAACTTGTGTCCTCCAGTTCCTTTGAGTCCACAGTTATCTCGAAAGTTATCAGGCTTCCAAGGTCCATTGCGCAGTGCCGAGCAAAGCATGCCACTGAATGATCATGGTGTCGACCAACCTGCTCTAGATTATTTGGTTGAGCACAGAATGGACAATGCAAAAGAAAACATCGTTGATACCCTTGCCTCAGGTGACAATTTGAGGAAGGGTGAGAAAAATATGGCCCAAACTGACATCTCTATGGTTTCTGAGCCTCCTGTAATTTTTAAACACCCAACCCACCTTATAACCCCATCAGAGATATTGTCAAGGGCTGCTTCATCCTCTGAGAATTCTCAAATAAATCCGGGCATGAATGTGGGAGAGGCAAAGATACAGGATGTGGTTGTCGATAATGATATAGAAAATGCGGAGGTAGAGGTTAAAGTTGTTGGAGAGACAAGAAGTAACCAAAATAATGACTTTGACTTGGCTAGAGAATCCCATATCACTGTCTCTGAGAAAAGGGAAAAGTCTTTCTACTCTCAGGCTTCAGATCTTAACATTCAAATGGCGAGAGACTGTTGTATGGATGCTTATAGTGCAGAGGGGATTCGACAGTCTGCCAACGTTTGTGTACCAGATAGACCTCTTACTAATGGTGGAGTTGAAGAACAGGATTTAAGAAAAGACATACCGGCAAAGATTGGTGAACCAGAAACACCAATGGTAGTGCAACAGTCCCCAGCTCCATCTACAAAAGGGAAAAAACAGAAGGGGAAAATTTCTCAACTTTCTGGTCAATATACCCCTTCCCCCAGTCCTTTCAACTCCACAGATTCATCCAATGAACCAGGTTGCAGTTCTGGTGCCCAATCTAGTGATGTTGTCACATCTCAATTATCAACTATGCAGGATATGCTTGATCAGGTGATTGACATTTTGAAACTTAATTATTGTGGATGAGTTTTGTAATTATTGGATACATTTGGGTAAGTGTTAGCAAACTTGTTCATCTCGCTGCCATGATTTGACGAGTGCAGTGAGTTCTATTGTTGAAGACTTGAAGACTTTTGATGACCATGTTTTATCTCTTTCTTTTCAAAATTCACTAGGAATAATATCAACAAGCAAGGGAATTTGGTGATTAAAGGTGATAGTATTGAGGGATCATGCTAGTGAAAAATGCTAATATTTTGTCTGCCACCAATTAGTGCTCCTAAATCTTACCTCAAAACTGGCTAATATTGCTTGAAAATTTCATGGTTATCTTTTGTGTGAAATGTTAAGCTTATATGCTACTTCTGTTGATGTGCGTAGCTTATATGATTCTTTTTGTTCTTATAGTTACTGAACGGGCAGAAAGAAATGCAGAAGCATATGAACATGATGATTTCTGTTCCAATTTCGAAAGAAGGTAAAAGACTAGAGACGTCCTTGGGCCGGAATATTGAGAAGGTTGTTAAAGCTAACACTGATGCTCTATGGGCTCGTTTCCAAGAAGAAAACACAAAGCATGAGAAGTTAGAGCGAGATTGGATGCAGCAATTAACAAATGTCATTACAAATTCAGTAAGCAAGGATCTACCAAGCACATTAGAGAAAACTTTGAAGAAGGAGATTTCTACAGTTGGACCGGCTGTGGCTCGTACAATTACTCCCATTCTAGAGAAAAGCATATCATCAGCTATTACAGAGTCATTCCAGGTTAGACATTAAAGCTTTTGAATTTGTCTACATTCATATTTTTGTTTAGTTGGTTTGTTGAAGAAAAAACAAATACTAGATTTAATTCTTTATAACCTTTTGAATCAAACTATTCTATCTTTGGGTTCCATTATTTCCTATACCATTAGCCAGAACCAAAAATTGATCCTAGCAGTACTTGCTAATTTCTATCTCAGATTTCCAACTGCTGCATGCTTTTTCTTTCTGTATAGCTGATTGATCCTTCAGATGCTTATAAAATGCAGCAAAACCATATAGTTCTGCTGGCCATTGAATATCATGTTGCAGAGCTGCATTGTTTTTTTATGCTTCCTTAATTTTTGTGTATTCTGCAGAAAGGAGTGGGGGAGAAGGCAATGAATCAATTAGAAAAGTCAGTTACTTCGAAACTTGATGGTGCAGTGGCCAGGCAAATCCAATCACAATTTCAAACTTCTGGGAAGCAAGCTCTTCAGGTGAATTTAGTGATGGATCATTTTGCTTAAACATTGTTTTTTATTGACATGAATCTTTATACTAGTTAAAAGTGACTTAAGCTTTGTTGCTGACCTTTCTATTATGTTATCTAGACTACTTTTGCCTCATTACCTTATGGCTTAACAATCAACACAAGCAAAACCTTCATTACATATATGCAAACTTATCTGGTGCTTGAATTTTAGGTAACCCTGTCTTAATCGCATAATTCAATTGCAATTATATCAGACAGAAAAAACCATGCCTTGTATAGTTGAAAAAGAAGCAAGCATTTGGTCAATGTATATATCTTTTATCGATGTATGAATTGGATAAAGTAGTATCTAGCTGTGCACTTGCATTTATGAGGGTGATAGATCATCTGAACAAGTAATTATAAAGGACTAAAAAACTTGTTTCTTCCAACTAGGATGATATAGCTTTTAATTTGTGCAGATATTGGTTATTTTACAAGTATTAGATACATTTGTAAAAGTTGCAAAAGGCTTTCTTTCAATGCTTTTGGACCTTGGTTGATTATAACAACTTGAAGAAGCTGGCAGATGTTTTGTTTTCTCCTTTGTTAAATAGTTTATGTATTTCTTCATGAGAATATATTTAATGCTTTCTTTCTGTCTTTATTTCAAAAGAAAAATCCCAGAATACTCTGCTGCTAATGAAAATTATTTAATTTGTACTCGTAGGATGCTCTAAGATCTAGTTTGGAAGCTGCAGTCATTCCTGCATTTGAGATGTCATGCAAATCTATGTTTGATCAAATTGATGCCGCATTTCAAAAGGGGCTCGTTAATCATCTTAGTACCATCCAACAGCAGTTTGATTCTTCACATTCCCACTTGGGTATTGCTCTTAGGGTAAGTGCAAACATTATGTTCATAGATTGAATATAATCATTTGCTGCTATAATTTGAGCCTGATCTCATGAGTATAATTTTGTACTGACAATGTCATTTGGTTATAAGAAAAACTACGCACTTGTTTTTTTCTTTATTTTTTATTATAAAATATTTGGTCAGATTTGAGGAAGCATGCATATTGATTTATGGTGTTTCTGTTTCACCTTGTGGAATAGAATAATTCCACATCTAGACTGCATATATGAAGTGCTGTAAGGTTTTTAAAGTTATTGCAAGCACAACTTGTTTTTATCATATGTTTGGAAATCACTACTATGGTGTTGGAAATTTATACATTGGAAAGTTCATAACTAACTCCATGTTCTGGGTGGCTCTCAAAAGAGTCTAATGATTTCCTAAATATCCAATCAAAATAGTCGAAGGATGCTAGGTGTGCAAAAACTTCCGAATATGTTGACAGCTCTAAAGCTTTATTGGTAAATCAATCACACCATAACACCTTTTGTTTTTATTTAAACTGAAAATGAGTGAAAACGTTGAAACAAAATAAGTGGTGATGAATACAAATTGAGATGATATCTCATGGGCATTAAACATGAATAATATGGCATGAATATTATTTTCCATTTTCATTTACAACCATTGTTATTGAATGCATCATGGGATGCTTTGACAACTGCAGGATGCTATCAGTTCAGCATCATCAATCACTCAAACCCTAAGTGGAGAATTAGCTGATGGCCAACGCAAGCTGCTAGCTATGGCAGGTGCAAATTTGAATTCAGGAAATCCATCTTTGAGTAATGGTCCATTGGCTGGATTGCATGAGATGGTAGGTATTCTACTTGCAAGATTTTAGGATGTCATAATAGCTCTACTTGAATCTTGAACATGGCAATATTCTAGTGTGGTCTCAACCCGTAAAAAAAAAAAAATCCATTGGCCCTGACTTGTAGAGTGGTGGTTCACAGGCTGAGGCATCTCTGGATCCAACAAAAGAATTATCAAGATTGATAGCTGAGCGCAAATTTGAGGAAGCATTCACAGCAGCGCTGCAAAGGAGTGATGTTGCAATAGTTTCATGGTTATGTTCTCAGGTATGCTCTGTCATTAATTCTGGACAAGTATAAATATAATCTTGAACATAGCAATATTCTAGGGACTGTTAAACTTTATCTGTTAATGGAAATCCATGTATGAATGAAAACGCGGATTCTATGTCACTTTTTTTGTTCTTTTTACCGGCCTATGTACGCTCTCTTGGCTTCTCAAGAGTTTTCCCGTTGGTTCTCTTGGCCAATATGTCCCATACACCAAGCCAGCCATAAGTGGATGTAGGTCATGAGATTTGTGACATTGACTAATTACTTGGGTCGTGTCAGGAGGATGGATTGTCTATTTAAATCATGTTATCGTATGAGAAATTGACAGCCCTGTTCTCATTTATGGAAAGCGAAATTGCTTACTTAATTCAGATTTAACCAATTGAGAATTTATGTTTGCTCTCTTATTTCACCAGGTTGATTTACAAGGGATTTTGTCCATCATACCACCACCCTTGAGCCAAGGGGTTCTGCTGGCACTTCTACAACAATTGGCTTGTGATATTAACAAGGAGACGACTATAAAGCTCGCATGGATGACGGATGTGGCTGTTGCTATAAACCCTGCAGATCCAATGATTGCAGTCCATGTGAGACCAATATTTGATCAGGTGTATCAGATACTGAGCCATCAAAGGAATCTACCCACTACATCTACTTCAGAAGCTGCAAGTATGCGTCTTCTTATGCATGTTATAAACTCGGTCCGATTGAGCTGTAAATGAATGATTCTTCCATTTGTTCCATACATTTTGTGCAAATATGTAAGATAGACTTTTGGTTTGTATAGGAATTTAGGAAGTTTTTAGGGGATTGCTGTTTACAAGTAGTATGATTTTAGTCAAGAACCTTTTTTTGCTCTCGTAACGTTAGTTAAGTTAAAGACGGTGTATTTCAATGGAATCCCTGTTAAATTGAGGTTGCATATGATTGTGTACTGCTAGTACTTTTCTTCAAAAAGAAATAGTGTGTGCACGTTACAAAGTGCAAAAAAGGTTCTTCTACCAACACTGATCTGTTTCCCACGTCCTAGTCCTAGTCCGGTGGAATCTCGATGCAGAATATGCACCAATAGACACATCATAGTTAGCTCTAGCTATAGGATCAGACAATATAGCATATGCATTGTGGATTTGTATGAAGTCTGCACCATTAAGATGCGAGGTAGCACCACCAGCAGCAGAATCCGGGTGGTGTTGCTTGGCTAAACCCCGGTATGCAGCCTTGATCTCGAGTTGGGAAGCATTGTGTTTGATGCGGAGAACGTGGTAAAGAGTATTCTGGTGGGATGATTTTGTTTCAAGTGGATGTAACCCAGTGGTGGTTGAAGCCATTGCTATGGGTTTTCTGATAATGGGTTTTTTGAGTTGAGGAAGGTGAGGGGTGAAATGGGTTGTAGGAGGTAGAACTGAAGTCATCAACATTGATGGAGATTTGGAGGAAAACAGAAAGAGGTTTGAGAGATGGAAATTGCAGAGTTAATACATACTATATTATATATAGAAAGATGGAGGCAGTGAGTGAGCCCAACGTTTTCGGTTTTCCATGTCTCTTTCTGTGGATGGTGCAGCCACCAATGTGCAAAAAGCTTGTGCTTATACCACTCCATTTTTAAATATATCTACCTCATGGAATTGTTTTATGATAGATACTGAGTAAACAATATTTGTTTTGCAAAAACATTATTATTCTTATTCTGATTTTAGTGGATTGAATTTGATAAAAGTATTAAGCTTTTAATAACGAGAAAAATCAAATTTGAATATAAAACTCTATTAAGCGTTATTCATATAAGTTTTAAAATTTTAATTTTGAACGGTAAAAAATATAATTTTCGACATAAATAAATTAAAGATGTTTACATCTAATTAATTTATCAAACTGTATGCTTTAATGTGATAAAAGATAAAGGCTTAATACATCATTTGTTATCTGAACTTGTTCAAAAAGTTTGATTGGTCTCCTGAACTTTCAAAGTGTCTCAATAGCTCCCTCAACTTGCATAAAATGTTCAGTTAGCCCCTTACACTTGCGTAAAATGTAATCAATTGATTACTCGGTTGCAAAAAAGTAAATTAAATGTAGAAGATGTATTCCACGCATCTTAAAATGTTATTACATAATTCAAAAATAGATTAAAAGGGAGATTATTACTTGTTCAACTATAAAACTTGTCTTCGCTAATATTAAAACGGTATACTTCCAGTCTTGGTCGTTTTACTTTTTTTTAAGACGTGTGCAATACATTTTCCGCATTTAACTTCTTTTTTTTTGCAATCGAGTGATCAATTAATTATATTTTGTGCAAGTTCAGGGGGCTAACTGAGCATTTTATGCAAGTTGAGGAGGCTATCGCAACACTTTGAAAGTTCAGGAGGCCAATCAATCTTTTTGGACAAGTTCACGAGGCAAATGATGTATTAAGCTAAAGATAAATGATCGGAGTTTCAGGTATTGAAATAAAAGATTAAAAGTTGAAGTCTATCAAAATCAAAATGATAAGATGTTTTTTGCCTATTTGATTTTGTTATAGTAAAATTTGATCCGTTGTTTTGAATACATTGATGGCGCGACCCTTCCTTCACTATACTATTTCTTCCTATGATTTGTTAGGGTTAGAGTTTTCGCGCAGAGGCAACTCCCGTGTAACACCCAGAACCCTACTTATTTTGAGCTTCAATCTTACATGTCTCTGATCGCCCTCTTATGAGCTTATATAGAGGAGCGAGAACAACTCCCAAACCAATTTAGTGACTACATGCACGTCCATCCATCATAGTCAAATCCAAGACCAACAACAAGCTCTCCAAACTCAATTGGGTGGGCATGCCTAACTCAAGATTAGGTGGCATCTAAATAGCATACTCTTCCTTGTAGTCATCTCGCAACCCACATTCAAGCTTAGCCAGCAAGCATCTCACTTTTATTATGTATTTCATTTAATTAAATAATTTACACATTTATTTATATAAAAGGGAGGACTGCCTATCATAAGATTCAACCTTATCATTCATATAGAGACTTGATGAGAATGTTGCAAAATTTTCAATCGAGGTGATAAAGAGAAGCAATCCCCCCCAATCCAATCCAATCCAATCCAAGAGAACCCAAGAGCTGCAAAGTTACTTACTTTTTAGCATATATCGAATCATGATCAACCATTATCTCTTACTCGTGAAGAAACAGAGACGATCTTTTTGCATAAACATCTCAATTCGAGCTTCACATTTTACTGCTTCAAGTGTCACTGAGTCGGAGGAGATATCAGAAAATCAAGATGATTTGGACTCCTTTTCTTCCCTGATAATCCAACGCAAAGATCTTCTTCGTCAGAGCCTCAGCCATTCTTCAGGAACAGGACTTCATGTTCTTGACCTCATAAACCGTGGTTCTTTGGAACCTGATAAAACTCTCTACCATATGTTGCTAAAGAGATGTACCCAATTTAAGAGACTGAAAGAAGGTCAAATAGTCCATAAACACCTCCTCAATTCCCCCTTCAAAAACGACCTTGTTATGCAGAATACCATTCTCAACATGTATGCCAAGTGTCGAAGCCTGGATCAAGCTCGCAATGTGTTCGACGAAATGCGCATTAGAGATGTCGTTACTTGGACGGTACTTATATCTGGATATTCGCAGCATGATCAACCTAAGAATGCACTCCTCTTGTTCCCTGAGATGTTGAGACAGGGCTTCAAACCCAATCAATTCACCTTATCAAGCTTGTTAATGGCTTCTGAGATGGGGCATGTTGATTCCCATGGTAAGCAGCTTCATGCCTTATGTTTAAAGTATGGTTACAGTTCCAATCTTTATGTGGGTAGTGCTCTTTCGGATTTGTATGCTAGATATGGACATATGGAAGATGCCCACTTCATCTTTGATGGTATGGCTGCCAAAAATGAGGTGTCTTGGAATTCTTTGATTGCTGGACATGCTAGAATTGGCAATGAAGAGCATGTCTTCAATTTGTTTTCTGAAATGCTGAGGGAAAATATTCAACCGACTCAGTTTAGTTGCCGTGTTCTTCTTAGTGTTTGTGCTAACATTGGATCTTTGGAGCGAGGCAAATGGGTTCATGCTTTTATCATAAAATTGGGTGCACAACATGTTGATTTTGTTGGAAGCACTTTGCTTAGCATGTATGCAAAATGTGGAAGCATTGAGGATGCAAAGAAAATCTTTAATGAGTTGATAAAACTTGATGTTGGTTCTTGGAATTCTATGCTTGCTGGATATGCACAACATGGACTTGGGAGAAGAACCTTGAAAAAATTTAAACAAATGCTGAGGATTGGAATTGCACCTAATGATATAACTTTCCTTTGGGTTCTTACTGCTTGTAGCCATGCTGGGCTTTTGGTTGAAGGGCAGCATTATTTCAAGCTAATGAGGAAGTATAAGGTGGAGCCCCAAATTTCACATTATGTGCCAATTGTCGATCTTCTTGGCCGAGCAGGCCATCTTGATCGGGCCAAGAAATTCATAGGAGAAATGCAAATTGCCCCAACTGTAGCTGTTTGGGGAGCATTGCTTGGTGCTTGTAGGATGCATAAGAATATGGAGTTGGGTACTTATGCTGCTGAATGTATTTTCGAGCTTGATTCTTATGATTCGGGAACCAACATGCTGCTTTACAATATTTACGTCTCTGCTGGTAGGTGGGGTGATGCTGCAAAAGTTAGGAAGATGATGAGTAGGATGAGAGTTAAGAAGGAACCTGCTTGTAGTTGGGTGGAGCTCAGAAATTCAGTCCACGTGTTTGTGGCAGATGATTTCGCGCATCCACAGCATGAACAGATACGCAAGATGTGGGAGAAAATCAATGAGAAGATTAAGGAGATTGGTTACATCCCGGGTACTAGCTCTGCGCACTTGTTTGTGGATGAGCTAGAAAGGGAAGAAAAGCTGGAGTATCATAGCGAGAAGCTTGCTTTAGCTTTTGCACTTGTGAACACACCTCCTGGATCTGCCATTCACATAAACAAGAACATCAGAGTGTGTGGCGACTGTCATTCAGCATTCAAGTTTGTGTCAATGGTGGTGGGTAGGAGTATCATTGTTAGAGATATAAAGCGGTTTCATCATTTCCGGGATGGTTGGTGCTCTTGTGGGGACTATTGGTAGCACCAGGCACATTAGGCAGAATGATGATATAAGGGTATCCAACAGAAGATCAAAACCTTCATGTGATGATGTGTAGATTTAAAAACTAAAATTAATGTACATAATTGTCTCACAATGATCATTGTTACTTCAACAACAGAAAACATACGTTATAGTTGGTGATTAAGACTGTAGCAGGAGATGATTCTCCTCTTTCAGAGTACTAAGGAGGTAATTCTCAGAAGATTTATGTTTCTTTACTTTAAAATACTATTATTGCTTGTTGCTTTTTTTGAGCTTTTCTCGTTTCTTATTAATTAACACGAGGATATTGACACATTTGTGGTAAAAGTCCAAACTATTTCCAGAGTTGGGGTAATTTTGGTTGTTGTCGTGTGACTGAGAGGTCACGGGTTCTAGTCTTAGGAGCGGCCTCTCGCCAAAAAAAATTGGCAGGAGAAGGCTTGCCCCAGTACACCCTTGTGGTGGGACCCCTCTCCGGACCCTCGCTTAAGCGGGGACGCGTAGGGGACGCGTAGTGCACCGGGCCGCCCTTTATGTCTCTACCAAATATCATTGTCATCGGCTGCGGATGAGAAAAGATATTGTATTGGATCAAAGATACTCCAATTTTAGAAATACTTTGAAAAGAGACACCAAATAGAGAATAATTTGGATTCGTGTTACAAATGTGTCAAGTTCCCTTGAAATTATAAGTTTCTGTTGATTCTATTACTGATTGAAAATGTGAAGGAAATCAAGGAATCGTGAATCTTATGGAAGAAAAGGTATTAAAAATAGAGTAAATAAGAGGAAGAACGAAAAGCAAGGAAGGAAACGCAAAAAATGAGGATCCGAAAAGCCTAAATATCCAAAAAATAAGCTTAGCTTGTGAGCAAAGCTTAATCATCATCATCTTCACTTTTACCGTTTACAGACCCTCCAACAACCATAACAAAAAGGTATCTACTTTTTCAATCTCTCTCTTCATAAATTTAGCATCTTTTCAATCCCTTTTCTTTCTTTCTTTATAGCATCTAAAATCCTATTCTTATCTATTTCTTATAGGTAAATGAAATTAACGATCTGGACTGGCTTGTTTGAACAACAAGAAGAAGAAGGAAAAGTAATCAGAAATGGAGAGGGAGAACAACAAAAGAGAAAGAGAGGGAGAAGAAGAAGAAGAAAAAGAGATTAAGATCAAAGACCCATCAGAGAACACCTCAAAAAGGCAACATCTTGGCACTCATAAACATCAGAAAGTTAATCTCAGCAGCAGTGATGATGACGACGGCGAAAACAACAAAGATGAGTGTTTGGCATTAGGGGTATTTGATTTCCCCTGGAGAAAAGAGAGTATGATTAATTCTATATCAGAAGAATGGTGTTTTGAGGACTCTTTTTTCTTCTCACTCAACAACAACACTTGTACAACAGCTGTAGAATCCGAGTTTCCCGACCAATGCTTATCTGAACGTGCAGAAACATTCGTTGAATCCATTGATTTTCCATCCGACAAGTTTGAGGAAACTGTGTGGTCATCGGAAAAGGAGGGTGTGGATTGCACCTGGACTTCCATGCTTAGCCACCCTTTTGTTTAACATGGCATTCAGGGACGGAACTAGGGGGATCGGGAGGATATACTTGAGCACCCACTAATGGCCAGAAAATTACAGACACTACAGGTCGGTCCGTATTCGAATCGACTTCACCTGGATTTATAGTTGACATACATACAGATTTTTCAAATTTAGCTGCTCATAAATGTAGTTGATGTGTTCAAGTTTCTTCCCAGCCCATTTGCTTAATTATATTCTTACTTCTTTTGCATTCATGAAGATTGAAACTTTTTGTGGAATAGTTAATAGGAAAACCAAATGCTTCATTAGATGTATATGTGTTCATTACAAATACTGAATAAAGAAAATGATTGGGATATGTGCAATTAATCATCTACATACTTTGTTCATAATGTGTTTAAACATGATGGTGGGCAGGCTTGGTTCTATGTTATGGGCCCGCGAATAGGATCTCGTCACGGGTCTTTTCACCGGGAAATTCCCTCGATTTCCCTTGTTGCTCATGTTCTTCGTAAAACCTATTTTGAAAACTCAGTAGCGATTCGTAAGAGATCGCTTAACTCCCTGTATTGGTTTTTGATTTAAAATTCTCGATGCTTTATTCCATAAAATTCCCCCTATTTAAAGAGAGAGAAAGAATCCTAACAACACTAGATATCTTTCCTCAAATAGGATTCTACCACTTAATAATTTGAAGTCCTAACAAAATACTACCAGCTAATAATACGAAACCTACTCCAACTATCCCAACTAAAATAATAACATTAAAAAACCTATCCTACAGCAAATGGAATTCCCAAAATAATAAAACTCCAAAATATTAAAGACTCTTAAGTAATAAAAATGCCTAAATAATAGAACATAAAACCAACGATCACAACATTCTAACTGTTATGTTTGTTGTTGTTGGCACCTTTTGAGGGTGACTAAGACGATAGCGTTCTGAAATAAGATAGATAAAGGATAAAAGGAGTTGAGATCTGGCGATCTCCCTCCGATACCTAAATAAAGCAGAGTTATCGAGGAATGAGATGGAGAATAGTATAATTCTAAGGTTTTGTGATTATATATCTTTAACTGCGGAACTACCTTTTCTGCTTATATGTCAAGAGCAATCTCTAGTAGAGATTAGGGACACGTGTGTAACAATTAATATGCTCAAATAACTCAAGCTTATATTTCACAAATAATTAACACATATTTATACAGAAGAGGGCCGGCCAACCCTAACGTAGAGAAACCAAAACCTATACAAACTCTAAGAGCAAGTTGTGTAGTCTAACTAGAATAGGAAAGTCTAACCCTTATTTAATTAGCCTATACAAACTCTAAGAGCAAGTTGTACTGGGCGGGACTGCACTATAAGCTTGTCACGAAGCAAATGAAAACACCCTCAGTGTAATGGCTTGGTAAACATGTCCATTGTTTGGTGAACAATCGAAATACAAATGCCTTAAATCGTACTTTATCCACGAACTAAGTAAAAATCAATTTTCAAATATTTGTTGTTATGAAACTGGATTAGGAGTTACTGGCGCTCAAATTATCACCATAATATAGGAGCTGACAAGATTGGGAAATTGATTTCATAGAGTAACATTTGAATCCAACTAAGTTCGAGGATGCAATCGAATGATATTCTCCTTCAGTGGACGATCGAGGCATAGTCTGTTGCTTATGAGAGGACCATGACAATAGGCATTTGCCAAGAAAAATAGCATAGATAGTTGTGCATTTTCGCGCATCCTAACCTCCAACCCAATCATCATATGAAAAACGAAGCAATTTTTCAAGCCTTTCGCCTCTATGTAGAGCTAAACTATGGGAACACGTCCCATTCAAATATCCAAGTATGTAAAATGCGTTTCACAGCTAATCAATGGGATCCTTATGGTGCGTACATATATTGTGATACTTTATTCACCGCAAATGAAATGTCCAGGCGAGTAAAAGTTAGGTATTGTAGACTTTCAACAACACTTCAATATATCCCTGGATCGGTCAATAGTGCACCCTTTTCTCTACATAACTTTTCAGTTGGATTGGGAAGGATAGACATAGCTCTACTATCCTACATAATTGATTTTGTTTCAAAAATAGCCTTACAATATTTAGTCTTATGGTGAAATAGACCCATAGGAGTCCAGTCGACCTCGACGCCTAGAAAATAATGCAATCTTCCAAAATCCCGAATGGAAAATTGAGATTCCAAGAACTGGACAGGTTGTTGTACCATTGACATATTTCAAGCAAAATAACCGAATAGGTCCACGATGAAAATAGTACAAAGAGCTATATGTTTTAAAGCCCTTAAAGGAAAAGAGAAGCAACTTAGAGGTGAGCTTTTCATATTGCATCCGTGGAGATTATTTTAAGCCGTACAAAGACTTCTGCATTTTACATACATGTGTGGGATGTGTAGGATCAATAAATCCAAGTAGTTGTGACATATATACTACTTCTTGTAAATCAACGTGTAAAAAGACATTTGATACATCCAGTTGAATGATATGCTAACCAAATAAAACAGCTAACGTTAGAATGAAACGAATGGTGGTTGGTTTGACCACTGGACTAAAAAATTTAGCATAATAAATACATGGTCTCTTATGATAACCCTTCGCCTCAAGCCGCGCCTTACCTTTCTACTTGGTCGTTCACCTTAGTTTTTATTTTAAAAATCCACCGACAATTAATCAAATTAGCTTCAGGAGGCAGCGAGACTAAACTCCATGTGCCATTTACCATTAAAGCATTGTATTTTAAGCGCATAGAGAAATGACAACTTTCTAAAATAAGATAGAAAAATGATCAAAGAGGGGTTGAGATTTAGCGATCTTCCTCTAATGCCTATGTAAGCAGAGTTATCGAGGAAGGAGATGAAGAATAGTATACTTCTAGAGTTTTGTGATTATGTACATTTAGCTAAACAACTACATTTTCTATTTATAAGATGTCAATGCCAAAAATTGGCTTAATACATCATTTACCCCCTGAACTTGTCCAAAAAGATTGATTGGCCCATAAACTTTTAAAGTGTCTCAATATCTCACTCAACTTGCATAAAATGTTCAATTAGCTCATTGAACTCGCGTAAAATGTAATCAATTAATCAATCGATTGCAAAAAAAGTAAGTTGCATGCGGAAGATGTGTTTCACGTGTCTTAGAATACTATTATAATTCAGAGAAGAGATTAAAAAGGAAGTTGTTACTTGCTCAACTGTAAAACTCGTATTCTCTAATATTAAAACCACATACCCTGACCTTGGTTGTTTTTTTTTTTTAAGACGTGTGCATGATCTCTTACATTAAGAGATACATCTTAACCAACTCAACCATCTTAAAATATTGAGACAATACTACAAATACACCAACACAAATTAAAACTAGGGGGTTGTCAACCACTACTACTCATGGATGGAGCTTGCGGCTGGGGGATCGAAGCCCCTCGAGCCATAGACCGGCTTTGCCACACGGAAAAGAATCTCTTTCTAGAGAAATTATAAGAGTTAAATAGATGCAATGGACTAGATCGCTAATAATTAGAGACAATAGTGTTCACTTGGATCTTGAATATAACCAAATGAATTTGGTCATTCACCGTTAGATTTAGGCTTATTAGAATCATATGATGGAGATTCAAAACATTCTAAGGCTTAAATTTAATAAGTCTAAATTTAAATGTGTATTTAGTTTTAATGTATAAAATTGTGTAAATGTAATCTTAATGTTTACAAGTAAGATCAATTTTAGCCTTACATTACCGAAAATTTTAAAAAACCAGTTTGATTGTTATTTAAATGCCAATTTAGACCCTTCTAAACAAGTTTGTCGAAAAACTGAAGTAGTTTTGTACATTGTTGTTGATTACTTCTAACTATATTAGTAACACAGTAAATATTTTAGACACTTTGATAAAATAAAATTTGTGATTAATTTACATGTGGCGAACTTAGTTGTAAGCCCTTTTTTTGCAACTCGGTTAGAAACACATTAAATATATTGGATATAACGGCCACTTTGGAGCTGGAGTACCGATCCTTTCCACACACCATTACTCGCCCTTTATATGTATGGACTACATGTTTTCTCGATTGGCATGGCGTATAACCTCATCTGCCACTTCTAACTTTTTCTTTCATCTCCGCCATTTCTGTTGCGTTCTCTGCTCTAATGCCATCCATATCACGTTAAACCTGGTTGAGGTTCTGACTAAACTGCATGCTAATCTCATCGAGGAACCGTTGGTGTTGGGGTCCATAGGCTCCTGATGGTGTTGGCAATAGGAGACCTGTCGAGAATCCAGTTAGGATTTTTTCATTCCCTCCTCTTGGATGATAGGCCCTAGAGGTCGACTGGTCGACACTCCTTTGTTGAAACACCTTTCCACATAATTTTGATTTGACAAAATTGTTTAAGTATAAAGTAAAATACATATTCTAAACACACTAAGTTTAAATGCTTTGATTTATTCTACTAATGTGTTTGTTCAATGTTGAGTATAAATGTTATAAGTCATAAGGATTGGAAGGCCCAAGCCTAATACGGAAGCCAAGGCCCAAGTCAAACAACTCAGTACACTCGGCCCGTGTATGTCAAGACGTTGCCGTTTTGAACAAAACGCAACTCAGCAAACGGAAGGATCTAGAAGACCTTCAGGAACAACTTCACAATGAAGCTGCTGAGTAGTCTCGACAAAGCGTACAAGACAGCAGCTGGCAAAGGAAAACTTTCAGACAAAGTGTTTCCTCTTTTGGCAAAGTTCAGACGACACAGTATGCTGTCCAGTTGACTTTACCATAAAAGGAGAGACCATCTGCTGAGCTGACCGAGGACAGAAGATACACGATTGTGATTGGCCGAGAGCTCTGTACAAGTCAGGATGACAACGACACATAGCCGTTTCCCTCCAACGGTTATTTCGAATTTCGAAATGACCGATGACCTAGACGTCTCTATAAATAGTGCCATCACAAGCTTCACAAGATACAGAACTTGATCAAGCCATTACGCTGACCAAATCTCTACAAGTTCTGCAAGCAAGAAGCAAATCAAAATTCTTACACTACATTTCTCATATCTGTGTAAAAGTCTAGAGTGATTGTAAATCGTCTAAAGTGTCTTAGCACATCTTTGTATTAGGACAAAACACTTATCATTTCTAGAGATAGAAAGGAGAGGCTGAGTACTCGATTTTAAGTACTCAGCGGAGAGATTAGGATTGAGTAGAAGTATAGAGGAAGGTACTCTTATCATACTCAATTGCTGATATTGTAAAGGGTTTGAGGCTCTACCTTTAAAGAGCTCAGTAGAGGATTTGAAATCTCGGAACGTGTTCCGGGGACAGGACGTAGGCTTAGAAGAAGCCGAACCTGGATAAATCTGCTGAGTGAAGTATTTCTTACCTTAACTCCTTATTTATATTGCTTGCTTTAAATAATCAAAACTGACCAACTAAAGAGGTCAAATTGAGTTGTGCGCGTTAAACGTCTGAGCTCAGGAATAGACTCCAAGTGCTATCTCCAGACTCAAGCTAAGAAACTGACCTAGTCACCTGTTGACTAAGCCAGTATCTTACTGTTTACTCAGCGCCGCTGTTAAAACCTTTTTCTTTAGAAAAAGAAGTTTGCCCTAATTGCGAAAAAAGTTTAAATAGTTCCTAACCCCCCCCCCCTTGGAACTATACTTGCAACCTTACAAGGGACCAACAAGTGGTATTAGAGCATAAAAGCTCACTTTAAAAGGTCTAACAACCTTGAGCTGATCCCTACCATGGGCGAAAACAGCACTCGGTTTCTCCCTGGAAACCAAACAACTCAAATACTACCTGAGGGGCTGTCCATTACTAGGCCTCCCCTATTCTTCGGGTCAAACTATACCTTCTGGAAGAATAGGTTGAAGAACTTCATTCAGGCTACAAACATGAGTGCCTAGCTATCTATAGTCCAAGGCCCGTTTGTACCTGTCGAGGTTGTGGCTGGCTAAACAGTTATAAAAGCTGAGGCCAAATGGACAGAGGATGATCTTAAGAAGCTTCAAAACCATGCTTCAGCTATCAATATGCTTCACTGTGCGCTCGATGCTGCAGAATATAACAAAATCTCAGGTTGCGAGTCGGCACAAGAGATCTGGAAAAAGCTGGAAGTCACCTACGAGGGAACAAATAAAGTGAAAGAATCCAAGGTGAATCAGCAGATGAGACTGTACGAGCTGTTCGAGATGAACAATGATGAGGGCATTTCAGACATGAACGCAAGGTTCACCAACATCATAAATGAGCTCAAGAGACTTGGGAAAATCTTCACTGAGGAAGAACAAGTCAAAAAGATACTTAGGAGTCTTCCGAAGGACTGGCAAGCAAAGAAGACAGCAGTTGAGGAAGCTCAGGATTTAACCACCTACAAATATGACGAACTCATCGGTTCATTGCTGACCCATGAGATATCCATGAAAAACTTTGAGGTGAAGGAAAAATCTGAAGACAAGAAGCAGAAGTCACTTGTCATGAAAGCTGACTCCACTGATGGGAGTTCAACTGATGATGAGGAGATGGCTATGTTCACAAGGAAGATGAAAAGGCTATTCAAGAAGAGTGACAAATACTCTAAAAAGCCTTACAGAAAGTTTGATAAGTATAAGGCTGACTCAAGTGATAGCAAATACAGAAAGGACAGCTCAAAGCCCATTACATGCTTTGAGTGCCATCAAACTGGCCACATTAAGTCAAACTGCCCCACGCTGAGGAAAGACAAGAAAAGTGGGAAGAAAGCAATGGTGGCTACTTGGAGCGACAACGATGAGTCTTCATCCACAGAAACTGAGGCCACCGAGTCAGCGAAGATATGCTTCATGGCTGACGAACTTGCTGAGCCATGCGTCTCTGAGCATGCTGACCTATCCATCGCATCAGATGATGAGGAACAATCAAATGAGGTAATTTCTCTTCCCCAGCTCAGAAACGATATGGTTAATGCCCTGAGTGATCTCTATACACTTGTCAAGAAGTGTAATAAGAAAGTTAGAGCACTCAGCAGGCGCTGTGACGAAGTGGAAGAGGTCAAACTAAGTGACCTCAGATACCTTCTTCAGGACAATTCGACTCTGCATGATAACATGAAGATCATGCATGAGTATGTCTCTGAAGTCCAGTCAGTTTCAAAGAAACTGAGGAAGGACGTCACAACCATCCAGAACCAACTAAAGGTTCCAAATAAAAATAACATTCCTTTGAGAACTCAGTACCAAGGTACTCGGCAGAGATGGAATCCCCAGCGAAAAGTCCAGTGTGACTTTTGTGGGAAGTTAGGACACACCACTAAGGTGTGCTGGCATGCTCAGCACTGGGGTGCTGACAAGTCAGTAAAAAATCCTAAACAGAAGGTCAGTTGTGACTTCTGTGGAAAGAATGGCCATACTGTCCATGTATGCCGCCATAAAATAAAGTATGATGCTATACCTGTTGCACCTAACAAGTCAGGACCCAAAAAGAATTGGGTACCTAAAAGTAACTAGTTACAATGCAGGTAAGCCTGAGATGTGCCGAGAAGTCAAAGATGTAGTATATTGACAGTGCATGCTCAAGGCATATGACGGGTGATGAAACTCAGTTCATCACGTTTGAACGTAAACGAGGAGGGAGCGTAAGTTTTGGAGACAACAAGAAGGGTAAGATAGTAGGCTCAGGAACCATCGGAGGTAATCCTACTATTGAATCTGTCTCCCTAGTCAGCGGACTCAAATATAACTTACTCAGCGTAGCTTAGCTATGTGACAATGGGAGAAAAGTTATATTTGATGCTACTGGATGTAAAATATACGAGGGTAAAACAAATGAGTTAATTTTAACTGCCCCTCGGGTAGATAATGTCTTTATGCTAGACTTAGAGAAAAAGTTTTCAAAAACTGTGTGCTTAGTAACAAAGGAAGAAAATTCCTGGCTATGGCACATGAGACTTGGTCATGTAAGCATGGACCTCCTGGCCAAACTAGCAAGAAAGCAATTGGTTGAGGGACTGCCTGAACTTAAATTTCAAAAAGATCAATTATGCCACGCTTGCCAAGCTGGAAAACAAACCAAACAATCTTTTCACAGTAAAAACATTGTCTCAACTAAACGTCCGTTAGAGTTACTACACTTGGATCTCTTTGGTCCAATCCATCCGCTGAGTCTGGGTGGAAGAAGATTTTCCTTGGTCATTGTAGATGACTTCTCTCGGTATACGTGGGTCATCTTGCTGACCAGCAAGGATGAGACTTTTGAGACATTTTCAAATTTGGTTAAAAAAATTGAAAATGAAAAAGACCTAAAATTAGCTCATATCCGTAGTGATAACGGTGGAGAGTTCAAAAACCAAAAGTTTGTTGAATTCTGTGAAGCCAGCGGCATTGACCACAATTTTTCTGCTCCTAGAACACTTCAGCAAAATGGGGTTGTAGAAAGGAAGAACAGAACTCTGGTTGAAATAGCCAGGACAATGCTGGATGAGCATAGGCTTCCAAAGTATTTTTGGGGAGAGGCTGTTAACACATCATGCTACATTCTTAATAGGGCTCTAGTTAGACCTATACTCAAGAAAACCCCCTATGAACTTTGGAAAGGACGAAAGCCCAATATTGGATACTTTCGTGCCTTTGGCTGTAGATGTTTTATTTTAAATACCCAAGATAGCTTAGCAAAGTTTGATTCAAAAGCTGATGAGGCTATCTTTTTGGGCTACTCAACAAACAGCAAAGCATACAGAGTTTTTAATAAGCGAACTCAAGTTTTAGAAGAGTCAATACATGTAGAGTTCGATGAAACTGACCCTGCAGGTAGATACCAGCCGCTGACCGAAGATGATCCAAACTCAGTAACCATCGTTGACCCAGAACCAGCTACTGAGTCATTCACGAAAAGGCTGACCAAGAGTAAGAGTGAACCTAAGATTACTTTTACTGATCCATCTACTTCTGCAGAGATTGTTGAAACAGGAACAGCACAAGACATAAATCTACCCAAAGAAATAAGGATTCCAAGAGGGCACTCCGAAAGTGCAATCCTTGATTCTGCTGGGAATACCCTGATGACGAGGAATCAACTCAGGAAGTACCTCAGCAATGTTGCTTTCGTCTCAGTACAAGAACCGAAGAATTTCACTGAAGCTGAGTACGATGAATTCTGGATGAACGCAATGCAAGAGGAGCTCGATCAATTTCGAAGAAATGATGTATGGGAGTTAGTGCCTCATCCAAAGAGTCAAAAGACCATCGGAACAAGATGGGTCTTCAGGAACAAGATGGACGAACAAGGAAACGTAGTCAGGAACAAAGCAAGGCTTGTAGCTCAGGGCTACAGTCAGCAAGAAGGTATAGACTATGGTGAGACCTTTGCCCCAGTGGCAAGGCTAGAGGCAATTAGAATATTATGTGCATATGCATCTTACATGAATTTTAAATTATTCCAAATGGATGTCAAAAGTGCATTTCTTAATGGAGTTATAAACGAGGAGGTTTATGTAAATCAACCTCCAGGTTTTGAGGACCCTAAGTTCCCAAACCATGACAAACTCAAAAAGGCTCTGTACGGCCTCAAGCAAGCACCACGTGCTTGGTATGAGAGGCTGACCAGTTTCCTGCTGACTAGAAATTACGTCAGGGGTAAAGCTGATACAACCTTATTCATTAAGAAAAAGGGTAAAGATACCCTGCTGGCCCAAATTTATGTTGATGATATAATATTTGGTGCAACTAACGAATCAATGTGCAAGGAGTTTAGCAAACAAATGCAGATTGAGTTTGAAATGTCCATGATGGGAGAACTCAACTTCTTCCTCGGTCTTCAAATTATACAAGGAAAGAATGGCATCTTCATCAGTCAAGCCAAATATGCCAAGGAGATCTTAAAGAAATATGACTTGGAAAATTGCAAGCCAATATCCACTCCTATGGGCACTGACACTGTCCTCTGCGCTTATGAGAATGGTAAGTCAGTAGACAGCAAGTTATATCGAGGTATGATAGGCTCTCTACTTTACTTAACAGCCAGTAGACCGGACATTCAGTTTTCAGTATGCTACTGTGCTAGATATCAATCTAACCCTAAGGAATCTCATTACATTGCTGTAAAAAGGATCCTTAGATATTTGCAAAGCTCAGTGAACGCAGGTTTGTGGTATCCAAATACTCATGATTTTACACTCATCGGATACACTGACGCTGACTATGGACGAGATAAGCTGGAACGAAAAAGCACCTCTGGAGGATGCCACTTCTTAGGAAGCTGTCTTGTATCCTGGTTCAGCAAAAAGCAGGCGTCAGTAGCCCTGTCCACCACTGAAGCTGAGTACATTGCTGCTGGTCATTGTGTTGCTCAAGTCCTATGGATCAAGCAACAGCTTGAAGACTATGGTGTTCAAACGAAAACAATTGAAGTCAAATGTGACAACAAAAGCGCAATTGATCTTTCCAAGAACCCAATTCAACACAGCAGAATGAAGCATGTCAGCATCAGACATCACTTCATTAGAGACCATGTACTCAAGGGTGAGATCAAGCTGACCTTTGTCCCAACGGACGAACAGCTTGCTGATATCTTCACGAAGCCACTGGCCCGTGAGCAGTTCAGCATACTGAGAGAAGCAATTGGTATGTTTAATCCTCTTCAGTAAATTCCTGTGCTAAATGAATATGAATGCTGAGTGAATTACATGCTGAATGATTTTTTGTTTGTTGAGTATCTCATTGAAACTGACTGAATATACAATACTGAGTAAACTTGCACACTGAGTAAATTAGTTTAGAACTTGAACTTAAAATCATCCTTAAATAATGCACTGACCACTCAGAATATCAAACGCTTGACATTCTAAATACTGAGTGATTAATCCGTTAGCATAAATGCAAAGCACGCGTATAGCCTAGGATGACGTATTCACCGTAATGTGTCATGAATGCCAGGATCATTGTCAGTACATGATCCCAAGGCAAAACTGACACATGGATTCGATTAAGATCCACACCGTTCATTTCGTCTATAAATTATGGGTATTTCACCATCTTTTACTCTTTACGCTTAATCAATTCTTAAGGCAAAGAAATCACTTAGAACTTCTTTTCTCTCAAATTCCTTTAATTCCTCCATCTCTGAAGAATGACTAAGTTATCTTTCAAAGTCTCCGGTGCCGGCCACCAAAAGTCCAGCTCCGATGAACCTTCACAAAACCCTTCTACACCGAGCAAGGGTAAAACTGGCCAAACTTCTGGCAAAGAGAAAGCTGTTAAGATCAGGACCTACTCCAAGGTCTTCGACAATATATCTGAATGGAAGGTAGAACCCTCCAGATGGGTTTCGGAGCACTTTGTACAGAACGAACAGCCATTTGCCGAATGGATTTCTAAAAGCGAATGGACTGGGCTGTTCTCGGTCAGGGATGAGACATATCCTGACCTAGTGAGGGAGTTTTACCACAACCTCAAGGTTGCCAGTGACTCCGCCGACTACCTAAGCACTGAAGTAAAAGGGAAAACCATCTTCATCAACCCTCTGTACATAGGAAATCTCCTCCAGCTCAAAACTGAGGGAGTAAGGCTGAGGAAGTCAGGAGATCAGGACAAAACCAACTACGTCCATACCTTCTGCAAACCTGAGGGTCACTCAAGAGAGATCTCAGCATCTTCAATGGGACAGCACCAGAAGATGGCTCACTACCTGCTGAGCTATTTCATTTACCCAAAGATCAACTGCACTACATCAGCAACCAACTTTGAACAGTGCTTCATATGGCACATGCTGACGTACACCCCCATCAACATGCCGGTCTTCTTAGTTGTTCGGTTCCTACGCAGCACGGGTACGATGAGACTTGGGTCACTCATAACTCGAATTCTTCTTGATCACAAGATTGATCTCAAAGGCGAGGAATCCTTCAGAGGAACTGAGATCACAGCTGCCTCGCTGAGGGCACTTAAATTTGGACAACCCTTGAAGAAGGGAAAAGTTGCTGCTGCTGGTCAAACTGACCAAGCTGAGGAATCCACTGATGTGCCTCAGAAAGGGCGACGATCTAAGGCCCCAGCTTCTCGCAAGAGAAAGTCTGCTGAGACTCCTTCATCGAATGTTGAGTCTCCTGCAAAGAGGCAGAGGTCAGCTGGAAAGTCAACTGAAAAGAGAACCAGGAAAGATGAGCCTGGAACTGAGGAAGCTGCTGAGCTCTCTCAGAAGAAGCAGAAGACTTCATCTATGACTCCTCTACATGCCATACCCACTGATTTCATCGTACCGAGTGATTCTCATTTCACTCAATGCCAGGGTACTGATGCTGAGGAAACTGAGGTCCAGTTAGATGACCACTTCATCTCCCAAGTTTAGGAAGAACTTGATGGAGACAACACTGCTGAAGAAGAAGCTGAAGCCAGCGGTCAGGATGACGCTGAGGAGTCTGAAGAGTATGACAGCGAAATCGAGGTTGAAAATGCTAACACTGGGTTAGAGTGTGGAGCTGTGCAAAATGACACCGAGTTAGTTGCTGGAGTTGAGCAAGTTGGGCAAGTTGAGCAAGCTGACCAGACCCATACTGAGCACAAGGAACCTTCTCCTACTCACTCAGAAGAACCTGCTCATCATACCACTCCACCGCGTAGAAGGCGAAAGCTGGTTAAGGCCAGTGAGAACATGGTCAGTGAACCTCCTGTGCAATCACCATCTATTCCTGAACTTGTCCTCTCCAAGACAACAAAGGATCCTTCTACTGTCAAACTGACATTCTTCAAGCGGCAATCCACTTCAACTTCCTCTACGCCGTTGGAAAAACAAGCCTCTGTTTCTTCTCAACAGGAACATGCTGACCATAACACGTCAACCACATCAACTAGTCAGGTTGAACCGACCACTGCTTATGCTGTCTCCTCAAGCATGGTGCTGACTCCCCATCTTTCTGCTGTCAGCACAGACAGTGTTCGGGTTATGTCTTCCATCAACAACCTCTCTGCTGATCAATCAATAATTCCTCCAACTCAAGTGCAGATTGAGCCAACTCATCCAGTCACTGACCAGGGTACTCCCTTCACTCCACCTTCTTCTGGTCATACTGATGTACATCGGGATGCCACTGAGTCCGGCAAAAAGCTCATTGACTCAGTGCAAGCACTCATCCACGATCTTCAACACTCCGCTTCGCCTGCTGCTGGATCTTCAATTCCTGAGACAACTCAGCTCTCCCAGGTCACTCTACTTCTCAACGAAGTCAAGGGACTCAAGGATCTGCTGAATGTAGTCTTGTCACTCCAAGCCCAGCAAGCTAAGCAGGATTCACTTGCCAAGTTGGCAGAGATACAGCTATCAACAATTCAACACCTGAACTCACTCCATCAACAAGTTCAGAAGTTGTCTGCTGTGAACACTGACTACGCCACTTCCTCCGAACTCAAGATGCTTTTTGCTCAGCTTCATACTGAGCAACTTAAGACAAATGAGCAAATGGTGTCCTATAGTCAGTGCTCAGTCGAGCAAATCGGTGAGGCCATCAGGCTACTTAACCTCAACAAGCAAGAGATGGATACTGACGCTTTGAAGCAGAATGAGTTGCTGTCTCTCGCACAACAATCTTTCAACCACATCCGTCATAATAATATCCAGCGTCATCATTATGACTCAGCTCTCTTGAAAACTTTCCACTAAGTCTTTGCTGGCCTCTCTGAAGCTCTCATCTGGCAAGCCAAAGCTCAAGCTTTCAGTGTAAATATGCTCAGTGCTGCTGATCTTCATATACCAGTCGAAGTATCAGCTGATGGAGTTGCTATTTTTGATGGCGTCAATGAAAGTGCTGACAAACTAAAAGAGCTTTCACAAGAACTGACTCGCGCTGTCTTAACCGATGCGTTTAAGCTCCCTGAAGTTGACAAAACGGGGGAGAAAGCACAAGCTGCTAGAGCTCAGCATGAGCAACGTCAGTACGAGCGAAGTCAGTCACAGGGCAAGAAAAAGAAATAGATAGGCTAGGTCTTAACATTTGTAATCTATGTGCTATGTTTATTTCTTTTGCTGTGTAACTGCTGACTTCTTTCAACTTATATATCATACTTACTTTTCTTATTCAAATACTGAGTTATGATATATGCTAATAAGTACTGAGTTATTATGTATCTTCATTTATATCAGCTTTGTTTAACACTTATAATATTTATTGACTAAATGATATGCTGATAACATGTTTGACATGAACCTATACACTTATGAAATATTCTGATAAGAACTCATTGAACAACAAATTACTCAGCGCGCTCTATATGTCTAAAACTTTCGCCTAACACTGAATAAATAGAATATGTGATATAGCTGACCTATATCTGAAAACTGACCTTAGACTTACTCATTTAAATCCTTAAATGTCTTAAGTAAAACTAAGTCAGTGGCTCAACCCTTACGGGGGAGTTTGCTAAATTATACTAGGTCAACTATCATGGGGGAGCTTATACTGAGTTCCTTGCTGAATAGTTTTGCCAACATCAAAATGGGGGAGTTTGTTGAAACACCTTTCCACATAATTTTGATTTGACAAAATTGTTTAAGTATAAAGTAAAATACATATTCTAAACACACTAAGTTTAAATGCTTTGATTTATTCTACTAATGTGTTTGTTCAATGTTGAGTATAAATGTTATAAGTCATAAGGATTGGAAGGCCCAAGCCCAATACGGAAGCCAAGGCCCAAGTCAAACAACTCAGTACACTCGGCCCGCGTATGTCAAGACGTTGCCGTTTTGAACAAAACGCAACTCAGCAAACGGAAGGATCTAGAAGACCTTCAGGAACAACTTCACAATGAAGCTGATGAGTAGTCTCGACAAAGCGTACAAGACAGCAGCTGGCAAAGGAAAACTTCCAGACAAAGTGTTTCCTCTTTTGGCAAAGTTCAGACGACACAGTATGCTGTCCAGTTGACTTTACCATAAAAGGAGAGACCATCTGCTGAGCTGACCGAGGACAGAAGATACACGATTGTGATTAGCCGAGAGCTCTGTACAAGTCAGGATGACAACGACACATAGCCGTTTCCCTCCAACGGTTATTTCGAATTTCGAAATGACCGATGACCCAGACGTCTCTATAAATAGTGCCATCACAAGCTTCACAAGATACATAACTTGATCAAGCCATTACGCTGACCAAATCTCTACAAGTTCTGCAAGCAAGAAGCAAAGCAAAATTCTTACACTACATTTCTCATATCTGTGTAAAAGTCTAGAGTGATTGTAAATCGTCTAAAGTGTCTTAGCACATCTTTGTATTAGGATAAAACACTTATCATTTCTAGAGATAGAAAGGAGAGGCTGAGTACTCGGTTTTAAGTACTCAGCGGAGAGATTAGGATTGAGTAGAAGTATAGAGGAAGGTACTCTTGTCATACTCAATTGCTGATATTGTAAAGGGTTTGAGGCTCTACCTTTAAAGAGCTCAGTAGAGGATTTGAAATCTCGGAACGTGTTCCGGGGATAGGACGTAGGCTTAGAAGAAGCCGAACCTGGATAAATCTGCTGAGTGAAGTATTTCTTACCTTAACTCCTTATTTATATTGCTTGCTTTAAATAATCAAAACTGACCAACTAAAGAGGTCAAATTGAGTTGTGCGCGTTAAACGTCTGAGCTCAGGAATAGACTCCAAGTGCTATCTCCTGACTCAAGCTAAGAAACTGACCTAGTCACCTGTTGACTAAGCCAGTATCTTGCTGTTTACTCAGCGCCGCTGTTAAAACCTTTTTCCTTAGAAAAAGAAGTTTGCCCTAATTGCGAAAAAAGTTTAAATAGTTCCTAACCCCCCCCCCCTTGGAACTATACTTGCAACCTTACAAGGGACCAACATCCTTGAGGACGTATAAGTCCATGCTCACACACCAATTATGTTGTCTAATATGAATAATCTTCTGGAACCTCCTTACTTGGTCTGAAATAAGAATAACAACTAGTTAGAGAAAAGGGCTGTATTCGGTGAACCCGCTCCTATACTTAGGTTAGAAAGGGTTGAAGGAAGGTTGAAGATAATAAGAATATTTACAACTATTATGTTTAAATACCTCATATGGATCATATACTTTATCTATTTATAGTGGTTGTCAATGGTATTTACCGGCTGATAACATCCAGATATTATCCAAGGGTGAATCCACAAAGCTTCACATAATCGAAGGACCTAAATAGAACTTAAACATCGGCAGTGACTGGAGATCCGCCACTTAGATAACGTGCAGAGCAAGTCATCCGCCATCAAAGATCAATGATCCAAAAGATAAGCCTCATGATGATCATATATCTTAAAGAGGCTCACAACCGCCACATCTTGGGAGACCCGCCATCCAGTATTGATCCGCACATAGGACATCAGCGCCGTCTTCCCATGTGGAAACCGAAAACATTGAGGACAAGTAATAGCCCCATAAATGAGCTAACGGTCATACTTGAATGAACATAGTAACTACCATTAAAGTGGCATTAATGGAGGGCTTTCTAGTTACTATATCAATGATTACAATCATCTTAGTATAAATAGCCTCACATCCTAAGGAATTGAGGTATTCACTATACACTACACTTTGTGCTTTCAGTTTATCATTATTATATACTTTACTGATTTAAGCATCGGAGTGCCCCGACCGACCATAACGGCGCCCCCATAGGTGGAGCTCCGACGAAAGTTCATTCGTAAGTTATCATCGGCATTCTAGGAATGTGCCCTAATGATTCATCGGACACATATCAACCTTCGGTTGGCTCTGTTATAACTGGACTGTGACGCTGTCAGGTGGTGCACCTTGCCATATAACAAGTGTGTTGTTAGATGTCCTCATGTCATTGGGTCTAAAGCATTCGGGCTTTAGAGGTGTCAAACACACTTTATCTTGTACCTCACTTCCTTTGCGCAAGCGTTTATTTTGATCCAATGGTTGCCCTTTGTTAAGCCCAGAATATACCTAAAATATCATTAATATTTACATCAATTTTGCTACGAATTTATGCTATTTATATCTATTTAGAGTACTTTTACATTCGAATATATTTCTTTCATGCAAGGTACCTAAATATTTGGTAAAATCCAAATAGGAACGAAAAGAGGTTAAAAACAGAATAAAAACCCTACAAAAGGAGTAAAAAACGACGAAGATCAAACACGCCAAAATGAGGATGAGGACAAAGGTCGAAGAAGTGGAAAACAGTCCGTGTCGCGACCGAGAATCCTCCATTCTCGGTCGCGACACGCGTCGTCCAGATCTCCCTCCCTTTCGTCCGAAGGCTAGAATAATTGCTCCCACATTCTCGGCCGAGAATTTGCATTCTCGGCAAGTTCAGAAATTCCTGGAGAGCCATTCGCACACATTCGTTTTCGACGGAACACGTTCGTTCGGGTGGATAAAAACATCCCTTCGCAGAGGATACGACCCTTCACAATGGACACGACACTTCAATCACGACTCTTCAACATCTATAAATAAAGAGTTGATGGAGAGTTGGAAATATAGAAAAAAGAGAAGATTAGTATAGAATTAATGCAGGAATTCTGAGTCAAGCGATTCAGAGTTTAGAGTTCATTTCTGTAAAAGCAATATGATGTACACACATTGTTTATTCAATAATTACAAACATAGTAGCGTTTAGATTTGTTCATATTAGTTTACATTTTGGTAGTAGCCGACCGTATCTCTATTACGAAGTTACAGCGAGAAGACTGAGTAGAGGATCCGCCCTGAGTCTGACAAACTCTAACGAAACCCAAGGAAAGGATTGACAACCCATTCACTTGCAAGTCGTCAAATGTTTTCATGCTTCTTGTTCTCTGTAAACTTGTATCAAATTTATATTTCATCTAATAAAGTTCATTCTATTCGATAGATTTTTATGTAGCACTTTGGTAAATGATCTGAAGTGAGTTCTGGTGTTTTCATTAAAACGTAGTTAAATTCAAAATCTTTACAAGGAAACTTTATTGAACACTTAGGCAAATTGATATCATCAGTAGAGTATCAATTTGGTTAAGGTAGCGATCTAACCCGACCGTAGGAGGATTGACTACAGTTCAAGGCCCTAAAATTAGAGGAATCGACGTTTATTTCATCGTTATAATTTATACAAAGTTTAAAGTTGTTTTTTTTGCTTAATGCAAACGAATACATTTGTTTACTTTTCTAAAGAACTAAACGTTTCTGTTTTGTAAATTTATCCCTAAATCAGAAGTATTTTCTAACATTTGTTATACTCTAATCTAATTCTTATTCTAGCAATTTCAAAACCAAATCCGATTAAACGATTTTCCATATTATAAACCTTAAAATAAATTTAATCAATTAAAAATAAGTTTTTGTTAAAAAACGTTCCCTGTGGGATCGATATCTTTTATTACTACAAGCGTATACCGTGCACTTGCGGAAATCGCTCAACAAGTTTTTGGCGCCGTTGCCGAGGAACGCCAAATTTTTTGACAAAAATTTAGATTTTTCATGTTTTATTTCGAATCTAGGTTTATTTATACTTATTCAAAATTTTATATTTTACTTATTTCAAATTACTAACATATTTATTTTTCAATTTCTGTTTTGAAGGTAGTTTCGGTTCGTGCGAAATTTCAAGTTCATGCGCAGTTCTCGAAGTTCAGGCATTCCACCAAAACCGCTAGACCCAGAAATTGAAAAAACGGTTAAAAAGAACAAGAAAGATAAGAAAAACAAAAACAAAAACAAGACTCCAATAAAAACTAGAGTTACTGAGCCAGAAATTATGGCTACACTTATGGATTACGCTAGGCCAGGAGTGGCCGGTGTAACAAACAACATAGTTAGACCCCAAATTAATGGAAACCAATTTGAAATTAAGCCAGCATTACTTAATATGTTGCAAAATAATGTAACATTTTATGGGTTACCTAACGAAAATCCTAACACCCATTTGACAAATTTTTTAGAAATTTGCGACACTTTTAAGGTTGCAGATGTGACTGCGGAAGCAATCAAACTTCGCCTTTTTCCTTTTACTTTGAAGGATCGAGCCAAAGAATGGTTAACTTCTATGCCAGCCGCAACATTTGAAACTTGGGAGCAATTAGCCCAAGCGTTTTTATCAAAGTATTTTCCTTTAGCAAAAACCGCAAGAGTCATAAAAGAGTTAACATCTTTTTCGCAAAATGATAATGAAACTCTTTATGAGGCTTGAGAACGTTTTAAAGAACTTCAACGTTTATGCCCACACCACCAACTGCCCGCTGAACTTTTAATGCAAACATTTTATAATGGATTGAATCCTACAACTAGAGGTTCATTAGATGCTATGTCTGGAGGGTTATTCATGAAGAAAACATCGGCCCAAGCAAGAGAACTTTTGGAGGAAATGGAAATCAACAGTAGTATGTGGCCCGCGGAGCGTGGACATATACCAGTGGCGAAACCATCATCCTCAACTACATCATCAGTTAAAGGTATAGTGAATCTTGATCCAGTTGCGATGTTGCAAGCCCAATTTTCTGCCTTATCACACAAAATTGATAGGTTTATGGCACCGTGTGATCCTAATGGTAAGCCAATCCAAACAGATGTGGATTATGAAGGTATGAGCGAAATTGAACAGGTAAATTTTGTCCAAGGGCAAAACCAAACTAATAACCCTTATTCCAATACATATAATCCTGGGTGGAGAAATCATCCTAACTTTAACTGGAGAGATAATAATAATAATGCCAATGCTAATCAAAATCGTACCACTAATTATCAAAATCAATCAAGAGATACTATTATTACTTTATCTTCTAAAATCGACAAATTTATTGATGCTATGAGCGGAAAAATAAGTAATCACGACGATGGTTTTAAACGGATCGAGAATAAATTCGATCAGCTTATTAAAAACCAATCATCTAGCATCCATAATTTGGAGGTTCAAATTGGACAACTCGCTAAATCAATTCCATCCCACAAAGAGGGAAGTCTTCCAAGCCATACGGAAGAAAATCCGAAAGAGCATGTAAAGGCTATCACTCTTCGCTCAGGGAAAAATTACTTAGGTCCGAAAATGCCCAGAAATTCAACCTTACCAGGAACTGATTTACCAAAATCCAAAGAAGATATATTAAACCAAAAAGATACACCAATTGAACCAAGTACAAAAACTTTTGTACCCAAACCACCTTTTCCACACAAAGTCCGCAATAAGGCCTATGACAAACAACTTTTAACATTTTTAGACAAACTTAAAAATTTGCATATTAATTTGACGTTTGTGGATGCGATTACGCAAATTCCCAATTACGGTAAATTCCTAAAAGATTTAATTTCAAAGAAAATCAGTTGGGAAGGAATTTCATCCATTTCGCTAACTGGAGATTGTAGTTCAATTGTGTCAAGTAATTTGCCCACTAAACTCAAAGATCCCGGATGTTTTACCATTCCGTGTAAGTTGGGAGATATTGAATTCCCAAGTTGTCTTTGTGATTTAGGAGCAAGCATAAACTTGATGCCATTATCTATTTTTAATAAGTTAGGCTTAGAAGAAGATATCAAACGTACCAATATGGTTTTGCAATTAGCGGACCAAACCACTAAAAGACCATATGGTATTATCGATGATGTTTTAGTTAAAGTTGACAAATTTATTTTTCCTACCGATTTCGTTATATTAGATTTTGCATATGACATTAAT
Source organism: Euphorbia lathyris (assembly GCF_963576675.1). Classification (NCBI taxonomy): domain Eukaryota; kingdom Viridiplantae; phylum Streptophyta; class Magnoliopsida; order Malpighiales; family Euphorbiaceae; genus Euphorbia; species Euphorbia lathyris. The sequence goes on along the minus strand of NC_088919.1, from coordinate 44,398,046 downwards.
TGTCCGCTAATCTTTGGTAGACCGTTCATGAACACGGGACGTGCTCTAGTTGATGTGTCGGAAGGGAAAGTAGTTTTAAGAATAGGAGACGATAAGATCGAGTTTGATATGAACCAAGCAATGAAATATCCTATGGAGGATTTCGCTTGTATGAAACTTGATTTAGTTGAAGAATGTGTAAATGACATTATTCAAAAAGAAGAAATAATAGAACCTATAATGAGTGAAGAATTAGAAGATAAGGACCCAGAGCCTTTGATTCGAGAAGATGGACCAGTTCCGCCTTCAATTATAATTCCACCTAAATTAGAACTTAAAGAATTACCAAACCATTTGAGGTACGTTTTCTTAGGCGAAGGCGATTCTCTACCTATAATTATCTCTAACAAACTAACACAGGTTCAAGAAGAAAAATTAAAAGACGTTGTTAGAAATAGAATAGGAAGTATGGGATGGCAAATTTCAGACTTAAAAGGAATTAATCCTAGTATTGTAATGCACAGAATTCACTTAGAAGAAGATAAGCCACCTAAAGCGGATAGACAAAGACACTTAAATCCGAATATGAAAGAAGTAGTAAAAAATGAGATTACTAAACTTCTAGACAACGGAATCATTTATCCTATTTCGGATAGTGAATGGGTTAGTCCAATCCACTGTGTACCTAAAAAAGGAGGCATAACTGTTGTAAGGAATGACGAAGGTGAATTAATACCTACACGAACCACCACCGGTTGGAGAGTTTGTATAGATTACATGAACCTTAATAAAGCAACTAGGAAAGACCATTTTCCTCTACCTTTCATTGATCAAATGATCGAACGAATAGCTGGTCATGCTTTCTATTGTTTTCTAGATGGCTACTCCGGATTCTTTCAAATATATATTTACCCGGATGACCAAGATAAAACAACCTTCACATGTCCTTATGGAACATTTGCATATAGGAGAATGCCCTTTGGTCTATGTAACGCACCAGCAACATTTCAACGTTGTATGACTGCGATTTTTAATGATTTCATTGAAGATATCATGGAAGTTTTTATGGATGATTTTTCCGTTTATGGAGATTCTTTCGATTCATGCTTACAAAACTTGGATAAAGTTTTGTCTAGGTGTGAAGAAACAAATTTAGTATTAAACTGGGAAAAATGTCATTTCATGGTTGACGAGGGAATTGTTTTAGGACATAAAATATCTAAAAAGGGATTAGAAGTGGATAGAGCAAAAACTTCAGTAATAGAAAAATTACCCCCTCCAACTACTGTTAAGGGAGTAAGGTCATTTTTAGGACATGCAGGTTTTTACAGGAGATTCATTAAAAACTTCTCTGTAATTTCCAAACCACTTACTAATTTGCTCATGAAAGATTCGACCTTTGATTTTAATGAGGATTGCGTTAAAGCTTTCAAAACATTGAAAACAGCTTTAGTCAGTGCACCTATTATTGCTAAACCCGATTGAGATTTACCTTTTGAAATCATGTGTGATGCAAGTGACTTAGCCGTTGGATGTGTTTTAGGTCAAAGGAAGGATAAGAAACTTCATGTCATTTACTATGCAAGTCACACACTGTCCGGTGCACAATTAAACTACACCACAACCGAGAAGGAAATGTTAGCTGTAGTTTTTGCATGTGATAAGTTTAGGTCATACTTGTTAGGTTCGAAAGTTATTATTTATACTGATCACGCAGCTTTAAGATATTTATTTGCTAAGAAAGATGCAAAACCACGTCTAATTAGATGGGTTTTATTGTTACAAGAATTTGATCTAGAAATTAAAGACAAAAAGGGAGTAGAAAACCTTGTCGCCGATCATCTATCAAGACTCGAAGATGAAAACGGTCCTATAGGTGAGACTATCAGTATACGAGATGATTTCCCTGATGAATATCTCTATCAAATAAAAAGTGTCATGTCGCCATGGTATGCGGATATTGCAAATTATCTTGCAGCCAACATTGTTCCGGAAGGATTAACTTTCCAACAAAAGAAGAAATTCTTCTTTGACATTAAACAATATTTTTGGGAAGATCCTTTCTTGTTCAGAACTTGTGGTGACGGGATAATTAGGAGATGCGTTAGTGAAGATGAATATGAGTCTATAATGTCGGAATGCCATTCTAGCTCGTATGGGGGACATAACGATGTTAGTAAAACAGTAGCCAAGATATTTGAATGTGGATTCTTTTGGCCTACATTGTTTAAAGACGTCCGTTCATTTATTATTCGTTGTGACAAGTGCCAAAGAGCAGGAAATTTAGGCAGAAAAGATGAGATGCCCCTCACAAACATGTTAGAAGTTGAAGTCTTCGACATGTGGGGAATAGATTTCATGGGACCTTTTCCCCCTTCTTTTGGTAAAACTTACATATTAGTCGCCGTAGATTATGTTTCGAAGTGGGTTGAAGCAATTGTAACCCCGACGAACGATTCTAAAGTTGTTGTTGGTTTTCTTGAAAATATATTTTTCAGATTTGGTTGTCCTAGAGTCATTGTAAGTGATGGCGGTACCCATTTTATAAACCGAAGTTTTGATACGCTTATGAAAAAATATGGAGTACGCCACCGCGTGTCAACGCCATACCATCCTCAATCGAATGGTGAGGCAGAGATATCAAATAGAGAACTCAAATGGATTCTAGAGAAAACAGTTTCATCTTCAAGAAAAGATTGGTCTTGTAAACTCAACAATGCGTTATGGGCATACCGTACTGCATTTAAAACACCAATAGGAATGACTCCGTACCGATTAGTGTATGGGAAGGCATGTCATTTGCCAGTCGAATTAGAACACAAAGCTTATTGGGCTATTAGGGAACTTAACTTTAATTTGCAACAAGCAGGTAAGAAACGTTTGCTCAACTTAAATGAGTTAGACGAGTTACGTTATCTATCTTACGAAAATGCGAAAATATATAAAGAAAGAGTGAAAAAATGGCACAAAGCCAAGATTAAAGTCAAAAGCTTTAACATTGGGGACAAGGTGTTGTTATTTAATTCACGGCTCCGTTTATTTCCAGATAAACTTAAGTCCAGATGGACAGGACCATATCTAGTCATTAAGGTATTTGATTATGGCTCTTTAGAAGTTGAAGGACCTGACGGAGTTCGTTTCAAAGTTAACGGTAATAGATGTAAAATCTATTACGAAAATGTTTCAAACAAAGAAATTGCATTCGTAACGCATTTTTCTGAAGATTAATTCATTTCAATTTAATGTACTTTATTTTATTTTATTTTATATATATATATTATTTTGTTTTGATTTGTTAATTTTTAATTTAGTTTAGTTTAATTTTTACACATGCCGTTCTATGATTTTTAATTATTAATAGACTTTATATTAAGATTTAGATGCATAAAAATATGTTTAAGTCATGCTTTTATTTTAATTTTAGGTCTTTAGTTTGAATTAGAAGGAATTTGGTGATTCTCAGCCGAGAATTTGGAATTCTCAGTTGAGAATTCACATTTTCAGAATTGTCCAAACAGGTATGGAATTTTCTGAACTTACCGAGAATTTATATTCTCGGCCGAGAATCAGAAGCTTAGGGTTTCGACGCCTGATTTCCGCGAGGAAATCAGCGTGTCGCGACCGAGAATTGGGATTCTCGGTCGTTACACGGGAATTTTTTGCACCATCAGTCCTGTATCTTCTTCATCCTGCAGAGGTATGATTTTATGCCTTTTCACATCAAAACAACACCTCATTTCGTCCTAAAATCCTATAAATAAATCCTATAGGATCAAAGTTCTGTTACATTCTTTTCATCTCTATCAGAACAAGATTCTGATTTTCTCAAAACACCATTACTAACTAAGTTCCAGACACATTTGTTTCTTTAGTTCTTCACAAAACCATGACTACTAAACACAAATCCCCTAAGAAAATTGTTGCTTCAAACAATAAACATCCCGACTTATCCAAACGATATGGTGCGCCATTTCCTATCTTCAATCATGATGAAGGCAGGTGCTACTTGAGGCTTCGTTACAAGTTCTTCGTCGGAATGTTATATATGGATGAGTTTTTGAATAAACAACTCGGTATAAGTGATGACGTGAGTCGCTATTTGGAACGCTTAGGATGGACAAAATTCGCCAACATGCGGTTTTCTATAATTGGCGATTGGATTCTCGAATTTTTCTGTACCGTTCGTTTTGTTAACAAACGAAGGGTGCGTCTTAGTTTTCATCGCGATGGCGAACTATTTACTTTCGGATATCCCGAGTTGCATGCCTGGTTTGGTTTTCCCCCGAGGGATACAATCAAACGTCATCCTGGCAAAGATATGACATCCACAGACATATGGAGAATGCTCACTGGATTTTGGCGTTTCAATCCTCGACTCGCCTATAATCAATCCTTTCACTCCAATTCAATGATGTATCTCCACAAGTTTCTGTGTCACAGTCTGTTCGGTCGCACATTTAGCAGTGTGGTCCGCGACACCGACTTATATGTCCTTGGAGATATATTCCAAGGGAATACAATTGATTCTTCAAAAATTCTGATGGAGGGTCTTGTTGCCGCTTCACGATCAAAGGATAAAAAGATTGGATTCGGGAATATAATTTGCGGAATAATTCTCGGTACCAAGGGTACTATTGCTGTTCCTTGGAGTGAGGATGAATCTTTTCCGACACTAGACTATGAGTTTTTGGAATATGAAGGTCTAGTGAAACGTGTTTTTCGAGCAGGCCCACATTTTCTTTCTGCACCAGAACGTCAAGCTTTCGTGCAATTGAAAATTGAACGTTATAGGGCTAGAGAAATCCCGATTGGTAGGGATGAGTATATAGAATAGTTTAGGTTTATAAGTTTTTCTTTTAAATATTTTGTAAATATTTATGTATTTTGTGTGATTTCATTTCATATATGTTGATTCAATAAAAATTTCTACTTATTTTCGTTGATTTCTTGTTTTGACTATAGTTCATATACATTTGCTCCATTTACTATGAGATCATGGATCAATCTTTACTAAATCTCTTCATGTTAGATCAATTCTAGTCATTCTTGCTCAAATGAAAATAAAAATGATTATAATGCACTAATATGGTTTTTATTAATTAACAACTATGATCATACTATTCTCACATTATACATTACTCCATTATTTACTTTAGGTTTAACTCAATTACTTAATTCATGAACTTGTATTTATTTCACTTTACATGATTCATTTAACTTATATACATAAATGTGCATTAATGTTTCATTAATTCTTATTATGACATTTATTTCTCTTTATTTTTCCAATTAATAAGGATAAACCTTTGGTTTTTTTTGAAATTAATGTTTTTCATTTAAGTTTTTAAGTGCATGTACAGTTTTAATTTAATTCAGGACACAATTAATCAAAGAAATTGCACAAACCAAGTCAAAATACACTTATAACAGCACAATGGACCGATTCTCGGTCGAGAATTATATATTCTCGGTAAGTCCAACAAAATGAGGCCGAATTCAGAGCGAAAAATTCTCTGAAATTCGCGTGCCACGACCGCGGATAGGCATTCTCGGTCGCGACACGCGACCTGTAGGCCGACTTTATCCGGATTTTGGCACTATTTTTAGCCTTTTCCTATTCCTACTCTACCTCTACATCTCCCTATTTCACCCTATATAACCCTACTCCTTACACCAACATCACATCACCTCATCTTTTACCTAATCACCTACTCTAAACTCTTCCCCATACATTACTTTTACTCTTCCCAATTTATTCTTTACCCCCTCTAATCACTTATCAATTCAATTCCTCATTTACAACTCTCACTTCATTTTCAACTTTTGGTTTTCTCTCTTTTCCTTTCTTCTTCTTCTTCTTTGCAAACCCTACACACCATTAACATGCCTAGAACAAAGCGTGTTGGTCACAAGCCTCAAGTTACGGAAGTTAATCGCCTTCGTATACGTTGCGGAGCCTATTTTGACATTGAAACGGAGGAGGAAGCCGCTCGATTCATTCACTTTTCCAATTCCAAGCGGGAGTTTGTGGATATGCACTTCCTTGACTTCGATTCGGTAAGAGCATTGGATTTCTCTACTAGAATTGATGCTTTCATTGAAACTTTGGGTTGGCAAGCATTTGTTTCTATGCGTTTCCCCCGTATTACGGAATATGTGGTAGAATTTTTGGTCACTTTGACCATGAATAAGAAGAAGACATCAATTTCCTTTAGGAATAATGGTGTAACTTATACCATAGATTATGAGGCTATGGGGAATATGTTTGGTTTCCCTATTAGTGATTTCTATGACAAGCCTAAGGATTTTGATAACGACTCTATTTGGCAAACTCTTTCGGATCAAGAATATTTTAACTCCAAAAATACCTCAAGCAAGTTGATTAAGGACAATTGTGTGTTCTTCTTCCATAAATTTTTGAGTTTTTCATTATTTGGTCGTGTTGAGAGCTCAAAAATTCAAGTTCGGGATTTGTTCGTTTTGGATTGTTTGTTTAAGGGTTTGAGGGTTGATAGCATCGGTATGCTATTTGACAATTTATTTCGTGCTTCAAGGGCTCATACCATTCAAGTCCTTCTCGGAAATTTTATCACTGCCATTGTTTTGGGAGCACGGGGTGAGTTAGTCGATTATGACATGTCCACCTACCATGGGTATGTTCCGATTTTGGACATTTCGGCACTTAAGCGGGCTCACTTATTGCTTACTTCGGTTCCTCCTGTTTTTATTTCATATGCTTCCCGTATTGCCCATCTTCGTGGCACTATGGGTGGAGGCGCTTCAAGTTCCCAATTTGTAGGCACCGATGAAGGCGGCGCGACGGAGGACGAGGAAGGTGCACCGCAAGCTCAACCACAACCCCAAGCACCTCAAAATGATGATCCGGTGGATTTAAGGCGGATTTTGGACCAAATCAATTCCAATAATCGCCAAATGAATTTAAGAATTGATGATTTGGTGGAGAATAATATGGTGATGAACGACAACCTCAATACTTTGAGGCGCGAGCACAGGTCTACTCGGCATCGGATGCTTTCATTCTTCCGTCGCCAAAATGTGGAAACTTCACCAACCCCTCCGGATTCCCCGCCTAATGCTTAGGTTTTATCTATTCTTTTAATCTTATTATGTTGTTTTTAAATTTCAGTTTGGTACAAAATTTCTATTTATTATGTTTTGTACAATTTTAATTCTATGTTGAATGATTTTTATTTTGCTAAATTTCTATTATATTTCGTATGCTTTATTTCGTGCTTATTTTTCATGTTATATCCATATTTGCACCAATGAAGACATGGTCCAATTTAAGTGTGGGAGGAGATATTTCATATATCATTTTAATTTTTTTTAGTACGAATAATAAAAGCAACGAATACTTTTTATGCAATGAATAAGACTAATTTATAAATACAACATTTGTTTTATGTAATGCAACATATATTGCAACACAATTTATTTAACATTATTTTTCATAACTTTACATTTTTATATGTTTAAAATATTTTAACATATGATTATTTTTAGGTTATCATTATCGTTAGAAATAATATTTCTATACGGGTACATTTTCAAATTTTTCACAAATCTCCGATACGATTTTAAGTAAAAACGTCTCGAATGAATGTATTAAAGTTAAAAATTCTTTATTTCAATCTCTATTTTATATCATGCAATTCATGATACAATAAATCTTATTTTAAATTTTCAATTAGGTTTATAGGCATTAAATTGAACTAACAATTTTAGCTCGGTTTGATTTCGTCTTACATTAACACCAATTGAAATTTTTAAGGAAACTTTAGCCATAATACATGTTGAATTTTAAGTCAATATAGGATGAATGTGCTATTGTTCTTTTTCCCAAATTACAATTTTATAATTCATATTTATTAATCAATTAGTTGAAATTCTTAACTTTTGGCCACGATTGAGACCAACCTTATCACAATCGAGGTATCACTACAAGAAATTCATTTTATAACGAGCAAATTTAACGAAGGTACTTCTGATACTCTCGTTAAAAATCATTTTTTACGTGAGTAAAAAATTACTCTAGCTAAATATTAGATTATTAACGACCGTAAATAAAAATGGATGTTATTAACATATATTACCCTCGTTATTAATATGTCTTTATTAACGATAATAAAAAATACCTTCATTATTGGTAAACTCTTATGGCCAATTGATACTAAATAATTTATTTTCAACATTTCCCTCCACTTTCATAAAAAAAAAAGAAATTATTTCCCTCCACCACAAAATATAATAATAGTGAAACAAATTAAAAAACTCTAACTTCCCCCTCTTTCACCATCTGTTCGACCTCACTCCGCCCACTATAACCAACCATCCACCACTTGCCCATTGTAGCTTAATCTGCTAAGAGTATGGTTAAGGATGAGAGTGAAGTGGGAGAGAGAAACTCGAGGGATCGGACAAGTAGTATTACCAATAGCAACCGAGGATTCCATTCTCAGTCTGACCGATGGAAACAGAGTTGGGCATCAATTGAAGCGAGATTGGAAATTTGAAATGGTAAGGTATTTGAGCACTGCAATCCAAAGGCTCTAAACTTACAGGCATGTTTTCTTCTTCCCTTATTTTTTAAATCCAAAATTAGAAAAAGATGGAAGAGGTAAGAATTCAATAATGGTGTTGAGATTTACTGGTGAAAAATCTAAAGAAGTGTCTACAAATTCATTTTCAGAAATGTTTTAGGCTTTCGGTTTCCTTTTTTTATTATGTGTTATTTTATTTTTTGATTTGGATTAATGCTTAAATCCCTGATTCTGTTTTTCTTATTCCCTTGTGCTTAATTGTTAAAATTGGCTGGTAATTTTTATTCGAACGAGTTTGTTCCATTGTAAATATGTGCTTTGCTGTTTGATAATTTTTTGATTAATTGTAGTCTGATTTACAAGAATACGTGGATAGGGTTGTTAAGTTAGTCTTTAAATTTCATGATAGTTGCAGAATTGTTTAAGATTAGGCTGAGACTTTTCAATGAATTCTCAAAAGCTCGCTTCTATGAGGTAAAATGCACCCACTATCACCCAAGTTTGGAGTCTATTTCACAATAGTCAATGAAAATTTAGTTTTAATAAAGTTATTTCTGTCAATTTCTGACTTATTGGAATATTAACGTGGCATATAATACAATTGAGGTTATGATAACCAGCATTAACGAAAGTAATTTGCAGATTCTACAGCTCAGACTCAGGAGGCTAATTCTGCAACTGGAAATGATGATCAAACTTTCTTTTTTAGCTTGAAGCCTTCAACGATTCTTCGAGGGATAACTTCTCTATTCATCCAAACTGAAAAACTCTTCCAATGAAGATATTGAAGCTATCTTGGTATGTGTAAAAAAATCATTCCTGGATTAATTGTTGGAATTGCATTCACTTGTTCCACTTTCTTCATGTTCCATTATAATATTGATGGGCTTAATGTGATCTTTTGATGTTTGAACTCAATTGAGGTTGTATACAAGAAACACCCAATTGAGGTTGAATATGTCTTATCATGTATGTTCAGGTGACAAAATATCCCCCAACAACATAATTTAGCAACGGCTCTAACATGTTGATGTTCAAGTATTGATAAATCATCATGTTCATATAAAACGTTCCCCACAATGACGACATGTCCCTCCTATAGCGGTGAGGTTCAAGATCTCAGTTTTTAACTCTCTTTCTACTTCTGTGCAGATTAGAATCCATTGGAATGCATATTCCAAAATCCTGTAAACTGTTGTTAAGCATTACAAGTTTCATTATGATAACTTCTATTTTAGCAATGTAGTCAGCTATCATAGGGAGCATTTTCATCTTTGAGAAAGTGATCATTCTCATGATTTTTCAGCTCTGCTAAAGGTGATGTCTTGTTTGTATTTTTAGAATTGTTTCAAATGAGTTGATTATTGTATAAACTGTTAAAGTGGTATGTTATATTTTGATTTTGAACAGTGTGGAGGAGCTAGCAGAGAATATTGGAGAGTTGCGCAGGACTTGTGGAAGAATGTTAGTGCGATTAAAAATGCATGATGACATCATGTTTTATTTTTTTTGAAACCATGACATCATGTTTTATTAGTTATGTACATTTGTTCCCAATTTATTCTCAATCTTGAGATGAATTGATTTTTGTTTTCCTTTTCCTAACTGTTGTGGAAAAGATAAATTTGCTTATATTTTATTGAATTTATGATATGCTTGAATTATTTAATATGTATTTTATTGTATTCAATATTTAGGTGCCCGCTATGGTTACTTTGTTTTTTACAAAGTACCGTTACTTGGTGTGGTTTTCACCATTGGATGATAGAGCATAAAATTAATCCAATGGTGAAAACCACACCAAGTAACGGTACTTTGTAAAAAATAAAGTAACCATAGCGAACACCTCAATTATTTAGCCAATTTTATATTTAGATAACACAATTACTCAGATACATAATTAAAATAGCATTAATGGCTCAAATGATGAGATGATCTTAATAGTAAATTGCAATTTTTAGTTTTAGTAAATTCGTGACTGGAGTTTTAGTATTAACTATCATTTTTAGTGACTATAAAAAAACCGTTTAATTACTCATTATAATGTAACAATAACGGCGGTAGAATATAAGAATAACGACGGTCTATTCATTCATTGAAATGACATAATAACGACGGTGAATTATGAAAATAATGATAGTTTATCCTCCTATTAAAATGTCAAATTAATGACAGTATAATTAATTAACAACGACGGTCGTTACTGTCCTAATTATTAAGCAATAACGACATGATATTAACGGTTGTTGTTTGTTTTCAACGACAGGATAGAGTATACTGTCGTTATTACTTTTAACGAGAAAGGCTTTAACGAGGGTCCACGACGGTATATACGGTCGTTATAGGTTAATAACGACGGTATTTATATTTTTAACGACGAGATTTACTCTCGTTATAGAACTAATTTCTTGTAGTGTATGAAAGGGAAGAAAATTAAGTACCGTTTACTTTTGGCCACGGTTGCGACCACCCTTATCACAATCGAGGTATGGAAGGAACGTTTAAAAACAAAAATTAAGCGTGTTTAAGTTTAAAGTAACGATTGCGTCCACCCATGGCATGGTCGGTACCTCTTAAGCAAACAACAAAGCAAATAAAATGCGTATAAAGTTACGATCAAGACCACCCTTATCTCGGGCGTAACTAGCAAAAAAAATTAACCCAAGTACTTACTCATTTAATATATTTCATATATTAGTTTAGGATTGGGAAAGGAAATTTTGTGCTTTGAAATGCCTTGAGACGAAAGACTCAATAACATGCGTGCTTATTTCATCCCGAATACTTCGGTTTTAAAATTAGAAATACAAGACGAATGATATATCGCCTTTATACTAAGTTAGTTTGATATTTTGCGTATAAATTTGCCATACAAAATTAGTCTTTTCAGCTTAACTAATTTAAAAGGTAATACCAGGATATATGTTCTATGTTCATAAAGAGATTAGTTAAAGAATAAATTCAGTGAAATTTTGCTCGGGACTAGCAAAAGATTAAGTGTGGAGATTTGTTAAACCCATAATATACCTAAAATATCATTAATATTTACATCAGTTTTGCTACGAATTTGTGCTATTTATATCTATTTAGAGTACTTTTACATTCGAATATATTTCTTTCATGCAAGGTACCTAAATATTTGGTAAAATCCAAATAGGAACGAAAAGAGGTTAAAAACAGAATAAAAACCCTACAAAAGGAGTCAAAAACGACGAAGATCAAACACGCCAAAACGAGGATGAGGACAAAGGTCGAAGAAGCAGAAAATAGTCCGTGTCGCGATCGAGAATCCTCCATTCTCGGTCGCGACGGATTCTCGATCGCGACACGCGTCGTCCAGATCTCCCTCCCTTTCGTCCGAAGGCTAGAATAATTGCTCCCCCATTCTCGGCCGAGAATTTGCATTCTCGGCAAGTTCAGAAATTCCTGGAGAGCCATTCGCACACATTCGTTTTCGACGGAACGCATTTGTTTGGGTGGATAAAAACATCCCTTCGCAGAGGATACGACCCTTCACAACGGACACGACACTTCAATCACGACTCTTCAACATCTATAAATAAAGAGTTGATGGAGAGTTGGAAATAAAGAAAAAAGAGAAGATTAGTATAGAATTAATGCAGGAATTCTGAGTCAAGCGATTCAGAGTTTAGAGTTCATTTCTGTAAAAGCAATATGATGTACACACATTGTTTATTCAATAATTACAAACACAGTAGCGTTTAGATTTGTTCATATTAGTTTACATTTTGGTAGTAGCCGACCGTATCTCTATTACGAAGTTACAGCGAGAAGATTGAGTAGAGAATCCGTCCTGAGTCTGACAAACTCTAACGAAACCCAAGGAAAGGATTGACAACCCGTTCACTTGCAAGTCGTCAAATGTTTTCATGCTTCTTGTTCTCTGTAAACTTGTATCAAATTTATATTTCATCTAATAAAGTTCATTCTATTCGATAGATTTTTATGTAGCACTTTGGTAAATGATCCGAAGTGAGTTCTGGTGTTTTCATTAAAACGTAGTTAAATTCAAAATCTTTACAAGGAAACTTTGTTGAACACTTAGGCAAATTGATATCATCAGTAGAGTATCAATTTGGTTAAGGTAGCGATCTAACCCGACCGTAGGAGGATTGACTACAGTTCAAGGCCCTAAAATTAGAGGAATCGACGTTTATTTCATCGTTATAATTTATACAAAGTTTAAAGTTGTTTTCTTTGCTTAATGAAAACGAATACATTTATTTACTTTTCTAAAGAACTAAACGTTTCTGTTTTGTAAATTTATCCCTAAATCAGAAGTATTTTCTAACATTTGTTATACTCTAATCTAATTCTTATTCTAGCAATTTCAAAACCAAATCCGATTAAACGATTTTCCATATTATAAACCTTAAAATAAATTTAATCAATTAAAAATAAGTTTTTTTTAAAAAACGTTCCCTGTGGGATCGATATCTTTTATTACTACAAGCGTATACCGTGCACTTGCGAAAATCGCTCAACACCCTTTCTCAACCATACGACTATTGGGACGAACAATGAAGATTCATTCACGTGGCCGAAGGGTACTGTTCGCATCTTTAGGAGATATTCCTTTCTCTAGATCGGATGGTTCCTGCTAGTCTTTCGGATCTAAAGGGTGATATTGATCCATGTGTAAAAAATATTGTTATAGAGTATTTCCTAGAGTATCATTAACTATTGATAATAATAAATAAATTTTTTTATAATAATGCATATATATTTCATTAGATAAGCAGATACGAGTACAACATGAAAATAGTAAGGATTAAAACCTCACCCATATATAGGCCAAAGCCTAATATAAGATCCACAAAGGGAATAGAAAGACTACAAAGAGCAAAAGATGCCACAAAGGGAATAGAAAGACTACAAAGAGCAAAAGATGCCACAAAGGGAATAGAAAGACTACAAAGAGCAAAAAAAATACCATAAAAGGTACATTTAAAATAAAAGAACAATAAATCTCATACTTCTCTCGAATTCAAATCCACTTGAAAGCAGCTGCAAACCAATCATCATCATCTAGTTTCTTCCGACTATTCGGATCTGAGTCATTTCTATTGGTGCAACCCCGTAGATCCATAGAGCTACATATAAAGATAATATGTTTTTGCTTTTGCTAAACCCAGAAAAAGTGTAAATGGAAGAGATATAGCTCACAGATGCAAATCAAACAGAAAACATCCAAAGAAAATTATGAACTTCAACTGAAAAAAAGAAACAAAACACCAATAAAAGCTAAAGAAGTAGAAATAGAAGCATAGATGGGAGGAGGAAGAGGGAAGACAATCTTCCTTCTCCCTCCTCTAGATTCAGTTTCTTTTTGTTACTGATTTAACCTTTAAATCTAAAAGTGAGGCAGCGTTTGGTTTGGAAGATAGAAGAAAAGATGATGAAGAAGAAGGAAGAAAAGAGAAAGGAGCGACGAGGGTTTCCAGAGAGAAAATAGAGGTAAAAATAATTATTTTTACACTCTTATTATTCTATTAGTTAGAGTGAGAAAACCAAAAATAGTTAGGAATGGAAAACAAACAAACATAAGAAAAAAATATCAAAATTATGAGTTTGATAATAATAAATAATTAACAACAGTAAATAGTAAATTAACAACAGAATCATTTAGGGGGCGTTTGGTTCGCATAGGAATAACAGAATGGAATCAAGAAAGGGAAATAAGGAGAAAGGAATGGAATGACCCTGAATTCCCTTCTCTTTTTGTTTCAGTTCCACAAAGGGAATGATATACCCATAATTCTGTTTGTGGTTGTTTGATTCAAATGAGGTAATAAACTAGACTTGTATTTTTAACAATAATTTCTATACAATAATATGTCTATAAATAAATTAATCACATGTAAATATAAGAATGAAAATCAATTTATTCAACTATTAAAATCAAAAGACAATGGAACTGAAGAAACAGAAATAAAATAAATCACAGAAAATGCATGAATATTTTATTTTAAAAAGAAAACAATTATTTTAAAATAATTAAAAATAAATACCAAAACCGAATAATATGATAAAAGAAAAATATTTGTCAAAATTATTTTCTAGGATAAAAAAAATAAGTATAAGGATCAAAAGTGAGATTAGTCTAGGCATAAAAAAAATAAAAAAATAAATAAATATAAAGATCAAAATAAAAATAAAAATAAAAAAGTAAAAATTAGTCAAAAAATATTTTCTGAGAATAAATAAATAATATATAAGTATAAGGATCAAAAGTGAAATTAATTCAAGGATTAAAAAAGTAAGAATAAATAAATATATGGACCAAAATAAAATTAAAAACAAAATAGAGACTAAAATGAAATTTTATAAGAAGAGTAGATGTTTAAATTAGTGACAAATAGGGGAAAGGGAATGGAAAACCTTAGGGGATTGGATGCAATGAGATTATAGGAGTTATGGGTAAACTCAAAACTAAAAGATGGTAAATGGAATGATTGAATTGACAAAACAAACACCAACAAAAGGAACGATAGCTCCTTATTTCCTAACCCTTTTCTGAAACTCCCAAAACAAATGGCCTGTTAAATTCTTAAAGAGCTTTGAGCTTTTTTTTTTTTAATATATATAGTCTTTTTTTTCTCTTTTTGATAATAATATGTAGTCATCCTTATATACTATTAAAATTTAGGCCTAATATACAAATAACCCCTTAAACTTATCCAAATGTTGCAACTTGCCCCCTCGAACTTTCAATTGTAACAACTTACCCCTCAAATTTGTCCTATTGTAAAACATAACCCCTCAAACTTGTCCAATTGTAAAACATAACCCCAAATTGCTAACATGGACTGCAATTGAAGAAACACATGAAATAAAAAAAATACAACGCTCGAGGAACGTGATAATCAGATCTTTAGCGTGATATAAATCTGAGAAAACGTTTTTACGGTTGCTTCAAGTACGAGGTAAAAAAATTCCTAATTTGGAGTTATGTTTTACAATTGGACAAGTTTAAGGGGCAAGTTGTTGTAATTGAAAGTTGGAGGAGGCAGTTGCAACCTTTGGACAAGTTCAGGGGTTATTTGTGTATTAGGCCTAAAGTTTATGTATATTCCTTTCAAAGAAAAATTATGTATTCCAATCCTTTTAAGATATGGTATAATTGAGAAGGGAGAACTTTACACTATTGGTTCCAATTTAAGCAATAAAAATTTTCATGGATGTTTTGAAGAAACTATATTAATTGAGCTATTCAATTAATTAAAGTCAATTATTTATTTATTGTGAATTCATTTTATGTTAAAGGTGTCTCTTCTTTTATATAGTACAAGTTGGAGTGCTATTAATGATAAGAAGATAATGTAAATACGCTTAAACATTGGGAAAATGTTAATATAGGCTACATATATAAAAGGGATAATTATAAATCTGGCCCAATTAAAGACTCCAATTTATATATCTAATCCACCTTACTTCCATTTTACCAAATTAGACACTTTCATCCATTTTGGACAAAATTACCCTTAGTTGTATATAACAACCATCTCCTCTTTCCATACCCCATTCAAGTTCATGTAAGTATCATTTCTTCATTTTTCATACACATTACTAGAAATACACAGTTGGTATTCGAATGCATTTGTTTGAATCTTGAAATTTTTTGATTCCGCCATTTTCGGCCGATAGGTCGCATTCTGGTGCTCAAATGTGACAACAGATGTCGCAGATGCGACAAGGATTTGGTATAGCTTGTCACATTTGGAGCCCCTGTCGCATTAGCTGTCGCATTCGTGTCGCATTTGACATAGCGTGTCGCATTAGGTGTCGCATTTGACATCGCATTTGGTATAGCTTGTCGCATTCATTGTCGCATTTACATATGGATTGGTTTTATTATGGTTTGATCACATGTCCATTTTACTAAATGTAGAAGCATGTCAACCAAAGAGAGGTGTATATGTTTTTTGTCTTGGAACGGACAGTGGAGCACAGAGGGAACTGTGATGACATACGTGGGTGGTAAAGCGAAGTTGTTGGTTTGACAACAGAGATTGACTTGCAAAAGTTGAAAGAGAAATTTTATAGTGCCCTTCGCATTGATTAAACCTCGTATGATCTCCAAATGTCCATGCAGGCGACATATGGTCCAAATAAACTGCGTGGTGGGATAGCACATATTGATGATGATGGAGATGTCATGGGATTCATAGAGTATTGCCGAATGAATCCGGTCGATTTGATTCCACTGTATGTTACTCTAAACATGCGAACAATAGAAGCTGAAGTATTGCGACCTAACAAGGACGGACGTGCTGGTCATAGCAAACCAACGGAAGTAGTAAGTCATGATCCCACCATCGAAATGGATGCTCCTATACATGGTAAGGATGATCTAATACGACAAGGATTACATATTGTTGGAAATTAGGCTAAGGTATAGCAGCGGAAATATATAAAAAATTTAGCCTACTTCCTTTTAACCATAGGATCCGTTAATCGTTATTTCATATAAAGAGGGATAAGAAGAAATACCTTTTGAAGAACAATCTACCGTTGTTAAAGAAGCGCCCACAATTCTTCTCCGAGTTCCCAAGCACGAAGTATAACACGGTGAGGTTAAGTTAGAATCAACCGTATGAGATGCAACCAAAATAGATTGCCTCTAATTAACCAACACAAGATCAAAGAAAATGGAGATAGATGAAATTAATCGATCGATGGAAGCCGTATGAATTCTTGTCCATGAACTAGGGGAGTCGAATTCTCTTTCTCTCTCTTACTTGTAATTTCGAAAAATCACAAAGGGGGTAGTCTATTGCTTGGTCGAAATTCATGCATAGAGGGGGTATATATAATCACTTGTATCTAAACCCTAGTTAGATAGGAATATGTTACTTAATAGGAATTCAATTCGGAAAAGGATTCCCAATTATTATCTCATTATATATCTAATATATCTAGGATAATAATAAATAACCTAATTGGATAATAATGGGAGTATATTAATCTAATTAAAACTCCTAACTTAATTATCTCTTAATTAATTTAATTCACAAACCTAATCAAATTAGGATTAATGGAATTAAAATAATTCCTTATTTATTACATACAAATTTCGGCCCCCTCTATTTAAATGGGCCTTACTGGGCTCAATTGGGCTTCCATCTATTAATGACATCCATCTCTCTTTTGGTTCCAAGTCTTATGTGTGATCCATTAGGTTATTGGCAAGAATTATATTAATTAATTTCTTCAAGAATTATATTTAATCCTTGCATAACGGAATGATGTACTAAGTATGTTATTGGCAAGTCTGTAATCATTCCCCCAGAGTCCGTTAAGAAGACAGGTTGATTCTGTCATTAACCCTTCCGTATTAGTTACGGTATAATTCGATCCTTTATCAACTACATCCTTGAACTGAATCTTATGACTATGGGTGATGTCAAGTCACATATAGCGAGACGTTCGTTTTACTTGTATAGGTCGAGTCAACTCAAAATAGATAGGTTAAGTGAAATCTGTATTTCTTACTCTTAAGCTATCACCTTGCAAGGATTTAGAGTCGAGTCTTCCACAAGCGATCCTTGGATGTATCTCCCATTAATCGGGAGTGATAAATGCTCAATCCAATGTATAACTACCCTGACATTACCTCCTGTGACACCCAACCTTTGCCGTTCACACCCCAGAGTCATCTCTGTTAAGGATCGTGGGACAGCAGGATCAAAGTCTCACATTCAGTAATTCAGAATGACCAATTAACATTCCTTTGAGTCTGGGGATTAGTTATACCTATTAATACCAATGAGATGAACAGGTGACAAGGATGAATCTACCCATCCTGTTATCTCAAATCGGATCCCCAATCCTAATGAACGACGTTTCATCGGATCTATGTAACTGTCCAGATATCTATATATATGAAGCTTGTGAGATCAGCTTTCTGTCGGACAGAAGACATTGTTACATACAAGTCTCAACAGTGATATATCAATCCTAAACATATCACTTGACTTGGGGTGGTTTTAAGTTTATTAGTTTATTATAAAGTTTTGTCTCACTTCATGCTTGTATGAACACTTTATAATCACTTTAAACAAACTTACGGATTTCCTTTTATTAGACTTTATTTAGTGCTTAAAAGGGATTGCCTTTATATAGTTATAAAACATATATCTCATTAAAACAAATGATATAAAGAACAATTCATTTACATTAAGTTTGTATCCTAGAACAATTGTCTATAGGACACTAAACCCCAACACATATAACCTTGTCACATTTGTTGTTGAATGCGATCTAATGCGACAAGGATTACACTAGAACCTTGCCGCATTCAAGAACAAATGCGATAAGGTTCTAGTGTAATCCCTGTCGCATTGTTGTTGGATGCGCTCTAGTGCGACAAGGGTGACACTAGTGCCTTGTCGCATTGTTGTTGAATGCGCTCAACTGCGACAAGGTTATAGTGTAATCCTTATCGTATTAGATCGCATTCAACAACAAATGCGACACAGATGTACACATAATAGTAACATTTGAGCGCATTCATGTTAACAAATCATACACCAAATCATACATATACACAAATCATACACCAAACATACATATACACAAATCAAACACCAAATCATTCATATACACAAATCATACACCAAATCAATAACATATATAAAAACCATACCTGGAATACGTGTGCAAATCCTATAAGTTGATATGGAACACGTCCCCTATCTCCCACAGCATTTGCAACGATTTGCTTCGTCCTTTTCTTAATAGCCCAGTCCAATGTCTTATATGTCTCCTCCCAAGCCAACGCACCCCATGGAAACTCATTAAATAGTTTTGGATAGTCTGCAAGATCCAATATCCAATCCCTTGCATGCCTTTCGTTAGCATTGTCCAGTACATTGCCATGCACAAAGTACAGCATGACAATCATAACAACATCTTGGTCAAATCTGTCAGTCGCATCCTTCTTCTTCCAGTTTATACTTTTCAAAACTTCCACGAAGTGAATTGTCCTTATTGACTTATATTGCTTAAAGTACTTCTTTCGCAACCTCTGCGGCATCTCTAATTCGTTCATCCTTTCCATGAATGATCTCGTGTTTACTCCAAACCTTAAACCACTAATCAGTCCGAACTCCCAATCTCCAAACCTCATATCAACTCCTCTCACCCTGAACCACATCTCCCCGTGTTTACTTTCTGGGTGGTAAATCTCCCGCACTAGGACATGATGAACTATTGGAGAAGAGAAACTAGAAATCTTCATATCCAAATACTGTCTAAAACACGTTTTTATGTAGATTGCTAACTGTTTTTCACTCAAGTGCTTCTTTATCACGACCCTAGAATCCAAATTAAACCTCACTGTTATTTGAGCATCCGAATCAAACGCCTCAAGATATTTGAAAATGGAACTCTTTTTGCCCTTTTTGCTGACCTATGATCATTCTGTAACAATTTTAAACATACACATATTAAATTCACTAACAAATCTGACGCAGTTGAGAGCATTCTTATAAAATCTTTAAAAATGCGACAAATTCTATGTATAATTCATTGTCGCATTTGAGCGCATTCGAGCAAAATGCGACAATGTTTTACATATAACATTGTTGCATTCGTCTGTGAATGCGTTTAAATGCGACAAGGTTAATGTACATAAACCTTGTCACATTTGAGCGCATTTATATAACAAATGTGATAGGTTTTATATACATATAACCTTGTCGCATTTGAGCGCATTCACAGACGAAGGCGACAAGTTTTCCACGATAGCCATTAACGTCGCATTCGAGCGCATTCAAGCTTCAGCCATGGCGCAAATCAACGAAGAAGAAGATGAAGTAGGCTTACCTTATGTTTCGTCCGTCCTTCCTCTTCGTTTGCAGCCACCACCTTCCATTTTCTCGCCATCCTCGCCGCGCCGGTAGCAGATGAAAAGAAACCAGAGGTAGGAGATGAAAATATATTGAAAATGCAGACCAGAATAGGGCAGAATATTTATAGTGATGGAAATTAAACGTATAATGCAGTTGAAACGAACTTAAACTGAAGAAGATGAACCACAAAGAAGTTGAATGGGAAAGGTCAGGTGAGGAAGTCGAAGTAGAAGCAGCGGGAGGTAGGAGATGAACCTTCAAACTAGAATAAGGGTAATTTTGTCCAAAATGGGTGAAATTGTCTAATTTGGTAAAATGGAAGCAAGGTAGGTTAGATATGTAAATTGGGATCTTTGATTGGGTCATATTTGTAATTATCTCTATATAAAAATAGCACCAATGTATGCTTAACGTTTAAAAAAGAGTATCAATTTAGGTTTCGATAAAAAAAATGTGACACGTTATTCATATTGTTCCGTTAAGTTTTGATTTCTCTCTCCACGTACAATTGGCAGAACTTAACGAAGTAATATGAATGACGTGTCACGTTCCGTTATCGAAACCTAAATTAGTACTTTTTTCAAACGTTAAATCTATATTGGTGTTATTTTGTACGTGAAGCTTAAATTGATACTTCCCCACAAACCATAAACCTATTTTGGTACCTTATCTCAAAGATAATTGGGTAAGTAGCTCATTGCCACTAAACTCTACTCATAGTAATATTATGATAACCTAAACTTTTAAAACGTAATATCAAAATCAGTTAATTTGACACTTTCTAATTTTATGATCACTAAATTTTAAATAACGCCTTAACATAAAAATTTCAAGAATTAAAGTTCTTTAAAACTATATTTAGCGTTAAACTACATTTTCAATTTTTTAAAATCACGAGTTTTTTCTCTCTAAAAATTCATTTTATCTCTCCTAACCAAACAACATCTAAATGATCTCAAAATAAAAAGATTGAATAATTAAAGTTGCTTATAATGTTATTTTCATTGGTTTTGGGAGACAGAGTAATTAATAACTAGGAATTTTCACATGCTCCTTAATGAGCAAGTGAATTTACCCATTCAACGTTAGATGTAGGCTTATTAAATCTAAGCCCCAGGATGCTTTGAATCTCCACTTTAGGATTCTAATAAACCTAGATCTAACGGTGAATGAGCAAATTCTACATACTCATTAAGGTGCATGTGATGAAGACTGAATTAATAACAGTTTGCTTAGGAATAATGGTTCAAATTGGTACTTAAAGTTGGCATGGATGGTCAATTTAGTCCACATCAATCTTTGGATATCAACTCGGTCCTTAAAATTGGTATGAATAGTCAAATTAACTCATGATCAAATTAGTCATGAAAGTATAATATATTTTTGATACCCGAACTTTATATGTTTACATTTTGATACCTGAAATTTATTTTTATACTTAAAAACTATTATATTTTGTACAGACACAAAACGCTTTGCCATCGGCATAGTACTTTATGCGCCAGTACATAATATTTATGCATTAATACTGTTTTTAGGGGTTTAGTGAGTTTTTTTTTTCTGTTTTGAGGAGTTTCTATCAGAATTAATATTCATGGCTCATATTTCTATTTCAATGGATTTTTAGAGATTTTCTTTATCAGTGCGGTTTTGGTTTCTATTTATTTTTCTCACATTTTATTAGTAAATTTTTTTTGGAAAAAATTAGTAGAACTTCTAAATTCAGTTAATTTTTATCCAAAATTGGACATATTCTCTTTATAAATAAATATATCCTAAAATTATTTTTGTTATTGTTGGGGGCTAGTTAAATTTTTGTATTTTAGCATAGGTTATAATTTTTAGTCTATAGTTATTTTATTTTTATTAAATTCATTTTGCAATCAAATAAAAATGTGATAAAAATAGAAAATAATATCAAAAGATTATTATAACAAGAAAATAGAAATAAAAAGAAAAGAAAAGAAAAAGAAATAATAAAAATCAGGGGTAAATTTGCACCATTTTTTTAGCCTAAATTAATTTTAATCTCTTTATTGACATCAATTCTTCAATTCTCAATTTTTATTTCGTAAAAAACGACCCTTTATAGTCTTCTAAATCGCCCCTAAAGTACCCTCTATGAAACAGAATCAAGCTTTTGATTTTTTCAACCATCAAACAATTATTCTGTCGCCAAATTTTCAATAATTTATTTCGACTCATTTACTCGATCTTTTTCTGAAATTCCAGTTCTAAACCCTTCCTTCGCACACTAACTTTAAATACTAGCCTTCGTTTCGCTATAATCCGACCTCTACAGCTCCCGAAATTGAGCCCGAAAGTCCCACAAAAGCATCAATTTAGTCCCATTTTGCTGCTGACTTGGTGGTAAATTTCTGCTCAAGTCCCTGAACTCTCCGAATTACTTCAAATTCGCCCAGCACTACCCGGACAACGCAACAACCCCCGAGCCGATTTTGTAGAGGTCCAATCCTCAATTTCACGCATCCCAACGACATCAAGGAGATCGGTTAATTTTATTTCATCCCGTACATATTTGTTTTTGTGACTTATTTACATTTCTAGCTTTAAAGTTATTATTTCTTTTTAAGTTGTAATTTTCATGCTTTATTATTATTTGTAATACAAAAAACATTGAAAAATATTTACAAAATCAATAAAAATATAAAAGAAAATTAAAAAAATTATATTTTTGTGTCGTTTTATTACTTTATTTGTCGGTACTTATATTTAAAAATTGTTTTTCCGACCGACCTATCAAGTAACGTCGGGGCCCAAGACCGTTGTTTTTATTTTCAGTCCTTGTAACGGTCGTCAATCGCTTTTCGTTTAGAATTCAAGTAATTTAGGCGCACTTTATTTATTTATTTTATTCAATTACCATTTTACCCTTTGAGAATTAGCTTCTCTGGCACGCCCGCATTATTTTTACCATTTTTAATCCCCGCAAACGCGTATCAAGGTTGAAAATTGGGATATTTCGAAAATATCGCCAACAATTTTTGGCACGCCCAGTGGGACCTAAAAAAACATTTTTTTATTAGTACCAAAACTACGGTTTCTTATGCTTTGCCAAAAAATTTAAAAACATTTTTCTTCAACATTTTTTGTGTGTGTCACACTCATTTTTCGCCCGACTTCACTATCACCAAAATTTATTAGCTAACGCCAACAATTTTTGGCACGCCCAGTGAGACCTAAAACATTTTTTTTAGTACCAAAAATTTTTCACCAAATTTTGTCCTATTTTTAGGCTCAGCTTTTTTTTCCATTACTAAATTATTTAACCAAAAGTGAATTATTTTGGTAGTGTATTTATGTGGTATTTTATTGCCGTGATATTCTACTTTTGTGTTTTATTTCCAAACTTTCCGAAATATTATTTGCTGTTTACAATGCCACCCAAGAAAAATACAAGTCGAGAATTACACGTTCCGGAGTCTGAGGAAAATCAGAAGAGGAATGAAGATACAAACGTGGACACGAATATACCCGAAGGCTATGTTGCCGAGACCGTGAGCCATTTGGAAGATGTTCATCGGACGTCAATGCCACAACCGGACTTCAACGCATTTTTCGTGAGACAAGAGGCCCATATGCGCAACATGGAAAGGCTTGTAGCCGAGATGTCGCAAAATGTTAAAGCTCAAACTGAGATGATGCAAGCTTGGAGACAACCCAATTTGGAAAACAGGATTAATAATCTCACTGATGAGATGAATAGAATCCCAGATAGGTGTGCTAAAATTTATGCTAAAAATTTGAATTCTCACAATGTTTCAGATAACACAAGGGAAGGCACTCCCCAAGGCAACCGATATAGGCCACCATCTAGTCGGGAGGAAAACATGAGATTCAATGAGCGGGGAGATCGAAGAACCTCAGAACAATTTTCAATACCCCCAAATGCGCCTCATTTCAGGTCAAACACCGGACCTAATACCCACTCGGAGCACTATGGTGACATCAATGCCCGTGGTTCGGGGGGCACGTGGAGAAATCAAGACTGTGATCATACCCGCGAATATACTCGTGAAAATATTCATGAGAATTCTCGTGATAATAACAACATATCTCGTGTTTCAGGTGTGAGGAGCGAAATGTGTAATGAAGCAGAGGATAGGCAACGTATTCGGAACATCGTGCAAGAAATTTATGGACCTACGGTCCGTGAAGTATACCGTCCGGAGTTTCAGAAAGCCTACCCTAGGGAATACGACCAGCGATACCCATTTCCTCACAATTTTAGAATTCCGGATTTTTCTTTATTTTCAGGTGAAAGTGGACAATCTACCATCGAACATGTTGCTCGATTTTCATTCCAATGTAGCGGGATTAGTGCGGAGCAAGACTTCGATATGCTTCGTTTGCGTTTATTCCTTGGATCACTAACTGGACCGGCTTTCACATGGTATACGACATTACAACCTGAATCTATCAAAAGCTGGGGTCGTATGGAACAATTATTTCATTCTCAGTTCTATCGAACTGAGCCCGAGGTATGTGTCTCCGAACTATCTCGTATGGTTCAGCGCTCAGGTGAGTCCGTTGAAAGTTTTATTAATCGTTTCAAGAAAATGAGGCATAGATGTCGAGTTAATATTCCTAAAATCGAGTTCGTTAAAATTGCTCAACGTGGCTTAGAGTTTGAAAATAGGAAGAAATTCCAGGGCATTGATTTTTGTGATTATTACGAACTTGTTGCTAAAGTGTCAGAATATGAAGAATTAATGCGTGAGGATAATCGTAGGGAGAAAAACTCTGTAGGTAGTTACCATCAGGATATAGAAACTAATGAAACGCATGAGGTAGCTATAGCCGAGTTAACTAGAACAGGATCCCGCATGTGTCCAATGTTAGCAAAAAAATCCAAAAACTCCTGAAGTGGTTAAGCGGAATACAAATGTACAATACACATTTGATGTTTCTAAAACTAGAGAATTGTTTGATTATTTTCTAAAAGAGAGTTTTATCACCTTACCACATGGACATATTATTCCATCGAGAGATGACACCAGTGGAAAAACTTATTGTAAATATCATGATAGTTGGAGCAATGCGGTGCAGGATAGAATAAACAAAGGCATGCTTAAATTTCCTGAAAAGAAAAAGAGCATGTTGATTGATGATGATCCATTTCCAGCCGCTACAATGATAAATGCAACTTCCATCGAGATGCCACCTCATAAGCGTAATGTCCATAGCAACACCTTGAGTCAGAGAAAAGGGCGCCCCGACCACCCAAGGACAAAACAAATTTGGGTACCAAAGGGCACTTTGCCAACCACCAAGGAGAAAGTAAAGCCATGGAGAAAACGAAAGCCAATAAATAAAAATAAAAGTGGCACAAACCAAGGCCGGTCACGCTTCGTTACTCTACCGGCGCAAGTTTCCCTCGAAAAATGGTTCATCAACCGACATAAAAAATTTCCACAACCTCTCTCAAAAAATGCAAAAAGAAGAATAAGAAAGAGAGAGGCAGAAAAAAGAAGGAAAAATGAAATGGAGTTGTCTAGTGTCGATTCTAGCAACGTTTCGAAAGAAAAAATAAAAGCAAAGAAAAATGTGAAAATTCGCGTTGGAGATTTCATTATCCAAGCTGGGTGTGCTGCTACTTCTTTAATTTTACCAATAAATTTTAGAAGTAAAGATCCAAACGAGAAGGTACACGAGATTCAAGAAGACCGAAGAAGTGGCATTACAACAAAAGCTTCATCGGAAGATCGGATGAAGCGGGTTTATTTTGACAAACCCACTCTAAAGATGACACGACACATTAAGCCATTATACGTCAAAGCACACGTTGATGGCAAGCCTTTATCGAGAGTTCTAGTTGATAATGGATCAGCCGTTAATATTATGTCATTAAAGATGGCACTAGCTCTCGGGAAATCCGTAGGCGACATAATGACGTCAGAAATTTCTATCTCGGCTTTTACTGGCAAAATTGCTAAAACCTATGGGGTTTTACCTGTGCAACTTACCGTCGGTAATCAAACCACAACTTCGGCATTCTTTGTAGTCAATTCAACGGCGAGTTACCAAGTATTGCTTGGACGAGATTGGATCCACTCCAACTCGTGCATTCCGTCATCCTTGCACCAACTTTTATTACGTTGGAAAGGAAACGGCATCGAGGTGATTAAGGCAAACGAAAAACCATTTGAGACACATTCGGATATGGTGGAGTCTCGATTATACGAAGATAGCATTGGTCCAATCAAGATCGAGACCAAAGGCAAGAAAAAGTCATACGACAATGTGCCTTACCATAGGCCGATTGGCAATGAGCCTCTCATCGAAGAGGTTCAATGATTTTGTCACAACTGAAAGACAAAGCGGTGGCATCAGCCGCTATAGAAAAACTAAAGATGCGACAAGGTACGAGGTGCCTTTTATTTTTTGTTCTGTTTCATTTTTTGCGTACATTTTAGTTTTTTAAGCCGTTAATTAGCATCATTGATATTTTTAGCGTGCTTAGAGGTAATAAAGCATCCATTTCAAAAAAAAATGTAAAAAACGAAATGATAAAAAACATAAATGAAAAGAAAAATAAAAATAAAGAAAAACAATAAAAGTCAATTTACATGTCCAAAAAAAATAAAAATAAAATAAAAAGAATAAAAAAATTTGTGAGAGATAAAAAAAGCAATCGCGACAAAGAAGCTCGGTGTAGCCTTTTCCACCTGATCCGCCGTCCACTCGCTCAGTTTTGTCCCCATCAAATACGAGACAACAACATGTGCAGCACCAATGGCATCCAAGCTCGAAGACGTCGGGGGGAAGGTTCCGTCATGTACGATATATCCATATCATCAAATGGATTCTCAACTCTAAGCTCAAGAGGTTCAAGACGAATATTAGCCAAACATGATTCTTGAGAAGAAGAAGTGACAATTCAATTTATTTCTGTCAATCAGTAGCTCAAAGAAGTTTATTAACAACAGAAGTGAAGTCGCGAATTCATAGACGGAGTTAAACCAATTTCAGCAAGCAACAAATCTATACGGATATAAATCGGATTCAACTTCAACATTTTTCAGGAATAAGCTCAACTCAAGACCAATTTTTATACAATTTAAATAAAATGGCAGCAGCTATTTTGTTTAAATGAGCAGAAAAAACAGATTGCAAATTGATCCTAGTTACGAAAGAAAATAAAGGCAACCACGAGCATTTTTGGCATCAACAAGCATGGCGTGAGTGATGCAAATTTCAGCAGCAGCGAAGCATATCAGTCAAAGCCGAAGCAAGCAAAAATCGAGATCGCAATATCAGAAAATGCAGAAGCAGATGAGCATGTCTCATAATTCAAAGAAAAATTCAACAAGTCATCCAGCAATTCCATCACACACTGTCAATTTTCATACAAAATTTACATCGATGATCTTTACTTTCTTTCTAAGCCATAAACCAGCAGAAATCATGTGTGAAAATGACGAGGAAGCTGCAAAGAACACAATTTCAGCTTCAACAAATTCGGTACTGACGGGTAAAAAAAAGAAATTAATAAAAGACTTATTTTATGTGCAAAATTCATTTTCAAATCTTTTACACATAAAATAGGGGGGCAATTGTTGGGGGCTAATTAAATTTCTGTATTTTAGCATAGGTTATAATTTTTAGTCTATAGTTATTTTATTTTTATTAAATTCATTTTGCAATCAAATAAAAATGTGATAAAAATAGAAAATAATATCAAAAAATTATTATAAAAAGAAAATAGAAATAAAAAGAAAAGAAAAGAAAAGAAAAAGAAATAATAAAAATCAGGGGTAAATTTGCACCATTTTTTTAGTAACCCGCCCAGCAACTTCGACGATGAAAACGGACCCTGAAACGGCAAGATATCAGACCGTTATTATTTTTTTTAGAAAGTTCGGGATGTTAGCTTTCCGGAATGTCCAAAACGGAGCAAAACGGAGCTAAAACGAAGCCGGTGGAATTTTTCAAAGGGAAGTAGTGCTGAAAAACGGGTTTGAACATGTCCAACACATTACAGGAACGTTTTTCACGGCATTATCTCCATTCTTCCAACTCCCAACTCAGCCATTTTCTTTCTTCAACTAATGGGAATGTAGTGGGAATCATGGGTGAGAAATTTAAGGGCCACTAATATGGGATTTGTTACTCAAAATCCTATAAATAGAGCCTAATTCTTTCATTCTATACCCCACTCAAAAATCAATCAAACACAGACAACTCAAATTTTTCTCTCAAATTCTCTGCCAAAATCGGCCTCTTTATCAATCCTTAGATTCGTAGAAATCGTTCTTTAGCATCTAATTAGTCTAAACAATGTCTCAATTCCCAGAATTAGTTCTTTAATCTCCAGTTCCTCAGAAAAGCTTTCAATTTTCAGAAACCTCAATTCCGAAATTCTCTTAGTTTAATCAACCAATTCTCAAATTGTTTTTTGCAATCTCTTAGTTAAGTCAGTAAAATCATTACCCAATCCTCGGTTCAACCTTTCTTAGTCTAAACCAAATTTCGCCATTGTTAAGTTCTTCAAAGCTTCAAGCATTTTTCGTGAAACCAAGATCACCGAAACCCCATTTTCGAGTCATTCTTAGTTTACACACCTATTCCAAATCATATTTGGGAACTTTTTATTGATCTCAATCAATTAAGCTTTTGAGTTTTTCATCATTGAAAAATTCATCAAACAACCTTTCTGGTGAGCCGTTTTCCAAATTTTATTTAGAGTTCGTTAGCTGATCATTTTAGCCTAAATTAATTTTAATCTCTTTATTGACATCAATTCTTCAATTCTCAATTTTTATTTCGTAAAAAACGACCCTTTATAGTCTTCTAAATCGCCCCTAAAGTACCCTCTATGAAACAGAATCAAGCTTTTGGTTTTTTCAACCATCAAACAATTATTCTGTCGCCAAATTTTCAATAATTTATTTCGACTCATTTACTCGATCTTTTCTGAAATTCCAGTGTAAACCCTTCCTTCGCACACTAACTTTAAATATTAGCCTTCGTTTCGCTATAATCCGACCTCTACAGCTCCCGAAATTGAGCCCGAAAGTCCCACAAAAGCATCAATTTAGTCCCATTTTGCTGCTGACTTGGTGGTAAATTTCTGCTCAAGTTCCTGAACTCTCCGAATTACTTCAAATTCGCCCAGCACTACCCGGACAACGCAACAACCCCCGAGCCGATTTTGTAGAGGTCCAATCCTCAATTTCACGCATCCCAACGACATCAAGGAGATCGGTTAATTTTATTTCATCCCGTACATATTTGTTTTGTGACTTATTTACATTTCTAGCTTTAAAGTTATTATTTCTTTTTAAGTTGTAATTTTCATGCTTTATTATTATTTGTAATACAAAAAACATTGAAAAATATTTACAAAATCAATAAAAATATAAAAGAAAATTAAAAAAATTATATTTTTGTGTCGTTTTATTACTTTATTTGTCGGTACTTATATTTAAAAATTGTTTTTCCGACCGACCTGTCAAGTAACGTCGGGGCCCAAGACCGTTGTTTTTATTTTCAGTCCTTGTAACGGTCGTCAATCGCTTTTCGTTTAGAATTCAAGTAATTTAGGCGCACTTTATTTATTTATTTTATTCAATTACCATTTTACCCTTTGAGAATTAGCTTCTCTGGCACGCCCGCATTATTTTTACCATTTTTAATCCCCGCAAACGCGTATCAAGGTTGAAAATTGGGATATTTCGAAAATATCGCCAACAATTTTTGGCACGCCCAGTGGGACCTAAAAAAACATTTTTTTATTAGTACCAAAACTACGGTTTCTTATGCTTTGCCAAAAAATTTAAAAACATTTTTCTTCAACATTTTTTGTGTGTGTCACACTCATTTTTCGCCCGACTTCACTATCACCAAAATTTATTAGCTAACGCCAACAATTTTTGGCACGCCCAGTGGGACCTAAAACATTTTTTTTAGTACCAAAAATTTTTCACCAAATTTTGTCCTATTTTTAGGCTCAGCTTTTTTTTCCATTACTAAATTATTTAACCAAAAGTGAATTATTTTGGTAGTGTATTTATGTGGTATTTTATTGCCGTGATATTCTACTTTTGTGTTTTATTTCCAAACTTTCCGAAATATTATTTGCTGTTTACAATGCCACCCAAGAAAAATACAAGTCGAGAATTACACGTTCCGGAGTCTGAGGAAAATCAGAAGAGGAATGAAGATACAAACGTGGACACGAATATACCCGAAGGCTATGTTGCCGAGACCGTGAGCCATTTGGAAGATGTTCATCGGACGTCAATGCCACAACCGGACTTCAACGCATTTTTCGTGAGACAAGAGGCCCATATGCGCAACATGGAAAGGCTTGTAGCCGAGATGTCGCAAAATGTTAAAGCTCAAACTGAGATGATGCAAGCTTGGAGACAACCCAATTTGGAAAACAGGATTAATAATCTCACTGATGAGATGAATAGAATCCCAGATAGGTGTGCTAAAATTTATGCTAAAAATTTGAATTCTCACAATGTTTCAGATAACACAAGGGAAGGCACTCCCCAAGGCAACCGATATAGGCCACCATCTAGTCGGGAGGAAAACATGAGATTCAATGAGCGGGGAGATCGAAGAACCTCAGAACAATTTTCAATACCCCCAAATGCGCCTCATTTCAGGTCAAACACCGGACCTAATACCCACTCGGAGCACTATGGTGACATCAATGCCCGTGGTTCGGGGGGCACGTGGAGAAATCAAGACTGTGATCATACCCGCGAATATACTCGTGAAAATATTCATGAGAATTCTCGTGATAATAACAACATATCTCGTGTTTCAGGTGTGAGGAGCGAAATGTGTAATGAAGCAGAGGATAGGCAACATATTCGGAACATCGTGCAAGAAATTTATGGACCTACGGTCCGTGAAGTATACCGTCCGGAGTTTCAGAAAGCCTACCCTAGGGAATACGACCAGCG
Source organism: Euphorbia lathyris (assembly GCF_963576675.1). Classification (NCBI taxonomy): domain Eukaryota; kingdom Viridiplantae; phylum Streptophyta; class Magnoliopsida; order Malpighiales; family Euphorbiaceae; genus Euphorbia; species Euphorbia lathyris. Next base: position 44,366,687 of record NC_088919.1, on the reverse strand, counting down.
ATACCCATTTCCTCACAATTTTAGAATTCCGGATTTTTCTTTATTTTCAGGTGAAAGTGGACAATCTACCATCGAACATGTTGCTCGATTTTCATTCCAATGTAGCGGGATTAGTGCGGAGCAAGACTTCGATATGCTTCATTTGCGTTTATTCCTTGGATCACTAACTGGACCGGCTTTCACATGGTATACGACATTACAACCTGAATCTATCAAAAGCTGGGGTCGTATGGAACAATTATTTCATTCTCAGTTCTATCGAACTGAGCCCGAGGTATGTGTCTCCGAACTATCTCGTATGGTTCAGCGCTCAGGTGAGTCCGTTGAAAGTTTTATTAATCGTTTCAAGAAAATGAGGCATAGATGTCGAGTTAATATTCCTAAAATCGAGTTCGTTAAAATTGCTCAACGTGGCTTAGAGTTTGAAAATAGGAAGAAATTCCAGGGCATTGATTTTTGTGATTATTACGAACTTGTTGCTAAAGTGTCAGAATATGAAGAATTAATGCGTGAGGATAATCGTAGGGAGAAAAACTCTGTAGGTAGTTACCATCAGGATATAGAAACTAATGAAACGCATGAGGTAGCTATAGCCGAGTTAACTAGAACAGGATCCCGCATGTGTCCAATGTTAGCAAAAAATCCAAAAACTCCTGAAGTGGTTAAGCGGAATACAAATGTACAATACACATTTGATGTTTCTAAAACTAGAGAATTGTTTGATTATTTTCTAAAAGAGAGTTTTATCACCTTACCACATGGACATATTATTCCATCGAGAGATGACACCAGTGGAAAAACTTATTGTAAATATCATGATAGTTGGAGCCACGACATACAATCTTGCTTTGTTTTTAAGAATGCGGTGCAGGATAGAATAAACATAGGCATGCTTAAATTTCCTGAAAAGAAAAAGAGCATGTTGATTGATGATGATCCATTTCCAGCCGCTACAATGATAAATGCAACTTCCATCGAGATGCCACCTCATAAGCGTAATGTCCATAGCAACACCTTGAGTCAGAGAAAAGGGCGCCCCGACCACCCAAGGACAAAACAAATTTGGGTGCCAAAGGGCACTTTGCCAACCACCAAGGAGAAAGTAAAGCCATGGAGAAAACGAAAGCCAATAAATAAAAATAAAAGTGGCACAAACCAAGGCCGGTCACGCTTCGTTACTCTACCGGCGCAAGTTTCCCTCGAAAAATGGTTCATCAACCGACATAAAAAATTTCCACAACCTCTCTCAAAAAATGCAAAAAGAAGAATAAGAAAGAGAGAGGCAGAAAAAAGAAGGAAAAATGAAATGGAGTTGTCTAGTGTCGATTCTAGCAACGTTTCGAAAGAAAAAATAAAAGCAAAGAAAAATGTGAAAATTCGCGTTGGAGATTTCATTATCCAAGCTGGGTGTGCTGCTACTTCTTTAATTTTACCAATAAATTTTAGAAGTAAAGATCCAAACGAGAAGGTACACGAGATTCAAGAAGACCGAAGAAGTGGCATTACAACAAAAGCTTCATCGGAAGATCGGATGAAGCGGGTTTATTTTGACAAACCCACTCTAAAGATGACACGACACATTAAGCCATTATACGTCAAAGCACACGTTGATGGCAAGCCTTTATCGAGAGTTCTAGTTGATAATGGATCAGCCGTTAATATTATGTCATTAAAGATGGCACTAGCTCTCGGGAAATCCGTAGGCGACATAATGACGTCAGAAATTTCTGTCTCGGCTTTTACTGGCAAAATTGCTAAAACCTATGGGGTTTTACCTGTGCAACTTACCGTCGGTAATCAAACCACAACTTCGGCATTCTTTGTAGTCAATTCAACGGCGAGTTACCAAGTATTGCTTGGACGAGATTGGATCCACTCCAACTCGTGCATTCCGTCATCCTTGCACCAACTTTTATTACGTTGGAAAGGAAACGGCATCGAGGTGATTAAGGCAAACGAAAAACCATTTGAGACACATTCGGATATGGTGGAGTCTCGATTATACGAAGATAGCATTGGTCCAATCAAGATCGAGACCAAAGGCAAGAAAAAGTCATACGACAATGTGCCTTACCATAGGCCGATTGGCAATGAGCCTCTCATCGAAGAGGTTCAATGATTTTGTCACAACTGAAAGACAAAGCGGTGGCATCAGCCGCTATAGAAAAACTAAAGATGCGACAAGGTACGAGGTGCCTTTTATTTTTTGTTCTGTTTCATTTTTTGCGTACATTTTAGTTTTTTAAGCCGTTAATTAGCATCATTGATATTTTTAGCGTGCTTAGAGGTAATAAAGCATCCATTTCAAAAAAAAAATATAAAAAACGAAATGATAAAAAACATAAATGAAAAGAAAAATAAAAATAAAGAAAAACAATAAAAGTCAATTTACATGTCCAAAAAAAATAAAAAAAAATAAAAAGAATAAAAAAATTTGTGAGAGATAAAAAAAGCAATCGCGACAAAGAAGCTCGGTGTAGCCTTTTCCACCTGATCCGTCGTCCACTCGCTCAGTTTTGTCCCCATCAAATACGAGACAACAACATGTGCAGCACCAATGGCATCCAAGCTCGAAGACGTCGGGGGGCAGGTTCCGTCATGTACGATATATCCATATCATCAAATGGATTCTCAACTCCAAGCTCAAGAGGTTCAAGACGAATATTAGCCAAACATGATTCTTGAGAAGAAGAAGTGACAATTCAATTTATTTCTGTCAATCAGTAGCTCAAAGAAGTTTATTAACAACAGAAGTGAAGTCGCGAATTCATAGACGGAGTTAAACCAATTTCAGCAAGCAACAAATCTATACGGATATAAATCGGATTCAACTTCAACATTTTTCAGGAATAAGCTCAACTCAAGATCAATTTTTATACAATTTAAATAAAATGGCAGCAGCTATTTTGTTTAAATGAGCAGAAAAAACAGATTGCAAATTGATCCTAGTTACGAAAGAAAATAAAGGCAACCACGAGCATTTTTGGCATCAACAAGCATGGCGTGAGTGATGCAAATTTCAGCAGCAGCGAAGCATATCAGTCAAAGCCGAAGCAAGCAAAAATCGAGATCGCAATATCAGAAAATGCAGAAGCAGATGAGCATGTCTCATAATTCAAAGAAAAATTCAACAAGTCATCCAGCAATTCCATCACACACTGTCAATTTTCATACAAAATTTACATCGATGATCTTTACTTTCTTTCTAAGCCATAAACCAGCAGAAATCATGTGTGAAAATGACGAGGAAGCTGCAAAGAACACAATTTCAGCTTCAACAAATTCGGTACTGACGGGTAAAAAAAAGAAATTAATAAAAGACTTATTTTATGTGCAAAATTCATTTTCAAATCTTTTACACATAAAATAGGGGGGCAATTGTTGGGGGCTAATTAAATTTCTGTATTTTAGCATAGGTTATAATTTTTAGTCTATAGTTATTTTATTTTTATTAAATTCATTTTGCAATCAAATAAAAATTTGATAAAAATAGAAAATAATATCAAAAAATTATTATAAAAAGAAAATAGAAATAAAAAAAAAAAGAAAAGAAAAAGAAATAATAAAAATCAGGGGTAAATTTGCACCATTTTTTTAGTAACCCGCCCAGCAACTTCGACGATGAAAACGGACCCTGAAACGGCAAGATATCAGACCGTTATTATTTTTTTTAGAAAGTTCGGGATGTTAGCTTTCCGGAATGTCCAAAACGGAGCAAAACGGAGCTAAAACGAAGCCGGTGGAATTTTTCAAAGGGAAGTAGTGCTGAAAAACGGGTTTGAACATGTCCAACACATTACAGGAACGTTTTTCACGGCATTATCTCCATTCTTCCAACTCCCAACTCAGCCATTTTCTTTCTTCAACTAATGGGAATGTAGTGGGATCATGGGTGAGAAATTTAAGGGCCACTAATATGGGATTTGTTACTCAAAATCCTATAAATAGAGCCTAATTCTTTCATTCTATACCCCACTCAAAAATCAATCAAACACAGACAACTCAAATTTTTCTCTCAAATTCTCTGCCAAAATCGGCCTCTTTATCAATCCTTAGATTCGTAGAAATCGTTCTTTAGCATCTAATTAGTCTAAACAATGTCTCAATTCTCAGAATTAGTTCTTTAATCTCCAGTTCCTCAGAAAAGCTTTCAATTTTCAGAAACCTCAAATCCGAAATTCTCTTAGTTTAATCAACCAATTCTCAAATTGTTTTTTGCAATCTCTTAGTTAAGTCAGTAAAATCATTACCCAATCCTCGGTTCAACATTTCTTAGTCTAAACCAAATTTCGCCATTGTTAAGTTCTTCAAAGCTTCAAGCATTTTTCGTGAAACCAAGATCACCGAAACCCCATTTTCGAGTCATTCTTAGTTTACACACCTATTCCAAATCATATTTGGGAACTTTTTATTGAATTCAATCAATTAAAAAGACCCAGAAACAAGCTTTTGAGTTTTTCATCATTGAAAAATTCATCAAACAACCTTTCTGGTGAGCCGTTTTCCAAATTTTATTTAGAGTTCGTTAGCTGATCATTTTAGCCTAAATTAATTTTAATCTCTTTATTGACATCAATTCTTCAATTCTCAATTTTTATTTCGTAAAAAACGACCCTTTATAGTCTTCTAAATCGCCCCTAAAGTACCCTCTATGAAACAGAATCAAGCTTTTGGTTTTTTCAACCATCAAACAATTATTCTGTCGCCAAATTTTCAATAATTTATTTCGACTCATTTACTCGATCTTTTTCTGAAATTCCAGTTCTAAACCCTTTCTTCGCACACTAACTTTATATACTAGCATTCGTTTCGCTATAATCCGACCTCTACAGCTCCCGAAATTGAGCCCGAAAGTCCCACAAAAGCATCAATTTAGTCCCATTTTGCTGCTGACTTGGTGGTAAATTTCTGCTCAAGTTCCTGAACTCTCCGAATTACTTCAAATTCGCCCAGCACTACCCGGACAACGCAACAACCCCCGAGCCGATTTTGTAGAGGTCCAATCCTCAATTTCACGCATCCCAACGACATCAAGGAGATCGGTTAATTTTATTTCATCCCGTACATATTTGTTTTTGTGACTTATTTACATTTCTAGCTTTAAAGTTATTATTTCTTTTTAAGTTGTAATTTTCATGCTTTATTATTATTTGTAATACAAAAAACATTGAAAAATATTTACAAAATCAATAAAAATATAAAAGAAAATTAAAAAAATTATATTTTTGTGTCGTTTTATTACTTTATTTGTCGGTACTTATATTTAAAAATTGTTTTTCCGACCGACCTGTCAAGTAACGTCGGGGCCCAAGACCGTTGTTTTTATTTTCAGTCCTTGTAACGGTCGTCAATCGCTTTTCGTTTAGAATTCAAGTAATTTAGGCGCACTTTATTTATTTATTTTATTCAATTACCATTTTACCCTTTGAGAATTAGCTTCTCTGGCACGCCCGCATTATTTTTACCATTTTTAATCCCCGCAAACGCGTATCAAGGTTGAAAATTGGGATATTTCGAAAATATCGCCAACAGTTATAAGTTTTTACTTAATATTATTACTTCATTAGCCAAATAAAAAAAAATTATTTAAAAGAATAAACTTTACACATGATTGTAAAAGGGTTATGCATCATTGTATAATATCGATGCACTAATATTATTTTGAAGGATTTAGTAAGATTTTTGTCTTTATTTTGAGAAGTTTCTAAGTGTTCGTAACCTATACTCGTATTTCAAGGAATTTTTAGAAATTTCCTTTGTTAGTACGGTTTCAACTGTTTTTAACTTAAAAATAATTTTTAAGTATCAAAATATAAACATGATAAAATTCAGATATAAAAAATATATTATACTTTTACAACATCGATTAATTTTACCATTCACAACAAAAATTGGGTTGATACCAAATATTAATTTGGACTGAATTAACTTTAAGGGCCAATTGACCCTTTATTCGTTTGCGTAGACTGTGGTTGATTAAGAAAAAGAAAGGTCCATTTCTAGATAAATAGGCTAAAAAAGGCATTAATTGAGTTTTAAAAAATAAAAAATAAATTGTTTCAAAAAAATAAAAAAATAAATGAGATGTTGATGGTAGTGATAAAATTTAAAATGGTCCCACTCCCAAGTGATGGATGAGAATGAGATGGGTCAGCCGAAGGCCGTTGTAGTGAAATTTGTGCCGACACTTTGGCCTCCCAAAATCCTCATTTACCCCTATTTTTATATTTTATTCATTACTTACTATTTTTATTTTCTTTTGTTACACTAAATATTATTTATGGAGGATTATAAAATTACATATCCAATGATGATTTGATCAATTCAACTTAAAAAACTGAGAAAATTAGCATAAAAAAATATTTGGTATTTTGTTAAAAAACGGTGGATTTAACAGTAAGAAATCGGATCCATCATGGATTATCTAGATAACTACCTCGGTATAGAGGTTCTCTTTAATCCAAAGGTCCCTTTTCATAATTCGCAATCGCGTATCCCGCAACCACAGATTGCTTCGATTTCACAGGATCCTTTGAGAAAGCTTAATTTGGCGGTGCAGGGCAGGTCATTTACGAAGGTCCTTGCTAGGAATCTGGATCCGACTCCTTGCTCATCTGCTGTGATTTCTGATATTGGCGGTCTTCGGTCGGTTAGAATTTCTCAATCTGCCTATGATAGGCGTGCGGCCCTTTGCTCCTCATCTCTGATTGGCAAGTTAATCTTAAACAAAGGAGATGCCCCATGGAAGGTTCTTTCTCTTAAGGAAACTTTAACAAAGGTTTGGGGTTTGAAGGATTCTTGGCGACTGATATCTATCGGGAGAGGCTTTTTTCATGTGGTTTTAGGATCCCAGGAGATCAAGAATCAGTTGCTAGCGCGGGGCATTATCAATACTAAGCCAGGTACTTTCCGTTTGCAACCATGGGTTCCGGACTTTGACCCCTATGCTGAGAAGTCTACAAATGCTCAGGTTTGGGTTAGATTATATTCTCTTCCATGGGAGTATTGGGATCCTCAAATTCTTTCAGATATTTCAAAGGGTATTGGAGGGCTTATACGATTTGATAATACCACTCTTGAAGGTGAGTTTGGTCATTATGCTAGAATGTTAATTGATGTGGATTTGATGAATGAGCTTCCTATTAAAATGGGTATTGAGAGAGAATGAAAACAAATTTGGATTGATGTGGTGTATGAGAGATTACCAAGCTTCTGTAAAGTTTGTTCAAACATTGGCCACATGGCTTATGACTGCAGGAAAAATAAAAAACCATTGGAAAAGGTTCTAGAGGCTCCGGTTATTGAAAAAAAACGTGCAATGGTTTCATAGGAGAGGAAGTTTGTGAAAAAGCCTAATGCAATTCAGACCGAGGTGCCTGTTCAACATGCCACTTCACGGATTGTTTCTGAGCTTAGGCCTCCTGCTGATACTGGTTGTGTGGTGGAGGTTGTTCTACCTGGCAGCCCGCAACTTAGGAAGGAGGATGAATTCAGTTGTGATAAAACTGATAGGCCGGATTCACCTGGAATGGACAATATTCTCACTAGATATGAGGGAGCTGATTCAGCATCTGAATCATCATCCCGTACTAAATCCTGGGCTGATATGGCAGAGGAGGATGACAATAGCTGGAACACAGTTAGCACTAAGAAAGTAAGGCGGAGGGAAAAAATTATGACAACAACGGAGAATTTGCCAGCTCGAAACAAACGAGCCAGTAAACCTCCGGTCCGTTTTAAATGATCTTTCTTTACTGGAATTGTAGGGGTATTCTTAATAGGGATACTCAGGGTTACTTGCATCATTTGTGTTCTCTTCATAAACCGGATTTTCTTTGTTTAGCTGAGCCTATGGTGGAGTTCAGTTCTGTTAATGAGGCCTTCTGGAGAAGGCTTGGTTTGTCTTTAATTGCTATGAACAATAAGGAGCTTCCAACTCTATGGGTTTTTGCAAAGATTAATTCTTCCATGGTTACCAATATTTGTTTCAGACATGAACAATTTGTTATTCTGAGTTTGTCTAATTTAAATACTTTTGTCTGCTTTATTTACGGGAGCATTTGGGCAAATAGACGTGTCACTATGTTTGATGATATTTTGGCTCATCAAAATAGGTTGAATGGGCATTGGGTGATTCTTGGAGATTTTAATTCTGTCCTTGGATCTCATGAGAAATCGGGACGGGCTCCAGCTTTGCGTCCTTGTAGGGAGTTTCGTGATTTTATTGATTCTGGTTCTTTTGTTGATGGTCCTACTCATGGGGCCTTCTTTACTTGGTCTAATGGTAGGTCTGGCTCTGCGCGGGTTGAATGTCGGCTGGATAGAGTTTTATTATCTGCTTTATTCTCGGACTTCTGGGAATCGATTTGCAGTTTGGCTTTGCCACGACATCACTCTGACCATTGCCCTTTGATGTTTAGCTGCTCCAAGGGGAATCGCCCTATCTCTAGATTCAGATTTCAGTCTATGTGGATTCTGCATCCAGGGATTAGGGAGGTCATTGCTGATTTTTGGAATGGAATGCATCCTAGCTTACCTCCTATGCAAGCTTTATGCGATAAACTCAGGCGACTTCGGCCAGTGCTTCATCACTGGAATAAAGTGGTTTTTGGTAACATTGATATGTGTCTCACTGATGCTGAGACGGATCTGGCCCGTGTGCAGGCAGAAATCTCTGAGAATGGGTTTACTCCTGAACTACATCATGGGGAGATGAATGCTCATGCACACTTGGATAATATTTTGCATAGAAAGGAGGCTTTTTTGCGTGACAAGAGCAGAGTTAGATGGCTTAAGGAGGGAGATCGAAATACCAGCTTCTTCCATCGTATGGCATCTATTCGAGCTGCTGCCTCTGGGATTTCGGTGCTTCAAATTGAGGATGAGCTGGTCTTTAATCCGAATCAAATTGGGACACATATTGCTGAATTTTATTAAAGTCTTTTTAAAAATGACGAGGTCTTACCGCAGAATTATGATCTAGTTTATGAGGTTGTTCCACATCTTGTCTCTGACTTGGATAATGATTTGCTTACTCGTTTTCCGGATATGAATGAAGTTCGTATGGCAGTCTTTACAATGGATAGCAGTAGTTCTCCTGGACCTGATGGGTTTTCTAGGGTCTTTTTTCAGTCTTTTTGGGATATTGTTGGTGCTGATGTGTTTGCTGTTGTCAAAAGCTTCTTTATGAGTGGCATGATACATCCTGGCCTGTGCTCCAGTATTATGGTCCTTATCCCGAAGGTGGAGGGTGCGATATCTCTTGATCAGTATAGGCCTATTGCAATGAGCAACTTTAGTTATAAAATAATTGCAAAAATTTTGGCTAATAGACTCGCTTCTATTGCATCTCGCATTGTTTCTCAGAATCAATTTGGATTTATGCCTGGACGAAGTACTCACCAATGCATTTCGCTTGCTTCTGAAGGCACTAATATGCTTCGTAAAAAGTGTTTTGGAGGGAACTTAGCCTTGAAGGTTGACATCAGGAAAGCTTTTGACACTTTAAATTGGAATTTTTTACTTGCCGTGATGGACGCTTTTGGTTTCTCTATTCAATTCAGAGACTGGATTCTGAATGTTTTATCTGCATCTCGGATTTCAATTTTGAACAATGGAGCCATTAGTGGATATTTCAGATGTTCAAGAGGGGTTCGACAAGGCGATCCGCTGTCTCCTATATTGTTTGGTATTGCCAAGGACTTTCTTAGTCGTTGGTTGATTCACCTCGTGGATACTGGGCGACTTGCTCCAATGCAATATACTTCTGCAAAGGTGTTTCCAACTCATTTATTTTATGCTGATGACATTCTTCTCTTCTGCAGAGCCTCTTCGGGTAATTTAGCTGTTATTAAAGGTGTATTTGAGTTGTATGGATCTATCTCAGGTCAGTGTGTCAGTTGGAACAAATCTGAATTATTTCTGGGCTCCTTTGTTTCTTCTGGACGTGGTAATCGTCTTGCTGATATTATTGGTATTCGTCAAGGGTCTGTTCCATTTCGCTATCTTGGAGTCCCTATGTTTTTTGGTTTACCAAAGACACGACATCTGACTAGTTTGATGGATAGGGTGCTTGCTCACTTTGCTAAATGGAAAGGGCATTGTTTGTCTATAGCTGGGAGAGTGGCTCTGGTAAATTCTGTAATTACTGGTAGCTTCATTCACTCTTTTAGCATTTATAAGTGGCCCTCTGCGCTGCTTACACGTATGACTAGGCATATGAGGAATTTTATTTGGTCTGGGTCCATTAATTGCAAGAAGCTTATCACTGTCCCTTGGAAAATTTGTTGTCAAAACTTCAAGGATGGAGGTCTTGGAATCAAGAATCTATCTATTCTAAACAAAGCGTTGAATGGAAAGATGGCTTGGGGTCTTTTTCAAGAAAAGTCTCTCTGCTTTAACTTACTTAGAACTCGTTTTCTCAATAAAGCGGGACAGTCACGACATTATATCATGAATTCTTCTATTTGGGGCTCGATAAAATCCATATATTCTGAAGTTGAGCATCACTGTTTTTGGTGGATTGGTCAGCACTCTGAACTTAATATTTGGAATGGGTCCTTCACTGGCTGCACAGGTTGGCCTATCTGCTAGTCAACAGCGTCGTTGTTTTGATTTGGTGGAGGATTATTTGGATGGTAATAATTGGCACAATCTGCCCGTGTTACCTGCGGATGTGGAGAATAGATTGCAGAATATTAGGCGCGGTAGGGACGATGTTGATATTTGTGTTTGGAAGCCTGCTACGAGTGGGGTTTTAACTGTTAAGCTCTTGTACGCTTGGCTTAGATCTCCTCCTACTCAACAGCCTTGGAGTCGTTTTTTAAGGTGTCAGAGTGTTCCTCCTGCACACTCGCTTATTGGATGGCGGGCTTATCTTGGGTATTTGCCAACACATGATCAGCTTCAGTTGCGTGGCTGTCAAGTTGTTTCTCGTTGCAGTTTGTGCTTGTTAGATTCTGAAACGTTGGACCACCTTTTTGTCTCCTGTCGGTTTTCCAAATTTATTTGGCATGGTGTTAGCTCATTGTTTGGAAGACGAATTAACACAGACTCGACTCTTAAGAATCTAGTTGATCATGCTGTTATTCAACGTTTCAGTACTCAAATCGCTGATTTATGGGCGGCTGCAATTGTTAATACAATTTGGGCTCTATGGCTTGCTCATAATAGGTCCATTTTTGAGGATGAGAGGGTTGATACTTCCATCACGCTGAGACGGATTTGGGGAGCTGTTCGTGAATCTGCTCACACTGGACAGGGCTCCGTTTGGAATTCGCTAGTTGAACTTCAAATCTTAGGTGAGCTCGGGATTGAAAAGCGTCTTGCTAAGGCTCCGCACATTACTCCGATTTTTTGGCAACCACCTCCGAGGGATTGGATTAAGATCAATACTGATGCGCCTGTCATGGGTGCTCCTGGTCCTGTGGGTTGCGGAGGTATTTATCGCTCGCATACTGGTATGTGCCTTGGTGCGTTTGCCTTTCCGATTGAAAGTTCCTTTGCTTATCTTGCTGAACTATATGCTGCTATTTACGCCATTGACATGGCTATCAGTAAAGGTTGGCGGAAAATTTAGCTTGAAAGCGACTCAATGTATGTTGTGCAGATGTTCAAATCTAAATCTTGTTCGGTCCCTTGGTTGCTTAGACAAAAATGGTTCAATTGTTTAAATCAGATCGATTCTGTGGCTTTTGTGGTGTCTCATATTTTCGTGAAGGAAATCATGTTGCGGATTCGCTTGCAAATTATGGACGGACGGCAACAGCTTCGACTTGGTGGGATGTTGTCCAAATTTTTGTGGTTCGGTCTTTTTTCATGATCGTGTAGGACGTTGCGTTTATCGCTTTTCCTAATTCTTTAGCTTCATTTTATTCTTTTTTCTTTTTGTATTATGACATTTATTTACTCTTTTAATAAATTTGATTCGGGGCTTTTTTGGGTCTGTGGTGGGGATGCTAGCATAGCTGGGATGTCCGCCGCTTTAACCAATCTTTAATAAAAAAAAAACAGTAAGAAATCGACTATTATATATATTTACTTGAATTTGATTCATTTGGTGACTCTTAAATTCTCACGTGTAGTAATATATAATTTTTTTTTTATTTACCAAAAATAATATATAAGTTTTTTAATAAAAAGAAATTGTGGTTCGAAAACTTTTCATTTTTTTTTTTTTGAAACATGAAAACACAAATATTTCCATCTTTATTATTTGTTCATCCAAAATTACTAAGGGGTGTTTGTTTACCTACTTTTCACCTCTTGTTACCTTTTCATCTTAAAAGACAGAATTTTAGGTGTTTGGTTAGACTCCTCCTGTTTGCCTTTTACATTTGAAAAGCAGCATTAAGTGTTTGGTTAGTGACCTCTTGTTTGCCTTTTACACCTGAAAAGCAGCCTTTTACAAAATCAGCGAATCTCTGCTTTTTAGAAAAGCAGCATTTTCCAACAGTAAACAACAAACAGCAAACCGTAACAACAAACAGCAACAGCAAACAGTAGATAAAACAAACGGACCCTGAGTTAAATAGGAGTGTATAAACAAAGTTCTAATGTTCATTTGTTTAAAAGATATGATCCGATTTAAGTATGAGATTTAATTAATGTATTCGAATTATAAAATTCGTTAATAATAATTGTATTTAATATACGGTTTATCTAACATGTGCCTGGTGGCACAGGTTTATATTTAATCATTAAACCATTAGTTACTTTTTTTGCGGTTCCAAAGTATAGGGTAAATTACATCTATGGTCATTGAACTTTCTCATTTTTATATTATGACTACTCAACTTCATTTCTTCCCGGTATGACTATTGGACTTTACATTTTTTAATACCGGTGGCCACTTAACGTCTCAAAACGACCATTGAAAGTTAAAAATAAAAAAATCCAAAGCGTTAATGATATTTTAAGGAACTTTAATTCTTAAAAATTTTCGTTTTGAGGTATTGTTTGGTTAGGAGAGAGAAAATGAATTTTAATATTTTCTCTCTCCTAACCAGACAATACCTAAATAAACTCAAAACGAAAATTTTCAAGAATTAAAGTTCCTTAAAATATCATTAACGATTTGGATTTTTTTATTTTTAGCCTTCAATGGTCGTTTTGAGGCGTTAAGTGGCCACGGTGTTAAAAAATGTAAAGTCAAATAATCATACTGGGAAGAAATGAAGTTGAATAGTCATAATATAAAAATAAGAAAGTTCAGTGACCATAGATGTAATTTACCCTATACTTTGGAACCGCAAAAAGGTAACTAATGGTTTAATGATTAAATATAAACTTGTGCCATGAGGCACAGGTTAGATAAACCGTTTAATATAAATCAACAGTATAATTTGATGGTCCTAAAAAAATTATCAATTCAATTCAATTTTAAATATTTTTATTAAATATTCAGTTGAATTGAAACCCTAACACAAAACCTAAGTTAAATATGAGGGGCCATTTATTTTACCTACTGTTTACTGTTACGGTTTGCTGTATACTATTGGAAAATGATGTTTTTATAAAAAAATCTACTTTTTAGGGGTAAAAGGCAAACATGAGATCATTAACCAAACACCTAAAACTCTTCATTTTGAAGTGAAAAGTCAAACAAAAACATGAAAATAAGCAACCAAATACCAACTGAATCTAAAAACAACGTCCTGATGTGCCTTTATTTAAATGATGTGATTCGATCCAAGCATGCGACTTAATTAATGTATTCGAGTTATACCAAAACTCGTTAATAATAATTGTATCTAATGTAAATCCACGATATAATTCGATGGTCCTAAAAAAAATAACAGTTCAATTCAATTTTAAATATTTTTATTAAGTATTCAGTTCGGTTGAAACCCTAACACAAAGTCTAAGTTAAATAGGAATCTACAAACAAAGTCCTAATGCTCATTTGTTTAGAAGATATGATTTGATCCAAGCATGTGACGTAATTAATGTATTCGAGTTATACCAAAACTCGTTAATAATAAATGTATCTAATGTAAATCAACGGTATAATTCAATGGTCCTAAAAAAAAAATTAACAATTCAATTCAATTTTAAATATTTTTATTAAATATTCACTTCAGTTGAAACTCTAATACAAAAACTAAGTTAAATATGAATCTATAAATAAAGTCCTAATGCTCTTTTGTTTAAAAGACGTGATCCGATCCAAACATGAGATTTAATTAATGTATTCGAGTTATACTAAAACTCGTTAATAACAATTGTATCTAATGTAAATCAATGGTATAATTCGATGGTCCTGAACAAAATTAACAATTCAATTCAATTTTAAATATTTTTATTAATAAACCCTAACACAAAAACTTATACTAGTTAAATAGGAATCTATAAACAAAATCCTCTTTTGTGATCCGACTTAATTAAATGTGTTCGTGTCATACCAAAACTCATTAATACTAATTGTATTTGTAGTATCCACCTAAAAACACTCTAATGAGTACAGACCGATTAATCAACTAAGAAAATAGAAAAATATAACAACCTATCTTATCAACATAATTATCATCATTTTACTTTTGGAAAAAAGTACCATTGGTCCCTCATCTTTTATTTTTAAATTTATCATTTTATTTTTTATTTAAAAACATTAAACCATTGATCTTTTATTTTTAGTCATATTAAACTATGATTACTATATTCCAAATTTGTATTTTTCATATTTTTAAAGGAGTTTTTTAATTGAATTTAAAGGAGTTTTTTTATATGTATAATTTAACTATAGGAAACTGTGAAAACATTAATTTAAACTGTAAAAAGTATGATGTCATATACAACTGAAAAAAAATATAAATTAGATATTCACAATTAATTAATTTGACAAACAATAACAGAGATTTAGAGGGTGTTTAATTGCTCATTTTCATGTTCATGTTTACTTTTCACTTCGAAATGGAGAGTTTTAGGTGTTTGGTTAGTGACATTCTATTCGTCTTTTACACCTGAAAAATAGTTTTTTTTATAAAAGCATATAATATTTGCTTTTCGGAAAAATAGTTTTTTCTAACAGCAAACAACATTAATAAAATTTAGAGACACCATGTTTCTCCATACATTTAAATTTAGACACATTGATAAGAAAAATTTATGCGATTAGCTTATATGTCGGATTTTTTTATAACTATAGGACCTGTTTGGTTCAGCTGTTAACTAATAGTTGTTGCGGTTGCTGTTAGCTGTTTGCAGTTGCTGTAAGCTGTTAGCTGTTTGCAGTTGCTGTAAGCTGTTAGCTGTTGCTATTAGCTGTTTGTTATTAGTTGTTTAATTACTAATGTTTGGTAAAATTATATTAAACTGTTGATGTTCGGATTAAAAATTTCTAAAATGGACATGTTTTAAATTAATCAACGATTAAATTATAAAAGGAAAAATGTGAAAAAATGCCCATAACGTTTACAATTAGGAATAATTTTACTCTTAATGTCTAAAATTTTACAATTTTACCCATAACTCTGACATCTAAGAGCAATTTTACCCCTAACATTGATAAGTTGGGTCGATTTCATATATTATTAGAAAACATAGATATGTTATTTCTTATTATACACCAAATTGCACATACCAGTGGTTCTAAAAAAGAGATTTCATATTTTTTGTGATTTAATAATGATAACTTATGGAAAAATCCTTGATCGGAGCACTTCCCTGTGAGGCGCCGTTGAGATCGGTCGGGGACACTCCGATGCCAAAGTCAGTAATATTTCTGAGAATAAACTGTAAGCACAAAAGTAGAGGATCAGTAAGTGTACCTTTGATCCCAGGAAGCTAGAGTATTTATATATATTTTTGTAACCTTCAGCATTAATGGGGAAGCAGGTGAAGAGTTGTGTCATTACTCATCTTTAATTGCTATCAATTCTACATTAATCCCAGTATTTAGCATTGAAACCCTCAAAGTTGAGGTATTCGAACAGTCAAGCCTTTATTCCCCTTTAATGGCTATTAATTGCCATTTAATTGTATTTATTCCCATTCATGGATGGTAATAAAGGCGCCTTTTCGTATTCTTTGATCCGTCAAGGCGTATGTACGCTCTCCTTGAGAGCTATGGCGGGTCTCCGCTACTCCCTCTCATCGGGCGTATCTCGTTATGGCGTATCTCGCCATGGTCCACGTGGCGTGGCATAATGCTAGAGACTCCTTCCTTTTCCTCATTATTTGCATATTCGCCCCTGCATTAATTATCATTAATTCCACATTAATCATGCATAAATATCTCTTTTAGAAGGAATAATGGTTTGCCGTTATTTCTATTAATTTTCCCTTATTCCTTATTCAAGAATAATTTGGGTTGTTATCAAATAATAAAATTAAAAATTAATATTTATAAATTCGATGAAATATTAGAATTTTTTTTGTCAAACTCGTACAAAAGACAATATATATTTTTTATTTTCTTAAAAAAAATTCACGTCTAATCATATGTGTGTGATCTGTTACTAACGATGATAAAATCGTGCACATGTGAAGTGTAGATGATAATATTCATGACCAAGAAGACAGTTTGGTAAATTTGCTTTTGACTTAGCGGTATAATTGCACCATTTTAGACGTTAAGGGTAAAATTGATCATAGCTATAAATGTTGGAGGTATTTTTGCATCTTATCCTATTATAAAATAAAAAATGTGTTACACAAATTAGTAAAATAATCCATATAAAAAATAAAAAATTTATTGGACGCAACGAATCTTATTTTTCCGGTAATTATATTGTAGAAATATAAATAATGTTAAAGAATAAACGTATTTTGTAGAAATAAGAAGGATAATTCTGTCAATAACAACTAACTACAAACAGCTGTTTATGAAAAGTTCAAAATAGGAGCTTTTCGTGAAACGCTCCAAAACGCTGCAGTTTCCAGAAAAAATGATAAACGCTGCGGTTATATAAACCTAACCAAACGCTATATTTCATGCGATTTGGAGTGAAACGTTAAACGCTCATCCGAAAAGCTGAAACAAACACCCTCATATTCGTCATACATGTTTGGAAGGTTTTAAGTGATAATTAACAAAATTTCGGTAACATAAATTAAAATTGTTTTTACTTAGAAATGTTAAAATTAAATTTGTACTAATGTCATATGTTAAGACTAATATGCACTTTTTGTTAAGAACCTTAGGATTAAAGTTAACTATTATCCCCTTTTAATAAGTTGAGGGGAGAAATAAGATATTTTAATAATTAAAGGACCAATCGGTATTTTGGTTTTCATAAATATAGGTAAGTTGTTAAGGTAAAAAACGCGTACGCATAATGATAGATTTCCTGTTCCGATTAGAAGTAATCAGCAACATAAACAACATTATAATTATAATAAAACAGCCAAACGCAAACTTACCTGTCACTCATTCATCGCCGCTCATTCCTCTCTTTATCTCCCTCTCTCTCCTCCCTTCTTCTTCTTCGTCGTCTTCTTCCTCCCTTGCACCCTGCAGATGTTTTCTTAACCCATACCATGATTTCCTCACTCTCTTTTGAATGGAGGATGGTGTTTGGTTTTGGGGGTGAATAAACGAATGAGCAAATTTATTTCCCGAGAAACAAACAATTAGTATTACAACCTATCAATTATATACAATAATCACCATTATCTCCATTCAAATCTGTTCTGAGTCATCTATACCTATCTATATTTGACACTCGTAATCACTCCTGATTTCAAATTTTTTTCGACCCGTAGCTTTTGCTCTCTGCGCTTGTGTTTGTTGTTTTTTCCCCAATTTGTATCCAAATCTATCAAGATGATGCTGAGAAATATCGTCGTTGGAATGCTTTTTGTCACAGTGATTGCTCCAATTGTTTTCTACACTGATAGATTTGCTGCTTTGAGGGCTCCTTCTGGTAACTGTTTTCTTTTTCCTCATTTAATTTCCCTGGATTTGCGCTTTATTTTTGTTTTCCTCTTCTTATCTTCTTTTTCTTCTTGCGAATCTGCAGCGAGAACCGAATTTCTTGAAGATGTTGCCTCTCTTGTATGTTTTTATTTTCCAGACTTTTTTTTTTATTTTCTTCTTTATTGTGAGATTGGAGATGTTGTCTAAACTTTGCGGAACTTGCTTTTTTCTCAGACTCTTTCTGGGGAAAGCAGGCATCATCTCAATGCGATACATCAGGTATCCTTCGGGTTCTCTTAATTCAATGTTTTTTTTTCTTCCTTATTTTGCTGTTCAGATTGCAGATCTCACGCACTTGTTTCAATTTCCCTCTTTTCCGTTGCAGGAATCTTCAGCTGTTCTGAAAGAACCAATTGGAATTGTGTACACGGATAATGATACGGCTGCCGACATCAACAACATTCAAGTTAAAGATTCATCTGCTCAAGGTGTCAATTTTAAGCTTTGGTGTTTTCTTGTTAATTTTTGGTCAACTTTGTCCTGCTTTTCGTAATTTCTATGAGATTTTCAATTAACAGAAGCGAGAGAGCATAAATCTGCTAGAGTATTATCAGCCACTGATGAACGACGTCAATCCCAAATTGATAAAACAATAAAATTGGTTACTGACTCCACTAATCAAGAGGGAAGCCAGGCAGATGGTAGAGATGCAAAGGAAAAGAAAGCCAAGGAAAAGACATCCGGCGGAGTATCTGACAATGACTCTCACAATACGGTACAATAATCAATCTCTAAAAGTTCCTTCTCGTTTGTCTTTACTTTCTATGTATCAAATCTAAGAATTTTAAGCGCACGCAACGAAACCCATTGATGGCTCCTCCTTGGGTTTGAATTGTATATTTTTAAGTGGTTTTCATGCTGACGTTAATGCTCGAAGACTAGTTGGTTTCATGACTGCCAATTGATTTTGATATCTGTTTGGTGTTTTCAGTATTTTTTATTTTCTACAATAGTCTAATTCTGCTTTTGGAAATAGTCCTAGTCATCTCAAACTGGTCCTATTGACCATCAATTGCAAGACCGTTCTCTTCAACTTCTGTAGATAATTATAGGATTTTCCTGTATTGTGTCACTACTCCTTGGAATAGACTGTGCCACTGGAATAATGGCAATAAACTTCACTTGGTTTAAATCGCCATGTTCTGAAACGAAGTGGGCACTAGCTAAATACATGATGATGCATATCAAAGAATCTATAGTTTCCAAAGAAGAGTGTCCTTCCTTGTTAGTTTCTTTTGCCCAAGGTCAAACCTTGAGAATTTACTTAATGAAATAAAAACGATATGAGAACTTCAATTGTGCTGGAGATCTTAAAACTTGAAAGTTATATGCTTCTGTATTTTACTAGGTTGAGCTCCAATCTGCTGAAACTTCTGCAAAGCTCAATGATAAAGGATCCCCTAAGGCTAGAACAGATAATCAGCCAGGTCAAACACCTATGCCTGATGCTCGGGTCAGGCAACTCAGAGATCAGCTTATCAGGGCTAGGGTATACCTTACTCTTACTGCCATAAAGAATAATCCCCATATGACAAGGGAGCTTCGGTTGAGAATAAAGGAAGTTCAACGTGCACTTGGAGATGCAGCTAGGGATTCTGATCTGCCCAAGAAGTAAGTTTTTATTTCTTTTAATATTATTTGCATTCTATTTGTTTTTTTTTTCTATTTGGTGCATTTCCTTGACTTCTCCTTTTTCTTCTTTAACTTTCCATCTTGTACATGTTTGGTTTATGAATGTGTATTTATTAATGCAGTGTCCATTACAAAATGAAGTCCATGGACCAAACATTGGCAAAAAGCATGCAAATGCAGGATGATTGTGCTACAGTGGTAAAAAAGCTTCGTGCTATGCTCCACTCAAGTGAAGAGCAACTACGAGTGCATAAGAAGCAGAACATGTTTTTGACACAAGTAACAGCAAAAACACTTCCTAAAGGTCTACATTGTCTTCCGCTGCACTTGACTAATGATTACTATAGCTTGAGTTCTTCTGAGCAACAATTTACAAAGCAAGAAAAACTAGAAGACCCTAAGCTGTTTCACTATGCATTATTCTCTGATAATGTTCTGGCAGCTGCAGTTGTTGTGAACTCCACCATTACCCATGCAAAGGTGTGCAATTCTTTCTTGAAGACCTTTATGATGCAAAAGAGGTTGTTTTTAATTTGCATCCATAAACTTATTGTATTGGATCTAATTATTTGCAGGACCCCAGGAAACATGTTTTTCACATAGTTACCGATAGACTCAATTATGCAGCAATGAGAATGTGGTTTCTAATAAATGCGCCTGGCAAAGCCACAATTCAGGTTCAGAATATTGAAGAGTTTACATGGTTGAATGCAAGTTACAGTCCTGTTCTCAAGCAACTAGGTTCACCTTCAATGATAAATTACTACTTTAAGGCGCATACTGCTAATTCTGATTCTAATTTGAAGTACCGAAACCCTAAGTACTTATCCATCCTGAACCATCTGCGCTTTTACCTGCCTGAGATCTTCCCAAAACTCAACAAAGTGCTTTTCTTGGATGATGATATAGTGGTGCAGAAGGATCTTACAGGCCTTTGGTCCCTTGATCTGAAGGGTAACGTGAATGGTGCTGTAGAGACTTGTGGAGAAAGTTTTCATCGGTTTGATCGGTATCTCAACTTTTCAAATCCTCTTATTTCAAAAAATTTTGATCCTCGTGCTTGTGGATGGGCATATGGGATGAATATCTTTGATTTAGATGAGTGGAGAAGACAAAACATTACCAACGTATATCATACTTGGCAGAAGCTGGTAAGTAGACACTTGAAGATGTCCTTTTCTGTTGAGAGCAATCTAAATATATATGATATCATATTTATTATAATTTGGCATTGTCATGCATTCATTCGCATCATGTTGCTTAGCAAGCCAAATTTCAGTGGCGTGCTAGAATATTTTGCATCCAGAGCTTTAACCTTGCCTTGATCTCTGACGCTAAGCTTATTTATGCACAGAATCACGATAGATCATTGTGGAAGTTGGGGACCCTACCACCTGGCCTGATTACTTTCTGGAAACGAACTTATCCCCTTGATCGATCTTGGCATGTGCTTGGCCTTGGCTATAACCCAAATGTGAACCAAAAAGATATTGATAGAGCAGCGGTTATACACTACAATGGCAACATGAAACCATGGCTAGAGATAGGCATACCCAAGTACCGTAGCTATTGGTCGAAGCATGTAGATTATGAGGATATGTATTTGAGAGAGTGCAACATTAACCCCTAGGAGGGGGTGACAAGCATTTATTCAGGTGTGCATCACTCTCCATAACACCTTTTGGTGTTGTCTCGATAGGAAGCGCAATTCTTTTCTGTATACAATTTTTGTTTCCTCCCTTAATTGGCATGGTAGTTAATTTTGGTTACACACGTCTGGAAATTGAAGTGGCAGTTAAGTGTATATGTAAATGATGGCGAGCATTTGGTGTAACGTTACGTTAGTTGGTCAACATCCTGTTCATATTGTTATCTTATCTTTAGCTTTCATAATATGGAGACTATAGATTTACATCCTCAGCAGCTCAAGTAATGATATAATAATTATTTTGGTGTTAACTAATCCAATTTACATTGTCATTTCTGATTGAGTCTAGAAGACTAGGACTTTTTATGTTGCACGGACACTCGTTAGTAGCGTTTCTGTGTGTAATATCTGTCCGTTTGAAGGTTATGCTTTAGAAATAACGTTGGTTTCCGTGTCATAAAGTAGAGAAGTTGAGACGGTTGTAGACAAATTGGATTCACAGGTGGTAGAGTAGAGTAGTTGGGGAGAGTGAGTGATTACAGGGTGTCTGTAGCATTAATCCAAAGCTGCTGGTATTTATATTTCATTGTCTCTCTCTCACATGCTGACATTAATATTATCTATTATTGGGCTAAAAGTACTACAAAGCTATCAACGTTTAAATTTTTATTTCTCTGAATTCGACTTGGACAGCTCATTTTGATATTATTTGGAGTTTGGATAAAAATAACAACTTGGACAGCTCAGCAACTCTCTCTAACTTATGTGAAATATGAAAGAGGAGAGCACAGTGGAAAACATGGAATATTTTCTGCTGTTTTATGCTCATTTTCGTAGTGTTTTTTTTTATTGTTGTACTCTGGTGTTTTGTTTCAGCTTTTTCGAAGCAGCGTTTATCGTTTCACTCCAAACCACAAGAAATGTAGTATTTGGTTAGTTTTAGACAATAGTAATTTTTTAGATTTTTTTTATGGAAACCGTAGTGTTTTGAAGCTTTTCATGAAAAGTTCATTTTTAGAGCTTTTCATGAAAACTATTTATATTTATTTGATATTAGTAAAATTATACTTATTTTTCTACAAAATACGTTTTTCTTTAACATCATTCTTATATCTATAATATTATTCCTCTGTTTACGAAATTATTATTTAGTTATTTAGATTATTTTTATAATATATTTGTTGATTAATTTAAAACATACTTTATATTTGACATTTTACGTACTAATAATAAGGGGTTATTATAATTTTAACAAACACTAACAAAGATTTTTTCAGAAAAAAAAAAACACTAATAAAGATAGCTCTTAGTTAACAATTGAATTAAACATGTCTTTAATTTGGATTGAGAAATATTTTTGGTAATTTTTTTTTTTTTTTTGATAGAAATTGGGACGAAACAGACCTTGAGCGGTGATAGCACCTATTGTCATATATTTTTGGTAATACAAAAATAATAGAGATGTCATTTCTAAATATGAAATAAAGATTGCAAATAAAAGTAAAAAGCAGAGAGTAAATAAACATCTCTACCCTTAGTGACAACTTTAATTGCTTCTCAAAAGTTATATCGAATTATAGAATTATATTTAGTAGTTTTTCATTTTATTCCATTATATTTAGGGTAAAGTTCAAATAAAACCCCTGTGGTTTTATTAATTTTCAGATAAAGGACTATGGTTTATTTTTTGTCAAAACGAGGACTAAAGTTTTCAAATTTAGCAAAATAAGGACTTTTTCGATTGATACTATTAAAATCACCCTTGACGACTTCAAAAATGATATATTTTAAAACCTACTAATATTCTAAGCAACTTTAATTCTTCAACTTTTTTATTTCGAGATTATTTAGATGATATTTGGTAAAGAGGGAGAAAGTTAATGTTTAGAGAGAGAAAGTTCCAAAAAAGATGATTTTCTAAAATCGAAAATGTAGTTCCAGAGAAAATATGGCATTGAACAACTTTAATTCTTGAAAATTTTCATTTTCAGGTGTTAAAGATAGTTTTAATAGCATTATTAAAAGTGTGAAACCTCAATCCTCGTTTTGACAAAAAGTAAACCATAGTCTTTTATCTGAAAATTAGTGAAACCACATGGGTTTTATTTGAACTTTACCCTTATATTTAATAACCTCTATTTTTTCAACAAAACTAAGATAAAAAGGGTAAATTATTAGAAGCACATGGTTCTTCATGTTAAATGGAGAACCTTCCAAACATATTTTGGTACGTGTAACATAGATCCACGCATATTATACGAGGTCCCACTATTTTATTTATTATGTGAGATCACAATACACGTGTCCAAATCTAAATTGAGGATCCTCCGAGTGACATGGAAAACTCAATACTTAATATAAAACTCTATAAAAAGACCGATTCAATGAATCCAATTTTTCTTAGATAACTCTAAGATCAATTTTTTTTTTTGGTTTCAAAAAAAAAGTCGGTTTTAAAAAAAAAAAAAAAGAGTTAAGGTGTTGAATCATAACCTTCCGCTTCCCTTTATCTACCAATTGCATTATTTATAACCGACATAAATAGTTTATTTAAACAAGTAAAAAACGTTTTTTTTTTTTAATATCATCAATAAACGCCTTATCTTTTTTAATTACTATTTTTGACATGTTGCGTATGTTGTGTATATATTGGTGATATATGTTCTAATCTACTACTATTTAAAAAATTGTTTAGTTTTATCACATCAATTTTATTAAGCAAATTTCTGTGGGCCGTAAATTATGAATTATATAAACATTTATGATAATAATATTTTGGCTTTAAAATAATTTTTATTTGTATTATATCAAATAGATTCATTTTTATTTTAGAAATGTCATACATTAAGGTGCCGTTTGGTTCGCGGAATAGAATGGAATGGAATAGAATGGTTATTCCAAAGGAATAGAATAGCAAAGAATGGAATAGAAATTCTTAGGAATTACTATTCCTATGTTTGGTTGGTGGAATAAGGTAGAATGGAATAGATAATTTTTTTATTAAAAAGACAATATTATCCTCAAATGTAATTTCTTATTTATTTTAAAATTTTAATTTTTTACTATAAATTGTTCAAATATTTAATATATATTATTTTAAAAAATATATAAAAAATAGAAAAATGGGAAACACGAAAGACGAAAAAACACGAAAAATACATTAAAAACGAAAAAACAATAAGAACATGAAAACGGAAAAATTATAAAAACACGAAAAAAGAGAGGTAAAAAAACAAAATGTAAAAGCGCAAAAAAAAACATTAAAAACACAAAAATAAAAGAAAAAAATGAGATAAAAGTGGAAAAGGGTGAAAACGCGAAAACATATAAACGTGTTAACACAAAAAAAAACACACGCAAAATATGAAAAAACACAAAAAAATGTGCAAACCTTAAAAAACACAAAAACATGAAAAAAGTGGAAAACACGAAAATGTGAAAAAAATGAAAAACGTGAAAAAATCGAAAAACACGAAAACATGAAAAAGTGTAAAAAACACGAAAAATGCGTTTGTAACGTTTTTTTATGTTTTTCCGTGTTTCCCAAGTTTTCTTGTTTTTTCCGTTTGTTCACGTTTTCGTATTTTTCACGTTTTGTCATGTTATTGTGTTTTATTTTGCATTTTTTTGATTTTTCACGTTTTAGTTTTTCGGTTTTTCCCCTTTTTGTTTTTTTTCGCGTTTTTGTATTTTTCGTATTTTGTTACTTTTTCGTGTTATTCACGTTTTTCCATGTTTTTCGTATTTTTTCATATTTTTTTGTTTTTAACGTTTTCGTGTTTTGTTTGCGTTTTTCGCATTTTCATGTTTTTCACATATGGTCATGTTTTTGTGTTTTAGCATTTTTCCTATTTTTTTGCATTTTCGTGTTTTTATTTTTCACGCTTTTTAATATTTCGTGTTTTGTCACTTTTTCGCGCTATTCCTATTTTGTGTTTTTCGTGTGTTTGCTTCTTCTTTTTGCGTCTTCGTGTTTTTCGCATTTGTTCACGTTTTCATGTTTTTCGCATATTTTATTTTTTGCATATTCTCGTGTTTGTAACATTTTCACATTTTTCGTGTTTCATATTTTTCGTATTTTTACATTTTTAACGTTTTCGTCATTTTTCTATTTTTCACGTTTTATATGATATAAATTATGGATTGACCAAAATTTATAAGATTTGGGAAAGTGATTAGAGAGAAGATTGAAGATTTAATGGAGGATAATTTTGTAAATTACAAAAATATAATATTAGGAATAGGCTATTCCTAACCTAAATTGAAGAATAGCTATTCCATGAAATTAAGGAATAGGGATTCCATGGAATAACTATTCCATAAAAAAAAATCAACCAAAGGTGGGAATAGCTATTTTTTAGGAATAGGCTATTCTATTCCCCTTCTATTCCGCGAACCAAACGAGCCTTAAAAGGTTACCACCATTTTTTAACCTTCTTCAAAATAAATAGTTATTAATAACTTCCATATTGACAAAATTCAAAATAAGATTTAACATAACCATAAATTTTGTATGACATATGATTTTCCATGTAATTTCCTCACTTATATTTATGACCTCTCAGTTTTTTTTTACCAATGACCTCTCAGTTTTACAATTTACTTTCATTATAGTTTCTATAATTCAAAACCGCACACTATTGCTCCATGAATTTTATATTTTACTATCATAACGGCTATTTACTGTTCATCATATCAAAATGATCGATAACGATTTTAAAATGAAAATTTTTGATGAACTAAAATTGTTTAGAATTATATTTTTCATAGAACTATCATTCGATTTTCTAAATCATTATTTTCGAAGTTTTTTCTCTCTCTAAACAATAATTTTCTCTTTCCGAACTAAAGAACATCTAAAGGATATCAAAACCAAAAAAATTCAAGAATTAAAGTTGCTTATAGTAATTTTTCATCGGCTCTATAGTGAATGGTTACCTGTTATTGGAGTAGGCATATTAATTAACAGAAGAATGAGTTATTATGCTAGTAAAATACAAAGTTCACGATGCTATAATGTATGGTTTTGAAGCTCAGGCGTAATAATAAAAATAAGAGAAAAGTTAAGGGGTCATAGACATAATTAACCCTTTATGTCCCTAAAAATCCCAACTAAACTGTATCCATGGTTACTGGAGTTCAGACTCAATTTTAAAAACGTTGTTGAATTTCATTTTGTTTCATTAAAATTTATTATATTTTCATGTTCATTCCAACAAAGCCATTACAATCAATTCATCAAATAATAAAAAAAGTCACTGAAATAGTTACATAACAATCACGTTAAAAATACTGATTTTTTTTTTGTATAACATGACAACCACATGATAAAAAAGTATATTTTTTTTATTACCATGTGATATTTTCAAGCAATTGAATTAAAGAAATAAAAAATATAAGTTCTTCTTATTTTCGTATAATTATAATGTTATATATATGAGTCTTATTTTCAGCATGGCTATCGCTTTACTTTTTCAATCATTTTTTCTATTTGAAATTCCTCGATAGACTTTATTGAAATTGCGATGATAGTGCTCGAATACGCTGCCAAGCATACTCCAAGGCTTCGTTTTAGTCCACAATTGCCTCTTGCCTCTTGGCTTCCTCATAGAGGATGCTCAAATCGACATCCACATCGTTTTAGTTATCATTTTTAAGTTATTTATTTATCTAAAATC
Organism: Euphorbia lathyris; assembly: GCF_963576675.1. Taxonomy (NCBI): domain Eukaryota; kingdom Viridiplantae; phylum Streptophyta; class Magnoliopsida; order Malpighiales; family Euphorbiaceae; genus Euphorbia; species Euphorbia lathyris. The sequence continues at coordinate 44,339,812 of NC_088919.1, read as the reverse complement.
ATCATGTTTTTCTCAATTTTGTTTTATCTATCTATTTGATAAACATGTTTTTCTCATTTAAGGAAAATAAAAATAATATAATAGGAGTATTACAGAAAAGAACAAATAATGAAAGCATTTAAAAATGGCAACGAGTGACTAAATTTTCATTCATCCAATTTAAAAAAAAATGGTCCCTATTTTCTTCTTCTTCCTTGTTTCCACAATCCCCCAAAAAGCCATTGATGCTGCTTCTTCTGCCGTTTATCCAACCGAACTCGTCGACATAATCTGCAAGGAAACATCGAATTACACCGCCTGTGTCGATTCTCTCTACTCCGATTCCCGGACTCCCACAGCTGATCAAAACACACTCGCATATATTGCTGTTCGATTAGCATATAATTACGCCGGCGGATCTCGAGATTTCGTCACTGGAAACAATCTGGAGGAATGCATCGATGACTACAACTACGCCGTTTCGAAGATGACAATGGCACTCATCGACTTGGACTCCGAGACCTACTTCGAGTTACAACGCTTGTCTTGCGAAGCTTCTCAATCAGCTTATCATTGCCAAAAGGCTTTTCCGTCGTGTCCATCTTTAGCGACGAGGACTCACGAGTTTAAAGGTCTCTGTGAAATTGTCGCTTCCGTCGGTAAATTGTTCACTGGCGGAATTGATTATCCGTGTGTGATTGATCAAGTTTATTTGTAGTGTCCACTCCGAGTGAGGGAGAAAGCGAGCTCCTCCTCTCTATCTTTTCTTCCTTCAACTGGATTACAACGGTTTTTCAACAGGCTTCGACTTATGAGAATGATATGATTTATATATTTGTTATATTTGTACCTTTATGTTTTTTCTTTATTGTTCTTTCTTAATAAAAGTGGAACTATACATACTGTTTATATAATTGATTCATAAGTTTACAATAGACCTCATCCCTAACTTATATAGATAGCTAACTAACAGATATAATCCTAACACTAACAAATAAAGAATAAAATAATCATAAATTAATTATTAACTTATTATACTTTACACCCCAGTCAAGTTGGTAGTTGTGAATATCGTAAAATCCTTTTCTTCGTAAAAACGATTTGAACAATGGAGCATTTAAAGGCTTTGAAAGAGTTGCTAATTGATTTTCAGTGCGGATTGGAAGAAGTTGAACAACGCCAGCTTGAACCTTTGATCGAATAAAGTGACAATCGATCTCTATGCGTTTCTTTCGTTCATGAAAAGTAGCGTTTTTGGCCAAATAAGTTGCAGAAATGTTATCACAATACAAAACTGCTGGTTGAGAATGAGCAATTTGAAGATCACTCAAAAGATAAAGTAACCAAGTAATTTCACAAATTGTAGTTGTCATTGCACGAAACTCTCCTTCTGTTGACGACCTACTCAAAGTATTCTGTTTGTTTGATTTCCAAGAAACTAATGATTCCCCAAGAAAAATACAATATCCAGTTATCGACTTACGAGTTTCTTTGCATACTTCCCAATCTGAATTGATGAAGGCTTTGATTTGCAAATCAGTGTCAGCTGGGAAGAAAAGCCCTTGCGCTAGATGAAGCTTAAGATAATGCAAAATTATGTGAGCAACAATATAAGATGTTATTGTTGTGGTTGTTCAAGATATTGAGATAATTGCTTCCTATAACAAAATTGCCGGTTCTTGCCATTGAAATCGATTTGAAAGACGCTGGAAGAAGAAATGCAAAAATGGGTGGTGTTGGAGATGCTCTTGGTTCGAGTTTGGAGTTGGCGTTTCGAATTCGCGAATGATAAATAGTAAGGTGGGTTGAAAATACATAAGTTCTTATATATATATGAAGGGCATTTTGAGGAAGTGGCCAGGGTATAGTCTATGTATGTAAGTTGCTTAGTAATGGGTCTCCCATTTCACCCAATTTTGTAATTTTCCCTTAAAATTATTGTTGTTTTATTTTTATTTTTATTTCAACAAAACCATTACAATCAATTCAATCAAAAAATTCATTGGGATAGTTACGTGACAATCATGTTAAAAGTACTAACTTTTAGTATAACACGACGATCAAGTGATAAAAAAAATACATTTTTTGTCTGTCACGTGATAAATTCAAGCAGTTAAATTAAGGAAATAGAAAATCTATTTTTTTGTATTGTCATAAATACAAGTCTGTCATTTTTAACATGTCTATAACTTCACTCTTTCGATCATTTTTTCTATTTGAAATTGCTCGATAGATTTTATTGAAATTGCGACGGTAGTGCTCAAATATGCTGCCAAGCATACTCCAAGGTTTCGTTTTAGTCCACAATTGCCTCTTGACTTTCTCACAGAGGGTGCTCAAATCGACATCCACATCCTTAAAATCTTGGGAAACAAATTGATGAATTCTTGTCTCACTCACTAGAGTCTTCGATCCAAAAAATGTCTAGAGAGAAAGAAAGTTTGGGCGGAAGAGGGAGGAGAATAACAAAGTCTAAAAATCTCTAAGCAAGGGTGACTAGATAGGTGAACTTAAGTTAATCAGGATAAAATTAAATAAAATACCCAAAGAAAAAGAAGAATTATGAAGTGACTATTTCGTTACAGGATTCAAGCACCAACGAAAATGCAGTTTTTGCGCCTTATAGTCGGGGATTGCTGGATGCAAAAAAGTTTCTATAGGACTACACAAGCATATATACCTTTTCCTTAATATAGGTGAGTGCTACTTTTAAATCAAATTTTTAAATCAAATGGTTATAGAGACCTCGATCAACAACAATTAAATCTAAGATAAGTGCAAAGGTTCAGAAGTCATTAAAATGCATCTTATCAATGTTCAAACTGAGAGTAATACGAGAGAGACATATGTTTCAAACCAAGTCCAAATTGAGGTCCAATTCTCTTTTTAAGTCTCATCCAACTCTAAAAGGCTCAATAAAAAAGGGAAGCCCAAAAAAATTCAGAACGATAGGCACCGTCGGACCATCCAACTCAAAGTTTGAACCATACTTTGATATGTCAGGCTACATATAAATCAGTAATATCTACTTTCTCTCTTCATTATTACGATATTCCACTTTCTTAATTACTATTAATCACTGGTTTTGACGTCAGAGTGTATCTATAAAATCTATCCCATCGCATATCAGAAAGTATCCCAAAAAGTCAGTTCGAATGTTGGACCATACCCAATACAAAGATTCAATTTTTTTCTATATAGAAAATTGTTAAACTTTTAATTTCAACAGTAAAGAAATATAATCTAACATGTTGATAAAATGATTAAAGGTATTTGAGAGAAATTCTACTATGGTTCTGATGCATTGGACCTTACGAATAGAAATATTCAGTTTCTTTCCCTGCACCAATCATTTCCAAATGAGGTAGTATGATTTTCTTTTTCTATTGATTGGGTCCATTGCACCCAATCCACCATAGAAGTTCTCGGTATTTAAATGAACTAAATATTCACAATCACAACTAACTAATTTATTAAACATATTACCCCCTCAAGCCATAAAAATCCAATATATCATGGGCCTTTTCCCCAATATTTTTCAAATTATTTATTCATCTCAAATCATCATGTTTTTCTCAATTTTGTTTTATATCTATTTATTTGATAAACATGTTTTTCTCATTTAAGAAAAATGAAATAAAATAATATTAGTGAAAAAACAAAGGCTTAATACATCATTTGTCCTTCACCTTGTCCAAAAAGTTTGATTGACCTCTGAACTTTTAAAGTATCTCGATAGCTCCATCAACTGGCATAAAATGTTCAGTTAGCCTTTGAACTTGCGTAAAATGTATTCAATTCATCATTCGATTGCGAAAAAAGTAAGTTAAATGTGGAAGATATATTCCACGAATCTTAGAATGTTATTACATGATTCAAAAATAGATTAAAAATGAAATTATTACTTGCTCAACTATAAAACTTGTCCTTTTTAATATTAGAACCACATACTCCGATCTTGGTCGTTTTACTTTTTTTTAAGACGCGTGCAATACATATTCCGTATTTAACTTACTTTTTTGTACTAATAGAGTGATCAATTGATTACATTATGCGCAAGTTTAAGGGGCTATTTAAATATTTTATGCAAGTTGAGGAGGTTAACGAAACACTCTAAAGTTTAGAGGGTCAATCAATTTTTTTCTTCACAAGTTGGCAAATGATGTATTAAGCCATGTTGTTCTCGTTGAAGAAAAATGAAATAAAATAATAGGCTTAATAAATCATTTGCCCCTGAACTTGTTCAAAATAGTTGATTGGTCTCCTAAACTTTTAAAGTGTCTCGATAGCTCCATGAACTTGTATAAAATGTTCAGTTAGCCTCCTGAACTTGCATAAAATGTACTCTCTATTTCATTTTAATTGTCTTTTAAGGTTTATACACAAATATTAAGAAGCCTGTTAATTAGCCTAAAAAGTAGTTAAACATTACCTTATTACCCTCTTGCAATTAATGCTTAAATTTCTCTGCAAATTTCTTTCCTTTTATTATATGAGGACAAAGTTGGAAAAAACACATCTAATGCTCATTGAAAAGTGTAAAACGTCAAATAATTTGAAACAAATTTTTTTCCTCAAAACGACAATTATTATGAAACGGATGGAGTAATCAATTAATCATTCGGTTGTAAAAAAGTAAGTCAAATGCGGAAGATATGTTACATATGCCTTAGAATATTATTACATACTTCACAAAATAGATTAAAACATGTTTAAAAAAATGATTTCTTACTTATTCAACTATAAAACATTTTCTTCTTGTATACTCCGACCTCAGTCGTTTTACTTTTTTTAAAATACGTGCAATATATCTTCCGCATTTAACTTACTTTTTTATAACCGAGTGATTAATTGATTACATTTTATACAGCTTTAAGAGGCTAACTGAACATTCTATGCAAGTTCAGAGGGCTATCGAGACACTTTGAATTACAAAAAAAAAAAAAAAACAAATAACGGAAGAAAAGCATTTAAAAATGGCAACAAGTGAGCAAATTTTCATTCATCAATTTATTGGTAATACAAAAAACGAAGAGATTTAAAAAAAAAAAAATGGTCCCATTGTCTATCTTCTTCTTCTTCTTCTTCCTGCTTGTTTCTGCTGCTTCTGCTGGTGTTTATCCAACTGAACTCGTGGACAGAATCTGCGAGGAAACTTCAAATTACACCTCCTGTGTGAATTCTCTCTACTCCGATCCCCGGACTCCGACAGCTGATCAATACACACTCGCATATATTGCTGTTGGATTAGCATATAATTACGCCGTCGACGCTCGAGATTTCGTCACTGAAAACAATCTGGAGAAATGCGTCGATGACTACAACTACGCCGTTTCGAGGATGGCAATGGAACACGACGACTTGGACTCTGAGACCTTCTTCGAGTTACAACGCTTATCTTGCAAAGCTTCTCGCTCAGCTTATCATTGCCAAAAGGCTTTTCCGGCGTGTCCATCTTTAGCGACGAGGGCTCACGAGTTTAAAGGTCTCTGTGAAATTGTTGCTTCCGTTGGTAAATTGTACACCGGCGGAATTGATTACCAGTGTGTGATTGATCAAGTTTATTTGTAGTGTCCACTCGGAGTGAGAGAGAGAAAGAGAGCTCCTCCTCTCTATCTTTTCTTGCTTCAACGAAGAAGACTGGATTACAACGATTTTTCAAAGATTCGACTTATTGTTATGTTTATATCTTTATGATTTTTATTGCTCTTTTTTAATAAAAGTGGAACTATACACACTGTTTATAATTGATTCGTAAGTTTACAATAGATCTCATCTCTAACTTATATAGACAACTAACAGTAGGATTATAACGGATACAGTAGTTTCCACCTGGTCAATGACTGATCAAGTGAATTCGGCCAATCAACGTTAGATGTAAACTTGTTAAAATTATATGGTGAAAATTAAAACAATAGTATGACTTAGATTTACACCTTCTAAATCTAACGGTAACTGACCAAATTCACTTGTAGTGTTGAATCCAAAAAAATGTGGACCCCATTTTGAGAAACCAATCCTTCTCAACGTGACTCTTCTGCAGTTGGATTTAATCAAAATGGTTGTAATCAAATTTATAAAATAGCTTTTTTTTTCTTATTTCGATAAATTTTAATATATTTTTCACTTATTTTTTAATAAAAATATCTGGATTATTTTTGTGGGTTCGTAAAAGTATATCCACCGTCGACAGCAGTGACTATTCACTTTTGCAAATGGTTTGCACCTCTATGGGTGGGACTGCTAGCCACGGAAATTCTTTCTATTCCCAAAGGCGATGATCGAATCTTGGACCTTTGGTTAAGGGAGGAGGAGCCTTTACCACTCTACCACAACCCCGTGATTAAAGATCTAGATTACTAATATTATTATATAAAAATTAATAAATTAATTACTTAATATTTATGAAATTATGATTACATGAAAAAAAATATAAATTGCTAAAAATTTATATTTTATTATCAAAATATGGTGTAAAATGTAAAATAAGTATTTTAAAAACTTGTGTATAGCTCTAAGAAGCAGCATTAAGATGTGAGAAAACAGAGGAATGCCCAATAGGAAAGAAGATGAGATAAACAATGTTGATCAAAAGAGAAATTTGGAGTTCTTTAATCTCCGATGATGTTCAACGGATATAGGTCTTGTCATCTGATAAGTTTGGCTTTGTCTTATAATTTGATAAAAATTTTCTTTTCTTTTCAATTCTTGCATCAAAAGTTCTTTTTTCATCTATGACAGCATCAAGTAATCACTCTGGAAAATGCCTTCTAGTTAAGATAAGAGCTTTTCAACGAAATATCAGTCTTCAGCTAGCCGAAGCCATGACTATCAAAGAAGCTTTAAGTTGGATTAAGATGCATCGTCCCTGTGAGAAAATTCAAATTCAGTAGGATTGTCTCGTCATAGTCAAGGCAATTCAAATAGGTTTAGAAGGTCTTTTATATTTAATTGACATTATTTCTGATTGTATTCATTTATTACGAGATTTAGAGTTATGCTCTATATCATTTATTAAGCGCTCAGCGAATTCGGCTGCCCATTCTCTGGCAAAAACGGCAAATTTGTGTCTGTTTGGGGGTGAGTTGGCATGTCCACCATTTCGTAGCAATATTCTTTCATCCGATTTAAGTTAATAAAACTTGATATTATTGCAAAAAAAAATATTTTAAATTCTATTTAATCAAATTTGAAAATTGACTCAAGTAAAAGAATTAAAGAGTTGACGAAAATAAAAAATTAACTTTAAAAAAAACAGAAAGACTTTATAATTGTTTACCTATTTTTATTTTCTTTAAATAAAATTTGATTAAAAAAATTCCTCCAACATTTATAAAATATAACGTAGAAAAGTAATTTAGTTTATGTTGATCATAAAAAATATAATCCACAAAAATAATTAAAAGAAATAATAATAATAATTCTTAAAATAAGTAAATAATAATAATATTGATTTTTAATTGGAATCAATTTTTTTTAATTTTTTTATGTAAATTTTAAATTTTAAGATTTTTTTTATTGTAAGTAGTAATAAAAATCGTAATCTTGATATTTCGATTTTTCTTAATTTAATTGATGACATTTAAATTTACACACATATTGAGCTGGCATCTTTGATAGCCAAACCATTACTAAAAGTTCAATATGTGTAAAATAAAATAAAATCGGAAGTTTAATGTATCCATTTAAAGAGAAGTTTAGAGTTTTTTTTTTTTGTTTGTTTACATGTTCTTATTTGTTGTTACTGATAGTAAAATTAGTTATTTCGAATTTTTATCAAATATTGTCTTCTGTTTAGACTTAAAAGGAAAAAAAAACAGTTTCGAAAAATAGAAACAAACGTGCATCTAGCAGATGTTTGTTTACTCCATTTTCTATTTCAAATTGCTTTTTCATATTAAAAATAAGAGTTTTATGTGTTTGGTTAAAAAATTATTGTTGTTGTGTTTATACATGAAAATAAGCCTTTTCGAATAGCATGAAATCTTTGTTTTTCTAAAAACAAGTTGTAAAAGAAAAAAACAAATAAACCAAACCGACTCTTAATAATAAAAAAATACATGAAAAAATCACGGACTTAAATATACTTTTAGCTCAAATAAAAATACAAATTCGATTCATATATTGTTTAACAAAAGGAAATTGGTTAATTTGATAACTATATCTATTAATTAGATTGTTCGAAAACATCTAGTGGGAGTTTCGTATATTTATAGAGGCACGTGAATATCATGGAGTTAATGTCAAGCCCTCGCCAGGCCATAAGGAGAGAAAAAAAAAAACCGTAGATCAACAAACTCGCCTTGAATCTTAGTGGTACCTCTTTGAAAATCGATCAGGCAAGATCTGAAACTGAATTAACCACCAAGAGTCTGGTTGTGTCCTTGAGGATAGGAGGATATCTCGAGTTCAATATCAAAACCAAGTTAGGTCATACGAAGAGAAAAAAATCATGGGTTAGAAAAACAGTCTGGAACTCTAATGTCCTTTGAAAATAAACTAGATGGGCTCAAGAAGACACCATCCATTAGGAGTTCTACGCTATACGTAGATGGATATCTCGAGGTTGATGCTTGACCCTAACTAGGCTATTTGAAGCAAAAAAAAAAAAGTGTAAAAACAACCTTGAGCCCAAGTGTTGTTGTTTTGAAAATGAGTTGGACATGCCCGAGTTAGAACCGTCCATCCATCGAGAGTCCCACATATTCCTTGAGGTACATGGATATAGAGGGATTTATGCCAGACTTTAGCTAGGGCATTCTGAGCAAGCAAAATCATAGGCCATAAAAACGTTGTCGGGTCATATTGGTATTCTTTGAAAATCAACTCGATAAGACCTGAGGCTAAACCGACCACCGATTGTCCAACATGTCCTTTGAGTTACTAGGATATCTCGAGGTCAATACTGGATCATGTCTAGACTATACGGAGAAAAAAAAATGGGGGTCACTAAAATGGTCTCAACCATTAGTAGTACCCTTTAAAAAAATCGACCAAACATGCTCTTAACGGGATCGTCCACCAGGAGTTTCACGTGTTCCTCGGGAAACATGGATATCATAGAAGTCGGTGTTTGACCTTGTCTAGGGCATACAAAAATGGCCTTGGACCTATAGTAGTACCCTTTAAAAGCAAATTAGATAGGACCATCCACTAGGAGTTCCATGGGATTTTCAGGGTATGAGATATCACGGCTTGATATCAAATACCGATTAGGCCATGCGTAGCAAAAAAACCACAAGTCACTAAAATAGATTCGGCTCTAGTATAGTACCCATTTAAATGAGACTGTTGGTCCAAATAAACTAGAATATATCCTAAAGAAGTAGATGGGATATTTACCAGAATTTCTTTAATAAAAGTATTATTAAAATAATCTTTTTGTGAAAATATTTGTGGCTTTAAAAATAATTTTACAAAGATGTGAAATTTAATATTTAAGTAAAACATAAACTTGATTGGATAATTAAATCTCTTTAATTGATAATATTATAAAGATAATACAGTGGCGGAGTCAGAGCTTAAAGTTCGAAGGGGCTCCACTGCATGAAGATTTTTTTTTTCTTAATAACGACTTAAGGCTTTGATTCATAGTAGTCAAATCAAAATTTTCAAATTTTTGATAATATAAGGGTAAATTTGATCAGAATTGGAAACATTAAGGTACAAAACAACTGAGATTCAATATAAAGTAAAGATAAGGTGCAAAAATACTCTAATGTTTACACCTAAGAACCATTTTACCCCTGGCATCTAAAATGGTGCAATTTTACCCTTAACGTTGGCAGCCAAGAGCAATTTTATCCCTAACGTTGACAAGTTTGGTCAATTGGAGAAATTATTCATCAAATTGTCTTCTCGGTCATGAATTTTATAACTAAAAAAATACAATTAAAAATAATAAAGGAGAATGAGGTTAATAATGATTAAAAATGATACTTAATATTGATATTTTTAAAGGAGAATGGGGTTTAAATGAAAAAAATTAAAATGAGATAAAAAGTGAAAAGAGAGAGATTCAAACATAGGACCAATTGGATGTAGAGATTCAATTAATTATCACTACAACCAACTATGCAAACTTAGTTTTATGTCATATAATCACATTCTACATTATAAGTACTAATTTTAATATTTTGGGGGCTGCTCGGGACTAGACCAATGTTCGTCAAGTATGTTCCGGAGGGTCGGAGGGTCGGGAGACCCTCCCCTACCCCCCTAGCTCCGCCCCTGAGATAATGTAAATATACGCAATAGTAAAAAACATAGATAAGAGATATTTGAACATAATTTTTTTCATAGAGATTTAGAAAACTAGACCTACTTCTCTTCCCAATAATATTTTTATAGAGTATATTCAATCCTTCAATAGGTACGAATGAAGTGTTATTAAGTTTACATGTGTTAAACAAATTATATTGACACTTTTTATAACTTCTAGTATTAAACTTATCAAAACTTACAAGTGTGTGACAAACCATTCAATATTTTTAACAAACACTAATTTCAAACTTATCAAGTATTGCAGATTCTTGACAAACCGTTCCCTTACATTTTACAAGTTATATAGTAAGAAACTTATCAAGCTTCTGAGTGTTTGATAAATCGTGACAATTCTTTTCTTCGATAAGAATCATACCCTTAATCACTTTTAAAGATAAAGTGGTTAAAGTTCTTCTTGATGTGTTTATAAGCTTACTTTTGAATATTAACTAAGAAACTTTTTCAAGATAATTGAATATTTGAACCTAAGATAAAGAACACGCAATCTTTTTTTTTTTTTTTTTTTTTGAAGAATGTTGGAAATACTTTGAATAATCTCAATAATGAAAAATTGTGGTAAGTCTTCCAAATTGTTAATGGAGCTTCGATCCTCGTTTTAAAAGATGTAGAAAATATATGTATTGTGACTCAGAAGGTATTCGTTAGATATACATAAAAGAGTTGTTAGACTCTGTTCTTTATCGCTGAAAAAAACTGAACTGAATTGAACTGAACTGAACTGAATACTACTGAATACTGAACTGAATTTAACTGAATACTACTGAATACTGAACTTAACTGAATGCTACCGAACTTAACAATAATGATGATATTAGACTTCAAAATAATTTTCATGATAATATTGGACATTAATAAACTTATAATAATAATGGTTCTAATAAATTTAATAATATCAATAATAAATAAATATATTATTAAAGATAAAACTAAATTGAATATCAAATAAAAGCTCGGGTTGATAAAATCTTGACTCGATAAAAGCCTATGAAATTAAATAAAAATAAGTCTAATTTAAATTAAAAATACAAATTACATACAAACACAAATTTATATATAATTTAAAGCCTATGAAATTAAATACATCTTCATATGAATACAAACTCTTAACTTTTTATTTTAATTAAGGGTTAAAGTGCAAAAATAACGTTTTGGATCAGGAGTAACGTCTAAAATGGTGGAATTTTATCCCTAACATTGATAAATTGGATAAATTTGAGAAATAATTCATAATATGGATGCAATTCCTAATTTTTAAATATGGATGCATACTTTAATTTTTTTTTATTAAACCATATATACTTTAATAAACTATCATTTCTTGATTTTTATCTAATTTATAGATAATGATAAACTATAAATAATAATAATAATAATAATAATAAATAATGATAAATTATAGATAAATAATAATAATTATTATAATTAATTATATATAAATAATTATAATATAATAAATAATGATAAATTACTGAATACTGAAACTGGATGCTGAAACTGAATGCTGAACTGAGCTGAACTGAACTGAACTGAACTGAATTGAATTGAACTGAACTGAACTGAACTGATTGTTACTGAAATTAAGTGATAAAAAACAGGGCCTTAGGCTCTGTTCTTTATCACTTAATTTCAGTAACAATCAGTTCAGTTCAGTTCAATTCAGTTCAGTTCAGTTCAGTTCAGTTCAGCATTCAGTTTCAACATTCAGTTTCAGTATTCAGTAATTTATCATTATTTATTATATTATAATTATTTATATATAATTTATTATAATTATTATTATTATTTATCTATAATTATTATTATTATTTATAGTTTATCATTATCTATAAATTAGATAAAATTCAAGAAATGCTAGTTTATTAAAGTATATATGGTTTAATAAAAAAAAATAAAACTAAAGTATGCATCCATATTTAAAAATTAGGAATTGCATCCATATTATGAATTATTTCTCAAATCTATCTAATTTATCAATGTTAGGGATAAAATTCCACCATTTTAGACGTTAGAGGTAAAATTACTCCTGCCCCAAAACGTTATTTATGCACTTTAACCCTTAATTAAAATAAAAAAGTTAAGAGTTTGTATTTATATGAAGATTTGTATTTAATTTCATAGGCTTTAAATTATATATAAATTTGTGTTTGTATGTAATTTGTATTTTTAATTTAAATTAGACTTATTTTTATTTAATTTCATAGGCTTTTATCGAGCCAAGATTTTATCAACCCGGGCTTTTATTTGATATTCAATTTAGTTTTATCTTTAATAATATATTTATTTATTATTGATATTATTAAATTTATTAGAACCATTATTATTATTATAAGTTCATTAATGTCCAATATTATCATGAAAATTATTTTAAAGTCTAATATCATCATTATTGTTAAGTCCGGTTAAGTTCGGTAGCATTTAGTTAAGTTCAGTAGCATTCAGTTAAGTTCAGTATTCAGTAGTATTCAGTTAAATTCAGTTCAGTATTCAGTAGTATTCAGTTCAGTTCAGTTCAGTTCAGTTCAATTCAGTTCAGTTCAATTCAGTTCAGTTCAGTTCAGTTTTTTTCAGCGATAAAGAACAGAGCCTTACAGATGTTACAAAAACTAATTGTTTTATGGACGTTATTTCATCCTTTTGTGCTTTTGTAATCTTCCACACATGTTTTATTTCTTTTATTTATAATGCTTTATTTTATTATTTTATCTTGTGAATGCATCAAGTCTAGGCATGACAATGGATATTGTATCTGTGGGTACCCGACATTATCTGATCCTAATGAAACTATCTGTACCCTGTATAAAAAGGTATGAGACGGGTGTGAGATCAAAATCATTACTCGTTAGGGTAATGAGACGGGTATGGCAATACCCCCAGGATACCCGGTATCCGTTACCCGTCATAAAGTTTTTTTATATATTAATAAATATCATTGTTTTTTAGATATAAGACGTGAGATTTGAACCATAACCTTGTCACGTTTGAGAGATACTGCTATTGGTTTATATAATAAGTCAGTAGTAATGTCTCACCGTCTTATCTGATCTTATTTTAGGTCGGGTATGACAAACCTTCTGTTTTTCAACAATTGAGTGATACCAGTAAGATAATTTATTCTTATTAATTAATGTTCAATTTGTTCAATTTTTAGATAGATGATTTATTAAATTTATACTTTGTTAAATTTGTTATATTTTTTTTTATTTATTGATTCTTAACGGGTAAAGGTACCCGCGAATTAAATGGGAGGGGTATGTGATGCAAAAAGTATATCCGTTAGGGTAACGGGACGGGGTGGGTAATTAAAAAATAAAATGGTAAGGATTTGGGTTTGTCATTACCCGCGGGTACCCTACCCGTTGTCATTCCTAGTCTTAGCCAGTAGTCCATAATAATGAAAAGTGATAAATACGCTAACTTATTTTTCTTCTTTTCTACATATTATCTTTTAGGATGTCTTTGGATATTCTTTTATAAAGTGTCGGACTGCTTTATTAATCTTATTTTTGTTGGATTAAAATCCACAATGCGGGTTTTACATGTATAATATAGTAAATTATGGGCTATTATATATTCGTCAATTAAGTTATCTGATTTAGTTTATGGACCTAACCATATATAATGAGTGCGAGCTTTTATGTGTAGATACCCAGTTGTAATATACTAATTTTATGATTGGCAGAATAGTAATTGCAACAATTAGCTTTTCTCTCTAAATAGAAGGTTATAGTCCATAAGGCATGAGCATTTAAATCTACAGCCTCCCCCATAAAGTGTAGATGTGTTGGTTGTTTCTAGCCCTAGAAGACCAATCAATCTAAGGTTTTTCTGATTCTCTTCAATCTGTTGCACTATGGATTCAGGTAAGCTTCCGCTTTAGGTCTCGATGGATTAACATGAGTATGAGATCTTGTAGTTTGTGGGCTAATTCTAATAAGCAATTCCAATAAGTGGTATCAGAGCAACTCATGTTTGATTCTATTAAGTAATTCCAACATGTTCTGTGGCAACCCAGAACTATTCAACATTGTGTTCATCATTTCTCAAAATGTTCATCATTTCTTTTGAGGTACGATTTTTACGCTCTGTCAATTTATTAGATTGGAATCAACTATGTTAACTTTTAAAATCACATCATCAAGGTCAATGTCATACACATTTGTTGTCTATAATTAACCAAATCAAACAAATACATAAATATTAAATTTACTAAAACAAAAATTAAATAAAAGTGTTTGTAATAATGGAACTGTAAATAGAAGAACAAAATTCAAATGTAAAACCTGAACTAATATACTGAAGAACAGAAATATAAGGCATGTATTAACAATCTCTTTAAAATAGACTTCATTGTTATTGACGATCGTCTCCCAAGCTACAATATATACGTAAACAAACTCTTACCGCGTGTAAGATGTTATCACCAGACAGAGAGAAGAAACAGTACTTCGAACAGAGAAAGTGCATAATAAGCAAAATAGTTTCGGAAAGCAAGAATCTATAAATTTTGGTTTTTATAGTAGTGTCTCAACTGATAGTTCAAATTATATACACAAAGAATTTGAACGGACATAACTATTCACTAACAAATATGGATGTTCATAAACAGACATGACTATTCACAAACGAACGCGATGTTCATGAATAGAGGTGACTCTTGGAATTAAAGTGTGTGAAATAAAAATTAATTCATCTCAGCTTATGAAAAGAACTCAGCTCAAGTATTTACATAATAAAAAATGAAAGACCAAAGCAAAAGTAGGATGCCCCAAAGGACCCCAATTCGGAGCTGCATTCACATCGCCCACATCGTGCGGGTGAGCCCTTAACTCGGTAGTGCTTTCATTACACCCCTCCTACGCGTGAGAGAGCATTTACTCTAGTATTAATTAAAGGCTTATAAAAGATCTATATTTATACACTAGTGGAAACTCTCACTTCTTGTCTACGTTGGATGGGGAAGCTTAATTTCCTTTATCCTTCTCAAAACCATTTTAAGTGGTTCATTTTGAGCATCAATTTCTTGTCCATCACTTGATCGTTTTGAGCTTGTAATATATCATTAAAAAGATCTCATGGTATAAAATATGTTGACGTGTTTCAATTTATTCTAAACTCCATTTATCTGTTATATATTTAAGCCTCAAGTTGATAATAAAAAAATATAACAATGAAAGTTGTTATTTAATACAGATTTTGTAACAATAACCATTTCGTGAACGCTAAGAATGCTTCCTGAAACCAGATTCTTCTGAATGTCAGACATATATAAAACATATCTGCAACTCCACTTATTTTCCAAAAATCATCTTCAGAATCGTAGTTCTAGTTCATCTTGGAGGAAGAAGAATCACATATAGACCTTCTCTCTAGTCTTAAGGATAAGTTCAGGAAAGGACTCATTGTCACAATAGATGTGACATGTCTAAGAAACATTCTTTTGGATTGGAATCAACCATGTTGACTTTCAAAACCACAGCACCAAGGTCGATATCAGACACATTTTGTGTAATAGCTTCCATAATGTTCGTCATTCGACTTGACCTTTTTAGGAAGCCTACAATTAGAGGACTTATGGCCCATCTTTTTGTAGTTGTAGCATTTCTCATTGAACTTTGTCTTTTTGAAGACCCAATCTGGATTCGTGTTGAGGTTGTTTGCATTTCTTAGAGTCTTCCCTAACCTCCAATATATTGGCCCTAGCCACATCTTGGATGGAAACTTTGGAGAATTTCTTCTCTAAACCTCTATTGTCTTCCTCAATCTGGAGTATAACAATGAGATCATCAATAGTCATTTCATTTCGCTTATGCTTAAGGTAATATTGAAGTATTTTCATCCAGGTAGCAATTCTTCTATTATTACAACCATTTGGAAATATTCACTAATTATCATATGTTCAACATGAATCTCATAGATAATGAGCTATAATTCATGCACCTAACTTACAACTTTATTGGAATCCACCATTGTAAATTCAAGTTGCCAGAATTTCTTAGCATATGCATCCTCTAATTTGTAGTTACGGTCTAGAGATTCCCACATCTCCTTTGTCGTTTTCTTGACTTGATAAACACTGCAAGGTACATCTTTCAAGTCGTTTAATATGTAATTACAACAAAGGAAGTCAAAATGCTTCAATTGCTTTGAAAGTGGTAGCAACATTTACTTTATCCTCTAACGAAGGATAATTCTTTAAGAACTTAACCAAATTGAGCATAGTCAATTAAAACAATATCTTTTGTTGCCACATTTTGAAAATTCACACCAACAAATGTTTCTGGCCTTTTATTGTGGCTTTCAATATTGTCACTAGTAGAGTAAGGCATAGAGCCTCAAGAGTGACTGTGTTCTCATTAGTATGTGAACTATAGATGTTTTTAGAACCAGATCCATCTCTAATTAGATTTCAACCATTTCTAAAATTTCAAACAAACTAAGTTAGAATCAGAAAATGATAAACAATTTAATAAGAATAGAAATGTACAAAAAAAAATTACATTTATATTTTGTCTCAAAATTCTGGCAATATATTTGTATCCAATAGTATGATAATTAATTCGTTTGTCAAGGTTATCCAGTCAAGGTATCTTTGGAAGTCTCTTTGGAAAGATTAATTTTATCTTAAGATTGTTAGTAATAATCAATCCAAAAAGAGAATGAAATAGAAATAAAACAACAGATACAATATTATTTATAGTCTAAAATTATAAATATAACAAGAATTCTAGAATACTTTCAACATTCGGATGAACATAATAGTAGAAGAGATTGTTAAGGCTTATCACTGAAACGATCTCCTCTTTAAAAAAAATTATCTGCTACGGGAGCAATCGTCTCTCATGATTCAGCAATAACGTTGAACTAACTTTACTGTGTGCATATAAGCTATCAACGGGACAGGGAGAACTGCTAATAAAGAGCCAATAAAAGTTCAGGGAGCACTGAAGGTTCATTTGGGGGAGCACTGAATGGAACCAGAAAATTCATCTGGTGCATTGGGAGGCTGTCCGTAAGGTCGAGGATTCTAACAAGGTCCTCCTGATGAAGCTTTTATGGCGCTTATGGCGTGAACCAGAGGCGCTTTGGGTCCGTGTTCTGGTGAGTAAATATAAACTGGACAGAATGGTAGGGGGCCCCCGTGTTCTTATCAGAAATTGCTCCCACACCTGGAAGAGCCTCCAGAAGGTCTTTGACATCTTCCTTGACGGGCTGGCTTGGAACGTCGGGGATGGGAAGAGAATTGACTTCTGGAACAACCGCTGGATGGGAGATATGAAGCTGATAGACTTCGCCTTGAAGCCGTTACCACCAGATTGCCTAAAGTGGAAAGTTGCCGATGTTTTTGATAGTCAGGGTGGCTGGAATTGGCAGATGATTGAAGGCATTCTTGATATCCTGATTCTCCTACGTTTGCGGTGTCTTTCGACTAATTCGGAAGCTGCCTATTGTGATATGCCTCGCTGGAACTCGGCAGCTAATGGTATGTTTTCGTGTAAAGTAGCCTATGATAATTTGATCCACGAGGAGAATGCCAATACAGATCCTATTTTTGCTAAAATCTGGAAGTTAAAAATCCCCCATCGAGTTCGAATGTTTCTTTGGTTGTGTATCCACAATCGTATTTTGACGAATAACGAAAGGCAAAGGCGTCACTTACCTATGTCTTCGGTCTGTTCTCGCTGCAACTCCGAGGCTGAAACGATCAGCCATGTCCTTAGGGACTGCCTGTCTAGCTCCTCGGTTTGGCACAACTTAATCCCAGCGAGTTTCTGGGCAGATTTCTTTGGTATGGCTGAGACAACGTGGGTGTACAATTGCTTGGCGGGTGCGAATACCAGATTTGGGATGGAGAATTGGATTAAGGTCTTTGCCTTGTCGATTTTTAACCTTTGGAAATGGAGAAACCTTTTCCTTTTTAATGAAGGAAGGGACATTCCAGCAGACAAAACCATTGTAATCATCTCTGCGGTGGAGGAAAATAACAGGTGTTGGGATAGCTATGAGTTAATTGGTTCAAAAACAAGCAGATGCATTCAGTATTTGAGATGGATTAGACCTCCGGAAGGTTTTATCAAACTTAATGTCGACGGCTCTTTCACGCCGGCAACGAGCTTCATTACTGCTTGGGGCCTCCTCTGGGATACGAACGGCAAGTGGCTGGGGGGTTTCTGCCGCTTTATTGGCATTAGGACCTCTTTTGAAGCTGAGTTATGGGGGTTGCTGTCCGACCTAACCTTAGATATTAATCAGAATTGTCGCTCTTTGTTAGTGGAATGTGATTGCCAGGAAGCTATTAGACTGGTGGAACAGCCTTGCTCCTCGCACCACCCAGCCTGAACCGTCATTTATGAAATCAAGAAGCTGCTGCTGAAGTTTGACAAGGTTTCGCTCTCTCATGTGCATAGAGAGCGTAACAGGTGCGCTGACATGCTGGCATCTATGGCTTACTCGACCAATCCTGGGATCGTTATCTACAAAGAAGTCCCGAGTGCTATTCGTGATGTTCTCTGGGAGGATCATATTGGCACCTCGCTCCCTAGATTTCCTGTTGCTGATATTGCCTAGTTTGTGCATCTGGTGTATTGAGTTCCTGATCATTCATTTAAACATATTAAATTTCAATCTTTTTTTATCACATTAAACCTCTGCACTTTAAAATAGTTAGTTGTTAATATCTAATTTCGTTAATAAATCGTTAATTGTTTCATTTGAGTTTAAAATCAAGGATAAGGTACCAAAATAAAATGATAGAGAAGTATCAATTTAGACTTCACGTACAAAATAACATCAATATATGCTTAACGTTTAAAAAGGTATTAATTTAGGAATCGATAACGGATTGGACACGTCATTCCTATTACTCTGTTAAGTTCTGATTTTTTCCTCCATGTACAATTGACAGAACTTAACGAAGTAATATCAATGACGTGTCTCGTTCTATTATCGAGTCCTAAATTGATACCATTTTTTAAACATGAAGCTTATATTAATGTTATTTTGTACGTGTAGCCTAAATTGAACAATTCGAAATAAGATTTTAAATTATTTTTTTATAACTATATGGCACGTATAAAAAGAAATTGTCTTAAGATGAAAGAAATAATACACCTGTTAATAGAAATTTATATTAAAACAAAATCCAACTTTTTCAGGGATTAATGTAACAAGAAATTAAAGATCAAGATTTTATTTTGTTAAAATAAAAGAAATGAAAAATATAATTTACTAAAATCAAAATTATAAAGTGGTTCAAGATAGTTTTTGGTTTCCTCGTTCAAGAAAAAAACAACTTATTAAGAAAAACAAATAATAAAGTGGTTGGTTTTTTCTATTACCGCTTCTAAAAAGACATATTAGCCTATTCCCTTTATTTTGGAAAAAAAAAAGTTTCAAACCCTTATCTCCACACGTTTCAAAATTCCGGAAATTTTACCTTGGCGGACCAAATGGCCCGCCACTAGACAAAGGATGGCGAGCCATCCCTTGAAAGGCCCGCCAAGGCAAAATTTCTGAAATTTTTTTAATTAAAAATTTAAAGTTTTAGGTTCGATTTTTCGGATCCATTCTCCGTCTACTTTTTGTTTTGCTCGGGAGAGAGAAATGTTTTCGATTTTTTAGGCAAAAAAAAATTGAAGAGGGCAGATACGGTAAGAAAGGAGCGGTAAATAGGAAATAAGGGGCGGTCAATAGCAACACCCTTTCATTTTAAAAAGGCAACATGTGAATAGTGAATAATATAAAATACTCAAAGCAGTGACCAAATTTTCATCCATTCATTTATCTATCAATTTATCTATCAATAAGAGAGAAAGAAAAAGAAAAAAGAAAAATGGTCCCATTATCTTTCTTCTTCTTTGTGCTTCTTTTCACAATAATCCCACAAACCCCCATTGATGCTTATCCTTCTTCTTCTCTAAAACTTCAACCGACTCAACTCGTTCGCACAATCTGCAACCAAACATCGGAATACTCCGCCTGCGTCAATTCTCTCTACTCCGATCCGCGCACTCCTCAAGCCGATCAATACGTACTCGCATATATCGCAGTCGGATTAGCATACAATCACGCCGCCGCCACTCGAGATTTGATCTCTCTACTCCTCGTCAATGCGACCTCTTCTTCCAATCGAAATCTACAGGGATGCGCCGCCGACTACGATAACGCTATTTCGAAGATGAAAATGGCATCTAACGACGTGAATTCCGAGACCTACTTCGAGTTGCGATCCTTGTCTGGTAAGGCTTCTGACTCCGCCGATCATTGCCAGAAGTCTTTTCCGTCTCTGACTGCGAGGAATAAGGAGTTTAAAGGTCTCTG
Source organism: Euphorbia lathyris (assembly GCF_963576675.1). Classification (NCBI taxonomy): domain Eukaryota; kingdom Viridiplantae; phylum Streptophyta; class Magnoliopsida; order Malpighiales; family Euphorbiaceae; genus Euphorbia; species Euphorbia lathyris. The sequence continues at coordinate 44,319,232 of NC_088919.1, read as the reverse complement.
TGAAATTGTCGGTGCCGTCGGTAAATTATTCTCCGGCGAAATCGTTTATTGATATTTATTTGTGATTTTGTTATATCTTATGGTTGAGAATTGATTTAAAGTGTAGTGACGTGGATGAATATGAATATAAATATAAATCCAAAATATATATGGAGCCCATTTTGGAAAACTATGCTTCTTAACGTGATTCTACAGTTTGTTTGTTGGATTCCTTTCCAAATTTTTGTTTTAGAGAATTATTTCAATGAAATATTCAGTGTGGTGTTATATCCGGCCTCAAATTCCCACACCTAGCCTTATGAAAGGATGAAAATACCCTTTTATGGGTTGAGGGTGGAAAAAGGCTATTTTTTTTGCCTTTCCGACACACGGGCGTGTGGCTATCACACCTCACCGTGTGGTCGGGCGTGATAGCCCCACGCCTCACCTTGTGGTCGGGCGTGTGGCTATCACGTCCGATCACACGGTGAGGGTTGATAGCCATACGCCCGCGTGTCGGGAGGGCAAAAAAAATTAGTCCGCTATTTAATTAAACCCGTAAATACATGTTACGTGTTCAAACTACACAATTTTAATTAAAACCTGTAAAATATCATACAATTTTAATTAAAACCCGTAACAATAATATAAGTTCATGAATAAAAATTAACAAAAAAAATATCATCAAAAAAAAATTAACTAAAACTAGCAAAATAAAAATTTAGTTAAACAAAATAAAATTTACAACAACTAAATTTAATTAAACAAACTAAAAATTACAAAAATTTAATTAAATTTAAAATTGGAAAAAAAATTCTCACGTAGGCATGTGAAGAATATGCCTCCACCACAGGTGGGACGCGATGTTCATACGCCCCACCTGTGGTGGAGGCATATTCTTTACATGTCCCGACACCGAATAGTTGATTTTTAAAAAATCATTCGATTTTACTTACAACAATCGTAAATAAAACATATTTTTGAACAAAATTACATATCATTAGTCATTTCTCATGTTTTTTCTTTACCAAATTAGTCCGGATTAGATTTTAGAGAGTTTTGTGTTTTTGAGAGGATTTGAAAATTTGAGAAGATGGGTGAATTTGTTGAAAGGGCAATTTCATCTTTTCACGGGGCTAGAGGTGGGAAATGGTGGCTAGGTTTAGTAATCCACAATATTTATTCAACTTTCACGTAATTTATATATTTTAAAATTAATTTCTTATCGTATTTAAAATTTAATAAAAACTAATTAAATTTCTTCAAAAATAAGGAATATTGTAATTTATATATTTTAAAATTAATTTTTTTATTAAAATTTAATAAAAAATAATTAGATTTCTTCAAAAATAAAAAATATTAGTATTGTTTTTAGGGTAAATAGTTTATTAGTTTCTAGTTTTTACCTAACATACTGTTTAGTTCCTTTTTTTGAAAAACACATTTTAAGGTTTCCATCTTTTGCCAATATTAACATTGTGGTCCTTTTATCTATATTTTTAGATTTTTAACCGAACATATCTTAACGTTTAGGACAACCACAGTATAATACAAATTGACCATGTTACTCTATTATTTTATAACTATCTGTTTATGCTAAAACTAGTCGAAAACCCGTGCGATGCACGGGGTATGAAACTTTTATATAATTTAGATAAATAAATAAATTGACATATTTACTTTTAAATAATTTTATATCATGCTATGAAAAAAATTTATATTATGTATATTTGAAATTAATATATATTTTTTAATGATAATTCAAATTAAATTAATTTTAAAAATAATTGAGTACTTTTTTTTTTATAGAATTTTAACTAAAGATGAATGATTTATTTATTTTTACAAAATTCAATGATTTGTACTTTTTAGCAATTTTAATACATTTTCATATTCCAAATATTCTATGAAACAATAATAATAAAATAGCAGATTAATTAAAAAATATATTAGAATATAATAAAAAAACCAAAAATTGAATTAAACTATAAATAAAATTAAATATTATATTTACGATACAAAAGAATTACAATATAGGTTAAACAAAAATTGAATTAAACTACAATTAAAATTAAATATTATATCTACGATACAAAAGAATTACAATCTATGTTAAAATGGAAGCAACATCAATATATTATTCTATAAACTATACAATCAATACTTTTCTAATGTTGCATATGAAGAAACTTTATCAATTCAATATGTTACATATAAAAAAATAAAATTCGTAAAAATTAGTCACAAATTCATCTTGATGATAATTATTTTGGTTGATGGAATTTCATTATCACCAAGTATTCGAATTCAATTATTCATTCTGCTACAATAACCCAATATATCTAATTGAATCAGTTTAAGATGATGATTTCTCCTATTTTCATCTCGTAATATCTCATTAAGACATTCGATCAATTTGTTCTTCATTCTTTCACTATATAGAATATCAGCCATACTCGCAGATATCACTTATTTAACTTCATTAATATTTTCTAATAATTATATATTCTTGAATTTTGTAAGTAAGAAAAACAAACAAAAAAATTGAAAAAAAATGAAGGGACGAAAAAGATAATTAGGAGAGAACCATCTTCCTCTCGGGTTTTTTTTTTTGAAAATAAGAGAAAATGTCGAGACATAAGCGTATAAAGAGGAGAGTGAAAATATTTTTTGCCCATTAATTAAAAATTTTATTTTTTCTTAATGAAGTATTAAGTCCATAAATTAATTTTAGTTAAATAGAATTAAATCGTAATTGTAACCACTCAGTAAAAAAAAACGTTTTATAATTAATATGTGAAATTAGTTATATTAATTAGAATCATTATGCTCAACATTTGAGAATTTGAAGAGATTCAAATAATAATATTTTTTTAATTAATATTTTTCAATTATTTGTCCTATGATCATATTTCATTTTCATCTATTAAAAACTCTTGAAATACTAACAATTTTGTACGAACCATAATATAATAGTTAAAACTTATATAAGTCAATGTTGCAAAAGCAATTATCTCAATATCCATAATTAATGTACATTTTTAGGATTTTGAGCATCAAAATTTATTTTTATTTACCTTGATTTTGAATTCGTATCTAGCATAATCCACATTCTTCAAGAATAAACATCTTATCAAACGTATTAGACGCTTACAATCTCCTTGTCTAGAAAATTGGAAAAAAATAACTTCTTGATAATAATAATAATAATATAACATAATTTATATTGAAATAAACTTCATTGTAAGTATAATATTTCAATATCTCTTTAATATTTTATTTAATATGTCTCAAACTTCAATGAACAACTATCGTGTGAAACTTTATATCTATTTGTATTAAAATACATAAAAATAAAAAATACAATCCATATCAATTAGCTAAACTCAAACTAAAAAAATGAGTGGATTTCAACATGTTCCGAATTAGAAAAATTAATCTAACTTCAATTAAAACTAAAAATTGAGTTCATAAATTGAGTTCATATAAAGCCGAAAATCTAAATTTTAGTTAAGAGTTAGCAATAGAAACGATAACACCTAGGAACATATACTAAAAAAGAATGCAAATTTACAAAATCTTTATTTTAGTCATTTTGAAAAAAAAAAGACAAATAAAAAAGAAAACATGGATAAGGTAGCGAGAGGTATGGAACCTGGGTAACGACAGAAATGGAATTTCATCTCTGAAAAATGAAACTATAACAACTATTGTTTAATAAAAAGAAAACAACAACACAATTGAGAACAAAAATAACTACAACATATGAGAAAAATCAAATAATTACCTTGAGAAACATAAGAATTTCTTGTAATTTTTGACACTTTTGTGTTTTTCGGTTTTGGTTGTTCATGCATCTTCTATTTCTGTCGGATTTCTTCAATTGAAGCTATCCGTTTGAAAAAAAAAAGACAAATAAAAAAGAAAACATGGATAAGATAGCGAGAGGTATAGAACCTGGGTAACAACAGAAATGAATCTGAAAGATGAAACTATAACAACTATTGTTTAATAAAAATAAAACAACAACATAATTGAGAACAAAATAACTACAACATATGAAAAAAATCGAATATTTACCTTCAGAAATATAATACTATCTATCGTGACCAATGAATATAATGGTGGAATACTATCTATCATGCTTTATATAGAAGTTTATTTGTGACTTTTGGATTTTCTTTGCTTTGTGTTTTTTCATCTTCCCGTAACTCTTGCTTTCTTTTATTATTTTAATTAATAGGCTAGTAATTATTTAATATATTATAAATATAAATTTGTTATTTTTAATTAATTAAATATTTATTTTTAATTAATTAAATATTTTTAATCTGATTTTTTACTACGTTGACAACTCATCAAAAAGACCTCTAAAACACTTCTTCTCATTTCTCTCTACTTCCGTAATTATATATAGTATAGATATAACGATTACAAGTCTAAAAAACTAGACAAAAGGACCAAATAGTTAATATTGGCAAAAACTATAAATCTTATAACGTGTTTTTTAAAATAAGAAAACTAAACAGTGTGTTAGGTAAAAGCTAAGGAACTACTAAATTATTTACCCTTGTTTTTATCACGACTAGAGAGACAAAAGGACCAAAGCACGAGTAGCCAATGGTGGGACGTGGCTCCGGACTTCTGTAAACCTTTATTGTTTGAAAACTTATGTGACCGCGCTGTTTATCGGTTCACCTAATTTTGGTTTCTGGTTTGTTTGTTATCTTTTCTCTTCTTTTTAATAATTTTGGGTCTCAGACTGCGGTTTTCAGGGGGTGCCAGCCTGGCTGGGATGTCCTGTTCCGTTTCGCCTGCCTCCTCATTTTTAATCAAAAAATGATAAAAATAAGGCAACTGATAACTATAATTTGAAAGATAAGTAATAATAAAATCATTCTTTTCCCTTCGAAAACAAATAAAATCACTTTTTTTTTTAAAAAAAATCACTTTTTAAATTTGAATAAAAAAATTTAACTTTTAGATAAAACTCGATAAAAAAAAAAGTATGCTAAGGTAAATAATAGGGATAATTACTAATCTGACCCAATCAAGGACCCCAATTTACATATCTAACCCACCTTGCCTCAAAGTTACCAAATTAGACACTTTCACCCATTTTGGACAAAACTAACCTTAGTTCTATTCGATCAATCGATCGATCTACTCCTTCTTTTCTTCTTCTTCTTCTTCTTCTTCTTCCGCTTCATACGCTTCTTCTTCTTCTTCTTCTTCTTCTTCTTCTTCTCCGTTTCAACTTCTTCTTCGGTTCATCTTCTTCAATTTCTGATACCAATCGATAGCGATTTTTGAGATTTTTGACATATTATGTTCAATTTCCCGTACAAATGGTATATTTTTAGCTTATACGCTTGTTTTTCTCGTTGGTTTTGCCTCTTTCTTCATCTGTAATGGTATCGTTTCAATTTCCTCAATTTTCCATAATTTTTTTCCATTTTCCTCCATTGTTGTCGCATTTGTGACGAAATTGTCGCATTTCGTCACAAATGCGACAAGAATTGTCGCATTTCGTCGCAAATGCGACAAGAATTATCGCATTCGTCGCAAATGCGACAAGAGTTGTCGCATTTGCTACGAAATGCGACAACTCTTGTCGCATTTGTGACGAAATGCGACAATTTCGTCACAAATGCGACAATGATGGAGAAAAATGGAAAAAATTTATGGAAAATAGAAGAAATTGAAACGATACCATTACAGATGAAGAAAGAGGCAAAACCAACGAGAAAAGCAAGCGTATAAGCTAAAAATATATCATTTGTACGGGAAATTGAACATAATATGTCAAAAATCTCAAAAATCGCTAACGATTGGTATCAAAAATTGAAGAAGATGAACCGAAGAAGTTGAAATGGAGAAGAAGAAGAACAACAAGAAGAAGAAGAAGAACAACAACAACAAGAAGAAGCGGAAGAAGAAGAAGAAGAAGAAGAAGAAGAAGAAGATCGATCGATTGATCGAATAGAACTAAGGTTAGTTTTGTCCAAAATGGGTGAAAGTATCTAATTTGGTAACTTTGAGGCAAGGTGGGCTAGATATGTAAATTGGGGTCCTTGATTAGGTCAGATTAGTAATTATCCCTAAATAATAATACAAAAAATTATTGGTTAAAGTCTTTGATATTTTATTTTTTCTTAATTTAGCCCACGATATTTTGTTTGTTATTACTGTGATTTGGCATAAATTTCGTCTTTGGGTTTCTGATTCTAACAGTATTAAATGGCTTGAAAATGGAACGAATATTTAATTTTGAACAGATTTGGATCAGACTTTGGATGATTTCTACGGGAGTTTTTGGAAATGGAATCGAGTAAAATGAAAGGTTAAAATGAAGTTTATGAATTTAAGAATGAGTTCATATAAAAATTATGGACATAAACAAGTTGTAATGGCTCGGGAATGTAAAATTGAAACGGATCGACAAAATGTATAAAAAATTGAGCAGGATGTGTGAAATGATTTAGGGTGCAAAGATTAGCTCGTAAAATGGGCTTCCGAATAAGGAATGGGGCAAAACAAAAAGCTAAAGTGAAGTTTGGGATGTCAGCAATGAGTATGAAAAAAAATCAAGGGCAAAAACGGGATGTAAGAGGTCTTAAATGTAAAAGTGAAATTGTTGGGCAAAATGTAGAAAAATGGACAAAAAGTGATTTTGGTGAACTTTGATCTATGAAATTGTTAACTTTTGGACTCCGGATAGGCAATTAAATGATTGAGAACTTGAAAACGAGTAAGTAAAGAGTAAATTAAGGGTAAAAATGACGTTTTTGAAATGAAATTAGAGCTGTAAACTTAGAAAAATGCAGAACAAAGTTTAGAGTAATTTTAACATAATATAGATGTTTTTGGATTGTTGGTTGGAGTTTGGAATAGAAGCTTTGGCTCTTATTTCCAGACTTTTTCAGATTGTGGTTGGTGTACATGTTGCTCATATTTCCTTAAATTTCTCTCAATCTTTTGCCCATAATCTAAATTCATTCCTCAATTCCTATTTTTGTTCCACGTCTTTTCCATTTCATCCTACTTTTCTTAATCCTTGGATTGATGGATTGTGCATATGTGTAAATGAGGTGTCAGACTTCTAGAGTGATCCGTTAGTTCAGTCTGATTCTTGCCGCTGCGTCACGGTTGCCTAGAATCATCGAGGCATGTTCAGAGAGCTGCTAAAAATCTAATCCATGCACCATGTGGGCGTGTGTCTCTTTACACGCACATAAAAATTATTGCCTTACATTCCACATGGCGTGTGGGATAAGCCACACGTCATGTGAATTAACTCATTTTGGGTAGAAAGTTCTGAATGCACTCCACACGTTATGTAGAGCATTTGAGGTGTCTTATTGGAATGTTTTGCAGTTCACGCTTTCGAACTATAGATTAAATTTGTTATATGCTTTTTTATTTAAATAACTTTAAAAAATAAAATATTATTTTATGGCCAACAGAATTATTAGTTGATTAATATGATAGGTTAATAGGTTGGCTGATGTGTAAAGCTTAGTTGCTTATAGAAAGATTGCATCTATAAGCTTCCTATCTATTGAATAACACAATGCAATATCTTACTAATTATAGAGTCAAACTTCCAATTATGTAAATTTTGGATATGGGTCATGTCCAGCCAATTAATCTGTAATTGTAAATTGTGATTCATCTTGGGCCTTAATTGGATAAAATCATTTTATACGCTATGCACAAAACAAACACAATCCTATTACAAATTACCAAAGAAATCCATTTAGAAAGTTGACCTCATTTATCATTTAATGCCATAAACAAAAGCAAACACAATCCTAGAAAACTACTAACTATTGGTTGTTGAGATAATATGAAGATAGAGAGAGAAGTAATATACACAATAATATTTGAATCACTTTAAATGTGATTAGCTCTAAGGCCTTGTATTTATAGTAAGACAATTGAAGTTTGTATAGGAATACAATATGTAAGTATAGATGTATTGAAACTCTACCTAACTAGTAATATAGACAAATTGAAACTCTAATTAGATAAGAATTTATTTACAGCATAATAAGGAATATTATTTCTAACATTGTTCCACATCATAAAATCATAACAAAATACTTGTCTCCACCAATCAAATCCTAAAAGGAAGTTTCATACAAACAATAGTTACTACTTTTCTAGTAACTTAAAATCAACAATTATTTACAAGTTACTGTTTTCTTCTTTTGGGTTTTTCATTGTTGAAGAATAAATATCACATATTCTATACGAGTTATTGGATTATATCTTGTAGTGTGGATAACTTCTGATATAACTTGCAACGGAAGTACAGATAACCATAACTTTCGTATTATCGGTCATGCTTTAACTACATCGAGATTAGTCAAGAAAGGAAATGACTTATCCACGAAGTAAGAGCGACTATAACAGTGAGACAGAGAGAGGGGGCGACACACGTGAGAAGGCGAGAGAGAAGCAGTTTTTCACTGTCCTTAGGTTATTTCTCTATATTAGATTAGACAGCTTAACTGTCTATTTATAGGGAGATACAAGGTTAAAACTATAGCCTCCTTTTCTCTCTATTTAGATTAGGCACATTCTATCTACAGACGGACAGTCTATTCAACCAACATCCGAATAAGTCAGTGAATTTTAGGGATGGCAATGGGTAGGGTATCCGCGGATAGTGTCAATCTCAAACCCTTGCCCGTTTATTTTTTAATTATCCGCACCCGTTCCATTACCTTAATGTGTATACTTTTTGCATCTCATACCCATCCCATTTAATTCGCGGATACCCTTACCCTTTAAGAATCAATAAATAAAACAAAAAATATTGCAAATTTAACAAAGTATAAATTTAATAAATCATCCATCTAAAAATTGAATCTTAATCGATAAGAATAAAGAAGCTTAGTTGTATCACTAAATGGTTGAAGAACAAAAGGTTGGGGTTCAATTCTCAAATTTTACATCTAAAATCAATAATATTTTTTGATATATACAAGAGTTATGATGGGTAATGGGTACCGGATATCCTGGAGATATTCTCATACCTGTTTCATTACCCGTTAGGGTAATGGTTTCGATCTCATACCTGTCTCATACCCTTTTATACAGGGTACGGATAATATCATTAGAGTCAGATAGTGTCGGGTACCCGTGGGTAGAGTACCCATTGCCATCACTAGTGAATTTCATTCAGTTTGTGTAATCGAATAGATGATGGCGGCCTGCAATCTTGTTTAATCCTATAGTAATTAATATAATCTTCATGGAAAATTAATGGCAATGCTTAATTTAAACTAGTTTGGAATATTAATTCAACTTTCAATTCTCATAATTGTTAATGAAGGCTAATAAAACCCCTGTTAGTGTTATTTGGTGGAAGTTTGTTTGGGGTCAACATTTTAATTTAGGATAGGGTGCACAAAATAATTTTATCTTTAACATCTAAAATCCAAAATAGTGTAATTTTATTTTTAATATTCGCATCAAGAATAATTTTATTAGAGCATCTCCAAGGCAAATTTTCATTTTGGTGTTCCCTATCCCCAATTCTCTATATTTCTATCCCCAGTCCCTATTTTTTCTCCAATCCATTTATATAAATTCTTCCCCATAAAGTATATTCCATACTTTATTCTATTTCAACTACTTTTTACCTCTAATTTATCACATAATTATTTTATTAATTCCTCATTAATTTAGGGAAATATAGATTATTCCCTAATTGTAGGGAAGAATGGATTTCTTCCCTACAATTAGGGAAGACAATGGGGAGGGTTGGACCGCCAACTCTCCCCAATTCATCATTTTCAACCCTCCACATGAGAAGGGTTGGAGATGCTCTTACTAACTTTGACGAATAGGATGAATTTCAAATATTATTAAGGTTAGCATCCTTATTGCTTAAGGGGAAAGCTTCATGTTAAGGTAAACTTGGCAAAATGGACCGTAGTAGGAGAGTATGTTTGACCATTAATCCATTGTAGTTAATGATAATATAACTTTGAGTGCATCCTTCATGTCCAAAAAAAAATAAAAAATAAAAATAAATAAATAATATGATAAAGTACTCTGTTTATGAGTCTATTGGACTATCCAGTCGTTCAAGCCCGTCTTTTTTTTTTTTGACAACCAAAGAAGTATATATTAAGAATCAAGAAGAAGCATATTACAAATAAAATCAGGGGTACAGAAAACCACTCACCCCGATGTAAAGGTAAAATACTACTTCTAGCTAACAAATGAGCAACAGAATTTGCGGAACGACATACAAATCGAATAGAGCAGTTAGAAAACTCGTTCAATAAAAACTGACAATCATTGGCTAAGGCGTTAAAAGGAGATGAAACCTCTAACGGGCGGGCCATAGACTGTACCACGATCAAAGAATCTGATTCAATGATTACATCCTTCCATCCACGGTCTTTGATCCAACTGAGAGCTTCACGGACCGATAGCGCTTCAATGAACGATGCATCTTGATAATTCTGCAAGGTACCATTTTTAGCTGCAACAAACCGGCCAACTCGTCCCGAACGATACAGCCAAACCCAGCCACATTCTCGTCCGCAAACGAAGCACCATCCACATTCAGTTTTAGAAAACCTGCAGGAGGACGCTGTCACACCGTCGGGCTCGGCACAGCCGGACTGCCTGAAGGAGAAGCCGACGTCTGCGCTCTCTTCCAGGCCTGCAGAAAGGAACCAGCCGAATGGTAGAGGAACGAGGCTTGTGAATCCTTCCGATTCCACACAATGTCGTTTCTATAACACCAAATAATCCACCATAAAACCGCTACAAGCTCAACAAGCTCCACCGGTTTAGAGAAGATCCAGCCCCCAATAATCCAAAATGTTATGAAATTGAGTTCCCATATCCCCAATAGGCGAAAGAGTCTAAATAGCTCGAGCCATAGTACATTTGAGAAAAATATGATAAGAATCTTCCACCGTCCCATGACAAAGCTCACATAAATCTGAGATTGGAACCTTCCGAGCTTTCAACGCAACTTTAGAGGGGAAACAGTTAGCAAGAACCCGCCAAAGAAGGTTCTTAACCTTAGGAGGCACTTTAAGATTCCAAATTCTATTCCATACTGGAGAATCAATGAACCAATTTGTTCCAAATTCAGACATAAGCTTTCGATACCCACTTTTAACTGTATAGTTGCCCCGTCGGTCATCCTTCCAGTACCGTTCAAGCCCTTCTTTAATAGGTTAGGTTTGGGTATTCATATTTAATATTAAACTCCCTCAGCCTAAGTCTGCTCCAATCCACATATAAAAATTGGTTAGGTTTGAGATTTGTCTCAAAAACCCAAGTGCCCCTTGCCATTTTCAAGCCAGATTTTGGTAGGATCTAAGGCTAAAATATCATTTTACATTCTATTGTAGGTGTTTCATTAGCCGTTAAATTTGCTTAAAATTATTTATTATCATCTAAATTTATTTAACGTGATATATTGACATTCTAACTTAATTATAGTGATTTACTAATCCCTAGAACTTGCTTAAGATTATATAGTTTTTAATTTTGTCTAAATTCTTTTTTGTTCCGCCATGTAAATTTAAAGGGTTAATCATTAATCATGACATTTTAAGCAAATTCAGAAAGCTATCGAGACACTCTATAACAAGTTCTGAAAATCAATAAGTTTTTTTTTTTGGGAAAAGTACGAAAAAAATACTCGTGGTTTGCCTTGTTTGTGAATAGAGGTCCGTGGTTTAAAAGTTTGCAAATAAATGTATGTGGTATGTTTTCTTTTACAAAACAAAGTATTTAAAATTAAACTTTTAAGTAATAGATGATAATAAGAGCGTTTTTTTAATTTTTTTCAGTTACATTTATATATATTGATAAAATACAGATACCAATATCAAATTGCAACTGTAAAATAAACTTAAATATCAATTAGTTAATAAACTGTCAGATTAGTAAAAAACGTAAAATTCCAACATATTATTGATTTTTTCGATTTATAAAGTTGTTTTTTTCGGGGGTTGTGTTATGCTGATATGTAAGAAAACAATTTTCTAAGATAAAAATGTCTTTCATTGTAATCAGAACTTAATTGTGTAATTGTAATACTTTGTTTTGTAAATAAAATATATCATAGACCTTTATTTATAAACTTTTAAACCACATGCATCTGTTTGCAAAATTGGCAAACCACAAACTTTTTTTTCCGTACTTTTCCTTTTTTTTTTACAAAATTCAAAAAGCTTATGATGTTTTAAGCTTATCATCAATAATATTTTAATGTCTTATTTATCCACTAATCTCTATCAATTTACTATATTTTTTTAGTTTGATTTTTAATCAGTAAACCCAAAAATTCAAATAGTAGAATGTCTCATTTTCATTTTTTTTAAGCTCTACTTAATTATTCCATCCCAAATTTCCCTCATTATCTTTGAATTAAAAAAATAAATTAAACATCGTCTCTAAAAATTTACAAAACTCAATTTTAAAAAATCTATTCTCATCTTCTCTTCTCATTGTTCATAATTTTTATTGTCCCCGTTATCCCTCTCGGTAGGAGTGTGCATCGGTTCGGTTTAAACTGCATACCAAACCGAACTGATTGAATTCGGTTTTTTGGTTTGGATCGGTTTTAATTTTAAGTGTATTTCGATTCGGTTTGGTTTGACAAAAAAAATATAAAAAAATCGAACTGCACTTAATTACACATATTTTACATTCTTTTTATATATACACATATATTTGATTTTACAAGTTTAATTTTTTTATTATTGTTGAGATAATAACCCACTATAGATATATTTTGGAAGTATTTCAATTTTTATTGTTGTTAACGTAAATTTAATGAGAAAATATAGTGATTTTTATTTTTAACTTAATTCGGTTTGTTCGGTTTAAACCGAACCGCATATTTCGGTTCGATTTTACCTATTATTCGGTTCGGTATCGGTGTGAATTATTTTAATCATTTCGGTATTCGATTTTTTCTGTTCAGTTCGGTACGGTTTTGTACCGATGCACACCCCTACCTCTCGGAAATTTCTGAATATGCCACTCTTGATATATATGTTTAAATTGGACTTTTGTTCTTGGCCTTTCTTTGACTAATTAGTTTGAGGTCACGGGTGTATAACAACCCCCTAGCTAATTTATCTCATGATCTATATCATTAATCAAATATAAATTTGTCTTAATTAATCATTAGTTAAGGTGTATTATCAAATAATCAACATCAAAACTTTCTCATTGACAAGTAATAATCCTATTAAAATACATTGTATCCCTTATAATTAGGTATAGTCTGTCATATAGTGGAACCATCTCCACTTTTTGTGATTTTACAACTTCTTAATCACTTGATTGTATATTACATTACTAGATTAATGAATTTGAGAATTTTTAAAAACTTGTTATCAATTTGGTCCTATTTAGATATAGGTCAGTTCAAATTTTGACTTTTTACATTGATGTGACATTAAAAATGAGTTTTGAGAAAAAATAAAAATGGAAGCAATGGAATAAAGCCATAATTACAAACTTTGAAATTCAAATCTAACGTTCATATTTTTTATTTTTTTGACCTAGTTTATACTTTTTTTTTTCTCTTTTTTTTTTCTTTTGCTTTTCATTTGAAATAAAATATTATTGGCTTTGTTTTTGTATAATGATGAGAAATTGCATAACCAATGATTGTTGAAGTTGGGGAAAGCTAATTTGGAATAATGAACATTTAATTAGGACATAGTTGGTGATTAGTGATGTGATCAAATCATTAACCAAAGAAATTAGAAAGAAAGCATGTAACATGAAAATAATTTATAAAAATGTCAAATAAGCAATAATTTAATGAATATCCATTAGGAAAGCTTCAAACAACTAAACATGTAATAATCACATATTTTACTTCTCCGTCGAGGGAAGTTTTAAATGAACCGTTTTTTCTAACCTAATTATACTGTAGCCATGAAAGAGGGGTTTTCCAAATTGACTCTGAATGTCGGGGAGGACAAAGAGTTGTCGGTGAGCCAAGGGTTGGAGAACGATACTGAAGGTTTCAACGAGTTTTGCTTGATTAGTCGCTTTCTTACGGATCTGACGATAAAATTCCCGATGATGAAGAACAAGATGGCGGGGCTGTATCAGCCGAGGAAGGAGATCACCGTTAGGGACCTGAGTGAATGGGGTTTTTTTCAATTCTGTCATGCTTTAGACCTCAAGCGTGTTGTTGAAGGCGGTCTATGGACTTTCGACGACCACTTGCTTCTTATGCACCACCTATAGCAAGGTGATGTTCTGTTGAATGTACCCCTGGTTCAGAGGCCATTATGGGTACAGGTGCATGATGTGCCTGTGGGATATATGTCACTGACAGTGGGAAGAATTCTTGGAGAATTTCTAGTGACATTGATTGAGTATGACAGTAAGAACAATTCTTACGGCTAATGTAGCTTTTTATGGATTAGGGTTTCTATAGATGTTAGGAACATGTTGATGAGACGGAAGAGGATCAAGTTGTCATCAGAGGTTGGGAGCATTGTCCAATTCAAATACGAGATCTTGTTTGTTATCCCTATCTGTTATGCTTGTGGTTTACTAGACACAACGATACTCATTGCACTAAATGTTTCGACATGTCGGATGGGGAGATCAAGCTTATTTTGAGAAAGTGGATTAGGGTTGTTGACCAATGTTAGATGATTAGGGGAGGGGGGAAATGGCTTCGGAAAGATAAGGAATATGGAGGAAGCATAGGAGAATCTTCTTCCATTTACATAGAGTTGGAGAACAATAGTGGAATATCTGTTAGTGCCAAAACTGTTGCAATAATAAATATTGATAATAATGGCAATAATGTGCACGCCATGTTTGTCTCAAATAACAAAGTGACTGTGCATGTTGTGCATGAGGAACAGAAGCTGCCAAGTCCTAACGTCAAGTCAGTTGAGGAGGTTGAGCTTGCTATCTTGAAGGATAAAAAACGAAAACGAGTTAACATGGGCATCACTGTAGAGTCTGAAACTAAGCAAAAGGAGAAAGAAACTGTTAACAAGCCAACTGGGGCTCACTCCATAATATTAATGTATCGATCAGGTCCCTAGGGGAGCTTTATTGTGGACAATGATAGGTGTCGATTGGAACTATCATGGCCTTGGGAACCCCCGTGCATTGATTGTACTGAAGGACCTTGTCCAAAGGCGACATCCCATTTTTCTTTGTTATGAGAAACTTTAATTCATTCCAATAAGATTGAATATTTGAAATGTAGTCTTCGTTTTGATAATTGTTTTTCTGTTCACCGTGAAGGTCGTAGTGGGGGTCTTACTTTTTTCTGGTTTAATAAAGTTGATATTTTTATTTTGTCGTGTGATGCGCCTCCGTAGAAGGCTCACTAATGGATACGTGTACCCCATCGTTATCAAGTAATAAAATCTAGACAAGTCCAGGTATCGAATCCACAGGATTTATTCCTGCAAGTATCGAGCTACTTGGTCTCAGGTGTTATATAGGCTATAGGGGGGTTTGAATTGGTTTTGATTAAATTAGCCTACTCCTAATTAAGTTACTTTTACTCCTATCTAAGTTATTCTACTCCTAGGTGATCTTTTACCAATGTAATTACCCGAAGGAACATGAGGTGATACGATAATAAGGAAAATAGATTATTCAGACAACGGAATTAAAACCTAATCTAAGTCACTTGTGTCCGAGGCGATTAACCCTACCTATCCTCTTGAGGTCCCTAGTTCGTGATTCCCTTGTAAGGCTGAAACTAGCTCTAAGGCTCGGCAATTTGGGCTTAATCTTCTATAGGGTCGTCAATCCTATAGGCACTGACTAGGTCAGATTCAGCTCGCAATATGTGCCAACTTAATTTTGGGATTATCGAATGAGTTAAACCAATCAGACAAAGCGTAAGACAAAGATTTAAGCAATAAAATAATTGAACAAACAAAACTATAATACATATTAAAGATGAAAGTATTGTCACGAAGATACAATGAGCCTAGGATTCATAACATGGATCAGAGGCTAGACAGAATATAAAATAAGAAAAATCCCTTTCAAAGAACATGTCTACCAATGCAGGCGTCTTCCTAGGACTTAAGGATGGAACTTGAGCAATCCTCGATGAACGGAGCTTCGGAGGTGTCTTCAATGGAGGTTGAAGGAGATGGAGGAGGTGGAAGCTTAGGTTTTTACAAAGATAAAAATATGTCTATTTTACATTTAGAAAATCCTATTTATAGACACGGTTCGGACCCTCTTTCTGGCCTAATTTGTATCCTTTTGCAGGTGGGAAGACGTGGGGTCGATCGTGGCGTTGTGGGACCGGGAATCAGTCTTTTGACTGATTTCCGCAGGCCAGCTCGACGGGCTGGCAGTGTCAGCTCGCCGATCTGGCCCCAAAAAGGCCATTTCGACGAGCGGGAATGCCCAGAACGCCTTGCGCGACTGCTGGATGTCCCGAAACACAACTTTCACCCGAACTCGTTCTTGTTTTAGCATGCACATGCACGATCAATTGACCCGCCAATCGCTCATTTTGAGTAAACACTTCGTTTGGTGCGACTTTTGGCGGATCAATTAGCTATAAAAGATAATGGAAATTTAACGTACATGCCAATTTGGCCATATTTGCCTAAAATAACCAGAAAATGAGCCTAAACAACGAAAAGTAAATAGAACATATACAATTTCTAACTAACTCACACAAAAGCATATAAATGTGAGAATTGCTCACTTATTCATAAAATAACGCTAAAAACCGTCCTAAAATCGTACCCAAAGATATGGGTTTTTGACCCCTATCATCGTGCTCCCACTCCCATATTGATTTTTCCTTTGTTGGTGAGAATGGTATTGCTTGGCGGTGTACGTGCTTCTATAGCCAACCAAATCACTCTAACAGACACCTCTCATGGGACTTACTTCGGGATCTTAAAAGGCGTTTGTCTCTTCCCTAATGTATGTTCAATGATTGTAATGACTTATTGTTCATTGTTGAGCGATTTCCGCAAGTGCACGGTATACGCTTGTAGTAATAAAAGATATTGAACCCACAGGGAACGCTTTTTAACTAAAAACTTATTTAATTCAGTTTTATTCACGTCTTTAGGTTTAACAAAAGAAAATCGTTTAATTGATTGTATTGGTTTGGATAAATTAGGATTAGATAAAAGTATTATATTGAGTTTAGAGAACAATTCCGTCTTGAGATTTTGATTACAAGACAGATACTTCCGTAATTGGAATAAATAGAAGGTATAAAACTTATTTTCATAAAGCAAATAAAACAACTTTAACTTTGGAAAGATTATGGACATGTAATAATATAGGAATTTATTCAATTAAATGGCTTTGAACCGTAGAAATCTCTCTGGATCGGAGCAGATTTCTACCTTAATCAAACTAGTATTTTATATCTGATAAGCCGCGATCAACGATCATATCATCCATAAAAACTAAATCTGTCAAGTGTTCAACAAAGTTCTTATATGAATAAGATGGAATAGAACGTTTTAATAAAAACACCAATTTATCATTTTGAAAATCATTTTGTCAGAACAATATCAGAATAACAACAGAAAGAATGTATTGAATAAATAAGTATATCATTAATGAAATGTGAATCTTCACAAGGTAATAGAGAAGTAGAAACTTGGAGAGCATTGCAACAAAAACTTTGAGATCCGGGTTGTCAATCTTTCCCTCAAACTCCGTAGGTTTGTCAAACCTCATACGCTTCAGCCGTCAATTCTTCTCGCTGAATCTTCGGAATAGAGACTGGTCAGTCCACTACCAGAATGAAAACTTGTCTCTGATCTACCTTAGAAACTAAACTAATACTGTGTTTATAACTAATCTAATAACAACTTGTGTACAGCAAGTTTGTTTACACAGAAATGTAATCTAACTGTCTGACTCATTTCTGAGTCAGAGTTTCTTCAACATAACAACTCTCTAATTTCTCTAACTATTTTCCAACATTGATTTCTTGAAATGGATCACTTATTTATAGTTGGTGAAGGGTTGTAATTGATGGGTCGTGTCCGTTGGTGAAGGGTCGCTTTTATCCAAACGAACAGACGCGTTTCTTGGATTTAAACATGTGAAAACTGTGCAGAATTCTTCGCTGTCTCATATGAGATTCTGAAAATCTCATATGAGATTCTGAAAATCTCAGTCGCGACAGGGGCGAGTTGAAATTGCATTTTTTCTGTGACGCCTTTCGTAAGTCACGACTGAGATTATGAAAATCTCAGTCGCGACAGAGACTTGTCTCCCCGTCTCTCGACTGCTTCTCATCCTCCTTGAGCGTTCTTCTGACTGATATGCATTCTTGGTACGTTTTTTAGGTTTTTCCTCCATTTTAGCTTCGTTTTCGCTCCTATTTGGATTTAACCAAATAATTAAGTACCTTGCATCAAAGAAGTAAATAAAGACGTAAAAGTATTCCAAATGAATATAATTAGCACGATTTCAATGTAAATTTAACGTATTTATATATGATATTTTAGGTATATTTTGGGCTTAACATTCATCTAAGATAAGAAGGGAGGGGCCCCTCACCTAGAATGGGTATAGGGAAGTGATTAAGGACTATTAGTTGTTTGATCTTCCTTTACAATGTCATGATTATACATGGGAGAAGGGGGCGTCGCACTAACAACTTTGTTCAATAAAGGCTTAATCATGCCCTCGTAAATTCAGAATGGTTGGATATGTTCTCGCACATATGTCTTACCTATCTCATTGTGAGTATGTCAGATCACTGTCCTCTTGAGCTGTGTTTGTCTTGTTGGTCCCTTATAATGTGACAAGTTAGTTCCAAGGGGGGATAGGAACTATTTAAAATTTTGTCTGTTAAAGCTGACTTCTTTTCTTATGAAAAGGTTTACACAGCGTGACTAAGCAGTTTGAAGACACAAGCTTAGTCAACTTGTGACTAAGTCTGTTTCTTTCCTTGAGTCAGGAAATAGCACTTAGAGTCTATTCCTGAACTCAGCTTGTTAGTACACTTAACTCAGCGTGAGCTCGTTACTTAGTCAGTTTTATAGCAAGCAATAAGTAAAGGAGTTTTAAGGGTTAGAAAGATATTACTCAGCAGACTTATCCTGGTTCGACCTCTCCGCCTACGTTTAGTCCTCGGAACTCATTCCGAGCTTTTTGAATTCTCTATTGAGCTCTTTAAAGGTAGAGCACGAAACCTTTTACAAATAGAAGCTGAGTATAACAAGAGTACCTTCCTCTATACCTTTACTCACTCCTATATCTACCGCTGAGTACTATAACCGAGTACTCAGCCTCTCCTTTCTATTCTTCTAGAAATGATAAAGTGTTTGCCCTAAACAACAATTGCTAAGACACTTTAGATGATTGAAAATCACTCTAGACTTTTACACAATAATATAGAAATTGGTGTAAGGTATTTGCTTTGCTTTTCTCACAGAAACTTCAAGTATGAATTTGGTCAGCGTTTCGACTAATTGAAGATCTGCATCGATTGAAGCAAATGGATGGCCTTTATATAGTGACACTTGAGGCACCTGGTTATTTCGAATTTCGAAATAACCGTTGGAGGGAAACGGCTTCCTGTTGTTGTCACTCTGAGCGTGCTCAGCGTCGTGGCATTGTTGTTTGATTGATGAAGGTCCTAGATAAGAGCTTGAGCTGAGTCAACGATTCTTCGACCAGACTCAGTTGCATTTAGCTAGCTAAAGGATCCATCATGTGTTGGTCCAGATGCCGGAGGAGGAGTAGAACCGAATAGAGGCGTTGTTTGGTTCTGCTCAACATTTGAAGTGCCAGCATTATCAGCGGCTGGTCTTGAATTAGGATCTCCAGTAGAAATTGACTGGATTGGATTATGCACTTGGAGTTGTGGAAGAGGAGGATCGGCAGAATGTGTTACTTGCTCAGGGTCAGGCTGAAGCTGACTAGATTGTGGAAGCTGAGTAAGTTCAGTGTTCACCTGAGCAGGTAATTCCTTGGCTTGCTCAACGTGTTGAGGAGCGGAATCTTCGAGCACTTGCTCGGCATTACTTTGGTTTGGGGATAAGTCGGCATGTTCCTTCGGCTGAGAAACAGAGGCTTGATTTTCTTGTTGCTTTGGTTGAGACTCAGGAGGGTTGGAGAAGAACCTCAGGTGTACATCTGTAAGATCAGAGATCTCATCCCTCAGCGGTGAGTCACCCATTAGGTCAATAACGGGTGCTCGATATGCTTTCTTCTTTCACATTCTCTTTAGCTTTGGAGGAGTAGGGTCACAAGGAATGGACTCAATAGAGTCAGTAGGTGATGCTTCCCTTTGATCAGTGGGAGCATTTGTTGTGTGCTCGGTTTCTTCTTCGTCAACCAACTCAGTGTTGATTGGTTCAAGGTGCTCATCATCTGCTGTTTCCTCAGTGTCATCCTGACCACTTTCTTCTTCATCAGACTCATCATCCAGTTCTTCTTCCTCAAACTGTTCATCCAGTTCTTCCTCGACAAACTGACCACCCAATTGGTCTTGTTCTTCCTGGTCATCTAACTGTTGCTCAGCGTCAATATCTTGACTCTGTGCATAATGTGAGTTAGGAGGAACGACGACATCAGTCGAAAGTGCATCTATAGGTCTTAACTCAAAATTGAGCTTCTTCTTCTTCCTTAATGGTTGCTCATCAAACTCTCTTTCTTCTGTCTCAGGCTCAGCTTGCCTAGGTCTTTTCTCAGCTGACTTAGATCCACCCTGACTTTGCTGAATTTGAGGCTTAGTTCCTCCGCATACAAATTTGAGCTTCTTGGTTGTAGAGGCAGCTCCTTTAGAGGTGCTTTGCACAGCTTTCCTCTTCCTTTGAGTTCTTCCCTTTCGAGTCACCGCCCCCTCAGCATTCGGGATAGCTTCCCCTTTTCCTTTCTTCGGCACAATTGGTTGATTATATGCCAAACCAAATATGGCAGCAGCTGTAATCTCGGTTCCCCAAGTGTGGATTTCCGCAACCATGTCCACATTGTGATCCTTGAGGATTCGGGTGATAAAAGAGCCTAACCTAAGGGTTCCTGTACTTCGTAGAAACCCACCGATTATGAAGACGGACATGTTTATCGGCGTGTAGGTCAGCATGTGCCATATAAAACACTGCTCAAAATTGGTTGCTGAGTTGGTGTAGTTGATTTTGGGGAAAAGGAAATTGGTCAGTATGTAATGGGCCATCTTTTGATGCTGACCCATGGAGGTACTCGAGATTTCACCTGCATGACCAGCAGGTTTACAGAAGGTCTGAACGTAGTTGGTTTTATCTTGGTCACCTGATTTACGAAGTATAGCTCCTTCGTTTTTCAGTTTGAACAATGAGGCAAGATACACAAGGTTAATGAAGATGTCCTTCCCTCGAACACTAGAAGCCAGGTAGTTCCGGTTATCATCGGCGACCTTTAGGTTGGCATGGAATTCTCTTACCAGCTCAGGGTAAGTAGCGTCACGAACTGAGAACAGCTCGTTCCAACCATTATTCTTGATCCACTCATAAAAGGGTTGCTCGGCGTCCACGAATCCCCTTGAAAACCATCGCGAGTGATCAATCTTACACCCCTTCACACTCTCGAAAACCTGAGAGTAGGTGCGTTCCACAACTTTCTTACCCTTGTCCTTTTGCTGTTGTTTTCCCTTCGAAGAGGTGGCTTGGACAGCTTGAGCTTTCTTGCTCGGCGTAGTGACTTTAGTGTGGTCACGCTGGGTAGAAGATTTGGGATTTTCATCGGAGCGGTTGTTGGGTAAACCGGCACCGGAGATATTCAGAGAAACATTCGTCATATTCTCAGAGAAGTTTTGGGAAGTTTGAGAATTTTTAGAGAGAGTAATTGGAATGCCAAAGTTTTCTAAGCGTAAAGAGATAAAAGTGGGAATTTCTCCACAATTTATAGAGGTATTGAGTTGATCTAAAGCGTTGGGTTGTCAATTTGACCTCGAGATTCTCAATCGACAAAGATTCTGGCATTTATGACACATACGGCG
Organism: Euphorbia lathyris; assembly: GCF_963576675.1. Classification (NCBI taxonomy): domain Eukaryota; kingdom Viridiplantae; phylum Streptophyta; class Magnoliopsida; order Malpighiales; family Euphorbiaceae; genus Euphorbia; species Euphorbia lathyris. The sequence goes on along the minus strand of NC_088919.1, from coordinate 44,297,280 downwards.
TGTGTGTTTTTTAATTATAGCGCATACGTCATCCTAGGTGGCAATTTAATTCGCGTGCTTGCATTAACTTTTGCAACGTATCCTTACTCAGTGTTAAGAATTTCAAGCGTTTAAAATTCTGAGTAGTCAGTGTTATGCAAAGAAGCAGTTCTTATGCTTAGTAGCTCAGCTTAAGATAAACACTGAGCATATATATGTCTACTCAGCAATAGACCTGTCCACGGGCCCGGGTACCCGCCCGGCCCGCCCAGGCCCGTGTCCCTTGGACCGGGCTTGGACAATAAAAATTGTTCATCGGCCCAGGCCCGCCAAAGCCCACCTATTTTTTGGGCGGGCTTGGGATTAATAAAAATAACACGGCCCGGCCCAACCCGGCCCGCTTATTAATATTAATTAATAAATATATATTTATATATTAAATGTTTATTTTTAAGTATAATATTTATTTTTTTTATAATTAACAATTATATATATATATATATATATTTAGGTGGGCTTATATGGGTTGGGCTCGGGATTTGATTTTTAAGCCCGAGCCCAGCCCGGCCCGAGCCCGCCTAAATTAATTGTGGGCTGGGCTGGGCTTGGGCTGAGCATTTTTACTTAAAAACCCGACTGGCCCGAGCCCGGCCCAGCCCGGTCCATGGACAGGTCTACTCAGCAAGCAATAGCATAAATCATTCAGCATGGTAATTCACTCAGCATGCATACTATACTTGGAATTTATTGAAGAGGATTAAACATACCAATGGCTTCTCTAAGTATGTTGAACTGCTCACGAGCCAGTGGCTTTGTGAAGATATCAGGAAGCTGCCCATCCGTTGGGACATAGGTCAGCTTGATCTCTCCTTTGAGTACGTGATCTATGATGAAGTGATGTCTTATGCTGACATGCTTCATCCTACTGTGCTGGATTGGGTTCTTTGATAAGTCAATGGCACTTTTGTTGTCACATTTGACTTCAATTGTTTTGGTCCGCACGCCATAATCTTCAAGCTGTTGCTTAATCCATAGGACTTGAGAAACACAGCTTCCAGCAGCAACGTACTCAGCTTCATTGGTTGATAGGGCTACTGACGCCTGCTTCTTGCTGAACCAGGACACAAGACAGCTCCCAAGGAAGTGGCATCCTCCTGATGTGCTTTTTCGTTCAAGCTTGTCTCGTCCGTAGTCAGCGTCAGTGTATCCAATGAGTGTGAAATCATGAGTGTTGGGATACCATAAACCTGCATTCACTGAGCCTTGCAAATATCTAAGGATTCTTTTTACAGCTATGTAATGAGATTCCTTGGGGTTAGATTGATATCTAGGACAATAACATACCGAGAACTGAATGTCCGGCCTACTAGCAGTTAAGTAAAGTAAAGAACCAATCATACCTCGGTACAACCCGCTGTCTACTGACTTACCATTCTCATCAGCGTAGAGGACAGTGTCAGTGCCCATTGGGGTAGATATTGACTTACAATTCTCAAGTTCATACTTCTTAATATCTCCTTAGCATACTTAGTTTGACTGATGAAGATGCCATTTTTCCCTTGTTTGATTTGAAGTCCAATGAAGAAATTGAGTTCTCCCATCATTGACATTTCAAACTCAGTCTGCATCTGCTTACTAAATTCCTTGCACATTGACTCGTTAGTGGCACCAAAAATAATGTCATCAACATATATTTGAGCCAGCATGGTATCTTTACCCTTCCTCTTAATGAATAAGGTTGTATCAGCTTTACCTCTAACATAATTTCTAGTCAGCAGGAAACTGGTCAGCCTCTCATACCAAGCACGTGGTGCTTGCTTGAGACCATACAGAGCCTTTTTGAGCTTATAAACGTGGTTTGGGAATTTAGGATTAACATAAACTTTCTCGTTTATAAATCCATTAAGGAATGCACTCTTAACATCCATTTGAAACAATTTGAAGTTCATATAGCTTGCATATGCACATAAAATTCTAATAGCCTCTAGCCTTACCGTTGGGGCAAAGGTCTCACCGTAGTCAATACCTTCTTGCTGACTGTAGCCCTGAGCTACGAGTCTTGCTTTGTTTCTGACCACGTTCCCTTGTTCATCCAGCTTGTTGCGGAAGACCCATCTTGTTCCTATGGTCTTCTGGCTTCTTGGTTTTGGCACTAGATCCCATACTTCATTTCGTCTGAACTGATCAAGTTCTTCTTGCATTGCATTCATCCAGAATTCATCATACTCAGCTTCAGCGAAATTCTTTGGTTCCTGGATTGAGACGAATGCTACGTTGCTGAGGTATCTCCTGAGTTGATTCCTCGTCATCAGGGTGTTCTCAGCGGCATCAAGAATGGCACTCTCTGAGTGACCTCTTGGTATCCTAATCTCCTTTGGTAGATTGATGTCTTCTGCTGGTTGTGTTTCAACAATCTCTGCAGGTGTAGTTTGGTCAGTGAAAACAATCCGAGGTTCACTTTTACCTTTGGTCAGCCCTTGAGGAAATGACTCAGCGGCAGTTTCTTGGTCAGCGGGTGTTGAGTGCAGATCATCCTCGGTCAGCGGATGGTGTCTTCCTGCAGGGTTAGTTTCATCGAACTCAACATGTACTGACTCTTCTAAGACTTGAGTTCGTTTATTGAAAACTCTGTATGCTTTGCTGTTTGTTGAGTAGCCTAAAAAGATAGCTTCATCAGCTTTTGAGTCAAACTTAGCTAGGTTGTCTTTGGTATTTAAGATAAAGCATTTACAACCAAAGGCACGAAAGTATCCAATGTTGGGCTTTCGTCCTTTCCAAAGTTCATAGGGGTCTTCTTTAATATAGGTCTAACTAGAGCCCTATTAAGAATGTAGCACGTTGTGTTAACAGCTTCTCCCCAAAAGTACTTTGGAAGCCTATGCTCACTCAGCATTGTCCTGGCTATTTCAACCAAGGTTCTGTTCTTCCTTTCAACAACCCCATTTTGTTGAGGCGTTCTAGGAGCAGAAAAATTATGGTCAATGTCGTTGTTTTCACAGAATTCAACAAACTATTGGTTCTAGAATTCTCCACCATTATCACTTCGGATGTGAACTAACTTAAGGTCTTTGTCATTTTCAAGTTTTCTTACCAAATTTGAAAACGTCTCAAAGGTTTCATCCTTGCTACTCAACAAGATGATCCAAGTGTACCGAGAAAAGTCATCTACAATGACCAAGGAAAATCTTCTTCCACCCAAGCTCAGCGGCTGGACTGGACCGAAGAGATCCAAGTGTAGTAACTCTAATGGACGCTTAGTTGAGACAATGTTTTTACTATGAAAAGATTGTTTGGTTTGTTTTCCAGCTTGGCAAGCGTGGCATAATTGATCTTTTTCAAATTTAAGTTCTGACAGTCCCTCAACCAATTGCTTTCTTGCTAATTTGGCCAGGAGGTCCATGCTTACATGACCAAGTCTCATGTGTCATAGCCAGGAATTTTCTTCCTTTGACACTAAGCATACAGTTTTTGAAAACTTCTTTTCTAAGTTCAGCATAAAGACATTATCAATACGAGGGGCAGTTAAAATTAACTCATTTGTTTTATCCTCGAATATTTTACATCCAGTGTCATCAAATATAACTTTTCTCCCATTGTCACATAGCTGAGCTACGCTGAGTAAGTTATATTTATGTCCGCTGACTAGGGAGACTGACTCAATAGTAGGATTGCCACCAATGGTTCCTGACCCTACTATCTTACCCTTCTTGTTGTCTCCAAAACTTACACTTCCTCCTCGTTTGCGCACAAACGTGAGCTTCATCACCAGTCATATGCCTCAAGCATGCGCTGTCAATGTACCACATCTTTGACTTCTCAGCACACCTCAGGCTTACCTGCAATATAGCTAGTTGCTTTTAGGTACCCAATTCTTTTTGGGTCCTTGCTTGTTAGGTTCAACAGGTAAAGCATCATATTTCATTTTATGACGACATACTTGGACAGTGTGTCCATTCTTTCCACAGAAGTCACAGCTGACCTTCCGTTTAGGATGTCTCACTGACTGGTCAGCACCCCAGTGTTGAGCGTGTCAGCACACCTTTGTGGTGTGTCCTTTCTTCCCACAGAAGTCACACTGGACATTCCGCTGAGGATTCCATCTCTGCTGACTAGTACTTCGGTACACAGTGTTTAGAGGAATATTTTTATTCGGAACCTTAAGTTGGTTCTGAATTGATATGACATCCTTTCTCAGTTTCTTAGAATCTGATTGGACCTCAGAGACAAACTTTTGCATAATTTCTATATTACTATGCAAAATTGAGGTGTCCTGGAGAATATATCGAAAGTCACTCAGTTTGACCTCCTCAACCTCGTCACATCGCCTGCTGAGTGCTCTAACCTTTTTATTACACTTTTTGACAAGTGTGTAGAGGTCACTCAGGGCATTAATAATTTCATTTCTGAGCAAGGGTAGTGATATTATCTCAGTTGAGTGTTCCTTATCGTCAGATGCAATGGAGGGGTCAGCATGCTCAGAAACACATGGCTCAGTAAGTTCGTCAGCCATGAAACAAATCTTTGCTGACTCAGTGGTATCAGCTTCTGATGATGAAGACTCATCACTGTCACTCCAAGTTGCCACCATTGCCTTCTTGCTGTTCTTTCTTTCCTCAGCGTGGGACAGCTTGACTTGATATGGCCAGTTTGATGACATTCAAAGCATGTAATGGGCTTTGAGCTGTCCTTCTTGTACTTGCTGTCACTGGACTCAGCTTTGTACTTATCAAACTTCTTATAAGGCTTCTTAGAATATTTGTCATTCTTTCTAAACAGCCTTTTCATCTTTCTAGTGAACATAGCCATTTCTTCATCGTCTGTTGAGCTCCCATCAGTGGAGTCAGTTTTCATGACGAGAGACTTTGCTTCTTGTCTTCAGACTTTTCCTTCACCTCGAAGTTCTTCATTGATATCTCGTGGGTCAGCAGCGAGCCAATGAGTTCATCATACTTGTAGGTGGTTAAGTTTTGAGCTTCCTCAACAGCGGTTTTCTTTGCTTGCCAGCTTTTAGGAAGACTCCTAAGAATCTTCTTGACTTGCTCTTCCTCAGTGAAGATCTTTCCAAGTCTCTTGAGCTCGTTGATTATGTTTGTGAACCTTGCGTTCATGTCAGAGATTCCTTCATCATCATTCATTTCAAACAGCTCGTACAACCTCATGTGCTGGTTGACCTTGGATTCCTTCACCTTGTTGGTTCCTTCATAGGTGACCTCCAGCTTCTTCCAAATCTCTTGTGCTGACTCACAACCTGAAATCTTATTGTATTCTGCAGCATCTAAAGCACAGTGAAGCATGTTTATAGCCGAAGCATGATTTTGTAGCTTCTTGAGATCATCCTCTGTCCATCTAGTCTCAGCTTTGACAACCGTTTGGCCATCAATAGTTTCAACAGGAACAAATGGGCCTTGGACTATAGATAGCCATGCACTAATATTTGTTGCCTGAATGAAATTTTTCATTCTATTCTTCCAAAAGGTATAGTTAGACCCGAAGAATAGAGGAGGCCGAGTTATGGACAGACCCTCAGGTAAAATCTGAGTTGTCAGATTTCCTGGGAGAAACCGAGTGCTATTCTCAGCCATAGTGGGGATCAGCTCAAGGTAGTTAAACCTTGCACAGTGAGCTGTTAAGCTCTGATACCACTTGTTGGTCCCTTATAACGTGACAAGTTAGTCCCAAGGGGGAGGGGGATAGGAACTATTTAAAATTTTGTCTGTTAAGGCTGACTTCTTTTCTTATGAAAAGGTTTACACAGCGTGACTAAGCAGTTTGAAGACACAAGCTTAGTCAACTTGTGACTAAATCTGTTTCTTTCCTTGAGTTAGAAAATAGCAGTTAGAGTCTATTCCTAAACTCAGCTTGTTAGTACACTTAACTCAGCGTGAGCTCATTACTTAGTCAGTTTTATAGCAAGCAATAAGTAAAGGAGTTTTAAGGGTTAGAAAGATATTACTCAGCAGACTTATCCTGGTTCGGCCTCTCCGCCTACGTCCAGTCCCTGGAACTCGTTCCGAGCTTTTTGAATTCTCTACTGAGCTCTTTAAAGGTAGAGCACGAAACCTTTTACAAATAGAAGCTGAGTATAACAAGAGTACCTTCCTTTATACCTCTACTCACTCCTATATCTACTGCTGAGTACTATAACCGAGTACTCAGTCTCTCCTTTCTATTCTTCTAGAAATGATAAAGTGTTTGCCCTAAACAATAATTGCTAAGACACTTTAGATGATTGAAAATCACTCTAGACTTTTACACAATAATATAGAAATTGGTGTAAGGTATTTGCTTTGCTTTTCTCACAGAAACTTCAAGTATGAATTTGGTCAGCGTTTCAACTAATTGAAGATCTGCATCGATTGAAGCAAATGGATGGCCTTTATATAGTGACACTTGAGGCACCTGGTTATTTCGAATTTCGAAATAACCGTTGGAGGGAAACGGCTTCCTATCGTTGTCACTCTGAGCGTGCTCAGCGTCGTTGGCCAATAGGATTCTTGCATCTTCTGTCTTCGTCAGTCCTCGGCAGAATGTTTCGACATTTAAGGAAAAGTCCACGAGACAGCTTCCTGCGCCTTCTGAACTTTTCCCAAAGTAGAAATACTTTGTCTAGAAGTTGATCGTTGTCTGCCGCTGTCCAGACTGCATTGTCGTCCAACTCAGCAGCTTCCTCTTGAAGCTTTTGCTTCGAAGGCTTCTCGATCCTTCTTTCGCTGAGTCGTCGTTTTACTTGATACGGCTTCGTTTTGAACACTTGGGCCGAATGGTCTTGATGTGTTGACTTGGGCTTGACTTCCACTTTAAGGGCCTTTGGGCTTTTTAATCTTAATGTCTTGTAAATAATTAAACTCAACATTGAACAAACACATTAGTGTAATAAATCAAAGCATTTAAATTTAATGTGTTAGAATATTTTTATCATTACTTAAATAATTTTGTCAAATCAAAATCATGTGGAAAGGTGTTTCAACATGTCTGATTGAGTGAAGGAGCAACAAACGCACGGGTTCCATTTTGAGAATTGTTGGCTTTGAGTGCATGGGTTTCATGAGCTGGTTCGATCCTCTATGAGTAACTCTGTTGAGCTGGATTTGTGTCATTGTATTATTGAGAACACGAAAGTCATGCAGGAGTGGGGTAGGTAGTTTCATTACAGGCTCTCATATCGCATTCGTCGGTGTAAGGCTAACCTCGCGTTTCTATTGCAGAATATTTCAAATAATGGCTTGAATCAAGTTGTGGCAGCAAAGATGTTAAAAGATGTCGTTTGGGAGGAAAATAACTATTGGAACCAAAGAGTTAAAAATATGTGACTCTCGGATGGTGATAAGAATAGTAAACTTTTCCATTGAATGGTGTCGGGTAGGAGGAGGACCAAACGGGTTTCGAAGCTTGATAATGGAGATGACACTTGGGCCGAGTCCCCTGATGATATTCAGCAGGTTTTGTTCTTGTATTTCTCTACTTTGTTTGATGATCTAGATAATATTGTAAAGCTATGAGCTGCAGTTTCTTTGACTCTGTGTCTCGAGTGATATGAACGATCGTCCATTGGCCCCGTTTACTTCTGATGAGTTTTGTGGAGCTATTTTTCTAATGCATCCTTATAAAGCTCTTGAACCACATAGGCTCAATTCGGCCTTCTATTAGAAATTCTGGCCCACGATTGGACCTGATGTTGTTCAGAATTGCTATTTGTGGCTTAAGACTGGTGAGTTCCCCCCCCCCCCCCTTCCCTCCCCGTCTATTTAATACAAATGTGGTTCAGGTTAGTACTCTAATTATGATGAAGGATCTTCGACCTATTTCTCTTTGCAATGTTATTTATAAGATCTTGGCTAACATGCTAAAATTGATCCTTGGTGATATAATATTGTTTTAGCTTTCAAGCTGCTGCACATTATGAAGCGTCGAAAGGCATACTAGGATGTTGCCTTTAAAATCGACATTAGCAAAATCTATGTCCGTATTAAGTGAACATATCTTACAGTAGTTGTGGTTCGACTTGATTTTCACTCTACATTTGGGATTGGATTATGTAGTGTGTCACCTATGTTAACTATCACATTCAGTTGAATGGAGGCGATGTTGGGCTTGTTATTCCTAAGCGACGTCTTCGCCAAATGGGCCATCTGCCTCTTTATCTGTTTATCTTGTGTGCAAAAGGCTTGTCAGTTATGATAAAGGTGGCAGAGGGTTAAGGGTTACTTCACAATTGTAAAGCTAGTCGGTATGCTCCTCCGGTGTTGCATCTTCTTTTTGTTGATGACAGTTTTCGATTCTTCAGGGCCACGAGGGAGGAGTGTGTTGCTTTGAAAGGTACTTAAACCATTATAAATCTATCTCTAGAAAATCTATCATCCTCTAGAAGCCCGGTATTATGTTCAGCTTGAACGTTCCGAGCTCGACCCAAGATTGCATTAAAGATTTGTTAGATTTAAGAAATTCGCTCAATATTGGTCGTTACCTCGGCCGTCCATCTCCGCTTAGTCATAAGAAGAGGTCAGTATTTAGCTATCTTTGCGACAAGTTGTGGCAAAGGTTGTTTGGCTGGGATGGTAAGATGCTCTCTCAGGCTGGTCGGGAGGTATTTTTAAAGTCAGTTGCCCAAGCTATCACTTCTTACTGTATAGCATTTTTCTTCTATCATCGTCATTTGTGTCGATTTACAGCAAATGATGAACTCTTTCTAGTGGGGTTTGAAAGGTGATAAGCTCCGCATTCATTGGGCACCTTAGGATAGAGTATGCTTACAAAAGAAGAGTGGAGGATTAGATTTTCATCACCTTGAGTTGTTTAACCTCACCTTGCTCCATAAACAGGCTTGGAATCTAGCTTCCAACCATAATGCTCTTGCTTGTAAGATCCTCAAAGCTAAATATTTCCATGGAGGGACTTTGTAGAGGGCTCAGTTGGGTGATAACCCTAGCCTAGTTTAGAGGAGCATTTTTTAATCTAAGGACAATCTTGTTGAAGATAGTCGATAGCGTGTGGGATAAAGAAATACTATTAATGTTTGGCGACATCCTTGGATTCCTAATTCTTCTGGCTTTCGTCTGAGAACTCATGTTAAGGAGGGATGTGAGAATTTGCTTATGGAAGAATTAAGATTGGATGCTACAGTTTCATGGAATGTTCCTCTCTTAGAACAAATCTTTGAACATGAGTATGTGCATTATATTCTATCGGTTCCAACAGTAAATATGGATACAAATGACAGACTGGTGTGGCACTTCGACAAGCAGGGGAGCTATTCTGTTTGCTCGAGTTATAATGTTGTCTTTAAGCAGTTCTTTTGGGTCGATGGTGGAGACTCGGGTGGGTGGCTGGACTGAGATTTGGAAAATACACATTCCTCCTAAGGTTTGATGCTTTATGTGGCGAGCATGTAACAATATCATTCCTAACCGCGAGAAATTATTCTTGAAAGGGATTAATATAAACAATGAGTGTATGGTCTGTAAAGCGATTGGGGAACACAATTTCCATATCTTTGTTGAGTGACCCTACGCATCTGATTGCTGGTTAGCTATTGGTTTTGTTCCTGGATTGGGTACTACTTCGGACTTCAGTGAGTTGCATCTGCAAAAGAGAAGGTATGTATGGTAATGTGGAGCATTTGGGGTCAACACAACAATTTGCTTTAGAACGACCAAATTATGCCAGCTTCGGCCTTAGTTGATCGTAGTATGGTGTTGATGTATGATTTCCAATAGTGTCGGGGTTTTAATGTCGTTGTTCGCAATGCACTACAAGTGCAGCATGAACACAGATGGTCGTTCCAAGAGGTTGGCTAGATCAAAGCTAATGTTGATGTTGCCTCTGATGTCCTCTAAAAGCAAATAGGGGTTGGGATGGTTTGTCGAAATTCTCTGGGTCGTCTTATTGCGTGTTAGACACGGGCTTTTCCTAAAAATTAGTCTCCATTGGTGGTGGAAGCTACTAGCTTAAATGAGGTGCTAAGTTGGATTCTCAAAAATTATATCTTTAAAGTTTGGGTCGAATTAGACTTGAAAGGTATAGTGGACAAGTTTCGATCGAAAGTGGTTGATCTCTTGAAAGTGGATGTATCTTGGCTTCATGTCGTTTGGCTACTCAATGTGCAGGCTTTCATATTTCTCATGTAATCGTTACCCTAATAAAGTCGACGATACTTTACTTAAGAAGTCTCTGTTTTTACCTAGCTCCCATGTCTAGGACTTTGTTCCTTCTTTTACTTTGTCTCTAACTCTAAATGATGTAACTCTTGCTCGTTAATCTACCGAAGTTCCCGTTTAAAAAAAAAAAAAACAGTCACATATAACATTCAAATATTATATTAACCATGAATGTTATATAAATTAGAAAGATGCAACATTATTTCTTTCTTAATCTTCTTTACTCTTAATAAAAAAAAAAAAAAAAAAAAAAAGACTAACTTGAATACGTTTATCGGCGTTGCTCGCCTTCTATGACTGGATAAGAGCCAATTTTGATTATATCATTTTGAAAAAGTTCAGATTTGACCTTAATGTATAAAATGATACAAATTTACCTTTAACATTTTCAAACAACATCAATTTTACCTCTGATTTGACTGTTATTCAAATGTCAAATTGAACCTTCCAAACATCAATTACATCTAAGATAATTATTGTGTTACTAACGTAGTTATAAAAAACATACTAAAATGTAAACAACTAAATCTTCTACGTATAAGTTAATCATATGATACTCAAATAATTGTAAAACCAGTTATAACTAACAAAAAGTGTAGGAATCCGTTCAACTTGTTTGAAATGTCTAATATGATACTCAAATAATTGCAAAACCAATTCATTAAACTTTACCATTAGACAAAATGTAAAATTGATAAGAATAAATTTATACTTTCGTACGGGTAGATTCAAATCTCTTGAAACAATATGGTCAAATTTGGTCATTATTACGCTTTTCCACTAGTCCTCAACATAAGGGGGAGAGGGGGGATAAAATATTAGGCGCAGAATTTAGGGGTTGAGAAAGAGAAATGGAGGGACCAAATAAAGAAATCTAGAGATGGTCCCCCTCCCTCCTCCAACCCCATGAGACCAACTCTGATAAAGGTCCCATCTTTGTTTGTATTTCTCTATTCCACTTAATTACCCTTTCAAATTTCATAGGAAGTGGAACAGAAACAAGTGTAAGTAAAAATAAAAAGTGGGAGTGAGTCCCCATGGAACTAAACTAATCACTCACTGTTTAAGTTATAATGCCATGTGCCGACCATGCCTCTCTTTTTGCAGTCAAATCAAAATTCACTGGAAAAGAAAAGAAAAGCACAAATTTTGATTTCAATTTGAATTGGAAAACACTCCAAACCCAAGAAACCAAAAAGCATTATTCTAATTGTAATAAAGATAAAGTTGCAGTTTGTTCTTTCTTTCATAGTAGTATAAATAAAGGAATTTGCAGAGTTTTGGAAGCTGAAATGACTAAATTCATACCTCTTTTTTAGAACCATGGGAGTCGGAGGACTCAAAAGAGCTGCGAGGAAAATGGTGGTGGCTGCTTGCGCCTCCTTCTCTTCTTCTACCTCCTCTTCCTCCTCCTCCTCTGCCTCTGTCAATGTAAGTTCTTCTCTGATTCTGAATTCATATACACACTCTGTATATATTTTCTGATTTTTTATTAAACAAACAGGAGTGGGATTCAACTCCACCAAGATCAAAGCAAACAGAATCAAGCAGAAGCTGCATCAACAGTGAAATTAGCATGCCTTCTAAGGTTTGCTTTCTGAAAAAACTCCAGTTCCACCATAACCGTTTCATTTACTTTTGGTATCCAATGCTTTCTACTTTTTCTGTCCTTTTCTTTTATTTTGTTTCTTAGCTCATATTCGGCCACACCACACAGTTCCACAATTAAAAGAAAAGAACACTTCATTTTAAAGATTTCCTCTTTCCTACTTCTGTAATGTGAATTACTTGACAAAGTTTTGAAAATCAATTATAGTGATTCTAAAAGAGTAGATTTTACCTCTACCTGCAAAAGAAAATTTAACTTCTAATGGGTGAGTTTCAAACCTCATTAATGAATATGCATTTTTTTCCCATTTTTTCCACTAACAGCAATTTCAAAACTTATTAGGGTGGCTAGAACATGAAATTTGACGTGATAAAAAAAAATCATTTTTCTTAGGTGAGGTTTAAAATGGCACATTCCAGTAAACATAGGGTTTAAAATTGCATTATTTTTATTCGTAAAAATTAAATTCATTCTTCCCAAATAACAATAAGACTTTGAAGAAATGTTTGACGTTTGTTTACCTTGTTGATTTGATGGAAGCAGAACATCTGCGCAATATGCCTGGAAGTTCTGACATACAGCACAGGAAACAGCCCAGGGCAGGCTATATTCACAGCTCAGTGTTGTCACTCATTTCACTTCGCCTGCATCTCATCCAATGTCCGGCATGGGAGTGTAACCTGTCCTATCTGCCGTGCCCATTGGACCCAACTTCCCCGTAACCTAAACCAACCCTGTCCCCTCTCTTGTAACCAAACTGACCCTGTTTTCCAAATCCTTGATGACTCCATAGCCAATTTCCGGGTCCACAGGCGCTCCTTCCTACGCTCTGCTCGCTACAATGATGATGACCCCATTGATACTGTCCCTGACCACACTCCTCATCATCCACGCCTCCACCTCTCTCTTGTCCCCTTACCTCCACCACCACCACCACCATCATTCTTTACCCATAGGAAACTTACTGCTGCTCCATATTCTTATCTCTGTGTAAAATTAACAAACCAAAGACCTATAGACTTGGTTTTGGTTGCAAGCCCCAGCGGGCCTCATTTGAGACTTGTCAAGCAATCCATGGCATTGGTTGTATTCTCCCTGCGGCCAGTTGATCGTTTAGCCATTGTCACTTACTCTCCATCGGCTGCCCGTGTTTTCCCCTTGAGACGCATGACTTCCTGCGGTAAGCGAACCGCGCTCCAAGTCATTGAGCGCCTTTTCTTTGTTGGGCAAGCAGATCCCACAGAAGGGGTTAACAAAGGAATTAAGATACTTGAAGATCGTGCTCACAAGAATCCACATACCTGTATCTTGCATCTATCTGATTGTCCAACATCATCATACCACACCATCAATATGCAACTGCCTATCCCAATTCATCGCTTTGGCTTGGGCACTTCAAATGGATTTGTCATTCATGAATTTGAAGAGTTCTTGATTCGACTACTCGGTGGTGTCATTACAGATGTCCAATTGAGAATTGGGGAAGGCAGGGTAATAAGGATTGGAGAGCTAAGAGGCAATGACGAAAAGAGAATTTTATTAGACTTAGGCAACCATGGTTCTGTTTGCGTAAAGTACAGCTATATGGAGGGTGGGGTGGATGAGTGCAGCATAACTGGAGAGAGACTGGTAAATTTAGAGGATAAAGGCGACACTGTTGCTCGGATGGAAAGCGAAGTGGACACTACTAGCGGGAGGACGAGCAGCGTGGAGAGTTGGGATTATCATGATCCTTACATGGCTAGAAGATGGGCTAAACATTTGCATACTTATAGACTTTGAATCAAGAGATCAATACATCACGATTCACAACAGTATCTATACACACAAACACACATTAATCACATCCACAAGAGATTCCAGTCGTCTATGAGCTTCCCAGTCATTATGCAGCAACAACCTATGAGTGCTTCAACAAAGTTTACATAAAGAATTGTACAATCATTCCTCAGGATGCAATACATAAATGAATTGCTTTTTTTTATATCACTCTAAGCTAATTAAAAGTTTTGGCATAAGCAAACAATAGTCAGCAAAAGACCCTCAATCATGTACTCTACCAAAAGCATTCAGTGTTATGGAGTTGAAAGTTTTACAAAATCATAAGTCTTTATCACTATATAATCACAGTATCTATTGCTGCAATTGAAACTGCAAGTTCAGATGAACAGCCATTCGCTTGTAACGATCAAGATGTAGACCGACCTAAGACAACTATGCAATTAGTCATGCAGACAATCATGTGTTGAGAAGTCGCTATACAGTAAAGATCCATTCTCAGAGTAGTGAAGAAGGTAATAGCAGTCATTACAGAAATAGCAGGGGTTATATGCGGTCCATTTGTCATCCACTGTCACTTTTGTGGCCCTGAAAATTTTGCAAATTTGACATTTCTGGACACGTAGCTTGACTTGGTACCTTACTATTGGATAAGCTGAACGATTCTGTGAATCCTCAGGATGAATCAATCTCATGTCTCTAATAACAATTGTATGCTTGCAGTCTCCCTGCAAAAAGGGCAAACAAACAAAAAATTGGTGAAGACATCTAAAAATTTGAACTACATTAAGCCATAGAAGATGCTGCCAAATATTGCATCCATAATTTCCAACAGGGTAAATGTGCAGATTTTCATACCTGATGGCAGTAGACGTATCCAGCACCAAGACGAAATCTCAAGTCACAAAACCGAGTCTTCCGCATTTCAACACGTCTGAATGGAGGCAACTGCGGACTCCGTACCTCACCTATGACCGCTTTCTGCTTTCTTTGCAACTCGCCACTTACAATGCACTCCCATTTTCTAAGAGCTTCATCTTTGGAGTTTCTGAGCCAATCGAATATAGGTTGACTGTAATCAATTGCAGATGGATCCCTCATATCGTTGCAGAACACATCCTACATTTGTGCATTCCAATATATTTTAGTGACAACAAACTATCTTCAGAATAAGTCAAAGAACAATGAGTACACCTTACTTCTATAAGAAAATACCCAGATGGATCATGTTGCCCTGCCTTTTGCATCACTTGGTCCGTCATGCAATAAATTTTGTCCCTTATTTCAGTCAATGGTTGTCTACCAAGGACCAATAACTCTTGTGCCTATAGAATAATTCCAAATTCAATAAATTGTATGTGCAGGAACAAAAGTAAAACGTTACATGAAAAACTATAGGAAAATGTAAGCAACACTAAATCAGAAACCTATATATATATATATATATATATATATATATATATGTTGTTCGTTATATATATATATATATATATATATATATATATATATATGTTGTTCGTTACTAAAAGTTCATTACGTCTCTAGCAGCAGTTCAATGATTTTGAAAGGCAAAACACACCAGAGCATGAGCAAAACATAACACTGAAATTAAAAGCCTGAACTATGCAACAAAGCTTGGAGATTAAAACACACCAGAGCATGAGCAAAACATAACACTGAAATTAAAAGCCTGAACTATGCAACAAAGCTTGGAGATTAAAACGTAAAACTCAATTGAACTCCTCAGCCTAAAATGGATATAGCTACCTGCCCATCTTATGAAAAAAACATCATATGATTCACACAAGCTATGAAAGCCAAAGTAAAGCAAAATTGATTAGCACTCTAATTTCAAACTTGTGCCTCCCCTGATTTCCTAGGAACTCTAAAAATATATCAAACTGTCTTCCATATATTCTCACAAATCAAACTGAGCTTAAAACCTTTGATAGTTGACCATACACTCATCAACCTCAGAAACTATGCAACGATACACCTTACCAAATGATATTTGCAACAAAAGTATCGTAGGTCAGCAAAGAGTAATCTGTGTAGATACTTTAGTTCAAAGTAAGAGGTTTATGATTATTTAATATCTTAATCTAGACTATCTAATCCTTTATAACTATCATGAATTCAGATTATCAAGAACCCAATGGACCTAAAAGCTTAAGTTGATAGGTAAGGCCAATAAATAGCTTTTATATACACACACCTAAATGCTCCTTAGGCTTTAAGTATGTACAATACAAGCTCATCCTACCATGTGCTGAAATTCCATTAATACATAAGTTCGCAAGGATTTGAATCCTCCACCACTTGGTTTAAGAGGCTCTGAATACAATGTCAAGGAACTATTTAACCCAAAAGCTTAAACTTGTAGGTACGACCAAATAATAGCTTTTATATATTATCTTTCACAAAGATAAATAGGAAGAATAATAGAAAATGGCATAGTGGGATAGTTATTAAAGGCGTAAGGGGGACCTGGAGCCTTGGCGGTAGGCGCAAAGAGCAAGCATGCGCCTAAGTGACACAACACAAGCCACAGTAGAGAATGAAAATGTACAAAAACCATAAAAGACGATGTTTAACATATAAGAAGTGATAAATTCTAAAACCAAAATGCAAGAAATACTAAATCATATTTATAATTTTAAATTTTAATCACGAATCAAGTGTTCAAACAAGTCCTCTGTACTGTATCACCTTTGAACCTAAGAATTAGATGGATCAACACCACTGAACCAAAAAATTGCCAAAAAAAGTCTGAAACAAGACCCAACTGTCCCTTTTCATGGCTAAAGAGTTCAGAGAGGAGAAATCAGAAATACTTTAAATAGTGATGGTGACAGCAAGGCTCTTGAAGAAATCATCAAACAGAAGAAACAAAGAAGACGCAAGCCTTGACTAAGAGATAGAGCAGAAAAATTATGTGAAAAAGCAAGGACTGAGCTGGCTTTTGTAGGAGCGCACATCTGTAGGAACAGGAAGTTTTGAAGGGTTAGAAAACCCATCCAAGTGGGATGTATCTGCTGAAAACAGGTCCCCAAACAGAGGAAATGTGTTCTTTATTTTCTATATTTAGATACACGAGCCCAAATATGTCTCATTATGGTTCCTAAGCATCTCTTTGTTTCTGATTGGGAAACTTTGAAACGCCAGCCAAATGGCATTTCCATGCTTCACAGTTAACTGCTAATGATATTAAAAGATAATTTATTCCATTCTTGCTATCCTACATCTCTAGTAATGATTGAATAATGGTGATCATAATTAAAAGGAAAGTAGAACCATCATGATCTTAATTTATAACAAAACAGAAATCAAAGATAATTTGTTTACAGTTTTAGCATCACCAAGAGAATCAAAAGCCATACCTTTGTCCATTGTTGTATGTTATGGTAAACCTCAATGCAAAGAACAACGTCAGGGTGCTGCACAGCTCTGTGTTCTTTAAGATCTGAGGGCTTCAGCTGGTGTTTATATGACAAAAGAGTACCAAAGAACAAAAACGAGCATTAAGAATAATAATCTAGACCACACTTGTAGAAAGAAGTAAAAGATAATTCTGAAGGCCACCTGTTTCCCAGAATTTGTAAACCTAAGACATTTCATCCCTTGAGTTTCCTCTGGGGCTGAAACAGAAGTCTTGCTGATCTTGCAACTAGCAAGGGACCAAAAAAAAAAAAAAAAGGCAATTGTAAGCAAAAGATAACAGGAGCTATATCAATCACACGGACTTACAAAATTTTGTATCTACAAACTTTAGTGAATGTAGTCTGGCAGTTGCCTTGTCTTGATCTTGCTTTTGCTTGATTTTTAAGACCTTCTCTGCCTTCACTAGACAACTCTCCTAGAAATTTCAAGAATAACAAGTACATCAATAGAACATAAGATCGGTGATCATGCACCACAAATGAGGGAAAATTTAGAAAATATTGTTCCTACATATATTCTACAGGGCATTAATATATGTTCATATTGTAACCTCCTTAATCTAAGCAACTGCAACTAATTTAGTCCTATGTGTGTCTACATGCAAAAATTAGTGGTTGCATTACACTTCTTCTCATCTTGAAAGCACAGCATTAAGGGAGGAAGTAAAAACCATAAAGCAAAAGCAAATAAGATAAATTTATTGTAGTAACATGAACAAATCATTGATCAAAATGAATGTCCGTAAAATTAGAAATCAACTGAAACTTTGCATACCATATCTTAATAAGATACTGTTAGCAGCAGTACCAACACATGGGTGAAAACTGAAAGTAGAAAGGGTAAAACATGTAACACACCTCAACAGCATGTTTAGAACTGGTTCCAGACTTGGATCCTTCTGATGATTTCAAACATCTTCTTCTCTTACTTGGCTTGGTATCAACAAGAGTCGCATCGCAGCAGTTCCCTTCATTAAGTAATTCCAAAGCAGTTGATGCTTCCCCTTCTCTTCCAGAACTTTCCAATTGTGAGTTACCATCGCTTGGCAAGCTAAGATCATTTTCTCCTCTAAGGACAAAAGGAACACCTTAGGACATAAATAGAAGGACTAGGAACAAAGAAAGAAAGATATAACATCCATTGCACAGTGAAGTATATTCCCAAACAAAGAGGATCCTTGAAATTCATGTTTGATGGATCTAGATCTTCACTGGTATGTAAGAAATGATGATAACCTAATCTCTCTGTAAGAATACATGCTAAGATGTGTACATACATGAAAAATGAAGAGGAGTTTATAAAAAAAAATCCAGCAAATTGTATGAATTTTGATAAAAGACAGCCTATGGCAGCAGTAAAATTTCAATGATGTGAATGGATACACAAAACGAAAGCACAAGGCAAATTTAATCGCAAGAAGCACCTAGGATTTGAGTGCTTTTGAGACGCCTTCAAGGAACTTTCCTTCTGCCTCACATCCTGAAGTCAGAAACCACAAAACATCAATAACAAAGATCCCCCAACAAAAAAAATAAAAATAAAATAAAAAAGACTGAAGCAATATACCTTCAAAGTTTCCTTCAAGGCCATGTCTACCAAATCCTCGTCACTGAACATTTTAAGCTCATCAACCCTGCCATGAATAATTTTTATAATTTGTAATAAATAGAAAGAAAGTCTTCACTAAATAATATAAATAAGCAAAACCATAGGAGGAGAAAAAGAAAATTTACAATATATCCTCGTCAGTGGACAATGAAGAAGAATCCACACACAGTTCAAGTTTCAATTCCTAAAGGAAAGGGACAGCAGCCAAATTTGTCAAACAGTATAAATGAAATCATACACAAGATAAAGAAGAAAAAATAGAGATGAAAAGAAAACCTCAAGTTCATGAAGAAGAGTAGATTCAAATTCAGGAACCCTAGTGAGTGGGCCTACAAAGTTGTTAATGTAAATAGGCCCTCCACGAACAATAGATGCGTTGATCACTCCATCTCCATCTCCAGATGTTGAACTCATCATCTAATAGCTAAGCAATAGTAAAGTAAACAATCAACACAGATGGAAATACGAATATATTACTGATATTCTGAAAACAGAACTTGGAGGAAAACCAGAAATAAAGCTAGAACAAATGGGCTTGACAGGGAAATCCAACCCTTGATCACAGGCTCTGATAACATGACATGAAACCGCTTGAACTAAAAACTTAAATGATAGTTAAGTCCCAATTCATATTAAGATAGGAAGAAAATGTGTTAAATAGGTCAATCTTGCCAGGACTCGAACCCTTCACACTTGGTCAAAGAGACTCTCATACCATGCCATTAATCCACTTAACTAAAAGATTAGCTATTAGCTGATAGTTAAGGCCCAACTCATATTCAAATCCCATCACTCTTTCAATTGAAGACTAAACTTTCCGATTAAAGGGTTTGGTTTCCACAAGAAGTTTAAGTCCACAAAGGAATGCAAACAAAAGCATTGGAAGCAAATGAAAATTCTTAACGTTAAGCAAAGCACAAACTAATTCAAACTTGCAGCTGAAAAGAAGTGAAATTGAACAAAAGAGTAACTTAAGGAAGGGAAAAAGAAAATACCTGGTGGCGGTGGCGGTGGCAGAATTGGGATTGGTGGTGCTCCTTGTGATCGGTGGTGGCAGAGCAGAGCTGCAATCGGCTTCAGTGAACTTCGGAGCTTCTATGGAAACTTGATTGTCGCCGGTGGAGATCGAGGGTAGCCGCCGTGGTCGGTGGCCGGTGAAATGTTTATAAGGCAATATATGATCGAAATGGTCAAGACTTTTGAGCATATTTATAGCAACTCGGAACGCTGCGTTTTAAGAGTAAATCTAGGGATAAGGGCAAATTTGTTTCTGGTTCAAATTTAACCCTAACATTTTTAACCTGTCAATTTTATTCTATGTTACTTAAAAGGCATAATATCCATTAAGCTCCCTAAACTAAGGTTTCAAAATCAATTAAGATCCAAAATTATCAAAATCATCAATCAGGTCCCTCAATTAAGCAAAAATCACCAATTGAATCCTCATTCTAAACAGAAATCATCAATTGAGGCCTCATCGAAAATCATTCTGTTGAACAGTTTCAGACCATCTTCCTCAAGCTCATTTTGAACCGCACAGAGATGATTACAGTCTATATCAAATAGTCACAGTTTCTGATTTTAGGATAGGATAGAGATTCAATTGATGGTTTTTGCTTAATTCATGGACTTGATTGCTAATTTTAATAATTTAAAGTCCTAATTAAATTTGAAGCTTTAGTTTAGTGGTCCAAATTGATGTAATGCCTACTTAAAATTTAAAAAATCAAGTTTAATTCTTATTTAATTGTCATATCGAACTTTCCAAACATCAATTACATATAACATATTTAATGTGTCACTAACAAAGTTACAAAAACATATATTAAAATACTAATAGCTAAGTCTATCACATACAAGTTAATCATAAAAGAAATTTACCAATGGCTCTAAAATGTTTATTGTGTTACTAACTATAGGAATGATCTAGTCCCGAGACATTATCTCTAAATAGTGCCTTTAATTATCGTATTCTTTATTTGTGATCTGTTCACGTTTGATGGGTTGACGATCCAACTAAGTGAAACAGTGAGGCGATAAGATACTAATCTAGATGTCCCTGGTTTGTTGTCATCGTGGGAACAATAACAAACAACAGACTATATGTTCATTTGTTGTGATGATGTTTCATCGGTTGCATGCACTAGATGTCAAAACAAAGGCATACACTATGCCATTTTTCCTTTCACATGACACAATATACATGACAAAGATTTGTTTTCGTATCGTCTGATTGTTTTTCGTGACAGTATATTAAAATTCTGTTATCTTAAAGCGTAAGTTTAAATCAACTCAATTTCGTTGTGGCCTTCCGATGACACAAGTCTGTCATTTATAAAAAGCGCGCGTTTAAGTCAAAATTTACATAATCATTAGATGACGGTCGTTATAAATAACTGTCATCGTTTGCGGAAAACATAAAAACCGGCAATGAAATTTTCACTTACGCAGCCAACGAAAACTTATCGCGCTCAATCTGTTTGACTGAAATTTCAGCTCATATATAAACCCCTCTCTCATTCCAAATCCCTAACTAGGTTTCGTGCAGCTCGTCTTCATCTCTCACACCCCTCTCCTTGGCTATCTTCGGCCGGTTGCTTACTGGGTTAAAACTAGGTAATGGTAAGCCATAATTACTTCGTTCCTAGATGTATTAGAGTTTCATTGTTTCTTACAATTCCTTTTCCTCATCTGGTTTACTAATTGTATGTTGATTTCAGCAGCTGGAAACGATATCTATTATATCGTTGAAAAGGTTAGATCTCTGGTCTTTATCTTTTTTAACCTAGGGCAATATATAGTTCGTGATGCTGACATATGTAAATATTGCTCTTTTTAGTTGCAGGGATAGTACGCAAGAGTGCTGAAGTATATGGGACGGCTGATGGAAGAGATGGTTTCATGCCTACAACGTATGGGAAGATTTCTTTAACTTGTTGAGTACATATATTGTTATGTTGGTTGCATGTATGATGTGGTTGTATGCCTTAGTTAGACATGAGTATGTCATAAAGGGTTGTGTATAGGAATTGTCATGTACTGAATTCATTTGGGATAAACTATGGTTGTGTATGTGTATTGCTATGAAGCTTATGGTTGACGTTCTGTTTAGGGAGCTAGAACTAACTATGAGTATGTCTATCAATATGCTTAATGCTACTTTGTATATGCCTTGAGTACAGTGAATGTGTATCGTGTCACTTGGCTTGGTATGCTTATGGAAAAGCATTCAACATGGTGTTGTTTATGTGTATTGCTATGAAGCTTATGGTTGATGTTCTGTTTAGGGAGCTAGAACTGACTCTAAGTATGTGTATGAACATGCTTAGTGCTAGTTGTATGTAACATGCTTAGAACTGACTCTGAGTATGTGATAAACTATAGTTGTGTATACGTATTGCTATGAAACTTATGGTTTATGTTCTATTTAGGGAGCTAGAACTGACTATAAGTATATTTATGAACTGACTATAAGTATGATGATATAGTCAACTGTTGCTATTTGTGTCACTTGAATATACATATACAGCATGTTTTGTGTCAATTGAGTATTGTGTTTGGCATAGTCATATGGTCAACTAAATCTCCATACTATGTATCTTGTCAATTGGCTTGGTATGCTTATGGAAAAGCATTCAACATGGTGTTGTTTATGTATATTGCTATGAAGCTTAGAACTGACTCTGAGTATGTGATAAACTATGGAAAAGCATTCAACATGGTGTTGTTTATGTGTATTGTTATGAAGCTTAGAACTGACTCTGTGTATGTGATAAACTATGGAAAAGCATTCAACATGGTGTTGTTTATGTGTGTGAACATGCTTAGTGCTACTTGTATATAACTTAGTCAGACATGAGTATGTGATAAACAATATGAAGCTTGCATGTATGAAGCATGGTCACCAAGTAAGCATAGTCATATGGTCAACTAAATCTCCATCACTATGTATCGTGTCACTTGGTCGGTATGCTTATGGAAAAGTACTTAACATGGTGATGAGGTTGTATGATTCTAACAACACAAGTTTATGACTAAGCTTGTGGTGACAATATCATACACTTCATCACCGTGCTCACTTCATCATAAACTGTACAATCCAAGTGGTAGGTACATAGTAAGAAGCTTTCAAGTATCATATAGCATGTTCTGTGTCCCGGAAGAGATGGCTACAACATATGGGAATACTCTTATCCTATGAATGTTCATTACGTGAAATAATGTTCATGCCTACAACATATGGTTGTGTGTATAGGAATTTCCATTTACTGAATTCGTTTGTATATATAATAGTTAGACATGAGTATGTGATAAACAATGGTTGTGTATGTGTATTGCTATGAAGTATGTGTATGAACCTGTTGCTAGTTGTGTCACTTGAATATACATATAGCATGTTATGTGTTAGTGAAGTATAGTGATGGATTTATGATGCTATCAGCACAAGTTTTATAACAATTAAGGAATAGACATGTATACACGAATAAGTTGTCTACTTGTTATATAGCATGTTCTGTGTCACTTGAATATACATATGTCTACTTGAATAAGTTGTCTACTTTGTATTACAAAAAAAGGATAGCGTGCAAGAGGGGCATGATTATGTGATGTACGAATAGCGTACAAGGGGGAGCGTGATGCACGAATAGCAACAAAGGAGATTTGGATGCTAAACAAACACTGGAGTTGGATGGCGTGGAGTACTGGAGAGGCATGGAGCCAACATTGAAGATCAGATTGATTACCAAGTAGATTTGTAATCAGTAATCATTCTGTTCTTCAAGCTTGGCTCTATGCCCATACACTAGTCCACACCATCCAGCTCAGTGTTTGTTTAGCATCCAAATCTCCTTGTTATTCACACATCACCCTATGTACACTATTCGCACGTCACATCATCATGCCCCCTTTGCTTGCTATTCGCACATCATATATCCGATGCACCTCCGTAAGAAGGCTCACTAAGGGATAAGTGTACCCCGTTGTTATCAAGTAATAAAATCTGGAAAGTCCAGGTATCGAATCCACAAGATTTATTTCTGCAAGTATCGAGCTACTTGGTCTCAGGTATTATCTAGGCTATGGGGGGTTTGAATTGGTTTTGATTAAGTTAACCTACTCCTAATTAAGTTACTTCTACTCCTATCTAAGTTATTCTACTCCTAAGTGATCTTTTACCAATGTAATTGCCCGAAGGGACATGAGGTGATACGATAATAATGAGAATAGATTGTTTAGACAACGGAATTCAAACCTAATCTAAGTCACTTGTGTCTGAGGCGATTAACCCTACCTATCCTCCTGAGGTCCCTAGTTCGTGATTCCCTTGTAAGGCCGAAACTAGCTCTAAGGTTCAGTAATTTGGGCTTAATCTTCTATAGGATCGTCAATCCTATAGGCACTGATTAGGCCAGATTCAGCTCGCAATATGTGCCAACTTAATTTTGGGATTATCAAATGAGTTAAACCAGTCAGAAAAAGTGTAAGACAAAGATTTAAGCAATAGAACAATTGAATAAACAAAACTATAACATATATTAAAGATGAAAAGTATTGTCACGAAAATACAATGAGCCTAGGATTCATAATATGGATCAAAGGCTAGACAGAATATAAAAGAAAAAAAATCCCTTTCAAGGGAACCTGTCTACCAATGTAGGCGTTTTCCTAGGACTTAAGGATGGAACTTGAGCAATCCTCGATGACGGAGCTTCGGAGGTGTCTTCAATGGAGGTTGAAGGAGATGGAGGAGATGGAGATGATTTCTCAAGGTGAAAGCTAGGGGTTTTACAAAGATAAAAGATGTCTAATTAACAATAAAAAGGTCCTATTTATAGTTGTGTTTTAGTCCTAAACCTAATTGGATTTGTTTCCTGATGTAGGTGGAGAAGTCAGGAGCGAAACGTGGAGTCGTGGGGCCGGTAATCAGTCAAAAGACTGATTCCTGAGGCACAGCTCGTCGAGCTGGGCGAGCCAGCTCGGCTCGAGCTGGCCTCTGATGGCCAGCTCGCTGAGCTGGAATCTAGCTCACCGAGCTGCTGGACGAGCTAGAAAACAGCTTCACCGAGCTGGCCTACAGAGGCCAGTTTTTGTGCTCTAGACATGCCCAATTCACCAAGCGACTGTCGAGGGGTCCCCGAGATTCGATTTTTGACCAAAATTGATCCCGTTTTAACCTGCACATGCACATAAACTCCAAACAACGTTAGTCCAAAGGCTAAATTGACCCATCAGTCGTTAGATTTGAGTGAAAACTCCGTTTAGTGAGACCTTTGGTGGATCAATTAGCCTTAATAAATAATTGAAAGTTAACATACGTGCTATTTTGGCGATATTTGCCCAAAAACAACTAGAAAATGACCTCAAACTACAAAAAGTGAACAGGACGCATACAAAACACAACTATTACGCACACATGCATAAAAATGCGAGAATTGCTCGCTTATTGTAGGAAAACTAGACTAAACTAACCTAAAAACCGTGCCTAAAGATAGGGGTTTTTTACCCCTATCAATATCCCCTGCATACTCTTTAGTCGATCTCTTGGCAGTTGCTTCATAACCTGCCCTGTTGTTGAGGTATCGCTCAACAATTCGCTCTCGACCAGGAAATGGCTCCTCGATGAAGGGCTCTATCAGCATTCCATAAATATTCCACAATAGCTAGAAAATGCATTTATAAATTAGACCCCAAACATATGAATAGATAAATTAGAACCCAAACATAGGCAAATACATAGATTTATAGCATCATCTTACCGTGGCAATACTATAGGAAGGGCGATCAAGTAGCTGGGGCATAGATACATGCCCCAAAGGACTGATATTAGGATGATAAATTTTGGTCCTGAACATGAGCTACGAATAATAATAATGTCATTAGTGTATATGCATATATATGAACTGCTTACTATGTGTTAATAAGTTCATGTTCTTACAACTCGAGGTGCACGATAGGGGAAATCGATAGAAAAGTCCATATGGACTATGAATACACCTCCTTCATAAGGGGTGTTTGGAGGGCCCTTCATCACGAAAGTCCATTATTGACGGGCAGGACCTGCATAACTATTGATGAGCCACCTGGGTGCCTCATGCCGAAGTAGGGAAATCTGTCCCTCAACACGAGTATGAAGGTCCCTTATACGTCTATCTATGATCGATATAACTAGAGTAATTATAGTGTTGGATTGTGACTCTTGAGAACTGGTAAAAGCTTCATATTTATACTGTGGGTAAGTGAAAGGTCTAGGAAGGGGAAAGGGTAAATGAGAGTTATTAGGTCTATCTGTACATGGTACGTGATTAACGAGCATCAGTTGGTTTTGCAGATATCAAGACTTGAGGATTCTATGCCTAATAATGACTTATAGATATATGCAGATCAAGTTAAATTTTGCTTCCAACACCATGCCTTTGACAGATTTGGAGATGTATTAATTGCTTATTGTTTTTACCTTTACATACATTCAGAAATTCTAGTTCAAAATAAACAGATTATGAGCATTAGTTTGGTTCAAATGTAAACAGATTGGCAAATTTAAAATCATTGATATACATAAATTCGTGTTCATTTGATTATGTTTCAATAACCAGATTCATTCAA
Source organism: Euphorbia lathyris (assembly GCF_963576675.1). NCBI lineage: Eukaryota > Viridiplantae > Streptophyta > Magnoliopsida > Malpighiales > Euphorbiaceae > Euphorbia > Euphorbia lathyris. Next base: position 44,271,105 of record NC_088919.1, on the reverse strand, counting down.
AGAATAAGGCAAAGAGTGACATTTACGTTAAAAGAAATATCATCTAAACAACAATACAAAGATATTAAAATAAACAAATCTGTCATCTGAAAATAAATCCATTGACATGATTGATCAAGAACTATGTCATCTGAAACAAGCTACAACGACATAAATTATTATAAAAACTGTCATCGCGTATACCAATATGTCAATTTTCCATATATCTACTTGACATTTTTAATTATTAATATGTCATGTGATGACATTAAATGTGATGTTAATAATAAAAAAGTTGCATCGTAACAAGATTAATATGAGAGTACGAAACTAGGCTTATATCATGCATCGTATCTTCACATGACAGAACCTAACCGTTGTCTGAAGGGGCAACAGATGGCAGCGAGCCCCGTGACAGATTTATATCTCGCGGGACGACGGTTTTTAACCATCGTCTGAAGGGGGTTTTGGCATAGTGATAAGGGTTTATGAAACAATAAGCTTTGGACGATCCGTTATAAAAACACTACATGGTAACAATGTCATAGGTGGTTCTCATGTAGTACTCATAGATGAGTCATTAGACTGAAAGTTACTATGGAACCTAGGTGAGACGCAACATGCTTTTGTTATCACCTAACGGGCTAGTAATTTGGTGTCAATCTGAATAAATTAAGAGGATATGAGTGAAGTGCAGGGATAGCCAATCTCTTACGGGATATATATCACCGGTCACTTTATTAATAAAGCTGAAAAGCCTGTGGCCACACCCGAATGCAGATATTTCTTATTCGAGCTTATCAATTCACTATGAGATCAAGAAATGCCCGAGCATCAAATGAGTGTGACATCATGCTAGACTTGATAGCAAATGATCACTTTGAGATTACGATTAGGTTCTTGGTTTTGATATATAAGATAATTGGGTAAATTTCATCAATGGTGTACAACCTTTGCCCCATTTCACACTTTGGTGTACAACCTTCAATTTGTCTCACTAATATGTACGAACTTATAGGTGACCTCCCACTATGGTATACAGCAGATAAAAATGACCGGTCAACCCGAAGTCAACGCACCACATCACCATTTTTCATCTAATTCATTAATACAAGTGGGACCCATAAAATAATAATAATAAAAAAAATTCTTTTTCTCTCTTTTACCCATATCCCTTTAATCTCTTCATCTTCTTCCCTCCATTTCTTTCACCTTCTTCAAATTTATTTCTCTCTATCTACATCTCTCTCTATTCTCTCACTTCAAACTTCACTATCTAACTCATCTCACTTCAAACTTCATTGGAACCCATTACCCTTAAAAGCCTACAAATTAATTCTCTCATCTCCAACTGAATCTTAATTCAACGACTTTACCTTCTCTCTCTCAAATTTTTCTCTAGCAATTTAAGAAGCTCTAGTCATTCAAAGAAGCTCCACCGTTTCCAGAAAATTCTGAGCAGCTCCATCAATTTAAGATTAAGGATTTGACCAAAAATGATAGAGTGAAATACGAAGTTCACATTATAGTGCTCTAGAGCTGCGAGGACTGTTTTTTTTACCGAGTGGAGCAGCGTCGAGTTTTGCAATATGGTCGATGAGGACTAAATCAGAGTCCAGATAAAGAACTCGCCTGAAACTGAGTCGTCGAAAGCGTAGACGTTGAATTTGAGGCAGGGGAAGAAAGGCTAAAAACCGAAAAGGCTGAGAAAAGAGACATGCTTACTTTCCTGGCTTACTTAGTTCGGTGAATTTATGCCCTCTTCTTCGAAAGGAGATTTCAATAGATGAAGCCACCATTTTTGCCTCTGAGTTAAGTGCTGTAGTATTTGATTTAGTGGAACCAGATGAGATCTCCTTTTTGACCCATTGCCAAATAAGAAACAACAGCATTACACTTTGTTGAGCGATTTCCGCAAGTGCACGGTTTCGCTTGTAGTAATAAAAATATCGATCCCACAGGGATACGTTTTTTAATGAAAAACTTATTTTTGAATTTATTAATTTCGAACTTGTTAGATTTATTATTAATTGTAAATGAAAAGTGAAATTTGTCTAATTGAATTTAGGAAAAATAATTGTTTAATTGAGTTTATGAACTTTGAATACTTGAAAAATGCTGGAATAAGATTTTATATTTAGAATAAATCGATTGTTAGAAAGATCTTCTGATTTAGGGATGAATTTTACAAAACAGGAACATTTAGAACTTTTTAGAAAAACAATGAATGTATTCATTTGCATTAAGCAAAGAAAACAACTTAAACTTTGTATCAATTATGATGATGAAATAAATGACGGAACCTCTAATTAATTGGCTTTGAACGCGACAAAACCCTTTCGGGATAGTTGCCCTTACTCAAATTAAAACTCTTTTGAGATGATAATTTGCCTAAGTGTTCAACAAAGTTTTCTTGTAATGATTTTGAATTCAACTGCGTATTAATGAAAACACCAGCCTCACTTATATTGGATTGGTTACCATAAGTGCTGCATAACGATTTGTCGAATAGAACAGACTTTATTAGATGAAATATAAATTGATACAAGTTTACAGAGAACATGGAGCATCGAGTTCTTCGAGGGCGTGCAAGTGAACAGCTTGATCGGTTCCTTTCTTTGGGTTTCCTTAGAGGTTGTCAGGCTCAGGGGCGAACACTCTACTCAATCTTCTCGCTGTAACTTCGTAATAGGGATTCGGTCGGCCACTATCATGATGCAAACTAAAACTGGAACAATGTCTAAATGCTACTGAGTTGTAATTAAACTATAAACAATATGTGTACCTCATCTTGTTTTGTACAGAATCTAATTTCTAACTCTCGAAATGTTTTGACTTAGAACTTAGACATAAGTTCTACGCTCTGATTCTATATCTATATTATAACATTTTATTGCATTTTTTCTCAACATCAACTCTTTATTTATAGATGTTGAAGGGTTGTGTTTGAAGTGATGTATCCGTTGGTTAAGAGTCGTGTCCGTTGTGAAAGGACGTCTTTATCCACTTGAACGAACACGTCTCTTGGATTTCAGCATGTGTTAAATGCTTTTGGCAAATTTTCTGCACTTACCGAGGATAGGAATCCTCGGCCGTGAATGACGTAGCATTAAGTTGAACGTTGGACGAAGGGGAGAAATGGCTAAACCACGCGTGTCGCGACCGCGGGTTGGGGATTCACTGTCGCGGCACGGTGAGTTTTCTCACTTCTTTGCTTTCGTTCGTGTCCTCGACTTGGTGCTTTCGATTTACTTCGTCTTTGACTCCTTTTGTAGGGTTTTTCTTCTGTTTTTGATCCTTTTTTGTTCCTATTTGGATTTTACCAAATATTTAGGTACCTTGCAAGAAAGAAAGATATTCGAGAGTAAAAGTAATCTAAACAGATATAAACAACATAAATTTGTAATAAAAAATGATGTAAATGTTAATGATATTTTAGGTATATTTTGGGCTTAACAAATCTCCACACTTAATCTTTTGCTAGTCCCGAGCAAAATTTCACTGAATTTATTCCTTAACTAATCTCTTTATGAAAATAAAACATATATCTTTGTTTTTACCTTTTAAATTAGTTAAGCCGAAAAGACTAACTTCGCATGGCAAATTTATACGCAAAATATCAAACTAACTTAGTATAAATACGATATATCATTCGTCTTGTATTTCAATGTTTAAATTGAAGTATTCGGGACGATGTAAGCATGCATGTTATTGAGTCTTTCATCTCAAGGCATTTCAAAACACCAAATTTCCTTTCCCAAACTTGAATTATTATATATGAGTATTAAGTTTAATTTATTTGCTTAGTTACGCCCGTGATAAGGGTGGTCTCGATCGTAACTTTATATGCATTTGTTTGTGTTCGCTTAAGAGGTACCGACCATGCCATGGGTGGACGCAATCGTTACTTTAAACTTTAAACACGCTTAATTTTTCTTATTTAAACGTTCCTTCCATACCTCGATTGTGATAAGGGTGGTCGCAACCGTGGCCAAAAGTACGCTTTACTTTTTTATTTCTTCCCTTTCATACCTCGACTGTGATAAGGTTGGTCTCAATCGTGGCCAAAAGTTAAGAATACGATTATGAATTATAAATTGTAAATTGGGAAAAAGAAAATTAGCACATTCATCCTATATTGACTTAAAATTCAACATGTATTATGGCTATAGTTTCCTTAAAAACTTCAATTTGTGTTAATGTAAGACAAAATAAAAAACCGAGCTAAAAATTTGTTAGTTCAATTTAATGCCTATAAATCTAATTGAAAATTTAAAATAAGATTTATTGTATCGTGAATTTCATGATAAGAAATAGAGATTGAAAATAAAGAATTTATTACTTAAATACATTCACTCGAGACAATTTTTACTTAAAATCGTGTCGAAGATTTGTGAAAAATATTTTGAAAAATATTACCCGTATAGAAATATTTATTTCTATCGATAATGATAACCTAAAAATAATCATAAAAGAAATTTAACTTATGATTATTTGATAAATGTAAAAATGATATTTCATAAAAAATGTTAAGTTTTTTTTTTCATTTGTTGCAATATAATTAAAAGTGTTGCAATATACGTTGCATTTTGTATTTTTGAAAACAAGTGAGTGTTGCATACATTCATTCATTCATTTGCATACATTCGTTCATTCATTCGTTTGTATAAAAATGATATATGTATATATCTCCTCCCACACTTAAATTGGACCATGTCCTCATTGGTGCAAAAATGGAGATAAAACGTTAAAGATAAAACAAACGGAAAAAAATGAAAGATATAGCAAAGAAAACATGCATCATAAAATTAAATTAAAACTGAAATTATACGAAACATAAGAAATAAAAATGTACGAAACTGAAATTAAAACAAGATAAGATAAAAATAAAAGATAAAACCTAAGCATGCGGCGGGGAATCCGGAGGTGTTGGTGAAGTTTCCACATTTCGGCGACGGAAAAACGAAAGCATCCGATGCCGAGTCGATCTTTGCGCACGCCTCAAAGTATTGAGGTTGTCATGCATCACCATGTTGTTCTCCACCAAATCATCAATTCTGAAATTCATTTGTCGAGTATTGGCATTGATTTGGTTCAAAATTCTTCTTAAATCCACCGGATCATTATCTTGAGATGCTTGGGCTTGTGGTGCATCTTCCGCTCCTTCCTCCGCACCTCCTTCCTCGGTACCTACATTATGAGAACTAGAAGCACCTCCACCCATAGTGCCACGAAGATGTGCAATACGGGTAGCATAAGAAATAAAAACGGGAGGAGCCGCAGAAACCAAAAAATGAGCCCGCTCAAGAGCCGCAATGTCCAAAACCGGAACATACCCATGGTAGGTGGACATATCATAAGTTGCTAATTCATCCCGTGCTCCCAAAACAATAGCAGTGATTAAATTACCGAGAGGGACTTGAGTGGTGTGAGCCCTCGAAGCACGATACAAATTGTCAAATATCATTCCAATGCTATCAACCCTTAAACCTTTGAATAAACAATCCCAAACAAACAAATCCCGGACTTGAATTTTTGAACTCTCAACACGACCAAAAAGTGAAAAACTCAAATACTTGTGAAAGAAGAACACACAATTGTCCTTAATCAACTTGCTCGAAGTGTTTTTAGAGTCAAAAGAAGTTTGGTCGGAAAGATTTGCCAAAAAGAGTTATTGTCAAAATCCCGAGGCTTATCATAAAAATCACTAGTAGGGAAACCAAACATATTTCCCATAGCCTCATAATCTATGGTATAGGTAGTACCATTATTCCGAAAAGAAATTTCTGTCCTCTTTTTGTTCATCTTTAAAGTAACCAAAAACTCAACCACATACTCTTGAATTTGGGGAAAACGCATAGAAGCAAAAGTTTCCCACCCCAAAGTCTCAATAAAAGCATCAATTTGAGTAGTGAAGTTCAACTTCCTTACCGAATCAAAATCAAGAAACTGCATGTCCACGAACTTACGATTGGCGTGTGAAAAATGCTTGAAACGTCCAACTTCTTCCTCGGAATGAATGTCGAAATAAGCCACGCAACTAATACGAAGGCGATTAGCCTCAGTGACAGCCGGCTTGTGTCCAACACGCTTTGCTCTAGGCATGGTTATGGTGTTTAGGGTTTAGAGAAAAAGATGAAAAGAGAGAAAAGCTTGAGGTTGAAGATGAAGTAGAAGGTTTGTATGGAGACTTGAATTGAAAGGTTTAGGTGATTGAAAAGGGTAATGATGAAATTGGGAAGAGTAAAAGTAAGATATTGGGAAGAGGTTAGAGTAGGGGATTGGTTAAAATTGGAGGTGATGTAAGGTTTGTGTAAGTAATAGGTATATATAGGGTTGAATAGGAAGATTAATAGGTAGAGTAGGAATAGGAATAGGAATAGGAATAGGTAGAATTGGAATAGGAAAAAGGTTGTAAAATAGGCAAAAATCCGGACTTAGGAGTGCATGAATGTCGCGTGTCGCGACCGAGGACGGTCATCCGCGGCCGTGAATCGCGTTGTGCAGCGAATTTTTTTCCTGAATTTTAGAGGGATTTTGCTGAAGTTACCGAGGACGCGCATCCGCGGCCGCGAATCGCGTGTTTCAGCCAATTTTTTTCTTAATTTTTGGGGGAATTTTGCTGAAGTTACCGAGAATTTAGTCATTCTCGGCCGCGGATCACCTCGTGGCTACCCAAATTCTGCATATTAACTCAATTTCGTGCAATTTCTTGATAAATTCTATCCTGAACTCCTTGAAAATGTTATCTGTACTTAAAAACACAAATGTAAAACATTAAATGATAAGGAAAACCAAAGGTTTATCCTTATTAATTGGAAAAATAAATGAAAATGCTTTAATTAATGAATGTTAAATTAAGAATAGGAAAGGTTTGGAACTCAAAATAATTGAAGCATTTATGTTCATTTATTAATGTAAGTTAAATGAATCTTTATTTAAGGAATTGAAACTTAGTTATTAATATTTAATTAGTAATGAATGCTTTAAAGTTTTATTTAATAGATTCATAAGTGTAGAATAATGAGTTTCCATATAATCAAAAGAGATATAATGCAAAATAGAAAGTTTTATTGATTTAGCAATATATACAAGATATTTACAAACAAAATAATCAAAGTTATGCTAGAAATTCGTCCCTTTCAATCGGGATTTTCTTAGCCCTATAGCGGTCTATTTTCATCTGCACGAAGGCTTGACGTTCTGGTGCAGAAAGAAAATTTGGGCCTGATCGAAAAACTCGGTTCACTAGACCTTCATATTCTAAAAATTCATAGTCTAGTGTCGGGAAAGGTTCAACATCACTCCAAGGAACAGAAATACTTCCCTTGGTCCCTAGTATTATTCCACATATAATATTCCCGAACCCAACCTTCTTAGCCTTAGATCTAGACGCGGCAACAAGACCCTCCATCAAAATCTTTGAAGAATCAACCACGTTGCCTTGAAATATATCGCCAAGGACATAAAGGTCAGTTTCTTGGACGACACTATTGAACGTGCGACCGACCAGACTGTGACTCAGAAATTTATGCAGATATAGTATAGAGTTGGAATAAAAAGACTTATTATAGGCAAGTTTAGGATTGAAAGGCCAGATGCCGGTGAGCATTCGCCAAATATCAGTGTATGTCATGTCTCTTCCATGATGACGTTTGGTAGTATCCTTCAAGGGAAAACCAAACCAAGCATGCAATTCAGGATATCCAAAAGTGAAAGTTTTGCCATCCCGACGAAAACTAAGACGCACCCGATGCTTGTTAACAAAACGAACCGTACAGAAGAACTCTAATATCCAGTCTCCAATTATAGGAAACTTCATATCAACAAATCTGGTCCATCCTAAACGTTCCATGTAGCGACTCATATCATCTTTAATTCCCAACTGATCGTTAAGAAAGTCATCCATGTATAACATTCCTACAAAGAATGTGTAGCGAAGCTTCAAGAAGCGCCTTCCCTCATCATGATTGAAGATAGGAAAGTTACATCCATAACGCTCGGATATATCAATACGTTTATTGCGTGAAGCAACCACTTTCTTAGGATGAGTGTTTGTGGAAGTCATGGTGTTTGGAATGAGTAAGGAAGAAAGGTTCTGAACTTAATTTCTGGGTAGAGAAAATTGGAAGAAAATCAGAGAATTGTTCTGACAGAGATGAAAAAGAAAGTGACAGAAAACTGAACCTCTAGAACCTATTTATAAAATCCTAGGATGAAAAAGAGGTGTTGTTTTGAAGTGAAAAGGCATGAAATCAGACCTCTTAAAAATTAAGAAACTCAATTTTTCGTTTCTGAAGAGTTGTGTCTGCTGGAGATGAAGAACACAGGTCTGATTTCTGCAGAAATTCAGCGTGTCGCGACCGAGGATTCTGACCCGCGGTCGCGACACGCTGATTTTCTTGCGAAAATCAGGCGTAAAAAACCCCTAACCTCTGATCCTCGACCGAGAATCCCTATCCTCGGTAAGTTCAGAAATTTTTCCTGTCTAATTGAAATCTATTGAAGTCAGAATTCTCAACTGAGAATCCCAAATCCTCTGTAAGTTCAGAAATTTTCCTAGCTAACCAGATTTACCCAAATTCTCAACTGAGAATTCTAAATTCTCTATAAGTTCAAAAAATTTCTCACCTTCTTAAGAATTCTAAATATATGAATTCTCAACTGAGAATTTCAAATTCTCAACTCAGAATCAAAAAATTTCTTCTAATTCACATTAAATTCCTAAAAATTAATTAAAATCATGACTTGAATATATATTTTTTATATATCTAAATTTCTAACATAAAATGATATAATCAAAAACAAAAATAAAAATAAAAATAAATAAATAAATAACTATGTGTAGAAAAACGAAATGATTTATATGTCAAGAAATCTTGTTACGAAATTAGTTCCTATTTCGGAAATATTTTCGTAATAAATTTTACATCGATTACCATTAACTTTGAAACGATTACCGTTGGTTTCCTCAAGTTCTAAAGAACCATAGTCGAATGTTTTGACGACTAAATACGGTCCGGTCCATCTGGACTTAAGTTTTTCTAGAAATATACGAAGCCGTGAATTAAATAACAGCACCTTATCTCCAACATTAAAGTGTTTGACTTTGATCTTGGCATCGTGCCATTTTTTCACTTTTTCTTTATAAATCCTCGCATTCTCATACGATAGATGTCGTAACTCATCTAACTCATTCAAATTGAGCAAACGTTTCTTTCCTGCTTGTTGTAAATCAAAATTAAGTTTTCTAATAGCCCAATAGGCTTTATGTTCTAATTCTACTGGTAAATGACATGCTTTTCCATACACCAAACGATATGGAGTCATTCCTATTGGTGACTTAAATGCAGTACGGTATGCCCATAGCGCATTATTGAGTTTTTGTGACCAATCTTTTCTTGATGGCGAAACAGTTTTCTCTAGAATCCATTTGAGTTCTCTATTTGAGATCTCCGCCTGACCATTAGACTGAGGATGGTATGGCGTTGACACGCGGTGGCGTACTCCATACCTTTTCATAAGCATATCAAAATTTCGATTTATGAAATGGGTACCGCCATCGCTAACAACGAATCTAGGACAACCAAATCTATAAAATATATCGTCAAGAAAATTAACAACTACTTTAGAATCATTCGTAGGGGTTGCAATTGCTTCAACCCACTTCGAAACATAATCAACGGCTACTAATATGTAAGTTTTACCATTGGAAGGCGGAAAAGGCCCCATGAAATCAATTCCCCACATGTCGAAGATTTCAACTTCCAATATGTTTTTGAGGGGCATCTCATCTTTCCTTCCTAAATTTCCCGTTCTTTGGCATTTATCACAACGAGTAATAAATGAACCAACGTCTTTAAACATTGTAGGCCAAAAGAAACCACATTCCAATATTTTAGCTACCGTTTTATTAACTCCATTATGTCCTCCATATGAGCTGGAATGACATTCCGTTATTATAGATTCATATTCATTTTCTCCAACACATCTCCTAATTATCCCGTCACCACATGATTTGAATAGAAAGGGATCTTCCCAAAAATACTGTTTAATATCGAAGAAAAATTTCCTCCTTTGTTGGGAAGATAATCCTTCCGGAACAATATCGGTTGCAAGATAATTAGCAAAATCTGCATACCATGGTGACATGATACTTTCTACCTGATAGAGATGTTCATCGGGGAAATCATCTCGTATACCGATAGTTTCACCTATAGGACCGTTTTCATCTTCTAGTCTCGATAGATGATCGGTGACAAGGTTTTCTACTCCCCTTTTGTCTTTAATTTCTATATCAAATTCTTGTAACAACAAAACCCATCTAATCAGACGCGGTTTTGCATCTTTCTTAGCAAACAGATAACGTAAAGCTGCGTGATCTGTATAAATAATAACTTTAGATCCTAGCAAGTATGACCTAAACTTATCACATGCAAATACTACGGCTAACATTTCTTTTTCTGTTGTTGTGTAATTTAACTGTGCACCTGACAATGTGTGACTTGCATAATAAATAACATGTAATATTTTATCCTTCCTTTGACCTAAAACACATCCTACAGCTAGGTCACTTGCATCACATATGATTTCAAAAGGCAAATCGCAATCGGGTTTAGCAATTATGGGTGCACTAACTAAAGCTGTTTTCAATGTCTCGAAAGCTTTAATACAATCTTCATTAAAATCGAAGGTTGAATCCTTCATAAGCAAATTAGTAAGTGGTTTGGAAATCACAGAAAAGTTTTTTATAAATCGTCTGTAAAAACCTGCATGTCCTAGAAATGATCTTACTCCCTTGACAGTTGTTGGTGGGGGTAATTTTTCTATTACTGAAGTTTTTGCTCTATCCACTTCTAATCCTTTTTCAGATATTTTATGACCTAAAACAATTCCTTCGTCAACCATGAAATGACATTTTTCCCAATTTAATACTAAATTCGTTTCTTCGCATCTAGAAAGAACTTTATCTAAGTTTTTTAAACATGCATCAAAAGAATCTCCATAAACTGAAAAATCATCCATAAATACTTCCATGATATCTTCGATGAAATCATTAAAAATTACAGTCATACAACGTTGAAAAGTTGCTGGTGCATTACATAGACCAAAAGGCATTCTTCTATATGCAAATGTTCCATAAGGACATGTGAAGGTTGTTTTATCTTGGTCATCCGGGTAAATATATATTTGAAAGAATCCGGAATAGCCATCAAGAAAACAATAAAATGCATGACCGACTATCCTTTCGATCATTTGATCAATGAAAGGTAAAGGAAAATGATCTTTCCTAGTTGCCTTATTTAGGTTCCTATAATCTATACAAACCCTCCAACCGGTGGTGGTTCGCGTAGGTATTAATTCACCTTCATTATTCCTTACTACAGTTATGCCTCCCTTTTTGGGTACACAATGGATTGGACTAACCCATTCACTATCCGAAATAGGATAAATGATTCCATTGTCTAAAAGTTTAGTAATCTCATTTTTTACTACTTCTTTCATGTTCGGATTTAAACGTCTTTGTTTATCCGCTTTAGGTGGCTTGTCTTCTTCTAAGTGAATCCTATGCATTACAATACTAGGATTAATTCCTTTTAAATCTGAAATTTTCCATCCCATACTTCCTATTCTATTTCTAACAACTTCTTTCAATTTTTCTTCTTGATTTTCTGTTAATTTGTTAGAGATGATTATAGGTAGAGTATCACTTCCGCCTAGGAAAGCGTATCTCAGATGGTTTGGTAATTCTTTAAGTTCTAATTTAGGTGGAACTACTACTGAAGGCGGAACTGGTCCATCTTCTCGAATCAAAGGCTCTGGGTCCTTATCTTCTAATTCTTCACCCATTATAGGTTCTATTATTTCTTCTCTTTGAACAATGTCATTAACACATTCTTCAATTAAATCAAGTTTCATACAAGCGAAATCCTCCATAGGATATTTCATTGCTTGATTCATATCGAACTCGATCTTATCGTCACCTATTCGTAAAACTACTTTTCCTTCCGACACATCAACTAGAGCATGTCCCGTGTTCATGAACGGTCTACCAAAGATTAGCGGACAATTAGCATCATAAGCAAAATCTAAGATAACAAAATCAGTAGGAAAAATAAATTTGTCAACTTTCACCAAAACGTCTTCAATTATACCATATGGTCTTTTAGTGGATTAATCCGCTAATTGCAAAACCATATTGGTACGTTTGATGTCTTCTTCTAAACCTAATTTTTCAAAAATAGACAATGGCATCAAGTTTATACTAGCTCCTAAATCACAAAGGCAACTTGGGAATTCCATATTTCCCAATGTACACGGAATGGTAAAGCATCCGGGATCTTTAAGTTTAGTAGGTAATTTGCTTGATACTATCGAACTACAATCTTCAGTAAGTGAAATGGATGAAATTCCTTCCCAACTAATCTTTTTTGAAATTAAATCTTTCAAGAATTTTCCATAGTTAGGAATTTGCGTAATTGCATCCATGAATGTTAAATTTATATGCAAATTTTTAAGCTTATCTAAAAATGATAAAAGTTATTTATCATGGTCCTTATTTCGGACCCTGTGTGGAAAAGGTGGTTTTGGTACAAAAGGTTTCGTACTAGAGTCAATTGTTATATCTTTTTGTTTTAACGTATCTTCTTTGGATTTTGGTAAATCATTTCCAGGTAAAGTTGAATTTCCGGGCATTTCCGGACCTAAATAGTTTTTCCCTGAACGAAGAGTGATAGCCTTAACATGCTCTTTCGGATTTTCTTCCGTTTGGCTGGGAAGACTTCCCTCTTTGCGGGATGGAATTGATTTAGCAAGTTGTCCAATTTGAACCTCCAAATTATGGATGCTAGATGATTGGTTTTTGATAAGCTGATCGAATTTACTTTCGATCCGTTTAAAACCATCGTCTTGATTACTTACCTTTCCATTCATAGCATCTATAAATTTGTCGATTTTTAAAGATAAAGTGCTAATCGTATCTCTTGTTTGATTTTGATAATTATTTACACGATATTGATTAGCATTTGCATTATTATTATTATTACTATCTTTCTAGTTAAAGTTATGATGATTTCTCCATCCAGGATTATAAGTATTAGAATAAAGATTAGTAGTTTGGTTTTGTCCTTGGACAAAATTTACCTGTTCTATCTCATTCATACCTTCGTAATCAATGTCTCTCTGGATTGGATCATTAGGATCGCATGGTGCTATAAACTTATCAATTTTGTGCGATAAGGCAGAAAATTGGGCTTGTAACATTGCTACTGGATCAAGATTCATTATACCTTTAACCGATGATGTACCTGAGGATGATGGTTTCGCCGTTGGTATATGTCCACGCTCTGCGGGCCACATACTGCTGTTGATTGCCATTTCCTCCAAAAGTTCTCTTGCTTGGGCGGACGTCTTCTTCATAAATAAACCTCCAGACATAGCATCTAATGAACCTCTAGTTGTAGGATTTAATCCATTATAGAATGTCTGCATCAAAAGTGCATCTGGCAGTTGGTGGTGTGGGCATAAACGTTGAAGTTCTTTAAAACGTTCCCAAGCTTCATAAAGAGTTTCATTATCATTTTGTGTAAAAGATGTCAATTCTTTGATGACTCTTGCGGTTTTTGCTAAGGGAAAATATTTTGATAAAAACGCTTGGACTTAGGAGTGCATGAATGTCGCGTGTCGCGACCGAGGACGGTCATCCGCGGCCGTGAATCGCGTTGTGCAGCGAATTTTTTTCCTGAATTTTAGAGGGATTTTGCTGAAGTTACCGAGGACGCGCATCCGCGGCCGCGAATCGCGTGTTTCAGCCAATTTTTTTCTTAATTTTTGGGGGAATTTTGCTGAAGTTACCGAGAATTTAGTCATTCTCGGCCGCGGATCACCTCGTGGCTACCCAAATTCTGCATATTAACTCAATTTCGTGCAATTTCTTGATAAATTCTATCCTGAACTCCTTGAAAATGTTATCTGTACTTAAAAACACAAATGTAAAACATTAAATGATAAGGAAAACCAAAGGTTTATCCTTATTAATTGGAAAAATAAATGAAAATGCTTTAATTAATGAATGTTAAATTAAGAATAGGAAAGGTTTGGAACTCAAAATAATTGAAGCATTTATGTTCATTTATTAATGTAAGTTAAATGAATCTTTATTTAAGGAATTGAAACTTAGTTATTAATATTTAATTAGTAATGAATGCTTTAAAGTTTTATTTAATAGATTCATAAGTGTAGAATAATGAGTTTCCATATAATCAAAAGAGATATAATGCAAAATAGAAAGTTTTATTGATTTAGCAATATATACAAGATATTTACAAACAAAATAATCAAAGTTATGCTAGAAATTCGTCCCTTTCAATCGGGATTTTCTTAGCCCTATAGCGGTCTATTTTCATCTGCACGAAGGCTTGACGTTCTGGTGCAGAAAGAAAATTTGGGCCTGATCGAAAAACTCGGTTCACTAGACCTTCATATTCTAAAAATTCATAGTCTAGTGTCGGGAAAGGTTCAACATCACTCCAAGGAACAGAAATACTTCCCTTGGTCCCTAGTATTATTCCACATATAATATTCCCGAACCCAACCTTCTTAGCCTTAGATCTAGACGCGGCAACAAGACCCTCCATCAAAATCTTTGAAGAATCAACCACGTTGCCTTGAAATATATCGCCAAGGACATAAAGGTCAGTTTCTTGGACGACACTATTGAACGTGCGACCGACCAGACTGTGACTCAGAAATTTATGCAGATATAGTATAGAGTTGGAATAAAAAGACTTATTATAGGCAAGTTTAGGATTGAAAGGCCAGATGCCGGTGAGCATTCGCCAAATATCAGTGTATGTCATGTCTCTTCCATGATGACGTTTGGTAGTATCCTTCAAGGGAAAACCAAACCAAGCATGCAATTCAGGATATCCAAAAGTGAAAGTTTTGCCATCCCGACGAAAACTAAGACGCACCCGATGCTTGTTAACAAAACGAACCGTACAGAAGAACTCTAATATCCAGTCTCCAATTATAGGAAACTTCATATCAACAAATCTGGTCCATCCTAAACGTTCCATGTAGCGACTCATATCATCTTTAATTCCCAACTGATCGTTAAGAAAGTCATCCATGTATAACATTCCTACAAAGAATGTGTAGCGAAGCTTCAAGAAGCGCCTTCCCTCATCATGATTGAAGATAGGAAAGTTACATCCATAACGCTCGGATATATCAATACGTTTATTGCGTGAAGCAACCACTTTCTTAGGATGAGTGTTTGTGGAAGTCATGGTGTTTGGAATGAGTAAGGAAGAAAGGTTCTGAACTTAATTTCTGGGTAGAGAAAATTGGAAGAAAATCAGAGAATTGTTCTGACAGAGATGAAAAAGAAAGTGACAGAAAACTGAACCTCTAGAACCTATTTATAAAATCCTAGGATGAAAAAGAGGTGTTGTTTTGAAGTGAAAAGGCATGAAATCAGACCTCTTAAAAATTAAGAAACTCAATTTTTCGTTTCTGAAGAGTTGTGTCTGCTGGAGATGAAGAACACAGGTCTGATTTCTGCAGAAATTCAGCGTGTCGCGACCGAGGATTCTGACCCGCGGTCGCGACACGCTGATTTTCTTGCGAAAATCAGGCGTAAAAAACCCCTAACCTCTGATCCTCGACCGAGAATCCCTATCCTCGGTAAGTTCAGAAATTTTTCCTGTCTAATTGAAATCTATTGAAGTCAGAATTCTCAACTGAGAATCCCAAATCCTCTGTAAGTTCAGAAATTTTCCTAGCTAACCAGATTTACCCAAATTCTCAACTGAGAATTCTAAATTCTCTATAAGTTCAAAAAATTTCTCACCTTCTTAAGAATTCTAAATATATGAATTCTCAACTGAGAATTTCAAATTCTCAACTCAGAATCAAAAAATTTCTTCTAATTCACATTAAATTCCTAAAAATTAATTAAAATCATGACTTGAATATATATTTTTTATATATCTAAATTTCTAACATAAAATGATATAATCAAAAACAAAAATAAAAATAAAAATAAATAAATAAATAACTATGTGTAGAAAAACGAAATGATTTATATGTCAAGAAATCTTGTTACGAAATTAGTTCCTATTTCGGAAATATTTTCGTAATAAATTTTACATCGATTACCATTAACTTTGAAACGATTACCGTTGGTTTCCTCAAGTTCTAAAGAACCATAGTCGAATGTTTTGACGACTAAATACGGTCCGGTCCATCTGGACTTAAGTTTTTCTAGAAATATACGAAGCCGTGAATTAAATAACAGCACCTTATCTCCAACATTAAAGTGTTTGACTTTGATCTTGGCATCGTGCCATTTTTTCACTTTTTCTTTATAAATCCTCGCATTCTCATACGATAGATGTCGTAACTCATCTAACTCATTCAAATTGAGCAAACGTTTCTTTCCTGCTTGTTGTAAATCAAAATTAAGTTTTCTAATAGCCCAATAGGCTTTATGTTCTAATTCTACTGGTAAATGACATGCTTTTCCATACACCAAACGATATGGAGTCATTCCTATTGGTGACTTAAATGCAGTACGGTATGCCCATAGCGCATTATTGAGTTTTTGTGACCAATCTTTTCTTGATGGCGAAACAGTTTTCTCTAGAATCCATTTGAGTTCTCTATTTGAGATCTCCGCCTGACCATTAGACTGAGGATGGTATGGCGTTGACACGCGGTGGCGTACTCCATACCTTTTCATAAGCATATCAAAATTTCGATTTATGAAATGGGTACCGCCATCGCTAACAACGAATCTAGGACAA
Organism: Euphorbia lathyris; assembly: GCF_963576675.1. Classification (NCBI taxonomy): domain Eukaryota; kingdom Viridiplantae; phylum Streptophyta; class Magnoliopsida; order Malpighiales; family Euphorbiaceae; genus Euphorbia; species Euphorbia lathyris. The sequence goes on along the minus strand of NC_088919.1, from coordinate 44,254,318 downwards.
CCAAATCTATAAAATATATCGTCAAGAAAATTAACAACTACTTTAGAATCATTCGTAGGGGTTGCAATTGCTTCAACCCACTTCGAAACATAATCAACGGCTACTAATATGTAAGTTTTACCATTGGAAGGCGGAAAAGGCCCCATGAAATCAATTCCCCACATGTCGAAGATTTCAACTTCCAATATGTTTTTGAGGGGCATCTCATCTTTCCTTCCTAAATTTCCCGTTCTTTGGCATTTATCACAACGAGTAATAAATGAACCAACGTCTTTAAACATTGTAGGCCAAAAGAAACCACATTCCAATATTTTAGCTACCGTTTTATTAACTCCATTATGTCCTCCATATGAGCTGGAATGACATTCCGTTATTATAGATTCATATTCATTTTCTCCAACACATCTCCTAATTATCCCGTCACCACATGATTTGAATAGAAAGGGATCTTCCCAAAAATACTGTTTAATATCGAAGAAAAATTTCCTCCTTTGTTGGGAAGATAATCCTTCCGGAACAATATCGGTTGCAAGATAATTAGCAAAATCTGCATACCATGGTGACATGATACTTTCTACCTGATAGAGATGTTCATCGGGGAAATCATCTCGTATACCGATAGTTTCACCTATAGGACCGTTTTCATCTTCTAGTCTCGATAGATGATCGGTGACAAGGTTTTCTACTCCCCTTTTGTCTTTAATTTCTATATCAAATTCTTGTAACAACAAAACCCATCTAATCAGACGCGGTTTTGCATCTTTCTTAGCAAACAGATAACGTAAAGCTGCGTGATCTGTATAAATAATAACTTTAGATCCTAGCAAGTATGACCTAAACTTATCACATGCAAATACTACGGCTAACATTTCTTTTTCTGTTGTTGTGTAATTTAACTGTGCACCTGACAATGTGTGACTTGCATAATAAATAACATGTAATCTTTTATCCTTCCTTTGACCTAAAACACATCCTACAGCTAGGTCACTTGCATCACATATGATTTCAAAAGGCAAATCGCAATCGGGTTTAGCAATTATGGGTGCACTAACTAAAGCTGTTTTCAATGTCTCGAAAGCTTTAATACAATCTTCATTAAAATCGAAGGTTGAATCCTTCATAAGCAAATTAGTAAGTGGTTTGGAAATCACAGAAAAGTTTTTTATAAATCGTCTGTAAAAACCTGCATGTCCTAGAAATGATCTTACTCCCTTGACAGTTGTTGGTGGGGGTAATTTTTCTATTACTGAAGTTTTTGCTCTATCCACTTCTAATCCTTTTTCAGATATTTTATGACCTAAAACAATTCCTTCGTCAACCATGAAATGACATTTTTCCCAATTTAATACTAAATTCGTTTCTTCGCATCTAGAAAGAACTTTATCTAAGTTTTTTAAACATGCATCAAAAGAATCTCCATAAACTGAAAAATCATCCATAAATACTTCCATGATATCTTCGATGAAATCATTAAAAATTACAGTCATACAACGTTGAAAAGTTGCTGGTGCATTACATAGACCAAAAGGCATTCTTCTATATGCAAATGTTCCATAAGGACATGTGAAGGTTGTTTTATCTTGGTCATCCGGGTAAATATATATTTGAAAGAATCCGGAATAGCCATCAAGAAAACAATAAAATGCATGACCGACTATCCTTTCGATCATTTGATCAATGAAAGGTAAAGGAAAATGATCTTTCCTAGTTGCCTTATTTAGGTTCCTATAATCTATACAAACCCTCCAACCGGTGGTGGTTCGCGTAGGTATTAATTCACCTTCATTATTCCTTACTACAGTTATGCCTCCCTTTTTGGGTACACAATGGATTGGACTAACCCATTCACTATCCGAAATAGGATAAATGATTCCATTGTCTAAAAGTTTAGTAATCTCATTTTTTACTACTTCTTTCATGTTCGGATTTAAACGTCTTTGTTTATCCGCTTTAGGTGGCTTGTCTTCTTCTAAGTGAATCCTATGCATTACAATACTAGGATTAATTCCTTTTAAATCTGAAATTTTCCATCCCATACTTCCTATTCTATTTCTAACAACTTCTTTCAATTTTTCTTCTTGATTTTCTGTTAATTTGTTAGAGATGATTATAGGTAGAGTATCACTTCCGCCTAGGAAAGCGTATCTCAGATGGTTTGGTAATTCTTTAAGTTCTAATTTAGGTGGAACTACTACTGAAGGCGGAACTGGTCCATCTTCTCGAATCAAAGGCTCTGGGTCCTTATCTTCTAATTCTTCACCCATTATAGGTTCTATTATTTCTTCTCTTTGAACAATGTCATTAACACATTCTTCAATTAAATCAAGTTTCATACAAGCGAAATCCTCCATAGGATATTTCATTGCTTGATTCATATCGAACTCGATCTTATCGTCACCTATTCGTAAAACTACTTTTCCTTCCGACACATCAACTAGAGCACGTCCCGTGTTCATGAACGGTCTACCAAAGATTAGCGGACAATTAGCATCATAAGCAAAATCTAAGATAACAAAATCAGTAGGAAAAATAAATTTGTCAACTTTCACCAAAACGTCTTCAATTATACCATATGGTCTTTTAGTGGATTAATCCGCTAATTGCAAAACCATATTGGTACGTTTGATGTCTTCTTCTAAACCTAATTTTTCAAAAATAGACAATGGCATCAAGTTTATACTAGCTCCTAAATCACAAAGGCAACTTGGGAATTCCATATTTCCCAATGTACACGGAATGGTAAAGCATCCGGGATCTTTAAGTTTAGTAGGTAATTTGCTTGATACTATCGAACTACAATCTTCAGTAAGTGAAATGGATGAAATTCCTTCCCAACTAATCTTTTTTGAAATTAAATCTTTCAAGAATTTTCCATAGTTAGGAATTTGCGTAATTGCATCCATGAATGTTAAATTTATATGCAAATTTTTAAGCTTATCTAAAAATGATAAAAGTTATTTATCATGGTCCTTATTTCGGACCCTGTGTGGAAAAGGTGGTTTTGGTACAAAAGGTTTCGTACTAGAGTCAATTGTTATATCTTTTTGTTTTAACGTATCTTCTTTGGATTTTGGTAAATCATTTCCAGGTAAAGTTGAATTTCCGGGCATTTCCGGACCTAAATAGTTTTTCCCTGAACGAAGAGTGATAGCCTTAACATGCTCTTTCGGATTTTCTTCCGTTTGGCTGGGAAGACTTCCCTCTTTGCGGGATGGAATTGATTTAGCAAGTTGTCCAATTTGAACCTCCAAATTATGGATGCTAGATGATTGGTTTTTGATAAGCTGATCGAATTTACTTTCGATCCGTTTAAAACCATCGTCTTGATTACTTACCTTTCCATTCATAGCATCTATAAATTTGTCGATTTTTAAAGATAAAGTGCTAATCGTATCTCTTGTTTGATTTTGATAATTATTTACACGATATTGATTAGCATTTGCATTATTATTATTATTACTATCTTTCTAGTTAAAGTTATGATGATTTCTCCATCCAGGATTATAAGTATTAGAATAAAGATTAGTAGTTTGGTTTTGTCCTTGGACAAAATTTACCTGTTCTATCTCATTCATACCTTCGTAATCAATGTCTCTCTGGATTGGATCATTAGGATCGCATGGTGCTATAAACTTATCAATTTTGTGCGATAAGGCAGAAAATTGGGCTTGTAACATTGCTACTGGATCAAGATTCATTATACCTTTAACCGATGATGTACCTGAGGATGATGGTTTCGCCGTTGGTATATGTCCACGCTCTGCGGGCCACATACTGCTGTTGATTGCCATTTCCTCCAAAAGTTCTCTTGCTTGGGCGGACGTCTTCTTCATAAATAAACCTCCAGACATAGCATCTAATGAACCTCTAGTTGTAGGATTTAATCCATTATAGAATGTCTGCATCAAAAGTGCATCTGGCAGTTGGTGGTGTGGGCATAAACGTTGAAGTTCTTTAAAACGTTCCCAAGCTTCATAAAGAGTTTCATTATCATTTTGTGTAAAAGATGTCAATTCTTTGATGACTCTTGCGGTTTTTGCTAAGGGAAAATATTTTGATAAAAACGCTTGGGCTAATTGGTCCCAAGTTTCAAATGTTGCATCAGGCATAGAAGTTAACCAAATTTTTGCCTTGTCCTTCAAAGTGAAAGGAAAGAGGCGAAGTTTGATTGCTTCGGCTGTTACATCAGTAATTTTAAAAGTATCACAAATTTCTAAGAAATTTGTCAAATGTGCATTAGGGTTTTCGTTAGGTAGTCCATAAAACGTTACGTTGTTTTGCAACATATTAAGCAAAGCAGGCTTAATTTCAAATTGATTTGCGTTTATACGGGGTCTAACTACACTATTAGTTACACCGGCCATTCCTGGCCTAGCATAATCCATAAGTGTCGGTGGATCGGCCATATTTTCTAGCTGGTCTACTTTGGATTTTAAGGGTGTTTTGTCTTTGTCTTTGTTGTTTTTCTTGTTTTTCTTAAGTGTTCTTTCAATTTCTGGATCAAAAGGGTCTGGTGGCGTGCCCGAATTTTGCGAACTGCGCATGAACTTGAAATTGTTACACGAGCCAAACTACCTTCAAAACAAAATTGAAAACAAATATGTTATATAAACTGAAAAATAAATAAAATATAAAAATTGTATAAAAATAATGTGTAAACCTAGATTCGAAAATAAAATACGAAAAATAAAAATTTTGTCAAAAATTTTGGCGTATCCCCGGCAACGGCGCCAAAAACTTGTTGAGCGATTTCCGCAAGTGCACGGTTTCGCTTGTAGTAATAAAAATATCGATCCCACAGGGATACGTTTTTTAACGAAAAACTTATTTTTGAATTTATTAATTTCGAACTTGTTAGATTTATTATTAATTGTAAATGAAAAGTGAAATTTGTCTAATTGAATTTAGGAAAAATAATTGTTTAATTGAGTTTATGAACTTTGAATACTTGAAAAATGCTGGAATAAGATTTTATATTTAGAATAAATCGATTGTTAGAAAGATCTTCTGATTTAGGGATGAATTTTACAAAACAGGAACATTTAGAACTTTTTAGAAAAACAATGAATGTATTCATTTGCATTAAGCAAAGAAAACAACTTAAACTTTGTATCAATTATGATGATGAAATAAATGATGGAACCTCTAATTAATTGGCTTTGAACGCGACAAAACCCTTTCAGGATAGTTGCCCTTACTCAAATTAAAACTCTTTCGAGATGATAATTTGCCTAAGTGTTCAACAAAGTTTCCTTGTAATGGTTTTGAATTCAACTGCGTATTAATGAAAACACCAGCCTCACTTATATTGGATTGGTTACCATAAGTGCTGCATAACGATTTGTCGAATAGAACGGACTTTATTAGATGAAATATAAATTGATACAAGTTTACAGAGAACATGGAGCATCGAGTTCTTCGAGGGCGTGCAAGTGAATGGCTTGATCGGTTCCTTTCCTTGGGTTTCCTTAGAGGTTGTCAGGCTCAGGGGCGAACACTCTACTCAATCTTCTCACTGTAACTTCGTAATAGGGATTCGGTCGGCCACTACCATGATGCAAACTAAAACTGGAACAATGTCTAAACGCTACTGAATTGTAATTAAACTATAAACAATATGTGTACCTCATCTTGTTTTGTACAGAATCTAATTTCTAACTCTCGAAATGTTTTTACTTAGAACTTAGACATAAGTTCTACGCTCTGATTCTATATCTATATTATAACATTTCATTGCATTTTTTCTCAACATCAACTCTTTATTTATAGATGTTGAAGGGTTGTGTTTGAAGTGATGTATCCGTTGGTTAAGAGTCGTGTCCGTTGTGAAATGACGTCTTTATCCACTTGAACGAACGCGTTTCTTGGATTTCAGCATGTGTTAAATGCTTTTGGCAAATTTTCTGCACTTACCGAGGATAGGAATCCTCGGCCGTGAATGACGTAGCATTAAGTTGAACGTTGGACGAAGGGGAGAAATGGCTAAACCACGCGTGTCGCGGCCACGGGTTGGGGATTCACTGTCGCGGCACGGTGAGTTTTCTCACTTCTTTGCTTTCGTTCGTGTCCTCGACTTGGTGCTTTCGATTTACGTCGTCTTTGACTCCTTTTGTAGGGTTTTTCTTCTGTTTTTGATCCTTTTTTGTTCCTATTTGGATTTTACCAAATATTTAGGTACCTTGCAAGAAAGAAAGATATTCGAGAGTAAAAGTAACCTAAACAGATATAAACAACATAAATTTGTAATAAAAAATGATGTAAATGTTAATGATATTTTAGGTATATTTTGGGCTTAACACACTTTAATTGATTCTAGATTTTTCAATTAATGCCAAATATGAAATTGTACCCATTGCCAAATAAGAAAAAGCAGCGGTGCCCTTCAATTATAGTATTTGATGTAGTGGAACCAGTTGAAGTCTCCATCCTTCTATATTCGATTAATTCCTTATTTTTTAAAAATTGATAAAGGATGATCATATCCAATTGATTCCTTAATTTTTAAAAATTGATAAAGGATGATCGAGAGTGGGTGAAAATTAACAAAACTATATATTAGTTAAGAGAGAGAATGATTAAATGAAGAGAAACAATGGAGAGAGAAAGAGAGAGGGAAAGGATAAAGAAAAGGGTATAAAAGTAATTTAATATTGGAGGGTTAAATTTTAACTTTTTGACCGGTCAAACTGTTGACGTGGCACGTTGGTTTCAAGTTGACCGGTCATTTTTACCTGCTGTATACCATTTTGGGAGGTCACCTATAAGTTCGTACATATTTAATGAGACAAATTGAAGATTGTACACCAAAGTGTGAAATAGGGCAAATGTTGTACACCATTGATGAAATTTACCCTAAGATAACTATCTAAGTTAGAAATGCCCAATATTGATAGTCATCATTGAAAAATCTTATTCTTCTTGCTTCGCCGTCCGAGCAGTTGGAGATCAAACGGACGAGTGATGGCGACCGCCGGGGAGAACCAATCAATAAATTCTTGTATGCCCGCAGACACAGTATGGTTCTCAAAGGGAGACAGAAAAACCTCTCTTGCTTAGATATTCTCCTATAGAAGCAGATGCAAAAAGAAAATGATGGAAAAGTGATGATGACCAGTCGGGAGAACCAACCTTATACTTTTGAATGCCGCTGACGCAGTGTGGATTTGAAAAGAGAGAGAAATCTCTTTTGCCCAGATCTTCTCCTACAGATGCAGATGCAAAAAGAAAAGGACGGAGAATAGATTGTGAGGAGAGAAGAAATTAAAGTGTTTTTAATTTTTTTACATTTAATTACTTGTAATAGATTTTAACATGTGTCAACTTTTTAATGGATCGCATATTGTAAATTTTCTCCTTAGAGCATCTCCAACAGCCTCTTAAATTGGCTCTTAAGTTAAAATTTGAGGAGAGAGAATGAAAAATCAGCTCCAACGATCTCTTAGTGACTTCTCAAATTACTAAGAGCCTATCGATCATTTCTATTAATAGAGAGCATATCTCCACCTCTTAGTGCCTCTTAATTCATTTTTTTATTATTAATTTATTATTGAGGAGTCTCTCGCCTCTCACTATTAATAAATATAACAACAAAATTAACAATTTTAATGATAAAATAATAAATAAAGAGTGAATATAAGGAGTATTGTTGGAGATAATATGTTTTAACAACTCTTAAATCACTAAGAGTCAATTGTTTATATTATTTTTAAAGAGTGCACTAAGAATCTCTTGGAAATGCTGTTAGGAGTTAAAAACGTTTTACCTTTTTGTTCCATTAAAATATCTTTACAAAAACCGGAAGAACATTTACTTTTGTATTTATATACAAATAAAAGGTTTAATACATCGCCAGCTCTCTGAATTTGTCCATAATAATAGATTGACTCTCTGAACTTTGGAAGTGCCTCACCAGCTCCCTAAACTTGCTTATTTTGTATCACCAGCTTCCTAAACTTGTCCATAAAAATTGATTAGCTTCCTGAACTTTGTAAGTGTCTCACCAGCTCCATAAACTTGCTTATTCTGTAACAACTAAATACAAAAACCATAATACTAACTCGGATTAAGGTGCAAAACCCCTATGGGTCAGGAGTAATTTTACCCCTAACGTCTAAAAATGTATAATTTTACCCCTAACACTGGAAGCCAAGAGCAATTTTACCCCTAACGTTGATAAATTAAGTTAATTTGAGAAATAATTCATCAAACTGTCTTATCGGTCATGAATCTTGTCATCTACACTTCACACATGCGTCATTTTATCAATAACAACTCACAAACATATGTTGGGATGTAAAAAAAATAAAAAAAATATACTGACTTTTGTACGAATTGGATAAAAAAAATCAAAAAATTCACCAACTTTATAAATTTGCTTTTGACTACTAATGTTAGGGGTAAAATTGCATCATTTTAGACGCTAGGGTAAAATTACTTCTGACCCAAAACGTTATGGGTATTTTTGCACCTTAATCTGAGTTAGTATTATGATTGTTGCATTTAGTTGTTACGGAATAAATAAGTTTAGGGAGTTGGTGAGACATTTACAAAGTTTAGGAAGCTAATAAATTTTTATGGACAAGTTTAGAGAGCCGGTGATACAAATAAGCAAATTTAAGGAGCTGGTGAGACATTTGCAAAGTTCAAAAAGTCAATCTACTATTATAAACAAGTTCTGGATTAGGTCCAAATGAAATAAATAAATTATATCCATGATATTTTAGCTTTGATATTACTTTATGGGGTTAGGTTATGCTTACTTTGTTTTTGATAAAGTAAGCCTTATTTTGTTTTTTCTACCATTGGATGGTGATGAATTTTGACAAAGTAAGCTCATCCAATAGTAGAAAAAACAAAGTAAAGTTTACTTTGTCAAAAACAAAGGGCCCGTTTGTTTTACCTACTATTTGCTGTTGTTGTTTACTATTTACTGTTACGGTTTGCTTTTTGCTGTTACGGTTTGATGTTACTATTACGATTTGCTATTTGCTGTTGGAAAAAGCAGCTTTTCCAAAAAGCAGAGATTCTCTGCTTTTGTAAAAGATTGCTTTTCGGGTGTAAAAAGGCAAACATGAAATCACTAACCAAATACTTAATGCTGCTTTTCAATTGTGAAAGACAAACAAGAGATCATTAGCCAAACACTTGAAACTCTCTTTTTTGAAGTGAAAAGGCAAAAGGAACCTGAAAATGAGTAACCAAACGCCCCCAAAATAAGCATAGAAGGCACCTTACTTTATGTTCCCTAAACTTCAAATTAGACAAACAAAAAAAAAATCCCTAAATTTTATCTTTTACCTTCTATATAAAAGTAAAAGATTTGAAGATAACTAAACCAGGACAACATGCATCTAAATGGATTCGAAAATTAAAATTACTTGTTAAATGAATTAGAAAAAAAAAATTGAAGAATTAAAATTATTTATAATATTAATCGAATCAGATCTACAATAAAGATTTAAAATTTAATGACTTTTATGGTACTCCCTCCATTCTCAAATAAGTGTCGTTTTAGATAATTGTTTTTATTCTTTTTTAAGTGTCGTTTTCGTTTTTCAATAAAATTTAGTATAGTTTTTTGGTCTAAGCATTTAAATTTTGTCTTGATTTATATGTTTTTTAATCTTTCAAAGTTTCTTCTCCAATCATTATAGGAGAGAGAATTTTTATTTAGTTAATTTATGTAAATTTATTAATTTAAGTGCATATTAATTATGTTTCTTAATTTGTGTGAAAATTGTAAAACAACACTTATTTGAGAATGGAAGGAGTAGTAAATAATAAAATTTAGAGAGTTTTGCATCCAATTTTAAAATTTAAAGGCTATAAAAAAGTAAGAACCTTAAGGGGCCAAAAGTGTAATTTAATCCAAATAAGATTGAAAAGATATAGAGGGTCAAGAAAGTAAAAAAGCTGGCTTTGGAGCTTGGATTGTTTTGTTGGGGGTGGAAAGTGTTCCCTTTTATAACCTAAGCTTAAGCAAGTGGTGGAGTCAAATTTGAGTGAACGGTGGGGTGTTCTTCGTCGTCTTTGGGAACTGGGAATCGTGAAATTGTTGTCAGCTCGGTTGGCGGTGGTGGCGGGGTGTCGCAGGTGAGGTTTTCTTCTTCCTAATCCCATGTTCCAGAGACCGATTCAACCCTACCACGGCGGTGCTGGGCCTGCTCTTGGGATTGTAGGTCACCAGGAAGACATGCAACTTCAAATGGCAAACCACACTCATACTCCTGATACTCAAACAATTGGAGCTGGAGAGCCATGCCTTGTTCTCACTTCCGATCCCAAACCTCGTCTCCGTTGGACTGCCGATCTTCACGAACGCTTCGTCGACGCCGTTGCTCAGCTTGGTGGTGCCAATAGTCTGTGCTTCCCTTTTTCCTCCTTGCATTCTCTTTGTTTTGCTATGAAATTTGTTTTAAGCTTTTTTTTTTTCCTGTTTACTGTTATTGTTTGTGTATCTCTTTATCCACTTTGAAGATAGATTTTTTGGAATTCTCTATTTACATTTCCTTATTGATTGTGTATTTATATATTCCAAGCTATGTTTTGTTTGATTCGTACTAGCATGTTTTGTTTTTAGGGGAGATATACGGTTATCTGCACATACACAATGTTCACCAACACTGCTTATGCTTGCTTTAAAGTTCTTCAAGTTTAGGAACGTCCCGAACTTTGTATAGAGTGGTTAGAACTCCTTTTTACAGAAATCTCTGAGCTCTCTCATCAAACTCTTCACATTATTTTCGTTCCTTCAGTCCTTTTCTTTTATTCTCGTGTTTTCATCTGAGTTCTAGCTTTTACTTCCGTATTTCCAAAAGCAATTTATGTGGTCAATTTGCGTGCAAAACTTCATGATGTTGAGAAGCAACACATCTCTTCACACTTCTTGTTGTTCCTAGCTTGAAACTTGGTTCAACATCAGTTGGCCTTACCTTATTTTCTAGAAAGAAAGAGAGATAGAAAGAATTTTACAAATTAATCACACTTTCTTCCTCCAGTTAGATATGGAGAAAGATACGCAGAGTCTTATCAAACTTGGGTTACCCTGTTTCTTTACTGGTAAATTTGAACGTATACTTGTTGACTCGGCAGGTGGAACAACTTACGTTGATATACATGTGAACAAGCTTAAATTGCTTATGTCTTAATTATTATTTATTTTTAGACTACTAGTTCACTGGAAAGTACTTTCATGCAGAAGCTACACCGAAGGCCATCATGCGAACAATGAACGTAAAAGGACTTACTCTCTTCCATTTGAAGAGTCACCTCCAGGTATTATGTCATTGTTGTGTAATTTTCCTCATATCATGCTATTAGTTATTCTAATGTTGGTTGAAATGGAACGTTTTTTTAGTTGTCAATGTGTATGTTTCTTATGTATTGCAGAAATACAGATTGGGTAAGCAATCAGGGAAGGATATGAGTGAAGTTGCAAAAGACGGTAGGTCCTGCAATATTCATTCTGTTCCTTCACAGTGTATGATAGCATCAACATAATTTTGCTTCTTCATCAATCTAAGATTCTGATTTGGACACTGATAAAAAAAAATATCATATGATTGGAAACCTAAAATCTAAATAGAATGTCTTTTTTCTTTTCTGTTTTATCCGAATTGACTTTCCCCGCGTTTTTATGGAAGGATTGCCTGGCTCGTACTTGGTAGAAAATCCCAGCAGCAATAATGCTTCTCCAGATGATTCTTCTGATATGAATGAGTAAGGAAATTTTTCTTCCTTCCCTAAAAATTCTCTGATGTGCGGAGCTGCTAAATATACAAATGTCATGTTTAGGGGTTATGAAGTCAAGGAGGCATTAAGAGTACAAATGGAAGTCCAAAGTAAATTATATCTCCAAGTTGAGGTGAATCTTCTCATTTTGGAATGATTTATACTTCCTGTCTGATTTTAGAATGTTTTCCGTGTAGTATAATCTCCAGGTTGGGCACATTGGATATATCTGATAATTATGGTCCTCTGGGTAACCTTTTTTCCGATAAATGCCGAATCAAGCTTCAACACTGACAAAAACTTTCTTTGATAATTAACAAAACCTTCATCTTTTTCAACAAGATAATTATAAAAAAATTGGATTTGGCTTTGAATTTCTTTCATTTTGGCAAGATCCTGACTCAAGCTAGCTGATCTTCCCTCCCACCTTGATATGTAGGCAGAGAAACATGTGCAAATTCGTCAGGATGCAGAACGGAGATATTTGGCGATGCTTGAGAGGGCTTGTAAGATGCTTGCTGATCAATTTCTTGGAGGTACATTTATGGACATAGACAGCCAGAAGGGTTTAGGGACAAAGACTCCCAGAGTCTCCATTGACCCACTCGGCTTTTACTCCTTACAAACTGAAACAGAAGCAGCAGGAGACTTGCATGGGCAAGAAGAAACGCCATCTAGTCTGCATCACCAAGGAGCTGATTGTTCGACAGAAAGTTGCCTAACTTCGAATGAGAGTCCCGGAGGGGTGACTCTGGAAGGATCTACAGCTGGAAGTAAGAAACAGATAGCAAGTATGGAGCCAGTGACAGCATCTATGGTTTGGGGTGATCCCCATGGCATAACTGGGTACGGCATATGGAGCTGAAACTGAAAGTTGGTATGTTCAGTTTTTATGAGGTAGTTGATCTCATGGTTAAAATTTCAAGTTCCAAGTGTACAAATAGTATTGCGAACATGTCAACTAACTGTGTTGATAAGAGTAGTGGAAATGACCTTAGATTGTAAATTAAATTGTTGCTGCATGGACATTTTGCTTATGACTCGACTCGTCTCCATCTTTTTGCAACTTGTTTTTCATTTTTCAAAAAGCACACTGCCTTTTCAGGTTAGATATCTTCTGTAGTTAGGGCTGTAAAAGCTCGATCTGGTCGGCTTATAAACGAGCTGAGTTTGAGCACGGTGAAACTCGACTCCAAGGCTTGCGTGCAGGCTTGGTTATAGGTTTATAAACTAGTTTGATTATAATGTTCATGAACAGGCTTGTGAGTAAATTTGGTTCCATTATTTATTTAATAGTAAGAAGTTTTATAAAAAAGAAAATGTAAAACAACGTAGTTTTGTGTAAACTTTAATTTTCTAGGTTTAAAAACTATGAAATTTTATATTAAAGAAATTTCAAATAACATAATTAATGAGCGAAGTTCATGATAAAAATTCACGAGTTGCTCACAAAAGAGCTCTTGTTAATTTCCTAATAAGCCAAGCATGAACAGGTTAAAGTTTGGCTCCACTCGACTCGATTATAGCTTTACCTGTAGTTGACTCATACATAAAATCCAAGTGATATAGTTTGGTATGAGCAGATTCTGATCAGGAGGGTAGCTTTACCTGTAGTTGACTCATACATAAAATCCAAGTGATATAGTTTGGTATGAGTAGATTCTGATCAGGAGGGGGTTTGAGCACCCATTGCGCAACGAAAAACTCCATTGAAAAACTCCATTGATTAGGATAAAGACATTCCAAAACTTTCAAATAAGCATCCATATGATTAGAGTTAGGGGTTTTACGAACCGAATCCAGATCGAGCCTGAATAGGTTTAGTATTATGAGTCTAGCTTTGATCAAGCTTATATATTAAAACAAACAAACAACTATGATGGCCGAGCTCTAAGAAAAGTAACAATTTTTAAGTTGTTAGAGAAGAGAAGAAACTCATATATTACGGATGGTTTTGTTATTGGTATAGTGGCTTATGAGCATTAGTTTTTAAGTTTTCTATTTTGAATTTTGAATTTCCAATTTCTGGATTACACAAAGCCTTAAAGCAATCATTAAACGTTTTTTTTTTTTTTTGACTTTTGTGAGTTATGATTATTTAAGAGTTAGAATCCATGATTGTAGTAACTAAAAATATAATCGAATTTATTTATAAGCTTTCGAACCAAACTTAAAGAAATTCATATTTGGTTTGTTAATGTCTCGAATCCAGCCTTATTGAGTCAAGTTTTGATTGAGCCAAACTCGAATAGCTTATAAGCTATCTTGGTTAATTGGAACACTCACTATCTATAATTTTCCATCACCGGTACAAGAATTGTGAAAATATTGGTTTCTGTGATTGCTGGCCGGCCTCTCCAATGAATGACCGGCTTTAATGTTCAAAGCAGCGCCGGCCTCAGTCACATACTTGTGTTAAAGGCCTGTTTTAAACTCGAAATTGGCCCAATCAAAATTGGACCCAATTGATCAAACAATCTTTATTACTTGGGAAATTGAAATTCTGTTAGACACGATTGTACATTTTATAGAAATAATTAGCTAGCTTTGCAAGTTTTTTTTGAAAGAGAAGTTCATAAATTTTATTAAAAACTGTCAGGGACATTCTAATTAGACTGTTCCTAATAATTACAGTAAACAAATAATGAATGAAAAAATTAGCATAGGATCGAACATCTCTTGAAACAAAAACCACAGAAAAGCTTGGACACAAAAGTAGAATGGATTTCGTTTCTACAATCACATTTTCAAATTCTGTCAGGTCCCTCGTAGTGGAAAAAATAACCTCAACTACGATTTTAGCATCAGTCTCGAAAATAATCTGGTCATAATATTAGGCTTTCTTTGCAAGTTTATTTGATATGATTATTAGTTTTTATATTTATATCATATATCAATATATAAATAACATAACATCTTTGAAGGAAAAAGACGTGCATAAAATGGAGGAAGAGATATTAAAGAAATTTAAGGAATGGAGAGATGAACAGATGTCATATAATTATAATAAGAAGATGAATTCGAAGGTCATTCCCAACTTGGTGGAGTTGCTGATTAATTAATTAATTTTTTTTAATTTTTGTGAAAGGAATGAAATGGAATAAAAACAAACACTTTGCAATCATATTTAGATAAAAACAAATTCTTTTTTTTTGTTTATAACGGAATATTTCCAAAGGTAGATTCCGTTAAATGGCCGGAGGAGGATGTCTTCATTCTGGTTTTTCTAATTATTTTTATTTTTATTAAAAACTAAGCAAAGTGACACTCAAAAGTATATACCTACATAAATAGAAAAAAATTAATCTTTGGGCCTTCCAATGTATGTATGGAAATTCTAGCAATATGATAATTTGTTGTAAACAAAATTCATATAAATAATTACTCGGTAATATAATTCAGCATTTAAATTTGTGATCATTACATCTCGCTTTTAGTTTTTAGTTATTTTTTGCTTTTCTTTTTCTTGATTAAATATTGTTGAATTTTTTTTTTATGTTATTTCAATTGATGGAAAACCTAGACGACTCCAAGCTGACAGTGTTGATCACAGAGAATGAAGATCAATTGTTACGTAACACTAAAAAAAGCAAAAGAACCAGATGACTCTTCTATGCACTCGAGCCTGAACGACTTTCTAGCTTCTCATTGGAAAACAAAAACTTCATGAAAAAAGACTTTGTTTGGGTGATGTAGATTGAAATCGACTGAAGATTGTAAACCAATAAATAATCTGATCTTCTCACGTTAGACTTGAAGGTTGAGTTAACCAAAGGATATGAAAATCCAAGCTCTCAACGGAGGCTATTGTTTAAATCCATCAAAGAGGGGAGCTTAAATACTCTCCCAAATAAGAAGGGAAAAGACCAAAAGCCCATGAATAGGGTTTTGGTCAAAACATGTGCACAAGGGTATGATAGGAAAATAGGAGAGTCCATGGCAGTTTAGTAATAAGAGGGTGATGGCAAAACAGTAAATAAAGAGTAACAGAAATTGGTCCCCTCAAGGTGAGAACTTGGAGGAGAAGTATTCTCCTGGACAAGTACGCCCCGCGTAGATGCGCTCCTGAACTTGGAGGTGCTTGCTCGTACTCATTACGCGTGGCGTCCTGCGGAATACGCCCCGCGTCATTAGGCTCCTGAGTTTGATGGCTCTGTGGACGGGAATCTGGCGTGGCGCCCAAGGCGTACGCCCCGCGTGTTTGACCTTCTGGAAAACTTCCTGCTCGAGATTGCTATCCACGCCCCGCGTGTTAATGGTGGCGCCCCGCGTCCCCGCATTACTTGATCCTCCTCCCATGACAACACTCCCCACGCCTGGCGTCCTGCTAGGTGATAGGGATCAAAAACCCCTATCTTTTAGTACGGTTTTAGGGACTATTTTATATCTTTTATTTCCTTTTTATTTACTTTAAATAGCAATTTATTATTGTTTTGTCAATTTTAGGTTTTTAAATTACTTTTTAGCTTTTTATTAAATATTCCTAACTTTTGTCAAATATTTTGTCACTTTTAATAAATTAATCTCTATTTGTTATTTTGAGCTTTATCTGTACCCAAAATTAAGAAATTAACCTATCAAAAATAAATCAAATTTGACTTGGTAATTAAAAAGGAGTTTTGGTAGGATAATTAATTAATTTTGGGTGAATTATCTAAATAATATTTTATGAGATTATGTGCAGATTTTTAGAGATAAATGTGGAGATTTTTAAGGATCAGAATCAGAGACCCACTCGGCGCATCAAAATCAAATAAAAGTCATGCAGAATATTTTGGCAGATTTTTAGGGATTATTTTTGGGCTTTTTGTATTTAAATAATTATATTTTATCCGCAAAGATAAATTAGTTTTTATTAGATAATAATTGGAGAGTTATTTTTCCATTAGAATAGTTTTTTGTTAATTAGTCTTTCGTTAGAAAAGCTTTTTATTAGTTAGTCTTTCATTAGGAAACTTTTTATAATTAGCTTTTTATTAGGAATATGTTTTATTAATTAGTTTTCCATTAGGAATAGGTTTTAGTTTTTTCATTATAAATAGTTCCATTTGTTAGGAATTATTGTCACCTTTCATTATTGTAAATTTACCTTAGCCTTCACCCTTGAAGATTTCTCTCCACCTCCTCCATCTCCTTCAACCTCCATTGAAGCACCTTCGAAGCTCCGCTCACCGAGGAATATTCAAGGTCCGTCCTTAAGACCTAGAAAGCCGGCTGCAGAGTAGACAGGTTCCCTGAAAGAGATTTTCGTATCTCCTTTTATCTTTTCTTGTTTGTACTCTTTGATACAGTCTATGAATCCTAGGCTAATTGTATCCTGTGACATTTTTCTTCGCCTTTAATAATATTTTAGCTCTTATTTTGTTCTATGATTACTTGTTTAATCTTTGTCTTACGCTTTATTCAATTGGTTTAACTCATTCAAAAGCCCCAAAATCTAGTAGGCATATATTGCGAGCTGAATCTGACCTAATCAGAGCCTAGGAGATTGACGACCTCTTAGTTGATTAAGCCCAAATTGCTGAGCCTTAAACCTAGTTTCGGCCTTACAAGGGAATCACGCACTAGGAACTTCAGGAGGGTAAGTAGGGTTAATCGCCTTGAAAGTTTGATTCAAATGATCAGATTGAAGTATTTATCTTAGATGAGCCTCAACATGATAATAAATTTTTGGAGCCGATATTAGTGGAGAATAGTGACCGTTCGACCAAAAGTGAAGAGTTGAAAATTTTGGTCAAAAAATCTACGATAGAGGAGTTCGAGATAACCCCGACTCAAGAATTTTATGTATTATATGACTTGCAACACGAGTCAAAAAGGGAGAAATCGAAACTCGTACATTACTTTTTTAAATTTATGTCGTGGATTTTATTTAATTATCATCCATCTGATAATCCAATGTGCATTTACAGGATTTTTATTAAAGAATTTGGATTCCTCATACGACTCCATGCGTTCACATAAAAAGAAAAGTATAAGTCGAGCTAAACGACTTTAAATTTAGCGCTTATCGGGAGGCAACCCGATATTTCTAACTTTTCGTTTATTTTTTTTTAGCTTTATATATATAATAAAAAAAATTAAGAAAAAAAAAATAAAAAAAAGATAAATAAGATAACAAACAAAAGAAAAAGAAACGAAAAGAAATTTGTGTCTAAGATTTATTATTTACATATGTATATAAATATAGTTAATAAAAGAAAAAAAAATCAAAAACCAAAAAATAATAAAAATCAAAACCAAAGTTAGCCTAGGGGAAAGTTGAGAAATATGAAATATATCCTTTTTTTTGAGGTTGCAGGTGCACCTCGTCGAAGCACCACTTGCTTCGACGAGATGCATATGTTCCAGGAGGTTGGGAACCTCCTGGAACTCCTCACCTCGTCGAGGTATATCCCGACCTCGACGAGGTGGTGATTTAGGGTTAATTACCCATTTAATCCAATATTTCTCCATTACTGACCGTTTTAGTTTTATTTTCTGCAGTAACCAACTCCGTCTCTCAACTTCTCAAGCCATTTTCCGGCAACTCCCTCGACGGAATTCACCGATTTCACCTCCAATCCGCTCCACCAAAACAACTCCTTTCTACCACAAATTCATCCCAATTCCACCAATTTACAGGGAATCCTTCTATCCTTTACTTTTTGCTTTAGTGTTATTTCGCATTTCGGGACTAAACGCTACACTAATAGGGGATGGGAGTAAAAGATAGTACGTTATTTTTATTTCCAATAATTACTATTTTCATACTTTTGTTTTAATCGTGTGATGTACGTTTAATTTTAATTTTGTGTTATTTTGTACATTTATTTTTACTATCTTTATTTTGCTCTTTTATTTTATTTTATTTTTTGTTAATTTTTATTTAGCTTTTAAGTGGATGTTTTTTGTTTGTTAAATAATTTTGAATAAAAACCCCGTTCTAAAGTTTTGCTTCAATCAAACAAGAAAATCAAAAAAATAAAAAAAAAAATTGTCTAGAATAAAATTTAAATTTTGATAGGATGAAATTTTATTTGAAAATCTTAAATTTTGTAAACAAATTTTGGACTATTTTGAATACGTAATTTTTTTTTTACACTCAGTATTTAACAAATTGACATTTACATTTTGAGGAATAAAATTGAGTTAATTGGCACACATTATCATTCCAATGTGAGTTTTTGAGCCTAATTTAAAAAGCATTCACTAATGCTTCATTTTTTTCTCAAGAGTGTTCCATAATTACACGAAACTTGAGAATTTGCATCAAATACCGGTCAAAACCTCACGCGTCTAGCTCAAAACACGACATGATTAAGGCCTTCCTTGTTTTGCCCCCACATTTCAAACTCAAAATGATAGCCCACCTTAAACACATTCTCCGTCGTTCACCCCTTCGAGCCTAGACATTCCATTCATTTCACCACGTTACAAGCCGCATTCCCTTCATAAATACCATTTTTATTCCCCCTAAATTTATGGGCAATTAGTAACCAATATGCTTGAGATGATGATTCACAATAATTACGAAATTCAGACAAACACTTTCATCGATATATAACGGTTATACCTCTCTATTTTCATATATTTCTTATTCTCTATATATACATTATAAATAAAATTCATATTGATATAAATATATATATAAAGTCAAAAAATAAAAGAATAAAAAAATATATATCATATATATAAATAAAAATAAAAGAGAGATTTCCGTTACAAAAATTCTGAATTACCGAAAGACAAAATCTCTTTTGTGAATCTATCAAATAATTACCCGTGAATTTATCTACCCATAAAATCTCCTCTTCTCCACACTTTTACCTTCAACCAACGTTACAACCCGTTAAAGACCTTTTGATCGTGTTTATAGTCGGTCGCGTTTGGTAACGATTTGGATGACCATGCAAATTTTTAATAGTTAGTGTTTTTATCGGATTTGAGCGAACATTTGATGCCCTAAACACTTGAGCGTAAGAGTGACTTCCATGCGAGGTGTTTAAATTGGTTCAATTTTATTCAACACAATGAAAAATGTCCGTTTGGAAAATAAGGGTGTAAAAACAAATCATTTTATCCAAAGAAATAGTCCGAGATTTGAATATAGAATTTTTGCTCATTTTCGATTAAAATAATTCATGTCTTTACGTTAACTTATTCGACGAGAAATTTTGTTTTCAGCTTTTCTTTGCTTGAGGACAAGCAAAGCTTAAGTTTGGGGGTGTTGTTATCGTCGTAATTTATAGCATTTTTAGTATTTAATTACTAGTTATTTTGTACCATTTTAATAAATTTTAATAATGGTTTTTGTATATTTTCTTCATTTTATGTATCTAAGCCAATTTGTATGTTTTCTAGGCACTTTCGTAAGGTTTTCGGCACAAATAACCAAGTCGGGGCTTAAGGCGGCAACTCGGGAGTAAAAGGGACCAGAAAAAAGGAGTTTTAGTGACACCCAGCGTGCACTTCGTCGCGGATAGGTGCTGCAAGATAAAGTCCAATTGTTCACACTAGGACAGATTTGACACATTTTCGTATTTTCAACTTATCTCCCTCATACGGACTCGGATTGAGACGATTCAAAATGCGTTGGAAAGCTAAGAGAAAGATGAACAAATGACTAATGATAATCATCTCCAAATTCGAAGTGCATCAGGCCCAGAAAATTATCCAAAGTTGATAAATATGTTGAAGCCTAAGATTCCTTTCACACCTTTACACATTTCAACTCCTAAATTATTAAAATCTTCCCCCATACTCTCTTAAATGCTAAATTCAGATGATAAGGAGTGGGAGGCCATAAGGATGACTTGATCTTTGGAATTATGTGTGCCATTTTACTATAAAATGAGACCTTAGGTGCCATTTGAAGACACACCAAGCTTAGGCTTAATTCTTCCCTCTATAATGTTATTTTGTTGATTCTTATCCTCAAGAATCAGTTGTTTGTGTTGTTCTTATTGTTGTTAGAGTGTTGTTTGTGCAAAAGTTCATCTAATAAAAGTAAGTTTCAAGTTACCGAAGAAGTTCGTTCGGTAATCGTCACTACGGTTTCTTCTAAACTTTAATCTCTTTTATTAATATGAACTCTATTATCTATCTTTATAAAATGTGTTTTAATCTAATGATGGGCTAAACCCCTCTTAACTAAGGCTAAAAGTGGATCTTAACCTTAATTATGTGGTAATTACGTTTAACCTATTTAAGTTATCTTTATCCTTTTGGAGAACTAACTTATGATTCTTAATGCTTGTAGGAGATGGGCCAAATCTCTACTTGGATATAATTAATCGTTTATATTGACCGTGATTAAATTGATTAATCGAAATTCATAAGTTGGACCTAATGACCATTTAGTGTGGCTTATTGGTTTTCCAAGGTTTTTCATGAATCTTATTACAAATCTTTAATTATTACTTGAGCCGGACCAAGGGAAAGTAATAAATCGAAGGTTTGGAAATAAGAAAACTTAATGCTTCTTTGGATTAATTACTTGAGCCGGACCAAGGGAAAGTAATTAATCGAAAGTTTAGAACTAATTACTCGAGCGGTTTTTCTTGAATCTTAAGTAATCACTTTAGCCGGACCAAGGTAAAGTAGGTTAAAAAGGTTTAGATTTAATCTTGTTACAAATCTTAGATTTATTACTTGAGCCGGACCAAGGGAAAGTAATAAATCGAAGGTTTGGAAATAAGAAAACTTAATGCTTCTCTTGATTAATTACTTGAGCCGGACCAAGGGAAAGTAATTAGTCGAGAGTTTAGAACCGATCTCGAGAACTATTAGTTAATAAGAAAAATCGTCATCTTAAAAAGGATAAAACAACTTAAAAGAGGTTAAGTGTTATTACCAAGCAAAGAGGTTAAGTGAAGCTAGAAGCCTTAGTTTCTTTTATTATAAGTAATCTCTCACTTAATTTGTGTAATTTTTATTTCATTTCTTGCTTAAGTCTTAGCTTGATTGTCCAACAAACTCTACATTTTGGTTGTTTAAATAATAGATAGTAAGCAAAGAGATTAGTACTTATAATCACCATCCTCGTGGGAACGATACTCTACTTTCACTTTATTACTTGATACACGACTAAGGTACACTTGCCTTCACATGCACGTATACGTAAAACGCGCATCAAGTTTTTGGAAGTATATGAATTATCATGTTGAATTTCTTTTGAAGAAATAAAATCAATCATTAGTTCCTCAATAGTTTTTTCTTCATCACTGATATGTTGTGGTGAATTTGGACCATCATATTGATATTCGTCCTCCCAATTTGAGTAGAATGAGCTGAAAACCATTAAAAAAAAAGGTGAAGAAAAAGATCAAAATATTTACAAAAAAAAAAACGTTTAAATTAATAGAAGTTCAATTAGATTAATATTACAATTCTACCATCCCCGACAACGGCGCCAAAAACTTGATGCGCGTTTTACGTATACGTGCATGTGAAGGCAAGTGTACCTTAGTCGTGTATCAAGTAATAAAGTGAAAGTAGAGTATCGTTCCCATGAGGATGGTGATTATAAGTACTAATCTCGTTGCTTACTATCTATTATTTAAACAACCAAAATGTAGAGTTTGTTGGACAACCAAGCTAAGACTTAAGCAAGAAATGAAATAAAAATTACACAAATTAAGTGAGAGATTACTTATAATAAAAGAAACTAAGGCTTCTAGCTTCACTTAACCTCTTTGCTTGGTAATAACACTTAACCTCTTTTAAGTTGTTTTATCCTTTTTAAGATGGCGATTTTTCTTATTAACTAATAGTTCTCGAGATCGGTTTTAAACTCTCGACTAATTACTTTCCCTTGGTCCGGCTCAAGTAATTAATCAAGAGAAGCATTAAGTTTTCTTATTTCCAAACCTTCGATTTATTACTTTCCCTTGGTCCGGCTCAAGTAATAAATCTAAGATTTGTAACAAGATTAAATCTAAACCTTTTTAACCTACTTTACCTTGGTCCGGCTAAAGTGATTACTTAAGATTCAAGAAAAACCGCTCGAGTAATTAGTTCTAAACTTTCGATTAATTACTTTCCCTTGGTCCGGCTCAAGTAATTAATCCAAAGAAGCATTAAGTTTTCTTATTTCCAAACCTTCGATTTATTACTTTCCCTTGGTCCGGCTCAAGTAATAAATTAAAGATTTGTAATAAGATTCATGAAAAACCTTGGAAAACCAATAAGCCACACTAAATGGTCATTAGGTCCAACTTATGAATTTCGATTAATCAATTTAATCACGGTCAATATAAACGATTAATTATATCCAAGTAGAGAGTTGGCCCATCTCCTACAAGTATTAAGAATCATAAGTTAGTTCTCCAAAAGGATAAAGATAACTTAAATAGGTTAAACGTAATTACCACATAATTAAGGTTAAGATCCACTTTTAGCCTTAGTTAAGAGGGGTTTAGCCCATCATTAGATTAAAACACATTTTATAAAGATAGATAATAGAGTTCATATTAATAAAAGAGATTAAAGTTTAGAAGAAACCGTAGTGACGATTACCGAACGAACTTCTTCGGTAACTTGAAACTTACTTTTATTAGATGAACTTTTGCACAAACAACACTCTAACAACAATAAGAACAACACAAACAACTGATTCTTGAGGATAAGAATCAACAAAATAACATTATAGAGGGAAGAATTAAGCCTAAGCTTGGTGTGTCTTCAAATGGCACCTAAGGTCTCATTTTATAGTAAAATGGCACACATAATTCCAAAGACCAAGTCATCCTTATGGCCTCCCACTCCTTATCATCTGAATTTAGTATTTAAGAGAGTATGGGGGAAGATTTTAATAATTTAGGAGTTGAAATGTGTAAAGGTGTGAAAGGAATCTTAGGCTTCAACATATTTATCAACTTTGGATAATTTTCTGGGCCTGATGCACTTCGAATTTGGAGATGATTATCATTAGTCATTTGTTCATCTTTCTCTTAGCTTTCCAACGCATTTTGAATCGCCTCAATCCGAGTCCGTATGAGGGAGATAAGTTGAAAATACGAAAATGTGTCAAATTTGTCCTAGTGTGAACCATTGGACTTTATCTTGCAGCACCTATCCGCGACGAAGTGCACGCTGGGTGTCACTAAAACTCCTTTTTTCTGGTCCCTTTTACTCCCGAATTGCCGCCTTAAGCCCCGACTTGGTTATTTGTGCCGAAAACCTTACGAAAGTGCCTAGAAAACACACAAATTGGCTTAGATACATAAAATGAAAAAAATATACAAAAACCATTATTAAAATTTATTAAAATGGTACAAAATAACTAGTAATTAAATACTAAAAATGCTATAAATTACGACGATAACATTGATTAAGCCCAAATTGCTGAGCCTTAGACCTAGTTTCGGCCTTACAAGGGAATCACGCACTAGGAACTTCAGGAGGGTAAGTAGGGTTAATCGCCTTGAATACAAGTGACTTAGATTAGGTTTTTAATCAATAGACCTAATAATCTATCTTCATTATTATTGTTCATACCATGCTCCTTCGGATAATTGCACTAGTGAAAGATCACTTAGGAGTAGTTTAACTTAATTAGGGGTAGAGTAATTTAATTAGACGTAGAATAACTTAGCTAGAATTAGAATAACTTAGTTAGGAGTAGTATAATTCAACTAGGAGTAGATTAACTTAAACAAAACCAAACTCAAAACCCCCAAAGCCTAGATAACACTTGAGACCAAGTAGTTCGATACTTGTGGTAAATAAGTCCTGTGGATTCGATACCTGGACTTTCCAGATTTATTACTTGATAACGACGGAGTACACTTATCCCTTAGTGAGTCTTCTCAACGGGAGGCGCATCAAGTTTTTGGCGCCATTGCCGGGGATTTATTTTTTCTGCAATATCGAACCAAAGGTCGATTTGTTAGTTTAGGCATTCTTTTGTGAATATCCTTTGTCTATATCGTTGATACTTGTTTATATATAATTCTTTATACTTTTTGTGTGAATATTTGTTTTTAATTTTTATTGTTATTTCTAATGATTCTTCTTTTTTGAGAAAATGGCTAGAAACAATGGAAATAAGGAGTCTGTTACGCATTTGCTTAACTTCCTATCTACTCACGAAGACCAAACTGACGATTTGTATGCCTCAATTAAAAATTTATGCATACAAAAAGGGATCCTAGTTGATTCAACCACGGACGAATCAATTAAAGAACCCAATTTGGTAGGTCAGGTTGATCAGGTAATATCTTTTCCCATTAACAATGAAGAACTGATCCCTAATTATGAGAAACCAAAAGTTTCAATATTAATTGAAGGATAAGTTGAAATTGAGCCTCTAGAGAAGAATCCAAAAATAGAAGAGTTCGAATTTGCTTCATGTCTAGAAATTTTCATTCTCTTTGATCTACCTAGAGAATCAAAAAGGGAGCAAACTAAACTTTTTCATAATTTATTTAAATTTGATCCTTTGTTTTCATTAAAATTCTTTGAAACTGATAATCCGTTTTGCAGGTACGGATTATTTATTCAGGAATTTGAATTCCTAACGCGAATGTCAGCATACACCTAGGCGGGAATTCTATGTCGAGCTCACCGACTATAACGCAGCGCTTCTTAGGAGGCAACCCAAGTTTTAATAAAACTTTTCAGGTTTATTTTATTTAGATTATACATTGATCTTTTAGTTTAGTTGTTTAGTTTTCTTTTACGTTTTTTAAGTGTTCGGGTTTAAAATAAAAAAAATAAAAAAAATAAAAAAAAAATTGGCCCCGGGAGGCCCAGCTCACCGAGCTGGGCACTCCAGCTCGGGCGAGCTGGGCACTGCCGCCCAGCTCGGCGAGCTGGGCACTGTTGCTCGACGAGCTGGGCACTGCCACCCAGCTCGCGGTGGGCACTGCCGCCCAGCCCGCTGCTGGGCACTGCTGCTCGGTCGAAATAAGCAACAGTTCGGGATTTTTAAATCCCGAACGGAGTTAAATAAATAAATAAATAAATAAATAAAAATTCGTGTCGCGTTGTTTTATTTTAATTTGTTTTAGTATGTTATAATCCCAAGAACTGTACACTCTATCCGAAGTTAAAGTTTCGTTATTTGTTTCTTTAGGACTGAAAACCGAATCTAAGATTGCATGACAACTAGTTTAGGTGTAGGACACAATCCTTATATCTGTAAAAGCATGAGCTAAAGTTTGCATTTAGACCCTACTTTTGAAGAAATGCCAAAATCATTTCTTAGGTAGATAACTTAAGAATTGAAGGCATGTGATATTAAACTTGAGTTTGGGGAGAACTAGTAAGCACAAAATTGAAACCCAAAGAATTGTGAGTTGAATTTGAGCCTAAGAGTGAACATCAAAAAGCTCTTTTTCTTGACATTTTTGTGTGAATGCTTTGACTTGTGGAAAGATTACAGATTTTGCACCTAATACTGAGTTGAACCTACATGCGATGATTTGAGATGTTAAACGATGAATCAGCCTCATTAGAATTAACTATTTTCTTTACCTTATTTTATCTTTTTCATCTACTCTAGGAAGCCCCTTTGAGCATGTATTTTTGTAGTTTGTAGATTTTTCTTTCGTTCTAACCCATTTTTTTGCAAACCATCACTTGGTTTGTTACCTAACCCAAATTTTTGCAAAGCTCACATTGAGCCCTTGTTTTCTTCTAGCGCTTTATCTTTGTTTATGGCATCATAGTAGCAAGCCAAAAGGCTAAAAAGTGAATGGGCATTACTATCCAAAAAGAAAAAAAAAACAGAAAAAGAAAAACAGAAAAAGAAAAAAAAAAGAGAAAAAGAAAAACAGAAAAAGAAAAGAAAAGAGACGAACAAAAAGGGGAGAAATTCATTCCCGAGTTCTTAAAATCAAAACGTCTAAAGAAAAAAATAATGAATAAAAAGCTCAGTCACTTCATATTTGCTAAAGCCATTTTAACTTTGTTTTCTAGCGCTAAAACTATTAACCCTTGTTGTACCTTTAACCCTCTAACCACATTACAACCCCAATTCGAGGCTGTTTTTGATATCATCGGAGTCATGTAGCATAGTAGAGGAACTCGGATGAACGTGCAAAGTCAACGTAATCCTAAGCAAGAACATAAGCCGAGAGTAAACACTTTAGCCACCAAAATTGTGTGAATCGAGTGAACTACCTATGGTGAGGTGTTTTACTTAGCTATCCCCTTAAGCTCGTTTAATTAAACATGTATTCTTTTTCTTAAAAATATGACCTGTGATAATTGAAATGCGGCTTTTGGATATCGTGTCTTTATTTTGTACTTCCGAATGCATGTAATTACAGATGCTCGAAATTGTATCAGACACCTAGTAAAACTAGGAGGTTTTCTAGCTTGGCTTGTGATTACGGGTTTAGTTTTTTAGTTTACTTAGGGACAAGTAAAACTTTAAAGTGTGAGGAGGTTTGATAGGGGTCAAAAAACCCCTATCTTTTAGTACGGTTTTAGGGACTATTTTGTATCTTTTATTTCCTTTTTATTTACTTTAAATAGCAATTTATTATTGTTTTGTCAATTTTAGGTTTTTAAATTACTTTTTAGTTTTTTATTAAATATTCCTAACTTTTGTCAAATATTTTGTCACTTTTAATAAATTAATCTCTATTTGTTATTTTGAGCTTTATCTGTACCCAAAATTAAGAAATTAACCTACCAAAAATAAATCAAATTTGACTTGGTAATTAAAAAGGATTTTTAGTAGGATAATTAATTAATTTTGGGTGAATTATCTAAATAATATTTTATGAGATTATGTGCAGATTTTTAAAGATAAATGTGGAGATTTTTAAGGATCAGAATCAGAGACCCACTCGGCGCATCAAAATCAAATAAAAGTCATGCAGAATATTTTGGCAGATTTTTAGGGATTATCTTTGGGCTTTTTGTATTTAAATAATTATATTTTATCCCCCAAGATAAATTAGTTTTTATTAGATAATAATTGGAGAGTTATTTTTCCACTAGAATAGCTCTTTGTTAATTAGTCTTTCGTTAGGAAAGCTTTTTATTAATTAGTCTTTCATTAGGAAAGCTTTTTATTAATTAGCCTTTTATTAGGAATAGGTTTTATTAATTAGTTTTCCATTAGGAATAGGTGTAGACACCGAGTCGGAGGACCTGTGACGAAAACCTGAAAACAAGACGGTCGAAGCGATTGATTCCGGAAGTTTTGAAAAATATATAAAGAATAATAAGCGGAGGAAAATTAACGGCACGACGCGGGCGCGCAACGGCATCCCGCACGCGGACGACGATGGTCGAACGCCCGCTCGACGGCTCGAGACGTGCGCGCGGCGTCCGTCGGACGCACCGTGAGTGGCACACTCTCGACGTCCGAGCAATGCCTGGGACCGCTGGCGGTGCGCGCCCTCGTGGGCCGTTGAGCGCACGTGCCTGGCAGCGTGAGGCGCGCGTTCGGCGGCCGCAACGTGCGAGCATCTGGCTGCGCGGAACGCGCGCTCGGCGGCCACGGAGTGCACACGTCCGACGGCGCGGGGCATGCCCCGAGGGTCGCCGGGCAGGCGCCCAACCACGTCGGGCGAACGCCCAACGCGTCGGGCGGACACCCGACGAGGATTGGGTGCGGCTGCCCAACCTCGCGTTGGGCGGCCGCCCAACAAGGTTGGGCGGCCGCCCAACCACAATGGGCGACGCCCAAATTTTTTTGGGCGTCGCCCATTGTTCCGGGATCCGCTTCCCTATATAAGGGCACGGATCCCAAGGTGAAGATGGGAGGGCTTTGGGGAGGCCTTTTTGTGAAAGGGAAAACTTTCTCACTCTAAACATTTTTAGAGAGAGAGAGTGGATTTTTTTTGAGAAAAATATTTTTTTTCTCAAAAATTCCAAATTTCCTAAGTTCAATTTTTACTAAAGTTTTATTAAAATCGAGAGCTCGCGGTTCGTGGAATCAATCGGCTTCGACTGTCAGATACCGAATCAAAGGTATTATCCGAGGACTAGACTCTTTATTTTATTTAATTTATTTCTCTCCTACTATTTATTTTTTTATGCTATAGTTTTTATTCCTTTAGTCATTTATTTATTTTATCACGTTTTATTTAGTTAGCGTATTTATTTAATTTTCGTTTCGTGTTAAATAAAATTCGGTTTTGTTTTAAAATAAAAACCTCGTTTTGGATATCCCAATACGAACCGTGATCCGATAAAAAGGTAGTTCGGGTATCGAAAATGTTGTAATTATAAGTTTTTTTTTTTAATTTAAAAGAGGTTTCCAAATAACGTTTTAAAATAAAAACATCGTTTTAGGAACTTCCGTTTTCGACTATGATCCATCTTTGGTAGTTCGGAAGTCCAAAACGATTGAATTAGATTTAATTTAAAGCTTTTGAACAAATCTGGAAAATACGGGAGTGCTGTTGTAATTTGCCAATTCCGTCACTAAAGGCTGTTTACCGACGGATTTTCCGTCGGTAAATCTGCCAAAACGTAAAAAATGCCATTCCGGTCCCTTTTTCTTAACTTTTAAGCTTTTAATCCTTGGTATATATATATATATATAGTTATGTAATACATGTTTTTCAAATTATTTTAGAACTTTAGTATATATGTTTATTTTAGAATGTTTATATATCATTTTTATTCTATTTTACAATATAAGTATAAATATATATATATATATGTATTTCCTTTTTATTAATTTAGGCTATGTTTAAATATTAGTTACTTGATATTTTGAGAAATAATGGATAGATATTAGCATATGGTATTTTTTTTTTGGTATTTAAACTATATTAATTATGTAAATATATGTATAGTTTTGGGGACATTTGGGTTATTTTGTTGGTTATTGAAGGAAATTATTTTTGGGATAAATATTATTTTCTTATTCATAAGATTTACTTATTGTTTTAGCATTTTTAAAGTATAAGTATATAGTATCTATTAGTCCTCGTATATTAATTTTTGGGTTTTCATATCTTCCTTTTTTATTTACATGTATATATATATATGTCTAAACTATTTTCTTTATTCTTTTGGCCCATTCATGGGTCCATGTCTCAAATAGGCCTTGTTTGATTATAAGTCTTGCTTTAAATAAGTGTCTTATTGTAATTATAATAGTTAGAGAGTCCATTAAATAAGTGGGGAAAATAAATCACAAAAAGAGAGTTTTTCAATTAAATTATTTAAGCTAATGAGCTTTTCTTAGATTTCTAATGTAGATAAATAGAGTCGTTTTCGTTGATATTTCAAATCGTCTTCAAAACACCACGTTTTAAAACCTCAGTCCGTTCCAACGACGGATTAAGCGAACATTGTGATCAAAGTCGTTTTCTTTGTTAATAATGGAGATTTTGAATCGCTTTCTTAATGAATTTGTACAAAATAAAACTGACTTGTATGTTTAACCACGTTTTCTTATTAAAAGGCTTTTACTTTAACGTTTTCAATTACTCGAGTCGTTCCAACGGCGATTCGGGTAAGCTTCATCAAACGGGGTTTTAAAACGCACCTAAATCGTTCCAACGGCGATTAAGGTGCGAACCATGTAAATAAACTCGTTTTGGGGAAATAAGTCAGCGTAGAATAAACACACAACATAACATTTAAATACGGTTGTAAATAAATCACTTCTTCCCCCCCCCCTATCTGTGTATGTATAAACATAAATAGGTGATTCTTTACTGATGTGGCTTTTCAATAATATATGCTCAAAATGGTTTCTAAAAAGAGAAAGAAAAGGGTTTCAAATGAATTTTAAACTTAAAGAAGTATACAATTAGTCCGTTATCGCCTAACATGCTGAGTAGGAGGCCGGTGGTTCATAACCGGGCGATGTCGGGGTGCCTAGTAGCCTTTCCCCGGAAAGGAGCTAGCCTTCTCGGCTCGTACCTAAGTTTCCCGAACCCACACTGGTCTCCCGCAAGGGATCGGTGTTCATTTTCCCATTCGTGGGTGGCAACTCTTCCATATCTCCGAGCTCCGGTCCTACCGAGCAGCTTGATTCCACGATTGGTTGCTTTCGGCGCCAATCACTGCTTACGTCGCCATGAGGTTGTCCACCCCCCGGTCCGCCCGGGAGATTAGGCCGCGGCACCTCCTCTAACAAGTGGCGACTCTGCTGGGGAAGCGAGAAATTTGATTCCGAAAGGCGTGTATTAAGCCCTTAACGGGGACGGATCATTTTACTTCTTTTCGTATGCATTCATGTGCATTATTGCAAACCCTTTGGGTAATTTCCGCGAAACCTCTAGCGAGAGTCCATTCGTCGCTCGAAAGAGGCTAGCGTAAGTTCCCCCTTACAGTAAGGCGCCAGAGGGTCCCCATCCATTCGTTAGGGGCGAATCTGTGCGGTCCTGTGAGGTCCCGCGGTCAGCCGTGTCAGCATATAGTAGCCTTAGAAGTTTCCATAGGATCACCCGTTACTATTTTTGATGTGATAAAAGAATCAGTTCGTGTTTTCAAACCGCCATGATACGTGTCTAATCCTAAAGTATGTAAAGAAAATGAGACGATGCGTTAATATATACTCATGAATCGACATACTAATTACCCTAAAACATCGAAACGATTTGAACTAAAGACGACTTAGTTATCTCGTATGTATGAACATGTGTGACCCGCCTTGTCCCTTTCGGTGTCCCGACGAAGGCACGTGTTCAGGAAATACGTTATGACGTAAGCACGTATTAGTATGAATCGGTTCGGTGTTAAGGATAGTTACATTTCGATACAAAAGACTATATTAACGGTAGCCGTTATTCACATTCTTTAGATAAATTGGGATAAAACGAGATCACGACGAAACGAAAACGAAGAACATTTCTGTTTCGAATGACCTTGTTGTAACGTGAAAAGTTTCGCATAAGTAGCCCGTCCCTTCCGAATAAAAGACGAGCTCTTACGTTATGCCTTGTGTCATTCTTAAGAGAAATGGACGTGTTCGCAAAAGGCGACTAAGAAAATAAAAAGACAAAAATGAACTAAACGACCAAAATCATTCTGAATCTACGATATATGTTAATCCCGCAAGTAGTTAAAGAAAATAAACCAATGCCGTTGAATACGTGCCTCGAACGAGTGTATACCCCGTTTAAAATCTCGAGGCCGAATTAAGCCAAACCATATAATTGCGCCATATGGACGAGACTGCGGGTTTTGACTAACGACTCGATCATTTCGACCGTTACCAAAACTGCAAGAAATATGGCCCGATGTACGTGTTTGCTTAAATTCGCGCCTAAAGGAAAGAAAACGGTGATATCCTCGCTTCGAACAAACACGCGATTTAACGAAAGGTTGGTTTTCTATAACCACACTAAGATGATATATCCCGTAGGATTGGGAAGAACAACGAACTGTTGCTAGCCGAAAGGTTACCGTGCGCTCAAAATAAGACTCGCCGTCTTTTCACGTAGCTAAAATGAGCAAACGGATCCTCGACGCTAAGAACAAACGCGTTACGCGATGAGTCCGTTCCCTAAAATAAAATCCAAAAGTGATTCCATCACTAAATAAACACGTGGTTACGTCTCTCGATAGATCCAAAAGATCCCGTTGTAATCCAAAAATCGAGACACGAACCCGCGTGAACAAAAGGAAACGAGTCATTGACAATAACGAACGATGGGACTAGAAGAATAACTCGTACCATGTCTAAAAACTGAGATGCGCTCAAAGGGAGTCAAAACCCGAACTAATGTGTCTCACGAAAGAACAAAAGACGAGTTATCCCGAAAGGACAATCCAACTTGGTCGATATCTTAGTCACTGAACGCTGATACGTCAAAAATGAACTGTATTGTCTGATGGATGATTTACTTTTTCCTCAATAATCGACAGCATCACGCGTCCTCTGGACCTCGATGTGAGCCCATACCAAAATCCTAGGAAAGAGACTTGGACCAACGAGTGTGTGGAGGAATAAGGATGGAAGAGAGATGATGTGATAATTGTGATTGATATCTAACATTTTCTTTCTCTTGTTACGATCTGATTACGCATTATGTTCGATTTTCACTAACTAGTTTGTTTGTATAGATTTATATCTTGTTGTACATCAGTCGAGTCAGATTTAAGTTATAATGCGTTCTATGCTTAACGAATCATTGCAATCATACCATATAGAGCGTTGCATGCTAATCGCATTGCGTGCAGCCATTCTAGGTTTCGTAGATTTAGGACGTGTTTATTAGGAAAGTGAGAAAGAGTCGACCCCAGTGTCGCGTGTCATTCAGGAGGCATACTAGTTATGTCGTAACATATCCCATACGTCTTTGCCTTGTCGTACCTATGTGTTGGGACGCATCCTATGCGTCCTTGGCACGTGTCGTTTGTATGCTAGCTAGGAGGCATGTCCATTATGTCGTGACGTATCCTATGCGTCTTTGCCTTAGCATACCTTATGCATGGTAGTGTACCTAGTATGTTTCTTCAGTGTCGTAGGCACTAGTCGGAAGGTACAACCCTTATGTCGTAGCATGCCCCATACGCTTTTGTTTTGGCATACCCCGTATGTCACGGCACCTCCAATATGTACTTACCCCGTCAAGAGGCGTACTGTTCTCTCGTGATGTATCCCCTATGTCCTTGCAGTATCGTGTCATCACGCGTCCACCCGTCAGAAGTCCCACCTGTCATGTGGTGACGTATTCCTTACATCTTTACTTTGTCGTACCCCTGGGGACGTAATGCACCCCCATGCATTTTCCATTAATCATTCAGACACCGATCAAGGGGCGTACCTGTTATGCTATGACGTATACCACATGTATTTTCCCTGTTGTGCCTCGTATATTATGATCCATTCCTTGTGCCTCTACCACATCATTACACATCGGTCAGAAGGGGTACCATGTGTGTCATAACGCATCATGTACATCTTAGCCTCATTCCTTGCGCCAAGCAAGGGGCATAAGTTGCATGCCCCATATGTCAGGGCATATCAGGTGCTGGTTCACCATGTTATATACGTTAGACAAAAGGCATACTATTTGGGCCGTGACGTATCCCATACGTCCTTACCCCGTCCCATCTTCCATATCGTGGAATGTCCTATGCGTCTCCATCACGTCAGCTATACGCTAGTCAAGACGTGTACTCGATGTGCCACCGTGCACCGCGTACATTCAGGCATTGTCAAGGTCGCACATCGTGATAGGTCACAAATGCGTTGTCCATATCAGATACACTAGTCCAGAGCCATACCCCACATGTCACGACTTGAGTTCTCACCTTGTTAGGTGCCTAATGAAAGACATACCCCGTAGGTCATGATGAATCTCGCACGTCTTTACCAGGTCTTGCATACCCGTCAAGTGGTCTACCTCTAGACCTCGAGGTGTTCTCTACGTCTTCGCCAGGTTATACTTTGCGTGGGATGGGTCGGACATATCTTTATCGTCCCGTTCATACCATTAGGGGGTATACCGCCTGCATCGTGACCTGCCACACGCACCTTCGCCATCGTGTTTAAGTCATCCGGAGACATATCCCATATGTCGTGACGTACTCCGCCTCCCTCTGTCATGGTTAACAATACCAAACTGCTTGGTGGTCCTACCTTGTTGTCCTAACATTCACATCGTGGGGAAAATTCCGTTCACTTTCCGCATGGTCGACTCGAGACATACTATGTGTGTCGCCACGTCACTTATAACTTATCGATAGTTCAAAAAAAAAAAGAAACATTGTCATGGCATCGGTTCCCCCCGAGACTCGAATTAACCATTCGTCACATGTCTCACACACGTCCTACTTACGCCACAAGACATACCATGTATGTCGCTACGCCTTAGCCAACACATATCAAGATTATGACTGGTACCTTGATCTCAAATGGAACCATAATCTCACGGGTCGTCGTCACCTCCCTTTCGTATCTCAAGACATACCCACGGATGTCGCCGCGCTATACATAATGCCCAGGTGATTCCAAATTACGTTGTTGTATTATCCATGCCCCTCACCTCGTAGGTTGCCATCATGACCTTTGTACGCTAAGACATGCCACGTGTGTCGGTGCGTCATGAACCTATACTCCAAAATTACGTGGTTGTAGGATCGAAACCTTAGGGTCGAGTGAACTGTTTCGTACGAATCTCGTTTACCCATCGCCATTCGCATCTAGGGAGGTAACCCATACGTAGCACCTCCGTATTTCAGAACTATGAGCAATACCCTGAACTTCGAAATGAACCCTTGGCTGGTGTGTTGTCCATGCTTCCCATTTGTACCTTTAGGTGCGGCATGTGGGTCGTCATAGTGTCCCCTCGTATTTACGTCATCCCACTGTCCGGACCCCAGGTTCACATTGACCCTCTGATGCACGCTTCACACGAAGTCGCGGCGTCACATTCGCGCTTTAAGTGGCGCCTTATATGTCGCCTCGTCACATCTAATGAATCTGTGCGTTATTGTACTAACCGCTTGGCTAGTAGGTCATCACCACACCCCATTGGTACTCTCAGTCGTACCTTGTATATCAACACGTCATTGTACTAAGGTAACCCACGCATCCTTGGTCTTCTTGAGACGCCCCGTCACATTTTCAAAACAGCCAAATCAATATGAGACGTAATAGGTGTGTCACCATATATCGTAACACGTCAGTATTCCAAAACATGTGACACTAGTGCTTCAAACACATATCGGCTTTCAGTGCATATCCCGTATGTCACCGCTTACGCTTTGGTCGCTGGACGGGCCTTGTCAAAATGCGCCCCACATGTCGCCTTGTCATCAGAAATATTTGCAGTCCACGAATATGTCATTAGGCTATCCAATTTTGGATCCGCCTTTGACACACGTTCCGTATGTCATCCCTCGCACCTTACTCACATGTCGAAGACTGAGTCATTTATACCGTCCAGTCAGGGTTAAGCTACCCACATACGCGGTTCGGTACGTCTGGTTCGCATGTCAAATGTCGAGTCACTCATGTCATTTAAGTTCAAGTCGAATCTGGGGCAAGTTCATATATGTCATCACGTGCATCTTGCTTACACCCCCAATGTCGAGTCATTTGTATCGACAAGTTCAAGTTGAACTTTTGGCCCGTACCTGTCATATAGAGTGATTCATGTCATCAAGTCCAAGTCACACCCTTAGGCACGTACCCTATGGGCCGTCTCGAGCATCCCGCTCATACCTTGACACACTGAGTCGTTCATGTCATGAGGTTCCTGTCAAACTCTTGACGTACGCCCTGTAAATTGTCACTCATATCTTGAGTACGCCTCAAACAGCGGTTTGTTTATGTTGTCAAATCCTCGACACGCTCCCCTTACACCCTTGGTATTATTGTCTATACGCCCCAAACTCCGAATTGCCTTATTTACGAGTCTGAGACATATGCCCTATGTGTCCTTATTTGGGTCTCGCTCATATCAGTAGTATCAAGTTGTTTATACCGCGGCTAAGTCCAACATTTGGCACTTACCTCGAAGGTCTTGGTTTGCGTCCTCGTTGCTCTTCGAGTTGTTCATAGT
Organism: Euphorbia lathyris; assembly: GCF_963576675.1. Taxonomy (NCBI): domain Eukaryota; kingdom Viridiplantae; phylum Streptophyta; class Magnoliopsida; order Malpighiales; family Euphorbiaceae; genus Euphorbia; species Euphorbia lathyris. The sequence continues at coordinate 44,218,166 of NC_088919.1, read as the reverse complement.
AATAGGTTCCAGTCATCTCAAATATCGGTGATGGACCAAATACGTCATAAATATCCACATAAGATCGTTAGGAGTTCTCATAAAACATATCATCGTCAGGTTTGCACTATGAAACAAATTAACCTTTGACATATACCATGTAAGTCATTGTTTCCGTCTCGTTGGTACCTCGATCGGGTTAAGGCCCTCTCATTCTACCCGATGCACCGATGTCCACAAATTCATCGAGGTATTTGTGTCTCTAGCTTGAGTTAATCCTTAGACTGCACCCTGCGTGTCGGTATTGTGTCTAGCTGACACCTCCAATGTTGTAGGAGATACCTTTTGAGTCATCTCTGCGCGTCATCTATGCCCAAGTTGGTCAGTTAACACGTGTGTCGTATGTGTACCCTATCCGTGTCTCGTACCCAGCATGTCGGACTTCCCCCACAACGGTCGAAATCCCAAAATCGAGCCATCATGTCATTCGTGAGTTGTGTATGATTCAATCGTGGGGGCACATCAAACGTGACTCCCATCATGCCTTTTGGCTACCTCTAAGACATACCGTAGGAGTTAATAATTGGCACATACCTCGTATGTTGACATATGCATCCTATTCGGACCTCGAGTATCAGGTATTCCGTGTTCATTGTCCCATCAAATGATACCCATCATTGTAATAGTTGCTTTCCGAGCTGGCAACTGGCGCACATCACATATGTCACCCGTGTCTTCCTTATGCCTTAACCTGTTTGAGGCACACCCCGTGTGTTACCATTTTCTGCATAGCACGCCAAGGTTCCGTTGGTACGTCTATGTATTTGTATCTTGGGTTTAAACTAACCATTGACCCACGCCCCATATGTGGTGGTCTCGTCCCGCTTGCTTCTAGTTTAGGACACACCCTCCATGTCGATTTGTTTCAGGAAACTTGTGTTTCCTAGAAAGCCGGTTCCCTGCTATCAGTATTGTTACCAGGTAAACTATGGACACATGCCCCACACGTCTCCATCATGGTCTGTTTAGGTCTCGGACATACCATGAGCGTCACATCAGCCCGTGTAACGCCCCGTATCTTCAAAGTACGTCATTACAACCGATGATGACAATCCCTAACATACACCTCATACATAGTCGCTTATGTTGTTTTTTTTAGATCGTGAGTCATGTCGATGTACCAAGTATGTCATTCCCCCCACTCATGTCGCTACCCCTCGAATGTATCTACACGTCACGGATATCAGCGGGGTACACTCTCGTTTACCTAGCGTCCTAGGGAATTCTACTTATCATGAGGGTCGTCTCAATCTCATAAGTGTCAGTCGTGTCAAGCGTCATTCAACATTGTACATCTTGTAAAGCATTGCAAGGTAAACTTGTAGGGTTCGTACTAATGTGTGTATAACAGTTGAAATGGTTTCAAGCATCGGCTCTTCCAAACAGGTAAGTTAGCACAAACGATAGAAGTACTGCCAACGGCTCTGGTAAAAAAAAAAGAAAAAAGAAAAAAAGGGTTTAGCTCCGGTCAAGTCGTGTTTATGTTGTGAGAAATAAAGCGCAGACCACGAATCATGCATACATCCATCTATAGGAGGCACAAGTAGATAGCTTTAGCATTCGCATCGCACGTGCATTGCATCATCAAAATTCATAATGCCTGAAAAGCTCCACTCATCGATCCTTTCTCTTTCCTTGTTAGAAACCCAACTCATGGCCCAGTCCAACAATTCAAACCATAATCTTGAGAGCCGTGTGCAAGGGGCTCTAGCCAAATACATCTTTTCTGATGAGTTCAAACGTGCTCTTAATGATCCGGAGAATACTAAGCATGAGGGGGTTGGAAATTCCCAAGAGATGATAGGAGATTTCAATCTCAGAGCAGAAATCGAGCGAGTTCTTCCCGATATCCTTGCCTCAGATGAATTCAAGATAGAGTTGAAAAGGTTGGTCAGGGAGGTCCTGAGCGAGTCACTAGTTGCGGAGATCCCGAAAGCTGCTATGGAGAAACCTATATTCCAGCTCACGTCACAAGTTAATCCACAAACATTCACCCCATCAAGGGTAGTCTCACACCATATTTCACGAACACAACAAGATCCACACCATCGGGGACATGGGATTACCAGGGTTGTTCGCCCTCCGTCGCCCACTCAGTATAGAAGGGAGAGAAGGGAATTCTCCACTTTCACTCAACCCTTATTAGAAGTATTGGAGGGCCTACAAATGCATGATATACTTCATCCCCTACCAGCCACGGGAGGTCCAACCACTGAATTAGTCAAACGCAGGGGCTACTGTCACTTCCACCAGAAATATGGTCACGAAACAAGCACTTGCATGAAGTTGAAGCATGAAATCCAAGATCTCATCGAAGCGGGAAAGATAAGTGATCCAGGTCCTTCTCAACAAATGAAGCCTTCGACTTGTTCCTTGAATGGCGAAGTCTACAACGGATCCGGATAACCTAAAGAAGAAGTTCTCGAGATTGAGGACACTTAAGAAGTGGGAGAATCTGAAGCTTCTTGAAGTAGCATGAGAGAGAGGAGTGCACTTGTAGTCTTTATCCTTGTCTTTTATTTTATCTTCTATTCCACAAGATGTTATTAACCTTCTTTTGAATTCAATGAAATTTCGTTTCCGCAAATTTATCCTAAACATACATACTTACATTTGATATCTACTCAATTGAGATATTCCCGCTCCTATCATGGCACGGACGTAAGATCTAGAATATACTTATTGCTCAGTACTTAACCACTGAAGAGAGAAAATTAAGAGGGTAAAAAAAAAGCAAAATAAATCATGAGAAGCGATTCCCTGACCCATCAAACGAAGGGTTCTCACCGGCTTTTGCTAAGAAGAAGATTGAGCAACAATCAACAAAGTCCAAAAGAGAGAAAAAGAAAATATGGAGCAAGCAACAAGCCCTTAGAGCCATACTTACACTGAGGCACCGACAAAGATTTCTCCCCCCAAAGGGGGACACAAGTACAGGAGTGCGCCATTTAGAACGAGGCGGGGGCAACTAACCTATCAGCGATAAAGTATTTTGTTCCAGGATCAACAAAAGGGTTTAGACCTATGATGACTCAAAGTTAAACAAAGGAAGAAGAAAAAAGAAAAAAAATGATGCTAAAAAGCCCCTGGGGCAAAGTCAAGTCAATCGGAAGTAAAAGAAAATAAATCAAAAGCTGACGTGATCAGCCAAGAGGCGTCAAGGTGGCAAGAGCGGTTGACATTGTCCAACAAATGTGTAATCAAATGTACGAGAAAAGCTCACTGTAATGAAGAAAGATCAAATGCGTAGTCAAGGGAAGCCGAAGGCGGCAACAAAGTTCAGAACTTTAATCAATCTCGAGGGAACCGAGGAATCCTTCTCATGAAAATAAAAAAAAAAAGAGAAAGAAAGAAAGAAAATCCCGATAGGTTGAAAATCCGCAAAGGACGGCCTAAGCAACAATAAGGGACACCCCAATAAGTGAAAACCCCACGAGGCGCTTATTTGAAAATTCCGGGGTAAAAGGAGAGAGTTAAAATAACTGAAGTGAGAAAACCCGAAAGGGCATGCTTTGGTGACAGTGGTTAATAAACTGAGCAGTAAACATTTTAATGTATCTTTGCCAGGTGCTTTATTTAAGCTAGACGGTTGCATTTGTAATGAAAACACCCGCATCAATAGATACCCCATCTCAACTGAAATCACCCCAACACCCATAAACCAATCCAAAATCTATAAAAAAGAAAAACTAAAAAAAAGAAGACTATTCCTCTCTCTCATGCTCCATAAAGTCTGGTTCCTCTGCTCCTATGTGGTCCTCTCAAGGGTCAAACTTCGACCGAAGCGTCTCTCCTCCATAGCTACTCCCAACGGCAGTATCCCTAGTTTGGCGCACAGGAAATCTCACCTCGAGTTGGCAGGGGCATACGCTAGCATCAACTTCTAACCTACGTCAAGACGGTAACTTTAATCGGGGGCACGACCCTACAATCAGATCAACGTCCATCTCACTTCGGAAGCTTCTCCATTAACGAAGGCATCGGGTATGAACTCATCATCAAATGATTAGCATAGAAATGGCTCGTGGATATAAGCCCCCTGTGCTATCCGGTATCATTCACAATCAAGAAAGAAAGAAAAGGAGAAGAAAAATTGAACAAAAAGGTTGGATTGAAAACCTCAAAAGAGGCGATCCAAGCAAAAGGAGAGATAGAGAAAATCAGTGAGATATAGAAAAGATGAATTGAAAACCCCTAGGGGCAGTTCATGCAAAAGGAGAGATAGAGAATATCGGAGAGATCCCGTTGAGTTGAAAACCCGAAAAGGGCAGCTCAAGCAAAAATTAGGGAGAAAATGAATACGTCAAACTCTGGTTAAAAGCGAGAGCCTCTTTGACACGAGCTCATCAAGACCAAATCCTCATCCTTACAACCCTTGGTTTCAAACTTAACCTCGCCCTCATCCTCGCACTCCTTGGGGACGGCCCGAACCATCATTTCTCGATCTGAAGCTACGAAAATCCTCCAAGCCTATGAAAAGGGAATCCATCCGAGTATCTCATCCACATGTACATAGTTTGCATTCCCACATGTCCATACATCCATATAAAGCAAAGCACATAGGCCACACGTGCGCACATTCAAACACACGCACGGTCACCTGCATACGCACATATAAGTGTTTACATGCATCCATAGATTAGGCTACATCCACCCATCTCTATGCATCGCCACATACCTTTCCTTGACACAAGCTCATCAAAACCAAATTCCTGTCCTTATAACCTTTGGTTTCAAACTTATCCTCACCCTCGTCCTTGCACACCTGGGGGATGGCCCGAAGCATCATTTATCGATCTAAAGCTACCGAAATCCTCCAGCCTATGAAAAGGGAATCCATTCGACCATCTCATCCACACATACATAGTTTGCATACACGCATGTCCATACATCCGCATAAAGCAAAACACATAAGCCACACTTATGCACATTCAAACACACGCACAGTCACCTACACACACACATAGGTGTTTACATGCATCCATAGACTAGGCTACATTCATCCATCTATATGCATCACTACACACCTGAGGTCGATTTAGAGACCAGGGTTGCTTTTGAGCCATTTTGACTCACGGTCGCAGACCGGAGTTGCTTTTGAGCCATCTGACTCGCGGTCGCAGATCGGAGTTGCTTTTGCGCCATTTGACTCACGGTCGCAGACCGGAGTTGCTTTTGAGCCATCTGACTCGCGGTCGCAGATCGGAGTTACTTTTGAGCCATTTGACTCACGGTCGCAGACCGGAGTTGCTTTTGAGCCATCTGACTCGCGGTCGCAGACCGGAGTTGCTTTTGAGCCATTTGACTCACGGTCGCAGACCGGAGTCGCTTTTGAGCCATCTGACTCACGGTCGCAGACCGGAGTTTCTTTTGAGCCATTTGACTCATGGTCATAGATCGGAGTTGCTTTTGAGCCATCTGACTCATGGTCGCAGGCCGGAGTTGCTTTTGAGCCATATTTACCTAAGATCGTAAATCAGGGTAGCTATTTAGCCATTATCCCCGTGATCTTGAAATAGGGTAGCTGTTTAGCCATTATCCCCGCAATCTTGAAATAGGGTAGCTGTTTAGCCATTATCCCCGCAATCTTGAAATGGGGTAGCGGTTTAGCAATTATCCCCGCAATCTTGAAATAGGGTAGCTGTTTAGCCATTATCCCCGCAATCTTGAAATAGGGTAGCTGTTTAGCCATTATCCCCGCAATCTTGAAATAGCGTAGCTGTTTAGCCATTATCCCCGCAATCTTGAAATAGGGTAGCTGTTTAGCCATTATCCCCGCAATCTTGAAATGGGGTAGCTATTTAGCCATTATCCCTGCAATCTTGAAATAGGGTAGCTGTTTAGCCATTATCCCCGCAATCTTGAAATAGGGTAGCTGTTTAGCCATTATCCCCGCAGTCACAAATAGGGTAGCTGTTTAGCCATTATCCCCGCAGTCGTGAATTAGGGTGCAGCCCGAAGCAGAGTCTGAAGAGGTCAGAGAACAACGCCGGAGCGCGCAGCGCAAAGGTCAGGTATGTTCCCTCCTACTCGTTACGTGTCTTTTACTTTTATATGTTTTACATTGCATGTGTACGTTAGCAAAAAACGTTTTCGAAACACACACATCACTGTCAAAATAGAAAAGTAGGGGCAACTGTAGACACCGAGTCGGAGGACCTGTGACGAAAACCTGAAAACAAGACGGTCGAAGCGATTGATTCTGGAAGTTTTGAAAAATATATAAAGAATAATAAGCGGAGGAAAATTAACGGCACGGCGCGGGCGCGCAACGGCATCCCGCACGCGGAAGACGATGGTCGAACGCCCGCTCGGCGGCTCGAGACGTGCGCGCGGCGTCCGTCGGACGCACCGCGAGTGGCACGCTCTCGACGTCCGAGCAATGCCTGGGACCGCTGGCGGTGCGCGCCCTCGTGGGCCGTTGAGCGCACGTGCCTGGCAGCGTGAGGCGCGCGTTCGGCGGCCGCAACGTGCGAGCGTCTGGCTGCGCGGAACGCGCGCTCGGCGGCCACGGAGTGCACACGTCCGACGGCGCGGGGCATGCCCCGAGGGTCGCCGGGCAGGCGCCCAACCACGTCGGGCGAACGCCCAACGCGTCGGGCGGACACCCGACGAGGATTGGGTGCGGCTGCCCAACCTCGCGTTGGGCGGCCGCCCAACCACAATGGGCGACGCCCAAATTTTTTTGGGCGTCGCCCATTGTTCCGGGATCCGCTTCCCTATATAAGGGCACGGATCCCAAGGTGAAGATGGGAGGGCTTTGGGGAGGCCTTTTTGTGAAAGGGAAAACTTTCTCACTCTAAACATTTTTAGAGAGAGAGAGTGGATTTTTTTTGAGAAAAATATTTTTTTTCTCAAAAATTCCAAATTTCCTAAGTTCAATTTTTACTAAAGTTTTATTAAAATCGAGAGCTCGCGGTTCGTGGAATCAATCGGCTTCGACTGTCAGATACCGAATCAAAGGTATTATCCGAGGACTAGACTCTTTATTTTATTTAATTTATTTCTCTCCTACTATTTATTTTTTTATGCTATAGTTTTTATTCCTTTAGTCATTTATTTATTTTATCACGTTTTATTTAGTTAGCGTATTTATTTAATTTTCGTTTCGTGTTAAATAAAATTCGGTTTTGTTTTAAAATAAAAACCTCGTTTTGGATATCCCAATACGAACCGTGATCCGATAAAAAGGTAGTTCGGGTATCGAAAATGTTGTAATTATAAGTTTTTTTTTTAATTTAAAAGAGGTTTCCAAATAACGTTTTAAAATAAAAACATCGTTTTAGGAACTTCCGTTTTCGACTATGATCCATCTTTGGTAGTTCGGAAGTCCAAAACGATTGAATTAGATTTAATTTAAAGCTTTTGAACAAATCTGGAAAATACAGGAGTGCTGTTGTAATTTGCCAATTCCGTCAGTAAAGGCTGTTTACCGACGGATTTTCCGTCGGTAAATCTGCCAAAACGTAAAAAATGCCATTCCGGTCCCTTTTTCTTAACTTTTAAGCTTTTAATCCTTGGTATATATATATATATAGTTATGTAATACATGTTTTTCAAATTATTTTAGAACTTTAGTATATATGTTTATTTTAGAATGTTTATATATCATTTTTATTCTATTTTACAATATAAGTATAAATATATATATATATATATGTATTTCCTTTTTATTAATTTAGGCTATGTTTAAATATTAGTTACTTGATATTTTGAGAAATAATGGATAGATATTAGCATATGGTATTTTTTTTTTGGTATTTAAACTATATTAATTATGTAAATATATGTATAGTTTTGGGGACATTTGGGTTATTTTGTTGGTTATTGAAGGAAATTATTTTTGGGATAAATATTATTTTCTTATTCATAAGATTTACTTATTGTTTTAGCATTTTTAAAGTATAAGTATATAGTATCTATTAGTCCTCGTATATTAATTTTTGGGTTTTCATATCTTCCTTTTTTATTTACATGTATATATATATATGTCTAAACTATTTTCTTTATTCTTTTGGCCCATTCATGGGTCCATGTCTCAAATAGGCCTTGTTTGATTATAAGTCTTGCTTTAAATAAGTGTCTTATTGTAATTATAATAGTTAGAGAGTCCATTAAATAAGTGGGGAAAATAAATCACAAAAAGAGAGTTTTTCAATTAAATTATTTAAGCTAATGAGCTTTTCTTAGATTTCTAATGTAGATAAATAGAGTCGTTTTCGTTGATATTTCAAATCGTCTTCAAAACACCACGTTTTAAAACCTCAGTCCGTTCCAACGACGGATTAAGCGAACATTGTGATCAAAGTCGTTTTCTTTGTTAATAATGGAGATTTTGAATCGCTTTCTTAATGAATTTGTACAAAATAAAACTGACTTGTATGTTTAACCACGTTTTCTTATTAAAAGGCTTTTACTTTAACGTTTCAATTACTCGAGTCGTTCCAACGGCGATTCGGATAAGCTTCATCAAACGGGGTTTTATAACGCACTTAAATCGTTCCAACGGCGATTAAGGTGCGAACCATGTAAATAAACTCGTTTTGGGGAAATAAGTCAGCGTAGAATAAACACACAACATAACATTTAAATACGGTTGTAAATAAATCACTTCTTTTTCCCCCCTATCTGTGTATGTATAAACATAAATGGGTGATTCTTTACTGATGTGGCTTTTCAATAATATATGCTCAAAATGATTTCTAAAAAGAGAAAGAAAAGGGTTTCAAATGAATTTTAAACTTAAAGAAGTATACGATTAGTCCGTTATCGCCTAACATGCTGAGTAAGAGGCCGGTGGTTCATAACCGGGCGATGTCGGGGTGCCTAGTAGCCTTTCCCCGGAAAGGAGCTAGCCTTCTCGGCTCGTACCTAAGTTTCCCGAACCCACACCGGTCTCCCGCAAGGGATCGGTGTTCATTTTCCCATTCGTGGGTGGCGACTCTTCCATATCTCCGAGCTCCGGTCCTGCCGAGCAGCTTGATTCCACGATTGGTTGCTTTCGGCGCCAATCACTGCTTACGTCGCCATGAGGTTGTCCACCCCCCGGTCCGCCCGGGAGATTAGGCCGCGGCACCTCCTCTAACAATAGGTTTTAGTTTTTCATTATAAATAGTTCCATTTGTTAGGAATTATTGTCACCTTTCATTATTGTAAATTTACCTTAGCCTTCACCTTTGAAGATTCCTCTCCACCTCCTCCATCTCCTTCAACCTCCATTGAAGCACCTTCGAAGCTCCGCTCACCGAGGAATATTCAAGGTCCGTCCTTAAGACCTAGGAAGCCGGCTGCAGAGTAGACAGGTTCCCTGAAAGGGATTTTCGTATCTCCTTTTATCTTTCCTTGTTTGTACTCTTTGATACAGTCTATGAATCCTAGGCTAATTGTATCCTGTGACATTTTTCTTCGCCTTTAATAATATTTTAGCTCTTATTTTGTTCTATGATTACTTGTTTAATCTTTGTCTTACGCTTTATTCAATTGGTTTAACTCATTCAAAAGTCCCAAAATCTAGTAGGCACATATTGCGAGCTGAATCTGGCCTAGTCAGAGCCTAGGAGATTGACGACCTCTTAGTTGATTAAGCCCAAATTGCTGAGCCTTAGACCTAGTTTCGGCCTTACAAGGGAATCACGCACTAGGAACTTCAGGAGGGTAAGTAGGGTCAATCGCCTTGAATACAAGTGACTTAGATTAGGTTTTTAATCAATGGACCTAATAATCTATCTTCATTATTATTGTTCATACCATGCTCCTTCGGGTAATTGCACTAGTGAAAGATCACCTAGGAGTAGTTTAACTTAATTAGGGGTAGAGTAATTTAATTAGGCGTAGAATAACTTAGCTAGAATTAGAATAACTTAGTTAGGAGTAGTATAATTCAACTAGGAGTAGATTAACTTAAACAAAACCAAACTCAAAACCCCCAAAGCCTAGATAACACTTGAGACCAAGTAGTTCGATACTTATGGTAAATAAGTCCTGTGGATTCGATACCTGGACTTTCCAGATTTATTACTTGATAACGACGGGGTACACTTATCCCTTAGTGAGTCTTCTCAACGGGAGGCGCATCACTAGGCACGCCCCGCGTGCCCTCTGTTTTGGCTTGGTCTTCACTCTCCTTAGGTGGGTTCTCTCGAGTAGCTCCTAGTTGCTCCGGGCTCGGGTCTAGGGATAAGATGCATTGCTTCGGGCTCGGGTCTAGGGATAAGATGCCCTCATCATTCTCCCCTTCTTTGAAAAAGTCAGGCTCCGTCTCGGTTACCTTAGTTGGCAACGATCCCTCCGGCTTCCACAAGCTCAAATCCTGCACGTTAAAAGAAGAAGACATTTTCCCAAGCCAATTGAGAAGGGTTAGTTGGTAAGCGTTGGCATTGATTTTCTTTGTGATCCGGTAGGGGCCATACTTCCTCGGCCTCAATTTGCTACTCGGGGCATGACTAAGTCGTTCCTTCCCCAAGTACACCATCACCTCATCCCCAACCTCAAACTGAACATCTCTTCGGTGTTCGTCGACTTTGGCCTTGTTCTTACTATTTTTCTCCTCAATGCTATGCCGAACTTCTTGGTGCATTTAGTGGTAGTCATTGGCCAAGTTCTGAGCCGCAACACTCTTCTTCTCTCCCTTCGGAACTTCCCCCAAATCAAGCGAATGGTTCGGAGCTTTGGTGTACACAACTTCGAAGGGTGACTTCCCGGTGGTTGAACTCACGGTGGAGTTGTAGGTGAACTCGGCTTGGGCAAGCACATAATCCCACATCTTGGGTTTGTCCCGACACTTGCTCCTTAATAAGTTACCCAAGGTCCGGTTGACCGCTTCAGTTTGCCCATCCGTTTGAGGGTGAGCTGTGGTACTAAACTCCAATGTGGTCCCGAGAATAGCCCAAAGAGTTCGCTAAAAGTGGCTAATAAACTTGGTGTCCCGATCTGACACTATACTCTTTGGGACCCCATGCAACCTCACCACTTCACGAAAGAATAACTTGGCGATGGCGGTGGCGTCATTAGTTTTCCTACACGGAATAAAGTGTGCCATCTTCGAGAATCTATCCACCACCACAAATATGGAGTCCATACCCCGTTGAGTCCTTGGCAGCCCCAATACAAAATCCATAGAGAGGTCTTCCCAAATAGGCTCCGGAACCGGTAGGTGCATACGTAGTCCGGCATTATTAGTGTGCCCCTTGGATGTTTGGCACGCCTCACATCGCTCCACGATGTAGGCCATGTCCCTCCTTACTCTAGGCCAATAGTAGCGAGAGCCAACCGCTGCAAAGGTTTTGTCTCTTCCAAAGTGTCCCCCCAACACCCCTCCGTGTAGTTCTCGGATCACTCTTTCCCGTATGGAAGTGTTCGGAAGGCACAATTGGCTACCCCTCATGAGGAACCCATCCACAAGTTGATATCCTCCCTCTTCGGTGCCTCTTCTACATTTCTCCCATTCAAGCCCAAAGTCCGGATCCTCCTCGTATTCTCCCTTAATGTGCTCAAAATCCACTAACTCCAAGGCCACTGTTTTCAAGAGGGCTACCCTTCGACTCAAAGCATCTGCCACTTTGTTCTGTTGCCCCGCTTTGTGGAGAAGTTTATAAGGGAACTTGTCCACAAAAGCGGACCATCGAGCGTGCATGGAGCTCCGGAGTTGCTTTTGGCTCCCTAAGTACTTGAGGGCTTGGTGGTCGGTGTACAACATAAATTCTTTTCCAATGAGATAGTGCTCCCACGTCTTGAGAGCCCGCACTACCGCATAAAACTCTTTGTCATAGGTGGCCCATTTATGTCTCAAATCACACAACTTTTCACTGAAGTAAGCTATGGGCCTCCTCTCTTGCATTAATACTCCCCCAACTCCTACGCCACTCGCATCACACTCAACTTCGAAGAGCTTGTCAAAATCTGGAAATGCTAAAATCGGAGCGATGCTTAGTTTTTCCTTTATCAATGCAAAACTGCTCTCTTGCTCATCTCCCCAATGGAAACCTCTACCCTTCTTCAAACACTCGATCATGGGGGCCACAATGGTGCTAAAATTCCGGATGAACCGTCTATAGAAGGTTGCTAACCTATGAAAGCTCCTAATGTCCCCAACGGTCTTCGGAGTCGGCCACTCCCGAACAACTCTAACTTTCTCTTCATCCACCTTGATACCACGCCCACTGACCACATACCCAAGAAATACCAAACTTTCCATAACAAAGTCACATTTCTTAGTGTTGGCAAAGAGTTGGTTCTCCCGGAGCAAGGCTAGCACGGCTCTCAAATGCCCCACATGCTCTTCCAACGTCTTACTATGGATGAGAATATCGTCAAAGTAGACCACCACAAACTTCCCAATCACTGGGCGTAAGACTTGGTTCATTAGCCTCATGAAAGTACTCGGTGCATTGATCATCCCGAATGGCATCACTAGCCACTCATACAACCCATCACGCGTTTTAAACGCCGTCTTCCACTCATCTCCCGCCTTAATCCGGATTTGGTGGTACCCACTCCTCAAATCGATCTTCGAAAAGACCTTGGAACCACCCAATTGATCAAGCATATCATCAAGTCGGGGAATCGGGAATTTGTACCGAATGGTAATCTTGTTGATGGCTCGGCTATCCACACACATCCTCCACGACCCATCCTTCTTGGGCGTCAACAAAGCAGGCACCGCACATGGACTCATGCTCTCCCTAACATAGCCCATTCTTATCAATTCGTCCAACTTATCTTTCATCACTTCACTCTCCTTGGGACTCATCCGGTAGTGAGGAAGACTAGGCAAGCTAGCTCCCGACACTAGGTCAATGTGGTGCTGGATGTCCCGTATAGGTGGCAACCCATATGGTAACTCTTCTGGAAAGACGTCACGGAACTCATTGAGCAATTTTCCCACATCTTTTGGAACTTCTTCAGCTTCGCTTCCTACCCCCTCCATCGGTGTGCTCAACTTCACCATCACTACATAGACCGTTTGGCTTTCCTCACACTCGTTAATAAACGCCTTGTGAGTTGGGCAAACGATCAAGGTAGACTTCCCTTTGTCTTTGGTCTCTCCCAATAGAGGTGTTAGCACATATTGAATGTCGTCCTTCATAAATCGATAAGTGTTCTTCCTTCCGGCATGGGTAGCATCCCTATCAAATTGCCACGGGCGTCCCAACAGTAGGTGGCAAGCATCCATCTCCACAACGTCACAATAAACTTCATCCCGATACTCCCCTATCTCAAGAGGAACCCTACACCTTTGAGTGACTTTCAGTTCTCCGACGTTCTTGATCCACCCCACACTATACGGACTAGGGTGTGCTTCAATCTCTAACCCAAACCTCTTGGCTGCAGTATCGCTGATAATATTCTCTTGGCTCCCACTATCAATGATCACATTGCACTTCACCCCTTGTACTAGACATCGGGTTCGGAACAATTGATGTCGTTGATCCGATTCCACTTTACTTGAAACCAATAGTCTCCTCACAACATGTATGGCTTTCCCACCATCATACTCTCCTTCGTACTCATCATCAACGGGGTCACAACAAACATCCCCTTCGTCATCATACTCATAATCATCTTCGTACCTCTCAACCATGTTGGCACTTCTCCTCTTGGGACACTCATTGGAATGGTGACCCGGCTCATTGCATCGGAAACATTTGAATGGAGCCGGTCTAGCATAGGGGTCGTTGCCCCTAGGGGGTGGTGTCGCCTTAAAAGGCCTCACATCTCCACTAGGTGTCTTTCCCGCACTTGGCGCCTTGGGATCGCTTGAACTTGCGATTCCCTTACCCTTGTCAATTCCCTTGGGAGCTCCTCTCCCTCCATAAGTATTCTCAACCCCGGCTCTCCTATAGCCTTCACGTCCCCTCAAGCTCAGCTGTGCCTCGACCTTCAATGCTAAATTACGGGCATCTTGCACCCGAATCACCATTTGCGTTCCAATCCGGTCTTGGATGTTGTATCTCAGCCCTTCAAGATACCTTGAAGTCTTTTGGCTTTCGGTTTCCGATAAGTTAGCCCTTGCCGAAAGCCGCAAGAACTCCGAGGTGTACTCGTGCACACTCCTAGCACCTTGGGAACAATTCCGATAGGAACTGTAAATGTACTGCTCATAGTCGGGTGGTAGAAACCTCTCCCGCAACATCGATTTCATCCTTAGCCAAGATCTAATCGGTTCCCTTCCTCCTCTTCTTCTCCCTTCCTTCATGTTATCCCACCAAACTGAAGCTCCTCCTTTCAACCGGTAAGCTACTAGCCGAACTTTTCGATCTTCCGGTATTCCCGCATAATCAAAGAACCGCTCTACCTCAAGTAACCAATCGAGGAAACCCTCTATATCGAGTTCTCCCCCGAATGACGGTAAGTCCACTTTCAATTTGAAGGCATCATCTCTATCAAAATTTCCTCCATACCCCATTCTCACATTCGGTTCGCCCCTATATCCGCCCCTCTCATTACCTCGGCCCCCATACGGGTCATTCAAACCAACATTTCCTCTTTCATAACCACCTACAACATCATTATGCACAATATCCATATTTCTGGCACGCACATGCGCGGGACCAACAACATCATTTACATGCACATCATGCCTAGGTCTATCATTCATGGCATTATCATCCATCCTAATCCTCATATTCCTAGCAATCCTAGGCATATCGTAATCATCAAATAACTCCCCATCACTATCACTATCCACATTTCTAATGATTACGGGATTAGTCCGCCTTACCTCTTGAACCCGAGGGTCCATTGCTTGGGGTGCATAAGCTATCCTTGGTGGTGGTGTCGGTTGCCGTTCAAGTAGATGGCGGGTTTGTTCCTCTTGTCTCTTATGAGGTTCTCCGGCTAGAAGATTGTTATTGTGAGTTCTTCAATGAGGCGGCGCAAATCTCGGGTACTCGTCCTGTGTTTCTCCTCCATCGTTCTTAGAGACTCCGTGATATGTTTCATGTTGCCTTCTAGTGACTCAACTCGTTGCTCCATGGATCCGGTGGCTTCGTTTGTGATACGAGGTTGAACCATTCCCGAGAAGAAGTCTCCAGTCAAGGAAAACGACTCGGCTCTGATACCAATTGATGTAGATTGAAATCGACTGAAGGTTTTAATCGTAAACCAACAAAGAATCTGATCTTCTCAAGCTAGACTTGAAGGTTGAGTTAACCCAAAGGATATGAAAATCCAAGCTCTCAATGGAGGCTATTGTTTAAATTCATCAAAAAGTTCCTAAACATTACAAAGAGGGGAGCTTAAATACTCTTCCAAATAAGAAGGGAAAAGACCAAAAGCCCATGAATAGGGTTTTGGCCAAAACATGTGCACAAGGGTATGATAGGAAAATAGGAGAGTCCATGACAGTTTAGTAATAAGAGGGTGATGACAAAACAGTAAATAAAGAGTAACAGGAATTGGTCCCCTCAAGGTGAGAACTTGGAGGAGAAGTATTCTCCTGGACAAGTACGCCCCGCGTAGATGCGCTCCTGAACTTGGAGGTGCTTGCTCGTACTCATTATGCGTGGCGTCCTGCGGAATACGCCCCGCGTCATTAGGCTCCTGAGTTTGATGGCTCTGTGGACGGGAATCTACGTGTGGCGCCCAAGGCGTACGCCCCACGTGTTTGACCTTCTGGGAAGCTTCCTGCTCGAGATTGCTATCCACGCCCCGCGTGTTAATGGTGGCGCAAAAAAAAAATTTGTTATGGAAACCATGGTGCATCACATTAATCATCAAGGTTTTAGGAGAAAAAAAATAATGGTTTACGATTAGATTAACAACCTCTGGGTTAAATATGACATGTGGGCTCTAATTGATATTTACAATAATGACCGCTACATAGCCAAATTTCCAAACCAGAAAGATTATGAATGAGCGATCAAATATAAACCTTATTTAATAATTGTTGATCATCTCCTAGCAATGCAATTATAGGTGGTTGTTCTATTAACTGCTATTAAAAATAATCTATAAATTTGGTTAATTCTCATTTGAACGTTAATAGGTATATTATTCTTTTAAATTCTTCTAAGGTTGCAAATAAGCATTAATAAAAAAATAGATACTTAGCTCTAATAGGCATAATTACGTATAATTAATGCAATCATTTACATTATAGAGTAATAACAATTACTAAGCCATTCAATATTAAAGGAAAATTTTTAATTAAGGTGACTTAATTTTTAAGAAAAAAACCAATTACTTTTTTTCATGGTTGCCAAAATCCAACCAGGCATAAAATTGAAAAGACAAATGGTAAAGGTTAGAAATTTAACCACAGTCCAATCTTAGTTCAACCGAGACTTTAAACATAATGTGAAACTAATAACTTTATTCTCATTAATCTCTAAACATAAAAGTACTAACAATATTAATAATAATTTTTTTAATATCAATTTATACTGTTACAACTATATACCAAATTATAAATATTGTCACTAATAATAATATTATTTTAGTACCAATGCGTTCAATATAATAAATAAAAAATAATAAAACTGGACAGTGGTAGACTAAGCTGCAATATAGATACCTTGATTTTCTCTATCTCCAAGTCTTATGAGTGGACCCACGGGGAGCTTTTTTGCTTGCCATAGCGGCTATGCTGATGGCAGTCATTCTGTTAAACTTATCAAATCTAAAGCTTTCTGGAATGGATTGAAGTGGACAGTAGGTCTGCAATCGTAGGATATGGACTTCCAAACCGATTCCAAAACTGTAGCTAATCTAATGGGTAAATTACATCCATGGCCACTGAACTTTACCCATTTTCACATTATGGACACTGAACTTCATTTCTTCCCGGTATGATCACTGAACTTTACACTTTTTTAACACCGGTGGCCACTCAATGCCTCAAAACGACTGTTTACGGTGAAAAATAAAAAACCCAAAGCGTTAATAATATTCTAAAGAACTTTAATTCTTGAAAATTTTCATTTTGAGTTATTTAGGTGTTGTTTGTTTAGGAGAGAGAAAGTGAATTTTTAGAGAGAGAAAGCTCCAAAAATGTGATTTTTAAAAATAAAAAATGTGGTTTCATGGTAAATGTCGTTCTGAACAACTTTAATTCTTGAATATTTTCATTTTGAGATCATTAACGATGGTTAACGGTCATCTTGAGAAGTTAGTTAAAATTGAGTGACTACCGTTATTAAAAAGTGTAAAGTTCAGTGACCATACTAGGAAGAAATGAAGTACAGTGGCCATAATGTGAATGGGTAAAGTTCAGTGGCCATGGATGTAATTTACCCCCTAATCTAATTAATGGTACTTATGATGATATCCAGAGTTTGAAGTTTTAATTGAAAAGTGCAAAGGTCTTTTATTTAATCACCCAGATTTTAGGATGTCTTTTTCTTCTAGATTAATAAACAATCGCAGCTCATAGCTAGTAACTATTTCTTTAATAATCCTTTTACTTCATTTTTGTTATTCCGAATTTGTTGATTTCTGTACTAATGGCATTGATCTTTTCCTCAAAATATAATAATATTATATAAATTTAAAATATATAAAAATATAACCTTTTAACTAAACAATTACTATTTTTTTTTTTGAAACAAAACAATTACTATTATTATTGACATATAAATAAAATGTACTTTATTTACTATATGTAATTCATATACCTCATTAAATACTATACATGCTATACAGTAATTATAAGTACAAACTGTTTGGAATCAAACCAGATTTTCCTTTTTTTTAATCGGTTTTATTAATATTAATTCAATATATATATATATATATATATATATATATATATAAATAAAAAGGTTTAGGTGAAATGCAATTAATATTAACGGATATGATTTTTTTATATAGTAATGCTAATATTTCATTATATTATAAAATTGCAAATACAACATGAAATCAGTAAGGAATAAAACCTTACATATATATAGGTTAAGTTTAATACAGAGTCTACTAGGGTACGAAAATGACTATTAAAAACAAGAAAATGACTATTAAAAGCAAAAAAAACCATTGAAGATACATTAAACATAAACAACATTAATAGTAAACAAATGAAAGGAAGTTAATGGTTAAGTGTGTAGGTAAGAGCAACCTCTATGGACAAATGCAATTTTTTTTAAATTTAATGTGAGTGAAAGTAAATCTGACCAAATAGGTTAATCGGTACTGGATCAACTGATTTATAATTAACCGTTTTCAGTAGCATGCGTTTCTTACCTCAATCAAATCAGAATAGTATCCAATTCCGGATGAACCAGTTTTGATCTGTTTTGGTCAGTCCAATTCTGACAACTGTGGTTTTTTTAAATATCAATTAGTTAGAATTTTGGGTTTAGTTTTTTTTTTTCTTTCGCTCTGTTAAAAAAGAAAAATCATTAATGCTTTCTCATTATTCAAATGATTAGAAGTTGAAGTACAAATTTTTATTTTTATTTTACTCTCTTTTGATCTTTAATATATGTGTTTTAAAGTTGTTCATTAATACTGATAGATTATTAAAATAACTAATTTATTTGTAATACAAATACTTGTCTCTTAAAACTCTGGTACGTTTTTTATACAAATTTTTTCCTTTTTCTTCTAAACATACAAAAAGTTAGAGGAAACCATTATCGGATTTGTGTTGTGTTCGTGTTATGTCGATTTTGGGTTCGTATCAAAATTGGCTAATCCTAACCCAATCCAATTTTTGTATGTCAACATCATGTTAACCTAATCGAACTAGTGTTGATTTCATGTCGTGTTTTCGATTCACATGTAATTTTATTGTATATGTATATTAATGATGACTTTTAAAAACTAGGAGGATATGATACAATTTTTTGAGTATTTTATGTCATTTTTTGATTAATACGTAAATAGTAATCATTCAAAAAAAACTGATAATATCATGTTGGTGAATCTTATAGTGTGTTTATAACAATACAGAAAATTCTAACCGTATTTGCAAGTAATAATTACAATTTTATTACTTTTATCAATAAACAATTTTAGTTATTTAGGTTATTCTATTATTTTCGAATTAGCATATCATCCCTAACCAACTCAAATTTCCGTATCAATTTCTTGTCAATTTAAAAATAACATATATATAGTAAGCTAAACAAAAACATTAAAATTTTAATCTATTTCGTGTGGTTAAGGTTTATTTGCAGTCCTAAGATGCATATATGAAAACCAATTTAATAATTATCCAGCATGAATTATGACTGGTCTATTGAACGTCAAACTAAAAAAAAAAAATGAGATTCATTCAGACAAGTCCGTCCTTTTTTTCATTTTTTAATTTTTACGTTTTTTCTTCATTGTTGAAGGAAAGGAGAAAAAAAAAAAAAAAGGAACAGCAGAAGCAGAAGAAAGAAGAAACAAAAAGTTGAAATCGTGGTGCTGTTTGTTTTGCTTCTGCTCATTCTTCATCTTTCGGTCAAGTCTCTCTCCTTTCCTTTCTTCCTTTTCTTTTCAAATTATACTTTTTAAATTCAGCTCTCCCTCTCCATTTCTTCCCCTCAATTTTCAATTCACCACCTCAGATTAACACTTTTTTTCATACTCAAGTCAACCAACCTCTCCCTTACCCAATCCTCGTCGGAGAATATCATTTCTTCTTTACGCTGTTCATCTCATATAGATCTGGGTACGCCTTTTTTCCCCCTTTCACTTCATTTTGTTTCTTCTTTTATTATTGTTTTTGGTGGATTGATTTTTTTATGCTTTAATTTTCATTTTTCTTGGGTTTCTCAGCTCTTACTTCTCGAATTTTTCTATGTGTAGCCGGCTGTAATTCCTCTTTTATTTATTTGATTCTCTGTTAACCCTAGTTTTGCTTCCTGTTTTTACTTTAAAGGCGTTTCTGAAGATTTTATCTTGTTGTTTTGTTTTTCTTTCCTTTAATCATATTGAGATTGTTAGGGATGTGATGATTTTATACATATATCAGGCTTAATTGTTTTATGCTGCTATTGAAAGGCCAAACGTTTTTACTCCTAGAACTTCAGAAGCTATTTGTTTTTTGTTTTTTTGTTCCTTGCATAAACTTTGCTTGACCTGTAACATTCACAACTTGGCTCTTTTTATCTGCTAAATTTCTCCCTTTATTCGGTCCTTTGTTTTTTAAATGCTCTCTAATCATCACTGCTTCAAATTGGTTGTCACACATACTTCCTAAGTGTATCTTAGTGCATAAAGATGCCAAGTTCTAGATTCTGAGCTCAAAATAGATGTGTTTTTTTCTTCTCAAATTCTATTTTGTTTTTCCTAATTTGGATATACATGATTATGGAATTGTCTATGGTTAATTATGTTTTCCATGTTCTAATTTTTCATGGTTGGGTTTTCTATCTAAAAGGCATTTGGCTTGTGGGTATGGAGTGTCGTCTTAATGATGATTGTCACATCACTGAGTCTAACCGCTCATCAGGAATAGTATATGCTGCCAATTGTAACATCTTGTCTTTATGCATCACAAAAGGAAAAAACCAAGGTTCTATATCAAGCCCTGAAATCTCATTTAAAATATTGCCACAAGTTGCAGGTCTTTAACTGTTTAATGAAATAGAACTCTTACAAGTGGAAATTGATGTTAAGGCATAAAAATTCATACAAAAAATACTGATGTTGCTGTATGGAAATAGCTTCATCTGTCTTCATATGACCTCAAACCTCTTTGTTAATTAACTTGCATTCTTTGATTGAAAGAGGCATTTGCTTTTATGAATATCATGCTCAAAATGAATGCAATATTAAGCACTGAGCGTCTTACCTTTTAAATAGTGCATACAGCTTAGAAAAAAAGTAGCCCCCAAAGTTAAAACTTCTTTGGAGCAGAAAGTATATTGCCTACAAGGTGCTGGATTTGGTCATTGAATATTGATCCTCATCATTTGAATTCAATTTGTTTCTGAGAACCTAATGGCATCTTTGCGTTTATACTTCATGGATTCACATCCTATGAATCAAAGATAATTTACTAGACCACTTGGTCATAACCAGATAATTGATAATTTGATATGGAATAGAGTCGCATGATATATGGGCCATATGACCTCTATATTTCCAGTTCTTCTTGACTTATAATGGCAATGCAACTTTTATGTCTTCTTTGTCATTATAGTCCATTCTTCCCTTGGCATTGCCTACATGGCTTTTAGTATTCGTTCTGCTCCTGATTTGTATTTTACAATGGTTTTAAGATGGTATTTTTGTTAGTTATTCTTAGTGGGTTGGAATGGAAAGGATTCGAGTGACCAGAGAGACCATTTGTATTAAGGTTTAGCTGTCTTATTTGATGCATATGCTATAGTTAAATATGATATATTGTACATAATACTTGTTCTTTTGGACAAACACATCTCAGTTGCCATTCAGTAGATATTTCAGTTTGATAACCTGTTTGCAATATTGCATGTTGTGGTGATGTTGGAAAAGGAAAAGGCGGGGGGGTGTTCTTGTGACTGACTTGCAATTTCCTGTTTTAGATGAATGACATATGTACCGAGTGGAGAGTGTTCCTAGTTCAAGTCTGGTCCATAAAAGCTTAGTAGTTGATGATCAGGATTTAGATTGTGGTGCTAGCACAATGGACCCCATCAATGGAGGTAATAGTCTCAACAACAACCCTAGTCTTTCTTCGAAGCAACGATTACGCTGGACTCATGAGCTTCATGAGCGATTTGTTGATGCTGTGGCACAACTTGGTGGGCCAGATCGTAAGTCTCCTTTTTTACCTTTCATTACAATCTCTGTATCAATGTTTATCTTTTAGTAGGAATCTCTATAATGATGATCGATATCCTTATGATCAATTCAATGGACATGATGTTCGCTAGATGTCCAAGAAAATCATATATGCAGTTGAGTCGCAATATTAATGGAGGAGCATTCAGTGGGGAACTGTAACTTGTGAATAGCATGAGAAGCTTGTTGAAGGTTGTTCTCTTTGCATGGATAGTGGAGAAATTCAACAAGCGAAGGGAAAATTAATCTAGTGTAGATGGGATGTGAACCATTTTCTGTTAGGAAATCAATAATAAGTGGAAGTTGAATTTAATTTAATTGCTATCTCATTAATCTAGTGTAGGTGTGGGATGTGAACAATTTTCTGTTAGGAAATCAATAATAGGTGGAAGTTGAATTTAATTTAATTGCTATCTCTTTCTTATTTATCTGTAGCTAGAGTGTGCATTAGATAGGACTTTGTGTCCATTGGAACTATAAGAACGTTTTAGCTTAGCACGTAGAAGAGGCCAAGCTGTGCGACTAGTATTCTTCCTATAGTCCTTTCAAAAGGAATGTTATTTATCAAGAAAAACACAGGTATTACTTGAAATAAATAAATAAAATGAAACCATATAAGATCCAGAGTTCTCTTTAATGACCTAGTTTATCAACTTAGGTAGGCAAGGACCAAAGGATCAAAAGCTTAGTATTGATAGGCGACCGAGGGGATCCTCTTGTGCACTGGAAGGCAGGCAAGGTGCTAGAGGCGACCGTTTCACGTCGCGAGGTAATCGCCTCTAGCACCCGAGGCATTTTAGTCCAGAATTTGAAAAGAAAAATGAAAAAAGAATGAAAATCCTTTTGGGTCAAAATACCTCTGGCAACAGCACGTGTTCTCTTCTTTTTTCAGTTCTCCTTTTGTTAATCCTCCGGCAGTATCTTTTTTGTAAGCTGTATGATTCTTCTCTTCATCTTTTTATCTATTCTTTCTCCAAATCCACATCTATGATGTTATGCTGCCCAATTTTTTTCAACTCTTTGTTTTTGATACGGATGCTTTTATTTGACAGAACATAATTATTAAAGAAGGAAGAAATCAGCCTGTTTTACTTGCCAGCCTTCCTGTTTCAAAATTTCTAATTGTTTCCTTTATAATTGTTCCTTTATTTTGCCAGCCTTCCTATTTAAGAAATTCTAATTGTTTCTTTTATATTATAGAGGAAACAATTAGAAATTCTTAAAATAGAAGGCTGACAAGTAAATCAGGCTGATTTCTTCCATTTTCCATAATTCTGTCCAATAAAAGCATTTGTATCAGTTTTTCAAAAATATCTTAATAACATACTTGTCAAATCGAGATTCGACTCGAGAATCGAAATCCTCATTTTGTGAATCGTCACTCATGATTCGGTTCAAATTCATAATAGTATGAAAAATAAAATGTGTTAAGAAACTTGGAAGCAATGAATCAATTATGTCAATTTTTAATCTCTCTAGCTTCTTATTTTAGTTTTTACTTTCTTTCCTTTTACACCCTACCCTAGCTGACTCACTTTCTGTCTCCTCAAATCCAAACCCTTAATTCCTGATGCGGTTGAAGAGCAAGCCGTGATGTTTATGGAAAAATATGATTTTTAATGGCATTTCAGTTAAATTCTTCGAATTACTTGCATTCTCCTTTTAGTTTAATTTTAGTATTAATTGCAATTAATTTAGTATCAGTTGCAATTTACTGTTTTTTGGGGCTAGTATTAATTGTAATTAATTTAATATTAATTGTAATTTACTGTTTTTTTAGGGAGTTTTGATTGAATAAGAAATTGATTTCGTTTTTCCAAAGTTCTGTTGAATTTGAAGGTTCATTAACGGGTATTCGTGCGCCGAATCAACGTTCTTTAATGTGTTATTGTTATTCCTATATCCGTGGTATTCATAGAATCAACAGGTTTATAGAACCGTAGCTTTCTGGCATTCAACCGAATCAACAGACTGCTAGCAAAACCAATTAATTCCACTGCATCAATTTCTCCATTAATTTTTGCTTTCCATTCGAGAAATCTGGTTTCCTTTTTAGTCATTTTTCTTAATTTATCACTTAATTTCTGCTGTCCATTTTCGTAACACATGAATTTCTCCTTTCCTTTCTCATAACACCAATGATGAATTTGTAGACAGCAAACGATAATGACACTGTTAGAAAGACTAAATCAACTCTGGTCTTGCTGATTTGTGGCCTCGCCGCAGTTTGGGGTCAGATTATTTTGGGCGGAGGGTCGCCTGAGATCACCTCCCGAGCACCACCCTGCCTCTGCTCCTTATCATGAGCCATATCCAACACTCGGCTGACTCGCTCGATTCGGCACCGAGTCTTGGTCGAGTTCGATTCTCCCTAAAGGGACGACTCGAAACCTAGTCGACTCGCGACTCGAACGAGTTTGATAACCGTGCTTAAAAATAAGATGAGCATGAAATTTGGTCAAGCATTTTGTTATATATTAGTGCAAACCAGTGCAGCTAAGTACTAAAGCCAAGAGAAACTTTGTCATGGTGGCCAGATCAAAGTAATATAGCAAACTACAAATTAAATCTGTCACTACAAATTAAATCTGTCAATATCTAAATCATGATCATATAATTAATTTATGTTAATGAACAAGTGCAGAGTTTTCTATTTTCTTTTTCTATTGTTAGTTTTATTTTGCTTTAGAACTAGTAAAACATATATGATATTAAGTATAGTTTATGAACTTTGTTGTTGTTGTTGTTGTTGTTGTTGTTTGTGTCACCTCATGTGCGTGATGTGATGCGGGTACCTCGCCTGGAGGTGATACCAGGCCTTTTCGCCTTGGATCACTTTTCACCTTTCAAAACTATGATCAAAAGGAAGTTTTACTTCCAGACTTTTGGATTCAAGGACCTCTGACATTTTCCTTTGTTTTTCTTTGTAGGAGCTACACCAAAAGGCGTCCTCAGGGTAATGGGTGTACAAGGTTTAACAATATACCATGTAAAAAGCCACTTACAGGTATATTAGAGTTGACTGTTATTTTATTGGATAACTAACTCTAGTTGTATACATTTTGAATTAGATTTGGGTGACTGAGTCTGATATTCATATTGCCCTTCTCTTTTCTTATTTCTTATGAACCTGATAATATGGTACATCCAGAAATATCGACTTGCCAAATACCTACCTGACTCTTCGTCTGATGGTAAGTGAATCTGATTTCACTGTCACTTTTTAGTGAGCATATGCATATACTGTCATGGTGTCTGCTAGTATATTAGTTCTGTAAACCTTCTTGTGCTGATGCTAATTCAAACTTTAATGCAAGGGAAAAAAGCTGACAAGAAAGAAACTGGAGATGCGCTTTCTAATTTGGATGGTTCATCGTAAGTGGTGCTGCACTTCTCCTTTATGTTCTTACCAATGTCAATGCTTTTGTTAATTTGAATGTCGGAAAGTATTTAGTTGTAGCATATCATATATTATTTCTCATCAGAATTCAAAAATTGAGACACCTGGGCATAAAATCAATTTGGAATTTATTCTATCATGTTATTCTGACTTCTGATCATTAGGGACATTTGTTTGAGAAATTGTTTTTTACTGTATACAGTGGGATGCAAATTACAGAAGCATTGAAGCTGCAAATGGAAGTTCAAAAACGTCTACATGAGCAATTGGAGGCATGTCTCTTCCTTGAAATTTAGGATTCAATTAATATTTTTTTTCAATTTAAATATTTTGTTCTTTTTTATAGAACATTGCATGAGTGAAGAGAAAAAAAATTGGCGACTCTTTTTTAGCACATGAAAAATATGATTTTGATAATTCACTGTTGCCTTGTGTATATGTATATGTATATGTATATATTCTTGTCCTTTTCATCTCTTCATTCCTTTTTATTTGCCAAGATGAGCTTTTCTATAAGTCTGTAAACTTGAATTAGTAAAAGTTGAAATTAGAAACTGAGGACGGGATTGTATCATTATGGAGCGTCAACCCTATTCAATAAAACCTTAATACTGTTCTGGTAAACTACAGATTCTCTGTTTTTGTTTTCTTGATTCTACTTCATATTTGCTTTTCATGTTTAAAAATCACTCCTCATTTTCTCACAGTATTGATATTCTTCTATTACAAGACATTTTTACCAATCTTAAATGTCAGTGTTGTTCTTGTTTATGCATTTCTGCTTCTTGTATTGAACTTGCTTTCTGAAGATCAATAGATAACTTGATTAATCACGAAAAAAAATCAACGCAATATTTCCTTTTCTGGAATGGGTAACTGTTGAATTGAGAAGTTACTGGCAAATATAAATTAATCTTTTCTGCTGTATTATGCCATCATAACCCTTGCTGAGCATTATGTACCTTGATTGCAACAGGTGCAGAGACAGCTACAGTTACGCATTGAAGCCCAAGGAAAGTATTTGAAGAAGATAATTGAGGAACAACAACGGCTTAGTGGAGTCCTTGGAGAGGTGCCTGGTGCAGCAGTTTCTGGCCCAGCATCAGGTGACAATTGCCCAGAATCTGACAACAAGACAGACCCAGCAACCCCTGCTCCAACTTCTGAGTCGCCAATACAAGACAGGGCTGCCAAGGAGCGTGCTGCAGCCAAAAGTCTGTCCATGGATGAATCGTTTTCATCTCACCATGAGCCATTGACTCCAGATTCACGTTGTAATGTTGGTTCCCCAGCTGAGAGCCCTAAAGGTGAGAGGTCAGGAAAGAAGCAACGAGTATCAATGGGCACGGCATATTCCAAATCAGATATGGTTCTTACACACCAGATACTAGAGTCGAGCTTAAACTCGTATCCTCAGGCACTCTCTTGCATCCTGACTAGAGAGCAGTTTGATCCTTCCTCTGGATTACCTATTGGAAATGATGATCAAGTAGAGAAGGTATCAGGCAGTGATCTGTAGTTCTGTTTGCTGCGTTATACCTGTCCTACATGACTCTTTTCGATTTGCTTTCCATGTAATTTCTAAGAATATGTTATCAAATCAGGTTAAACCCATTAATGTTAGATGCCACAGATAATTAGGTCCAAGGAAAGTTGTTCATTTTTCCTGATTTCCTTTTAGACTGGTAGGTGCTTGAGGTCTTTCATCTGAGTTGACTTGCATTGTGAATCGGATTGGGGTGTGGTTAATGTACGATAGTTATACCTTGCCATGCTTGCATCTTTCAGATTCGACATTGCCGGTGGCTGTTAAAGTGCTCATTTTGGACTTGGAAGTATGTTAAATATTGCCGAGACAATTGCAGGAGCTAGATTAGTGATTTCCAGTGTTGGCCTATCCATCCTTTGTCTAGTACATGAATTTTCCTTGAAAAATACCATAACTTCTGTAACATATAAAATGTTTATTAAATTTGAACTTTCGATTCGTTTCTAATATCTTTTTATTCTCTGGTCTTTTTTCTCATATTTAGGTAAATTCTTTGTTCTTTAACTTTAAAGATAGGATACGACAATTTAATTAAAAATAAATATACATTGCCTTGTGCCTACACATAGAAAGACAAGACTGTATGAGAGTGAGAGTTTCATTCCATTCAAAAGAATCTGGCCATAGTGCACTGACCTGCTAACCAGAACTAAAACAGTTACAATTTACTGAAGCTTTTCCTAATCTACAGTAGCAGTCATGAAGACCTGTTTCTCCTATGATTTACTCGCTTGAGAATACAGTGGCGCAGCCTCTTACTAAAAGCTTCAAGCTTTTCAAATCTCTCACCCTTGACCTTCTTTGGTGCTGTTGGAGACTTTTTCTTTTTCTTCTTTTCTTCCTTTGGTGGTTTTGGGGATTTCTGTTGTTTGCTTCTTAGAGGAGTTGCAAAGCCCTTTAGACTAGTCATCTGCATTATCAAAGAAAAAACAAAAAAGTTAAGTCTAGAACTAAATGACCATATAAATAATTATATGAAGCTGATTAGAAGATTGGAGTGGAGATCAAAATGTCTAGAACTTTCTGGCCGTTTAAAGAAGAATTCCCGAAAAATGCTCTGCATGTTATGCTCTTGCTCAAACAAGGGTAACCCTTAACTCTAATGCCTCAACTCAAATGAATGTGTGGATACATATATAACAGAGAGTGAGAAATACCTCGTTGCTGTTGTCAGCAGCTCTACATTCACCAGAAGATTCTTCATCACTGCCTCCTAGGGAAGAGCATCGTCCCCAACTCTCTCTGTTTGAGCTCGTATTTGAACAACATTCCTCGCTGTGGCCATTTGGCTTATCCTGTAAAATCAGAAATCCGATGTCAGTTTTAACAATTACAATTCACCATTAAACTCAGTGTGGACCATGTTGCAAGTCCATGGACCACTTTCTACATGTTCATGTTCCTGAGAAAGAATATTCAGCATTCTTGTCTGATTGTCAAAATAGAAGGCAACAAATATACTAAGAGTTTATTGTTTATCTATTTATCCATATGACACCCTTTTTAAAAAAAAAAAAAATCCAACCGCAGAAGTTCTCTGCGGAATAAAGATCCTCACTTTCAGGATTGGTTTGACCTTGTATCCAACCTTTAAAACATTGCCTAATGAAACCTAACTTTAGCAGTATTGATCAGTTGAATTGTTTTAAGAAAAAACAATAAGTAAAACCTGCTATAAAAGAAAATAAAATTCTCCCCATCTTTCTCTCTTTTTCACTTTCACAACATCCCATTTTTGAAGACACTCTTCCTCTAATCTGCACCACCAGGAACAGAGAATCCTAACCACTATCTTTCTACTTCCTTATAGCTCAACCAGATCAAACATGACTGAAACGTCCATCCCACCCCCACTCAATTTTCCACCTCCCGCAGTTACGGCAGCTAGTATTTAAGACTTCCCCCCTTCGAGACTAATAATATCCGCTCATAATGGAATTTTAGTTATTGTGCTTGTTTGTACAGAACTTCCACATCGCGCCTAAGGGACAGACTCTCACTTTCTATATTGAATAAAATGCGACCAAAACCAAACAAAAACTCAAAAACCAATCTTATCGAATCGAACCTTTTACATCTGATAGCAATAACACCAAAATAAAATCTCTCTAGTGAGAATATGTGAAGTATTACACAAATTACTTTTCCTGCAAATCATTATAAATGTTTATAAAGCAGTATATCTTGCAAATTTAATGTCAATCTTCTTATTACCAATAAGGTCTCTGGTTTGCAATATGTTAATCCTACTATTTTCTTATTTGTTCATTTTAATGCCAATGTTAGATCTCAGAGTAATTTGTCTCATCACTAGCTTGATAAATGATCACAGTAACTTCCATGTCAATATGTAGAATCAAACTACGAAATTATTATTGGGTTTGGTACCTTGAGAAGAGAGTTCAAGATGGAGGGAGGAAGCTAGTCAAGTGTTTATTTTAAACCCTTTGCTTTCCCTCCCAAGAAGAAAAGGAAAGAAGTTGAATCTGGAGGGGAAATAAAGGAGTTCTTTTGCAACGATTACCTCTGAGATGCTATAATTTGTTGCCTCAAAGGTGCGGGTGGGTTTATGAACCATCAGCATGGGTCTCTCTTGGTTTTTTACTATGCAACATATCAAAGAACCTTTCCATGTGGAATGATTATGATAGAAAATTAAAATCACCTGTAGTTTTGATGCGTCATCACAGCTAATCAAATCACTCTCATTGACCATGGACTCCTGCATCATTAAAGGCAATAAACTTTAATTGAAACCTTAAAAAGGTGGAAAACATAATCAGAGCAGAAAAGATGATAGATAGTGCTACAAACTGGTTACCGGGACAACTTCAGAGAGAAGTTCACTAACAGGTTTCGTGGTTGGAATGCTGGGAGGAGCAGATGAACTTGCAACATCCGTACAGCTAGAATGGAGGCCAGCAATTATCTCGCATAACAGGTTCTGTCAAGAAAAAACCATATAAGTCGTGCTAAAAATAACTGGAAAATAAAAAAAGGAATGCTATCATTGTGCTGGTTCATAGGAGAATATGCGATGAACCACTTCTGGTTGCTAAATGCAATGATAAATCTAAAAATAGTATATTTGCGTTGAAAGTATAGATCAGCACTCCAATGCTTCGAAGATGTTTGATATTCAATTGATTCTGTAGGCCACATGAAGCACTTTTGCTTATGCCTTATGGCCACTACATATGTTCCGACATTGGATCTTGATACCCATTATAGTGCAAGAAATCTCCCAATGGAGGAGGGGAAAGTACAAAAGTATTGCATTAACTGAAAACATAGAGAAATAGCAGCACCAGATTGAACACTTTGACCTTCATTATCTACTACCAAAAAGGCAAGATATAAATCAAGTGTCAAAGAGTTTTGGTTGCATTCATTTATACATATATGCACTTATGTAGTTATGTAATACACAATTGACTGATGTCAAAAAACCCTTCTTAAATTATTTGATTGTCACCCTATTCTGGGTATCATGCAACAATGCATTGCCTCACATATTTGATATGGATCCGCAGGATTTCGTTGTCTACCTAAGGCCAGCATTAAACAGAGCAGATCTCTTCTAATCATTCTCAAAAAGCTCTATGTGAAATTGGAAATCACCTCATCTATGCCAGAACCAACCTTCAAATCTCCTAGATTGTAGTACTTCTCAAGATTACTGGAAGAACCAGAACTTTGAGGAGGGTGAAGAACATTGAAGAAGAAAATGGAAACTGAGTCATAATAAAACTGTGGCCGAGAGGAGTTGTGATCACCATCGAACTTTATCATATTTTTGTCCCCCTGCACAGAGCCATGTACTTAGTAAATGCTACAGTAATGAGTCAATACTTCAGAGGAAATTGAAGGCACTTGGAATGATACGTTACTGCATAGGACTTAAAAATGAGGTCAGAGTGGTGAGACTGAATGAATCTGTCTTCACTAGCGTGTCCAAATAATACAGGAATAAATGTTTTGGGTGCAACCTGCAAGCATCATTGAGCATGCTAAAATTAATTAAGCTAGTGAATTAATATATTAAGGTAAAGAGAGAGAGTGAGAGAGGAAGATAGAGAGAAGAGGAAGAAGGTGGTCATGTTCAATTCTGTAGCACAAAAGTAATGGGTGATGCTGTCGCCACTGCCTAGTTGTCCACCCAATCAACTCTCACATTCATCATTCACCCAAATCAATCACTCTCCTTTGTTTTACTTAATTATAAAAATTCTAATTCTACATTCATTAATTATATAAAACTGTAGACCAGCTCAGAGGCTGTTGGTTTTCGATTTTCCACCTTTAAACTTTCGATGTGCAATAAATAAGACTGATCCTCACCAGCTCCTTCTCTTAAAATGTAGAGACTCAAATTCAAGCATCAAAACCAAAGGAAAGTTTTGGGCCAAATGCATATATTTGCAGGCAGCACAGAAATTTGTTATTCAGCATTAAAATCAATGGGTTGGATGAAATATGGGTAGTTGGTTGGTAGATTGAGCGAGAATACTAAAAATTTATGTAAATCCTTGTCATCAAATGAGAATATAGATCAGTAGGGTGATCTTAACTGATAATGGTAAATGTAAACATCAAATGTTAATTCTGAGGCCAGCTTTGGAGGGGGAAATCATTCATTTTGAGGGTAGTTTACCAAAATAAAATTTGTAACATGAAACAGGGCTGTGGAAATGGCCTCTCCAAAACAAAAACGAAATAGTTGTTCTTGAAGAAAGAGCAGTCTGTTTTCAGCCTAAAAGATCAAATACAAACCTTTTGGCAGTTAAGATCCATAATGTCAAATTTTGCCTTCTTCTGAATTACCCGCCGCATATACTGCACTGCCATCTTAACCTGATCACATATTGAAGGGGAAAGTTACACTTATGCAAACAAGGCATCAAAACGTACTATATATACAAGACTGGCCATGGAAAATTCCAAGTTAATAATTGATGCGTGGACACAGATTTGATTTAAAGCCTCTTCCTATTATCAGCGTTCTTAATGATTTCTCAAAGCATCCCTTTCTTTTTGTAAATTTCTTTTTTCTCCAATTTGGGTTCGGTTTTAATTCGGTTTTACCTATTATTCGGTTCGGTGTCGGTGTGAATTATTTTGATCATTTCGGTATTCGGTTCGGTTCTGTACCGATGCACACCCCTATTTTACCCGAGTTAAATAGCTCACTTAAAAACAACCAAGCCTTAGTCCCTACTAGTTAAGGTCCCTATAATGAATTCTTCTTTTCGATTCATTTCTGTTCATTGTAAGATCATCAGAAATCTACAATAATTTGAGGTCATTTTCAGTGAATTTCATCCAAGTTAAATAGCTGAATTGAAAATACAAAAGAAATAGAGACTACCTTTTTTACTTGGATCTTGTGACAAAAGAAACTCGGGGAAAAAAAAAAGAGTTTCTTAGGATTTTTTTGGGGCATGATCAATTTGGATAAACTATGTCACCATGCTAGGTCAATGGAGATTGCTTTGCCATCAAGAAAATTGAGAAAAATAAGGTATTCTTTCATTGCATATGTATACAGTTCAGGAGATTTTTCCTTTTTGTTTCTTCAATTTCTTTGCAGGTTAACAATTTAATTGGTTATTTAAGAATTTTGTTTTTTAGGCACTTCCAGATTCCTTTTTACCTGAAATGTAAATGACGTGGGTCAATCTAACTAGAATAGGGTGGTTTAGATGTTTTCGGGTTTTTGGTAGTGAATGTTTAAGCACAAGATCTTGAGTTTATTTTTATTTTTTTGCTTTTTTTGTTGATAGATTCTTATTTTCTTGTAAAGTTAAAAATACAGTTCCTAACACTAACCCACATTTCATTTTCAAATTAGCTGCATATACTTAACCCTGATGTAACTAGTGGCATGCAAAAGTAACTAGCTGCATATTCTTAATTTGTTTGCTGAAAAGGGCACAAAGGCATGATATAGAAATAGTTAAAAGACACCCACATGATTTGTTTTTAGCGTACATTGGTATGAAATTTAAAACAGACAATCGAGGAAAAGAAGTGGAAACTTTCAAAGCAAGAAACTAAGGCGATACATAGTTATTCTGTTATTGAAATTACAATTTTATCGAGACAGTTTTATGACTTCATAGTAGAGATTGTTTATTCAAAATTCTTGTAATTATGTAACAGAGATGGAGACAGAGATCACAAGAGAAGGCATTAATGAATTGCAAAAGCTTCTCATAGGTCAGCCATCAATCCATGCAAAGAGTGGAAGTAAATAAAGAAACGGTATGTCAGAAGTATTGTTATTTACCATCCAAATTATATCTGACTACAAGAAAAAATAGCTCTTCAACTCCCAACATTTAAGAACACATGCCTATAATGCTTTCAATAGTTTAAAGGAGAGAGAGAAATACAGTAAATTTTGGAAGCCGAATTTTGTACACATCTACAAGTTCCATCATTAGATCAAACAAATTTGAAAAGGCACTATCCAAGACCATTCCAGCAATGGATGGGTCTGCTGCTCCATAAAGAAGGCTGCATCATTTTATAGAAAAATTGTATATGAGCTGTATCAGGAGTTAAAGGGGAATAAAATAAATAACTAGTAAATAATCTAGTATGTCATACTTTCGAAGAAACGAAAATATGAAAACCATTCCACATCCCAAGCTGACAAGTGCATAAAAACTTAACAAAGCCTTTCAGAACACTAAGTAAAAAAACCTCACTGAACTTCAAGAGAAGATGACATGGAAATAAGCAAGAAGAGAAATGGCAAAATACCAAGTAACTGCGCCCATTGATCTTCCCCAAAGGCCTATGCGTGAAATTTGTTTGTCACTTCTCAGATATGAAACCACAACCTTGAGGTCATCTCTCTGTCACAAGACCAAGCAAAAGAACTGAGAAACTTAAGAATTTTGAGTCATAAGAAACTGAAAAAAGAGAGAGAATACCTCATGCCAACCAAGGCTGACATAATCACCATCAGATAAGCCCGAACCAGAAAAATCAAGAGTAAATACGGTAATATTTGATGGAAGTAGAATTACTGCAGCCTCATTTGCATCTGCTCTGCATCCACTGCATATTGTGCATGATGAAAATAGAGTAGAGCTCAACCTCTATTTGAAGAAGAAAAGTTGATAACAATAAAAAGTTCTACGAAAATGCTTAAAACATTCCACAAGTTGCATGTCTTTCTACCAATTCAGTAGTGTCTATCTACATGTGTTCACTATAGCAGTAGACTAAAAAGAAGTGCCACAACTAGTGGAATTTTCTTGGTGACAATTGCCTACCTGTTCCCATGGCAGTAGATAACACAAGGAAGAGGAGAGTCTTCAGGGAAAGGTGAAGGTACATAGTGGCTACATCGTAAAGCATGACCCCTAGTATTGGTAAGCTGCAAATAATGGGAGTAAATGAAACAGTAGGCTTCAAAATGAGCACAAGGATCTGCATATGTTACTGCAAATGAGGAAGGCAGCATTCAAAAGTGCATAGTGTCAATCAATTGATGTCCATACTTGCCTCCAAGTCTCGTCTCTTGTATGATCTACCAGCAAGAGTGAATTCCTTCTCCCATAAATACTGATCAGGGTTATAATCCGCTCTGTATTTACAGAGCAACAACAAGTTACATAACATCAGCCGCTGTTTTATCGGTTATAAAGATGTATTCATAAAGGCATAAGAAATGAAACCTGGGAGGACGGATGACAAAATTGATGAATTGCTCGATCATATCCTAGTTCTGGTAGGGCATCTGAAAGATCTCCGTGTTAATTGAAACCAAACATGTGGAGAAACGGAGTCACTGAGCAAACTAAACCACCATTCACTTGTCTCCTCTACCATTTGTAACTCTTCCTCTCCATAATGACAACAGGATATGAATATGAATCTGGATGTTCCTTGTATACACACTAGTGTAGGCCAAAAAATGTCAGGCAAAGAGCAGTTTTCCTCCAAGAAAGTGAATGAGGGTTTCTAAAAGCTAAATTCAACAGTGTCAGCCAGCCTTACTTCTTCTGCTCCGCCTTTCCTATCTAATCACCACCAAAGAAAATAGCATTACTAATTACTGTTCCCAATTTATGGGGGCTTTAAATAAAGCTAAGCATGAAAAGAAATGCAACAACATTTCAGATCTCAAAGCTCAAAATTCTTAAAATACCTACATAGATAATGAAGGAAAGCTCAATGCGTAGCTTCAAGACTCATAACCAAAGGCATAAACTGAATGAGAAAAGGGAAAAGTAAGTTTAACAAGATGGGTATCTTTAAGACCTAAAAAGCTAACAACTTTACTGGCAACAGCAATGCAGATTTAGAAGAACAACAAGGGGAGAAAAAATCAATAGCTAAAAAGAATTAAAGTAGTCAACGGGAGAGAGATAGAGTACCGGAAAAAAGTAGTTTAGAGCTACTTCTTCACTTACTTGACTAATCGTCGGAAACTGGGAAGAGAGAGACAGACGCGGAGCAAGCACGGACAGAGAGGCAACAGCTGCGATACTACTTTCTTTTCTTTTCTTTTCTTTTCTATTATTATTATAATTATTATTATTTCTTTTTTTTTCGCTTTTATTTATTTTACTAATAAATAAAAAGAATAAGGTACCAAATTAGACTTATGGTTTATGGAGAAGTATAAATTTAGACTCCACATATAAAATAGAATTTAACATATTAATATAAATTATGTATTACATTCTGTTATCGAAATCTAGGAAGAGTGGGATGAAATGGTAAAAAAGTGGAGCAAAAAATAGGAGGTGAGGGATGAATTGAAATTATACGAAGAAGATGAGAGAAATTTAAGGGAAGTGAGCAAGTCATCAAGCCAACGAATCATTTCAAAAAATTATAAATAGACCATAAAACCTTCATTCCAAACCTCAATCAAAAAAACCATAAACATACCTACACAATGTCGAATTCTTTTTAGAACTTTAGGTTTCTTTCTCCATAATTCCTAACTTTAATTTAGCTTTTTTAAGGTAATTTTAACTTCAATCCAATCCTCTAGCAACCCATTTTTAATTCATTTATGTTCAATTGTCAAGTCCCGAGTCCAAAAAGTTATCAATTCCATAGATTAAAGCTTGTTGAAATCATTTTCTGTCTAGTTTATAGTTTTTGTCCAACATTTTTCCAACTCCTTTTTAGACTGTTTAAAGTCCAATTTTGCTCTCGACTTCTCATAAGCATTCGCTCCTAACATTCTGAATTTCAATTTAGCACTTTGTTTTGCTCAAATCCATATCTGAAAGCTCTCGTATGAGTTGTCCAAAGTTCAGTCCAAACCTGCCTCACACTTTAGTTACTCGTTCCATTTTCAATCCACTCAAATACCACTCGAATCAGAAATTCATAAACAAAGTCAGCTCTGTTCTTTGCCAATCGCTCATAGTGTTCAAGAATCCAAAACCGACGTCAATTCAACACCTAACCGAGATTGCCAATTATGGCTCCAAGTTTGTCATTTTAATATTTCATTCCATTTCTTTTATTGTAATTTTAACAATTCGATTTCTGTACATGTTATTGAATTGTTTATGCTTTAATTTGTAATTGTTAAGCTAAATGATTATTAGAGATTTCAATTGTAATTATTTTATCTTATGCACATATATTCAGACCTTTAATTACATCAATAAATACTCATTTTTTCCTAATTCTATGTCAATCTCGTATTCTTATTTACTTTTATTTACTCATCTTTTGCTTATCCGCAATAGTTTAAATAAATTAATTATCTAACAAAGTTTTTTATAACGGCCGTAGAGATCTAAGAATGGCTTTTCCAATCTTTGAGAGTTAAATTTTTCTGACACGCAAATCCATAAACTTAACCATCCACCTCATTTCAGAATTAAATTTTTCTGACATACCCACCTACAAAACCATAAGCAACAAAATTAAAATTGGCATATTTACAAAATATCGTTAACAAACATTATATTCAAATTTGATCCCACTTACTATAATATTTATCAAAATTATACGCAATGGTTAATTGGAGATATTCAAATTTGATCCCACTTACTATAATATTTATCAAAATTATACGCAATGATTAATTGGAGCCTCTAAAATTTGATCCAAGTGAGTGATACTTGTTTGGTAAACAATTAATTAATTCTTGTAGTAACCAAAAAAATTAATTAATTCTTGTAAATTCAGTACTTAATCAACTATTTAATCCTTCTTATTTTTTTTTATATGAAAATACAAAATAATTCTTAGTTTTATAAATGAAAAGCTTTTAGTCTTTTTCTTTTCAAATTATTCAATATATTTGTAATAAAATTTAGTATATACACACTAACGATTCTACACTTAAATACATATTAATATATAAAAAAAATTATATTATTTATTTTCTTAAAATTTTATTCTAATTTTATTTATAATTTAATATAACATCTTTAAACCAATATTAAATAGTAGTATCATGAATCTAGATAAAAAAATCAAAATCATATTTTTGTGAATTTTATTAGAAATAAAAAAAAAATCACATTTACAATTTTATATAGCTCTACTCATAATTTTGTAATTTTTAAGATATTTTTCATCCATTTTTTATAAAACAAAATCTACACCACTAAACTAAAATTCTATAGTTATATAAAAAATTAATAAATCAAATACTACATATTGTAAAAATTAAAATTATATGAAAAAGAAGAAGGAAAGAGAAAAAGAAAAGCAAATGTTTTATCATTATAAATAAAGTGCAGAGTAATTTTATCATTATTTAATTTGACCATTGAGTCTAAAAACAAGATTAAAGAGTTAATGGAAATAAAATGTAAAGACTATGATTATTAAAAAAAAAAGCAGAAATTAACTAGTAATATGTAAAAACATAAAACTAATAAATTATTTATCCTAATTTGTTTTTGCCCATGTAGTTCAGTCAAACTAGAGCAAATGGAAAAATGTAAGTACAATTAGAACTAAGAACTACTACAATGATAATATACCCCCAGCTAGGGGTGCCAACGAGCCGAACCGATACCGAACATGACTTGGCTCGGCTCGGCTCAGCTCGAGAATGAAAAAGGTTCGGCTCGAGCTCGAAGCTCATCGGGCTTGGATTTTCTAAGCTCGGCTCGAGCTCGACACAAGTTCGGCTCGAGCTCGATTCTTTTCGAGCCAGCTCGAGCTCGTTTGGTTTTTACATTTTCGAGCTTGTAATGGGCTCGGTTCGAAAAAAGCTCGTGATTCGGCTCGAGTTTATAGTTCAAATTTAATAGTATTATTATCCAACTTAACAAATAATTTTCAGAATAAAATAAAAATAAAAAGTCATTCGATAAACAAAATAAAATGTCAAAACAATTCAAATTTAACACAGTCAAATTACAACATTTGAAATATGTATATATATATATTTCTATATAATCAAGAATTGGTAAAATAATATATTAAAAAATAATCAAGCTTGCTCGCGAGCTTTCGAGTCGAACCTAAGAAAGCTCGTGTTTTGACTCGTTAATCCTCGAGCCGAGCCTAATAGGGCCGAGCTTTGACCGAGCTTTGGCCGAGCCGAACTCGAACTGTTTGCGAACCACACAGGCTCGTTGGCACCCCTACCCCCAGCCCCAAACTTACCAATGAAATTTAATGACCCTTCCAACTTTGAAAATGATGGATTAACCTCTAAGTTACTTGAAGTAACATAACCATCTAAATCTTTCGTAGCAAAGCAAGAGGAGATTTGTACAAGTCAATAGATCAGTTTAGAGGAATCACTTTAAACCAGTTTAAGAAGTTACCTATTATTCTCAAAGTTCAGGAGACAATCAGCTTTTATGCTCATCTTGAAGGAATTGTATACGTATTGGGCCAAAAAGATATGTTCCTGAAATTTTGTAGGCTGTAATGTCAAATTGTTTATCACATCCGCATCCATACGCATTTGGTTGCAAAGTGAATAGATCTCCAAAACCAACAAAAACTTTTTACATCCGTATCCATACGCATTTGGTTGCAAAGTGAATAGATCTCCAAAACCAACATTTTTTTTGACCAGGTGGATGATCTTGTTTTGATGTTTCCTCGGACCAAATCAAATGCCTAATATATATAAACAAAAAGGACAAATTGATTCAGCCACTAACATGTGCAAGGTAGAATCACACCTCTTTTCTATCTTTTTTTTAGGGGGAAGGGCTGCTAACTTTAAATGGTATTCAAGGTGCTACTGCTACAGGCTATTGCTTGGTTTTACAATGCCCTCAAGTTTCCACCCACCGAGCCCAGCCAACGCAAATGCCTGAGAGTGTAATGCACTTGGTAAGATAGAGATCAGATCATTAAATATATCAAATGTAACCAGAACAATAAGAACAAATTATTCTCAAGTTCTACCCTCCATCAGAATCATACAACAATATCTAAAAAGTCTGATTCAAAACACCTTCTTCACCCAAAATGTTTCTGATTCAGCACCATCTCTTTCCATCCCAAAATATTTCTTTCCGTCTCAAGCGTATACTTACTAAAGCCTATGTCACCTAGTTGCTTCTTTTGATTTATTTATTTTATAACTGAATGCATTGCACCCATTACCTGTCACAACTAATTTCTACAACTCGATTAAGCCTTACACGTAGAAAAATCATTCCAGCAGGACTCAAATTTGAAACCGTTAGTTCAAGGATCAGAGCCCATGCTACTTTGATTAACACATTAGTGGTATCTTATATAGGCATCATAGTAGACTCTATGAGATGAAATTTACTAGGGTGCTAGGCTTCCCCTTTTCAGCAGTTGTATCTCAAAGACAAATAGATTATAGCAAGTACAAGACCCAATCTTAATAGTTTGGTTTGGCTAACTATTTGCTTATAACAAGTTATGCCGATTAAAACACTCGACTTCCTGATTGCTAGATTACCATGAAATCATAAACCAACCAGTATGCGGATTTTCATCATCTCTGCTGCAGTTTTATACTGGTTTCTTTTCATGATTCAGATTAATTTTTCTTTTTATATCTCTTCGTTACATTACATCTAAATGTTTTAACTCCTTATCCACATTGTCTAAACATTTTTAATAGCTATACTTTTTTCCATTCTACAATACCAAAACATTCTTTGCTATTGCAGAACCAGTTTTATCTTTATTCTACTTTTGCTCTACCCTTCCACATAAGCTTCTCCAGAATATATATCAGCCTGGCCATAACTCCAATTTTTTTAGGGTAAATAACTTATTTGGTTAAATTTTTTAAATTTTTTTACAAAAGGACCGAAGGGTTAATATTGACAAAAGATAGGGACCTTATAATGTGTTTTTCAAAATAAGGGGACTAAACAATGTGTTATGTAAAAAGGTGGGGACTAATAAATTATTTACCCTTTTTTTATGTACAAACTCATATTGTCGGTAATTCCAGAAAAGGACAACATAATTCATAACCACGTATTCCACTTAGATTCAGGTCAAAGACAATATTTGAAGAGCAAAAAAGGAAAAAGAAAATATGATATTTTTTTTTGTTTTTGTGTGTTTCCCCCTTCACTGCACATCTCTCACTCGCTCAGCTTGTCCAGAATCCATATCAGCCTAGTCGTAGCTACATTTATTCATGGAAGGACCTCATAATGTCAAAAAAAGTATTGTAGCAAAGGACAGCAATACTTCATAACCAAGTTGGAGTCCTGGAGTTTAAGTATCCTCAAAATTAGGTCTGAGACCAAATTTGAACGAGTAGAAAATTGGAAAGGAAAGTGAAGGGAAAAATAGAGGAGAATGTTGGCATGGGGGGGAATAAAAGGCAAGGAAAAAAGAGAGAGTGAAAGTAACATTGAGCCTTCAAGCTATTTTCTTCCCAAATTGGAGAGGAAGTGAGCAAAAATATTCTAGTCACCTTTTACCCCCTGAAACTGTTTTATTTTTCCTGAGAAAATTTGAAGAAAAGTAAATCCAATTGCTCTGTCAATGCATGATGCAAGAGCAAGTGAAGTGTCATATGCTAGAAACTAAAAACTATTTTATCAGTTAAAACAAACTTATAAAGAACAAAAGCATAAGCATATTTATAAGAATAAAGCATGATAAGTAACTGCGCAAATCAATCAGATGTCACTCAAGAAGGAATAACAGTCTAACCTCCTCCCAGGTCTTCCCAGCAGCTTCAAGCAAAGCAGCGTTGCACGTCTTCAGCTCTACAGAAGCACCAGTGAACATTGAAGCGGCCTCCTCCCACCCCCTATTATGACCCATGCACCTGTATAATTAGCTGAAATTCATTTAAGTTTTCTTTAACTTCATATTGCCTCATCTTGTTCCTTACATAAATGATATGAATGAGTCCAGAGATCTTAAAGGCATAAAATCCAAAAGCCAAAAAACCATATTTATCAAATAGGCCTTTTTACTTTCTTCTTTGTTTTTTTTTTTTTAAATTCCTTTGGTGTCCTTTTCTTGAAATTGATAAGAACTTGGACAGGCATAGAAGGAATAAGAAAATTGAGAAACAAAACGATTTAACTATTGCAGTTTGGGCTAGGTCCATATGAACTAACTGATGCTTAGTGAAATAAGTCAGAAATGTAATTGTTATTGCATAAAAATAATCAACTTCAACTCACATGATAGTAAGGATCTCATCCCGTGAATATCTGCAGATAGCTTGCTGGAGATGCTCAGCAGTCTGTCCATCCATTGCTGCAATAGAATAGAAGCTAGAAAGGAAATAAACCTCTGCATCCAGAAATCCTGGCACTTGCTCCTGCATTATTTGAAGTGTTTCTCGAGTTCGTGTAGCATCACTGTATCAATCACACACTAACTAAGGAGTTAATTTGAAAATCAACCAGTGATGGACAAGTCATCTAGCAGCAGAATT
Source organism: Euphorbia lathyris (assembly GCF_963576675.1). Taxonomy (NCBI): domain Eukaryota; kingdom Viridiplantae; phylum Streptophyta; class Magnoliopsida; order Malpighiales; family Euphorbiaceae; genus Euphorbia; species Euphorbia lathyris. The sequence continues at coordinate 44,176,625 of NC_088919.1, read as the reverse complement.
TGATTTTTAACTGGATAGTGTTCAAAACGCGCTATATGGAAGAACAGAGAACATCCAAACCTAGAAAGAATAAGCTGAGGAATCCAACCAAGCTGTTGGAGTTTTAGAGAAACCTTGGCAGCATCGAGCCTTCCTGCTTTGCTCAGAGGTCGATCGTGATCTATGAGGAGACACGAAACGCACAAAGTAAGACATTGCAGGAAAAACGAAAATAACAGAGAGGGACGCGACGGGATTGAGGATTCTATCTGTACGGAAATATAGAAGACGAAGAAGCAAATTCAGTAAAAATTAACTAAAATGTCAGAGAATTTGCAGAACAATAACAATAAAATAGACGACGGTATAGAGCAACAAAAAAAATTGAGTGAACACAACGAGTTCTTACCTCGCAATGAAGCGTTATCCCAAGAACTCTTAGCGTGACGGAGGAGAACAAGGCGGCGGGTGACCAATTTGGAGGCAGCTTGTTGAGCTTCTGCCGCGGTAGCAGATATTACCTCTGTAACCAAAGAAGCACAGGTAGTGGACAATCGACGGGGAGCTCTAGGGTTACACCTTGAACTGCAACCAAGTGAAGAAGGAGACGGAATTGACAGGAACATCATCAGATTGGTAGAATTTGTATTTATGTTGGCCATCTTCACTGCCAGTGTTGCATTAGCGCTAGACTCTCTTTCAAAAAGTTCATAAATGTATTATAAGATCATCACCACACCAATCGGTTGAAGAACGAAGAATTGAATTTGAGATGGATGAATTTTGGAATTTGAGTAAATAAAACTGAAAATTAATAAGGGCTAAATTTAAAAGTTAAGGTGTAAAAATGTTAGTAACATTTTGGTTCATAAGTAATTTTACCTTTTAACATTTAAAATTGTGTAATTTTACTTTTAATGTTGAAAGTCAATACCAACTTTTACTACGTTAATAAATTGAGTCAATTTCAGATACTATTATAAAATACAGATATTTTTGTTCCTTATTTTGCATCAATTAAATAACAATTCGTTCTAAAAAAAGGCTTTCATGTTTTTTTATAATTTAATAATAAAATTATAGATTAATAAATTCAGTGAACTTTTTGAATTTTTTTGTCTAATACATACAAAAGACAGTATATTCTTTTTTAATTTTTTTCACATCCCGATATATGTTTGTGATTTGTTACCGATAAAATGACACACGTGTGATGTGTAGATGACAAAATTCATAACCGAGAAGACAGTTTGATGAATTATTTCTCAAATTGAACTAATTTATCAACATTAGGGGGTAAAGTTTACACTTGGCTTCTGATGTTCGGGGTAAAATTGCACAATTTTAGACGTTATGTGTAAAATTGCTCATGGCCCAAAACGTTAGGAGTATTTTTGCATCTTAACCCTAGCTTTTATAAAAATATTAATTGATAATGTTTAACTTAAAATATTAAGGTAAATATTTTGACATATCAAAATAAGTGATTTTTAATTTAATTAACTAATTTCAGGGATGGAGAAACAACCGTTATCACACTTACTTAAATTAAATAAGTGATTAATATTTTAATTTAGATGATTAAATGTGTTATCAAACAACACCTAAGGATTTTTTTTTTTTAAAGAAATTAAAAGACTTTTTTTGAAGAAAAATCGAATGAGACTTAAATCATTGAGAGTTTTTATCATAAAAACTTATTTTGAAGGGCATATTCTAATGTTCCACCCATTAAAAAAAATGGTAAGAGCATCTCTAATGGTTCACCATTTTATACTATTACAAAACACTCTCCATAATAAAACACTCTTCTTAAAAATTCGTCTCTAATAGTTAAATACTCTTATCTTAATTTAATAGGTCTCACATATTATAATATTTTATTTTTTTATTATTAATATTTATAATATTGTTATTAAATAAAATTAAATGTTAGTATTACTTAAAAAAATATTTATCCCTACCAAAAAAAATATTTATTATTATTATTATATATTAATTTTCTACCAATACTAAAAAATAATAAATATTTATTAATTTTTTTTACCATTTGAAAACCAGTTGCTACACTAAATTACGAGTATTTACCAAAAAAATAAAGTACGAGTTCACAAAATTACCAATTGCTAAAGTAAATATTTATAATGGTATGTTTGATTTTAACATTATGTACAATATCATGTTATTATTTGATTTTAAAATTGATTTTATGAATTTCATTTTAACATTGTGTGTAGCTGGGTCCACAATGAGTATCAGTTTTCTGCCTTTGTTTTGTTGGACGCGCCAACTTCTCATAGTGAATACTACGCACTTATCATTGATCAACACATTTGCGCGTTTCTCAATTCCTCCTTTCAGCATCTAAAAATGAAAACTGAGGTCAATTTTTTTTATCAGTATCCAAATATCAACACTGTCTAAATATGGATACTTAAAATTTGCAAGAATTAATGGTTGGATACTGTATATTAAGAATTCAAAATGTAGATCAGTCCTAAATTTCTACCACTAAAGTTGCTCTAAACTGCTTTTGGGTACAACATATGAAAGTATGTTTTTTAAAAAAGCATTTTCAAATGTCATTAAATTGGTACATTGTCAAATGTCATAAGCCAATGGTACAAACTACATAAATCAATTAAGAAATATAAATTGGATGAAACAAAAGTTTATCATTTAAATTATATTTGGAACTTGAATCTTAAAAGTTTGACCAGGGGCGGAACCAAGGGGGGGTTGGGTGGGCTCGAGCCCCCAGCAAGCCGCTAGAGAATTGAAACAAAAAAATAGTAATGATGTCTAGTAATATTTTGGAGAGAATTATATTGACTATTTGTAGTATTATTTTAGTATTTAAAGGTAGATGAGATAGTTAAAGATGTTTGCTTCTATTGGAGAGGTCCTATGTTCAACTCCCTCCAATCTCATTTTCTTTTAAAAAGTTTTTATTTATTTTAATTATATTTTTCAATAATTATAAAAACATGTTACCTTAATTAATTTGAGGTTAACTTACCTTAATTAATTTAAATGGACTCTTTATTTTTATTTTGATAGCACTTTTGAATTCATTTTTAATATGTTTTTACCATTAAAAAAAGTAAACATATTTAATATTCATTTTTATTATGTCTTTATCATTAAAAAAAAAGTAAACATATTTAATTTTCTATTAGTTCAATGATAATTTCTAAAAAAAAAATAATAACATTTTTACAGTTTTAACGCGTTGGAGGCTAAAAAAAATTTTACCCAACCCTAACGGACTGGACTTTGAAAATTTACCATCAACCACATGGTTAATTTTGAATTTTTTTTTTGACGTTTTGATTTTTTTTTTTACTGATATGTTTGAGCCCCGGATCATCTGGGGTCCTAGTTCCGCCACTGAGTTTGACGGATGCAGTTCATGGCCATCAAGCCGATTCCAAGTCCATCATAACCAAACCCGGTGTCATAACTGTTTAAGTAAATCCAATGTTATGTAGATTCACCTACTGGTACTCCGTAGCCAAGCAACGCAACATTATGACGTTGGTCAAATTCATAACTAGCAGTGTTTGTATGTCTATAATTGAAATCCCCATCAAATGAATAATCATTGGTAAGTATAATGGAAGCTACCATTGGACCTTGATTATGCAAATACTCTTTTATGTCCTTAATTATTCCTGAGCTGTTTTTGGAATTCATGTACATCTTTTCACTTTGTTCAAACTCACCCACCTTGTAAACTTCTGTTCCATCAACCTATAATAAGTAAATAAAAGAAAAAAATATTTTTCAAGAAATATACATATATTCATATAATGAAAATACAATGATAAGATTCTTACAAATTGATTGACATTGTTTTTTAGTCCAGAGTACGAAATGTTTGCTTCTGTGGTAACCCCATGCATTTTGAGCCAGGAAAGAACCGAATAGGGATCATCCTTAGAGTCAATGCAATGTTGCACTGACAACCGTGGTATACGAATTTGAGATCCATATACTTGCCTTAATCGGATTTCCAGGCAATTAATAGCTGCATGGTGATGACAATAACCTACATTATTTCAAAACAAACAATGGTAGATAAGGACCAGACAAACAAAATTAAAGTATTATATAAAAAAACAAAAAATTTACTTACTTTGTCTTTGATGGTGAGGAAATGGTAGTAAATTTTCTCCTCCTATAGTCCTATTGTGGTATGTAAACATCATTTTCATCTTAGGAAAATCTCTTCCCGTGGAGGTGGAGATGGTGATGGACTGCGATATCTACTTTTAGCTTGTTGTGCCTGTCGATGGGCACGACGTCCTTCACCTTCAAGGGTGGGAGAGATGGGTTTATTTCTAGACATGGTTTGATTCAGCTTCGAAGTCCCCACTTTCTAGACATAGTTTGATTTAGCCACATTAGTTTTATGTAACAATTTTTTTAATCATTGTAGATACTCATTTTATCCGGAGTAATTTACCCATTTCTCAAACATTTCACAAATACATATTAAATGCTTCAAGAATTTCTTTTTTTACTTATTTTTGTTTCATCTCGCTTATAATATTTGATCAACTCTTTTTAGGTCTTCAATTTTAATCGTTTCATTATTACTTTTTATCTATTACCTTTTTCAATGTTAGGATAATCGATTTTAAGATTGACGACTTGATCGACGAAACTTAGTTTACAAAGGCTAACGGATACTGATATTATTATTTTGAATTAATTATATTTTAGTTGATACAGACTAATATTATTAAAACAACACTTCAAATTAGTTGAATTAATTGATATAAATCCATTTTGTCACAAACTAAAACTAGCATTCATTGTTTGGGTGTACAGATATTCTGTTTTTAACTAAACAAAAAACACACAATGGTTAATTAATTTAAACCAAGCCAAATCATAGAAAAAATAGAAAGGAAAAAACAATTTGTATAGACAAAAGTCAATTCCATAAACTTCAGCCAAATATAGGGAACAACAAAGTGGGGAGGAACTGTAAAAGTAAAAAAAACAGAGGTGACAGTACCTCTTTAATTACAGCCAGAATAATTACAAAGCAGTGACAAACCCTGTTGGTCCCGTGTAACTTAATATGATTAGTTCCAAGGGGGGGTTAGGAACTAATATAACTTTTTCGCTTAATAATGTTGACTTAATTAAATGTTTGATAATTTAACTCAGCTTTAGGTCAGCAAGGATGAGTGAGGTGTGAGACAGCTTTAATCAGACACTGACTAGAGCTGTTTCAATTATGAGTTGGGAAATAACACTTTAGGTCAGCTTCCAACTCAGCACTCTGATTACTCAGCGTCGGCTTATACAAATTATATACTGAGTAGTTTAAGCAAGCAACACATACATATATATCAAGAGAAAGGGTTAGAGATTACTCAGCAGTCTTATCCTAGTTCGGCCTCACCGCCTACGTCTAGTCCCCAGAGTCCCTCTGGGCTTTTTCAATCCACTACTGAGCTCAACCCGTTTACAATAGCAACTAAGTATGCAAGAGTACCGTCCTCTATTCGTCTACTCAATCCTATCAACCACTGAGCGCTATAACCGAACACTCAGATTTTCTCTACCACTGAGTACTAAAACCGAGTACTCAGCTTCACTCTTCTAACCTTTACAATTGATACAAGATTGTTCTCACTAAACGAAGAACACTTTAGATGAATACAGATTCACTCTAGACTTTTACACAATGATTGGAAATTGGGTGTAAGAACTTGCTTTCTTTTCAGACAGCTTCTATTTTGGATTTTCACTTTTGTGAAGATTTGTTTTTGTCTGTATTTGCTTGTATGTGTCGTAAGGATCCAAGTGATGAACTTGTCCTTTTATAGTGAATTTTGAAGCTTCAAATCATTTGAATTCCGACATATTTGTTGGGAGTAACGGTCTTCTATCATCATTCATTGGTCAGCTTCCAGAATCGTAGGCCAATCCTGTCGTCTGATTTTAGCAGGCGTCAGGCTTGCCAGTTTCGTCTTCTTTCGTCAGGTTCGTCTTCTAGTGCCAGTTTTGTCTTCTTGCCAAATGCCAGATGATCCATGCGTCTCGAAAAGATCTCTAGGCGGATTTTCGAGGCTTTTGAATCATTACAGACCTGTGTCGGACTTTTTCTTCTAGTCAATGGATCATTGGCGTTGTCCTGACGACTACACATCTTGATTTGATCGGCTTTGCCTTTAATCTTTTACTTTATCCAGGCTGAGTCACATTTTACTCAGCTTCTTCGGTCAGCTTCGCCTTCAAGCGTTATTCTGAAGAAGACTTTTCTTTTAGCGAGGCTGAGTTACATTCTACTCAGCGACAGCGGCTATGTGATTTGCTTATGCTGACTTTGTTCTGTTTTTCTTTCATGAATACTTAGTTCCTGTTCTGGTCAGTTTACTTACTCAACATTGAACAAACATATTACTACAATTAAATCAAAGCACTTAAATTGTTTTAATCATGGGATTAACTTAAATAATCTTGTCAAATCAAAATCATGTGGAAAGATGTTTCAACAAACCCTTTTTAACCCAGACTAATTACATCCACAAGAAGACCCTTAAATAGCAAGACACTAACCAACAGAAGGGGGAGAGGACAAGGACGTAAAGATTGCAGACAAGAAAACACCATTTTTCTCAGGTGAAATCCATATACAGCTGATCTAAATTTATCATTGAAGCTTATGGAAGCACATTCCAGAGAATTGTTGGGGGGTGCCTATGCTATAGGGACAATCTGACTCTTATCTGTTGGAGGCCTTTAAATGAGAGGGAAGGATGTGCTACATTATTTCCGTATCATTTAAAGGCTTCCCAACTGTGCATTCAAAGCACATGTAATAACTTTACAGATTCATCTCTACTCAATATGAATGGAACCTTTAACTAGTGTTTTCCTTATTAGACTCTCAGAAGAAATATCATATGTAAAATAAAGTAGGACTCACTAAGGACTAATTATATGAAAGACCCAAATAAAGAAACTCCTCCAAACTGAACAAAAACGCTTTCTTGGGTTGCTTTGCAACAAGTAGTTGAATCAAGGCATCCCTGTGCTTTGAGCTTCGATTAAACGAAATTCTTTCCTCGTTGGCTATCCTCAACTGGTGTCTTTGTTTTTCTTCAAATTAATCTAAGTAAGAGTAAAGAATAAATGAGAGGTGAAAAATGGAAAAAATGCTAGAACCTAAATATGCAAGAGTCCACACCTCTGAAAACCCATAGATGATAACCTTGCTCCTTAGGAAGATAACCAGTCTCACGGCAAAGAGAGGGAGAGAGAGAGGGTCGTTAGAATCTCCACCACAGTTGAGAATAGCGGCGTTCAGGATGGTCGTCGGAGCCAAAGGACAACGTCGGAGAAGCTTTAGGTAGGACATAATCTGCCATTTTAGGAGAAAGAGAGGCGTGAGATGTAGGTGCCAAAGAATGTCTGTTTAATTTGGGAAAGTAAGATGCTTAGGGTTTGTTGGGTAGTATATAAATGAAGGGAGGAGCCTTAAGGTTAATGGGTTATGGAAAAATCAACATTCTGATTTCGTTGGAACCCAACCCATCTTGTTTCTCCCTTTTTACTTTTACTTTTCTTTCTTCCCTAGCCCACCTAATAAGAGTTGAAACATTTTTGTTTTATGGGAAGGGTTAAAACACTTAGTTGTGTATAGTTTAGGTGCTAACTAGATACATAGTTTTCATATTTATTTCAATATGGATGTCTGTGTTTTCTTTAGATGTTGTCTTCCCAAATAAAGTTTAATAATTATATGCATATATAAAGATAATAATGAAGGCAAACAAATTAATTCATAACTAGAACTTTAAGGGTATTTATGGTGCTTATGTCCCAGGAAAATATAGATTAGGCTCTTAAGTTCATAAAATTAATAATTTATTTTGTACGTTTATATATTATAGGATATGAAAGTTGGTCAAAAATAAAATAAATCGAAATCAAACGACTTATTCATGTGCCTATGCTATAGGGGCGTGAAAGTCGGTCAAAAATAAAATAAATCGAAATCAAACGACCTAATTCATGTGCCTATGCTATAGGGGCGTGAAAGTCGGTCAAAATAAAATTAATCAAAATCAAACGACTTAAGTCATGTGCCTATGCTATAGAGGTATGAAAGACGGTCAAAACAAAGCTAATCGAAATAAAATGACCTAATTTATACGCCTATGTTATAGGGGTATCAAATCAGTCAAATTAAATGGTCCAGTATTATACACTTTTGTTATAAAAAATACATATAAAAGGAGATAAATCAAATAAGCCTAAATATGAAATCACATCTTTTAGTACCAATTTTGGGCGGGGTAGGGTGATTATTCAAGATTTTCTTCCCTATACGTAATCGACAAACGAACCTAAAATTTCTATTTTTCGCATACCACTTATCCATTAAGATTTTACCCCATTTCGGTGTCCAATCACGTCTTAATTATGATTGGTGGTGACTCTAAAAATAGTTTAAAAAAATGAAAAAAACTATTAATTAATTTAAAATTTTCGACGCATGCGCCCGGAAAAATCCTGGTTGCGACAATCATGATTTGACAATTAAATTGAACTTTACTGACATAATTCATAATTTATAATCATCTTGATCTCATCATAAAATCAAATCACACCAACTTCATACTAGTTCGGTCTGTCACATGACAATAATCTCAACAGCATAATAATCTCATCCATGCTATCCAAATATTTCACAATGGACACATATATATACTCAACAGTTCAAACCACTCAATTCAAGCAATTGGTATTCATATAAATAACTCTACATACATACACATTTTTGATAGATAAATACAAGCAATTATACTTACCTCTCATCTGAGTTATTCCAGAATGTGGAACTCTTATTTTTCCATCTCAAGATCGTACTTAAATATAGTTCCAAGGTTTTCATTGTAGAGTTTAGCTCAATATGATTCTGTATCCCTAAGGAATCACTTCAAAATCTATTGACCAATTTTGAATATCAAATCCGAAAAGAAACGAATAAAGGTTGATAAATTTTTATTACCAAAGTCTGTTTAATTTTAAAAGTTTGGATACGGTAACCAAATCATTCTTTTCATTTCATATCTTTAGTTTCCTTTTTAAGAAAATTCTCTTCTTTATATATATACCTATATATGGAAAATTGTCCCCTTGACTCTAACAAGCAAGTTATTTTCTTTGTATCTAGTATCTTTAGAAAACCCTTTTAAAGTTGCATTGAAAGCAATGTGTAACACCCGGTTCTTACAAGGCCTTTATTACTCATCAAACCACATAAATGGGTCTCATTAAACTAATCAAAACTTATAGCTCGGTCGTTAAATTCTAAAGTTAAAATTAACTAATAAAGTTTCAAATAATTATCCCAATTATCCCAAACTAATTAAATACATACTAAACTCCAAGGCTATCATTGAAATCTAAGGAAATGTCAAAGCCGTTGGTTCACCTAACACGGTTGTAGACACCGGGGTCGGAGGACCAATGAAGAAAAATTATAAAAAGGGATCCAAATCAGTCGATTGAAATAAATGATGAGTCAATAATAATAATAATAATAAAAACGTTGTTCGAAGGAACCGTGGAGACCGGTTTGATCGAATTCGGAAATCGAATCGAGATGACGGGCGAATCGGTTCCGCGAGTGAAATCTTAAATCATCTCGCCGAGTTCGGGGTATTTCACACCCTTTTCTTACTAATTTTATTATTAATAAAATCTCGGGATGATAGAGGGTTTTATTTTGGTATTCGAGCAATCCAAAGAATATATATATATATATGGTTTTGTAAAAGGATCAATTTTATAAAAGCTAATAAAATCGGTTTTGACGAAAATTAATCGTTATTGATTTTGGTTGTTTTTAGATGTATTTTATTTAGTTAAATTTATTTATTTTTTTTAGTATATATAAACGCGGCCCCGTCGGGGCCGGTATTTACGTCACGGGCCGTTGGACGGCCCGTGACGAGGGCTGGGCCGCCCAGGCCCAGCCCTCCCTGCACTTGGCATTCGGCCAAGTGCAGCAAATGCACTTGGCCGAATGCCAAGTGCATTTGTTAGCTTTTATTTAAAAAAAAAATTAATAATAATAATAATAAAAAAATAAAAAAAAATGAAATAACAAATAATAATGATAATGATAATAATAATAATCATAACAATAAAGCCATCTAGCTTACCTTTGGCTTGGAGCCAAAAATAAATTATGTTTAGGGATCCATATGCCTATAGATAGGATGGAGTCCCAATGCATTAAAGAAGGAGAAAAAACCCGAACCCCTGGAGAAATTCGACGAGATCCGAATTCGCCCAAAAACCCAAAAAACCGACTCAAAACACTATCAATCGACTTGATTTGGCATCTCCATTACCGATTGAGAGGTAATAATCCGAGGAACTAGACCCGTTTACTCTTTCATTTCATTCTTTATTACGTTTTTATTGTTTAGATCTACTCCTTTACTCTTTTATTTGCACTTTTATTGCTTAAACTTGTCAAATTAATTTTCTTCTTTCATTCTACAAACACTTGAGTTTGGATCTAAAATAAAAACCTCGTTTTATGTCCCAATACGAATCGTGACCCCATTTAGGGGTAGTTCGGGACTAAAACGTTGTAGATCTAGATTTACAAAATGTTTTAATTAACGTTTTAAAATAAAACATCGTTTTGGGAGTTTCTGTTATAGACTATGACCCGATTTGGGTAGTTCGGAGGCCAAAAATGATAGAATAAATTAGATCTAAACCTTTTGAATAAATCTGGAAACTGTTAAGAGTTGTTTCTGTAATTTCACTTTTTCTGTCGGTAAAGGCGGTTTACCGACGGATTTTCCGTCGGTAAAGCTGCTGAAATTCGGAAAAAATGCCTTTTTAACCCTTTTTTCTTAACTTGTTGATATTCGGTCCCTAATATATGTATATAAAATTATGTAATTATTTTATTAAAATCATTTTGGAGTATATAACTAATAATTATCTATTATATATTTACTCATTTTGTGTTTGGGTATTATTTATATTAATCTAACTTTGTAAAAATATATATGTATATATAGGTTTTCTTTAAGCCCATTTAAGCTATATCTAATTATTATTTTTGTGGATCATTTGCTTGGCCCATTTGGGATGATTTATAAATGCTTTTGGGTTATTAGATATTATTTTAGGTATTGATATTGGGATGTACTTTTAGGTGGGTTAATTTCCATATAGCTATTGTGTAAAAACTAATTTGGGGTTAAATGTTATTTTCTCATTCATGAACTTTATTCATTATTTTTACATATTTTGAATTAGGATAAAAAGTATACTATACTTAGTGTTATTTTCCTTTTTATTAGCATATATCAATAACTATAGTACATATTATGTTTTTACCTCATTTTTAATCTATAGGTGTAATCACCATCTTTTACTAAAAAGGTATATATATGTATATATTCCTTTTTTATTCTTTAGACATTTATATGTATATTTTAAATGGGTTTTGTTTGGTAATTGTGATTTAATTTGTTGTGATTATGATAGGTAAAGATTCAATTGAGTGAAAAAAGGGGAAAATAAACCACAAAAAGAGATTTCAATTTGGTTATTCAAACTAAAGTTTTTCTAGATATTCTTAAAGTGTAAATAAAAGGTTTTTCATCATTTCAAACGATTTCCTAAAACATCACGTTTTAAAACCTTAATTCGTTCCAACGACGGATTAAGTGAACCTTGTAATTAAAACCGTTTCTTAAATTGTACATAATGGAGTTTTGAATCGTTTTCTTATCCAAATGGTTTTGTATAAAAATAAATGGACTTGTACGCTTAACCACGTTTTCTTGTTAAAGCTTTTTATCTCACACTTTCAAACACTCTAATCGTTCCAACGGCGATTCGAGTCGATATCATGTAAATTAACGGGGTTTTGAAACGTACCTAAATCGTTCCAACGGCGATTAAGGTACGAACCATGTAAATAAACTCGTTTTGTGGAATGAGCTTATCTTAGAGTTAGTGTATGATATGAAGTATAAATCACACTGTGAATAAATCAATTCTTTCTTCTCCCCCTCTCTCTCCTATGTACTTTAAATTTATGCAAAATGGGTGATTCTTTACTAAGATGGCTTTTAATGACATGCTCAAAACGGTTTTCAAAGCGAGAAAGAAAAGGTTTCAAATGAATTTTAAACTTAAAGAAATATGCGATTAGTCTGTTATCGCCTAACACGCTGAGTAGGAGGCCGGTGGTTCATAACCGGGCGATGTCGGGGTGCCTAGTAGCCTTTCTCCGGAAAGGAGCTAGCCTTCTCGGCTCGTACCTAAGTTTCCTGAACCCTCACCGGTCTCCCGCAAGGGATCGGTGTTCATTTTTCCCATTCGTGGGTGGCGACTCTTCCATACTCCGAGCTCCGGTCCTGCCGAGCAGCTTGATTCCACGATTGGTTGCTTTCGGCGCCAATCACCGCTTACGTCGCCATGAGGTGTCCGCCCGGGCGAGGCCGTTCGGCACCTTGTCTAACAAGTGGCGACTCTGCTGGGGAAGTGAGAAATTTGATTCCGGAAGGCGTGTATTAAGCCCTTAACGAGGACAGATCGTATTATTTCTTTTCGTATGCATTCATAAGCATTATTGCAAACCTTTTGGGTAATTTCTGCGAAACCTCTAGCGAGAGTCCATTCGTCGTTCGAAAGAGGCTAATGTAAGTTCCCCCTTACAGTAAGGCGCCAAAGGGTCCCCATCCATTCGTTAGGGGCGAATTTGTGCGGTCCTGTGAGGTCCCGCGATCAGCCGTGTCAGCATATAGTAGCCTTAGAAGTTGTCATAGGATTACCCGTTACTATTTTTGGTGTGATGAATGAATCAGTTTGTGTTTTCAAATTGCCATGATACGTGTCTAAATCCTAAAATATATAAAGAAAATAAAACGATACGTTAATATATACTCTTAAACCGATATACAAACTACCCCAAAACATCGAAACGAGTCGAATTAAAGACGACTTAGTCATCTCGTATGAATGAACTTGTGCGACCCGCCTGGTCCCTTTCCGTGTCCCGAAGAAGGCACATGTTCAGGAAATACGTTGTGACGTAAGCACGTATTAATACGAATCGGTTTTGGTATTAAGGATAGTTATATCTCGATTCAAAAGACTATATTAACGATAGCCGTTATTTACATTCTTTAGATACGTTGGGATAAAACGAAATTATGACAAAACAAAAACAAAGAACATTTTTGTTTCGAATGACCCCGTTGTAACGTAAAGAGTTTCATAAACGTGGCCCGTCCCTTCTGAATAAAAAATGAACTCTTACGTTACGCCTTGTATTGTTCTTAAGAGAAATGGGTGTATCCGCGAAGGTGACTAAGAAAATAAAAGCAAAATAAACAAACGACCAAAATCATTCCGTATCTACGATGTATATCAATCCTGAGAGTAGTTAAAGAAAATGAACCAATGTCGTTAAATACGTGCCTCAAGCTGGTATATACGCCGTTTAAAATCACGAAGCCGAATTAAGCTAAAAAACCGCATTATCGCACCATATGGACGAGACTGTGGGTTTGACTAATGGCTCGATCATTTCGACCGTTACCAAAACCACAAGAAATATGGCCCGATTGGTGTGTTTGCTCAATTCGTGTCTAAATGAGGAGAGCGGTAATATCCCTGCTTCGAATAAGCATGCGATTCAACGAAACGTTGATTTTCTATAACCATGCTAGGATAGTATATCCCGTAAATTGGAAGAAATAAAGAGTTGTTAATAGCCGAAGGATTATCGTGCGCTCGAATAAGACTCGCCGTCTTTTTCACGTAGCCAAAACGAGCGAGCGGATCCTTGACGCTAAAAACAAACGCGTTACGCGATGAGTCCGTTCCCTAAGGAAAAAATCCGAAAAGTGATTTCATCACTAAACAAACACGTGGTTGCGTCTCTCGATAGATCCAAAAGATCCCGTCGTAATCCAAAAATCGAGACACGAACCCACGCGAATAAAAGGGAACGAGTCATTGTCAATAACGAATGATTGAACCAGAAGAATAACTTGTACCACGTCTAAAATCCGAGATGCGCTCAAAGGGAGTCAAAACCCAAACTAATGCGTCTCGCAAAATGATAAAAGACAAGTTATTCTGAAAGGACAATCCAACTTGGTCGATATCTTATTCACTAAACGTTGATATGTCAAAACGAACTGTATTGTCTGATGAATGATTTACTTTTCCGCAATAATCGACGGCATCACGCGTCCCCTGGATCGCAATGTGGGCCCCAAACCAAAGTCCTAGGAAAGAGACTTGGACCAACGAGTGTGTGGAGGAATAAGGGTGGAAGAGAGATGTTGTGATACGTGTAATTAGACTAACGTTTGTTCTTCTTATCTTATATATCCGTAAATAATAAACGCACACACCACGAATCATACATATAAAATCATGCATACATACTAATGGATACCGTTCGTGCAGACTTCATCATTAAGCGGTTGTGGTTTCGCGAGAGTAACCGGCTAGTCAGGCAGTTTGATCAGCTACAAATTGACAATTCCGAATCGGCAGTTGTGGCTTCTGAATCATCTTCGTCCGAGTATACTCTGTCTTCTGCCGGTATGTCTACGACCGACGAAAAGGTGGCCGAATTGGAAAACTCTGTGAACAACATTAATGATCAGTTGGCCGCAATTTTGGCCCAGCTCGCTGAGCTAGCATTGAAGCATAACAAGAGTGGTAGCAAACGCACTGAGAATGAAGTGAACACCGGTCCCCGCTTCGGGAACGAGGATGACTATCAGGATTATATCCAGAAACAGGTTGAGAAAGAGAAGGCTAAGGAAGAGGAGTGGAAGCAGCACATCACTCAGGAAGTGCAGGATCTACGTGGGGGAAGTTTCGGGAGTCAAGACTTTTATAATTTGAAGAACTGCTTGTCGGCAATGGCTTTGCCCTTGAAATTCTGGCTCCCGGACATGAAGAAGTTCGATGGAACCGGGGATCCCACGGCTCACATGAATCAGTATGTCGTAGTAATGAAGCACACGATTCTAACTGAGGATCAAGTCCTGGGACTATTCAATACCTATCTAGAGGGAGCGACCCCCGTATGGTTTCATGCGTTGCCGCTGGTGACGAAGAGAGATTGGAAGGAGTTGGCAAAGTCATTCATCGCCCAATATAGTTTCAACACTATGATTGAGGTTACTCTAAAGGAGCTGGAGAGTACTAAGCAACAAACTGGTGAGTCTTTTTCCGATTTTGTGAGGAGGTGGAGAGCCAAGGCGGCAATCATGAAGCAGAAGCCGCTTGAGCAGGATCAGATCCGAATGGTAGTTGGTAACACGTTGCCGTATATTAAGAATGAGCTGCGGTATATGCCTTTTACCGATTTCAATCAGATGTATAGTTGTGCCTTGACAGTTGAGGGGGATGGAGAGCCGAAGAAAGCTTACACTAAGTGGACGAAGTCTGGATATAGTGTCGGAGGGCCAAGTGTGAGTACAGAATCAGTCGCAGTGAAAGTGCTTGAACTTAACGCTATCGAGAAGAGGCAGTTCGCCAAGTTTGATCAAAGCTATGCAAAAGTTTTCGAACGATTGTAGAAAAGGGGATTGTTGAAAGCCCTCACTCCTAATGGCAAAGCACCGTCTACTCCTCAGATGCAAGCTAGGGGGTACTGTGAGTTCCATAGCAACTACGGGCACACTATTGAGAACTGTGAGAGGTTGAAGCATGAGATTCAAAATTTGATTGAGGAGAAAAAGATAGCTGATCCATCATCAGCAAACCCTTCCACTAGGCGCACCCATTTCCTAATCATAGGGTAAGTATGATCGAATCCGGGCTCGAGGAGAGTACGGTGGTAGAATCCTTTGAGGAGGATGAAGAGGAGCTGTTGGACTCCGATGAGAAAATGACGATAGAAAGCGGATTGTATGTGTCTTTTCTGGGAGAGGAAACAACGGGCGAGATGATAGATGAGGAATTGGGCGATGGAGCGCCATATGACGAAGATGACACCGAAGAGACCGGGCAGGGGTCATCTCGGAGAATTATTCTTGAGTTAAAGATATTCAGTGGGGTGGAGGACCCTGAGGTCCACTTGTATGAGTATATGTGTGCTATGTTTGTTGAACCGTTTGGGATTAATGAGATCGCTCAGTGGTTCCACCCTTCGTGGATAGGCGAGCCTTTGGAGTGGTTCCGATCCTTGCCTGATTCCATCAAGGGTGATTGGTCATAATTGGCAAGTTTATTCTTGGAAAAGTATAAGAAGGCTAAAGAGAGAGCGGCAGAAAGTAGCGTAATGCAGGTTGGGCCCATTGAGCGCCCGTTGCCAGCAGTTAGTAAGTATAACGGCAACAAAGACCCTATGGAGCATTTGCACTTCTACTTGTCAGTGATGGGGCCGTTGGGCTTCAAAGGGGAGGAAATCACGAGTTTGTTTTGCAACTCATTGGCAGGAGAATCGCTGGTGTGGTATATGTCTCTTCCGATGAATGTTAAGGTGAACTGGGCTGAAATGACTAAGAGATTCATCAAGAAATGCACCGCATAGGGATATCCAGAGGAAATGCTTGAGTCACTCGATGAGGAGACACCTGAGGCAGTATTAACCATGGCTAAGTATAAGGGAGATGAGAACCCCATCGGTCATATAAACCGTTTCCGTGCCTACATGTTTGACGCGGGACTCTATCGAAGTGAGTTGGGTCAGCATTTTCCAAAGACACTCATAGGAGAAGCTTTGATGTGGCACCGAATGCTCTCGGCAAAGACAAAAGGGGACTGGGGGTCCCTCATGGAGGCCTTTGTGCAAAGGTATGAGATGTACATTCCGTGGATGGGGTTGTTGGAAGATTTAGAAAGGATCAAGCAATTTCCCGAAGAAGCATTTATGGATTACGCAAGAAGGCGGAGGTTCAAGTATGCTTCATGTCAGGTCACCTTGAGCGATCAGGAGCAACTCATGTGCATCCGAAAGGGTGCTATTCCACTTGTGGCAAAGAGGTTGAGCAGGGTGTTCTGAAAGGATTATGATGAGCTTATAAGATGGGCTCGGTATGGATCGTCGGACCCTTCCTATGTAAATCCGAACGTCCCTCACGTGATGGATCTGATGGTTGTGGATATCTAGGGAAGTTCCTCGGACGAGGAAAGTATCAATCGAAAAGCTCCAATCCATATCTGGGATGAGTCTGATGATGAGCTGGAAATGGCTGCTAGCACCGAAGGAAAGATTCTGCCAGGTTTTGAGATCTTCAATGATGTTACCGACTGGGGCAAAGGAGAAGCAAGTTGTTTCATCGAGGAGATCATGATGTTAGATCTTAATGTCGAGGAGCAGGTGATCACTATTGAGGCCATTGTGGGAGCGGTGGATGAGCCCAGTACCTCCAAGACTTATGAGAAACCCGAGAACCCTGTTGATGACAACTAGATTACCGCTTTGTTTGAATCTGATGATGTACTCACCAATACTATCAATGAAATGAATTCTGATTTTGCTTACTTGCTTAATGTTGATTTTGATCATTCCATGCATTCTCATTCATATAACATGCCTACATTTGAAATCAATGCAATAGAAATGTCAACTTTAAATCTTGGCACGGATGAAAATCCTAAACTTATACAAATTGCTCAAGAATTAACTATTGAAGAGAGAAAAGAATTTGAGAGAATAATTAAAAAAAAATACGAAATAGTGTTTTCTTGGACGTACGAAGACATGCCTGAAACCGATAAATCCATCGTAGCTCACCGTATTCCAAAATACCCCGATGCTAAACCCGTAAAGCAAAAGCTCCGACGCATGAGGCCAGAATGGGTAGATAAGATCAGGGAAGAAGTGAAGAAACAGTTAGAGGCAGGTTTCATCGAAGTAATTGAATATCCGCCGTGGGTGGCAAATGTAGTGCCAATCGCAAAGAATGACGGTAAGGTGCGAATGTGCGTCGACTATAGAGATCTCAACAAGGCTTGAAGATGAATTCGCATTGCCTCACATCGATGTATTGATCGACAGTGCAGCATCAAGCATCTTGCACACGAATGTGGATGGCTTCATGGGCTACATGCAGGTTCAGATGGCCGAGAAGCACAAAGCAAAGACCTCGTTCACTACTGAGTGGGGGACATGTTGCTATAGAGTAGTGCCATTTGGTTAAAAAAAACGCCGGGGCAACTTATCAGCAAATGGCTACGGCACTGTTCCACGACATGATACACAAAGAGGTGGAGGTCTATGTGGATGACATGATGGTCAATTCGGATACAAGAGAAGGGCACTTCGTAGCACTTGAGAAGTTTTTAGCCCGAATCGCAGAATTCAAGCTAAGGTTGAACCCGAAGAAGTGCTTCTTTGGCGTTTCGTTGGGGAAAATCCTAGGCTACGTAATCAGTAACAAAGGGATTGAGGTGGATCCCGATAAAGTGAAAGCCATACAGGAAATGCCGGCACCGAAGAATAAGAAAGAAGTGAGAGGATTCCTGGGGCAGGTTCAGTATATCAGTCGATTCATAACATGACTCACCACAATCTGCGAACCAATCTTTAAGCTGCTACGGAAATATCAACCCACGGTTTGGAACGATAAGTGCCAGCAAGCGTTGGAAAGTGTCCGGACCTATTTGACTAATCAACCGGTTTTGAGGCTGCCTAAACTCGGAAAACCACTTCTCCTCTTTGTAGCGATAGAGGAGCGATCCATTGGAGCAATGTTGGCCTAGGAAGGGGACACCGGTGTGGAGCATGCAGTGTATTATCTGAGTAAGAAGTTCCTGGAATATGAGCTTAAGTATAATATGATCGAAAAGACATGCGTGGCAGTAGTATGCCTAACGAAGAAGCTGCGATACTATTTTCAGTCTTACAAAATGATCATTATTTTCCGGATGGATCCCGTGAAGTATCTGTACCGAACTCCATCCTTAATCGAAAAGCTGGCCCGATGGTTGTTGCTTCTGTCAGAATTCGACATCGAATATGTAACGAAGAAGGTTATCAAGGGGAGAGCCATAGCAGAATTTCTGGCCAATCAGCCCCTAAGTGCGGAAGAAGAGGAGACGAACTATGATTTCCCCGACGAGCATTTGAGCGCCATAGAGGTTATACCGTGGAAAATGTTCTTCGATGTCGCAGTTAATTTAAGTGGAGCAAGGGTAGGAGTGTTACTTATTTCGCCAGAAGGAGAAAGGATTCCAATGGCAAAGAAGTTATCGTTCCCTCTCACTAATAATACGGCCGAGCATGAAGCGTGCGTCTACGGGTTAGAGTCTTTAGCAGCATTGGGAGCATCGTATGTTGAAATCTGGGGCGACTCAAAGCTGATTATCAAACAAGCACAAGGAAACTGGGAAGTAAGGGAAGAAAGGGTGTGCCTATACCTAGACCAGCTGGAGGGTTTGGCACAGAGATTCAGCGAGTGCCGCTTTTATCACATTCCCCGAGCACAGAACCAAGCAGCGGATGCTTTGGCCACCTTGGTGTCAGTGTGGGATAATCCACGGAATCTTGCCTCAAAGCCTTTGGTGCTAAAAAGGTCCCACAAACCGTGCTATGAAGATGTAATGTTGTTAGGAGTAGACGAGAAGCCTTGGTACTTCGACATTGTGAATTTCATGAAAAACGGGACTTATCCAGCAGAATCAGAACTTAGGGATCAGGCTGTGATCAGGAGGTTAGCTCATCAGTTCGTCATCCACAATGATTTGCTTTACAAAAGGCACACCGATGGATTACAATTGAGATGCTTGGACGAGGGAGAAGCTCGTGAGGCAATGGAGTCGGTACACTCAGGAATTTGTGGAGCCAATATGGGAGGAGCAGTATTAGCAAAGAAAATCGTAAGGCAATGCTTCTATTGACTCACCATGGAAAGAGATTGAAACGAATATATGAAGAAATGCCATGGTTGTCAAATCAACGGGGATTATAACCACCTGCCAGCTATGGAACTACACATGTCGGCACCCGTTTGGCCGTTTGCAGCTTGGGGCATCGATATCGTCAGCGAGGTAAGGCTTAATGCATCTAATGGACACAAGTTCATCGCAGTTGCCATTAATTACCGCACCAAGTGGGTAGAGGCAGAATCGTTTAGTAAGCTGGGATCAAAGCAGATGAGGAAGTTTATTGAAAAGCATCTAATCACCAGGTTCGGGGGGCCTCACCACATGATCACGGATAATGGGATCCAGTTTCAAGAGGAAGTGAAAAGTCTCTTCCAAGAGTACGGTATTGAGCATCATAGATCGTCTCCATATCGCCCACAAGCTAACGGGGCAGTAGAAGCGGCCAATAAGAACCTTAAGAGGATTCTCGTAAAGACAGTAGCATCGCATCGGAATTGGCACGAGCAGCTTCCGCTCACTTTATGGGCTTATCGCACGATGGTTAGAGCGTCAACTGGGGCAACACCGTTCTCCTTAGTATATGGGGCAGAAGCGGTTCTGCCTATTGAGGTTGAGAAGCGATCGCTGAGGATCGCGGTAGAAGTAGAGATTCCTAAAGCGGAATGGGTGAAGAAGCGTTATGAACAGCTGGCATTGGTAGACGAGAAGAGGATGGAGGCCCTTTACCACATATAGCTATATCAAAGGAGGATGGCCCGGGCTTTCAACGAAAGGGTTAAGGTCAGTCCTATCAAAGAAGGAGACATGGTGCTGAAACAGATCCAAATGACGCGCACCGACCCTAGGGGCAAGTTTAGGCCAAACTGGGAAGGACCGTTTCTCGTGAAGAAGATCCTAAGCAAAGGGGCGGTGAAACTAACCACGATGGATGGCATTGAGTTCTCCGAACCTACCAATCTAGATAGGCTTAAGAAATACTTTTCATAAAAAAAAAGAAATAAAAATTCCCGATAGGTTGAAAACCCGCAAAGGGCGATCTATGCAACAATAAGGGACATCCCAATGAGTGAAAACCCAAGAGGGCGCTCATTTGAAAATTCCGGGATAATAAAAGGAGAGTTGAAAAATCGCTGGGACCTGAAAACCGAAAAAAGGCGGGTCCTGGTAACAGTAGTTATATCTTGAGCGATTATGGAAATAATGTGTAAGTGGCTAAGTATTTCTGTTGCTTGTAAATAAATAAAGGCATGAATATATTCGAAGAGAATGTTTGAAATGATTATGATCGACTGAATGCATGGTATTACAAGTCATGAGTTATACATTTCTTTTCCCCCACCACCAAATAAAAAGCCTACACAAACATCTTTTTCACATATACCACCTATACATCACGGTAGTACTAATAAAGTCGTAAACCAAAACAACGACGGGACTATCAAGGAGGAGGAACCCCAAAGTCCCAAAAGCCCTCAAGCGAATCAAAGCCTCTGAAGTAAGGTGCCCACTCCTCGGCTAAGGCCTCCTCGGCAACCCGATGACCCTTTACCGCAATCCGCAAACTCTCCTCAGTAGCTCGCTGGACCTCTATATCCATATGGCTCCTCTCCTCAGTTGCCCGGCTCGCTCCTCCCAGCTGGAGCACTCATCCTCCATCTCTCGATAACGATGTATGATCTGAGCGTCATCATTCCGTAGTGACTCTCCTCGCCCGGCCGCCACGCCCTCCTGTACTCTTCGGCCCATATAATGGAGGCCTCCCTGTAAAGAAAATAGGAGGGAAGCAATGTAAAAAAGGAGAAGGAAAAAAAAAGAGAAAATATATATACATTCATTCATAATCATGTGCATACATATCACTACACTAGGTTATACAATACTCACCAAATGATGGGCGTGACTTAAGTCAAGCCGCGCGCAGGAATACTTGGATAGCTCCACGAAATTTGTGCAAGTCTAGGCAGGCTTCGATAGGCAAATTAGGATTCGATCTATGGGCACAGACCCCACTACGGACTGCGGTCTACGACATTATCAATGGGCACAGGCCCCGCTACGGACTGCGGTCTATGGCATCATCAATGGGCACAGGCCCTGCTACGGACTGCGGTCTACGGCATTATCAATGGGCACAGGCCCCGCTACGGACTGCGGTCTATGACATTATCAATGGGCACAGGCCCCGCTACGGACTGCGGTCTACGGCATTATCAATGGGCACAGGCCCTGCTACGGACTCCAGTCTACGGCATGAAGCGACTGCAGTCACAAACTCTCGGACGAGTGATAAAGCCCAAATATCAAAGCGACTGCGGTCAAAACCTCTTGGATGAGGTCTCAATTCCAACTCTCGGACGAGTGATAAAGCCCAGCTATCATCAATGAAGAGCACCTGCGATCGATGTAGAGATTAAGGTCGAACGGTTAATTTGGAGATATGCGAAACAAGCAAACGCCTGTGATCGATGTATAGATTAGGGTCAGATGTTCGATTTGGAGATCTGCAATACAAGGAAACGCCTGTGATCGATGTAGAGATTAGGGTCGAACAATGGATTTGGAGATATGCAAACGAAAGGACGCCTGCGATCGATGTATAGATTAGGGTCGAATGTTCGATTTGGAGGTCCGCAATACATGAAAATGTCTGCAATCGATGTAGAGATTAGGGTCGAACGATGGATGTGGAGATACGCAAACGAAAGGACGCCTGCGATCGATGTGGAGATTAGGGTTGAATGATTAATTTCAAAACGAAAGAGTACCTGCGGTCGAGATAAAGACTAGGGTCGCTAGAAAAAGCAACTTTACCTGCGGTCGAGATAAAGACTAGGGTCGCTAGAAAAAGCAACTTTACCTGCGGTCGAGATAAAGACTAGGATCGCTAGAAAAAGCAACTTTACCTGCGGTCGAGATAAATACTAGGGTCGCTAGAAAAAGCAACTTTACCTGCGGTCGAGATAAAGACTAGGGTCGCTAGAAAAAGCAACTTTACCTGCGGTCGAGATAAAGACTAGGGTCGCTAGAAAAAAGCAACTTTACCTGCGGTCGAGATAAAGACTAGGGTCGCTAGAAAAAGCAACTTTACTTGCGGTTGATGTGAAGACTAGGGTCGCTAGAAAAAAGCCATTTACCTGCGGTCGATTTAGACTAGGGTCGCTAGAAAAAGCTATTTACCTGCGGTCGATTTAGACTAGGGTCGCTAGAAAAAGCCATTTACCTGCGGTCGATTTAGACTAGGGTTGCTAGAAAGAGCCATTTTACCTGCGGTCGATTTAGAGACTAGGGGACCCAGAAGGAGCGTTCGCCGGCAGCCGATTCAGAGGCAAGGACAGGACATCCAAAGTGAAGATTGAAGACAAGATAGGAACTTGCGACATGGAGATAAGGTATTTCTCCTCCCACTCTATAGGTGTCTTTTACTTTAATATATTTCGCATTGCATGTGTTGCATTCATGAAAAAGTTTTTTTTTTCAAAAAGCACACACGTCACTGTCAAAAATAAAAAGTAGGGGCAACTGTAGACACCGGGGTCGGAGGACCAATGAAGAAAAATTATAAAAAAGGATCCAAATCAGTCGATTGAAATAAATGAAGAGTCAATAAAAATAATAATAAAAAAATATTGTTCGAAGGAACCGTGGAGACCGGTTTGATCGAATTCAGAAATCGAATCGAGATGACGGGCGAATCGGTTCCGCGAGTGAAATCTTAAATCATCTCGCCGAGTTCGGGGTATTTCACACCCTTTTCTTACTAATTTTATTATTAATAAAATCTCGGGATGATAGAGGGTTTTATTTTGGTATTCGAGCAATCCAAAGAATATATATATATATATATATATATATATATATATATATATATATATATATATATATATATATATATATATGGTTTTGTAAAATGATCAATTTTATAAAAGCTAATAAAATCGGTTTTGACGAAAATTAATCGTTATTGATTTTGGTTGTTTTTAGATGTATTTTATTTAGTTAAACTTATTTATTTTTTTAGTATATATAAACGCGGCCCCGTCGGGGCCGGTATTTACGTCACGGGCCGTTGGACGGCCCGTGACGAGGGCTGGGCCGCCCAGGCCCAGCCCTCCCTGCAATGCACTTGGCCGAATGCCAAGTGCATTTGTTAGCTTTTATTTAAAAAAAAATAATAATAATAATAATAAAATAAATAAAAATGAAATAACAAATAATAATGATAATGATAATAATAATAATCATAACAATAAAGCCATCTAGCTTACCTTTGGCTTGGAGCTAAAAATAAATTATGTTTGGGGCTCCATATGCCTATAAATAGGATGGAGTCCCAATGCATTAAAGAAGGAGAAAAAACCCGAACCCCTGGAGAAATTCGACGAGATCCGAATTCGCCCAAAAACCCAAAAAACCGACTCAAAACACTATCAATCGACTTGATTTGGCATCTCCATTACCGATTGAGAGGTAATAATCCGAGGAACTAGACCCGTTTACTCTTTCATTTCATTCTTTATTACGTTTTTATTGTTTAGATCTACTCCTTTACTCTTTTATTTGCACTTTTATTGCTTAAACTTGTCAAATTAATTTTCTTCTTTCATTCTACAAACACTTGAGTTTGGATCTAAAATAAAAACCTCGTTTTATGTCCCAATACGAACCGTGACCCCATTTAGGGGTAGTTCGGGACTAAAACGTTGTAGATCTAGATTTACAAAATGTTTTAATCAACGTTTTAAAATAAAACATCGTTTTGGGAGTTTCTGTTATAGACTATGACCCGATTCGGGTAGTTCGGAGGCAAAAAATGATAGAATAAATTAGATCTAAAGCTTTTGAATAAATCTGGAAACTGTTAAGAGCTGTTTCTGTAATTTCACTTTTTCTGTCGGTAAAGGCGGTTTACCGACGGATTTTCCGTCGGTAAAGCTGCTGAAATTCGGAAAAAATGCCTTTTTAACCCTTTTTTCTTAACTTGTTGATATTCGGTCCCTAATATATGTATATAAAATTATGTAATTATTTTATTAAAATCATTTTGGAGTATATAACTAATAATTATCTATTATATATTTACTCATTTTGTGTTTGGGTATTATTTATATTAATCTAACTTTGTAAAAATATATATGTATATATAGGTTTTCTTTAAGCCCATTTAAGCTATATCTAATTATTATTTTTGTGGATCATTTGCTTGGCCCATTTGGGATGATTTATAAATGCTTTTGGGTTATTAGATATTATTTTAGGTATTGATATTGGGATGTACTTTTAGGTGGGTTAATTTCCATATAGCTATTGTGTAAAAACTAATTTGGGGTTAAATGTTATTTTCTCATTCATGAACTTTATTCATTATTTTTACATATTTTGAATTAGGATAAAAAGTATACTATACTTAGTGTTATTTTCCTTTTTATTAGCATATATCAATAACTATAGTACATATTATGTTTTTACCTCATTTTTAATCTATAGGTGTAATCACCATCTTTTACTAAAAAGGTATATATATGTATATATTCCTTTTTTATTCTTTAGACATTTATATGTATATTTTAAATGGGTTTTGTTTGGTAATTGTGATTTAATTTGTTGTGATTATGATAGGTAAAGATTCAATTGAGTGAAAAAAGGGGAAAATAAACCACAAAAAGAGATTTCAATTTGGTTATTCAAACTAAAGTTTTTCTAGATATTCTTAAAGTGTAAATAAAAGGTTTTTCATCATTTCAAACGATTTCCTAAAACATCACGTTTTAAAACCTTAATTCGTTCCAACGACGGATTAAGTGAACTTTGTAATTAAAACCGTTTCTTAAATTGTACATAATGGAGTTTTGAATCGTTTTCTTATCCAAATGGTTTTGTACAAAAATAAATGGACTTGTATGCTTAATCACGTTTTCTTGTTAAAGCTTTTTATCTCACACTTTCAAACACTCTAATCGTTCCAACGGCGATTCGAGTCGATATCATGTAAATTAACGGGGTTTTGAAACGTACCTAAATCGTTCCAACGGCGATTAAGGTACGAACCATGTAAATAAACTCGTTTTGTGGAATGAGCTTAGCTTAGAGTTAGTGTATAATATGAAGTATAAATCACACTGTGAATAAATCAATTCTTTCTTCTCCCCCTCTCTCTCCTATGTACTTTAAATTTATGCAAAATGGGTGATTCTTTACTAAGATGGCTTTTAATGACATGCTCAAAACGGTTTTCAAAGCGAGAAAGAAAAGGTTTCAAATGAATTTTAAACTTAAAGAAATATGCGATTAGTCCGTTATCGCCTAACACGCTGAGTAGGAGGCCGGTGGTTCATAATCGTGCGATGTCGGGGTGCCTAGTAGCCTTTCTCCGGAAAGGAGCTAGCCTTCTCGGCTCGTACCTAAGTTTCCCGAACCCTCACCGGTCTCCCGCAAGGGATCGGTGTTCATTTTTCCCATTCGTGGGTGGCGACTCTTCCATACTCCGAGCTCCGGTCCTGCCGAGCAGCTTGATTCCACGATTGGTTGCTTTCAGCGCCAATCACCGCTTACGTCGCCATGAGGTGTCCACCCCCCGGTCCGCCCGGGCGAGGCCGTTCGGCACCTTGTCTAACAACGGTCAATAGGAACTGGAAAGGAAAAGAATCGAAGCGTTAAACTTTATCTCTTAAAAAAAATAGGTGGTAAGGGTGAGCTGCCTACTTAATAAAGTGATAGCTAATATATATTTGTCACATGCAATATATAAATCACCAAAACATTTCACGCATGAATATAAATATAAAACAATAAATTATCAAATAATTAACATTTCATAGTTCATACTATAATTTCATATATGTTTTCATGTTAATTTATTAATCAAGGGCCCTACTTGTCAAGTAAAAGTATACCCAATGGTTTATCGGACAATTTAAAATATCAAAATCTCAATCATTATCTCATCATTTTATATATCAACAGCACATGATACCACTCTCCGTCAGGTATCCCTGCACCTCCACAACGCGTAGCAAAAACAACACAGAGTATCTCCTACATCCTGAGATACTCCGACACTTGCCACAAGGACAAGTACCTATCGAATCATATCTCAAATGAATCATATATACCAACATTGCAAAATGACCATTGAGTATAAATCCACTATGACAAGCTAGTAATTAACCATTATTCTCTATTTGTCATGTTTATCCCCTAACACACCCAATATCAGACAATCAAGTACAATATCATTACACGTGTCCATAACGTTCATAAATTTCAACTCAAACCAACATCATAAAATCTGAGATAATCAATTTACACAACACATCATGATCCTTTCAATTTCACGTTCATTGTATCCATCAATGACAACTAATTATTAAAAACATATATAAACACAACAAATCAAACAAATATATATCAACTACCATTTACCCGGAATCCGAGTAACTCTATCGAAACGCTAAGTCCTGACCGCTAATTGTCAACTCCTTTTATACCGTCTAATATGATAAATTTTATTATAACTCAATTCAACAAACTGCTGTCATACTAAAGTAAACAATTTTTTTAAAAAAATAATTAATAATGACTATCTTTTATAAGAAATTCTATCATATTTTATTACTTTTTTCCATTAGCTCCCCTACTGTACGAAACAATGGCAAGGATTAAGGGTTTTTATTAACTAACACAATAATTTCCTATCTTTTATACTGTAACTATATATACCTATATGGCTCTTGTAATCCATTATATAATAATTACATATATGTCTACATTTGAAAAGATGATAAAAGAAAGTCCTAATCTGTAAGTTATAACTAAACTAGCTTGTTAAAATCATTTAATTAGTTACTGTAAGAGTAAAGTTGACATGAGTGGATTCTGGTGAGTCTATCGCATCTGATTGAGCAAGAAAAATATTTACTTTATTCTTTCATCAAACTCACCTCTTAAATTTAATATTTATTCCCTTAGCTATGCAATTATTAAATTAACATAACTATCCCCCAAACTAAAAAGGAAAATAACTTGAAGAAACCAAATCACTTACCGAATCCATTGATAAGAATGGAGGGGACGCAAGGGAGGAGCTGTATAATGGAGGGGACGCAAGGGAGGAGCTGTATAATGGAGGGGACGCAAGGGAGGAGCTGTATGCGGCTGATTCTATATTTTACGTTGCAACTCTTTTTTAAAACCGATTTAGGGTTTTTTTTCTTATGCCCTTTTTCCTTCGTATATATATGCACAAGGACAATGCTATATAAATTACTATTATAATCTCTCCAACAATAAATTACTATTATACCCTATATTAAAATGTCCACTTAAATCTAATATTTACTACTATCAATAAACTTACTTTATATACCTTTGTTATCATTTTGGTATTATTTGACCTTTTACCAAAACTTAAATCTAATTTATTTTCTTAACCCACCCTAATTAAATTATATTCCTAATTAATTCTATAACCCTAATTTTTTAGATGTTAAAGTTCTCTCCTCTTAAAAGAAATTTATCCTCAAAATTTACATACTCGCAATACCGAAGAGAAGCGGCTATTTTTGACTCGTGTGGTCCTCAATCTCCTATGTAGCTTCACGTAGCGATCAGTGGTGACTCCAATGAACTCTCACCATTAGAATTTCTTGCCTCTTCATCTTTCTCATTTGAGTCTCTAATATCTCTACTAGTTCCTCATTGTAGTTCAAATCCTTGACCACTTGAATCTCTGGCTCTAAAATCACATGATTCGGATCAGATCGATATTTCCTCAACATTGACACATGGAAAACATCATGAATCTGTGATAACTGTGCTGGCAGTGCTAGTCTATATGCCAATGGTCCAATCCCCTCGGTGATCTCATACAGTCTGATGTACCTCGGACTTAGCGTCCCTCTTTTTCCGAATCGAGCAATCCCCCTCCAAGGTGAAATCCTTAAGAACACACGATCTCCTATCTCATATTCCATCTCCCGACGGTGCTTATCGGTATAAATTTTCTACCTATCATGTGACGCTTGAAGACATTTCTTTACCATATCAATTTTTTCGACTGTCTTTTGTACCAGTTGAGGTCCTTCTAACTGTCTCATGCCCTCCATATCCCAACAAACAGGATTCCTACACTTCCTTCCATACAATGCTTCATATGGTGCCATCCCAATGCTAGAATGGAAACCATTATTGTAAGCAAACTCTTTCAATGGCAAATGCATATCCCAATCTCCCTGAAAGTTTAGCACATAATCCCTCATCATATCTTCTAATGTTTGGATAGTACACTCTGACTGTCAATCTGTTTGAGGGTGAAACGATATGCTAAAATTCAACTTTGTGCCTAAAGCTTTTTGCAAACTGCCCCAAAATCAAGAAGTGAAACGGGGGTCCCTATCTGATATAATAGAGACAGGAACACCATGCAATCTCATAATCTCATCTCGATATAACCTCGCTAACTTGTCTAAAGGACCAGTTTGGCACATTGATAAGAAATGAGCAGATTTAGTTAGACGGTCTACAATCACCCAAATAGCATCATGTTTACGTAGTGTCCTAGGCAGTCTAATAACAAAGTCCGTGGTGATCCTTTCCTATTTCCAAGATGGAATAGCCAAACGTCGTAAATTACAACTGGTGCTTGATGTTCTGCTTTAACTTGCTGACAGGTAAGATATTTAGCTACAAATTCAGCAATGTCTTTCTTCATATCCCTCTACCAGTAATGTGGCCTCAAGTTTCAATACATCTTTGTAGTGCCTGGATGCATTGCATATGGTGCATTATGTGCCTCTTTCATAATCTCAACCTCCAACTTGCCTAATTCATGTAAACATACTCGACTTCCCACCATCTCGCATTGAAAAGTTGGGCTTATCCCTCTGTTGGATCTTCGCCCTCATTTTATGAAGATAAAGATCTCGAGCTTGAAATTCCATAATCCTATCTCCCAACATTGGCCTTAGTTGCAATGTAGCCCTTAACCCTTTCACCTCATCCGCACCTAATCTTACATTCATAGTCCTTAACTCCACTAATGATGTCATATTATGGCCCCTCACACTTGCCAACACCTTAGAATTCTTCATACTTAATGCATCTGCTACAATATTTACTTTGCCCGGGTGATAATCAATGGTGCAATCATAATCCTTCAATAACTTGATCTATCTCCTCTGCCTCAAATTCAACTCCTTTTGAGTAAGGATATATTTTAGACTCTTATGATCAGTGAGAATCTAAAATGTTTCTCCATATAAGTAATGTTGGGGTTTAGTGTCCTATAGACAATTGTTCTAGGATACAAACTTAATGTAAATGAATTGTTCTTTATATCATTTGTTTAATGAGATATATGTTTTATAACTATATAAAGGCAATCCCTTTTAAGCCCTAAATAAAGTCTAATAAAAGGAAATCCGTAAGTTTATTTAAAGTGATTATAAAGTGTTCATACAAGCATGAAGTGAGACAAAACTTTATAGTAAACTGATAAACTTAAAACCACCCCAAGTCAAGTGATATGTTTGGGATTGACATATCACTGTTGAGACTTGTATGTAACAATGTCTTCTATCCGACAAAAAGCTGATCTCACAAGCTTCATATATACAGATATCTAGACAGTTACATAGATCCGATGAAACGTTGTTCA
This sequence comes from Euphorbia lathyris, assembly GCF_963576675.1. Taxonomy (NCBI): domain Eukaryota; kingdom Viridiplantae; phylum Streptophyta; class Magnoliopsida; order Malpighiales; family Euphorbiaceae; genus Euphorbia; species Euphorbia lathyris. Next base: position 44,146,123 of record NC_088919.1, on the reverse strand, counting down.
TTAGGATTGGGGATCCGATTTGAGATAACAGGATGGGTAAATTCATCCTTGTCACCTGTTCATCTTATTGGTATTAATAGGTATAACTAATCCTCAGACTCAAAGGAATATTAATTGGTATTCTGGATTACGGAATGTGATGCTTTGACTCTGGTGTAACACGATCCTTAACAGAGATGGCTCTGGGGTGTGAACAGTAGACGTTGGGTATCACAGGAAGTAATTGCGGAGTCGTTATATATTGGATTTATCACTCCCGATAAATGGGAGACACATCCATGGATCGCTTGTGGAAGACTCGACTCTAAATCCTTGCAAGGTGATAGCTTAAGAGTAAGAAATACAGATTTCACTTAACCTATCATTTTGAGTTGACTCGGCCTGTACAAGTAAAACGAACGTCTGGCTATATGTGACTTGACATCACCCATAGTCATAAGATTCAGTTCAAGGATGTAGTTGATAAAGGATCGAATTATACTGTAACTAATACGGAAAGGTTAACGACAGAATCAACCTGTCTTCTTATAGCTCTGGGGGAATGATTACGGACTTGCTAATCACATACTCTGTACATCATTCCGTTATGCAAAGATTAAATATAATTCTTTAAAAATTAATTTAATAACGTTGCATACGGCTAGAAGCAATAAGAACCTAATGGATCACACATAAGACTTGGAACCTAAAAGAGAGATAGATGTTAATTAATTGATAGAAGCCCAATTGAGCCCAATAAGGCCCATGGACATAAAGGGGTCGAAATTCATGTAGTGACATACATGAATAATTAATTTGATTTTGTTAATCCTAATTAGATTAGGAATATGAATTAAATTAATTAAGAGATAATTAAGTTAGGAGTTTTAATTAGATTAATATACTCCTATTATTATCCAATGAGGTTATTATTATTATCCTTAATATATTAGATATATAGTGAGATAATAATTAGGAATTCTATTCCGAATGGAATTCCTATTCAGTAACCTAATTCTATCTAACTAGGGACTAGATACAAGAGATTATAAATACCCATTCCCTTGAGATTTTCGAAATCCAAGCAAGCCATACCCTACTTGTGATTTTCGAAATTCACCTAGTCCAAGAGAGAGAAAATTCGACACCCCTAGTTCGAGGACGAGATTTCTCTACGGCTTCGTTTGATCAATTGATTTTCATCTATTTCTTTTATCCTTGATCTTGTGTTGATTAGTTAGAGGCAATCTACTTTGGTTGCTATTCAACGGTTGATTCCAAATTAATCTTCCCGTGTTTTATTTCGTGTTTGGGAACTCGAAGAAGAAAAACAAACAAAAGGGAGAAATTCGTTTTACTACTCCTACATCAGGTCAGTTCACGATTTCGCGGATTCCCGGAGATTGAACCGTCGGATCGTCACGATTTTTGGACAAGAGCTTCTAGACATATTCTTTCACGTTTCCACCGAAGGGATTGTCGTTCGGAGGTATGGAAGGTCTGTTTCAGATAGGGGCAGATTGGTAGACAGTTTCTATCTCTTTTGAAGTTGTGGGCACTTCGTTTGCAACGGTAGATAGAACTTCTAAAAGGTATTTCTTCTTATCCTTCTTTATATGAAATAACGGTTAACGGATCTTGTGGTTAAATGGAAATAGGTTAAAAAATTTATATTTCCGCTGCTATACCTTAGCCTAATTTCCAACAGTGGTATCAGAGCCATCGTTAAATCCGTTATTTCATATATGAAAATTTAGATGTTTTCAATAGGATTGAATAAATATTTATAGTTAGGATTAATTAACAAATTGTTTTGATTAATTAATTCTAAAGATAAATAAGTTTTAATTAATTGTTAATTAAAACAGATTATGCGTATGTTCCTAATTTGTTTAAAAGTTTGTTTTACCAATTTGTAAATCAAAATGTTAAATGAATTAAAATCAAAATAATTGGGACGTGCATAATTAAAGTTTTGTATAGTTATATTAATCTAAAGATTAATATAAAAGATACGAAACTATTAGAAGTAAAATTGGATGAAAGTTAATTGATAAGTTAATGTGATTAACATAAATATTACATAAGATAGTTATGTAATCAACCAATTAAATTTATTTAATTGAGTCTGTGCATGTTTGGAGTTATTGACATATTTGGACCCTCTTTAGTCTTTTGGTATTTTTAAAATAGGGCCTGCGAGTCCTGCTTTTCTACTATCTATTGTAATTTCTCCTCTCATCTGATTCCCTTCATTTCAATTGAAGTTTTCTTTAGTAGTATAGAAATTAATATGTAATTTCAAGGCGCCATGGAGAAGACGGAGGACCTAAAGAGAAATATGTAATAGTTAGTATTTCCTTAGGTTTGCCCTTTTATTCCGTCTCTGGCTCGACGGAATAATTTAGATGATATGTCCATAACGCCAATGTATGTGAATGTATGTGTCTGATGTATGCTAAAGCAAATCAAGACTAAGTTAAATTATGAGACCTAAAATAAAATCCCTCATTAAAAAGTTAAGTAAATAAACAAGTTATTAAAATCGGTTGCCCCTCCCTAATATTATAATTCAGCCGGCAGTGCTAAGGGCCTTTGGGTTGTTGAGTAAACTCAAGCTCGGGGTCCTTTCGGTAACACCTGAATTATCGAAAATCATTTTTCATGAATATGGGGTAATACTTAAATTAGATTATGATAATTGGATGAGTAAACTCATGTTGTCATAAACTAATGGGCAAGACGGTTGGGATTAATATGAATAACATATTAGTTACTAATATGGTTAGTAACCCAATAACCTAGGAATCACATTAAAGATGTGATTAATTACATGAATCTACCTAATGAATGAGACTAGCTTGTTGAGTAAACTCAAGGCAAAATCTCAGGAGTTAGGATCCTAGCTCACTAAAGGATTTGTGAAATTCTTCGAATTAATATGGAGGGCTATTAATTTGGCAAAATAGTGGGAGCAATCTAAAATAAACTAAAAGGCCTATAATTTTAGATTGATATACTTTAAGCAAATGAATGACATACGTTTACTCTTTCTCACTCTCAGGTTTAAATTAAACCCACTCTTATAATCATGACTAAAACCAATCTGTAAAACATTCTTACCGATAACAAATTGAATGGTTCAAACTTCACCGACTGGTTTCGTAACCTCAAAATTGTTTTGAAGTTCGATAAAATAGGGTATGTACTTGATACATCGATACCCCCTCTCCCTGCTGATGATGCTCCCATTGAGGAAATTGATGCTTACCAGAAGCATAAGGCTGATGATGATCATGCCGAATGCATCATACTTGCATCGATGACACCGAAATTACAAAGGCAACATGAGGAAATGGATGCCTATTCCATCATCATGCACCTAAAGGAATTGTTTGGGAAACAAACCAGGTGCAAACGCTACGAGATATCCAAGTTGCTATATCGTAGTAGGATGCAAGAGGGCACATCTGTCATGACACATTGTGTCAAGATGATTGGCTACATTACCAAACTTTCTAGTATTGGATTTGCGATGGATAACGAATTAAGTATAGACTTAATTCTTCAATCCCTCCCAGAAAGTTATTCACAGTTCATTATGAACTATCAGATGAATGACTTGCATACCTCTCTTGAAGAGCTTGCAAATATGCTCAAGTCAGTTGAGCCCAATATGAAGAAAGACAAAGCCATACCGGCTCTTGTCATTCAGGGATCAAAGAAAAGGAAAGTGAGCTATCCCAATCCTAATTATCCCAAGAAAGGTAAGAAAGTCGTGCCCTACAAAGCTAAGGGAAAGGAAGTGAAGAAGCCCAAAGGAGAGTTCCACTTATGTGGTAAAGACGGGCATTGGAAGAGGAACTGCAAGGAGTACCTAGCCTCCCTCAAGAAGGGAAATGGCGGTGCTTCAACATCTGGTATGTTTTATATTGAAATAAATACAGTTTCACTGTCTGAATCTTGGGTATTAGATACCGGATGTGGATCTCATATTTGTACAAATATGCAGGAGCTAAATCAGACTAGGGAACTAAAGAAAGAAAGCATAAATTTGCGAGTAGGAAATGGAGCAAGAGTTGTCGCCCTCGCAATTGGAGATTATGTTTTAAATTTGCCCTCTGGGCTTGTAATAGAATTAAGGAATTGTTTATACGTTCCTCAAATGTCTCGCAACATTATTTCTATTAGCCGTCTTATTGACGACGGTTTTCATATTTCAATAAAAGACAAGAGTTGCAATTTTTATAAAGATTCGATCTTTTATTTTTCAGGAATTTCACAAAATGGGATTTATGTGTTAGATAACAAAATTCCTGCTTTTGCAATTGATACCAAAAGACATAAGCTAGATAATTCAACTTACTTGTGGCATTGTCGTTTAGGCCACATAAACAAGAGACGCATGCTAAAGCTACATTCAGATGGGCTTATAGATCCAATCGATCCCGAATCATTGGAAACATGCGAATCATGTTTAAAAGGTAAAATGACAAAGACACCCTTTAGCAATAAAGATGAGCGTGTATCAGACACTCTAAGACTCATTCATTCAGATGTATGTGGTCCTATGTCAGTCCAAGCAAGAGGAGGATTTAGATTCTTCATAAGCTTCATAGATGACCATACCCGATATGGTTACATCTACTTGATGAAGCACAAGTCAGAAGCTTTTGAGAAATTCAAATGCTTCAAGAATGAAGTAGAAAATCAATTAGGAAAGAAAATAAAGACGCTTCGATCTGATCGAGGTGGCGAATATCTTTCAGATGATTTTCTGAATTATCTAACTGAATGTGGGATATTCTCACAATGGACACCTCCCTATACACCACAACACAATGGTGTGTCCGAGAGGAGAAACCGTACCCTATCAGATATGGTACGATCCATGATGAGCATGGCCTTACTTCCAAAGACGTTCTGGGGCTATGCCTTAGAAACTGCCCTCTTCACCCTAAATCGAGTACCAACTAAATCCGCTAGTTCCACACCATATGAATTGTTCGTTGGTAGGAAACCCGTGTTTTCATTTATGAGAATATGGGGTTGTTCAGCCTTTGTCAAACGCATTACGTCCGACAAATTAGATTCGAAATCTGATAAATGTTTCTTCATTGGATACCCTAAGGAAACTATGGGATATTACTTCTATCATCCAGATGATCAGAAAGTAATCGTATCCAAGCACGCAACCTTCTTAGAGAAAGAGTTTCTCGAAGAAACACAAAAGGGAAGCATGATTGAACTTGACGAAGTTCAAGAAGAAGAAACACCGACTGAAACAACAGAGGCGATTGAGGTACCCGAAGGAGTCCCATTAGATGAGACTCCAGTGCCACCTATTCGTAGATCATAAAGAGTTCGTGAACTCCCAGTTAGATATAGTTTTCTAGTGGAAGATGATAATGAGGTTCCCGTGTTAGACGACGAACTCAAAAACTACGAAGATGCTCTTACTAGTCCAGATTCTAAAGCATGGCTTGAGGCCATGGATTCTGAAATGGATTCCATGTATACTAACCAAGTGTGGACTTTGGTTGATCCACCCGAAGGGATAATACCCATTGGTTGCAGGTGGATCTTCAAAAAGAAGACAGACATGGATGGAAAGGTTAGCACCTACAAAGCTAGGTTAGTAGCGAAAGGATATCGTCAGAAGCAAGGAATTGATTATGACGAAACTTTCTCTCCTTTGGCTATGTCCAAATCAATCAGAATCATGCTTGCAATTGCCGCTCACTACGATTATGAGATTTGGCAAATGGATGTGAAAACAGCTTTCTTAAATGGAAACCTGCTTGAGGATGTATATATGATGCAGCCTGAAGGTTTCATATCGAAGGATGCAAATAAAGTTTGCAAACTTCAGAGATCCATTTATGGACTCAAGCAAGCATCTAGAAGCTGGAATAAGCGTTTTGACGAAACCATAAAACAATTTGGTTTTGAACAAAATTGCGAAGAAGCTTGCATTTACAAGAAAGCAAGTGGGAGCTCTATAGCATTTCTCATACTATATGTGGACGATATATTATTAATGGGAAATGACGTTGCTCTCTTACAGTCAGTGAAAGTATGGTTATCTGGTAACTTCTCAATGAAAGACCTTGGTGAAGCAGCTTATATACTTGGTATAAAAATCTATAGAGATAGATCGAGAAGACTGCTTGGTCTTTCACAGGCTACATACATTGAAAAGGTGCTAAATCGGTTTAGCATGCTTGAATCAAAACGAGGTAACTTACCCATGTTATATGGAGTAAAGTTAAACAATCATCAATGTCCTAAAACCGATGATGATAAACGACGCATGGCTGTAGTCCCGTACGCCAGCGCAATCAGTTCGATTACGTATGCCATGCTATGCACTAGACCTGACGTAGCGTTCGCGTTATCTATAACGAGTCGTTACCAAGGGAATTCGGGAGACGAGCATTGGATTGCCGTCAAGAACATTCTTAAGTACTTGAGAAGAACTAAAGATATGTTCCTAGTGTACGGAGAAGGTGATCTAAAAATAGAAGGATTTTCAGACGTAAGTCATCTCACAGATGAGAATGATTATAAATCCCAATCAGGATACCTGTTTATCTTGAATGGGGGTGCGGTCAGTTGGAAGAGTTCCAAGCAGGGAAGCGTAGCTTTCTCTACGACCGAGTCAGAGTATATCGCAGATGCGGAAGCAGCAAATGAAGCAGTTTGGATTAGAAAGTTCATTACAGAACTAGGTGTGGTGCCTGACATTGTCAATCCCATTACACTGTACTGTGATAACAATGGAGCCATTGCGCAAGCAAAGGAACCACGGTCTCATAATGCATCCAGGCATTACCTTAAGCGATACCATATCATTAGAGAGATTGTGGCTAGAGGAGATGTGAGAATAGAAAGAGTACCTACAGAGGACAACGTTGCAGATCCGTTGACAAAGCCTTTAACCCAGAGAATACATGATCGTCATTTAACTTCTACTGGGATAAGTTTTAGAAACAATTGGCTTTAGTCCAAGTGGGAGTATGTTGGGGTTTAGTATCCTATAGACAATTGTTTTAGGATACAAACTTAATGTAAATGAATTGTTCTTTATATCATTTGTTTAATGAGATATATGTTTTATAACTATATAAAGGCAATCCCTTTTAAGCACTAAATAAAGTCTAATAAAAGGAAATCCGTAAGTTTATTTAAAGTGATTATAAAGTGTTCATACAAGTATGAAGTGAGACAAAACTTTATAGTAAACTGATAAACTTAAAACCACCCCAAGTCAAGTGATATGTTTGGGATTGACATATCACTGTTGAGACTTGTATGTAACAATGTCTTCTGTCCGATAGAAAGCTGATCTCACAAGCTTCATATATACAGATATCTGGACAGTTACATAGATCCGATGAAACGTTGTTCATTAGGATTGGGGATCCGATTTGAGATAACAGGATGGGTAGATTCATCCTTGTCACCTGTTCATCTCATTGGTATTAATAGGTATAACTAATCCTCAGACTCAAAGGAATATTAATTGGTATTCTGGATTACGGAATGTGATGCTTTGACTCTGGTGTAACACGATCCTTAACAGAGATGACTCAGGGGTGTGAACAGTAGACGTTGGGTATCACAGGAAGTAATTGCGGAGTCGTTATATATTGGATTGAGCATTTATCACTCCCGATAAATGGGAGATACATCCATGGATCGCTTGTGGAAGACTCGACTCTAAATCCTTGCAAGGTGATAGCTTAAGAGTAAGAAATACAGATTTCACTTAACCTGTCTTTTTGAGTTGACTCGGCCTGTACAAGTAAAACGAACGTCTGGCTATATGTGACTTGACATCACCCATAGTCATAAGATTCAGTTCAAGGATGTAGTTGATAAAGGATCGAATTATACTGTAACTAATACGGAAAGGTTAACGACAGAATCAACCTGTCTTCTTATAGCTCTGGGGGAATGATTATGGACTTGCTAATCACATACTCTGTACATCATTCCGTTATGCAAAGATTAAATATAATTCTTTGAAAATTAATTTAATAACGTTGCATACGGCTAGAAGCAATAAGAACCTAATGGATCACTGATAGCGCGGCGCCTAGTGTGAGCTTTTCTTACGACGATTAAATGTGTATTACGGTGAATGTGCTATGAATATGGATGTGATCTTTTAAATGTTCTTAGCTCTACTAGACACTACGACTACTTAGGGGCAAGTGTACCCCGTCGTATCAAGTAATAATCTAGTTAAGATCGGGTATCGAATCCACGGGATTTATAATTACAAGTATTAGACGACTCGGTTTCGTATGTTATTTAAGCGGCGATTACTTTGGGGGTGAAGTAAGATACAACTACACACTATCCTAACTATTGGCGACTCAGATTTGTGTAGCTAAAACCCTATGAAGTGGGATGAATATCGATAAGTTATAACCACGATAAATAATGACTCTAAATGTTTACGGATAATAATTTACTCTTGCAAAGACGACTAAGTGTAGTAGGACCGACCCGTGAAGCACTTAGACTACGTAATTCCTAGTCAAGGCGCGTCTAATGCGGGGGAATTAGAAACTAGGGCCCGTAAGTTCCGTGGTTTGTCAATTTCTATGGTTTCCGGTTTGTCACTTCCGGTAGGGCAACACCTATATAACTCCCTAAAGATAGCCCGAATGGCGTCGGAAATCGCGTTCTCCTATACAATAATCAATTATCAATATCAAAACAAGTAGCAAACACTAACACGTAGAGGGAAATAGAGATTATAAATCATGAAATTATAAATATGAAATGTATATAAATGGAATACAACCAAGCCTAGTATATAGGAAGAGTACAAGCTAATTAGCACGTAAAAGGGGAGAATCCGCCCTTGAAACTAGCTAACCAGACTCAAAGCCGTCTCCTAGGTCGTGGAGGTGGAACTCTCGAGCTTGGTGACGAATGGTGGAGCGGAACTTCGATGGAATGCCGAAACAACCGAACAAGCTCTCGAGGTGGAGAGTTTAGCTACAAAAACTGAATCTACACTACAACAAGTAACAAAACAAGTATAGTTTGCTCTCTAGTGTGTAATTATTTCTTGGTATCAAATGAAGTTCAAGAGCTTCCTATTTATAGACATCAAGCAAGGGCAAGCTTGTAATTTCACAAAGTACAAGTATGGAGCAACATTATTTGGTGCAGAAATCCCATGATACGCCCCGCGTGAAGTGGTCTACGCCCCGCGTAAATGCCCATTCCGTCAGAAATCTCCTGTATGTGGACCAGTTCCGTGTCTAATTGTCTCAAGCACGCCCTGCGTAAAGGATTGTACGCCCCGCATGTTTGAATCTCTGAAGTTTTATTGCTTGAATTGGTGCTTTTACGCCATGCGTAGCTGAAGTACGCCCCGCGTAAATGAGTCTCTGATCTTTTTATATTGAAGAACTGCCTTTTACGCCCCGCGTATATGGTGATACGCCCCGCGTATGGAGAGTTGACTCAGGAGACAATGCAGTCTGACTTTCAGGATTAGGCCAATTATTGTCGACATGTGTCATACGCCCCGCGTAGAGTGGCATACGCCCCGCGTATGCTGAGTCAGTTCTACGAGGTGTCTGCGGATAAGGCAATTATTTCTGACACCGTGTTTTACGCCCCGCGTAAGGGATGATACGCCCCGCGTATGGAGTGGATTTTTGCTCCTTTCTCGTACCTGAAATACAAATCTTGAGAGCGGAGTTAGCTTGACGTTTTTATTTCCTAAACTAATCAAAAATACGGAAAATTAACTGAAAGTTCGAAATTTATTTTTATTTCTTTATTTTATCAAAACGCTTTATTTTTGTAATTAAACTTATTTATTTTATCCGAAATCAACCCGTAAATCACGCTAAAAGATAGGGGTAAAATACCCCTATCAAACCTCCTCGGACTTTAAAGTTTTACTTGTCCTCAAGTAAAAGAAATCGAAAGACAAGGGATTGAGAAAATTAAGAAACAAACCGAAGGTTGGTTTTGCCAAGTGCGTGATTTCAAAGTTATGGTTTGGTGCAAAGGTTTCGGTAAGTACCTACGCAAACAATTGAGTATGAAACTTGTTTGAAACCTCCATGATCAAGATTTAATAGGCAATATTAACGGGGGTTGATTATCTTTTGAGAACCCGATAGTACCTCACCAAGGGATTTCGCTCTTACGCTCAATTTTAGGTGGGTCAGTGTTTTAGCACTCTTATTTGCACTTACTCGAGATCATGTTGAATTTGCATTTTTATCCGGGTTTTCCCTCCTAAAATATGGTTAGGCAATATTAAAAATGAACCCGGAGGGGGGTTGTAATGTGGGTGGCTTCTTTAGTGGTTAGTTTAAAGAAACTCGAGTTCAAAAATACCGTTTTGTGATTGCACCGTATTATTGCTTATTTCGGCCTTTGGCGAATTTTACAAGATATACTTCAAAATTGCTCGGGTCGAGCTTGAGAATGCCTTTTTATTTTTATTGTGTCCTTTGTTTTGATAGAGGCAAAAAAACAATATTTTGAGAACTTATGGTGCTCATTTGCTAAGGCCGTGACTTATTTCGGGTAATTCGGGTGCAACTTGATTATGTCGGTAATTGAACAAGAGGAAAAAAAGGTTAAATGTTAAGAGGGTATTAACAAAAAAAGTTGGTTAATAGGCTCGAAGGGGTTTCCTAATGTTCAATGAAAACGAGAAAAAATAAATTAAGAAAAATTAGCCTAAGTGGGCTTGGTTTATCATCTATTGCCTTTTGACCACAAATAAGTGTACTTAACCCGGTATTGGATGCAAATTCTATGAGTCGAGTGAAGTCAAAGCTCTCGAAAAATTGTGAAAGAATTAGAGTTCTCATACGAACTCTTTTAGGCTCAAGAATACCTCACAAAGATTCGGGTTTAAATTGTGTACTATCAAGTTTTCGCTAAATTCTCAACTATCCCGTTTTTATTGCCTTTTTAAAGTTTATTATGGAGATAACATTTGGGTTAAGACTCAATGTCTTAGTTTAGTACTAATCATAAGTTTTGCACAAATTCCCTAACTTTAAGATCAAGACTAAAATCTCTTAATTGAACCATTCCTTTATGTTCCGACGCTTTTATATTTTTGATGACAAATAACGGAACTTTAATTAATTTCCGAAGGAGGGATGGCGTGTCGGGAAAATTTTAAAGAGTCAATAAATGAGTTTAATTATTTTGTTGTTATTAAATTTTTATTTTTGTTTTTGGTAGTGCAAACCAAACTAAAAGTGCGGGGTTGTACGACCCTCCGCGTTATTTAAAATGACGCCTATTCCAAGGGCGTCGTAAAAAGGAGTAAAAACAAAAACAAAAATAAAATAAAGGTAAGGAAGGAAAAGAAGACCCTTAGTGGTCAGGTGCCCTACGCGAGGCGTGCCCAGGGGGGCGCACCGCGTAGGGTAGCATTTTTAGTGCGTTTTGAGTCAGAGACTCAAATACGCGGGGCGTAATAGGGAGGGCGCCCCGCGTAAGGCGGCGTTTTTATTATTTTTGGAGTCAGAGACTCAAATATGCGGGGCGCAGGAACAAGGCGCCACGCGTGTTTGGGTTTCTAGACTTTTTGAAGTATAAAAACGGTGGGTACGCGGGGCGTACCATGAGGTACGCCCTGCGTAGTGTTATTCTAAACAACAGAAACAACAAAACACAACTGAAATGTAAATATATATTAGAATAAAAACATAAACGGGAACTACAAAAACAACAACAAAAGAAAATATATAGAGAAAACATAAAAAGAAAAACGGAAATTATGGTTGTGGTGGAGGCGGATTGCCATGGAGGTTGAAGTAGGAGGCGAAAGAAGCGGTGAGAGCATCGAAACGAGTGTCGATATGGGCCCGGTCCTCCCGTTGTTGTGCTTCGATGGAGTTAAAGCGGGTGTTGAGGGTGGCGAATTGGGAGTCATAATGAACCCGGTCCCGGCGTTGGTTATCCTCCAAAATATCCAACCGAGCATAAAGAGAGTTAAAATCATGGAGAGGAGGGGGGGCTAAAGTTGAGACCCATGCTTAAATCCGAGTCCCCTTCCTCGTTGGAGTGAGCCGCCCCTGAAGTCTCACCCGGGCCGGAAGTTGGACACTTTAAGGATTTAAAAGCGTTTTTATCCAACGGCCTAGGCACAAGGCGCGGGAGGCGCTCAATAGCATCGGAACCGAGAGTGGAGAGGGTGAAGATGGTGACGAGGTGGTCGAACCCGAGCTTGGCTCGTTTCCGGATAGGTGTGGCTCGGAGGTGGATGGCCACGTGGTAGGCGAGGTCGTATGTGAGCCCGTTGGCACAACAGTAGAGGGCCAACAGTTCATGTTTGTTGACCTTGGTGGACTCGGATTTCCCCGTGAAATAAAAGGAGATGAAGCGGTGAAGGACCTGGAGAATAGGGTCACGAATACAAGCCGGGTGGAGGTTGGATACGTGATAGTCATCGGACCCGGTAATGGAGGTCCAAAATTCGGGAGCGGAGACACCGTCGGGCCAATGGGCGACGCTAGGCTCCGCTTGATGAGTGAAGTGGTTGCTAAGCCATTGGGTGTCAATTGTGAAGGGCCAGTTTTGGAGACGGAAGTTGAAAAGTGCGGCTCCAGGCACCCCGTTGGAGGTGAGGGTGGTGTAGAACTCAAGGACCAAGGAGGGGTACACGTGGTATTCTGTGCTATAGATGTCGTACCACCCGAGGGCACGGAGACGAGCTTCAAAAGGCGTGCCAAGATCGTGTTGATCAAGCACGCTGCGTGGGATATAGGGAAGCTCCATGATGGTGGCGGCACAAAGGTCTTCATACCGGGTGGCCTCCTCCTCGGTGAGAAGGTGAAAATGAGCCCGGTATTGTCGTGTAAGTAGGGGTGTTTCCTCTCGGTCGGGTGGTGGTGGTTGTTGATTTTGGGCGGAGCGGGAGGAGCGTGTGGTGCGAGCTCGACGAGCTTGCATTTGTTGGTCGAGGGGAGTGTTAACGGCTGCTCGTTTGCTTCGGGTCATGATTGGATGAGGAAGAAGGGAGGAGGAATGAAGAGGGAGTGGGAGATGAGTGTTATGAAGAGTTGGGGTAGTTGTGAGGAAGGAAAGGGAGAAAAGGGAAGATATATATAGGGGAGAAGTGGGGAATCCAAGCAAAGCTCGGATTCCCAGAGGGGTACGCGGGGCATAAAGGGGCCACGCCACGCGTATCCCTCCCCCTGATGTTATTTTGTGCAAGAATGGTGAGATACGCGCGGTGTAAATAGGGTTACGCCACGCGTATCGGACCTCCTGCTCCTTTTTTATGACAAAAAGGGCGGAGACGCGGGGCGTAAATGGGGTTACACCCCGCGTATGAGGATGAAAGATGAAGGATTTTTGTGGTTTTTGGTAATTTTCTGATTTTTTGACTTTTGGATTTATGAGTGTTTAATGATTTTTTTAATTGATTTTATGATTTTTATGTTTTATTTATGACTCTTTTTAATTTTTATTAATTTATAATTAAGGAGGTAGTTAGTGAAAATTTATTATGGAGGGAAGTTGAAAATTTGAATTTGAAAGGGTGGAAATTGATTGGGTGGAAGAGGAGGTGGAGTGTGGAAGTGGAAAAGTTGTATAGGGAAGAGGAGTGATGGGAAGTTTGAGAGAGAGGGAGTTGCCATGGGGAGTTGTGATTCACAACTCCCCGAGGATACGCGCGGCGTACCCTAGGGTACGCCCCGCGTGTCCTCTACGTGGCACTTATTAAACAAGGGCGTCGATGAGTAATGTGTACGCGGGGCGCAAATTCAGGTACGCCGCGCGTAGTGTGTCTTTTATTAAGTAAAAGGGGCAGACACACAACTACGCGGGGCGCAAGGGGTTGTACGCCCCGCGTATTTTAAGGGTTTTGGATTTAATGTGAGATTTGTTTTTCTTTTGATTTTATGAAAATAAAAGAAAATGGGAGAAAATAAAATAAAGTAAAAATGAAGATGAAAATAAAATAACAATAATGCAAAATAAAGAAAAGAGATAATGTTTATAATACATATAGACAAGTGGTTCGAGGAATTCAAACCGATGCTACGTTTTGAGTCAAGTAGCTTGACTTTCTTATATGGCAGCTTATTGCAAGACGTCCGCGTTGGAGCTTGACGGGTCCGAACTCCTATTGTTGAGGAGCGTTATCACTTGTCCAGATTCCCTATTCTTACCTCGCGGGTTTTGTTCAGTGTTCGCCGGGAGGGTTCCTAGTGACCTTTCTTGTTGTTGACGGTTTAGGTGGGCCACCTGGCGGCTAAGATCCCTGCAAAACACTTCGCTATCGGAAAGACGGGTTAATATGTCCTTCAACAAGGACGTGACCGATTGGTCGTGTACATTGTTGGAAGGTGGAGCGTTCCGATTACCGGGCGTGGCTTGTGATTGCCCGAGCCCGTTTTCCCGAAATTCTTGCTCAAAGCCGGATGGGGGCCTCAACACGTTATTATTATTGCCATATGATAAGTTCGGGTGTTGGTACCGAGGCCTCCATCCGCCGTTATTATTATTATTATTGTGGTGAGAATAGGAGTTCGGATGGGAATTATACCTTTGGTTGCCTCCTATATAACTTACGTTTTCGGCATCGCCGGCGAAGGGGCTACCGGTTTGGCAATTAAATGCATCATGGTCTCCACCACAGTGAGTGCACATCAGGACGTGCACACTTTTATTGAGGCTCAATTGGGCGATCAACGAGTCAAGCTTCTTGTTCATTTCAGCTATGGAGCTTTTCGGAGCCTCTTTCTCCACAGCGAATGTCTGGTGTCGCGACGGGCCGGCAAGCCGATCCTCTTGCCATTGCACACTTTTCCTTGCGAGCTCATGAATGAGCTCGTAGGCCTCACTAGCTGACTTCCGAAATAGATCCCCACCTGCAGCGGAATCAACAGTCGCACGGTTAGTGGGAGTTAACCCGTGGTAAAAAGTGCTTACCAAGTCGTGCTTTAGGATGTCATGGTGGGGGCAGTTTCGGAGCAACTTCCGGAACCTAGCCCAAGCTGCGTGAAGGGCCTCGTATTCCAACTGCCTGAAGGATGTGATATCGGTCCGTAACTTGACTGTTTTGGATGGCGGAAAATAGTAGGAAAGGAACTCCTTTTCGAGCTCTTCCCATGACGTGATGGATCCCGCCTCCAATGAGTGTAGCCATTCCAACGCCTGTCCTGTCAATGAAAAAGGAAACAATTTCAGTCTCACAGCCTCAACGGGAACACCATTTTGCCGAGAGGTATCGGCACACATAAGAAATTTATCCAAATGTTTGTTGGGGTTCTCATGGAGTTCCCCTCCGAATTGACCACATTGTTGTATCAATTGGACCATTCCGGTCTTGATCTCGTATGTGTTGGCCGGGATCGTGGGAGCGATAATGCCATTACGATTCTGGGGGCGATGCGGAGCGATGATTTCCATCATCGAACGCGTATCATTTCCCCCGCGGATGTTGTTCATGTGTGGCCTTTGGTTTCCGTCGGGTTGGTTGACCTCGGCGTTGGGGTTTGCCTTTCTCTCTTTTCGAATCCTACAAAGAGTACGTTCAATTTCGAGATCAATAGGAATAAGAGAATCACTTTTCGATCGGGTGTGCATAAAGTAAAAAGAAGTATAAAAGGTTATCAACAAGAAATAATAATGTTAGTCAAAATATATATAAACAATTTATACAAAAAGAATGCTTAAACTAACAATGAAACGTTTTTGTCTAATATTGTAGGAGATTATAAATCCCCGGCAACGGCGCCAAAAACTTGATAGCGCGGCGCCTAGTGTGAGCTTTTCTTACGACGATTAAATGTGTATTGCGGTGAATGTGCTATGAATATGGATGTGATCTTTTAAATATTCTTAGCTCTACTAGACACTATGACTACTTAGGGGCAAGTGTACCCCGTCGTATCAAGTAATAATCCGGTTAAGACCGGGTATCGAATCCACGGGATTTATAATTACAAGTATTAGACGACTCGGTTTCGTATGTTATTTAAGCGGCGATTACTTTGGGGGTGAAGTAAGATACAACTACACACTATCCTAACTATTGGCGACTCAGATTTGTGTAGCTAAAACCCTATGAAGTGGGATGAATATCGATAAGTTATAACCACGATAAATAATGACTCTAAATGTTTACGGATAATAATTTACTCTTGCAAAGACGACTAAGTGTAGTAGGACCGACCCGTGAAGCACTTAGACTACGTAATTCCTAGTCAAGGCGTGTCTAATGCGGGGGAATTAGAAACTAGGGCCCGTAAGTTCCGTGGTTTGTCAATTCCTACGGTTTCCAGTTTGTCACTTCCGGTAGGGCAACACCTATATAACTCCCTAAAGATAGCCCGAATGGCGTCGGAAATCGCGTTCTCCTACACAATAATCAATTATCAATATCAAAACAAGTAGCAAACACTAACACGTAGAGGGAAATAGAGATTATAAATCATGAAATTATAAATATGAAATGTATATAAATGGAATACAACCAAGCCTAGTACATAGGAAGAGTACAAGCTAATTAGCACGTAAAAGGGGAGAATCCGCCCTTGAAACTAGCTAACCGGACTCAAAGCCGTCTCCTAGGTCGTGGAGGTGGAACTCTCGAGCTTGGTGACGAATGGTGGAGCGGAACTTCGATGGAATGCCGAAACAACCGAACAAGCTCTCGAGGTGGAGAGTTTAGCTACAAAAACTGAATCTACACTACAACAAGTAACAAAACAAGTATAGTTTGCTCTCTAGTGTGTAATTATTTCTTGGTATCAAATGAAGTTCAAGAGCTTCCTATTTATAGACATCAAGCAAGGGCAAGCTTGTAATTTCACAAAGTACAAATATGGAGCAACATTATTTGGTGCAGAAATCCCATGATACGCCCCGCGTGAAGTGGTCTACGCCCCGCGTAAATGCCCATTCCGTCAGAAATCTCCTGCATGTGGACCAATTCCGTGTCTAATTGTCTCAAGCACGCCCTACGTAAAGGATTGTACGCCCCGCGTGTTTGAGTCTCTGAAGTTTTATTGCTTGAATTGGTGCTTTTACGCCGTACGTAGCTGAAGTACGCCCCACGTAAATGAGTCTCTGATATTTTTATGTTGAAGAACTGCCTTTTACGCCCCGCGTATATGGTGATACGCCCCACGTATGGAGAGTTGACTCCGGGAGACAATGCAGTCTGACTTTCAGGATTAGGCCAATTATTGCCGACATGTGTCATACGCCCCGCGTAGAGTGGCATACGCCCCGCGTATGCTGAGTCAGTTCTACGTGGTGTCTGCGGATAAGGCAATTATTTCTGACACCGTGTTTTACGCCCCGCTAAGGGATGATACGCCCCGCGTATGGAGTGAATTTTTGCTCCTTTCTCGTACCTGAAATACAAATCTTGAGAGCCGAGTTAGCTTGACGTTTTTATTTCCTAAACTAATCAAAAATACGGAAAATTAACTGAAAGTTCGAAATTTATTTTTATTTCTTTATTTTATCAAAACGCTTTATTTTTGTAATTAAACTTATTTATTTTATCCGAAATCAACCCGTAAATCATGCTAAAAGATAGGGGTAAAATACCCCTATCAATCCCACATAAGACTTGGAACCTAAAAGAGAGATATATGTTAATTAATTGATAGAAGCCCAATTGAGCCCAATAAGGCCCATGGACATAAGGGGGTCGAAATTCATGTAGTGACATACATGAATAATTAATTTGATTTTGTTAATCCTAATTAGATTAGGAATATGAATTAAATTAATTAAGAGATAATTAAGTTATGAGTTTTAATTAGATTAATATACTCCTATTATTATCCAATAAGGTTATTATTATTATCCTTAATATATTAGATATATAGTGAGATAATAATTAGGAATTCTATTCCGAATGGAATTCCTATTCAGTAACCTAATTCTATCTAACTAGGGATTAGATACAAGAGATTATAAATATCCCTTCCCTTGAGATTTTCGAAATCCAAGCAAGCCATACCCTACTTGTGATTTTCGAAATTCACCTAGTCCAAGAGAGAGAAAATTCGACACCCCTAGTTCGAGGACAAGATTTCTCTACGGCTTCGTTTGATCAATTGATTTTCATCTATTTCTTTTATCCTTGATCTTGTGTTGATTAGTTAGAGGCAATCTACTTTGTTGCTATTCAACGGTTGATTCCAAATTAATCTTCCCGTGTTTTATTTCGTGTTTGGGAACTCGAAGAAGAAAAACAAACAAAAGGGAGAAATTCGTTTTACTACTCCTACATCAGGTCAGTTCACGATTTCGCGGATTCCCGGAGATTGAACCGTCGGATCGTCGCGATTTTTGGACAAGAGCTTCTAGACATATTCTTCCACGTTTCCACCAAAGGGATTATCGTTTGGTGGTCTGGAAGGTCTGTTTCGGATAGGGGCAGATTGGTAGACAGTTTCTATCTCTTTTGAAGTTGTGGGCACTTCGTTTGCAACGGTAGATAGAACTTCTAAAAGGTATTTCTTCTTATCCTTCTTTATATGAAATAACGGTTAACGGATCTTGTGGTTAAATGGAAATAGGTTAAAATTTTTATATTTCCGCTGCTATACCTTAGCCTAATTTCCAACAAGTAATGTCTCCAAATCTTCAAGGCATGGACAATTGCTGCTAACTCTAAGTCATGCGTGGGATAATTCACCTCATGAGTTCTCAACTGATGAGAGGCATAAGCAATCACCTTTCCATTCTGCATCATCACACATCCCAACCCATGCTTTGAAGCATCAGTATACACCACAACTCCACCTCTACTAGAGGGTAGTATTAACACTGGTGATGATGTCAATATTTTCTTCAACTAATCAAAACTCTTTTGGCACTACTCAGTCCATTGATAGACTGCACCCTTCCTTAGTAACTTCATCTTGAAAAGCCTTCCACGAACCTTCTATAATAGCCTGCGAAGCCCATAAAACTTCTTACTTCAGTCACACTTTTTGGTGGCTTCCACTCCATAATAGCCTTCACTTTCACCGGATCAGGCATAACCCCATCTTTAGACACCACGTGTCCAAAATTCACACTTACTCAATTTTGCATATAATTCTTTCTCCTTTAAAATCTGCAACACTATTCCCAAATGCATGTCATATTCCTCTTTCGTTTTTTAGTACACCAAAATATCATCAATAAAGATGATCACAAATTAATCCAAATACTGCTGAAATGTGCGGTTCATTAGAGCCATGAATGCAGCTGGTGCATTAGTCAATCTGAATGGCATCACTGCAAACTCGTAGTGCCCATAACGCGTACGGAAAGCTGTCTTAGACACATCTGTATCTGTTACCCTCAATTGCTAATATCCAGACCTTAGATCAATCTTTGAAAAGATTTTTGCTCCCTTTAGCTGATCCAACAAATCATCAATCCTCGGTAAAAGGTACTTATTCTTTACAATCACCCTTTTTAGTTGCCGATAATCGATACAGAGTTGCATACTACCACCCTTCTTCTTCATGAATAAGACCGGTGCACCCCAAGGTGAAGTGATTGGTCTAACAAAGCCTTTATCCAACAATTCTTCTAAGTATTTCTTCAGCTCCTCCAACTCAGTAGGTGCCATTTTGTATGGTGCAATAGATATAGGAGCCACACCTGGTAAAGTATTAGTGGTAAAGTCTACTTCTCTATGTGGAGCCAAACCAGGCAAATCATTAAGAAACATTTTATGAAACTCTCTCTCACCACTGGTATATCATTCATACATGGACCTTCTACCTCAGTGTCCACAATATGAGCTAAAAATGCATCACAACCTAATCCAATGGAAAGCTTGGATAGCTGATACTAAACATAATGGAACAACTGCACATTCTCCCCTTTAGCGGACTTTATCATTACTTATTTTCCACAATAGTCTACCACTGCCTTATGCTGAGACAACCAATCCATCCCCAAGATGATATCAAATTCATAGAAATCCATTACTACCAAATCCCCAAGAAACTCCACTCCTCCCATCTTAATTGGACAAGCTCTCCTAACATTATTCACCACAACACTACTACCCACAAGCATACGAACACATAATTCATAACCTAGTGATTCTATGTTACCAGGTACTTTCAAAGCTAAGGCATATGCCTTGAATGAATGTGTTGATCCTGGGTCTATCAAAACAAAAGCTGAGATATCAGAAATAGAAATAGTACCGGTAATGACTTTAGGATAAGTAAGTGCCTCATCTCTAGATAATGCATAAAGCCTTGTTAGAGGTTGTGCCTACATTGCTTGAACTCTGCTCATATTAGGACCGCCACCTCGACCTCCTTGACCTTTACCTCGACCTCTACCAGCACTAATATCACAATCACCAATACCACTCTATCCAACAATAATAGAAGGAGTGCTACCACTAGTACTTCTAGCTACTGAACAGTCATATTGGATGTGACCATGCTCACCACAAGTATAACAAATAATATTCCCAGCTCTCTTACATGTTCCAAAATTATTTCTGCCACAAGTGTCACAAGTCGGTGTGGTGCAGACCTCCTCTCAAAAGAACCTCCTGCTCCAGCACTGAATGCCCGACCATACCCACAGATGGAGCACTATAAGAACTATGCTCACTGATACCTCGACCATACCTATAAGATCTCCCAAATCCAACCTGCCTCCACTTCTAAAGCTAGCAGCTCCTTGTTGAAACCATGATCTATCGGTCGAGTGCTCATAAGACCCCCCTCTCTTAAAAAAAGTATTTTGTTCTCCCCGAGACTCTGAATGTCTCCTCTTAACACTCTCTACACGCCTCTCCTCTTGATAACTGCGCTCCACTCTGGTGGCTGATTCTAATAAGATCTTAAAATCAGTAATCTTTACTGCTAGAAACCTGTGAATCTCCAATCTAAAACAGTGACACTTATCCTCCTCAGTTGCCACTACATCTGGAGCATACTTGAAAAGTTCAGCAAATCGAAGCTCATATTCAGCTACTGTTATATTACCCTATTTCAGATTGTAAAACTCCACTTTTTTTTTTTTATATCTCGGTACACTTGAGGCATATACTTATCAGCAAACTCCTTCTTGAAGTCCTTATATGTCAGCACCCTAAGAGCAACAACAACTCTCTCGATAGACTCCCACCAAGTAATAGCATGCTTCTTCAGTAAAGAGACAATGTAGTCTAATCGCTGCTCAAGAGTGCACTTCAATCTGGCTAGCACTCTTTCAGTGTTCTTCAGCCATTCCCCAGCTTTGGTAGGATCAATGGTACCTTATCCATGTTTTCTTTTTTATTTGTCTTTTTTTTCAAACTGATATCTCCAATTGAAGAAATTCAATAGAAATAGAAGATGCATGGACAACTAAAATCGGAAAACACAAAAGTGTCGAAAATTACAAGAAATTCCTATGTTTCTCAAGGTAATTATTCGATTTTTTTTTCCATATATTGTAGTTATTTTTGTTATCAATTGTGTTGTTGTTTTATTTTTATTAAACAATAGTTATTATAGTTTCATCTTTAAGAGATGAAATTCCATTTTTGCCGTTACTCAGGTTCCATATCTCTCGCTACCTTATCCATGTTTTACTTTTTATTTGTCTTTTTTTTTTCTTTCAAAATGACTAAAATAAAGATTTTATACATTTGCATTCTTTTTTAGTATATGTTGCTAAGTGTTATCGTTTCGATCATTAACTCTAACTAAAACTTAGATTTTCGTCTTTATATGAACTCAATTTGTAGCTTTAATTGAAGTTAGATTAGTTTTTCTAATTCGGAACCTGGAAAATCCACTCATTTTTTTTAGTTTGAGTTTATCTAACTAATATGAATTATATTTTTTATTTTTATGCATTTTGGTACAAATAGATATAAAGTTTTACACCATAGTTGTTCATTGAAGTTGGAGACATATTGAATAAAATATTAAAGAGATATTGAAATATTATACTTACAATGACGTTTATTTCAATTATAAATTATGTTATATTATTATTATTATTATTATTATCAATAAGTTATTTTTTCCCAGTTCTTTAGACAAAGAGATTGTAAGCGTCTAATACAGTTGATAAGATGTTTATTCTTGAAGAATTTGGATTATACTAGATACGAAGGTAAATAAAAATAAATTTTGATGCTCAAAATCCTAAAAACGTATATTAATTATAGGATATTGAGATAATTGTTTTTGCAACATTGAGTTATATAGTTTTTAACTATTATATTGTGGTTTGTACAAAATTGTTAGTATTTCAAGAGTTTTTAATACATGAAAATAAAACATGATCATAGGACAAGTTGTTGGAAAATATTAATTAAAAAATATTATTATTTGAATCTCTTCAAATTCTCAAATGTTGAGCATAATGATTCTAATTAATAGAATTAATTTCACATATTAATTATAAAACATTTTTTTTTGTACTGAGTAGTTACAATTTCAATTTAATTCTATTTTACTAAAATTGAATTAATGGGTAAAAAATATTTCCGCTCTCCTCTTTATATGCTTATATCTTGACATTCTCTCTTATTTTCGAAAAAAAAACGAGAGGAAGATAGTTCTCTCCTAATTGTCTTTTTTATCCCTTCATTTTTGTTTTCTATTCTTTTATTTGTTTTTCTTGCTTACAAAATTCAAGAATATATAATTATTAGAAAATATTAATAAAGTCAAATAAGTGATATCTGCAAGCATGACTGATATTCTATACAGTGAAAGAATGAAGAACAAATTGATTGAATGTCTTAATGAGATATTACAAGATGAAAATATGATAAATCATCACCTTAAACTGACTCAATTGGATATATTGGGTTATTGTAGCAGAATGAATAATTGAATTCGAATACTTGGTGATCATGAAATTCCATCAAGCAAAATGATTATCATCAAGATGAATTTGTGATTACTTCTTATGAATTTAATTTTTTTTATATGTAACATATTGAATTGATAAAGTTTCTTCATATGCAATATTAGAAAAGTATTGGCTGTAATAGTTTATAGCATAATATATTGATAGTGCTTCCATTTTAATATAAGTTGTAATTATTTTATATCGTAAATATAATATTTAATTTTAATTGTATTTTAATTCAAATTTTGATTTTTATTATATTTTAATATATTTCTTAATTAATCTCCTATTTTATTATTATTTCATGGAATTCCAGTTATAAAAAAACATAAAAATATATTAAAATTACTAAATGTACAAATTATTGAATTTTATAAAAATAAATAAATCATTCCTTTAGTTAAAAATATATATAAAAAATTAATCAAAGGATGCAAACTTGGCGGATTAAGATTTCGATTTTTGAGTTAAAAAAAAAGATCGACCATATTGCAAGTGAATTTTACTTCGGAAAGATTTCCTCAAAAATCGGGGGCAGAAGCGTAAAAGTGCCGACTGTCTATCCTACACCCTTCCTTTTATGCTTCCCCTCCTCTCCCCCAAAACGATGATGGTGATGATGATATGATCTCCGATATTTGGGTTGGAGTAATCAACGGAAGCATCAGGATATTATACCACGCCGCAGGGAAGCAATCGTCGCTGCATCCCGCCAGGACTAGCACCGCCCCGCAGAATTCTTTTGGTTTAATCTTTGACCCTCTTTTCTCTTTTTGTTTGCTATGCAATTTCTCTTCTTTGCTTTGAGAGTTTAATTTAAGATGCAGATCACGTCCTAATGTAAAAGATCTAATTTATCTGAATAGTTTTATTTTACCGGAAACAGAATTAACACCTGATGATGCCCGCCTTTACCCCTCTCTTTAATGTTTCGATTTGTAGCTTGTTTTCTCTGCAATTC
This sequence comes from Euphorbia lathyris, assembly GCF_963576675.1. NCBI lineage: Eukaryota > Viridiplantae > Streptophyta > Magnoliopsida > Malpighiales > Euphorbiaceae > Euphorbia > Euphorbia lathyris. The sequence goes on along the minus strand of NC_088919.1, from coordinate 44,122,323 downwards.
CAAACATGTATGTAGTTGTTATCACCAGTGTCCAACTCGCTGAAATATGATGTAGAAATCAAGAAATTTCAACCAAAAGCTGTTTTCCCCTTTCGTATATAATCATAAGAATTATTAATATTTTGAATCTTCCTCCAAATTATGAGTAGCGAAGCATTCATGCGTGGCATCACTTGTGATTAGTCAAGCTCCCAGGATGCCCCATTCAGAAACAATGCAACAACAAAGCAGTGAAAATCACTTGTTTTTACTTTTACACTAAAATATTTGTTTTTTGTGATATTTTTCTACTTTAGAGGCTTTTAATAGTTGAATGCTCTGTAGGTTCTGACCTAGAATGTAAACTTTTTTAATCAAGTCATGAAATTGCTTTCATGGAAGATAAATCACCTTTATCCTACATGACTTTTTATTAAGCTTATGCCTTTGACAAAAGGATTGGAGAACAAAGTCTGAATCTACTACTTACCCTAGTTCAACAACTTAGTTTATATAATATAAGTCAATGTGGGTTGGCCTTGGCCCGAGCGGCAAGTAGTTGATACTTGCTTGCTAGGTTTGGGGTTCAATTTCCCACCCTGTCCTCTTTGGTAGTAATCTATGAATTCACTTTAAATCCGCATCGAGGTTGATCTTGGGAATGGGTAGGGCTACCCTTACCTAAGCTTTTTTACAAAAGAAAGAAAGAAAGATTATATCATATAACCTTAAGAAGTTTGAAGAGCGTTCTACCTTGGTTTATGTATTTTGCACCATGCTAAATGTTTGGGGAGAATTTATTTGTGAACTACTGGTGCATCATCTGTAGCAACAAGTTTAAGGGATGTCAATTGTAATTACTGTGCTAGTTGCATGTTAATATGGAGGACATATCTATATAGAAATTGTATTTCCAGCCTTCCTATGAAAATTTCAAAACATGCTTTATGTTATTCCTTGCAATTTTGGCCACTTTATTACGAAGTTGCTCCATTCTTATCACAATGTTCAATTACTAGAAGTAGTCTTCTTGGAACACTACTCTCTTGAATCACTTGTGCCATAGAGCTCTATTTAAGAAATATGAACTGAAGGGTTTAACAATTGACCTGTCGTGCACTCGTGCTTAGATGCTACATGGTAATTTCCACTCCATTGAATTATATGTTTAAGTTCTTCTGAACGTTCTTTTAAGAACATATTTTCTTTGGATCATTTAAGTACTCTTTACAGCATCTCTGCCCTTGTAATTTTTCTGCTAAAGTGGGGAAGATGGAAAGATATTTTTCATACCTTACAAGTTAGTGTTTGTCAACCTTTCTCTTCACTTCTTCACTGCAGTGTTCCAAATGTTTGTTTCTGGCCTTGGCTGCAAAAGTGGCAAACAATAAGAAGATAGAAACAAAGTCGTTTCTAATATCGTGATCAGAGTTGCTCCTTTAACCATCCATCTAAACTTCTTCATAAAATGATCCATATTTATGCATTCCTGGAATTTGGATGTTTGAAGGATGATAAATATAGCATATGACATATTTTTGTGCTGGCATTATTAATATGCTAGGCAATAGATGCAACCATCACCTTTGACAGGAAAATCTCCTCTAGATTGATCTTGAGAAATGAAAATCATTCCAGAGCAAAGACGAAAGCATCTTGAAGTATTTTTGCACGTAACAATTTACATAAAATGATAGAATAGAGAATGGAGGTTAGGTAAGACATGGTAATACTCTTAGTTAGAGTGTTCAGAATTTATTTAGCCATCAAGGTGATTCCTATTTGCCCCCCTATAAATAATTTCCCCACTGTCAATATCGTAGTTGCAAGTCCTTAGGAATCAATTGAGGTAATCAACCACCCAGAATGCTAATTAGTCAGGACCCTTTAATGTTTGTGGCGAGATTCTATTATAGGATTAAAGCATCAATTGTTATTTAAAGTAGCCACAAATTATAGTTGGATAATAGTTTTTTAAAAATTGAAATTGTTTTTAAGTGAATCAATATCTTCAAGGAATTGGATTTCATGTGTATAATTTTGACCTGATGTTGGCTCAGGTATATTTTCTCTGCGAACATGTCCCAGTACCAAGGTGATGAAATGGAGTACATGGCAGATGATTTTGAAATGGCAGAAGTAGATGATGATGTGTATTTCCGTGGTAGAATCATGGGTGATTCAGAGTCTGATGATGATGATGATGACGATTATGATCATTTGGTTTGTTATTTTCCTTCCAGTTTAAACTCTTAAATTCAGTGCCTTCTTTTTTTATATGGAAATGCTTCTTGTCTATGGTTGGTGTTTGCTTAATTTTTTTTTTTCAAAAATTTCTTTCTATAACAAGGTATTTTTTATTGTGCATTGTTTAGCAGTAAAGCTATTTTTTGACATGTGTACTTCTTTCATGGAATCGGGGCTGTGTTGGTGGTTGGGCGTGCAGGATAACAAGATAACAGATACATCCGCTGCAGATGCTAGGAAAGGAAAGGATATTCAGGGAATTCCTTGGGATAGATTGAGCATTTCCCGCGAGAAGTATAGACAAACTAGGCTAGAGCAGTACAAGAATTACGAAAACATTCCTCAATCAGGAGAAGGTTCAGAGAAGGTAAGTTAGATTTTCTGTGTAGTGTAATTGTGGTAAACTAGTAATTTTTGCTGAATTTCCCTTTTAAATTATACTGTGTATTTTGATTGTTCCTAGGAATGTAAACCGACAAGCAAAGGTGGGACATACTTTGAGTTTTGGCGGAATACAAGATCAGTGACATCAACTATCCTTCATTTTCAAGTAAGTATCTATACCCATCAAATGTGCCTTTTTCCCCTGCATTTTGAGCTGTGCTTGTTTGTATGAAGGGTTAGACTATGCTTACTTTGTTTTTGACAAAGTAAGCTTTACTTTGTTTTTACCACCATTGGATGAACTTACTTTGTTAAAGTCCACCATCATTCAATGGTGAAGAAAACAAAGTAAGCTTTACTTTGTAAAAAACAAAGTAACCATAGAAGACACCTTGTATGAATGGCTGGATAGTTCAATATTTCCAATATATATTGTTAACGGCAGTAACAGATTTGATTTCTATGCATATAATTTTGGGACAGCAAACTCATGCTTTTGGATTGTGCACTTGAGGTCATTGGTGCAGTAGTAATTAGTAACATTTCAACCTGGATAATTTATTGGAGCTTCATCATTAGGAGGCATTCTTTGATATTGCTTAGGGAAGGTAAAGCTTTATTAGTGGAGAAACTAGTTCAAGAAGCTAATGTAGGGAAGCCCTGTTCGTCCTAGAATTTTTTGGTTGGAAAATGTGGATTGTGGAATGAGGTTGACGCCGTGCTGTTTGTTACTTCTGTGCATGAAGTGACTGACATTTAGTATCTATTGTACTATTCTGAATGTGTAAAAATGTGAAAATTACTTGGAACAAGTGAATTATTGATTGGAGAACTTGTACTCTTTTTATTTTGGTATTGCAGTTGCGGAACTTGGTTTGGTCGACATCAAAACACGATGTCTACCTCATGTCACATTTCTCCATTGTCCATTGGTCATCATTAAATTGTAAGAAGACTGAAGTTCTTAACGTCTCTGGGCATGTGGCACCATGTGAGGTATGCCATTATCTTGCTAAGTGTACAGCACTTTGTGTAAAAACAAGTTCTCATAATCTCATCGTTTCTCCTTTTAAATAGCTTATTGCTATGATTACAGCATTTATTTTTCTTTTCCTTTTCCATTTTATTGAATCAACAGAAACATCCTGGGAGCCTCTTGGAGGGATTTACACAGACCCAAGTTAGTACCTTGGCAGTGCGAGATAAATTGTTGATTGCTGGAGGGTTCCAGGGAGAACTTATTTGTAAGGTAATCTTGTTCAAGTGGTCATGCTTTTTGACGTCTCTTGTTGTTTCCACTACTATTATTGACTTTGAGTAATGCATTATCTTTTTGTGATACATCTTTCTGCTTAGGTTCTGAAGACCTTTGTTTTAATTTCTAATTTATTCTTCCTTAAACTTTGTTTGTGATATGTATAAAGATGAAGCAATCTTTTTGTGACAGTTAAATAACTGATTTGCTTTTTACAGTATCAGTCATATTATGGGGATACTGTAGCCATTTATGTTGTGATTTTATGTTACCTACTTCTCTATGTTTTGGTTATTTTGCTCATAATGGGCCAACAACGGACAATAACTTACTTTTTTGTTTTTTGGCTTTTTTTGGAGCAGCATTTAGATCGACCGGGAGTTAGCTTCTGTTATAGGACAACTTATGATGACAATGCTATCACAAATGCTGTTGAAATTTATGATTATGCCAGGTTGTTGTCCTACCTTTCAGGCCCTTGTTTGCCTTTTGTCCTTGTTATATCGTATTATGTATTATCTTTATCTTGCTGGTATAACTAACAGTGGGTATGGTACGTTTGTTTCATCCAAATTGACTTGAAATATACACTTCTACAGTGGTGCAGTGCATTTCATGGCCTCAAATAATGATTGTGGAATTAGAGACTTTGACATGGAGAAATTTCAGCTTTCTAAACATTTTTGCTTTCCTTGGCCAGTGAATGTGAGTATTCCTTTTGAAACATGTATGCTTTTTTAGGTTTGGATTTTTAGGTTTGGAGCTTTCGATTGATGTTAGGGATAAGGTACCAAAATAGGTCTAAGGTTTTTGGGGAAGTACCAATTTAGGCTCAACGTTCAAACTAGCACCAATATAGGCTTAACGTTTACAACATAATATCAATTTAGGCTTAACGTTTACAATATAGCACCAATTTAGGCCTCACGTACAAAATAGCACCAATATAGGCTTAACGTTTACAAAATAATACAAATTTAAGCTTAACGTTTACAAAATATATCCAATTTAAGCTAAACGTCACAATTAAATTAACCATACTATATTCTTTTCCTAATAACTATATATGTTATCTTTTTATTTATTCCTATTTTCGTATTTATTATAATACAATCAATTAGTATTCTTGCCCATTAAGATCTTATATTTGTTTTTCATCAACCATTCCATGACTCCTAAATTTCATTGCTCTGGTGCTATTTTGAACGTTGAGCCGAAATTGGTACTTCCCCAAAAACCTTTATTTTGGTACCTTATCCCTTGATGTTATTGTGACATTGCACTGGTGTGTAATTTGGTTGAGTTAACTTTTCGCCTGAGGTTTACTCTTAATTACATTCATTTTTGTCGAATCCTTCTTGCCTTTCCTTTTATCCAAGTGCTTCATCTGTAATAGGTTTCACCTCCCAGCAATGTTACGCTGCATCTTGGCCTAGTTGATACTTTATATATTCTGACTATCAATTTTTATGTGAAGTAAATAACTTTTGTATAAGGTAAACCGTTAAGAATTTTATTGGGATGAAATATAAAGATGTGAAATTATACTCGTCTATTGGCAAGTACGACTGCTCTGCTTTTATTTTACAATAGCAGAGCCTACAATTTTTGAGCTCAGAAAAGTCAGTTCAAAGGTTCCTTTTCATCCATCCATGCTTTCCATCTCAATCTTATTTATCATTACTTTGTGATGAGAATTTTTATTGGCGACTTCATAGGAGAGATAATCTGTTTCAAATATTGATGCTTTGAGTGTGGTTCAAATGATGTATTCCATTATATAGCAAACATCATATGCAACTAAACTGAATTGTTTTTGTTAGACATATACTTGGTTCCAAAACTTGTATGTATGTTTATATTACTTGATGTACATGGTATATATCTATCATTGCATACATGAGTATATTGTGTATTTTTGCTGAGTATATTGGGGTAAATTACATTCGTGGTGTACAGCCTTTGTCATTTTTCACACTTTGGTGTACAATCTTCAATTTTGCATACAGAACTATACAACCGGTAATTATGACCGGTCAACGCGAAGTCAACGCACCACGTCAGCATTTTTGACCTCCCTAAAGTCAAAATTGCTGATGTGGCGTGTTGGCGTCGCGTTGACCGGTCACAATTACCGGCTGTACACTTTAGTGGGAAGTCACCAAAAAGTTGTACAGTTTTGTGTGCAAAATTGAAGGTTATACACTAAATTGTGAAATAGGGCAAAGGTTGTACACTACCTGAGTATATTGTGTATTATTGCATACATGAGTATATTCACCACAAATAGCGCTTGAACCTGGTGAAGGCATGTGAATTCATGGTAACTTGCCAATGCCTTGGTCAAGGCATGCTTTGATCTGAGATTTTTTCCTGCTTTTTTTGTTATGATGTTATTTCACGTGCAGATGTCTACTGTTGCTTTTATCATATTTGTGAGACTACATATTCTTGTGCATTCTAAACCAAATTGGAACAAAAGAAAGGATGACAAAGACTTGACTGCTCCTCCTCTTTTTATATGCTTCTTCAGTCTGCACATGATCTATTTGCTCATTGTCCAACTCACTGCTGTTCCCATTTTTCATCTATTCTTGTTTCACACTGAATACTTGATCTATAATGATTTAAGATCACCAATTCTTTCTTTGTGATGGAGAGCCACCTGATTCCAATTGGAATTAGGAGCCGCAACTCCAATTTCAAATTGCAATTGGTCCGCAATTCCAAATTGAATTTGGAGTACAGTTGCCGCAAACCAGCTTTCGGATTTGGATTTATTTTATCTTAAGATTTATTTATTTGTTTTATTTTGCTTTTTGGTTTAGGCCTATCTTAGCCTATAAATACCTTAGAGCTTTTATTAGTCTTTCAGACTTTAATAATAAATCGATAAAATTCTCTTTGAGATTTCCTCTCAATTAATTCTCTTGGTTTTTGTCCAAGTGGTTACTAGATTTGTTCTAGTATTTGCTATTTATTTTTGTTGGGTTTTTGATTGAACTCGTGCCGCTCACCTGCTGTATCACTTTGTGCAGAGTTCTGCTTTTGGACCTTGTACGTTTATCATCTTTAGAATGATTTTTTCTAGGAGTTTTTTGACCATAAGATTACTCGTGAATTTTATTTGAGTGCAAAAAATAACAATAAGAGAGTTATTTTCTCCCACATGCTTGGGAAACAGAGCAACCTTCTAGCCAGATGCTAGAGGTTTCTATATGAGGTCCTACCTTGTTTCTCAGAGCAGAATTATACATCTTCTAGCCAGCTTTCTACCTAGTGTATAGAGTTGGTCCTGCAGCTATAATACATGTGAATTCAGTGTGCATGACCCTAAATATGTATCAATACGTTTATGGATTTTGTTCCCATAGAAAATCAATAAAATTTATTATTAGGAAATGATACATGCAACTTTAGCAAGCTAAGTTGACTGCTCCTAAGATTGGATGTGTGATTTGATGTTGTGATATTTCATCTGACAAGTGAGTGTATATTAATATGACATTTTGATTTATTGAGCAGATTAGGCTGTTTTTTATTCGTTATTATGTTCATTTTGATATTTTGTATAAGAGTCTGCTATCTGTCATTTTGTTCACTTTGTTATTTCTGTTGCAGCATACGTCACTAAGTCCTGATGGTAAACTTCTTACCATAGTTGGTGACAATCCAGAGGGGTTACTAGTGGATTCTCAAACGGGGAAGGTAATTCAGATGCTTTGTACCTCCTCATCACAAACTTCATAGTTGAATTCTTTATTTGTAGTTCTTGCATAAACTTAGTGGGAATTGTTGTTGTTGCAGACTATTACTTCTCTATGTGGGCACTTGGATTTCTCATTTGCATCTGCTTGGCATCCTGATGGTCGCATCTTTGCGACTGGGAATCAAGACAAGACATGCCGTGTTTGGGATGCTAGAAACTTGTCAAAATCTGTTGCTGTGCTCAAGGGAAATTTAGGAGCCATTAGATCAATACGTTTCACATCTGATGGGCAATTCATGGCGATGGCAGAGCCGGCTGATTTTGTGCATGTCTACGATGTGAAGAACGGATTCGAGAAAGAGCAGGAGATTGATTTTTTTGGGGAGATCTCTGGTGTGTCTTTTAGTCCAGATACAGAATCTCTATTCATAGGGGTTTGGGATCGGACCTATGGAAGCCTTCTTCAATATAATCGATGCAGGAATTACTCGTATCTTGATTCCTTCCTTTAATTCACACCTGTATATCTTGCTGTGGGCTTGTGATGACAATTTGTTTGCATGTCCTATGAACTCGAGGATGTTGGATCTGAAATGTTGGCGAACAAAAATGTCTGTATCTCATGTTACGTGCTGTAGAAAAGGGAAAAAGAGAGATTTTACTGATGTAATTTCGTGCTGTGGTGCATGGGTTTAAAATAATGGTGGGCAGCAATATCTGAGAGTTTAAAGCAATTGTGAAGATGGATGGAAGACTCCTAGCCATAGGTTTGTAAAATAATGAAAAGAGTGTAGAGAGGTGTGGGAATGTATTTGGTTAGAACTGATCACAACATAACTAAAACTTGGGACATTCATCTTTAACTCTTCTTTATTTTTTATGGTGCACCAAAATTGTAGCTTATTTTAATCGTGTTGGGATGGTATCGTGATTATTGAACTAAGCGTGTTCTTTGTTCATCCATCTATGATATGCATAAGCATTGCGTTTTAACTCTAATGAATCTGTGAACTTACACAAAATGCTTTAAGTTTGACGTATAAAGGATCAATTTTATGTATTAATTTGGACGTAATCAGTTCAAAATAATACAGACCAAACGGACCTTTATTCGAAGTGTGACCGTCAATCAACTCTTCTAATATTTAGACCTGTTTGATTGGTTCCTTCGTAGATTATTGTTAAAATCATGTTATGTTATAACATCTATTTGTTGCTAAGTTTGCTGGCTGGCTACTGTGTCTGCTGTATTATATACAATTCCATTACTCAGTTATAGATGCTTCGTACCTCAAAGGTTGGTGGTTTATACATTAATGCAATTGATAGATTCAACAACTGAAATTAAAGTTGAACCAAAAAAGAGCAAAAGAGTTATTTTGGAACTGAACTTTTCTTTAACATATACATCAATAATACAACCATGGCCTTTAATAATGTACTAGCTTTAACATCAGCTTCTATAGGAAAACATTCCTTATCATTTGAACTTAAATTTTAAGGAACCCAAAGTTTCTACGGATCTCAATGCCAACTTTTAGGGTAGATGAGGAATGAATGAGAACAAAAAGGAGGGTTTTTGCTAGGAAAAAGTGCATGCACCTGATCACATTTCTTAGGCTTTTAATACACTTGGAGTCCTGAATTTGACCTATAACCGAGTATTTCGTTAGCTTCCTCAATTTGTTTAAATGACGTTATTAATCCTCTAATTTCACGTGGCAAGAGTGATTTGGACAAATTAAAATTGTGTAAATTACAAACTGGCCTAATTGAGAGGTTCAGTTACATATTTAGACTTATTAAAACACCTCTTACAAAACTAGACGCTTTCAAAGTTAACTTTCTTGAAATACCCTTAGTATATATATTATCACTTAACATATTAGTATATATATTATCACTTAACATATTTTGTACGAAGACAACTACGATGTGGTGTTGGTGCGATTTTTGCTGCATTTTTGTGTGATTCAATGGAAAAGGTCGGAAAGAAGGTAAGTTTTAATCTCCTTGCATATTTATGGTTTAATTTAAGGTTTTGGTGCAATTTAGGGTTTACTGGTTTAAGGTTTATGGTTTAGTTTTTCTAGCGATTTAAGACCTTATCACAGTTAGAGTTATGTTTAGTAGCATGTTTATGCATTGGAAATTTATTTGGGATGTATTTGCGTGATTGAATGTGTTAGAAATCCTCTTATCTTAGCAAAAATATGGTTTCGCAGTCATGAAAACCTTTTGTAGCGAAAACAATTGCGGAGGTAATGCATACCAGTCATTTGAATTTCCTCTGCAGTTGCTTCAACTGCGGAAGGTATTTCATGACTGCAAAAATAATTGAGTGGAGGAGTACCTACACTACGAAGGGATTGCAGGAGCTGCGAAATATTTTAAACTTATTGGTTTCGCAGTGCGAAGGAATTTATAATTGTGAAGTAGTTTTGTTTTCTTGTTTTTCTAAATTCCATTTTTTTAATGATGTGAAGGTTTCAACCCAGGATGCTTCTAAGAAGGATTCCAAGAAGAGAAATAGAGGATTATCTCTTGATGATAGTTTTAAAGACATCAAATTTAAGCGTCCCTTAAGCTTGAATACAAAGACATCAATCACGGTGAGGGTTGATATTGAGGTAATGAAGAAAGTGAAGAGTAAACTGTTATAAAAGCAAATGAAATTGTTTAAGATGACTTCTTTCGGGCATTTGGTGGATATGGAACTGTGCATATTATCTACTCCCATATGCCATGGTGTAATAACTAGAGAGATTACTCCACCAAAAGCAAAACATAGAGAGATGTGGTTCAACGTCAAAATAGTTAAACTCAAATTTGAGATTTGGAGTTCGGACTTATCACCAGGTTAAGATTTGGCAATACGAAGCCAATTTTGCAAAGTTGAGTCAATTAAAGAAGAAGAGGAGGAATAAAAAGGAGAAGATAATGCGTCTCCTATGGTGAGGAAAAAGAGGAAGATAGAAGGTGTACAAACAAAGCTGAAAAAAGAGCAGATGGCAAAGCTACGACTTCATCTACTTAAGCTGAAGTCAGAGGTTAAGGCGAAAGTCGTTCCAGAATTGAGGGAAAAAATGAGGGGAAAGTTGATGGCAGAGCTGAGGGAAGAGAACATGAGAGAGAGGGAAAATACTTTGATTACATGAGACCATGAAAGGAAGTCAAGAAGGTATACATGCCTATCAACGTTAAGGAAAATTATTGAATCCTTGGGGCTCTTGATTCGGCGGTGATGCATCTATACATATACAATAGTATGATTGCAAACGATAATGATGCATCTCTAGGCGACTTTCTATCCAGTCACCTCTCGGTCCTTTCTAGGGTCATTGTAAAGTCAGAATATTGTCCGGACTCAAATGATATACGAGCCATAATATGAAGTAGGGTCCATGATGTTCCAAAGCAAATGATGGTCTCAAATGATTGTGGCGTATTCGTTTGTGTTTCGCTCAATACTTATATGATCAAAGGCCTATTACATGTACCCCAACAGATGGATCTTTTTTTCGATATCTTATTGTGCTTGAGGTATTTCATAGGAAAATCTATCTATTGGAATTAGATTAAAAGTGTATATTGTGGTTGATGTTTTGACCATTTAGTATATTATATTCAGGTTTGAGTATTTTATATTATGGCTGATATTGCGATCATTTTAAGTATAAGTATCATATATTGTAGTTGATATTATGATGCATTTTTGGTTTGAGTATTGTATATTATGGTTGATAGTGTGGTTGATATTATAATGCATTTTGAGTATTGTATATTATGGTTGATATAATGGTTGATATTGTGAATATTTTGATGTTTAAGTATTGTTGATAATGATGGGTCGAGTTACTCATTATTCATGTTTTAGTTTCATTATTTTCGCAGTTACTTATACCACTTCGCAGTTTCATTAACTACGAAGGTATTACTTCAACCTAAAGCTTAAATGTGTATATAATACCTCACAGTTTCATTAACTGTGAAAGTATTACTTGAACTACGAAATATTATACCTCCCAGTTTCATCAACTACGGAGGTATTATTTGAATTGTGAAATGAATGTTTTCACAGTTTGTCTGTCTGTTTCGCAGTTTATTCAACTACGAAATTAATGTATACATTTCTGACTATGCAATCACTGCAATGCGAAGTGGTTATTTGAACTGCGATGTGCACTTATATACTACAATTGATGATGACTAAACTTAAGCACATGTAATGAAAGAGATATAATTAAGCACACATATTGAAATATATAATTAAGCTCACATATTAAGTATTGTTGTTTAATATAAGTTCAAACAATACGATAAAAGTTCACACAATGAAAGATTACATCTTCATATCCTAGAGCTTAGATAACTTGCTACTATACTCAGGGGTTCTGTTGTATTCGGTAGCGACCAATGACAATCAACCTAGTATGACTAGTATTCCTTCACCTGATACATGTTCTTGAAATTGGATCTTCATCTTGATATGGTCTTCTATTCTGTCTTCTTGATCGATCGACATGTGTAGAGCCTTTTATAGGAGGGAGAACTTTCATAGGAGGATCACAGTTTGTCCATTCCGACTGGTGTCCAACTGGGTATATAGACCCATCGTAAGATAATTTAAATGCTTTGTTGATGTAGTAACGTCTACACATTGATATGCATTAGTTAGCTGATGCTCAGATAAAACTTTACAAACATGTTTACATGGAAACTGAAAGTTGTCATTTTCTACATGTGCATGTCTTTGCATTTAAGTCGACAATTTCCCCTTTTGTTGAATCGCCGATCTGAAATTTCTGGTTGTTTATTCCATAAAACATACAAGTGACAACTTTGGCTGCATAACTTATCATCTTCTTTTCAGCTCACTATGACAAATGTGATTGTCGTCCTCCTGAAAGCCAAAGTTGCACAAATTACATTACGTGATGGGTTGAAATTCTAATCTGCTAATTATTGTCTCTCGTAAAACCATCTTTGAAGAGTAGCTCTTATGTACTCTACCAACATTGTGATAGGTAAATGTCTACCTATAACCATTAATACGTTCCATGATTCTGCTATGTTTGTGGTCATCATGTTATACCGACGAGAATGCACGTGATCATTTCTCGATGTTGACTTGCTCTAAATATTCTACAGCGGGACCATGTAGTTGTCTTAGTCTAAAAAATGCCTCGTTAAAATCAGAAATTCTATAAGCTTTAACAACTCACTAATACACCTCATCAATCTTGCTATTTTTTTTTTGAAATTCGGCCTTCACATTCATTCTCAGATGCTCACAACAACATATATGTATCGCATTTGGAAACACCTGTTGAAACACCTTTCCACATAATTTTGATTTGACAAAATTATTTAAGTATAATTAAAAACATATTCTAAACACACTAAGTTTAAATGCTTTGATTTATTCTACTAATGTGTTTGTTCAATGTTGAGTTAAATTGTTTATAAGACATAAGGATTAAAAGGCCCAAGCCTAATACAACAGTCAAAGCCCAAGTCAAACAGTTCAATACAACTCGGCCCGCGTTTATCAAAACGATGTCGCTGTGTACCAAAACGCAACTCAGCAAGAGAAGGATCTAGAAGACCTTCAGGGAACAACTTCGGAACGAAGCTGCTGAGTTGGTTCGACAAAGCGTACAAGACAGCAGCTGGCTAAGGAAAACTTCCAGACAAAGTATTTCTACTTTGGGTAAAGTTCAGACGACACAGTATGCTGTCCAGTTGACTTTACCATAAAAGGAGAGACATTCTGCCGAGCTGACCAAAAGCTGACCGATGACAGAAGATACACAAATCTGATTGGCCGAGAGCTTTGAGCAAGTCAGGATGACAACGACAGGAAGCCGTTTCCCTCCAACGGTTATTTCGAAATTCGAAATGACCGATGCCTCAAGACGTCTCTATAAATAGTGCCATCAGAAGCTTCATTCCACACAGAACTTGATCAAGCCATTACGCTGACCAAATTTCTACGCAAGTTCTGCAAGCAAAAAGCAAAGCAAATCTTACACTACAGTTCATATATTTGTGTAAAAGTCTAGAGTGATTATTCAATAGCAATCATTGTTTAGGACAAACACTTATCATTTCTAGAGATTAGAAAGGAGAGGCTGAGTACTCGGTTATAGTACTCAGCGAGAGATTAGGATTGAGTAGAGGTATAGAGGAAGGTACTCTTGTTATACTCAGTTGCTAAGACTGTAAAAAGTTTGAGGCTCTACCTTTAAAGAGCTCAGTAGAGGATTCAAAATCTCGGAACGTGTTCTGGGGACAGGACGTAGGCTTAGAAGAAGCCGAACCTGGATAAATCTGCTGAGTAACGTATTTCTTACCTTAAACTCCTTACATATATTGCTTGCTTAAATAACCAAAAATTGACCAAGTAAAGAGGTCAATCTGAGTTGTGCGCATCGAACATCTGAGCTCAGGAATAGACTTCAAGTGCTATCTCCTGACTCAAGTCAAGAAACTGACCTAGTCACCAGTTGACTAAGCCAGTATCTTACTGATTACTCAGCGCCGCTGTTAAAACCTTTTCTCTTGAGAAAAGAAGTCTGCCCTAAATCTTTAAAAAGTTTAAATAGTTCCTAACCCCCCATTGGAACTATACTTGTAACGTTATAAGGGACCAACAAGTGGTATCAGAGCCTAAAAGCTCACTGTAAAAGGTTTAACAACCTTGAGCTGATCCACACTATGGGCGAAAATAGTACTCGGTTTCTCCCAGGAAACCAAACAACTCAGATATTGCCTGAGGGGCTGTCCATCACTCGGCCTCCCCTATTCTTCGGGTCTAACTATACCTTCTGGAAGAATAGGATGAAAAATTTCATTCAGGCTACAAATATGAGTGCCTGGCTATCTATAGTGCAAGGCCCATTTGTACCTGTCGAAGTTGTGGCTGGCCAAACAGTTGTAAAAGCTGAGGCCAAATGGACAGAGGATGATCTCAAGAAGCTTCAAAATCACGCTTCGGCTATTAATATGCTTCACTGTGCACTCGATGCTGCAGAATATAATAAAATCTCAGGTTGTGAGTCGGCGCAAGAGATCTGGAAGAAGCTGGAGGTCACCTACGAAGGAACCAATAAAGTAAAGGAGTCCAAGGTGAACCAGTAGATGAGACTGTACGAGCTTTTCGAGATGAACAATGATGAGGGGATATCTGACATGAATGCAAGATTTATCAACATCATAAATGAGCTCAAGAGACTTGGGAAGATCTTCACTGAGGAAGAACAAGTCAAAAAGATACTCAGGAGTCTTCCTAAAGACTGGCAAGCAAAGAAGACCGCTGTTGAAGAAGCTCAGGACTTAACCACCTACAAATATGACGAACTCATCGGCTCGTTGCTGACCCATGAGATATCAATGAAAAACTTCGAGGTGAAGGAAAAGTCTGAAGACAAGAAGCAGAAATCTCTTGTTATGAAAGCTGACTCCACTGGAGGAAGCTCAACAGATGATGAGGAGATGGCTATGTTCACAAGGAAGATGAAAAGGCTATTCAGGAAAAATGACAAATATTCTAAGAAGCCTTACAGAAAGTTTGATAAGTATAAAGCTGACTCCAGCGACAGCAAATACAAGAAAGACAACTCAAAGCCTATTACATGCTTTGAATGTCATCAAACTGGCCACATAAAGTCAAGCTGCCCCACGCTGAGGAAAGATAAGAAGAACGGCAAAAAGGCAATGGTGGCTACATGGAGCGACAGTGATGAGTCTTCATCAACAGAAGCTGAGGCTACCGAGTCAGCGAAGATATGCTTCATGGCTGACGAACTTGCTGAGCCGTGCGTTTCTGAGCATACTGACCCCTCCGTTGCATCTAAAGATGAGGAGCAATCAAATGAGGTAATACCACTTTCCCAGCTCAGAAACGAAATGGGTAATGCCCTGAGTGATCTCTATACACTTATCAAAAAGTGTAATAAGAAAATTAGAGCACTCAGCAGGCGCTGTGACGAGGTTGAAGAGGTCAAGCTCAGTGACCTCAGATACCTTCTTCAGGACAACTCGATGTTGCATGATAACATGAAGATCATACATGAGTCTGTCTCTGAAGTCCAATCAGTTTCAAAGAAACTGAGAAAGGACGTCACAACTATCCAGAACCAATTAAAGGTTCCAAATAAAATAAACAGTCCTCTGAGAACTCAGTACCAAGGTACTCGGCAGAGATGGAATCCCCAGCGGAATGTCCAATGTGACTTCTATGGGAAGAAAGGTCACACCACAAAGGTGTGCTGGCATGCTCAGCACTGGGGTGCTGACCAGTCAGCGAGACAACCTAAACAGAAGGTCAGCTGTGACTTCTGTGGAAAGAATGGCCATACTGTCCATGTATGTCGCCATAAAATAAAGTATGATGCTTTACCTGTTGCACCTAACAAGCAAGGACCCAAAAAGAATTGGGTACCTAAAAGTAACTAGTTACAATGCAGGTAAGCCTGAGATGTGCTGAGAAGTCAAAGATGTGGTATATTGACAGTGCATGCTCAAGGCATATGGCCGGTGATGAAACTCAGTTCATCACGTTTGAGCGTAAACGAGGAGGAAGTGTAAGTTTTGGAGACAACAAAAAGGATACCAGCCACTAACCGAGGATGATCCACACTCTGTAACCGCTGACCAAGAACCAGCTGCTGAGTCATTCACTAAAAGGCTGACCAAGAGTAAGAGTGAACCTAAGATTACTTTCACTGACCAGTCTACTTCTGCAGAGATTGTTGAAACACAGACAGCACAAGACATAAATCTACCGAAAGAGATAAGGATTCCAAGAGGGCACTCAGAGAGTGCAATCCTTGATTCTGCTGGGAATACCCTGATGACAAGGAATCAACTCAGGAGGTACCTCAACAATGTAGCCTTCGTCTCAGTACAGGAACCTAAGAACTTCGCTGATGCTGAGGAAGATGAATTCTGGATGAGCGCAATGCAAGAGGAACTCGATCAATTCAGAAGAAACGATGTATGGGAGCTAGTGCCACATCCAAGGAGTCAGAAGACCATTGGAACAAGATGGGTCTTCCGCAACAAAATGGATGAGCAAGGAAATGTAGTCAGGAACAAAGCAAGGCTTGTAGCTCAGGGCTACAGTCAGCAAGAAGGTATTGACTACGGTGAGACCTTTGCCCCAGTGGCAAGGCTAGAAGCTATTAGGATCTTATGTGCATATGTATCTTACATGAACTTTAAATTATTCCAAATGGATGTTAAGAGTGCATTTCTTAATGGAGTTATAAACGAGGAAGTTTATGTTAATCAACCTCCAGGGTTTGAGGATCCAAAATTCCCAATTTATAAACTCAAAAAGGCTCTGTACGGCCTCAAGCAAGCACCACGTGCTTGGTATGAGAGGCTAACCAGTTTCCTGCTGACTAGAAATTATGTCAGGGGCAAAGCTGATACAACCTTATTCATTAAGAGAAAGGGTAAAGATACCCTGCTGGCTCAAATTTATGTTGATGATATAATATTTGGTGCAACTAACGAATCAATGTGCGCAAGGAATTTAGCAAACAAATGCAGACTGAGTTTGAAATGTCGATGATGGGAGAACTCAACTTCTTCCTCGGACTTCAAATAAAACAAGGAAAGAATGGCATCTTCATCAGTCAAGCTAAATATGCCAAGGAGATATTAAAGAAATATGACTTGGAAAATTGCAAGCCAATATCCACTCCTATGGGCACTGACACTGTCCTCTGCGCTGACGAGAATGGTAAGTCAGTAGACAGCAAATTGTATCGAGGTATGATAGGCTCTCTACTTTACTTAACAGCCAGTAGATCGGACATTCAGTTCTCAGTATGCTACTGTGCTAGATATCAATCTAACCCTAAGGAATCTCATTACATAGCTGTAAAAAGAATCCTTAGATACTTGCAAAGCTCAGTGAACGCAGGTTTATGGTATCCCAACACACATGGCTTTACACCCGTTGGATACATTGACGCTGACTATGGTCGAGACAAGCTAGAACGGAAAAGCACCTCTGGAGGATGTCATTTCTTAGGAAGCTGTCTTGTGTCTTGGTTCAGCAAGAAGCATGCATCAGTAGCCTTGTCTACCACTGAAGCTGAGTACATTGCTGATGGTCACTGTGTTGCTCAAGTCTTATGGATTAAGCAATAGCTTGAAAACTATGGTGTTCAAACAAAGACAATTGAGGTCAAATGCGACAACAAAAGTGCAATTGATCTATCAAAGAACCCAATTCAACACAACAGAATGAAGCATGTCATCATAAGGCATCACTTCATTAGAGACCATGTACTCAAAGGTGAAATAAAGCTGACTTACGTCCCAACGGATGAGCAGCTTGCAGATATCTTCACAAAGCCACTGGCTCGTGAACAGTTCAGCATACTGGGAGAATCCATCGGTATGTTTAATCCTCTTCAGTAAATTCCTGTACTAAATGAATATGCATGCTGAGTGAATTACTAAGCTGAATGATTGTCTTTGCTGAGTACTCATTGAAATTGATTAAACAGCAAATACTGAGTAAATTTGCACACTGAGTAAGTTAGTTTAAACTTAGAAATCATCCCTTTATGCAATACTGACCACTCAGAATATCAAACGCTTAGTATTCTAAACGCTGAGTGTTAGATCCATTAGAATAAATGCAAAATCACGCGTATAGCCACCTAGGATGACGTACATGCCGAATGTGTCATAAATGCCAGGAACATTGTCGGTTCACAATCCTGAGGCAAAACTGACACATGGATTCGATAAGATCCATTCTCCACCGCTATAAATAATGGGTAAATCCCCATTGTTTCCTCTTTACGTTTATCGAATCTCCTGGCAAAGAACTCTCTCTCTAAAAACCTTCTAAGCTTTCCCATCTTCAACTATGACTAAAGTTTCATTCAACATTTTCGGTGCCGGCCACCCTAAGCCCAGCTCCGATGAAACCTCCAGGCAAACCTCTGTGCCAGAATCTACCAAGGTCACTACGCCGAGCAAAGGAAATACTAGCCAAACCTTATCTGGTAAGGAAAAGCCTGACAAAGTCAGGACCTATTCAAAGGTCTTCGAAAACGTCCGAGAATGGAAGGTTGAGCCCTCAAGATGGGTATCTGAAGCATTCGTACAATCCGAACAACCCTTCTGTGAGTGGATTTCACAGAATGGATGGACTGAGCTGTTTTCAATTAGGGATCCCACCTATCCTGACCTTGTAAAGGAGTTTTACCACAACCTTCGCGTTGCTGATGATAACCAGGACTACCTGGTAACCGTGGTAAAAGGGAAAACCATTTTCATCAACCCTCTCTACCTAGGAAATCTGCTCAAGTTAAAAACTGAGGGAGCAAGGCTAAGGAGATCTGGAGATCAGGACAAAACTGGGTACTTGGTCAACTTCTGTAAGCCTGAAGGCCACTCAGGAGAAGTATCCAGTTCCTTCATGGGTCAGCACCAGAAGATGGCTCATTATCTGCTGAGTTATTTTATCTATCCCAAGATTAACTGCACCACCTCAGCAACAAACTTCGAGCAATGCTTCATCTGGCATATGCTGACGTACAAGCCAATCAACATGCCAGTATTCCTCATTGCTGGCTTCCTAAGGAGTACCGAAACTCTAAGGCTAGGATCGCTCATCACCAGGATCCTCATTGATCATCAGATAGACCTGACTGATGAAGTAAAAGCTAAAGGATCTAAGATCACAGCAGCTTCGCTGAGAGCGTTGAAGTTCGGTCAGCCTCTGAAGAAAGGAAAAGCTGCTGCTGCTGGACAAGCTGAGGAAACAGTTGTTCCACAGAAAGGGAAAAGAACTAAGGCCCCAGCTTCTCGTAAGAGGAAAGCTATTGAGACTCCTTCATATGATACTGAGTCTCCAGCTAAGAGGCAAAAGTCAGCTGGTACTAAGGGTCAGGAGAGACCTAAGTCAGCTGAGAAAAGGGGCAGGCACGTTGAGCCTGAAACTGAGGAAACTAATGAGCAACCTCAGAAGAAGCAGAAGTCTTCTACACTGACTCCCCTCGATGCTATCCCTACTGACATTGTTGTGCCTGGTGACTCTCACTACACACAGTGTTTAGGAACTGTGTCTGAGGAACAAGAAGAAGAGGTGCATCTGGACGACCAGTTTATTGCACAAGTTGAGGAAGAACTAGATGGTGATAGTTCAGAAGATGACGAAGAAGAAGAGGCCAGCGGTCAGGATGACGCTGAGGATAATGAAGAAACAACCAGTGAGGTTGCAGCTGAGCAAGCCAATACTGTGTTGGCTGCTAGAGAAGAACAAGAACTTGACCAACACAATGTTGATCAAGTCCAAGAGCAAGCTGACCAGCTAAATACCGAGCAAGAAGAATCTTCTCCATCTCACTCAGGAGAATCTATTCAAGCTGACGTTCCTCCTCGCAGAAGAAGATTGGTTAAAGCAAGTGAAAAGACAGTCAGTGAGCCTCCTATACAACCACCAACTCTTCCTAACTTCGTTATTCAAAAGCCAACCCAGGACCCTTCTGCAGTTAAGCTAAAAAATTTCAAACGACAACCTCCTTCTACTACATCGGCATCTATAGAAAAGCAAGCCTCTGTTTCTTCCCAACAGGAACATGCCGACTTACATGCTTCTGCCAACTCAACAAGTCAGGTTGAGACGGCTACTGTCAATGCTGTCCATCCAAGCATTGTGCTGACTCCAAATACATCTGCCCCCGTCAGCACAGACAGTATTCGAGTTTCTACTTCTCCAATTAATCTATCTGCCGATCAAACTTGTCCTCAAATCAACCAAATGCAGATTGAAAACACCACTCCAGTCACTAACCATGTCATTCCTTTGACTCCTCCTCCCACCGGTCATACTGATGCAACTGGACAACTGAATGAAGGTTCTTTAAGCTACATGAATGTCACTGAGCATCATCGACTCAGTCCAAACCTTGATCAAAGACCTTCAACAATCGTCTACTCCTGCTGCTGAGTCTTCTAATGTAGAGACTACTCAGCTTTCCCAAGTAACTCAGCTTCTGAACGAAGTCAAGGGATTTAAGGACTTGCTGAGTATCATCATCTCCTATCAAACACAGCAAGCTAAGCAGGATTCCATTGCAAAGCTGGCTGAGATCCAGCTGACAACTGTTCAACACTTAAACGCTCTACAACAACAAGTTCAGACCTTGTCAACTGTGAACACACGCTACGCTACCTCTAATGAAGTCAAGATGCTCTTTGCTCAGCTTCACACCGAGAAAATCAAAACCAACGAGCAAATGGCTTCCTATTCTCAGTGCTCAGTTGAGCAAATTGGTGAGGCTGTTCGATTGCTGAATCTGAACATGCAAGAGATGGATACTGATGCTATGAAACAGAATGAAATGCTGTCCATCACCAGAAAAACCTTCAATCACATTCGTCATAGCAATGTTCAGCGTCAATACTATGACACCTACTTACTCAAAACATTCCATCAAGTCATTGCTGGCCTGACCGATGCACTTACATGGATAGGCAAAGCTGAAGCCTTCACAGTCAGCATGATCAGCGTTGCTGAGCTTAAAATACCTACCGAGGTCTCAGATAATGGAGTGGCTATTTTTGATGGTGTCAATGAAAGCGCCGATCGACTTAAAGCGCTGTCCACAGAACTAACCAGAGCTGTCTTAACCGACACCTTTAGGATTCCCCCTCCCGTTGCTGACAAAACGGGGGAGAAAGCACAAGCGAGAACACAGCATGAGTCTAGTCAGTCCAAGCAGAAGAAAAAGAAATAGATATAGGCTAGCTCAGTATAGGCTAAGTATTTATGCCTGTCTTTAATTTTTTTTTGTCTTGTTTGTAAACACTGACTACCTACATTAAATATCATACTTGCATCTTATGTTCAAACTCTGAGTTATGAATTATTTTTATACGATGCTGTGTATTATGTCATTATGTATCTTCAATTGAATCAGCATTGTTTAAATGCTTATAAAATTCATTGATTGAACCAAATGCTGATAACATGTTTTACATTGACTTATATATAGTCTTATAAAACTCATTGAACAACAAATTACTCTGCGCCCTCTGAATGATAAAACCTTCCGCTTAAACACTGAGTAAAAGAGAATATGTTCCATGAGCTGACCTATATCTGAAAACTGACCTTAGACTTACTCGATTAAACCTTTAAATGTTTAGAGTAAAACTAAGTCAGTAGCTCAACCCTTACGAGGGAGTTGGCTAAGTTATATTAGGTCAACTATCATGGGGGAGCTCAACACTGAGTTCCTCGCTGAATAGTTTTGCCAACATCAAAATGGGGGAGTTTGTTGAAACACCTTTCCACATAATTTTGATTTGACAAAATTGTTTAAGTATAATTAAAAATATATTCTAAACACACTAAGTTTAAATGCTTTGATTTATTCTACTAATGTGTTTGTTCAATGTTGAGTTAAATTGTTTATAAGACATAAGGATTAAAAGGCCCAAGCCTAATACAACAGTCAAAGCCCAAGTCAAACAGTTCAATACAACTCGGCCCGCGTTTATCAAAACGATGTCGCTGTGTACCAAAACGCAACTCAGCAAGAGAAGGATCTAGAAGACCTTCAGGGAACAACTTCGGAACGAAGCTGCTGAGTTGGTTCGACAAAGCGTACAAGACAGCAGCTGGCTAAGGAAAACTTCTAGACAAAGTATTTCTACTTTGGGTAAAGTTCAGACGACACAGTATGCTGTCCAGTTGACTTTACCATAAAAGGAGAGACATTCTGCCGAGCTGACCAAAAGCTGACCGATGACAGAAGATACACAAATCTGATTGGCCGAGAGCTTTGAGCAAGTCAGGATGACAACGACAGGAAGCCGTTTCCCTCCAACGGTTATTTCGAAATTCGAAATGACCGATGCCTCAAGACGTCTCTATAAATAGTGCCATCAGAAGCTTCATTCCACATAGAACTTGATCAAGCCATTACGCTGACCAAATTTCTACGCAAGTTCTGCAAGCAAAAAGCAAAGCAAATCTTACACTACAGTTCATATATTTGTGTAAAAGTCTAGAGTGATTATTCAATCATCTAAGGTGTGTTAGCAATCATTGTTTAGGACAAACACTTATCATTTCTAGATATTAGAAAGGAGAGGCTGAGTACTCGGTTATAGTACTCAGGGAGAGATTAGGATTGAGTAGAGGTATAGAGGAAGGTACTCTTATTATACTCAGTTGCTAAGACTGTAAAAGGTTTGAGGCTCTACCTTTAAAGAGCTCAGTAGAGGATTCGAAATCTCGGAACGTGTTCCGGGGACAGGACGTAGGCTTAGAAGAAGCCGAACCTGGATAAATCTGCTGAGTAACGTATTTCTTACCTTAAACTCCTTACATATATTGCTTGCTTAAATAACCAAAAACTGACCAAGTAAAGAGGTCAAGCTGAGTTGTGCGCATCGAACATCTGAGCTCAGGAATAGACTTTAAGTGCTATCTCCTGACTCAAGTCAAGAAACTGACCTAGTCACCAGTTGACTAAGCCAGTATCTTACTGATTACTCAGCGCCGCTGTTAAAACCTTTTCTCTTGAGAAAAGAAGTCTGCCCTAAATCTTTAAAAAGTTTAAATAGTTCCTAACCCCCCCCCTTGGAACTATACTTGTAACGTTATAAGGGACCAACAACACCAAGTTCAAACAACTGCGGAACAGGGCAAAAAACTGCGAAAGAAATGTGCTTCGCATCTAATGTAACTGTGAAGTCAATTCGTTTCGTAGTTCTTCGCTGTTAAATTAATTGCGAACCCTCTTCTCATAAAGCCTATACCTAAATGCGGAGGCTTGTGCTTCGCAGTTTACGATTTTGCAGAGCAAAAGCATAAATTGGAAACTCATCGGGTTGGATAAACCCTCCAAATTTCAGTTCTCAAGGTGAAAACTAACTTAAAAATTAAAATACACAGAACTATACTATATAAAGGGATTTTATGTATGTAAAATCAGCAAAATACTTACATGAAGTGTTTGGAACTTAGATTGATGTCTGAAATTGAAGTTGGATTGCATAGGATGAGAAGTGAAGTGAAGTATAACTATACACGTCAAGTGATAATCTACAAACTAAGAGTATTTCGATAAAGATAATTTGGAAGTCTTTATGCTTATTAAAATGTGTTGTAATGAGTCTAAATATGTAAATAAACAGGTTAAGATTAACAGGTCACTAATAAATCATTTTAAACATAATGATTCATACCGTCGAATTTTTGGACCAAATTCAAGTGGCTCTCCTATCTTTTAAAAACCTTTTTTCGTGAGGACCAGCAAAGCTCTATGTATCTGCAAGAATCTGCGATTGCTACAGTAGACAGTTACAGGAACTCCATTTAATGCAGGTGGATAGATCTCATTTTCATACTAAACTCTGCTTTAATTTGTGAATTATATGAGTAGGGTAAGAAGATATTATATTTAATAGGCGTCAAACTTTGGTGCCACCTATATTATTGAAAGCTGGCTGTATTTGACTAATTGCTAATCTATTTTGAAGTTTTACTTTTATGCCCAAATGAAAGATATTCTAGTTACTTGTTCAACAGAACTATTCATCTGCATAAGAGATTGTAAGGACTAAATCAATCATTTAGTAATATTTGCAATTAAGAGGCACTTATAATACTGTATACACAGCTTTTACATGATAGGTAATTCCAATACAAGCATTATTAATTTTATCATATATATACCATCCCTGAATTCACATGAGCCATTGAGTTTTGGCACATGTCAACACTAATTCTATTTGTATAGCGTTGAGTTTATTGATTCTTAGTAGTTGATGTTGACCAATCAATGACAGCCGCCAGGGGCGAAGCCGATTCGAGAAGCCGAGACATCGTAGGCAATGTTATATGTTTGTTGCTGATGATTTCCAATAATAGCAATTTGGTTGCTGCTTGCAAAGGCTAAACAAGTGACACCTTTGTCAGCTTCTATCAGGCTGTTTGCAGCCCCAACTGATAGGCTTGCTCCTCCTTCAAAAACCAATTGAATCACAGGTGCTGTCGACATACTCTTCGGACTTCCCTTGAAGCATGTGTCCAGTATGGAATATGCAGGAGCTTGTGCATACTTCTTTGACATGATCTCGACGAAGGCCTGACGCAATGCAGTATACATCGCAGATGGAAGCCGTGTGATGACTGTTCCTGAGTCTATGATGGTGGGGACCTGGTATCCAGCAGCACTCAATCTCAGAGGCCTACCAGCAACAGTAATTGCGGAGAATCTCAAAAAGTATAAGCTGGGATTCTGAGAGTCTGTGCGCATGGGTGTGAACTTGTAGGCGGATGGAGAAATCTTCCCAATGGACAAGAAACCGCCTGCAGAAGAGGAGGAAGTAGCTGTTGGAAGGCAGTAGGAGAAGGCATATCCATACCTTGTTGACAACTGGGCTAACATCGATAGCTTGTCCCGGGCTAGCCCTACAATACCAGCTGCTCTTCCAAATAACCCCTCATTGTCCTGTCCACATCCGTAGGTGAAACGAGGCAAGGTCTGTGACGGTGCTAAGGTCAGTAGATCTTGACTCAGGTAACCCATTGAGTAAGACGAATCACCATAGCTGGCTGTGTACACACACCTCCCGGAAGCAGTACAAGCAGGGTCGTTTAAGGTGGCCGACTTGAGCGAAGAGCACTCAGGAGTGCCACATGATAGACTTCTATAGCTACTTGATGCAGAGGGTTCAAACAGAGGGCCAACCTGATTATGACAGTATATAACACAAGGATTGCACTGAAGCCAGGAGAGAGAGCTACCTGTGTCCAGAATCATGGCGTAGTACTTGGGAGGGGAACCAAGGCCTAACTTTACATAATAATTACCAGACCCAATAGACAAACCGGAATTCAATGGTACACCGGCTAAATGCGGTTCCAGAAGGTGCCCCGATTTCGATTTGTGATGATGGGATGCAGGAGCACCCTTTACACTTTTCTTCCCCTGCATCATCCTACTGAGAGACTTAGCACGATGTTCATCACGAGAGAGGACATCAAAGAGAGACAAGGAAGAGTTTGGAGAGAGAGAGGAGCTACGCCCTCGAACATGATACAAGTTCAGCTGTATGCTCGACTGATTGCCTTCTGCAAAATATTAATTGCTATGTTAATTACAAAAGTACAACACTACCAAAAGCTTATGGAGTAAAGAAAATTACATGCCTAGAAATTCAGCAAATGAAGATGTTGCAAGGACCATAAAGAAACCAAGAAACCAAATTGACCCCATCTCTCAGTCAGGTATTTCCTCAGGTCATGCTCCTCCTAATTATACTAATACAAGGTAGCTCAAAAAATGATAATTAGATGTTAGAAGTCTGAAGATAAATAGTGTTATGGGACATAAACGATAATTATGATTAATAAGTTGGGGAAATGTTAAATGCTGTCATACTCTGCCAACTAACAAAGTAGTTAATTATATGGTGGGGTTGGGAGGTGGCATTTATATTTATCACATATGCAATATCTTGGGAGTTAAAAGCAGACAAGAAATTAGCCAACTTCACTTGTACCATCTCAGAAATGCACCCAAGTGGCTAGTTATGCTGCCTATAGGATAGTTTCTCACTTGTGGGTTCCAACATTTACAAATGTTTTTTGTGTATATTCTTCATCATAATATAAAAACAAAAGCATAAATCACTTTCATGGCAGCTCCAAAAGCCGTGGGCCAAAGTGATATGGATGGAGTGAAACTAGTCATAAAAGTTGTCAATTCAAGGGACCAAGTCTAAAATAACAAAAGATTCCATGATATGGTATCTGCTAAACTTAGGGCTGTAGTTACTGTTTGCTGTTGCTTCTAGTTGTTTGATGGTAGCTGATTCCAAAATAGCTATCATCAACAATTGTTTCTCAATCCTAATCGCACATTTTATATCTATTGTTTAGAGTAAAACAACAAAAATGAGCTACAGAACGAACCAAACGGGCATCATTAGAGTGTAAATATAAACCAACCTGCAATAATTCATTTTGATATTAAAAAAAAACTAAGTGCTATGCGAGGAAGCTTGTCTCCAGGGACTTTTTTGCAGTAACTTGGAAATTGGAACGTATATGTAGCTGATAACAACAACCCAGGTATGACCGAGTAGATAGTAAGGAAAAGCCTGTCAACAATCACAAACATAGGAAGGCAATTTTCCCCATTCTAGACTAGAAGAATAAAACCAAGAAGTAGAACCAACGTAAAAAGCAACTTCCACAGACATTATCTGGGGATAAATTTTCTGATTCCATTCTTACATTTAATCCATGGAACTCCCAACTAACTATGTAGCTGCTTTACAATGTGAATATGAAATTATAGGCACGCAGCAGGGCCTGTGTCCCCGTGGGGACTTCAACCATATAGCTCAGTAAGGAAAAGCCAACATATCAATCATTCATCAAGTAGTTCAATCCTCGTTTCGGTTAGTCTGTCACCTCAAGGAATAAAGAAAGTAATGATTCTTTCTGAGCTGAAAAGCCTTTACCAGAAAACTCCACCATCTCTGCATATAAAACTACCACTTGTTTCAACCTTGGAATGAATTTCGTCAACATTCAAGAGTTAATCGGCAACTAATGTCAAAAAGATATTTCACATAACATATAGGTCAGACAATTATGCAAAACACAAAAAGAAAAAAGAGTACAACTCCGTGAAAGTGAGATGCACCAACACCAACACCACCACTCAAGGAAGAAGCTCAATAGCTTCTGCTGTTTCAGAAACGATACTTGTAACTCAAAAACAAGGGGGTCATTTTGGTGTAGGTAACCTATTAGAAAGCTAAATAGCAAAATAACACTTTTACAAGACAAGCACTAATGCTTATGTCACTAAAATGTGCTCTTACTTTGACAGTTTCCAAAGATGCCAAAGGTCCCTATATGTGGTTATAAAGTAGCTAAATCCTTTCTTCACAACACCTGAACAGTTTCAAGGGTTACCTTAAAAACATGTTTGTAAAGGCCAGCATTCACCAGTATGCACAAACCTGTCCACATCCTTGCACCTTAGCATATACCATCATTAGTCAGATGGCCATACTGAGAGATCTAAAATATGCTCAGAAAGACGGGGACTCCTCCTAGCTACGATTGGTAAAAAATACAGTACAGTTCTTTCTCCCATTCTAGTTTGCCATGACTCTATTGGAAGGCACTTACGGTTTCAAACAACCCCATATCTCTTTCACATGAACAACGAATATGATTTGCCAGTATGAAGTTTCCACCATAAACTACAATTTATGGATGTCCAAAGTAGCGTGACAAAACATGTAGATCTGCATATATCTGGAGAAATAATTTGGACCATTTTTGTTATTGACAAGGACGATTCAACAACTCCCAAGTTGCATGCTCCCCCTAACTTCTAATTTCACCATATCTTTCAAGTTCTCATGAAAGAAATTGAGGTGGGATAAGGCTACAAGTTTCAGAAGCTGCAAATGATGCATCAATCTCAGGAGTTAATTGAGAACATAACAAGAATTTGGCTAGTTAACTGCTCAGTTGCTGGTGTTTGTTACCCGAGGGAGCTGGACTAGAGCTAAGTAATTACTTTGTCAGCAGTTAATTTGTTAGTCAAAATCTATTTCACCAAGTTCTTGTAAGAAATTGAAGCCAAAAGCTGTAATTGACATAATAGGATAATCAACAACAACAAAGAATGAGCCCACTTTCTTCAATTGGTCGGCTTTTTCTACAATTGCTTCCATTTTCAAGACGTCCACACACTGTCATAGTTGTCTCGTCTTCTTTACATCTCTTACTCTTCTTCCCTCCCTTCATTTTTAAGTCTCTTTTTCTACAATTTCTTCCATTTTCAAGAAGTCCACACACTGTCATAGTTGTTAAAGGCGCACTAAGGAGTTAGGAGGTCCTGGAGCCTAGGCGGAAGGCGCAAGGCTCAAGCGCGCCCTGATGAACAAAAGGCACAGAAAATGAAAAAAAAAATAGATACAAAATCTAATAACCAATATTTGATACTAATGTCACTTATACTCTATTAGTAGTTAATAAAAACATAACATTAAAATTCAAAAACGTCAAAAACACCAAGTTAAGTGTTAACGACAGTAAGATACTAAAACTGCAGCAAACCTTGCAAAGGTTGCTTGTGTTGCACTGCAAAAGGAGCCCATCTTCTTTACATCTCTTACTCTTCGTCCCTCCCTCCATTTTTAAGTCTCTTTTTCTTCTTTTTGACTTGAATCAATAGATTCTTTACATCTCTTACTCTTCTTCCCTCCCTCCATTTTTAAGTCTCTTTTTCTTCTTTTTGACTTAATCAATAGATTAGATTTAAGTTAACTAAATAGGATAAGTGGTCGAGATTAATAACCTTTTATTTTGATGAGAGCAGTAAAAAATATTCAAAACCTAATCATTAATCAAAATGCAGAAGAGGCATGCCTGAGGAGAGCCTGCAAAGCCCAGGCGAGGCTCACACCTAGGACTTGTTAGGTGTGAGACCTTGAGCCTCGCCTAAGGCAAGCCTTTAACAATTATGCAGACTGTTACACTCCCTGTGTTAGAATCCTAAATTCATTCATGAGCATGCACTTAATATATTCTGAACAATAGTGTACTATAACAATTAATTGTATCATTTGAGAACAGAAGTTGAAACAATATATGACCAAAAAATATAATAAACATCGGTAGGCAAGTCCACCTTCATAAAGGAGAAAAAAGGACAAACTAGTTTACAATCCTATTCCAAGGCGTATTTAAACACAAATTCAAAGAATTAAAAGTTGCTTAATTGGATAATAATCTAAAAATGCAAGACACACCTGGAGTTTTACATAGGCAAAAAAATAAATGTGAATACAAGTGCATCATCGCCGAAAAGCATTGCCATCCCCCGCTTCAGACCTTCCCTGAGAATAGTATGCTCGACGACGAACGCTTTCCTCAATGGTGGAGCTTCCCCCCTTCTCAGCACCATAAACATTTCTTTGAGCTGCATCTAAGAAGTTCTTACCACCAGGTACACTAGCTCGTGCAGCTTCCTGTGCATCATCCTCCTCAGCCCTTCTCAAACGTTTCCACCTCTGCTCTTCATGCAACTGAGCATTCTCTTGCATCTCTTGCAACTTAGCAGCTCGTTCTTCTTCTGAAAGTTTAGCAGCAATTTTGTGGCGCTTATAGTGTGAATCATGCTGGACTTTCGCAGATGAGTTATAAGATCTTACTTCGTTAGAACTTATGGTTCCCCTATCCTTTCTATTGGTAGAACTTCGATGTTCCGACTGGTCATCAAAAGAATGCCTCTCTCTCTTCAACTTGTCATTGTTCTTCCAGGTAGTATCTTTATCATAATCTTTTGCAGCTTTTGAGTCTGAGAAGCGATTGGGAAACTGATCATCCCTATTGCTGGAACCCCTGTGACTGTTCTTTCTTCTTTGATTTTCCATTTCACTTGAATTTTCATCTCGAGCCCCTCTTGCATTATAATAATGATCATCATGTTTAGATCTCCTACGTTGGCTCTTATCTCCTCTCCTGTCCCTATCAGCATGTACATCTTTCAAATCCAATTGTTCTTTGGATGGTGAATGTTTGGGATGCCTTGCATCACCATGACTATGCTTTTTCCGGTGTTCTCTTTTATCGTCAGATTTCCCTTCTTTAGTTGCTTCAGCCTATAAAAGAATAGATTAGAATAACAATTTTTATTCAACCGAATAATGTTCATTTCTCTTCACCATTAGAGAAAATGAACTGACATTGCTGTCTGCTTACTTCTCCCAAAAATATGAAATTTATTTAAAGTTTAAGCTATGGTAAGAAAATGATTGGGAATAGTATCATTCTTTTTGAGGTTTGTAATTAAGTAAGCTCTTTGTATAAAGTACAAAACTTACTCTTATGTACTTCCAAATCTAATTGTCATTTGAATACAAAAGAGAAGACTCCTTACATGATACAGTGATGTGATTTCTCTACATTAAGACAAAGCTAAAATCGGTCTATTGCAAAAATTGAGAGCAATACATAAAGGCTTTCCAGCTGGGAATTTCAAATTTCTTTTGAATCCCTGCATCAGGCTTGTTATCAAGATTTAACCCGGAAATAAGGTAGAAAGATGTAGAATTTACCGATTTCCGAATGAGGGCCATTTGGACGGGGTTATTCTTGATGCGGGCAAGGGCTTCCTGCTCCCGCTGGCGAATTAGTAGCAGAGGATCGGAATGAAGTTTCCTCCAAGCGTCATTTGCAGAATGAGGCTTGTCCTCGAAAAGGGCTCCCGGACCAGACGGCTGCTTGGCAGCCGAAGAGGATGCATCATTGGTCTTGTCGGCGTTGGGAGTGGATTCTTCAAGCGTCTGGAACGCTACTCCCGATCCTCCAGCAGAACTACTGCTGCCCTTTCCTACGGCCAATCCGGAGTCATACAGAAATTCCAATCTCTCCTGCCTCCTGCCATGCCAGATTTGATGTTAAATATATAACAAAAAGAATGAAATGAACTCTATTTTAAAGAACCCAAATTAAAAATAAATAAAGAACATACGGGACGAGACCGGCTTGTTCCTGGAGGAGACGGAACTCGGAACGTTCGCGTTCTTCCTGAATCTGCTTGCGGAGCTCTTCCAATTTCTTCTCCTCTGCGTCATGCTTCTGTTCCGCTTTCCAGACGTTCTCTATATTTCTCAGGCTCCCCGTGTGCCATCCTTTCTTGTTTAGAAACTTCAACGCCATACTTCAAACACGATCCTCTCTCTGTCAGTCTTAGCTTCTTTGCAGATCAATCGAAGGATTGAATTTGATTGAATGATGGCAAAGGGCAGATATTGGTTATTGTTCTGTAATTTTAAGGGCGGCCCGATAAGTTTGTTTTATTTAGGTTTTTAACCAATATTTTTATTGAAATTATATTCTTGCCCAACAACCAGTTTAAATTAGACGTTGATGTTCCGATCGACGATTCCGTCCAACGATGTTCGCTATCAACTTAACCGGACTTTGGTAGTGTTTACCTTCAAAATCAAATATTAGATCCCATCCAAACAAACCAACCTTACATTTTTTTTTTTTTAAATTATGGTATCTAAAAAGTAGATATATAAAAAATTGATAACTGGACAATTCCTTAAAAACATGTTATTTTGAAGGGGTAAGGTGCAAAAATACCCCTAACGTTTATAGCAAGGGGTAATTTTATCCTTAACGTTTAAAATGATGCAATTTTACCTTTAATGTTGACAGTCAAGAGCAATTTTACCTCTAACATTGTCAAATTGGGTCAATTTGTGAAATAATTCATCAAACTGTATTCTCAATAATGAATCTTGTCATTACACTTCACATGTGAGTCATTTTATCATTCATTAGTAACATATCATAAACATATGATGAGACGTGAAAAAATAAAAAAAAATATACTGTCTATTGTATGAGTTGTACATAAAAAATTCAAAATATTTCACCGAATTTATAAATTAATCTCCAATTCTATTATTAAATCACAGAAAATATGAAATCTTTTTTTAAAAACAAACTGATATGCAATTGGTGTCGAATAAGGAACAAAATATCTGAAATTGACACAATTTGACAACGTTAGGGGTAAAGTTGCTCTTGAGTGCCAACGTTAGGGGTAAAATTGCTCTTGAGTGCCAACGTTAGGGGTAAAATTGCACTCTTTTAAACGTTAGGGGTAAAATTACTCCTGACTGTAAACATTATGGACATTTTTACACTTCATCCCTATTTTTAAAGATAATTTCACAATAAAAAAAAAGTTGAGTTAGTTTTATTTTCAACTACAATGCTCTTTTTAATCTAACATAGTTAACTGATACATAAGTAATTAATATAACGGTGTCAATTTTTGTTTGGGGAAGCCTGTGTTTAAAACAACGGTTTCCATGATAAAGTTGCTGCAACCTTTAATGCTGCAGCAACTTTTACACTGGTGAATTAATTCACCACGAACTCAATTTTTTTATATAATAATTTATTCTTTTATACAATTCCAAACTACAAACTACATATTGATCTATATTTTTAAGAGTGTGTTTCGTGTCTTCAACATACTTATGGTGATAATAAGGGAAGGTAAACCCAAGTACTTACATGTATCGAGAGCAGATTGAACATTTAGTAGATTGCATATAGAGGCACGAGTGTTTGCCTTGACATTTGCGCTGAAGAAGATACCTGATTTGGTCAAATTTATGGCCTGACCAGACACCGTTTCATACTCCTGCTGAATATTCACAATCACCTGACTCTCCTTAACTGTGGCATAGAAAAACAAAAAACTATCATCAGTAAACAGTAGGTGAGTGACGCTCGGAGCACCTCAACAAATACTACACCCCTTGATTTTACCCTTAAATGCCACCTTTTGAATAACATGGATAAAACTTCCGCACACAAAATAAAGAGGTAAAGTGATCCCCTACCAGGAGAAAACGGACCAACTAAAGAGCTGTTTACGACCACTGAGTAGGAGACCGTAGATACGCAAAGCATAATCCAATTAACCCACCAATCATTAAAGCTCATGCAATGCATTACAACTTTCAGAAAACCCCAATCCACCTTATCGTAAGCTTTACTGATATCAATTTTAAATGCCATATGTCCCTTATTACCCCTAGTTTTTCTTTTCATAAAATGTAGCGATTCAAAGGGAATAAGCACATTATCAATTAATGAACTTCCTGGGACAAACACATATTGACTATCTGAAATCAAATTTGGAAGACAACACTTCAATATATTTGCTAATACCTTAGCAATAATCTTATACAAGACATTACATAGGGCAATGGGACGAAACTCAGTCACACGAGAAGGGTTTTCACTTTTAGGAATTAGCACAATAATAGTATCATTTAGGTTAGTCGGGAATTCCTTTCGGGTTAGCCACCCAACACATGCATCAACATTTTCCTACCCAATAAAGTGCCAAAATTGTTGAAAAAGCTCGGGTTAAGTCCATCAGGCCCTGACGACTTATTTGGGTGCATCTAAAAACAACAATTCTAAATTCCTGAAGCGTAAAAGCACAGACAAATCCACATTCATATCAGCAGTAACCATGCATGGGACACAATTCACAAGGTCGTAGGAATTTGCCTGTGAGGCATATAAGAGGTTTTCAAAAAAGGACCGTACCACAGAATGAATTCACTGGGAGTCAGATACCTTCGAGCCCTTAATGTCGACCAATTTTTCAATTCGGCTCGCTTTCCTCATGATATTGACGCTATCGTGAAAGTATTTTATGTTTAAGTCCCCTTCCGAGAGCCATAACTGCTTTGCACGCTGCCTCCAATATGTATCCTCCATGTCTAACCAGTGGTTCAAATTCCTCCTTGCTGCCAGAAAACCGATTAACCGAGCCTCTATCTTCCCTATCCCGCATATGCGACATCAACGTGTTACATTGCTTGATCTTTTTGGAAAACCGATTTTTGAAAATTTTACCCTATTGTTCCATAGACGAAGAATATGCAGCCAACTTCGTATCATATTCAGATGTCTAACACCTGGCCATCTCTTCTTCACTGTATCAGAGAAACCAACTTCCTTAAGCCATGCCATTTCGAACCGAAATAGGTGAGACTTTGGAACAATCTGACGTCCAACATTTTCAAAGAATATTGGAGAATGATCTGAGTAACCTGCAACCAGATTTATGAGTTTGTAATTTAGAAATTGGTCACACCAATTTGCCGATGTGAACCCTATATCCAATTTCTCTTGGCTATAAACCGATGTGCCTCGACTTTATTCCCAAGTAAACCGACCCTGTTCAAGGACCAGTTCGCTGAGACTTGCATGCAGTAATGCTTCAAAAAAATTACACATAGGATACCTAGGAAATAGAACACCACCTCTTTTTTCTTCATGGATTAGGATGCAATTAAAGTCACCGATCATAACCCAAGGCAGGGTAGCAGCAGACGCAATAGAGGATAACAAATCCCAGGACTCACCATGTAAACTTCTATCCGCAAACCCATAGAACCTGACAAGTCTCCATTCCCCATTGCTAAATCTGTGATGTGCGAATTAATATGGTGGTCAGAATAGCCCGATATAACCACGTCTAGATCACTCTTCCACAACATAGCGAGCCCCCCTACTTCTACCTCGACTATCATCAGCAAAACACCCATCAAAACCAAATTATCGCCGAATGCTATCAATTTTATTTTTGTGAACCAATGCTATTGGAAAAACGACACTGGGATTGTGAGACTTTAATAACTCACTTAACGAACAAACTGTCTGAGGGTTTCTAGATTTCAATAACTCATGTTTTGCGTGTGTGTTTTTGTGTGTTAAGCCATATGTTTTTCGCGTTTTCACCGTTTTCCACTTTTATTTCATTTTTTGTGTGTGTTTTTAATGTTTTTTTTTGTGTGTTTTTCGTTTTTTTTACCGTTTTTCATATTTCCTCTGAACTAATATATATTTGAATAATTTATTGTCATAATTAAAATTTTAAAATAACTAAGAAACTGCACTTTAAGAATGTATTTTGACTTACAAAATTAGTTATTCCAACTTATTTAATTCTTTTAACCAAACATAATAATACCTATTCTTATCTCTTATTTTATTCCTAAGGAATAACTATTCTATTCCATTCCGTGAAACAAACGACACCTTTAAAGTGTACACCAATAAGATAAACATCTTTCTTCTAGTAATTCACATTAAAGTGTAAACTAACCATGTTTATACAAATCTAGTTGTTAGTCTAACGACCAATTTGGTATTGTTGTGGCTAAAAGTTTAGATTTCCTTGAAACATATTAGACCAACTCTAATGGGGTGTTTTTGGTTGTTACAATCCTAGATGTGGTTGTTACAAACTTATTATTACAAAAACAAGTTTTGTTACAGATTTAAGTAACAACCAATACGTCACTCCCTAAAATCCAAAAAGTAAAAAGTCGAGGGCCACGGTTGGTGCTCAAGCGCCTGATATGGCGCGTGGAGTACACGCGCCAGATATGGCGCGTTAGGCGCCATCCTGCCTTCAACTTTTTACTTTACAGATTGATGGTAATTTTCAATTTGGTCCTATAAAATTATGATTTTGGTCTTGGCAAATTACAGTTTTAATACTTATTGTTACTTAATATATTTTTTTGATCCCAGAAAATTTTGAAAAATAAATCATTTCTAATGGGATGTTACTCCACTCTATTACTTACCCCACCTAAATCACAATGGTTATTACCAACCATTGTAGATGCTCCAGTAGCTTTAAGTAACTTTTATAATTTCTCAATTGTTAAGAAAAACAATTTTCCATTTAACAAACACAAATTTGAGTTTTTCCCATTTTTTCACTTTTTAAAAAAATAATTTCATATTTACCAACCCTTGCTTTTAACTAGAAAAATTGAAAAGCAGCTTTTAAAGTATGGCAATGCCAAACAAGTTAAATAATATTCTATAGTATAGAGTTATGTTATATTCAGCTTTGTGAAGTCCTCATTGGCTTTTGTTGGAACACATTACTGCATCAATTCAGAAAATAATCTCATGCTTGTTGATTTGTGTTGGCATATTCAAAAGTGTGGATGCTTTGAGCTGTAGTATTTTTTGTTGTAAAATCCCAATTAATGAGGGGCTATTATTGTAATTTTTATTAATAAGGGATTATTTATGTAATTTGTAATTAAAAAAAAGTCAAAATTATTTATTAGGGTGGCACCGAATTCGGCGCCACCCATTAATTAAATTCATTGCCAGCAAGTTGCTGGCAATGTCCCCTCTTTGGCATTATAAAATGCCAAAAGGGATGATAATATTGTTTTGGATGTGAGGGAGTATAAGAAGATTGAGGGTGAGAGTAGAATAATTGAAAGAGTGAGGCAGACGAAGTTCTCCAAATTGAGAGAGTTAGATT
Source organism: Euphorbia lathyris (assembly GCF_963576675.1). NCBI lineage: Eukaryota > Viridiplantae > Streptophyta > Magnoliopsida > Malpighiales > Euphorbiaceae > Euphorbia > Euphorbia lathyris. The sequence goes on along the minus strand of NC_088919.1, from coordinate 44,085,818 downwards.
GTTTTGTTGGTAGTCTAATTATTTTTGGGGAGAGACAAAATAGTAAGATAATTATTTTGGAGTATTTTCGGGAAACACCTGAGTGCTACTATTTTGGTCTTATCTCATTGTAACTCTAGAAAGTTTCTAGAGAACACCCTCTTTGTACGCCTACTATTTTTAGTGGAAGAATTTACTCCCGAGCTTGTTCGTAGACGTGGTCCGTAAAGGCGAACCACGTTAAATTATCAGTGTCATTTTTATTGATTATTTTGCTCGTCACCAGATGGCAAAATTTCCATGGAGTTTGTCAAAAGTGGAATTTTAAATGAAGAGATGCGGTGCAGGATGCAAGGAGCTTTTACACCACAATCAGATGTTCTAGTTGTAAATTCCAGAGGAAGGAGCGAAGCTAGAGGATCCAAAGATAGAGGCAAGGACAGAGGAAAATCCAACAAGTATGCCAACGTTGAGTGCCATCACTGCAAGAAAAAAGGCCACATCAGAAAATTCTGTAGGAAGCTCAAGCAAGAGAAAAACAAAGGCAAGGAAGAGAAGAGAGATGACAGTACCGATGACGAACGAGCAAATGTTGTTGCCGAGTTCAACATTGTCTACGATGATGATATTATCAATCTTGTAACCCAGGAGACTAGTTGGGTGATTGATAGTGGTGCTACTATTCATGCCACGTCTCGAAGGGAATTTTTCTCATCTTACACACCAGGAGATTTTGGTTTTATAAGGATGGGAAATGACAACTTCTCCAAAGTTGTAGGAAAACATGACGTTCACCTAGAAGCTGAGAATGACATGAAGTTAGTATTGAAAGATGTCAGGCATGTTCCAGATATGTGCCTGAATCTGATCTTCGTAAACAAGCTTGATGAAGAAAGCTTCTGTAATACCTTCCGCAATGGCCAATGGAAGCTCACCAAAGGTTTGATGGTGGTTGAAAGACGCAGAAAGTACTAAAGGCTGTATCTTATACAGACAAAGCTCTCCCAGGAAGCGATCAACGCAGCGGAGAATGAAAACACAATCGAATTGTGGCATAGACGCCTCGCACACATGCCCGAGAAAGGCATGAAAAAATTGGCCAAGAAAAATATTCTGACTGGATTGGATCATGTTAATTTAAATAAATGTGCTAACTGTCTGTCCGGAAAACAAAATAGAGTTGCTTTCATGAGTTCCTCTCCTTCTAGAGTGGAAAATATATTAGATCTGGTACACTCAGATCTATGTGGGACATTTCCAAAGTCACTTGGTGGTGCTCATTATTTTGTGACTTTCATAGATGACCACTCTAGAAAAACATGGGTATACACTCTAAAATCAAAAGATCAAGTCTTATATGTTTTCAAGCATTTTGTAGTCCAGGTTGAGAGACAAACTGGCAAGAAGCTGAAATGCATTCGGACAGACAACAGTGGAGAGTACACTGGTCCATTTAATATGTACTGCAAGGAGGTATTCGATATCAACAAACCCCTTTAAAAACACCGCAGTTGAATGGGTTGGCTGAAAGGATGAACAAAACTTTAATGGAGAGAGTCATATGCTTACTTTCACATTCAAAGTTGCCAAAGGAGTTCTGGGTTGAAGCTCTAGTCATAGCAGCTTATATTCCGAATCTTTCACCATGTGTCCCGTTGGATTATGATGTTCCAGAAAAGGTGTGGTCTGGAAAAGACTGTTCCTACAAACATCTGCGAGTGTTTGGTTGTAAAGCTTTTGTCCACATTCCCAGGGATGAAAGATCCAAACTTGATGTCAAAACCAAAGTGTGTATATTTATTAGTTATGGCCAAGATGAATTTGGCTATAAGTTCTTTGATCCAGTCCAGAAGAAGTTAATCAGAAGTCGTGATGCGGTCTTTATGGAAGACCAGACAATTGAAGACATTGAGAAGTCTGGAAAAGATGCTGTTAAGCCCAAAATATACCTAAAATATCATCATTAATTACATCAATATTGCTACGAATTTATGCTATTTATAACTGTTTAGGAAGCTTTTACTCTCGAATATGTTTCTTTCTTGTAAGGTACATAAATATTTGGTAAAATCCAAATAGGAACGAAAAGAGCTCAAAAACAGAAGAAAAACCCTACAAAAGGAGTCGAAGACGACAGAAATTAATACCGCCAAATCGAGGACGCGAACGAAAGCTGAAAAACCGAAAAACGTTTCGTGCCGCGACCGCGGCCCCCAAATTCTCGGTCGCGACACGCGTTCCCCAGCTTTTCCTTCCTTCGTTTGAAGACCAATTGATGCTCCCCCATTCTCGATAGAGAATTTAATATTCTCGGTACGAGCAGGAGATTTTAGAAGCCTAGTTACACACTTTCGTTTTCGACGAAACGCGATCGTTCGGGTGGATAAAGACGTCCTTTCGCAACGGACACGATCTTTCGCAACGGACACGATCCTTCACAGCGGACACGACACTTCAATCAAGACTCTTCAACATCTATAAATAAAGAGTTGATGGAGAGTTGAAGATATGTAGAAAAAAGAGATTAGTATAGAATTTATGCAGAAATTCCGAATCAAGTGATTCAGAAGTTAGATTTCGATTCTGTTCAAAAGCAATATGCTGTACACACATTGTTTATTCAATAATAACAAGTTTAGTAGAGTTTAGACATTGTTCCAGTTTAGTTTTCATTTTGGTAGTAGACCGACCCAGTCTCTATTACGAAGATTCAACGAGAAGATTGAGTAGAGGATCCGCCCCGGAGCCTGACAAACTCTAACGAAACCCAAGGAAAGGATTGACAACCCGTTCACTTGTAAGTCGTCGAATGTTTCCATGCTCCATGTTCTCTGTAAACTTGTATCAATTTATATTTCATCTAATAAAGTCCGTTCTATTCGATAGATTTTTATGCAGCACTTATGGTAACCAATCCACTAAAGTGACTGCTGGTGTTTTCATTAAAACATATTTAATTCAAAATCTTTACAAGGAAACTTTGTTGAATACTTAGGCAAATTATTATCTCGAAAGAGTTTTAATTTGATTAAGGGCAACTATCCCGAAAGGGTTTTGTCATGTTCAAAGCCAATTAATTAGAGGTTCCGTCATTTATTTCATCTTTATAATTCGTACAAAGTTTAAAGTTGTTTTCTTTGCTTAATGCAAACAAATACATCTGTTTACTTTTCTAAAAAGTACTAAAAGTTCCTATCTTGCAAATTCATTCTTAAATCAGAATATTTTCTAACATTTTCATAATCTAATCTAATTCTCATTCTAGCAATTTCAAAACCAAACCCGATTAAACGATTTTTCCATATCATAAACCTAAAAGTAAATTTAACCGATTATAAATAAGTTTTGTTTAAAAAACGTTCCCTGTGGGATCGATATATTTTATTACTACAAGCGTATACCGTGCACTTGCGGAAATCGCTCAACAAGTTTTTGGCGCCGGTGCCGGGGAACGCCAAAATTTTTGACAAAATTTTAAATTTTTCGTGTTTTATTACGAATCTAGGTTTATTCATACTTATTCAAACTTTTATATTTTATTTATTTTCAATTACTAACATATTTATTTTTCAAAGTCTGTTTTGTAGGTAGTTTCTGTTCGTGCGAAATTTCAAGTTCATGCGCAGTTCTCGAAGTTCAGGCACGTCACCAGATCCTATTGACCCAGAAATTGAATGAACTCTTAAAAAGAACAAGAAAGAAAAGAAAAAGAAAAACAAAACCCCAATAAAAACAAAAATTACCGAGCCAGAAGTTATGGCCACACTTATGGATTACGCTAGGCCAGGAGTGGCCGGTGTAATAAACAGTATAGTTAGACCCCAAATTAATGCACATCATTTTGAAATTAAGCATGCGTTGCTTAATATGTTGCAAAATAATGTAACGTTTTACGGGTTACCTAATGAAAATCCTAATACCCATTTGACAAATTTCTTAGAAATTTGTGACACTTTTAAAATTACTGATGTAACTGCAGAAGCAATCGAACTTCGCCTTTTTTCCTTTTACTTTGAAGGATCGAGCCAAAGAATGGTTAACTTCTATGCCAGCCGCATCAATTGAGACTTGGGAGCAATTAGCCCAAGCATTTTTATCAAATTTTTTTTCTTTAGCAAAAACCGCAAGAGTCATTAAAGAGTTAACATCTTTTTCTCAAAATGATAATGAAACTCTTTATGAGGCTTGGGAACGTTTTAAAGAACTTCAACGTTTATGCCCACACCACCAATTGCCCGCCGAACTTTTAATGCAAACATTTTACAATGGACTAAATCCTACAACTAGAGGTTCATTGGACGCTATGTCTGGAGGGTTATTCATGAAGAAAACATCTGCCCAAGCAAGAGAACTTTTGGAGGAAATGGCAATCAACAGCTGTATGTGGCCCGCGGAACGTGGACACGTACCATTAGCGAAACCATCATCCTCAACAACATCATCAGTTAAAGGTATAGTGAATCTTGATCCAGCAGCGATGTTGCAAGCCCAATTTTCTGCCTTATCGCACAAAATTGATAGGTTTATGGCACCGTGTGATTCTAATGGTAAGCCAATCCAAACAGATGTGGATTACGAAGGTATGAGTGAAATTGAACAGGTAAATTTTGTCCAAGGGCAAAACCAAAATAATAACCCTTATTCCAATACATATAATCCTGGATGGAGAAATCATCCTAACTTTAACTGGAGAGATAATAATAATGCTAATGCTAATCAAAATCGTACTACTAATTATCAAAATCAATCAAGAGATACGATTAGCACTTTATCTTCTAAAATCGACAAATTTATTGATGCTATGAGCGGAAAAATAAGTAATCACGACGATGGTTTTAAACGGATCGAGAATAAATTCGACCAGCTTATTAAAAACCAATCATCTAGCATCCATAATTTGGAGATTCAAATTGGACAACTCGCTAAATCAATTCCATCCCGCAAAGAGGGAAGTCTTCCAAGCCATACGGAAGAAAATCTGAAAGAGCATGTTAAGGCTATCACTCTTCGTTCAGGGAAAAATTACTCAGGCCCGGAAATGCCCGGAAATTCAACTTTACCTGGAACTGATTTATCGAAGCCTAAAGAAGATACATTAAAACAAAAAGATGCACCAATTGACTCTAGTACAAAAACTTTTGTACCCAAACCACCTTTTCCACACAAAGTCCGCAATAAGGACTATGATAAACAACTTTTAACATTTTTAGACAAACTTAAGAATTTGCATATTAATTTAACGTTTATGGATGCGATTACGCAAATTCCCAATTATGGTAAATTCCTCAAAGATTTAATTTCAAAGAAAATCAGTTGGGAAGGAATTTCATCCATTTCACTAACTGAAGATTGTAGTTCAATTGTGTCAAGTAATTTGCCCACAAAACTCAAGGATCCCGGATGTTTTACCATTCCGTGTAAATTGGGAGATATTGAACTTCCCAGTTGTCTCTGTGATTTAGGAGCAAGCATTAACTTGATGCCATTATCTATTTTTAATAAGTTAGGCTTAGAAGAAGACATCAAACGTACCAATATGGTTTTGCAATTAGCGGATCAAACCACTAAAAGACCATACGGTATAATTGAGGATGTTTTAGTTAAAGTTGACAAATTTATTTTTCCTACTGATTTCGTTATTTTAGATTTTGCTTATGACGTAAATTGTCCGCTAATCTTTGGTAGACCGTTCATGAACACGGGACGTGCTCTAGTTGATGTGTCGGAAGGGAAAGTAGTTTTAAGAATAGGCGATGATAAGATTGAGTTTGATATGAATCAAGCGATGAAATATCCTATGGAGGATTTCGCTTGTATGAAACTTGATTTAATTGAAGAATGTGTAAATGACATTGTTCAAAAAGAAGAAATAATAGAACCTATAATGAGTGAGGAACTAGAAGATAAGGACCCAGAACCTTTGATTCGAGAAGATGGACCAGTTCCGCCTTCAATTATAGTTCCACCTAAATTAGAACTTAAAGAATTACCAAGTCATTTGAGGTACGCTTTCTTAGGCGAAGGTGATTCTCTACCTATTATTATCTCTAACAAATTAACACAAGTCCAAGAAGAGAAATTGAAAGAAGTTGTTAGAAATAGGATAGGAAGTATGGGTTGACAAATTTCAGACTTAAAAGGTATTAATCCGAGCATCGTAATGCACAGAATTCACTTAGAAGAAGATAAGCCACCTAAAGCGGATAGGCAAAGACGCCTAAATCCGAATATGAAAGAAGTAGTAAAAAATGAGATTACTAAACTTCTGGACAATGGAATCATCTACCCTATCTCGGATAGTGAATGGGTTAGTCCAATCCATTGTGTACCTAAAAAGGGAGGCATAACTGTTGTAAGGAATGAAGAAGGTGAATTAATACCTACACGAACCACCACTGGTTGGAGGGTTTGTATAGATTATAGAAATTTAAATAAAGCAACTAGGAAAGATCATTTTCCTCTTCCTTTCATTGATCAAATGATCGAAAGGATAGCTGGTCACGCTTTCTACTGTTTTCTAGATGGTTACTCCGGATTCTTTCAAATATACATTTACCCGGATGACCAAGATAAAACAACCTTCACATGTCCTTACGGAACATTTGCATATAGGAGAATGCCCTTTGGTCTATGTAACGCACCTGCAACATTTCAACGTTGTATGACTGCAATTTTTAATGATTTCATTGAAGATATCATGGAAGTTTTTATGGACGATTTTTCAGTTTATGGAGATTCTTTTGATTCGTGCCTAGAAAACTTGGATAAAGTTTTGTCTAGGTGTGAAGAAACAAATTTGGTATTAAACTGGGAAAAATGTCATTTCATGGTTGACGAAGGAATTGTTTTAGGTCACACAATATCTGAAAAAGGATTAGAAGTAGATAGAGCAAAAACCTCAGTAATAGAGAAACTACCCCCTCCAACTACTGTTAAGGGAGTAAGATTATTTTTAGGACATGCCGGTTTTTACAGAAGATCTATTAAGAATTTTTCTGTAATTTCCAAACCACTCACTAATCTACTCATGAAAGATTCCACCTTCGATTTTAATGAAGATTGCGTTAAAGCTTTCGAAACATTAAAAACAGCTTTAGTCAGTGCACCTATTATTGCTAAACCCGATTGGGATTTACCATTTGAAATTATGTGTGATGCAAGTGACTTAGCTGCCGGATGTGTTTTAGGACAAAGGAAGGATAAGAAACTTCATGTCATTTATTATGCAAGTCACACACTTTCCGGTGCACAATTAAACTACACCACCACTGAGAAAGAAATGTTAGCTGTAGTTTTTGCATGTGATAAGTTTAAGTCATGCTTGTTAGGTTCGAAAGTTATTATTTACACTGATCATGCAGCATTAAGATATTTATTTGCTAAAAAGGATGCAAAACCACGTCTAATTAGATGGGTTTTATTGTTACAAGAATTTGATATAGAAATAAAAGACAAAAAGGAAGTAGAAAACCTTGTCGCCGATCATCTATCAAGACTTGAAGATGAGAACGGTCCTATAGGTGAAACTAACGGTATACGAGATGATTTCCCTGATGAACATCTCTATCAAATGAAAACCGTCATGTCACCATGGTATGCAGATATTGCTAATTATCTTGCAGCCAATATTGTTCCGGAAGGATTAAATTTCCACCAAAAGAAGAAATTTTTCTTTGACATTAAACAGTACTTTTGGGAAGATCCTTTTTTGTTCAAAACTTATGGTGACGGGATAATTAGGAGATGCGTTGGTGAAAATGAATATGAATCCATAATGTCGGAATGCCATTCTAGCTCTTATGGAGGACATAATGGAGCTACCAAAACAGCAGCTAGAATATTTGAATGTGGTTTCTTTTGGCCTACGATGTTTAAAGACGTCCGTTCATTTATTACTCGTTGTGATAAGTGCCAAAGAACAGGAAATCTAGGAAGGAAAGATGAGATGCCTCTCACAACCATATTAGAAGTTGAAGTCTTCGATATGTGGGGAATAGATTTCATGGGACCTTTTCCCCCTTCTTTTGGTAAAACTTACATATTAGTCGCCGTTGATTATGTTTCAAAGTGGGTTGAAGCAATTGCAACCCCGACGAGCGATTCTAAAGTTGTCGTTAATTTTCTTGACGATATATTTTGTAGATTTGGTTGTCCAAGAGTCATCGTTAGTGATGGTGGTGCTCATTTTATAAACTGAAGTTTTGAAACGCTTATGAAAAAATATGGAGTACGCCACCGCGTATCAACGCCATACCATCCTCAGTCAAATGGTCAGGCGGAGATATCAAATAGAGAACTCAAATGGATTCTAGAGAAAACAGTTTCATCCTCAAGAAAAGATTGGTCTTGTAAACTAAATAATGCGTTATGGGCATACCGTACTGCATTTAAAACACCAATAGGAATGACTCTATACCGCTTAGTGTATGGAAAGGCATGTCATTTGCCTGTCGAATTAGAACATAAAGCCTATTGGGCTATTAGGGAACTTAACTTTGATTTACGACAAGCAGGTAAGAAATGGTTGCTCGACTTAAATGAGTTAGATGAGTTACGCCATCTATCTTACGAAAATGCAAAGATTTATAAAGAAAAAGTGAAAAAATGGCACGATGCCAAAATTAAAGTCAAACACTTTAATGTTGGGGATAAAGTGTTGTTATTTAATTCACGACTTCGTTTATTTCCAGGAAAATTTAAGTCCAGATGGATAGGACCATATTTAGTCGTCAAAACATTCGATTATGGTTCTTTAGAACTGGAAGGTCCTAACGGATTTCGTTTCAAAGTTAATGGTAATCGATGTAAAATCTATTACGAAAATATTTCACAAATAGAAATTCCGTTCGTAACAAGATTTTCTGACGTATAAATCACTCAGTTTTTCGATCACGGTTTATTTTGTTTTCTTTTTATATTTTTGTTTATTTTATTTTATTTTTAATTTATTTTATTTTATTTTATTCTTCCACATGCCATTTTTGTGATTAGATGCCTTTATGTTATGATTTATATACATAAATATGTTTATTTCATGATTTTAGAATTAATTTTAGGAAATTAGAATGAAATTGAAGTTTCAGGCAATTCTCTGCCGAGAATTTGGAATTCTCTGCCGGGAATTCTATTTTTCAGATTTGTCCAAATAGGTTAGATTTTCTCTGAACTTACCGAGAATTATAAATTCTCTACCGTGAATCAGGACATAGCTTACGACGCCTGATTTCCGTAAGGAAATCAGCATGTCGCGACCGCGAATTCGGAATTCTCGGTCGCGACACGTGTAATTCCTGCACATTCAGGTCTGAACCAACCTAAACCTTTCGACAAACCTTTTGACAAACGAAACCTTAAGTTTTTTCATTTCTGAAAGGTGTAATTTTATACCTTTTCATGATTAAAACAACACCTCCTTTCATCTAAAACTCTTATAAATTAATCCTAGAGGATTCAAGTTCTGTTACAAATTCTTTTCATCTTTATCAGAACTCTGATTTCTTCAAAACACCATTTTTTTAGTACCAGAAACTTTGTTTCCTTCAAACAACCACCATGCCTACCAAATACAAAACTTCAAGGCACAAGGCTGCCTCAAGCAATAAACGCTTAGACTTATCCAAGCGATATGGGGCGCCTTTTCCTATCTTCAATCACGATGAAGGTACGCGTTATTGGAATCACCGTTACAAATTCTTCACCGGAATGTTGTATATGGATGAATTTCTTAACAGCCAATTAGGCATTACTGATGACATGAGCCGCTATATGGAACGCCTAGGGTGGACAAAATTCGCCCAAATGCGATTTCCAATAATAGGCGACTGGATACTCGAATTCTTCTGTACCGTGCGTTTCACTAATAAATGACGAGTACGTCTCAGTTTTTGTCGGGAAGGCGAAATCTTTACTTTCGGTTATCCTGAGTTGCATGCTTGGTTTGGTTTTCCCCCGAGGGATACAATCAAACGTCATCCTGGACGAGACATGACATCCTCGGACATTTGGAGAATGCTCACTGGATTCTGGCGATTCAATTTAAAACTCGCCTATAATCACTCTTTTCGCTCCAACTCCATGCTGTATCTGCACAAATTCCTGTGTCACAGTTTATTCGGTCGCACATTTAGTAGTGTGGTATGTGACACAGATCTTTATATCCTTGGAGATATATTCCAGGGAAATGCAGTAGATTCTTCAAAGATTCTGATGGAGGGTCTTGTCGCCGCTTCTCGATCCAAGGATAAGAAGATTGGGTTCGGCAATATAATCTGTGGAATAATTCTTGGTACAAAGGGTACCATTGATGTTCCCTGGAGTGATGATGAATTCTGTTGGTCCCTTGTAAGGTTACAAGTATAGTTCCAAGGGGGGGGGGTTAGGAACTATTTAAACTTTTTTGCAATTAGGGCAGACTTCTTTTTCTAAGGAAAAAGGTTTTAACAGCGGCGCTGAGTAAACAGTAAGATACTGGCTTAGTCAACTGGTGACTAGGTCAGTTTCTTAGCTTGAGTCAGGAGATAGCACTTAGAGTCTATTCCTGAGCTCAGACGTTCAACGTGCACAACTCAACTTGACCTCTTTACTTGGTCAGTTTTTGGTTATTTTAAGCAAGCAATATATATAAGGAGTTAAAGGTAAGAAATACTTCACTCAGCAGATTTATCCAGGTTCGGCTTCTTCTAAGCCTACGTCCTGTCCCCGGAACACGTTCTGAGATTTCGAATCCTCTACTGAGCTCTTTAAAGGTAGAGCCTCAAACCTTTTACAATCTTAGTAACTGAGTATGACAAGAGTACCTTCCTCTATACCTCTACTCAATCCTAATCTCTCGCTGAGTACTAAAACCGAGTACTCAGCCTCTCTTTTCTATCTCTAGAAATGATAAGTGTTTTGTCCTATACAAAGATTTGCTAAGACACTTTAGACGATTGAAACAATCACTCTAGACTTTTACACAGATATAAGAATTGTAGTGTAAGATTTGCTTTGCTTCTTTGCTTGCAGAACTTGTGTAGAAATTTGGTCAGCGTAATGGCTTGATCAAGTTCCGTGTGGAATGAAGCTTGTGATGGCACTATTTATAGAGACGTCTGGGCATCGGTCATTTCGAATTTCGAAATAACCGTTGGAGGGAAACGGCTACATGTTGTTGTCATCCTGACTTGCTCAGAGCTCTCGGCCAATCAGAATTGTGTATCTTCTGTCCTCGGTCAACTCAGCAGACTGTCTCTCCTTTTATGGTAAAGTCAACTGGACATCATACTGTGTCGTCTGAACTTTACCCAAAGTAGAAATACTTTGTCTGGAAGTTTTCATTTGCCAGCTGCTGTCTTGTACGCTTTGTCGAGACTACTCAGTAGCTTCATCTTGAAGTTGTTCCCGAAGGTCTTCTAGATCCTTCTTTTGCTGAGTTGCGTTTTGTTCAAAACGGCAATGTCTTGACAAACGCGGGCCGAGTTGTACTGAGTTGTTTGACTTGGGCCTTGACTTCCGTATTGGGCTTGGGCCTTTTAATTCTTGTGTCTTATAAACAATTTTAACTCAACATTGAACAAACACATTAGTAGAATAAATCAAAGCATTTAAACTTAGTGTGTTTAGAATATGTATTTTAATTATACTTAAACAATTTTGTCAAATCAAAATTTATGTGGAAAGGTGTTTCAACAAACTCCCCCATTTTGATGTTGGCAAAACTATTTAGCGAGGAACTCAGTATGAGCTCCCCCATGATAGTTGACCTTTTATAACTTGGCAAACTCCCCCGTAAGGGTTGAGCTACTGACTTAGTTTTACTCTAAACATTTAAGGTTTAATCGAGTAAGTCTAAGGTCAGTTTTCAGATAGGTCAGCTAATTCAATATATTCTATTTACTCAGTATTAAGCGGAAGGTTTGATCATATAGAGTGCGCTGAGTAATTTGTTGTTCAATGCATTCTTAACAGACAATGTTTTATAAGCACATAGGACAATGTCAAACATGTTATCAGCATTTGATTTAGTCAATAAAATTTATAAGTATAAAAGCTGATTTAATTGAAGATACGTAATGACTCAGTACACAGTAACATGTATTAACATATATCATAGCTCAAGAATAAGAATAAAAGATGCAGATATGATATATTAATGGAAGTCGGTGTTTACACAGCAAAATTCATAGATAAGGCATAAAGATTACATCTAACTTAGTCTATACTGAGCTAGCCTATCTATTTCTTTTTCTTGTGTTGCGACTGACTTCGCTCATGCTGAGCTCTAGCTGTTTTATCTTTCTCCCCCGTTTTGTCAGCATCAGGAGGAGGAAGTTTGAAAGCGTCAGTTAAGACAGCTCGAGTCAGTTCTTTAGATAGCTCCTTAAGTTTGTCAGCGCTTTCATTGACGCCGTCAAAGATGGCAACTCCATCAGTTGATACCTCTGTGGGTATGTTGAGGTCAGCCGCACTGAGCATATTGACGCTAAACGCTTGAGCTTTGCCTTGCCAGATAAGAGCTTCAGTAAGGCCAGCAAAGATTTGGTGAAAAGTCTTCAAAAGAGCTGTGTCGTAATACTGACGTTGAATGTTGTTATGACGAATGTGGTTGAAAGTTTGTTGGATGATCGTCTGCATCTCATGCTGTTTCAGCGCGTCAGTATCCATCTCTTGCTTATTCAAATTAAGCAAGCGAATAGCCTCACCTATTTGCTCTATTGAGCACTGATTGTAAGAAACCATTTGCTCGTTGGTCTTAAGTTGCTCGGTGTGAAGCTGAGCAAAAAGCATCTTTACTTCAGATGAGGTGGCATAGTCGGTGTTTACAGCTGACAATTTCTGAACTTGTTATTGTAAAGAGTTCAAGTGTTGCACGGTTGTCAGCTGGATCTCAGCCAGCTTGGCTATTGAATCCTGCTTAGCTTGCTGTGCTTGGAATGATATGACGACGTTCAGCAGATCCTTGAGTCCCTTAACTTCGTTGAGAAGCTGAGTGACTTGGGAAAGCTGGGTGGTCTCAAGAATTGAAGAGCCAGCAGCAGGAGGAGTGGAATGTTGAAGGTCTCTGATTAATGCTTGCACCGAGTCAATGATCTTTTTGCCGGACTCAGTGGCATTCAGATAGCTTTGTGATCCTTCTAGGACATCAGTGTGACCGGAAGGAAAAGGAGTGAAAGGAGTTACCAGGTCAGTGACTGGAAGTGATGAACCAATCTGCACTTGTGTTTGTGGGATAGTTGATTGATCGGCAGAGAGTTGAGTTAGAGAAGTTGTAATGCGAATACTGTCTGTGAACGGCAGAAGTGTGTGGAGTCAGCACCATGCTAGAGGAAATAACATGAACAGTAGTCGGCTCAACCTGACTGGTTGATGTTGAAGAAGCATTGGGGTCGGCATGTTCCTATTGAGAAGAAACATAGGCTTGCTTTTCTAATGGCGCCGATGTAGTGGAGGTTGATTGGCGTTTGAAAAACTTGAGTTTGACGGTAGAAGGGTCCTTAGTTGTCTTTGAGAGGACAAAGTCAGGAAGAGTTGGTGGTTGCACAGGAGGTTCACTGACTAGCTTCTCACTGGCCTTGACCAACTTTCGCCTTCTACGCGGTGGAGTGACAGTATGATCAGGTTCTCCTGAGTGAGAAGGGGAAGATTCTTGTTGCTCAGTATGAGGCTGGTCAGCTTGCTCTTCAGCTGGATCAACAGTGTGTTGGTCGAGTACTTGCTCAACTCCAGCAGCCAACTCAGTATCAGCATGCTCAACCTCATTCTCACTGGCTGTTTCCTCAGAGTCCTCAGCGTCATCCTGACCGCTGGCATCTTCTTCTTCTTCCTCTGAGCTATCACCATCAAGTTCTTCTTCAACTTGGGAGATAAAATGATCATCCAGTTGTACATCGTGCTCATCATGCTTAACTACAGTACCTTGACACTGGGTGAAGTGAGAGTCACCCGGTACAATGAAGTCAGTAGGCATGGCGTTGAGGGGAGTCAGTGTAGAAGATTTTTGCTTCTTCTGAGGTTGCTCATCAGTTTCCTCAGTTCCAGGCTCACCTTGCCTGCTTCGTTTCTCAGCTGACTTTCCAGCTGACTTCTGCCTTTTTGCTGGAGACTCAACATTTTTGGAAGGAGTCTCAGCAGTTTTCCTTTTGCGGGAAGCTGGGGCCTTAGTCCTTCGCCCTTTCTTTAGCTCAGCAGTTCCCACAGTTTGGCCAGCAGCAGCAGCTTTACCTTTCTTCAAAGGCTGTCCAAACTTTAATGCTCTCAGCGAGGAAGCTGTGATCTCAGTTCCTTGAGTCATCTCCTCACCTTCGAGGTCAATTTTATGGTCGATGAGGATTCTGGTGATGAGTGATCCAAGCCGCATCGTGCCAGTGCTTCGAAGGAAACCAGCAACGAGAAAGACCGGCATGTTGATGGGAGTGTACGTCAGCATATGCCATATAAAGCACTGCTCGAAATTTCTTGCTGATGTGGTGCAGTTGATCTTTGGGTAGATGAAGTAGGTCAGCAGGTAATGAGCCATTTTCTGGTGCTGACCCATAGAGGAAGCTGAGACTTCTCCTGAGTGTCCCTCAGGTTTGCAAAAGTTGTGTTCATACCCAGTGTCATCCTGATCTCCTGATCTTCTCAGCCTTGATCCCTCAGTTTTTAGCTTTAGAAGATTTCCTATGTAGAGAGGGTTGATGAAGATGGTTTTCTCTTTCACCACAGTGCACAGGTAGTCAGTGTTGTTATTTGCAACTTTGAGGTTGTGGTAGAATTCCCTCACAAGGTCAGGGTAAGTATAATCCCTAACTGAAAATAGTCCAGTCCATACATTCTGTGAAATCCACTCGCAGAACGGTTGTTCATTTTGCACGAAGTTTTCAGAGACCCATCTTGAGGGCTCAACTTTCCATTCGCGGACATTCTCAAAGACCTTGGAGTAGGTCCTGACCTTTACGGGTTTTCCCTGACCAAAGGATTGGCCAGCTTGTCCTTTGCTAGGTGTGGGAGGATTCCCTATAGGTTCATCGGAGCTGGACCTTTGGTGGCTGGCACCGGAGGTATTGTAGGAAACCTTAGTCATGGTTTTAGGATGGGAAAGCTTAGATGGATTTTTAGAGAGAAGGAATTTTCTTTGCTTGAGAGTTCGATAAGCGTAAAGAATAAAAATGGGGAATTTCCCATTATTTATAGAGGTAATGTGTGGTGTGGATTTAATCGAATCCATGTGTCAGTTTTGCCTCGGGATTTTGAACCGACAAAAATCCTGGAATTTATGACACATATGGCGTATACGTCATCCTAGGGCTATACGCGTGCTATTGCATTTATTCTAACGGATATAACACTCAGTGTTTAGAATACTAATCGTTTGATATTCTGAGTGGTCAGTATTGCATAAAGAGATGATTTTTTTAAGTTTAAGTTTACACTAATTTACTCAGTATTTGATGTTCAGTCAGTTTCGATGAGTTACTCAGCAAACAATCAATCATTCAGCATAGTAATTCACTCAGCATGCATATTCATTTAGTTCAGGAATTTACCGAAGAGGATTAAACATACCAATAGCTTCTCTCAGTATGCTGAACTGCTCACGGGCCAGTGGCTTCGTGAAGATATCCGCAAGCTGTTCGTCCGTTGGGACAAAAGTCAGCTTGATCTCACCTTTGAGTACATGGTCTCTAATGAAGTGATGTCTGATGCTGACATGCTTCGTTCTGCTGTGTTGAATTGGGCTCTTTGAAAGATCAATTGCACTTTTGTTGTCACATTTGACTTCAATTGTCTTCGTTTGAACACCATAGTCTTCAAGCTGTTGCTTAATCCATAGGACTTGAGCAACACAATGACCAGCAGCAATGTACTTAGCTTCAGTGGTAGACAAGGCTACTGACGCCTGCTTTTTGCTGAACCAGGATACAAGACAGCTTCCTAAGAAGTGACATCCTCCAAAGGTGCTTTTACGTTCCAGCTTATCCCGTCCATAGTCAGCGTTAGTGTATCCGATGAGTGTAAAATCATGAGTATTTGGATACCATAAACCTGCGTTCACTGAGCTTTGCAAATATCTAAGGATTCTTTTTACAGCAATGTAATGAGATTCCTTAGGGTTAGATTGATATCTAGCACAGTAGCATACTGAAAACTGAATGTCCGGTCTACTGGCTGTTAAGTAAAGTAGAGAGCCTATCATACCTCGATATAATTTGCTGTCTACTGACTTACCATTCTCGTCAGCGCAGAGGACAGTGTCAGTGCCCATAGGAGTGGATATTGGCTTGCAATTTTCCAAATCATATTTCTTTAATATCTCCTTGGCATATTTGGCTTGACTGATGAATATGCCATTCTTTCCTTGTTTAATTTGAAGACCGAGGAAGAAGTTGAGTTCTCCCATCATGGACATTTCAAACTCAGTCTGCATTTGTTTGCTAAACTCCTTGCACATTGATTCGTTAGTTGCACCAAATATTATATCATCAACATAAATTTGGGCCAGCAGGGTATCTTTACCCTTTTTCTTAATGAATAAGGTTGTATCAGCTTTGCCCCTGACGTAATTTCTAGTCAGCAGGAAACTGGTCAGCCTCTCATACCAAGCACGTGGTGCTTGCTTGAGGCCGTACAGAGCCTTTTTTAGTTTGTAAACATGGTTTGGGAACTTAGGGTCCTCAAAACCTGGAGGTTGATTTACATAAACCTCCTCGTTTATAACTCCATTAAGAAATGCACTTTTGACATCCATTTGGAATAATTTAAAGTTCATGTAAGATGCATATGCACATAGAATTCTAATTGCCTCTAGCCTTGCCACTGGGGCAAAGGTCTCACCGTAGTCAATACCTTCTTGCTGACTGTAGCCATGAGCTACAAGCCTTACTTTGTTCCTGACTACATTCCCTTGTTCATCCATCTTGTTCCTGAAGACCCATCTTGTTCCGATGGTCTTTTGACTCTTTGGATGAGGCACTAGCTCCCATACATCGTTTCTTCTGAATTGATCGAGCTCCTCTTGCATTGCGTTCATCCAGAATTCATCGTACTCAGCTTCAGCGAAATTCTTCAGTTCTTGAACTGAGACGAAAGCAACATTGCTGAGGTACTTCCTGAGTTGATTCCTCGTCATCAGGGTATTCCCAGCAGAATCAAGGATCGCACTCTCTGAGTGCCCTCTTGGGATCCTTATCTCTTTAGGTAGATTCATGTCTTGTGCTGTTTCTGTTTCAACAATCTCTGCAGAAGTAGATGGATCAGTAAAAGTAATCTTAGGTTCACTCTTACTCTTAGTCAGCCTTTTGGTGAATGACTCAGTAGCTGGTTCTTGGTCAGCGGTGGTTACTGAGTGTGGATCATCTTCGGTCAGCGGCTGGTATCTACCTGCAGGGTCAGTTTCGTCGAACTCTACATATACTGACTCTTCTAAAACTTGAGTTCGCTTATTAAAAACTCTGTATGTTTTGCTGTTTGTTGAGTAGCCCAAAAAGATAGCCTCATCAGCTTTTGAATCAAACTTTGCTAAGCTATCTTTGGTATTTAAAATAAAACATCTACAGCCAAAGGCACGAAAGTATCCAATATTGGGCTTTCGTCCTTTCCAAAGTTCATATGGGTTTTTTTTAATATAGGTCTAACTAGAGCCCTATTAAGAATATAGCATGCTGTGTTAACAGCCTCTCCCCAAAAATACTTTGGAAGCCTATGCTCATCCAGCATTATCCTGGCTATTTCAACCAGAGTTCTGTTCTTCCTTTCTACAACCCCATTTTGCTGAGGTGTTCTAGGAGCAGAAAAATTGTGGTCAATGCCGCTGGCTTCACAGAATTCAACAAACTTTTGGTTTTTGAATTCTCCACCATTATCGCTACGGATGTGAGCTAATTTTAGGTCTTTTTCATTTTCAATTTTTTTAACCAAATTTGAAAATGTCTCAAAGGTTTCATCCTTGCTGGTCAGCAAGATGACCCACGTATACCGAGAGAAGTCATCTACAATGACCAAGGAAAATCTTCTTCCACCCAGACTCAGCGGCTGGACTGGACCGAAGAGATCCAAGTGTAGTAACTCTAACGGACGTTTAGTTGAGACAATATTTTTGCTATGAAAAGATTGTTTGGTTTGTTTTCCAGCTTGGCAAGCGTGGCATAATTGATCTTTTTCAAATTTAAGTTCAGGCAGTCCCTCAACCAATTGCTTTCTTGCTAGTTTGGTCAGGAGGTCCATGCTTACATGACCAAGTCTCCTGTGCCATAGCCAGGAATTCTCTTCCTTTGATACTAAGCACACAGTTTTTGAAAACTTTTTCTCTAAGTCTAGCATAAAGACATTATCTATGCGAGGGGCAGTTAAAATTAACTCATTTGTATTACCCTCGTATATTTTACATCCAGTAGCATCAAATATAACTTTTCTCCCATTGTCACATAGCTGAGCTACGTTGAGTAAGTTATATTTGAGTCCGCTGACTAAGGAGACAGATTCAATAGTAGGATTACCTCCGATGGTTCCTGACCCTACTATCTTACCCTTCTTGTTGTCTCCAAAACTTACACTTCCTCCTCGTTTACGCTCAAACGTGATGAACTGAGTTTCATCACCCGTCATATGCCTTGAGCATGCGCTGTCAATATACCACATCTTTGACTTCTCGGCACATCTCAGGCTTACCTGCATTGTAACTAGTTACTTTTAGGTACCCAATTCTTTTTGGGTCCTTGCTTGTTAGGTGCAACATGTAAAGCATCATATTTTATTTTATGGCGACATACATGGACAGTATGACCATTCTTTCCACAGAAGTCACAACTGACCTTCTGTTTAGGATGTTTCACTGACTTGTCAGCACCCCAGTGCTGAGCGTGCCAGCACACCTTAGTGGTGTGTCCTAACTTCCCACAAAAGTCACACTGGACTTTTCGCTGGGGATTCCATCTCTGCTGAGTACCTTGGTACTGAGTTCTCAGAGGACTGCTTCTTTTATTTGGAACCTTTAGTTGGTTCTGGATAGCTGTGACGTCCTTACTCAGTTTCTTTGAAACTGACTGGACTTCAGAGACAGACTCATGTATGATCTTCATGTTATCATGCAGAGTTGTATTGTCCTGAAGAAGGAATCTGAGGTCACTCAGTTTGACCTCTTCCACTTCGTCACAGCGCCTGCTGAGTGCTCTAACTTTCTTATTACACTTCTTGACAAGTGTATAGAGATCACTCAGGGCATTAACCATATCGTTTCTGAGCTGAGGATGAGAATTACCTCATTTGATTGCTCCTCGTCATCTGATAGGTCAGCATGCTCAGAGACGCATGGCTCAGCAAGTTCGTCAGCCATGAAGCATATCTTCGCTGACTCGGTGGCCTCAGTTTCTGTAGATGAAGACTCATCACTGTCGCTCCAAGTAGCCACCATTGCCTTCTTCCCACTCTTCTTGTCTTTCCTCAGCGTGGGGCAGTTTGACTTAATATGGCCAGTTTGATGGCACTCAAAGCATATAATGGGCTTTGAGCTGTCCTTTTTGTATTTGCTGTCACTTGAGTCAGCCTTATACTTATCAAACTTTCTGTAAGGCTTTTTAGAGTATTTGTCACTCTTCCTGAATAGCCTTTTCATCTTCCTTGTGAACATAGCCATCTCCTCATCGTCAGTTGAACTCCCGTCAGTGGAGTCAGCTTTCATGACAATGGATTTCTGCTTCTTGTCTTCAGATTTTTCCTTCACCTCAAAGTTTTTCATGGATATCTCATGGGCCAGCAATGAACCGATGAGTTCGTCATATTTGTAGGTGGTTAAATCCTGAGCTTCCTCAACTGCTGTCTTCTTTGCTTGCCAGTCTTTAGGAAGACTCCTGAGTATCTTTTTGACTTGTTCTTCCTCAGTGAAGATTTTCCCAAGTCTCTTGAGCTCATTAATGATGTTGGTAAACCTTGCATTCATGTCTGAAATGCCCTCATCATTGTTCATCTCGAACAGCTCGTACAGTCTCATCTGCTGATTCACCTTGGACTCCTTTACTTTATTGGTTCCCTCGTAGGTGGCTTCTAGCTTTTTCCAGATCTCTTGTGCCGACTCACAACCTGAGATTTTATTATATTCTGCAGCATCGAGCGCACAGTGAAGCATATTGATAGCCGAAGCGTGATTTGAAGCTTCATAAGATCATCCTCTGTCCATTTGGCCTCAGCTTTTACAACTGTTTGGCCAGCCACAACCTCGATAGGTACAAATGGGCCTTGGACTATAGATAGCCAGGCACTCATGTTTGTAGCCTGAATGAAGTTTTTCATCCTATTCTTCCAGAAGGTATAGTTTGACCCGAAGAATAGGGGAGGCCTAGTAATGGACAGCCCCTCAGGCAGTATTTGAGTTGTTTGGTTTCCAGGGAGAAACCGAGTGCTGTTTTCGCCCATGGTAGGGATCAGCTCAAGGTTGTTAGACCTTTTAAAGTGAGCTTTTAAGCTCTGATACCACTTGTTGGTCCCTTGTAAGGTTGCAAGTATAGTTCCAAGGGGGGGTTAGGAACTATTTAAACTTTTTTGCAATTAGGGCAGACTTCTTTTTCTAAGGAAAAAGGTTTTAACAGCGGCGCTGAGTAAACAGTAAGATATTGGCTTAGTCAACTGGTGACTAGGTCAGTTTCTTAGCTTGAGTCAGGAGATAGCACTTAGAGTCTATTCCTGAGCTCAGACGTTCAACGCGCACAACTCAACTTGACCTCTTTACTTGGTCAGTTTTTGGTTATTTTAAGCAAGCAATATATATAAGGAGTTAAAGGTAAGAAATACTTCACTCAGCAGATTTATCCAGGTTCGGCTTCTTCTAAGCCTACGTCCTGTCCCCGGAACACGTTTCGAGATTTTGAATCCTCTACTGAGCTCTTTAAAGGTAGAGCCTCAAACCTTTTACAATCTTAGCAACTGAGTATGACAAGAGTACCTTCCTCTATACCTCTACTCAATCCTAATCTCTCGCTGAGTGCTAAAACCGAGTACTCAGCCTCTCCTTTCTATCTCTAGAAATGATAAGTGTTTTGTCCTATACAAAGATTTGCTAAGACACTTTAGACGATTGAAACAATCACTCTAGACTTTTACACAGATATAAGAATTGTAGTGTAAGATTTGCTTTGCTTATTTGCTTGCATAACTTGTGTAGAAATTTGGTCAGCGTAATGGCTTGATAAAGTTCCGTGTGGAATGAAGCTTGTGATGGCACTATTTATAGAGACGTCTGGGCATCGGTCATTTCGAATTTCGAAATAACCGTTGGAGGGAAATGGCTACATGTTGTTGTCATCCTGACTTGCTCAGAGCTCTCGGCCAATCAGAATTGTGTATCTTCTGTCATCGGTCAGCTCAGCAGACTGTCTCTCCTTTTATGCTAAAGTCAACTGGACAGCATACTGTGTCGTCTGAACTTTACCCAAAGTAGAAATACTTTGTCTGGAAGTTTTCATTTGCCAACTGCTGTCTTGTACGCTTTGTCGAGACTACTCAGTAGCTTCATCTTGAAGTTGTTCCCGAAGGTCTTCTAGATCCTTCTTTTGCTGAGTTGCGTTTTGTTCAAAACGGCAACGTCTTGACAAACGCGGGCCGAGTTGTACTGAGTTGTTTGACTTGGGCATTGACTTCCGTATTGGGCTTGAGCCTTTTAATTCTTGTGTCTCATGACAAATCCTACACAGGAGGTTCATCATCTTCTAACTCTAATTGGAAGAACCGGTGGGGTAACCAAGAGAAAGGAAGCAGATTTCCTTCAAAGTTTGACAATGCCAAACACAAGTTTGATTTCAATAAAAATATTACTCTTAAAGAGTTGTGAGTGGTTTCTCTTGTGTTCTTTGGGGCACTACTTTGAACAGTTCGGGATTAAATCCTTAATTGTTGGAGACTGGGATTGGATCTTTACAACCTAGTTTTGTAAGGGTTCTTTTCTGTCCGACCCTGATTCGTTAGCTTTCCTAGGGATCAAATCTAGTTGTCGGGTTTATCTATCCATAGTATTATTCTTTGATATTTTATTTTATTTTCTTCTTTTTTTTTTAATTTTCTATTAGAAGTAAAAAGAAAAAAAAAAGAAATCATTGTTCTAATTTTGAGAAAAAAAAATCCATTGATAGTAAAAAAAAAAAAAAAAAAAAATCAAAGCTTTTCTTATCCAGCATACACGTGAAGAACAACTCCTTTTTTAATATATTCATATTTATACCTATACATTGTTTTACATTGCAAGTTGCAGTTCCATATTCTCTCATTAAAAAAAAAAAATCTTACATAGTTAATACTTCGGCCGGGTTGATAAAACCATAATTCACAAAATTAATTTCAATTTTGTATTCTGTGAATTTTTTTTTGATTATTTTCTAACGTCAAATTTTGGTCATCGAGTTGCTTATCTGCGTTCCGTTCATTGTTTAACGTTTTGCTTCTTAGGTTGTAAGGTTGAATTTTGGTTTTTGACTATTGGGGTTCTAAAACTGAATTTGTTCGACTGAGTTCTTTAAAGAACACTATAAGAGAAATCGAGCGGTAAAAGGCATAGAGTGGTGAGCATATTAGAGAGAATAGCCAAAAAAAAAAAAAAAATTGAGCGAAACACCGAGTGAATCGTGAGTTTATATATATATATGGGGTTGGTTTTAATGGTGAGCACTAAATTATCTCCATGGGTGGTGAGCAATTAATATCCATTGGATCAAGATCTAATGGTCCATAATTTAAGTTGGCATTTAATATTAAAAAGGTTTTACCTGCTGACATGTAGGTTGTAATTTAAAACCTTGTGCATTTTAAAAACCAAATTCTCTCTCATCAATTAATATCATCTTCTCTTTCTCTTTCCAAATTAATGCATAACGTTGAATTGTGCAACCAAAGGAATACGATTTCTCTCTCATGGAAGCCATTGACGATGCTAAATCAACCTTAGGCAGACTTTTTTCGACCGGAATCAATCTCAGGCAGTGTCAAAATGATCGGAATTAATCTCAGGCAGTCTCAAAGTGATCGGAATTAATCTCAGGCAGCCTCTATTCGACCAGAACTAATCTTAGTTTTAGATTAATCGTTTACCACTCTATTTCAATCCTCATTGATAAATAAATGGATTGAAAATGCAATGTAAAAAAAATGTTGTTTCGATATCATATTAGAGAATATACATAAGAAGTTGTCTTATTATCAATCAAATATGAAGCATAGCCGAAATTCCAGTCATCTGTGTCATTTAGATATGAGTAAATATTTGTGATAAGTAAACAATGTAAAACAAAAAAAATGATGTATTATAATTTGGTGTTACCTTTTAGCGTATAGAATATATTGTCAAACGAAGATGTCTTCTTATGTGTTAAATACTAAAAAGAAGATGTCTTCTATGGAATAATTCATATATACAAACTGTTATAAATTTGTGTTTAACACAGCCTGTCGAAATTGACACAACCAAATGATAATTAAACAAACATAAATTTGTAACACAGATTGATCGCCGAAACAATTGTTTTCACATAGTATGCCAAAAATATCTAGTTACTGTTTGTCAAAATATATATTTACATTTGACAAAGTATTTTTTGCCATCTTCCATATGCCATAGCATAATCTATAGCTTGTTGCAGTTTAGCCATTCGCCCATCATCCTCTCGAATGGGATCTTGACCGATTCGTTCCCTCTGGATGAATTCTGCAACGTGTTGTGCGCGTGATAGTCTTTCCAAATAGGTTACAAAACCTCCATTTGGCTCTGCAAATTGCATTATTTTAGTTAGATGAACATTTTGGTAAATAAAGTACATAGATATTGACAGGAAGCTTTACCTAGATAATTGTCCAATCTGTTCTTTGAATCAAATGTTGTGGGGTAGATGAAATTGTTTGGCTACGGAATCCAACAAATGAAATTATAATGCATCATAATACATGGTAATTGTAATAAAGATGGTGCACTTACAGAATTCAGTAGTGACTTGTATGGTGAATCATCTATCAACACAGTATTTGAAGCATTGAATTGTGGATAGCTATCCCAAACATGCTTCAAATATTTAAACATTATACATTTTTTATCACGGGGGCCAAATGTGACATTTGTTACAACACAATGCTCTTGACCCTGAAAATCAAACAGTGTAGTAAACTATTATATAGGAAACATGAATATTTCAATAGTTGATGTTGGAACGGAAAAGAATCCTAAAAGTTGGAAACAATTGTCTAACCCAAACAAACAACATTTGAACTTCATCAGCCAATGACATTCTAATTTTTGGAAGAATCTTGTCAATGTTTTTCCTGGAAAACACATAAGAAGACACTATAATTATAAAGTATTCAATGAACTTAAGAAGAATGTAAAAAGAGGATCAAATGTTTAGAATTCAATGAACCTTATAAGAATGTGAAAAATACCTCATCTTTGATGACCAAATTGCAACCGTAAAATTATCAAAACAGAATTTCATGAATGGAGTGATATGTGGGCGATGGCGACCGGTTCGCGAGCATATAAGTACCCCATTCAAGTCTAAAATCAGAAGCTTCTTCATTGTACAAGAGGGTGTCGGTAGTTCAGCTTCAGGATAAGTTAACAGCATCAGAACATTGCTGTCATCATCAACTTTTTCCTCCATTGTTTTCTCCTTTTCTGGCTGCTCCACCATCCGGAATACAATCTCATACTCATCCTCCTCTTCTTCGTCAGACTCTTCGGCTCTTGGCTCATCAGCCTCTAATGTATCCTCTGAACCCTCCATCTCCACACCACCCATCCCAACATCTTCATCTTCAAAATCGAAACAATCCATCCCAACATCCAGATTTTCTATGTCATCATCCACAGGCCCATCACCTTCCAACTCAACCTCAACATCCTCTCCGTCATTCCCCACGTTCCTTAAATATGTTTTTTTTATCAAACACAATTTCATCTCCAACTCTGACAAATTTGGAAAGGATCCAGCCTCTATTACTCGTCATAGTTGCCATATTTAACAAGTATAGAGCATCCATGAGATTTGTATTGACTGACTGGTTATCCCTCACAGTCACAGGAACATTGTAATGTTCAAAGACTACCGTCAAAAGATTACCATAAGGTAGATGGATTTTCCTTTGACGGTCTTTCTTAACCGCTCTGAACCTGTTCAGTATGTGATAGATAATCTGTTGAGCAAAATTCATCTGTTTCCCCTTTAACAGATGCCACAAAATAATCCTTTCGGCTAATGAGCATTTTTCCCTGCTACCATACTTAGGTAGCAGTGTCTTTATCACCACTTGATGTAAAAATCGGGCATGAGCCGTCATGTTTGTCGTGGCAAGGGGTAAACCAGACTCGTGTAGGACTTCCTTTATGAAATGGGTATCATTATACCCCTCCCATTCTATTTTTTTTATCAGCTGGGTTTTTAATGCAAAACCCATCCTCAACCGAAGGCATATCAAAAAGTTCATTTAACAAAGCAGTGTCTATTTTGATCTTAACGTTTTTTACACTAGAAGATATCTCTGTTCCCCTGTTATTCCTATGAAGGTTTCTATAGAATTCCTTAACCAATTCATCGTATGTGTTGACTTTAAGAGTCAACAATTTCCTCAATTTTAAATGCTCAATGTAAGGAGAAACATCAAAATCGATTTTTTTTCAGGGATTCAATATCAACGGGCATACCTTTGAGCACATGCATACTATCCAGCTTCGCCACTCTATCTTTGGTACTAGATGTTCCGGCATTGCAAGTTCTATGCCTTTTTACAGCCTTGTTCTTCCTCTTAGGTTGCAATGTCTGCTTCCCCTTACTTCGTGAACCAGCTATACTCTGTCTTGTCTTAGCCATTGGAGCTTGAAATTGGAGCTTGAAATTTGAAGATTTAGAAATGAAGGATGATAAGAAAATCTGTGTAGTGGTAAGGAAAAATCGATGCCGCCGGTGATGAAGTTAGGTTTCGGTATTGGGAATTTGTCGAGGATTTTGATCGGAAACAATGGCGTTCCTATTTCTCCAGGATTAAACAAACCCCATATAACACGTGTTACAATTTAATTCGAGAGAAGTATCACTAAGACTGTCTACTGTAGCGGTAAGTTTGGTGATCTAAACAAGCCGACCCGTTTTCGACCCCAACGTCGCGCTCCTTTTTGTATTTTTTCGCAGATTATTATATAAACACGTTAAAACATATTAATTATCAATCGCATCAATAAATGTTCATAGATCAATTGGTTAGCAACTACCGTAAAAATCATTTGGTCCTGTGTTCGAAACCGGCCAGTGGTATTTTTTTTTAATTAGTTTTAAAAATTATTTTAAATGCATTTTTAAAAAGAAATAACAATTAGAAGACGTCTTCTTATTTGTACTTATTTATAATGCATCCAAATTAGCTACTTTTTGAAAATTATCACTTTTAATCGTTCGAATTGGGTATTTATATTCAAATTATTTTGTTAATTAATTAAACGTCTTGTTTATATACAGTTTATTTTAATGCATTAATTTATAATTCATTCAACTCAGGTATTACTTGCAAATTATAGTTTGATAATTAAGGTAAAGTCTATTGTTACTTTGTTTTTAACAAGGTAACTCTTGCTTTGTGTGTTTTCACCATTGGATTAATTTTCTAATCCATCATCCAATGGTGAAAACATACCAAGTAATGGTACTTTGTCAAAAACAAAGTAACCATAGAAGGCACCTTGATATTAAATGTATTTTTTTATGAATTAATATTTGGTATTATATGAATGGTTAATTTTTTGTAAAAATTAGCAATTGTTATCATTATAATACAAATTGAAATATATGTAACCTAGGTATTACTTGAAAACTAAGTTATCATCCAATAATGAAACTAAGAAATAAAATATTGAAAATCAATGTTTCATATATATTATTGAAATTTAATGTCTTACAGTAAGTCAAGACACACATAATTAAGAATATGAAACTTATTAAAGCATTTTTCACAATCAAATGCTTTTGTGGATCTACATCTTCTTGTCTTTCCCTTTATCCAGCTTCTCATCATTAGTTTCCATCTCCTGATAATCCGACTCCAAACAAAACGCATTGAATCATGCAAAATATCTAAGGATACGGCGATGGACTTGATGCATGTTAAGAATTCAGCTGTATGTTGACGCATATGTTTCTTGACACACTTTTGAACAACATCTTCAATTTGATTTATCGGAAATGGAGTAGCACCCAACGGATTAACACCGTCATCAGTCTTCCCAATAATAAGCTTCCTGGATGTATTCCCTTCCTTCACACCCAACTTTTGCTGACCCTTTTTCTTCTTTTGCGACGAAGGCCCCACTGATTCTTTTTTAGACTTTTCTACTTTTATTTTTTTGAGTGGAGAAATTCCTTCATTAGGATCATCTTCAAATAGGCATGGATGGAAATTGTCTTCATTTTTGGAAGGCTCTTTGGAAGGCTCTGCTGAATCGTCCAGTATTACCAAGTCCATATTTTAAGAGCGAGTATAACATTTCGAGAGCCTTACATACTCCTATTTATATAGAAAATTTCGGAATTAATGTACTTAATTTGTAAAGTCTATTCATAATCACACTTAAATATAGAGACGTCTTTTCATTAGATGTATCCGTTTTGTATTCAATGTATTAATACTTTTTTAAATGCCATTATGTTGGTATGGTAAATGTAACTGAATACAGATCGTATTGGATTCAATGTATTCGTGAAATAAAAGCAGTTTTCAGTTACATGTAGTGTGCATTTGAAAAGGTGTGTTAATCTATATAAATAGTCTCTTACCATGCATACCATTTCACATAGCACTATCAAAGTGTTGTAATCACTGATAAATATGTCAGGAGAGAATCTTGGTAACGTGGCAGGTGAGTCCTCAGGTAAAAAGAGAAAGACGTGCGAAGATAGTGAGGGTAGTGATGATACTCAATTGGGAGTTTATTATGAAAGTGTTCTAAATGGAGTACAAGTTGCACTCAAGCGTGGAGACAAGGATGAAATCCTAAAATTCATGAAAGTTGTTTCATCTGCATTAGTGTTTCTCTCTGATTCAATGGCTGATTATTTTGAGTCAAAAATGGAGGAGAAGGAGAAATTGGTGAAGAAGCTGGAAGATCTGAAGGCAAAAATTAATGCTGCACATAATGTGAATGTGGATTTAAGAATAGATAAACTGTGATGTTTTTGTCTTTTACTTTATTTTGTTGTTTTTTTATGGATCTTTTATTTGTTGTTTTACTTATGTTTACACAGTTCTTTTTCATTTTCAATAATAGTACTATGGTTTTCTCTATCATCACAATCTCACTAATATTGAAATATTATGTTTTTTTTATATTTATTAACTGTAAATTATTGATGTCAAAATTAAGGTTTATATTATGTTAAATCAATTAAATATAATTAAACTTTTCATGTT
The DNA here is from genome assembly GCF_963576675.1 of Euphorbia lathyris. Taxonomy (NCBI): domain Eukaryota; kingdom Viridiplantae; phylum Streptophyta; class Magnoliopsida; order Malpighiales; family Euphorbiaceae; genus Euphorbia; species Euphorbia lathyris. The sequence continues at coordinate 44,057,462 of NC_088919.1, read as the reverse complement.
AAACCGATTATATAACGAATTGTAATATGAAGAAACAGATGTTTTAGGTATTTCCAAATTATATTTGAGTAGAATAATATTTTGACAACCCCAAAAAAAAAATTGAGCTACGGAAAAAAAATTAGTTCATAAAATTACACCTACGATATCCTTTATTAAATATTAATTATTACAAATCTTAATTAAATATAATTAAACTTTTCATGTTAAACCGACTATATCACGAAATTATAATGTACTTCAAAATTACAAGTTTTTAGATGTAATATGAAGTAACAGATGTTTTAGGTATTTCCAAATTATACTTGTTTCACTACACAATTAATTTAACAATTTAAGCACCAACACATTTTCATTATCCCTATGCAAATCGTACTTTAAAATTACAAGTTTTTAGACGTAATATGAAAAAACGGATATTTTAAGTATTTACAAATTTTATTGCCTCACTACACATAAAATAGAGAAAAGCTATCCGGATAGAATTTATCCGGATAGAAGGGATAGAAAAAAAAATCCTACCAAAATGCCCTTTTGAAATATTTTTATTTTGTTTATTTTTATATTCTATTAATGATTCAATACTACTAGTACATTAAATACTATTTTAGTTTGTGAGTTCCCATGACTACAAATATATAAACGAAAATCTAATTTTATTTTATGAAGGGTAATTATGATATTTTAACTCATTCTATCCATTCTATCCCCATTTTTTCTATCCATTTAGCAGTGTCCCATAAAATATACTCAAATCAAATATACTCTTAAATGCAATTATTAATATAAACTTCAGTAGATAAGAAATTATTTTGCATTAAAATAAAAACTGTGTTTACGGTATCTCACAAAACAACAATATTAAACAAAGCAAACATAACATGTGTAGTTGACTATTCCAACCTATCCAATACTTTGTTCATCTTGTTAAAAGCCTTCAACGTCTCCTTCGCCTCCTCAACTTCATCCTTCAACTCCTCAATCTCCTCCAATTCGGATTTCATATATTTAGCCGCTGACTCATACATCAATTTTGTGGCAGATGCAATCACCTGCATGAAGTCTATTATTGAATCTACATCTCCTTCCACGAATGAATCATTAAAACTTGTAATCATGTTTGAAAAATAAGCCAATGCTTTTGTGGCATCGGTATCAGTAACATCATCCTTCTCTCCCATAATGTTTCCAATCTGCTTTTCAGACTTATCCATATAATATGAATTATATTTGAAGATGAAATGATATATGATTGATAAACTTTGATAGCCAATGTTATACTTTAAATGATTTCCATCGATTCAAGCTTATTTATACTACTACTAAAAATTCTTTTCAAATTTCTTGCATACAATAATAAATGCAAGGTCGATTTTATGCCATTAATGTGACAGTATAATAAATGCATGATAAGTTAAAAATTTGAAACGAAAGAATACTGGAAGACGTCTTTTAATTATTTTCTATCTTTATATGATGCATCTGTCTGAATTATTGAATTACTTGTTTAAGTTATTACTAGTATATTCAATAATGGAGAATGGGAGATGACTGATGTAACTGGTCATCCTCAATTATTTTACCACTTTTATACGTAAAGAGTTGCAGCCTTTTTTTGATATTCCTTTCATTGATGATGGGAAACTGAAGAGTCTCCAACTGCATTGACATTTACATATAAATAACTGAAATGGAACTCTTTTCTGTGTTATGTATTCTAAAAAAAAAACTATTAAACTACTTGTGGAGAATCCACAAATTAGGCGAGACATATATACCTTCAAGAGAACAAAAAATGTTTGAAGAACTAATGTCTAAACTTCCTGGGCTGCAATAGTTACTCATTTGTATAATTGTACCCCAGGGAGCTTTGACATCAGTTGAGCAAACATTTATGTATCGGTTGATTTCATCAGGGAGCTTTGACATCAGTTGATTTCATCTTTTCTTTTCTTTTAATTTGCTTATTTTCTTATTTGGGTGATTGATTATTTATTCATTTGGGTTTTGTTTCGGGTTATTGATTATTTATTCATTTGGGTTTTGTTTATCTGGTCGAAAGGGGTGCCGACGTATTCTGGATGTCTTCTTCCACTTTGATTCCATGTTAGCATTTAAACATGTTTTCTTTTAATTTGCTTATGTTCTTATTTGGGTGATTGATTATTTATTCATTTGGGTTTTGTTTCGGGTTATTGATTATTTATTCATTTGGGTTTTGTTTATCTGGTCGAAAGGGGTGCCGACGTATTCTGGATGTCTTCTACCACTTTGATTCCATGTTAGCAGTTGAACATGCTACTTCAATTCCCCTCATAACCAAGGTTCCCATTTTAGGTATTTTTATGTACAACACAATAATCTCAAATAATTTGTTGTTAATCTTAGCAGTAATAGCCCCTTGTCTAGTTGGTAAAACAAATTCCCCTTAAAATAAATGATCATGTGTTCGAGTCACCTTATTTTGGCAAGTATTATTTTAATTCGAACAAGTATGTATTTTTTATTATTATTATTATTGAAACCTTAATTATAGTTGAATCAATATATGAGAAGACGTCTTCCTATGTCCGTAAATATGCACGTTTGATATGAATGAGTTCCGAATTGCATTTAATGTATTTGTGAAGTCAATGCATTCGAAAATAGAGCTATTAATTACTACTAAACTAATTGATTAACAAACCAATAATATAACAAAATCTAACTAATTTACTACTATTATTATTAGTTTAGGCTAAGGTTACGTGAGGTAAAAAAAAATAATTGTTAAATAAATTATTGATTAAATATGACAACCATATTGTCATGTTCCCCTTGAATCTTATGGTCATGTGTTCGATTCCCATTTTCAGCAAATTTCTTTGTTTATTGATTTTGATTAAATTTGGACAACCATATTGTCAAAGTTGTATGCAACTTTTTTAATATAAGATACTCTGAAATAATAATATTAGTAATAATAATAAAAAAAGGAACCTTAATTGTAATTGAATTAATGTAATATATTTAGAAGGCAATAAAACCTTTTTTTTATATAGAAGGCAATAAGACCTTAATTGCACATGAAATAAAGAAAATATTATTAAAACAAAAGGAATTCAAAAGTCGCATTAGATAAATCGGTGTAAGCATAAACAGAAATAGCTCATTGTCCTGATGGTATAGTGACTCCCCTTAAATCTTAAGGTCATGTGTTCAATTTCCCTTTTCAGCAAATTTTATAAATTTTTATTTTAATTAAATTTGAACAACCATAATGTCAAAATGTATGCAACTTTTTCCATATGCCGAAATAATAAATATTAATAGAAAAAAAAAGATTTGAACATTAATTGCAATTGAAACAATCTAATATATTTGTGAGTGTACGTATGAAGGTCTTCCTTGTTATATACCGCGCTATTTTTTACGACGGTCATTAATCGTAGATCTGTTGGTATAACACGTCCTCATGAATCATTGGGTCACTGTTTCGAGTCCCCTTGTTGGCAATTTTTTTCTCATAAGTTCACTTATATTATTTTACTCTTTAGTATAAGACGTCTTCCTTTATGAATTAATGAACACGTTTCATATGGATGCGTTCTGATTTGCATTTAATGTATTTGTGAAATTAATGCATTCGAATTTTGAGGTAAGGGAGCAATTAATTAATAGTAACACCAATTGATTAACAAACCAAGCTAAGAAAACCTAAATAAAATACTACTACTATAATATTTTTAGATTTATTTTTTTAACTTTGAATATGAGGAGGGGACAATATACATTTGATTATTTTTTACATGCACAGTGATTAAATTCCAATTAAATTTTTTTTATAAATAATGATACAAAAAAATGTTTGATAAATGTAGAATATAGAACACAATCGTTCAATTAACGAGCTGAGAAACCCTAGGGACTTTTGTATGGAGATCATGAGTATTACTTAATTATTCACACAAAGATACGTTAAGTACGACGGTGTTAGGTTACAATAAGGTTTCATGACCTCAAAATTAAAAAAAAAATATATATTATTAGATAAATGATTGATAAAATAAATATAGAACACAATCGTCCGAATAACGAGCTGAGAAACCCTAGTGACTTTTGTATAGATATCGTGATTATTACTTAATTAGTCAGACCAAGATATGTTAAGCCCGATGGTTTTAGATTACGATAAGGTTTCGTGACCTCAAAATTAAAAAAAAATATATATATTATTAGATAAATGATTGATAAAATAAATATAGAACACAATCGTCCGAAAAACTAGCTGAGAAACCCTAGGGACTTTTGTATGGATATCGTGATTATTACTTAATTAGTCAGACCAAGATATGTCAAGCCCGATGGTTTTAGGTTACGATAAGGTTTCGTGACCTCAAAATTAAAAAAAAATATATATATATTATTAGATAAATGATTGATAAAATAAATATAGAACACAATCGTCCGAAAAACGAGCTGAGAAACCCTAGGGACTTTTGTATGGATATCGTGATTATTACTTAATTAGTCAGACCAAGATATGTCAAGCCCGATGGTTTTAGGTTACGATAAGGTTTCGTGACCTCAAAATTAAAATAAAAATATTATTAGATGAATATAGAACATAATCGTTTAATTAACGAGCTGAGAAACCCTAGGGAGTTTTTTTATGGAGCTAGTGATTATTACTTAATTATTAGTTGATTATTACGATAAGGTTTCATGACTTCAAATAAAAGTTAAAAAAGCTATATTATTATATGAATATAGAACACAATCGTTCGAATAATGAGCTGAGAAACCCTAGGGATTTTTGTATGTATATCGTGATTATTACTTAATTATTCAAACAAAGATACGTTAAGTACGACGGTGTTAGGTTACGATAAGGTTTCATGACCTCAAAATTTTAAAAAAATATATATTATTAGATAAATGATTGATAAAATAAATAGAGAACACAATCGTCCGAATAACGAGCTGAGAAACCCTAGGGACTTTTGTATGGATATCGTGATTATTACTTAATTAGTCAGACCAAGATATGTCAAGCCCGATGGTGTTAGGTTACAATAAGGTTTCGTGACCTCAAAATAAAAATAAAAATATTATTAGATGAATATAGAACATAATCGTTTAATTAACGAGTTGAGAAACCTTAGGGAGTTTTTTTTATGGAGCTAGTGATTATTACTTAATTATTACTTGATTATTACGATAAGGTTTCATGACTTCAAATAAAAGTTAAAAAAGCTATATTATTATATGGATATAGAACACAATCGTTCGAATAATGAGCTGAGAAACCCTAGGGACTTTTGTATGTATATCGTGATTATTACTTAATTAATGAAACAAAGATATGTTAAGTACGACGGTGTTAGGTTACGATAAGGTTTCATGACCTCAAAATTTAAAAAAAAAATATATATTATTAGATAAATGATTGATAAAATAAATATAGAACACAATCGTCAGAATAACGAGCTGAGAAACCCTAGTGACTTTTGTATGGCTATCGTGATTATTACTTAATTAGTCAGACCAAGATATGTCAAGCCCGATGGTGTTAGGTTACGATAATGTTTCGTGACCTCAAAATTAAAATTAAAATATTATTAGATGAATATAGAACATAATCGTTTAATTAACGAGCTGAGAAACCCTAGGGAGTTTTTTATGGAGCTAGTGATTATTACTTAATTATTACTTGATTATTACGATAAGGTTTCATGACTTCAAATAAAAGTTAAAAAAGCTATATTATTATATGGATATTGTGATTATTACTTAATTATTCACGTTATGGTACGTTATTTAAGCCTACGCAAGGCAATAAAACCTTTTTTTTTATATAGAAGGCAATAAGACCTTAATTGCACATGAAATAAAGAAAATATTATTAAAACAAAAGGAATTAAAAAGTCGCATTAGATAAATCGGTGTAAGCATAAACAGAAATAGCTCATTGTCCTGATTGTATAGTGACTCCCTTTGAATCTTAAGGTCATGTGTTCGATTCCCCTTTTCAGCAAATTTTATAAATTTTTATTTTAATTAAATTTGAACAACCATAATGTCAAAATGTATGCAACTTTTTCCATATGCCGAAATAATAAATATTAATAGAAAAAAAAAGATTTGAACATTAATTGCAACTAGTATTTGACCCGTGCGATGCACAGATTCATCTTAATATATAAATATTAACAAAAAATATAATCTAATAATTATGATTAATGATATAAAGGTGCTATATAAATTAAATATTATTATTTTATTTTCACATTTACTTTAAATAATCTTTTTATAAATAAATATAATAATATAATTAAAAGTAATATATTATATATTACATATTATATTATATTTTTTATCAGTAAAAAATGAGGAAGTGACAACTCAGCTCGATTGTTACTATTTTATATTATGTATAGATATGCAAAGAATTAGAGAGATTTTATGGATTAATTAAAATTCTGTAAAACTCTTAGATATAGTACAAATATAGATATGCAGAGAATTAGAGAGATTTTAGAGATTAATTTAAATTATGTAGAACTTTTAGATATAGATGCAAAGAATTAGAGAGATTTTAGGGATTAATTTAAATTCCGTTTCAAAAAAAAATTAAATTATGTAGAACTCTTAGATATAGTACGGATAAAATAATCTTTTTATAAATAAATATAATAATATAACTAAAGTTAATATATTAAATTTTTTATTATATTTTTTATCAGTAAAAAAGGAGAAAGTGACACATGAGCTCCATCGTTACTGTTTTATATTATATTATAGATTTTTTATCAGTAAAAAAGGAGAAAGTGACACATGAGCTCCATCGTTACTGTTTTATATTATATATAGATATGTAGAGAATTAGAGAGATTTTAATGATTAATTTAAATTATGTAGAACTTTTAGATATAGATATGCAGAGAATTAGAGAGATTTTAGGGATTAATTTAAATTCTGTAGAACTCTTAGATATAGTACGGATAAAATAATCTTTTTATAAATAAATATAATAATATAATTAAAATTAATATATTATATTTTATATTATATTTTTTATCAGTAAAAAGGAGGAAGTGACACATCAGCTCCATCGTTACTGTTTTATATTATATATAGATATGCAGAGAATTAGAGAGATTTTAGGGATTAATTTAAATTATGTAGAACTTTTAGATATAGATGCAAAGAATTAGAGAGATTTTACGGATTAATTTAAATTCCGTTTCAAAAAAAATATTAAATTATGTAGAACTCTTAGATATAGTACGGATAAAATAATCTTTTTATAAATAAATATAATAATAGGAAAAGTACAAAAATAAACCTTGTGGTTTGAGCCATTTTCAAACATATACTATGTGGTTTAAAAGTTTGCAAACTAGTACATTGTGATTCATTCCGTTAGCAAAGACAGTCAAAATTGATTAACGGTGTTAAAAAAGCTGAGGTGGCAGTCAAATTCAAAAAGTCATAAGGATATTTTTGTCTTTTTATTATATATTTATTTTATAATTAAAATTTATCATTTTTACATCCAATATCTACGTTCCACCTTACTTCTCTCTCCTCAATATCTCTTTCCCTCACTCACGTCCATAAGTTTTCTGCAACCCATTTTCTTCATCAATCTCTTCATCTTCTTCTCCACTCCCTGATAATCAATCCACTGCAGAAATAGAAAATAATCGTTTATCGTTCAGCTTCCTCTTCGGTTCAATACCTGTTGGTTGATGTCAATTCCGATCTCATCAAGAACCTGGCTTACTAATTCTTCTGTTTCTTCCTCTTCCTCGTCACCTTCTAAAGCATCGTCAATGGTTTCTCCCATGACCTCTGTTACCATTTCCATCTTTTCGTTTTGCCTCTCAAACTCTTGCATAATTTTTTGTGGTGACGGCAAGTTCATTTGCCTATTCATTTGGCCCATTGCTTTTGTCACACCTTTCATTGCCTCTCACATTGCAATCTAAAGATTCATTGAAGATGGTGCCAAACCCACCTCAATAGGAATTGATACTTCAAATATATCTACAGTGCTGAAGAGCATGTTTGCTAATTAAAATATACCTAACTAGTCGTTTTGTAAGATATTGGCCACAGATTGCAGGTTTGAATTCAGTGTTTTGACTATGCTATTGAGATAACAAATAATAAGTTCTGGAAATATGCATTTTCTATGTAAAGGACAGGTATTGAACCGAAGAGGAAGAGAAGACGGCGCCAGTGAACCCGTGAGTTCGTTGTGCTTCAAATCAAGCCGAGTCACGGACTGTGACACAAATGAATTTTATAAATTAATCCATCTCTTTCTAAATTAATTGGAACCAGTATTTCTAAATTCAATTGATTCTAGAGGGAGAAATTAATAAAGAGGAGAGAATGGAGAGGAGAAAAAAATAAGAAATTAATAAGAGAGATGGAGAAGATTGACGATTTGTAGAAGAATTCAATTAAGTAAATTGAATTTGTACCTCTAGCCACGAAGAGAAGACTATCAGCATCAAATGGGTAGGAGCTATGGAAGTCTGAGATTAGCTTCTAGAATTGGCGCATGATAATCCTCTGTTTTTTTCACCATTGTTGAAGTAAAGCTTGAGAGAGAGACGTGAGGGAGGGATGACACATGAGGTGTTAGTTAGGAATTGGGTAAGATTTAGGTTTTAAAATTATAATAATTTTAAAATATAAAATAAATTAATAGACAAAAATGTCCCTATGACTTTTTGACTTTGACTGCCACCTCAGCTTTTTTAACACCGTTAGTCAATTTTGTCTGTTTTTGCTAACGGAATGAACCACAATGTACTAGTTTGCAAACTTTTAAACCACATAGTATATGTTTGAAAATGGCCCAAACCACAAGGTTTATTTTTGTACTTTTCCCTATAATAATATAACTAAAGTTAATATATTATATTTTTTATTATATTTTTTATCAGTAAAAAAGGAGAAAGTGACACCTGAGCTCCATCGTTACTGTTTTATATTATATATAGATTTTTTATCAGTAAAAAAGGAGAAAGTGACACCTGAGCTCCATCGTTACTATTTTATATTATATATAGATATGTAGAGAATTAGAGAGATTTTAGGGATTAATTTAAATTATGTAGAACTTTTAGATATAGATATGCAGAGAATTAGAGAGATTTTAGGGATTAATTTAAATTCTGTAGAACTCTTAGATATAGTATGGATAAAATAATCTTTTTATAAATAAATATAATAATATAATTAAAATTAATATATATTTTATATTATGTTTTTTATCAGTAAAAAAAGAGGAAGTGCCACATTAGCTCCATCGTTACTGTTTTATATTATATATAGATTTTATATTATGTTTTTTATCAGTAAAAAAGGAGGAAGTGACACATCAGCTCCATCGTTACTGTTTTATATTATATATAGATATGCAGAAAATTAGAGAGATTTTATGGATTAATTTAAATTATGTAGAACTTTTAGATATAGATGCAAAGAATTAGAGAGATTTTAGGGATTAATTTAAATTCCGTTTCAAAAAAAAATTAAATTATGTAGAACTCTTAGATATAGTACGGATAAAATAATCTTTTTATATAAGTAAATATAATAATATAACTAAAGTTAATATATTATATTTTTTATTATATTTTTTATCAGTAAAAAAGGAGAAAGTGACACCTGAGCTCCATCGTTACTGTTTTATATTATATATAGATATGTAGAGAACTAGAGAGATTTTAGGGATTAATTTAAATTATGTAGAACTTTTAGATATAGATATGCAGAGAATTAGAGAGATTTTAGGGATTAATTTAAATTCTGTAGAACTCTTAGATATAGTACGGATAAAATAATCTTTTTATAAATAAATATAATAATATAATTAAAATTAATATATTATATTTTATATTATATTTTTTATCAGTAAAAAATGAGGAAGGGACACCTCAGTACAAGATTGCAATTGTAACCACTCAGTACAAAAAAAACGTTTTATAATTAATATGTAAAATTAATTATATTAATTAGAATCATTATGCTCAACATTTGAGAATTTGAAGAGATTCAAATAATAATATTTTCTTAATTAATATTTTTCAATAATTTGTCCTATGATCATATTTCATTTTCATCTGTTAAAAACTCTTGAAATACTAACAATTTTGTACGAACCATATAATAGTTAAAAATTATATAAGCCAATGTTACAAAAGCAATTATCTCAATATCCATAATTAATGTACATTTTTAGGATTTTGAGCATCAAAATTTATTTTTATTTACCTTGATTTTGAATTCGTATCTAGCATAATCCACATTCTTCAAGAATAAACATCTTATCAAGCGTATTAGATGCTTACAATCTCCTTGTCTAGAAAATTGTGAAAAAATAACTTCTTGATAATAATAATAATATAACATAATTTATATTGAAATAAACTTCATTGTAAGTATAATATTCCAATATCACTTTAATATTTTATTTAATGTCTCAAACTTCAATGAACAACTATCGTGTGAAACTTTATATCTATTTGTACCAAAATGCATAAAAATAAAAAATACAATCCATATCAATTAGTTAAACTCAAACTAAAAAAATGAGTGGATTTCAACATGTTTCGAATTAAACTCAAACTAAAAAAATGGGTGGATTTCAATATGTTCCGAATTAGAAAAATTAATCTAACGTCAATTAAAACTAAAAATTGAGTTCATAAAAAGCCGAAAATCTAAATTTTAGTTAGAGTTAACAATCAAAACGAAAACACCTAGGAACATATACTAAAAAAGAATGCAAATATACAAAATCTTTATTTTAATCATTTTGAAAAATAAATAAATAAAAAAGAAAACATGGATAAGGTAGCGAGAGGTATGGAATCTGGATAACGACAGAAATGGAATTTCATCTCTAAAAGATGAAACTATAACAACCATTATTTGATAAAATAAAACAACAGCACAATTGAGAAAGCCAAAAATTGAGTTCATATAAAGCCGAAAATATAAATTTTAGTTAAGAGTTAGCAATCGAAACGATAACACCTAGCAACATATACTAAAAAAGAATACAAATTTACAAAATCTTTATTTTAGTCATTTTGAAAAAAAAAGACAAATAAAAAAGAAAACATGGATAAGGTAGCGAGAGGTATGGAACCTGAGTAACGACAGAAATGGAATTTCATCTCTGAAAAATGAAACTATAACAACTATTGTTTAATAAAAATAAAACAACAATACAATTGAGAACAAAAATAACTACAATATATGGAAAAAATCGAATAATTACCTTGAGAAACATAAGAATTTCTTGTAATTCTTGACACTTTTGTGGTTTTCGGTTTTAGTTGTTCATGCATCTTCTATTTCTGTCGGATTTCTTCAATTGAAGCTATCAGTTTGGAAAAAAAAAGACAAATAAAAAAGAAAACGTTGATAAGATAGCGAGAGGTATAGAACCTGGGTAACAACAGAAATGAATCTGAAAGATGAAACTATAACAACTATTGTTTAATAAAAATAAAACAACAACATAATTGAGAACAAAATAACTACAACATATGAAAAAAATCGAATATTTACCTTCAGAAATATAATACTATCTATCGTGACCAATGAATATAATGGTGGAATACTATCTATCATGCTTTATATAGAAGTTTATTTGTGACTTTTGGATTTCCTTTGCTTTGTGTTTTTTCATCTTCCCGTAACTCTTGCTTTCTTTTATTATTTTAATTAATGATAGTAATAATTTAATATATCATAAATATAAATTTGTTATTTTTAATTAATTAAATATTTATTTTTAATTAATTAAATATTTTAATCTGATTTTTTTACTATATTGACAACTCATCAAAAAGACCTCTGAAACACTTCTTCTCATTTCTCTCTGCTTCCGCAATTATATATAGTATAGATTGAAACAATCTAATATATTTATGAGTGTACGTATGAAGGTTTTCCTTGTTATATACCGCGCTATTTTTTACGACAGTCATTAATCGTAGATCTGTTGGTATAACACGTCCTCATGAATCCTTGGGTCACTGTTTCGAGTCCCTTTGTTGGCAATTTTTTTCTCATAAGTTCACTTATATTATTTTACTCTTTAGTATAAGACGTCTTCCTTCATGAATTAATGAACACGTTTCATATGGATGCGTTCTGATTTGCATTTAATGTATTTGTGAAATTAATGCATTCGAATTTTGAGGTAAGGGAGCAATTAATTAATAGTAACACTAATTGATTAACAAACCAAGCTAAGAAAACCTAAATAAAATACTACTACTATAATATTTTTAGATTTATTTTTTTAACTTTGAATATGAGGAGGGGACAATATACATTTGATTATTTTTTACATTCACAGTGATTAAATTCCAATTAAATTTTTTTTTTATAAATAATGATACAAAAAAAATGTTTGATAAATGTAGAATATAGAACACAATCGTTCAATTAACGAGATGAGAAACCCTAGGGACTTTTGTATGGAGATCATGAGTATTACTTAATTATTCACACAAAGATACGTTAAGTACGACGGTGTTAGGTTACGATAAGGTTTCATGACCTCAAAATTAAAAAAAATATATATATATTATTAAATAAATGATTGATAAAATAAATATAGAACACAATCGTCCGAATAACGAGCTGAGAAACCCTAGTGACTTTTGTATGGATATCGTGATTATTACTTAATTAGTCAGACCAAGATATGTCAAGCCCGATGGTTTTAGGTTACGATAAGGTTTCGTGACCTCAAAATTAAAATAAAAAATATATATTATTAGATAAATGATTGATAAAATAAATATAGAACACAATCGTCCGAAAAACGAGCTGAGAAACCCTAGGGACTTTTGTATGGATATCGTGATTATTACTTAATTAGTCAGACCAAGATATGTCAAGCCCGATGGTTTTAGGTTACGATAAGGTTTCGTGACCTCAAAATAAAAATAAAAATATTATTAGATGAATATAGAACATAATCGTTTAATTAACGAGCTGAGAAACCCTAGGGAGTTTTTTATGGAGTTAGTGATTATTACTTGATTATTACGATAAGGTTTCATGACTTCAAATAAAAGTTAAAAAAGCTATATTATTATATGGATATCGTGATTATTACTTAATTATTCACGTTATGGTACGTTATTTAAGCCTACGCAAGGCAATAAAACCTTTTTTTATATAGAAGGCAATAAGACCTTAATTGCACATGAAATAAAGAAAATATTATTAAAACAAAAGGAATTAAAAAGTCGCCTTAGATAAATCGGTGTAAGCATAAACAGAAATAGCTTATTGTCTTGATGGTATAGTGACTCCCCTTGAATCTTAAGGTCATGTGTTCGATTCCCCTTTTCAGTAAATTTTATAATTTTTTATTGGGTAAATTCCAAAAAAAACCCATGTGGTTTGATGTTGTTCCAAAAAAACCCTTGTGGTTTGGTTTTACAAAAAAAAAGGACCGTGGTTTCGCCGTTACCCGAAAAACGGAAATTGGCTTAACACCGTTAAAAATGCTGACGTGGCAAGGGGCAGAGTTGGAAATTTTATTTTTTTTTATTTTTCTTTTCCTTTTTCTTTTTCTTTTTCTTTTTATTTTTATTTTCCCTTCTTCTTCCTTCTCTCCTTCTTCTTCTTCTTCTTCTTCTTCTTCTTTTTTTAAATTTCAGAAATTTAATTTTTTTTAATTTTTCTTTTTCTTTTCCTTTTCCTTCTTCTTCTTCTTCTTCTTCTTCTTCTTCTCCTCCTCCTCCTTCTTCTTCTTCTCCTCCTCTTTCTTCCCTTCTTCTTCTTCTTCTTCTTCCTTTTTCTCCCCTCCTCCATTCTTCATCCCTCTTCTTCTTCCTTTATTTTTTTTATTTTTTTTTAAGTTTCGGAAATTTCCAGATTTCCGAAAAATTCTAGATTTCTTCGGAAATCTGGAAATTTCCAGATTTCTAAATCGTTTAAATCATGGGAAAAAGGGGTTAAATCATGGGAAAAAGGGGTAAAAAAACGTTTTATTCCAAAAGAAAAATCGTTCAAATCATGGGAAAAAGGGGTTAAAAAGTTGGCCAACATCCTTCCCATCAACCACCAAAAACCACCTGTTTCAACTTTCAAGACTCCGCTTGCTTTCATCGCCCCCTCTCGGCGGACTTTCCCAAGCTCCTCCTTCTCCTCCTCCACCTATATAATCCCTCATTTCCTCCGTCCCTGAAATCTCGTTCCTTAGTCGTCTGTAATTCTGTCACTGTTGTGCCGTCGGCTTCCGCTAAGATCGCTAAGGAGTGCAAGGTTAAGTCTGTTAAAGGAGGGAAAGAAAAAGAAAAAGAAAAAAGAAAAATTAAAATTAAAAAAAATAAAATTTCAGAAATTAAAAAAAAAAAGAAGAAGAAGAAGAAGAAGAAGAAGGAGGAGGAGGAGGAGAGAAGGAAGAAGAAGGGAAAAGAAAAATAAAAAGAAAAAGAAAAAGAAAACAAAAAAATCGAATTTCCAACTCTGCCCCTTGACACGTCAGCATTTTTAACGGTGTTAAGCCAATTTCCGTTTTTCGGGTAACGGCGAAACCACGGTCCTTTTTTTTTGTAAAACCAAACCACAAATGTTTTTTTGGAACAACATCAAACCACAGAGGTTTTTTTTGGAATTTACCCTTTTTTATTTTAATTAAATTTGAACAACCATAATGTCAAAATGTATGCAACTTTTTCCATATGCCGAAATAATAAATATTAATAGAAAAAAAAGATTTGAACATTAATTGCAATTGAAACAATCTAATATATTTGTGAGTGTACGTATGAAGGTTTTCCTTGTTATATACCGCGCTATTTTTTACGACAGTCATTAATCGTAGATCTGTTGGTATAACACGTCCACATGAATCCTTGGGTCACTGTTTTGAGTCCCCTTGTTGGCAATTTTTTTCTCGTAAGTTCACTTATATTATTTTACTCTTTAGTATAAGACGTCTTCCTTTATGAATTAATGAACACGTTTCATATGGATGCGTTCTGATTTGCATTTAATGTATTTGTGAAATTAATGCATTCGAATTTTGAGGTAAGGGAGCAATTAATTAATAGTAACACCAATTGATTAACAAACCAAGCTAAGAAAACCTAAATAAAATACTACTACTATAATATTTTTAGATTTATTTTTTTAACTTTGAATATGAGGAGGGGACAATATACATTTGATTATTTTTTACATTCACAGTGATTAAATTCCAATTAAATTTTTTTTATAAATAATGATACAAAAAAATGTTTGATAAATGTAGAATATAGAACACAATCGTTCAATTAACGAGCTGAGAAACCCTAAGGACTTTTGTATGGAGATCATGAGTATTACTTAATTATTCACACAAAGATACGTTAAGTACGACGGTGTTAGGTTACGATAAGGTTTCATGACCTCAAAATTAAAAAAAAATATATATATTATTAGATAAATGATTGATAAAATAAATATAGAACACAATCGTCCGAATAACGAGCTGAGAAACACTAGTGACTTTTGTATGGATATCGTGATTATTACTTAATTAGTCAGACCAAGATATGTCAAGCCCGATGGTTTTAGGTTACGATAAGGTTTCGTGACCTTAAAATTAAAATAAAAAATATATATTATTAGATAAATGATTGATAAAATAAATATAGAACACAATCGTCCGAAAAACGAGCTGAGAAACCCTAGGGACTTTTGTATGGATATCGTGATTATTACTTAATTAGTCAGACCAAGATATGTCAAGCCCGATGGTTTTAGGTTACGATAAGGTTTCGTGACCTCAAAATAAAAATAAAAATATTATTAGATGAATATAGAACATAATCGTTTAATTAACGAGCTGAGAAACCCTAGAGAGTTTTTTATGGAGCTAGTGATTATAACTTAATTATTACTTGATTATTACGATAAGGTTTCATGACTTCAAATAAAAGTTAAAAAAGCTATATTATTATATGGATATAGAACACAATCGTTCGAATAATGAGCTGAGAAACCCTAGGGACTTTTGTATGTATATCGTGATTATTACTTAATTATTCAAACAAAGATACGTTAAGTACGACAGTGTTAGGTTACGATAAGGTTTCATGACCTCAAAATTTTAAAAAATATAAATATTATTAGATAAATGATTGATAAAATAAATATAGAACACAATCGTCCGAATAACGAGCTGAGAAACCCTAGGGACTTTTGTATGGATATCGTGATTATTACTTAATTAGTCAGACCAAGATTTGTCAAGCCCGATGGTGTTAGGTTATGATAAGGTTTTGTGACCTCAAAATTAAAATAAAAATATTATTAGATGAATATAGAACATAATTGCTTAATTAACGAGCTGAGAAACCCTGGGGAGTTTTTTTATGGAGCTAGTGATTATTACTTAATTATTACTTGATTATTACGATAATGTTTCATGACTTCAAATAAAAGTTAAAAAAGCTATATTATTATATGGATATAGAACACAATCGTTCGAATAATGAGCTGAGAAACCCTAGGGACTTTTGTATGTATATCGTGATTATTACTTAATTATTCAAACAAAGATACGTTAAGTATGACGGTGTTAGGTTACGATAAGGTTTCATGCCCTCAAAATAAAGAAAATATTATGAAAACAAAAGGAATTAAAAAGTCGCCTTAGATAAATCGGTGTAAGCATAAACAGAAATAGCTCATTGTCCTGATGGTATAGCGACTCACCTTGAATCTTATGGTCATATGTTTGATTCCCCTTTTCAGCAAATTTTGTAATTAATGAATTTAATTAAATTTGAACAACTATAATGTCAAGATGTATGCAACTTTTCTTCATATGAAATAATAATATTAATGGAAAAAAGAGTACGAACCTTAATTTCAATTTAATCAATCTAATATCTTTCTAATTGTATGAATTATTGTTTGCCTTGTTATGAATTTCGCCGTATTGTAAAACAGTAATTATTCGTAGATCTGTTGGTATAACACGTCCTCATGAATCTGTGTGTCACTGTTTCGAGTCCCCTTGTTGGCAAATTTTTTTTTCCCAAGTTTCATTATATTTCACTCTTTAGTATAAGACGTCTTTATTTACTAATTAATAAGCACGTTTCATATGGATGCGTTCTGATTTGCATTTAATGTATTTGTGAAATTAATGCATTCGAATTTTGAGGTAAGGGAGCAATTAATTAATAGTAACACCAATTGATTAACAAACCAAGCTAAGAAAACCTAAATAAAATACTACTACTATAATTAGTTTATCTACAATTATGATTTCCTCCAACCATACTAGCTATTTGACTTAAAATTTTTTAATTTTTTTTATTGAATATGAGGAGGGTACAATATACATTTGATTATTTTTTTACATGAACTTATATATCGAGTTCTTGACCTCAAATTAAAATAAATAAAGTATTATTGAACAAAATAATTATTAAATAATTATAGAACATAATCATCCAAATAACGAGCTGAGAAACCCTATGGACTTATATATCGAGATCATGATTATAAAGTAATTAGTCACATTATGATACGTTAAGTCCGACGGCATTAGGTTACGATAAGGTTTCATGACCTCAAAATTTAAAAAAAAAAACAATATTATTGGATGAATATAAAATACAATCGTTTGACTAACGAGCCGAGAAACCCTATGGACTTTTGCATGGAGCTAGTGATTATTACTTAATTATTCATGTTATGATACGTTATTTAAACCTATGCAAGGAAATAAAACCTTTTTTTTTATATAGAAGGCAATAAGACATTAATTGCACATGATTATTACTTAATTAATACTTTGAATTCCACACCCTAACTATATTATCTTAAACTTAATTCCATTATTTTGTTGTAATTCTGTTTTAGATGTACTCGTGTATCTTATGTTATACTTCTTAAATGCAACCTAGACAATAATTGTTCCCAGTTCAGCTGTTAATACATACCAATTCTAAGCGTCAAATCACATGTTCGAGTCGCTTGTTTATCAAATCTTTTTTTTCCTAATATTATCTTTTAATTTGACCGAACATACTTTTATGAGTGCAGTTTTTTTATGTGGTGCCATAAATATAAATTCGAAGACGCCTTCTTATTGGTAAATGTGAAAATTTATAAAGATGTACTCCATTTATCATAATTGTGAAATTAACCACCAACTTTCAAATACTATTCGATTTTTTGCCTAAATGTAACCAAGAAAAATGAAGAGTCACATTAAAAAAAGGCTGTAAATAACTCATATATAGGAAGTTGTGCATTTTTTTATTCAATCAATACTTTAGCAATTAAAACTTTCTTATTTTTAAAATAACAAGGAATCAAACCATATACAATACCAAAACATATAGATACATACCTATTCATCCACATAATCCATACATACCTATTTGTAAGAATTCGAAAATGGCTAATGACAAGAAATGGCAAAGTTCAGTTGAAAGGAGGGTGTCACCTTTGAGTAGGAGAATCAAAGCAACAGTTAACCGTAAAAGATGTGATTCTCAAATAGATGGAGTTACTAATGAAGCTGTAAACAACAAACTTCAGACAGAAGTTCCTAGAGTTGTGACATTTTCAGATTTTAATTTAAAATACAAAACATCTCCTAAAGAAATACCTTTATTGGAATACATCTTCTCAAATGCAAGTTCCAGGTATAATTTTAAAACTCTTTTTGCAATTTCTTTTTACATTAATCATTGGAGTTGTTATGGTTTTCTAAAAAAGGTTTAATTTCATCTAATACAGCGAAATTATAGCTCAAACCGATATTTGTTCACTAAGTCGGTTTGATTTTCGTTTTCTCGGACCAAATGAAGAATTGGAAGTTGAGGTATTATTTGTAAATAAATATCTAAAATATTGCATACAAGATATGATGCTGATCTTTTTACATATTAACAGGTTGTTACAATGGTGTCATCAATATTGACAGAACATGCAAGGTCAACCTCAAAAAATGGTGGTAAAATAAACTGGTATCTACCAGCAAGAATTACAGTAGGCTTTTTTTATTATTATTTTTGTTGTGATACACTTACATGTCATTGTTGGTACCAACCTTTTATATTTCTCCAAACACAGAAAGAGCACTTGCCTCAACATAATCTACCATTTTCCAAATCTTGGGAACGTATGAGATATTTTGAGCGCTACATGGGTCTACTTGACGAGTGCAATGAAGTAAGCAACTACATAGATATAAGTTCAAATTTTGTATATAATTCTTATATAAATTCTAATGTAGAAGACGTCTATCAGATTTATATCCCTATTTTACATAAAAATCACTTCATTCTATCCCGGATTATGATTGACAAGGGAGTAGTAGAAGTTTGGGACTCGTTTGCTCATCCCGACACACCAATATATCATAAGACATTGATTGTTGGAATTGTAAGTTTTATTTGATTTTTAATACTACTTCAGTTCAAAAAACAATTATTATCTTCTTATGAAATAATGTATATTAATAAATGTAGTTACGCGCGTTAGACATGGGCTTCAAGGAACAACTAAAAAGCAAACCCGCAAATTACAACTTCGCTAGCTTTGCAATTGTCCGTGGAAGAAATGTTCCTAGACAACCAAATAATTTCGACTGTGGAGTTTTTGTGATTTTATTTATGATCAAGCATTGTCAGGTTGATTCAAGTACTTTTCAGGTAATATTTATAATAGTCATTGAGAATTCATTTTTTTTAAATACACTACACTTTATTAATTCTATTTTTCTTCCGTTTGTTTTGTAGTTCAACTCCAATAAAGAAAGATGTCGAATAGCTTGGTGGATTGCGAAGTCGGACTATAATAAGAGGAAAACCGAACTATTAGAAAAAGCATAATCGTTTATTTAAATTACAATTGTTATTGTGTTTTTTTGTAAGCTATTGTGCATGAATTACAACGTGCGAATTAATTGGTAGTATGTATAATTGGAATCGTTTTGATATATGTTTTTTTTTACTATTTATTCTTAATGCATCACAAATTGCCAAGTCTTATTTCCCCACTACTTAAATAATTCAATTATGTTAAAATAAATACACTTATTTGAAAATAAAAAATATTTAACATAAACATTGTAACGACTCGCTCCGTTCTTTTTAATATGTTAATGAAATATTAGTGAGACTAATAACATTAATAATTTACCCACATCAATTTGTATGTCTTAATTTAGTTTATTTGCATAAATACGAGGCAAATTAGAGAAACCGTTCTAAAAAGTCGTCTTTATATAAAAGCACAATTTAATATTTCATATTCTTTTTAAAAATATACGTTCAAATATATATAAATGACTCAAAAAATAAAATGAGATTCAGGGGGTTCGAAACCCCAACCTCTCTCTTGTAATTGAAACAACTCAAACCAACCCATCCAATTCAAATTATTGAAATCGTTCTACATATACTAATATTAGAGGTGTTTTGGGGGGGGTTACAATATGTAATTAATGTCGACAAAACTGTCCATTAATAACGTTGGGGCTCGCGAAAATTTGAATTTAAAATAAACACAAACGGTAAATTGGATTACTGTAAACATTTTATCAACAAATTTCATTTCAAATACAATTGTTGAAAGGATATGGAGAGCTCAAAACAGCATGCTGATTGTGAAGACCGCAATGTCCAAAATAGTAATGATGGAAGACATGAGGAAGAGACGACCGATGTCAACGAAGATGAGTTGGTTGTAGAAACAGGGGCGGATGGAAAATGGATCGAACCAGATATTGAAGAGTGGAATAGCCTGCTCGATTTTCTGGAAATCAACAAAGATCCAATGGATATACAGTTATCGGACTTCGATAACAAGAGACTTGTAAGTGTTGAACAAGCTGAGTCTTTTTATATGTTATATGCAAAGCTGGTGGGGTTTAGTGTTAGGAAAAAGTTAAAAAGGAAAGACAAAAACAATGATATAGTTGTTAGAAGTTGGGTTTGCTCGTGCGAAAGTAAACGAGAACCAAAATATTGTAATACAAAAAATAGGATTCGGGAAGTACGTCTTGTAACAAGATTGATGTGTGCAGCTGAATTCAGAATTAATATCGATAAGGTAAATAAAAATTGGATAGTTAAATGCTTCAATACCAGCCATACACACAAACTAGCAGTATCGAGCGAAAAAATATTTCTGAGGTCTCACAGAAAAATAGATGATCCTACTAAGGAGCAAGCATTTTCAATGAAGAGAGCTGGAATTAATACATTTCAATGTTACAATTACTTTGTAGAAGTAAATGGTAATTGGAAAGATTTAGGATTCCTGAAAAAAGACCTGTACAGGGCAATTGCAAAAGATAATTCAAATTTGGATGATACCGATACAAATAGAGCGATGTGTTTACTTGAATCGAAAAAAGGAGCAGATGATAAGTTTTTCTACAAGTATGAGGTAGATGAGGATAGACGACTAAGAAATTTATTCTGGTCTGACGGGAGTTTCCAAATTGATTACAAATTGTTTGGCGATTGTTTGTCTTTTGATGCTACTTATAAGACTAACAGGTATGTTTTCATAAACCCCTTCTTAGTTACAATAAAATCTAATAAGTTTTTACTATTGGATCTCTTCTTTGTATCTGATTCATAATACTCCTTACAGGTACGGAAAACCATTGGTTATTCTACTTGGATCAAACAATCATGACAAGACATGTGTGTTTGGATCTGCACTCCTCCAAGATGAGACAGCAGAAAATTATGTTTGGCTATTGGAAACATTTTTAGGGTGTATGGATGGCAAGATGCCGAAAACAGTACTAACGGACGGTTGCAAATCAATGAGTAAAGCACCAGAAGCTATAATGCCGGGAATTCCACGTTGTATTTGCTCGTAGCACATATTGAAAAATGCAGTTGCACATATTAAAGCCTCGGGTTTCAATACAGATTTTAGAAAGTTTATTTTCAGGTAAAAAATTATATTTATGGTTTTAAGTTTACGATCCCTTTGATACTAATTTCATTACTGGTTTCAATACTGATAACGCGGTTTATATTTTTTTGTAACACACTAGATACTATGAAGAGGCCGAATGGGAGATTAAATGGAATGGGATGGTAAAAGAATACAATTTGGAAGCCAATGCATGGATAGAGGCACATTATGCAACTAGAAAGCAGTGGGCAGACACTTTTCTTCGTGGTCATTATTTTGGCGGTGCAAAAGCTACGGGCCGATGCGAGTCAATGAATTCTTTGTTGAAAAAAGACTTGGATAACAAAGTATCATTGTGGAAGTTTTTCAAACACTTTGAGTTTTCTCTGTCAATGTTACACTTCAACGAGATGGAAGAGCACTATAGAACCAATATGACCGAAACATTGCCCAACCAAACTTCGATGCCAAGTGTGGAGGATGATGTTTCTTCAATTTTCACCAGGGAAATTTATAAAAGGATAAAGCGGGAGATGCAACGCTCGGAAAAATATGTTACCATCATAGACCGTGAGGAGAATCAAGCTGTTTGTAATGTAAAACCATTCGGGGGTAAAGTGGCAAAGCGCACGGTTACGATTTCCGATGATCGAGCAACAATTCAATGCGATTGCTATTCATTTGAGACGAAAGGAATTCCATGCAGACATATTTTTGCATCTATGAAGAGTTTGGAGATACTGAATTTCCCTGATTGTTTGGTCAATCGTCGTTGGCTGAAAGATGCTAAACATTTTGATTATTTAACCAACCATGAGGAAAGAAAGTACCCTCATCCAGAATCAGCTAGAAATTTGAGGTACAGATCACTTTCAAAGAATTGTGGTATAACTTCATACCTTGCTTCAAAATCAGACAAATCTTTTCAAAGGGCTATGCAAGTTGTATCTGCATTGAATGTGGAATTGTCCAAATACCCCGCAGAGGACGAGACCCAACATCGTCAAAATGCTGAAGGAACGTTTCATGATCCTGTTTTGGACTCCACTGTTAGCAAACCAAGGGGTCGACCTACCGTGGCTACTACTCTGAAATCAAAGCAGGTTGCTTCTTCATCAAAACTCCAAAACAAAGGCCAGACCAAAAGAAAAAGAAATACTCCTAACCATTGTAAAACGTGTGGTCGGACTGGTCATGATTCAAGGAATTGTCATAAATTTAAGGATGACGATTTGGAAGAGAACTCTGATAGCAATATTGATTAGTTCATCGAATGTCAATCTTTACTTGTTGTACCTTTTCATTGCTCATTTAATATTAGCTACAACATAATTTAGCAATGTTATATCTCATGGTTGTTATTTTTTTAGTAACTTAAAAAAACAATACAAAAAAAAGGATATCTTTCATTTAATTAAACAATTTGCAACTCATACTCAAATCAGAAACAATTGTGAACAATTGAGTGAGACATATTACATAAAAAGATTACATCGTTAAAATAGTATATAGATTTTATTGATAGTTATACGATTCTGATATATATGGCATAAGAAGACATCTTCTTCATACTTATGTTTCAAAATTCTGCAAAATATGTATACGTCTTCTTGATCATATTCCTCGTTACAAATTGTTGCAGTTTTCATAATTGAAGCATCAACACCTTTATATATCCATAGTTTTATCACTTCCATGTAGACATCTTCTTGATCATACTCCAATCCCAAATTTCCAATTCTAATTGTATATCCCAAATCAGAAATTAACCGAATACATAATTATATAAATCAACTTAAATCCATAAGCTTATCTTCAACTTCATGAACTTGAATGAAGTTACTAATAAAAATGGTGGTCGTAATCAGAAACGAAAATCGATTTATGAATCAAAGGAAATCGAAATACCTTCCATGTATTATATTTCGAATGAGAGGTGTTAACGATATATATTTCGAATCAGCCAGAAAAAAATTAACAAGAATGATATGTATTTATTATAACGATATGGATCTCGAATCAATCAGAAAAATTAACATAAAAAGACCGTAAAGAAAGATATGGATTTAGTATCCATGAGTAAGATTAATACAAAAATTATTATAGAACCAGACACCAGAGGTATAGCGATGGTGAAGAAGAAGAATTTAATGTGGTGAGAGAAACCTTTTTTAAAAAAATGTAATAACCTTTATTAAAAAACGTAATGGTATTTATCATGGAGAGAGAAATATGTATTTAGGTAACTTGGTAACCTATTGACTCACCATGGGTGGAGACTCACCATTGAAAACTCCTCCATATATATATATATATATATATATATATATTACTTGATCTATTTGAAATTTTTTTTTTTTGCACAATAATATGGCAGACGATCAAGTGTTAACAATATTGAACCGCTTGATGGAACGTATGGACATGATGGAGGAAAATCATCGAGTTGCTGTAGAAGCAAATCGAGTTGGTGGAGAAAACCGGCGTGATAATGAAGAAAGACAGAATAGACAGCGAGATGATAATGCTAGAGACGACAGGGGTCTTGGAAATGTAAAACTGATAATTCCCTCGTTCAATGGTAAAAGCGATCCCGAAGCTTACCTAGAATGGGAGAAAAAGATTGAACTCATATTCGACTGTCACAATTATTCAGAGGAGAAGAATGTGAGAGCAGCAGTAATTGAGTTCACGGATTATGCATTAGTCTGGTGGGATCAACTTGTCACCACGAGAACCAGATGTAGAGAGCCGCAAGTTGACACGTGGGATGAAATGAAAACTGTTATGAGGAAGCGGTTTGTCCCTAATGACTACTATGAAGGTTTATATAGAAAATTGCAAGTCCTTCAACAAGGTTCAAAGAGTGTAGAGGCATATTTCAAGGAGATGGAGATAGCAATGTTGAGAGCCGATGTCGTTGAATATCGAAGAGCTACTAAGTCTCGGTTTTTAGCTGGTCTTAATCGGGACATAGCTAATATTGTTGAGTTGCAACACTGTGAAGACGTGGAAGACATGGTACATGCAGCAAAGATAGTAGAACGACAACTCAAGGAGAGAAAGTATGACAAATCCTACACAGGAGGTTCATCATCTTCTAACTCTAATTGGAAGAACCGGTGGGGTAACCAAGAGAAAGGAAGCAGATTTCCTTCAAAGTTTGACAATGCCAAACACAAGTTTGATTTCAATAAAAATATTACTCTTAAAGAGTTGTGAGTGGTTTCTCTTGTGTTCTTTGGGGCACTACTTTGAACAGTTCGGGATTAAATCCTTAATTGTTGGAGACTGTGATTGGGTCTTTACAACCTAGTTTTGTAAAGGTTCTTTTCTGTCCGACCCTGATTCGTTAGCTTTCCTAGGGATCAAATCTAGTTGTCGGGTTGTTTCTCTTTCTTTTCTAATAAATTCCCAATCATCAACATTACACTTTGGTCATCGTTCATTGTTTAACGTCTTGCTTCTTAGGTTGTACGATTAAATTTTGGTTTTTGACTGTTGAGTTTTAAAACTGAACTTGTTCTTCTGAGTTCTTTAAGGAACACTGTAAGAGAAATCAAGTGGTAAAAGGCACAGAGTGGTGAGCATATCATAGAGAATAGCCAAAAAAAAAATTGAGCGAAACACCGAGTGAATCGTGAGTTTTTTTTTTATTTTACTTGATCTATTTGAATTTCTTTTGCGCAAGAATATGGCAGACGATCAAGTGTTAACAATGTTGAACCGCTTGATGGAACGTATGGACATCATGGAAGAAAATCAACGAGTTGTTCTAGAAACAAAGCAAGGCAATGTAATGTATCATTATGATGAGAGTGAAAGATCAACTAGAAATCAGGGTGACTATGGTAGAGAAGAAATAGGTCTTGGAAATGTAAAATTCAAAATATCATCGTTTGGTGGAAGAGACGATCCCGAAGCTTATTCGAAGTGGGAGAAGAAAATGGAAATGATTTTCGACTATAACAATTTTTCAAAAAAGAAGAAGGTACAAAAAGCTATTACAGGATTTTCAGATTATGCCTTAATCTGGTGGGATCAATTTGTGACAACCAGAGAGAGGTGTAGAGAGCCACCAATTGATTCTTGGAAAGAGCTAAAAGCCCTTATGAGAAAACGATTTGTTCCTAACCATTTCTATGTGGGTTTGTACAAACACATGCCGAGTCTAATGCAAGATTTCAATCAAGTCGAGAACTACTACAACAAACAAGACTTCATATCTCGATATGAGATTATTGGTAACAGCGATAAACGTACATATGTAAGTGAAGAAATAACGGGTGAAAAGACTGGAGAGTTGTTGATGAGTCTGGCAGAGTGAAGGAAGAGTCTAAGAGCACTGCATGCAATGATGAGGATGATGCTTTTGAAATTGAAGAACTAACAAAGAAAGATGAAACGCCGCCGAACACAAAAATTGAAACAAGATCTCAAGTTGAGAATGATGTAGACAAGGTTGAGATTCAATATGTATCTGCATCTAACCAATGTTATATTTCAGAGATTCTGGTTGCAAGAGAAGATGAGGTGAAAATTAAAGAGCAACTATGTGGAGTTGAAAAGACAAATTTTGTTGATTTCGTGGGTGTTGAAAAGATACGTACTTACACTAACAAACTTGACATTTGTTTGTTTAGTGTTCTAGATTCTAAATTGCAGGTGTTCATGTCTATCCACGAGCAACATTGCGATTCGAGGACGAATCGTCTTGAAGAGAGGGGGAATGATGAGAATCGGATCCATGCTAAGAACGAGATTATTTTTACGAATTTTAATCCTTTATTCGATAATCCTATGAAGCGTGCGAAATTCAAAATGAAATAATTTAATCACTTTCAAGTTACACGAAGATGAAATTGATTCAAAAATCACTATATGAATTTTAACCATTTGGATTTATTGGGAAAATAAAAATCAATTCAATATGAATTGATTTAATTATTTCAATGGTCAAAATCATAATTTCAATACAATGTGAACCTAATCAATTCCATGGGAATTGAGTCTTGTTTTCTCATTTGCATTATTGTCAAATTATGTGTATTGATTTTCTTTGTCTTAATGGTTTGACTAAATAAAGTACTTAAATGCCCTTGTATTATTATTGTTATCAAAGATATGTAAGGGCAATTCAAGTCATTGTTTGTATTTGCTTTAAGTATTTAAAGGTGAGCTTTTTCATATGTAAGACACAAGTTTGATTTCAATAAAAATATTACTCTTAAAGAGTTGTGAGTGGTTTCTCTTGTGTTCTTTGGGGCACTACTTTGAACAGTTCGGGATTAAATCCTTAATTGTTGGAGACTGGGATTGGGTCTTTACAACCTAGTTTTGTAAGGGTTCTTTTCTGTCCGACCCTGATTCGTTAGCTTTCCTAGGGATCAAATCTAGTTGTCGGGTTTTCGAGGCACTGTTCCTCGTGGGTTCGCATCACTTATCACAATCGAGGTATGGAAGGAACGTTTAAAGCAAAAATTATAAGCGTGTATAAGTTTAAAGTAACGATTGCGTGCACCCATGGCATGGTCGGTACCTCTAAAGCAAACACAAAGCAATAAAATACGTATAAAGTTACGATCAAGACCACCCTTATCTCGGGCGTAACTAAGCAATAATTAACCCAAGTACTTATTTAAATATATAATATATCTCATATATTAGTTTAGGTTTGCGAAAGGAAATTTTGTGCTTTGAAATGCCTTGAGACGAAAGACTCAATAACATGCGTGCTTATATCGTCCTGAATGCTTCAATTCAAAATTGGAAATACAAGACGAATGATATATCGTATTTATACTCAGTTAATTTGATGTTTTGCGTATAAATTTGTCATGCGAAGTAAGTCTTTTCGGCTTAACTAATTCAAAAGGTGATATAGAGATATATGTTTTATTTTCATAAAGAGATTAGTTAAAGAATAAATTCAGTGAAATTTTGCTCGGGACTAGCAAAAGATTAAGTGTGGAGATTTGTTAAGCCCAAAATATACCTAAAATATCATCATTAATTACATCAATATTGCTACGAATTTATGCTATTTATAACTGTTTAGGAAGCTTTTACTCTCGAATATGTTTCTTTCTTGTAAGGTACATAAATATTTGGTAAAATCCAAATAGGAACGAAAAGAGCTCAAAAACATAAGAAAAACCCTACAAAAGGAGTCGAAGACGACATAAATTAATACCGCCAAATCGAGGACGCGAACGAAAGCTGAAAAACCGAAAAACGTTCCGTGCTGCGACCGCGGCCCCTAAATTCTCGGTCGCGACACGCGTTCCCCAGCTTTTCCTTCCTTCGTTTGAAGACCAATTGATGCT
The DNA here is from genome assembly GCF_963576675.1 of Euphorbia lathyris. NCBI lineage: Eukaryota > Viridiplantae > Streptophyta > Magnoliopsida > Malpighiales > Euphorbiaceae > Euphorbia > Euphorbia lathyris. The sequence continues at coordinate 44,029,209 of NC_088919.1, read as the reverse complement.
CCCCCATTCTCGGTACGAGCAGGAGATTTTAGAAGCCTAGTTACACACTTTCGTTTTCGACGAAACGCGATCGTTCGGGTGGATAAAGACGTCCTTTCGCAACGGACACGATCCTTCACAGCGGACACGACACTTCAATCAAGACTCTTCAACATCTATAAATAAAGAGTTGATGGAGAGTTGAAGATATGTAGAAAAAAGAGATTAGTATAGAATTTATGCAGAAATTCCGAATCAAGTGATTCAGAAGTTAGATTTCGATTCTGTTCAAAAGCAATATGATGTACACACATTGTTTATTCAATAATAACAAGTTTAGTAGCGTTTAGACATTGTTCCAGTTTAGTTTTCATTTTGGTAGTAGACCGGCCCACTCTCTATTACGAAGATTCAACGAGAAGATTGAGTAGAGGATCCGCCCCGGAGCCTGACAAACTCTAACGAAACCCGAGGAAAGGATTGACAACCCGTTCACTTGTAAGTCGTCAAATGTTTCCATGCTCCATGTTCTCTGTAAACTTGTATCAATTTATATTTCATCTAATAAAGTTTGTTCTATTCGATAGATTTTTATGCAGCACTTATGGTAACCAATCCACTAAAGTGACTGCTGGTGTTTTCATTAAAACATATTTAATTCAAAATCTTTACAAGGAAACTTTGTTGAACACTTAGGCAAATTATTATCTCAAAGAGTTTTAATTTGATTAAGGGCAACTATCCCGAAAGGGTTTTGTCATGTTCAAAGCCAATTAATTAGAGGTTCCGTCATTTATTTCATCTTTATAATTCGTACAAAGTTTAAAGTTGTTTTCTTTGCTTAATGCAAACAAATACATCTGTTTACTTTTCTAAAAAGTACTAAAAGTTCCTATCTTGCAAATTCATTCTTAAATCAGAATATTTTCTAACATTTTCATAATCTAATCTAATTCTCATTCTAGCAATTTCAAAACCAAAACCGATTAAACGATTTTTCCATATCATAAACCTAAAAGTAAATTTAACCGATTATAAATAAGTTTTGTTTAAAAAACATTCCCTGTGGGATCGATATCTTTTATTACTACAAGCGCATACCGTGCACTTGCGGAAATCGCTCAACAAGTTTTTGGCGCCGTTGCCGGGGAACGCCAAAATTTTTGACAAAATTTTAAATTTTTCGTGTTTTATTACGAATCTAGGTTTATTCATACTTATTCAAACTTTTATATTTTCTTTATTTTCAATTACTAACATATTTATTTTTCAAAGTCTGTTTTGTAGGTAGTTTCTGTTCGTGCGAAATTTCAAGTTCATGCGCAGTTCTTGAAGTTCAGGCACGTCACCAGATCCTATTGACCCAGAAATTGAAAGAACTCTTAAAAAGAACAAGAAAGAAAAGAAAAAGAAAAACAAAACCCCAATAAAAACTAAAATTACCGAGCCAGAAGTTATGGCCACACTTATGGATTACGCTAGGCCAGGAGTGGCCGGTGTAACAAACAGTATAGTTAGACCCCAAATTAATGCACATCATTTTGAAATTAAGCCTGCGTTGCTTAATATGTTGCAAAATAATGTAACGTTTTACGGGTTACCTAACGAAAATCCTAATACCCATTTGACAAATTTCTTAGAAATTTGTGACACTTTTAAAATTACTGATGTAACTGCAGAAGCAATCAAACTTCGCCTTTTTCCTTTTACTTTGAAGGATCGAGCCAAAGAATGGTTAACTTCTATGCCAGCCGCATCAATTGAGACTTGGGAGCAATTAGCCCAAGCATTTTTATCAAAAAATTTCCTTTAGCAAAAACCGCAAGAGTCATTAAAGAGTTAACATCTTTTTCTCAAAATGATAATGAAACTCTTTATGAGGCTTGGGAACGTTTTAAAGAACTTCAACGTTTATGCCCACACCACCAATTGCCCGCCGAACTTTTAATGCAAACATTTTACAATGGACTAAATCCTACAACTAGAGGTTCATTGGACGCTATGTCTGGAGGGTTATTCATGAAGAAAACATCTGCCCAAGCAAGAGAACTTTTGGAGGAAATGGCAATCAACAGCTGTATGTGGCCCGCGGAACGTGGACACGTACCATTAGCGAAACCATCATCCTCAACAACATCATCAGTTAAAGGTATAGTGAATCTTGATCCAGTAGCGATGTTGCAAGCCCAATTTTCTGCCTTATCGCACAAAATTGATAGGTTTATGGCATCGTGTGATTCTAATGGTAAGCCAATCCAAACAGATGTGGATTACGAAGGTATGAGTGAAATTGAACAGGTAAATTTTGTCCAAGGGCAAAACCAAAATAATAACCCTTATTCCAATACATATAATCCTGGATGGAGAAATCATCCTAACTTTAACTGGAGAGATAATAATAATGCTAATGCTAATCAAAATCGTACTACTAATTATCAAAATCAATCAAGAGATATGATTAGCACTTTATCTTCTAAAATCGACAAATTTATTGATGCTATGAGCGGAAAAATAAGTAATCACGACGATGGTTTTAAACGGATCGAGAATAAATTCGATCAGCTTATTAAAAACCAATCATCTAGCATCCATAATTTGGAGATTCAAATTGGACAACTCGCTAAATCAATTCCATCCCGCAAAGAGGGAAGTCTTCCAAGCCATACGGAAGAAAATCCGAAAGAGCATGTTAAGGCTATCACTCTTCGTTCAGGGAAAAATTACTCAGGCCCGGAAATGCCCGGAAATTCAACTTTACCTGGAACTGATTTATCGAAGCCTAAAGAAGATACATTAAAACAAAAAGATGCACCAATTGACTCTAGTACAAAAACTTTTGTACCCAAACCACCTTTTCCACACAAAGTCCGCAATAAGGACTATGATAAACAACTTTTAACATTTTTAGACAAACTTAAGAATTTGCATATTAATTTAACGTTTATGGATGCGATTACGCAAATTCCCAATTATGGTAAATTCCTCAAAGATTTAATTTCAAAGAAAATCAGTTGGGAAGGAATTTCATCCATTTCACTAACTGAAGATTGTAGTTCAATTGTGTCAAGTAATTTGCCCACAAAACTCAAGGATCCCGGATGTTTTACCATTCCGTGTAAATTGGGAGATATTGAATTTCCCAGTTGTCTCTGTGATTTAGGAGCAAGCATTAACTTGATGCCATTATCTATTTTTAATAAGTTAGGCTTAGAAGAAGACATCAAACGTACCAATATGGTTTTGCAATTAGCGGATCAAACCACTAAAAGACCATACGGTATAATTGAGGATGTTTTAGTTATAGTTGACAAATTTATTTTTCCTACCGATTTCGTTATTTTAGATTTTGCTTATGATGTAAATTGTCCGCTAATCTTTGGTAGACCGTTCATGAACACGGGACGTGCTCTAGTTGATGTGTCGGAAGGGAAAGTAGTTTTAAGAATAGGCGATGATAAGATTGAGTTTGATATGAATCAAGCGATGAAATATCCTATGGAGGATTTCGCTTGTATGAAACTTGATTTAATTGAAGAATGTGTAAATGACATTGTTCAAAAAGAAGAAATAATAGAACCTATAATGAGTGAGGAACTAGAAGATAAGGACCCAGAACCTTTGATTCGAGAAGATGGACCAGTTCCGCCTTCAATTATAGTTCCACCTAAATTAGAACTTAAAGAATTACCAAGTCATTTGAGGTACGCTTTCTTAGGCGAAGGCGATTCTCTACCTATTATTATCTCTAACAAATTAACACAAGTCCAAGAAGAGAAATTGAAAGAAGTTGTTAGAAATAGGATAGGAAGTATGGGTTGGCAAATTTCAGACTTAAAAGGTATTAATCCGAGCATCGTAATGCACAGAATTCACTTAGAAGAAGATAAGCCACCTAAAGCGGATATGCAAAGACGCCTAAATCCGAATATGAAAGAAGTAGTAAAAAATGAGATTACTAAACTTCTGGACAATGGAATCATCTACCCTATCTCGGATAGTGAATGGGTTAGTCCAATCCATTGTGTACCTAAAAAGGGAGGAATAACTGTTGTAAGGAATGAAGAAGGTGAATTAATACCTACACGAACCACCACTGGTTGGAGGGTTTGTATAGATTATAGAAATTTAAATAAAGCAACTAGGAAAGATCATTTTCCTCTTCCTTTCATTGATCAAATGATCGAAAGGATAGCTGGTCACGCTTTCTACTGTTTTCTAGATGGTTACTCCGGATTCTTTCAAATATACATTTACCCAGATGACCAAGATAAAACAACCTTCACATGTCCTTACGGAACATTTGCATATAGGAGAATGCCCTTTGGTCTATGTAACGCACCTGCAACATTTCAACGTTGTATGACTGTAATTTTTAATGATTTCATTGAAGATATCATGGAAGTTTTTATGGACGATTTTTCAGTTTATGGAGATTCTTTTGATTCGTGCCTAGAAAACTTGGATAAAGTTTTGTCTAGGTGTGAAGAAACAAATTTGGTATTAAACTGGGAAAAATGTCATTTCATGGTTGACGAAGGAATTGTTTTAGGTCACAAAATATCTGAAAAATGATTAGAAGTAGATAGAGCAAAAACCTCAGTAATAGAGAAACTACCCCCTCCAACTACTGTTAAGGGAGTAAGATCATTTTTAGGACATGCCGGTTTTTATAGAAGATTTATTAAGAATTTTTCTGTAATTTCCAAACCACTCACTAATCTACTCATGAAAGATTCCACCTTCGATTTTAATGAAGATTGTGTTAAAGCTTTCGAAACATTAAAAACAGCTTTAGTCAGTGCACCTATTATTGCTAAACCCGATTGGGATTTACCATTTGAAATTATGTGTGATGCAAGTGACTTAGCTGTCGGATGTGTTTTAGGACAAAGGAAGGATAAGAAACTTCATGTCATTTATTATGCAAGTCACACACTTTCCGGTGCACAATTAAACTACACCACCACTGAGAAAGAAATGTTAGCTGTAGTTTTTGCATGTGATAAGTTTAGGTCATACTTGTTAGGTTCGAAAGTTATTATTTACACTGATCATGCAGCATTAAGATATTTATTTGCTAAAAAGGATGCAAAACCACGTCTAATTAGATGGGTTTTATTGTTACAAGAATTTGATATAGAAATAAAAGACAAAAAGGAAGTAGAAAACCTTGTCGCCGATCATCTATCAAGACTTGAAGATGAGAACGGTCCTATAGGTGAAACTAACGGTATACGAGATGATTTCCCTGATGAACATCTCTATCAAATGAAAACCGTCATGTCACCATGGTATGCAGATATTGCTAATTATCTTGCAGCCAATATTGTTCCGGAAGGATTAAATTTCCACCAAAAGAAGAAATTTTTCTTTGACATTAAACAGTACTTTTGGGAAGATCCTTTTATGTTCAAAACTTGTGGTGACGGGATAATTAGGAGATGCGTTGGTGAAAATGAATATGAATCCATAATGTCGGAATGCCATTCTAGCTCTTATGGAGGACATAATGGAGCTACCAAAACAGCAGCTAGAATATTTGAATGTGGCTTCTTTTGGCCTACGATGTTTAAAGACGTCCGTTCATTTATTACTCGTTGTGATAAGTGCCAAAGAACAGGAAATCTAGGAAGGAAAGATGAGATGCCCCTCACAACCATATTAGAAGTTGAAGTCTTCGATATGTGGGAATAGATTTCATGGGACCTTTTCCCCCTTCTTTTGGTAAAACTTACATATTAGTCGCCGTTGATTATGTTTCAAAGTGGGTTGAAGCAATTGCAACCCCGACGAGCGATTCTAAAGTTGTCGTTAATTTTCTTGACGATATATTTTGTAGATTTGGTTGTCCAAGAGTCATCGTTAGTGATGGTGGTGCTCATTTTAGAAACCGAAGTTTTGAAACGCTTATGAAAAAATATGGAGTACGCCACCGCGTATCAACGCCATACCATCCTCAGTCAAATGGTCAGGCGGAGATATCAAATAAAGAACTCAAATGGATTCTAGAGAAAACAGTTTCATCCTCAAGAAAAGATTGGTCTTGTAAACTAAATAATGCGTTATGGGCATACTGTACTGCATTTAAAACACCAATAGGAATGACTCCATACCGCTTAGTGTATGGAAAGGCATGTCATTTGCCTGTCGAATTAGAACATAAAGCCTATTGGGCTATTAGGGAACTTAACTTTGATTTACGACAAGCAGGTAAGAAACGGTTGCTCGACTTAAATGAGTTAGATGAGTTACGCGATCTATCTTACGAAAATGCAAAGATTTATAAAGAAAAAGTGAAAAAATGGCACGATGCCAAAATTAAAGTCAAACACTTTAATGTTGGGGATAAAGTGCTGTTATTTAATTCACGACTTCGTTTATTTCCAGGAAAACTTAAGTCCAGATGGATAGGACCATATTTAGTCGTCAAAACATTCGATTATGGTTCTTTAGAACTGGAAGGTCCTAACGGAATTCGTTTCAAAGTTAATGGTAATCGATGTAAAATCTATTACGAAAATATTTCACAAATAGAAATTACGTTCGTAACAAGATTTTCTGACGTATAAATCACTCAGTTTTTTGATCACATTTTATTTTGTTTTCTTTTTATATTTTTGTTTATTTTATTTTTAATTTATTTTATTTTCTTTTATTCTTCCACATGCCATTTTTGTGATTAGATGCCTTTATGTTATGATTTATATACATAAATATGTTTATTTCATGATTTTAGAATTAATTTTAGAAAATTAGAATGAAATTGAAGTTTCAGGCAATTCTCTGCCGAGAATTTGGAATTCTCTGCCGAGAATTCTATTTTTCAGATTTGTCCAAATAGGTTAGATTTTCTCTGAACTTACCGAGAATTATAAATTCTCTACCGTGAATCAGGACATAGCTTACGACGCCTGATTTCCGCAAGGAAATCAGCGTGTCGCGACCGCGAATTCGGAATTCTCGGTCGCGACACGCGTAATTCCTGCACATTCAGGTCTGAACCAACCTAAACCTTTCGACAAACCTTTTGACAAACGAAACCTTAAGTTTTTTCATTTCTGAAAGGTGTAATTTTATACCTTTTCATGATTAAAACAACACCTCCTTTCATCTAAAACTCTTATAAATTAATCCTAGAGGATTCAAGTTCTCTTGCAAATTCTTTTCATCTTTATCAGAACTCTGATTTCTTCAAAACACCATTTTTTTAGTACCAGAAACTTTGTTTCCTTCAAACAACCACCATGCCTACCAAATACAAAACTTCAAGGCACAAGGCTGCCTCAAGCAATAAACGCCCAGACTTATCCAAGCGATATGGGGCGCCTTTTCCTATCTTCAATCACGATGAAGGTAGGCGTTATTGGAATCACCGTTACAAATTCTTCACCGGAATGTTGTATATGGATGAATTTCTTAACAGCCAATTAGGCATTACTGATGACATGAACCGCTATATGGAACGCCTAGGGTGGACAAAATTCGCCCAAATGCGATTTCCAATAATAGGCGACTGGATACTCGAATTCTTCTGTACCGTGCGTTTCACTAATAAACGACGAGTACGTCTCAGTTTTCGTCGGGAAGGCGAAATCTTTACTTTCGGTTATCCTGAGTTGCATGCTTGGTTTGGTTTTCCCCCGAGGGATACAATCAAACGTCATCCTGGACGAGACATGACATCCTCGGACATTTGGAGAATGCTCACTGGATTCTGGCGATTCAATTTAAAACTCGCCTATAATCACTCTTTTCGCTCCAACTCCATGCTGTATCTGCACAAATTCCTGTGTCACAGTTTATTCGGTCGCACATTCAGTAGTGTGGTCCGTGACATAGATCTTTATGTCCTTGGAGATATATTCCAGGGAAATGCAGTAGATTCTTCAAAGATTCTGATGGAGGGTCTTGTCGCCGCTTCTCGATCCAAGGATAAGAAGATTGGGTTCGGCAATATAATCTGTGGAATAATTCTTGGTACAAAGGGTACCATTGATGTTCCCTGGAGTGATGATGAATTCTTCCCGACAATTGACTATGAATTTCTCGAGCACGAAGGACTTGTAAAACGTGTCTTTCGAGCAGGGCCTCACTTTCTGTCTGCACCGGAACGTGAAACTTTCGTGCAGTTTCAAATTCTTTCGGACCAAGACTATTTTAATTCCAAGAACACTTCAATCAAGTTGATTAAGGACAATTGTGTGTTCTTCTTTCACAAATTTCTGAGTTTCTCCTTGTTTGGTCGTGTGGAGAGTTCCAAGGTCCAGGTTTGGGATTTATATGTTTTGGATAGCTTGTTTAAAGGTTTGAGGATTGATAGCATTGGCATAATGTTCGATAATTTGTTCCGTGCTTCGAGGGCTACTACCATTCAGATCCCTCTTTGTAATTTTATCACCGCTATTGTGTTGGGAGCTCGGGGTGAATTGGCTGATTTTGACATGTCCACCTACCGTGGGTACATTCCACTTTTGGATATCTCAGCTCTTGAGCGAACTCATTTATTGCTACCACAAGGTCCCCCCGTCTTTATTTCGTATGCCTCCCGTATTGCCCACCTTCGTGGCACTATGGGTGGTGGCGCTTCAAGTTCTCAATTTGCAGGTACCGAAGGCGGCGGAGAGGCGGTAGGAGAGGAAGATGAACCTCAGGCTCAACCACAACCCCAAGCACCTCAAGCGGATGATCCGGTGGATTTGCGGAGAATTTTGGACCAAATCAATTCCAACAATCGTCAAATGAACTTAAGAATTGATGATTTGGTAGAAAATAATATGGTGATGAATGACAACCTCAACCTTTTGAGGCGTGAGCATAGATCGACTCGGCATCGGATGCTTTCATTTTTCCGACGCCGCAATGTGGAGACTTCACCTACACCTCCGGATTCCCCGCCTCAAGCATATGTTGTTTTCCTTTCATTTTATTTTTATCTTGTTATATTTTGGTACAATTTTAATTTTCCTATGTTTGGTACAATTTTCCATTTTTCATTTTATGTTGAATGTTTAATTTGCTACAATTTCAATCTTTGTTTCATATGCCTTATTTCGTATTTATTTTTTTTGTTTTCTCCATTATTTTTGCACCAATGAGGACATGGTCCAATTTAAGTGTGGAAGGAGACATACATATATCAATTTCTATACGAATACGAATAAATGCAACAAAGATATTATTTTGCAAAACGAAAAAAAATGCAACGAATATTAATTTTTATGCAAATGCAACAATAATGTATTGCAACACATTTTCATATATTTATAAATTAACCATAAGTTAATATGATTATTTGTTTAGGTTATCATTATCGTTAGAAATAATATTTCTATACGGGTATTATTTTTCAAAAATTTCCACAAATCTCCGATACGATTTTAAGTAAAATTGTCTCGAGTGAATGTATTTAAGTAAATAAATTCTTTATTTTAATCTCTATTTTATATCATGCAATTCATGATACAATAAATCTTATTTTAAGTTTTCAATTAGGTTTATAGGCATTAAATTGAACTAACAATTTTTAGCTCGGTTTGATTTCGTCTTACATTAACACCAATTGAAGTTTTTAAGGAAACTTTAGCCATAATACATGTTGAATTTTAAGTCAATATAGGATGAATGTGCTATCTTTCTTTTTCCCAAATACAATTTATAATTCATATTAATTAATCAATTAGTTAGAATTCTTAACTTTTGGCCATGATTGAGACCAACCTTATCACAATCGAGGTATGAAAGGGAAGAAAATTAAGTACCGTTTACTTTTGGCCACGGTTGCGACCACCCTTATCACAATCGAGGTATGGAAGGAACGTTTAAAGCAAAAATTATAAGCGTGTATAAGTTTAAAGTAACGATTGCGTCCACCCATGGTATGGTCGGTACCTCTTAAGCAAACACAAAGCAATAAAATACGTATAAAGTTACGATCAAGACCACCCTTATCTCGGGCGTAACTAAGCAATAATTAACCCAAGTACTTATTTAAATATATAATATATCTCATATATTAGTTTAGGTTTGGGAAAGGAAATTTTGTGCTTTGAAATGCCTTGAGATGAAAGACTCAATAACATGCGTGCTTATATCGTCCCGAATGCTTCAATTCAAAATTGGAAATACAAGACGAATGATATATCGTATTTATACTCAGTTAATTTGATGTTTTGCGTATAAATTTGCCATGCGAAGTAAGTCTTTTCGGCTTAACTAATTCAAAAGGTGATACAGAGGTATATGTTTTATTTTCATAAAGAGATTAGTTAAAGAATAAATTCAGTGAAATTTTGCTCGGGACTAGCAAAAGATTAAGTGTGGAGATTTGTTAATCCCAAAATATACCTAAAATATCATCATTAATTACATCAATATTGCTACGAATTTATGCTATTTATAACTGTTTAGGAAGCTTTTACTCTCGAATATGTTTCTTTCTTGTAAGGTACATAAATATTTGGTAAAATCCAAATAGGAACGAAAAGAGCTCAAAAACAGAAGAAAAACCCTACAAAAGGAGTCGAAGACGACAGAAATTAATACCGCCAAATCGAGGACGCGAACGAAAGCTGAAAAACCGAAAAAAGTTTCGTGCCGCGACCGCGGCCCCTAAATTCTCGGTCGCGACACGCGTTCCCTAGCTTTTCCTTCCTTCGTTTGAAGACCAATTGATGCTCCCCCATTCTCGGTAGAGAATTTAATATTCTTGGTACGAGCAGGAGATTTTAGAAGCCTAGTTACACACTTTCGTTTTCGACGAAACGCGATCATTCGGGTGGATAAAGACGTCCTTTCGCAACGGACACGATCTTTCGCAACGGACACGATCCTTCACAGCGGACACGACACTTCAATCAAGACTCTTCAACATCTATAAATAAAGAGTTGATGGAGAGTTGAAGATATGTAGAAAAAAAGAGATTAGTATAGAATTTATGCAGAAATTCCGAATCAAGTGATTCAGAAGTTAGATTTCGATTCTGTTCAAAAGCAATATGCTGTACACACATTGTTTATTCAATAATAACAAGTTTAGTAGCGTTTAGACATTGTTCCAGTTTAGTTTTCATTTTGGTAGTAGACCGACCCAGTCTCTATTACGAAGATTCAACGAGAAGATTGAGTAGAGGATCCGCCCCGGAGCCTGACAAACTCTAACGAAACCCAAGGAAAGGATTGACAACCCGTTCACTTGCAAGTCGTTGAATGTTTCCATGCTCCATGTTCTCTGTAAACTTGTATCAATTTATATTTCATCTAATAAAGTCCGTTCTATTCGATAGATTTTTATGCAGCACTTATGGTAACCAATCCACTAAAGTAACTGCTGGTGTTTTCATTAAAACATATTTAATTCAAAATCTTTACAAGGAAACTTTGTTGAACACTTAGACAAATTATTATCTCGAAAGAGTTTTAATTTGATTAAGGGCAACTATCCCGAAAGGGTTTTGTCATGTTCAAAGCCAATTAATTAGAGGTTCCGTCATTTATTTCATCTTTATAATTCGTACAAAGTTTAAAGTTGTTTTCTTTGCTTAATGCAAACAAATACATCTGTTTACTTTTCTAAAAAGTACTAAAAGTTCCTATCTTGCAAATTCATTCTTAAATCAGAATATTTTCTAACATTTTCATAATCTAATCTAATTCTCATTCTAGCAATTTCAAAACCAAAACCGATTAAACGATTTTTCCATATCATAAACCTAAAAGTAAATTTAACCGATTATAAATAAGTTTTGTTTAAAAAACGTTCCCTGTGGGATCGATATCTTTTATTACTACAAGCGTATACCGTGCACTTGCGGAAATCGCTCAATAGATGCTTCCGGACCTGAAACTAGCTCACCAAGCCTTCAGTTAGTGCCTCCAATAACGGTGCCAAGACAAGTTGGAGAAGAAATTCAAATTGATCAACTAGAGATAGTTGCTCAAGACGCTCCCATTCGGAATGAACCAGCTGATATTGATGAAGAAGTTCACCATCAACCACCAGTTGTAGAATGTTCTCCAGTTCGAATAAGATCCGGTAAAGCTATTCAACGTTCTATCAGATATTCTTCGAATGATTATGTCCTAGTGATTAACGGGGGAGAACCAAAAAGCTTTGAAGAAGCCATGGATGATGAACACAAGCAAAAGTGGATCGAGGCCATGCAAGATGAGATGAAATCTTTGCATGAGAATAAAACTTTTGAGCTGGTGAAGTTGCCTGAAGGCAATAAGGCTTTAAAGAACAGATGGGTGTTCAGAATCAAGAATGAAGAAGCTAACTCACAACCTAGATTCAAAGCTCGATTGGTTGTGAAAGGATATAGTCAAAGAAAAGACATCGACTTTGACAAGATTTTCTCACCGGTGGCGAAGATGACATCCATTCGTACTGTGCCGGGGTTAGCAGCAAGTCAGAACCTGGAGGTTGAGCAAATGGATGTGAAGACTACCTTCCTACATGGCGATTTTGAAGAAGAAATATACATGGAGCAGCTAGAGGGTTTCAAGAAGAAAGGAAAAGAGGATTATGTTTGCAAGCTAAAGAAGAGTCTCTACGGCTTAAATCAGGCACCAAGGTAGTGGTACAAGAAGTTCAAGTCAGTTATGGGGGAGCAAGGCTACAAGAAGACTACTTCAGATCACTGCGTCTTCGTTCAAAAATTCTCTAATGATGATTTCATTATTTTATTGCTCTATGTGGATGATATGTTAATTGTTGGCAGGAACATCTCCAGAATTAACAAACTGAAGAAACAGTTGAGCAAGTCCTTTACTATGAAAGACTTGGGGCCAGCAAAACAAATTCTTGCCATGAGAATTATTCGAGACAGAAGCGCAAAAAAAGATATGGTTGTCGCACGGGAAGTACATTGAGAAAGTACTTCAAAGGTTCAAGATGGATAAAGTTAAAATGGTTAGTTGTCCTCTTTCTAATCATTTTAAACTCAGTTCCAAGCAGAGCCCTTCTACTGATATAGAGAAGGAAGACATGAGCAGAGTTCCGTATGCTTCAGTAGTTGGAAGTCTAATGTACGCCATGGTATGCACTCGACCAGATATTGGACATGCAGTTGGTGTCGTGAGTAGATTCCTTTCAAATCCAGGAAAGGAACATTGGGAAGCTGTTAAATGGATATTCAGGTATCTTCGCGGTACTTCAAAAATGTGTTTATGTTTTGGAGATACCGAACCGGTGCTAGTTGGCTACACAAATGTGAAGGAAAATTGGCAAACGTTTGGCAGCGGAAATATAAAAATTTAAACCTATTTCCTTTAACTAAGATCCGTTAATCGTTATTTCATATAAAGAGAGATAGAAGGAAATACCTTTTGATGAACTATCTACTATTGCAAGTGAAGTGCCCTCAACTCTTAATCCGAGTTCACGAGCACAAAACAAAACACAAATCAAACGAAGTTAGAACTCAACCGTATAATAACAATCAAGATAGATTGCCTCTAATTAATCAACACAAGATCAAGGAGTAAAAGGAAAGAGATGAAATCAATTGATTCGGAAGCAAGCGGTGAAAGGCGATCCGCTACAATAGGGGTAAAAAATTCTCTCTCTCCGGGATGGCAAGGGTGGCCGAAATTTACAACTAAGGGGGGTTAATATAGCCTTTTCCATCTAAACCCTAGTCAGATAGAATTAGGTTACTGAATAAGAGTTTAATTCGGAATAATACTCTTATTGTTATTATCTATAATTATATCTAAATATAAAGATAATAATAACTTATTAATAGGATAATAATTAGAAGCAATTTAATCTTCAATAAACCTTCTAACTTATTTATCATATAATTAATTTAATCCATAATCATAATCTAATTATAATTATTTAAATTAAATTAATTCCTTTATGTGTCACAACACATAAAATCGCCCCCCTTTTACTGGGCCTTAGTGGACTCAGTTGGGCTTCCGTCAATTAATTAATATCTGTTTCTCTTTTGGGTTCCAAGTCTTATGTGTGACCCATTAGGTTCTTATTGCATCTAGTCGTATATAACTATTAAATTAATTTCTCAAAATTACATTCAATCTTTGTATAACGGAATGAGTACGCGAACTGTGATTGGCAGATCCGAAACATTCCCCCAGAGCTATAAGAAGATAGGTTGATTCCATCGTTGACCTTTCCGTATTAGTTACAGTATAATTCGATCATTCGTCAACTACATCCTTGAATAGAATCTTATGACTATGGATAATGTCAAGTCACATATAGCGAGACGTTCGTTTTACTTGTACAGGCCGAGTTAACTCCAATTAGATAGGTTAAGTGAAATCTACATTTCAAGTATTAAGCTATCACCTTGCAAGGATTTAGAGTTAAGTCTTCCACAAGCGATTCTTGGACGTATCTCCCATTTATCAGGAGTGACAAATGCTCAATCCAATGTTAACTATCCTGCAATTACTTCCTGTGATACCCAATGTCTGCCGTACACACCCTAGAGTCATCCCTGTTATGGATCGTGTTACAACAGGATCAAAGCATCACATTCCATAATCCAGAATCACTAATTAACATTCCTTTAAGTCTTAGGATTACTTATACCTATTAATACCAATGAGATGAACATGTGACAAGGATAAATTTACCCATCCTGTTATCTCAAGTCGGGCCCCTAATCCTAATGAACCCTTTCATTGGATCCATGTAACTGTCCAGATATCTGCATATCTAAAGCTTGTGAGATCAGCTCTCTGTCTCGACAGAAAACATTGTTACATGCAAGTCTTAACAGTGTTATGTCAATCCCTATTCAAAACATATCACTTGACTTGGGTGGTTTTAAGCTTATTAGTTTATTATAATGTTTTGTCTCACTTCATACTTGTATGAACACTTTATAATCACTTTAAATAAACTTAGGTATTTCCTTTTAATTAGACTTATTTAGTTCTTTAAAGGAGGTTGCCTTTATAGAGTTATGAAACCATATCTTATTAAAACAAATGACATAAAGAACAATTCATTTACATTAGGTTTATATCCTGGAACAATTGTCCATAGGACACTAAACCCCAACACACTCCCACTTGGACTAAAGCCAATTGTTTCTACAACTTATCCCGGTAGAACTCAAATGACGATCATGTACTTTCTGGGTTAAGGGCTTTGTCAACGGATCTGCAACGTTGTCCTCTGTAGGTACTCTTTCTATTCTCACATCTCCTCTTGCAACAATCTCTCTTACAAGGTGGTATCGCTTAAGGTAATGTTTGGATGCATTATGAGACCGTGGTTCCTTTGCTTGTGCAATGGCTCCATTGTTATCACAGTACAGAGTAATGGGATTCACAATGTCAGGCACCACACCAAGTTCAGTAATGAACTTCTTAATCCAAACTACTTCCTTTGCTGCCTCCGCAGCAGCGATGTACTCAGACTCGGTCGTAGAGAAAGCCATGCTTCCCAGCTTGGAACTCTTCCAACTGACCGCGCCCCTATTTAAGATAAACAGGTATCCTGATTGGGATCTAAAATCGTTCTCATCTGTGAGATGACTGGCATCTGAAAATCCTTCTATTTTCAGATCCCCTTCTCCGTACACTAGGAACATGTCTTTAGTCCTTCTCAAGTACTTAAGAATGTTCTTGACGGCATTCCAATGCTCGTCACCCGGATTACCTTTATAACGACTCGTTATGCTTAATGTGAACGCTACGTTAGGTCTAGTGCAAAGCATAGCATACATAATCGAACCAATTGCGCTGGCATACGGAATTACATCCATACATTTCTTATCATCTTCGGTTTTAGGACATTGATGATTGTTTAACTTTACCCCATGTACCATGGGTAAGTTACCTCTTTTTGATTTAAGCATGCTAAACCTCTTTAGCACCTTTTCAATGTACGTAGCCTGTGAAAGACCAAGCAGTCTTCTTGATCTATCTCTATAGATCTTTATCCCTAGTATATAAGCTGCTTCACCAAGGTCTTTCATGGAGAAGTTACCTGATAACCATACTTTCACCGACTGTAGTAGAGCTATGTCATTTCCCATTAGTAATATATCGTCCACATATAATATGAGAAATGCAATTGAGCTCCCACTTGCTTTCTTGTAAATACAAGCTTCTTCACAATTTTGTTCGAAACCAAACTGTTTTATGGTTTCATCGAAACGCTTGTTCCAGCTTCTTGATGCTTGCTTGAGTCCATAAATGGATCTCTGAAGTTTGCAAACCTTGGTTGCATCCTTTGATGTGAAACCTTCAGGTTGCATCTGTCACACCCGACCCTAAATGACCCCAATCGGCATCGGGCGTGAAATAGAAAGATCATAATCAACACTTAGGAGTCTCCAATTTATCTCAATATCATAATATCATATTATATTACAATTGAAATTCCAAAGTTCTACCCATAATTCTAACAATAAGCAGCCAACTTCCAAACTTCGCCTAAACGGTCGGTAACCTTCTCTATATCCTGTACTTTCTTACCTAAAAACATTAAAACATTTAAAAACGTGAGACAAAAATCTCAGTAAGAAACTATCAGCTAGAAAACCCAACTTTACTTAACATAGCTACATATATACTTTTATAAAGGGATTTAATCAAAATCTTATAAAATATACTCAAAACTTAAGTTCATATAACTTTATATATATAATGCATCTTGTCAAAACGAATCAAAACAAATAAACGTTTCATCAAACCATTTCATAATAAAATAAATGTTTTTATTAAACCAACTCGTAATCAATCAAACGTAAAACCTTATATCAAAATCAATCATAACCGAAAACATAATCCAATGAACGTAAAATATTGTATCCATCCTCGAGGTTCTCCCCTTAAGTATCAATCCATAATCACATATATAGTCGAGACGTCTCTTAACATTGCCTATCCCATATGGTCTTACCCAACACTTCACTGCCATACCCAATAGGTCTTTAGACTGTGTATACAGGCCATGTTCCTCACTGAACATGGTCTTTAAATATAAAACCACCGATCCGGATAACTCTCGATGGATATAAAATCATAAAATCATAACGTACTCAAATTTCCTTTCACAATCAAATTCCAAACTATTTCATAACTATAAATCATTTGGCTTCAATTAGCCCTTTTGTATCATAAAAATCATATTTGGACTTCAATCCAAAATAATAACAACAATAACCGCAACAGATTTCTCAATCCAAAAACAATTCGTAAAAAATCATCAAATTCATTTTATTCAATATAGATATACACTGAAATCAAAAACATATATGTATATATGTAAATCAACCAAATTAAGCCTTAAATCAACATAATCAAGTAAAATCTGAAATTCACATAGAAGCATAGTCAATAGCTTCATTTGAACCATAATTTCACAATAAAAAGCAAAATCGTGAAAAACCCCAATTTTACAAAATTCCTGCATAACCTTAAAATATCAATTTCTGCAAAATCTTTTATATATATTTATCTATATACATAAAACTCAAAATATAGTTGATAGTTACTTACCTTGGCTACTAATTTAGCAAAATACACCCGATCGATTCGCCGCTAAATTCTGTCTAAGACGTTTCCCTCCAAACACTTCCAAAACTCAAAAACTCTTCGGTTAGGACTTAGAACTATAAATAAGGATACTAGATTTTAAATTTCGAGTGATTCGGACGGTCGAATCTCCATAAATCAAAGAAACGGTGGAGAAACGGTTCAGAAAAATTGATGAAGAAGATGAAGAGGCAGAGGAAGAAAAGAAAATGAAAAAAAAAAGAAAAGAAAGATGATGATGATCATCATCGTTTGGAATATATATCCAAATATGAAAAAGATCCAGTTTGATCCTCCATCTTTATATAATCTTTTTAAAATTATCTTAAACTTTTAATTTACACCTAAAACCATCAAATTAACTCCAAACTTTTCCTATAGCACCAAATAAAAATCATATACCTAATATTTATAATATATATTAATACCAAGATATAAATTCTAGAAATTTAGACACGGACGTGACAGCATCATATATACATCCTCAAGCAGGTTTCCGTTTAGGAAAGTTGTTTTCACATCCATTTTCCATATCTCGTAATCGTAGTGAGTGACAATAGCGAGCATTATTCTGATTGATTTGGACATGGCTACTGGAGAGAAAGTTTCGTCATAATCAATTCCTTGTTTCTGACGATATCCTTTCGCTACTAACCTAGTTTTGTAGGTGCTAACCTTTCCATCCATGTCGATCTTCTTCTTGAAGATCCACCTGCACCCAATGGGTTTTATCCCTTCGGGTGGATCAACCAAAGTCCACACTTGGTTAGTGTACATGGAATCCATTTCAGAATTTATGGCCTCAAGCCATGCTTTAGAATCTGGAGTGGTGAGAGCCTCTTCGTATTTTTCGGGTTCGTCGTCTAACACGGGAACCTCATCATCATCTCCCACTAGAAAACCGTATCTAACTGGGAGTTCACGAACTCTTTGTGATCTACGAGTAGGTGGTTGCACTTGAGTCTCATCTAATGGGACTGCTTCGGGTTCCTCTATCACCTCTGTTGGTTCAGCTGATGTTTCTTCTTCTTGAACTTCATCAAGTTCAATCATGCTTCCCTTTTGTGTTTCTTTGAGAAACTCTTTCTCTAAGAAGGTTGCGTGCTTGGATACTATTACTTTCTGATCATCTGGGTGATAGAAGTAATACCCCATAGTTTCCTTAGGGTATCCAACGAAGAAACATTTATCAGATTTAACATCCAATTTATCTGATGCTATGCGTGTGATAAACGCTGAACAACCCCATATTCTCATGAATGAGAAAGTAGGTTTCCTTCCAATGAACAATTCATATGGTGTGGAACTGGCGGATTTAGTTGGTACTCGATTTAGGGTGAAGAGGGCAGTTTCTAAGACATAGCCCCAGAATGTCTTTGGAAGTAATGCTATACTCATCATGGATCGTACCATATCTAGTAAGGTATGATTTCTCCTTTCGGATACACCATTGTGTTGTGGTGTATAAGGAGGTGTCCATTGTGAGCATATGCCACATTCAGTTAGATAATTCAGAAAATCGTCCGAAAGATATTCACCACCTCGATCGGATCGAAGTATCTTTATTTTCTTTCCTGTTTGATTTTCTACTTCATTCTTGAAGCATTTGAATTTCTCAAAAGCTTCGGACTTGTGCTTCATCAAGTAAACATAACCATATCTGGTATGGTCATCTATGAAGCTAATGAAGTATCTAAATCCTCCTCTTCTTGGACTGACATAGGACCACATACATCTGAATGTATTAATCCTAGAGTGTCTAATACACGCTCACCTTTATTGCTAAAGGGTGTCTTTGTCATTTTTCCTTTTAAACAAGCTTCGCATGTTTCCAATGATTCACAATCAATTGAATCTATAAGACCATCTGGATGTAGCTTAAGCATGCGTCTTTTGTTTATATGGCATAAACGACAATGCCACAAGTAAGTTGAATTATCTAGCTTATGTCTTTTGGTATCAATTGCGAATACAGAAATTTTATCATCTAACACATAAATCCCATTTAATGATATTCCTGAAAAATAGAAAATCCCATCTCTATAAAACTCGCAATGTTTGTTCTTTATTGAAATATGAAAGCCGTCATCAATAAGACAACTAATAGAAATAATGTTTTTGGACATCTCTGGAACATACAAACAGTTCCTTAATTCTATTACAAGCCCAGAGGGCAAACTCGAAGCATAATCTCTAATCGCGAGCGCGGCAACTCTTGCTCCATTTCCTACTCGCAAGTTTATGCTTCCCTTCTTCAATTTCTTAGTCCATCTTAGTCCCTGCATATTCATACAAATATGAGATCCACATCCGGTATCTAATACCCAAGATTCAGACTGTGAAATTGTATTTATTTCACTATAAAACATACTAGATGTTGAAGCACCGTCTTTTCCCTTGTTGAGGGATGCTAGGTACTCCTTGCAATTCCTTCTCCAATGCCCGTCTTTACCATAGAAGTGGCACTCTCCTTTGGGCTTCTTCACTTGCTTCCCCTTAGTGGGTATGGCCCTCTTGCCCTTCTTGGGATGTTTAGGATTGGGAAAGTTCCATTTCCTCTTCTTTGATCCCTCTATGACAAGAGCCGGTATTGCCTTCTTCATATTGGGCTCAACTGTCTTGAGCATGTTTACAAGCTCTTCAAGAGAGGTTTGCAAGTCATTCATCTGGTAGTTCATGATGAACTGTGAATAACTCTTCGGGAGGGATTGAAGGAGCAAGTCCACACTTAGCTCATGATCCATCGCGAATCTAATACTAGAAAGCTTGGTAATAAAGCCTATCATCTTGACACAATGTGTCATCACAAATGTACCCTCTCGCATCCTGCAACAATATAACAGTTTTGATATCTCGTAGCGTTCGCACCGAGTTTGTTTCCCAAACAACTCTTTCAGGTGCACGATGATGGAATAGGCATCCATCTCCTCATGTTGCCTTTGCAATTCCGGTGTCATCGATGCAAGTATGATGCATCTCGCGTGATCGTCATCAACCTTATGCTTTTGGTAAGCATCGATCTCTTCGATGGGAGCATCATCAGCCGGGGTAGGGGGGAGCATCATCAGCCGGGGTAGGGGGTATCGATGTATCAAGTACATACCCTATCTTATCGAACTTCAAAACAATTTTGAGATTGCGATACCAGTCAGTGAAGTTTGAACCGTTCAACTTGTTATCGCTGAGTATATTTTGCAGATTGGTTTTAGTCATGATTTTACGAGTATTTTAATTTAACCTGAGAGTGAGAAAGAGTAAACGTATGTTATTCATTTGCTTTAAAGTATATCAATCTAAAATTATAGGTCTTTTAATTTCATTTTAAATTGCTCCCACTATTTTACCAAATTAATAGCCCTCCATATTAATTCGAAGAATTTCACAAATCCTTTAGTGAGCTAGGATCCTAACTCCTGAAATTTCACATTGAGTTTACTCAACAAGCTAGACCCATTTGTTAGGTAGATTCGTACAATCAATCACATCAACAATGCGATTCCTAGGTTATTGGGTTACTGATAGGGGTTAAAAACCCCTATCTTTGGGTACGGTTTTAGGACGGGTTTTAGTGTTATTTGGTTAATAAGCGAGCAATTCTCGCATTTAAATGCTTTTGTGTGAGTTAGTTAGAAATTGGAAATGTTTTATTTACTTTTCGCTGTTTAGGCTCATTTTGTGATCAATTTAGGCAAATACGGCCAAATTGGCAAGCATCTAATAATTCCGTTATCTTTTGAAGCTAATTGATCCGTCAAAAGTCGCACCAAACGAAGCGTTTGCTCAAATAAGCGATTGGCGGGTCAATTTAGCCTTTGGACTAATGTTGTTTGGAGTTTTTGTGCATGCGCAGGGATAAGTTCGGGCGAAAAGACACGTAATTGGCATTTCGGCGACCGCGCGGGAGCGCATCGGGCTAGACTGCTCGACGAACTGGCCTTCGCAGGCCAGCTCGCCGAGCAGGCTGTGCCTGCTCGTCGTGAGCAGGCATTGCCTGCTCGCCGAGCAGCAGTGCCTGCTGGGCGAGCAGACCTGCGGGGATTGGTCAAAAAGACCAATTCCGCCCCCACGATGCCACGATGGACCCCACGACTTCCTACACGCATAAGGACACGAATTAGGTCAAGTAGAGGGCCCGAACCGCATCTATAAATAGGATTTTTCCAATGTAAATTAGGCATCTTTCATTATTTGTAAATTATCTTAGCTTTCCCCTTGAATTTCCTCTCCATCTCCTCCATCTTCATCAACCTCCATTGAAGCTCCTTCAAAGCTGTTCTCGAGGAATATTCAAGGTCCGTCCTTAAGACCTAGGAAGCCGATTGCAGAGTAGACAGGTTCCTTGAAAGGGATTTTCGTATCTCCTTTTACTTTTCCTTGTTTTTACTCTTTGATACAGTCTATGAATCCTAGGCTAATTGTATCCTGTGACATTGTTCTTCATCTTTAATAATATTTTAGCTCTTGTTTTGTTCTATGATTGTTTGTTTAATCTTTGTCTTACGCTTTATCCAATTGGTTTAACTCATTCAAAAGCCCCAAAATCGAGTAGGCACATATTGTGAACTGAATCTGACCTAGTCAGAGCCTAGGAGATTGACGACCTCTTAGTTGATTAAGCCCAAATTGCCGAGCCTTAGACCTAGTTCCAGCCTTACAAGGGAATCACGCACTAGGAACTTCAGGAGGGTAAGTAGTGTTAATCGCCTTGAATACAAGTGACTTAGATTAGGTTTTTAATCAATAGACCTAATAACCTAACCTCATTATTATCGTTCATACCATGTTCCTTCGGGTAATTGCATTAGTGAAAGATCAATTAGGAGTAGTTTAACTTAATTAGGAGTAGTTTAACTTAATTAGGCGTAGAATAACTTAGTTAGAGCTAGATAACTTAGCTAGGAGTAGCGTAATTCAACCTAGGAGTAGATTAACTTAATCAAAACCAATTCAAACCCCACAAAGCCTAGATAACACCTGAGACCGAGTAATTCGATACTTGTGGTAAATAAGTCCTGTGGATTCGATACCTGGACTTTCCAGATTTATTACTTGATAACGACGGGGTACACTTATCCCTTAGTGAGTCTTCTTCACCGAAGGCGCATCAAGTTTTTGGCGCCGTTGCCGGGGATTTATTTCTTCTGCAATATCGAACCAAAGGTCGATTTGTTAGTTTAGGCATTTCATTGTGAATATCTTTGTTTATATCGTTCATACTTGCCTATAGCTTATACTTGTATTTATACTTGTCAATAATAACTATATTTGTTTATACTTATACTTGTTCATATCATTGTCTGTATATATACTTGTTTATAATCATGATACTTGTTTATACTTATTGTTTATACTTGTTTATATATACTTGTTTATATATACTTGTGTATAATAATCATACTTGTTTATACTTACGCTTGTTTATATTCGTTTATACGAACGTGTTTTTATACTTGTCAACTTCATCTATACTTGTCTATCGGTGCTTGTTTATACCGTTTTGTACTTGTATACTCTTACATCTATATTTGTTTATATTCTGACACATACTTGTTTATCTTCACTAGTTTGTACCATGTACGTCAATCTATATTTGTCAATATAAACCAATACTTGTACAAAACCATGTAACCTTGTATGATGTGTATAATTTTCTTTCCGCTCTCATTTATTTCGTGTATTTATTCCTTCTCAGCGTATGCCTACAAGATCAGCAAGAATACCGTGTGTCCCTCTTAACCCTGAACTTGAACGTACTCTTCGCAAGAGCAAACAGATCGGAAAGCTGAAGCAAGATGAGATCATCGAGCCTATCAAGATGACTGACAATGAACGGAACAATGAGCGGAACACTGAGAACACCGGGCCAGAAATTGACACTCGTCTGATGAGTGAGATCCTGGCACCGCACCGACACCAGCATTTGTCCGGCATTGCCGCTCCGAATATTCCGGCCAATACATACGAAATCAAGTCCGGTATAATTCACTTGATTCAACAGACCGGACTGTTTGGAGGGGAAGCACACGAGAGCCCGAATGATCATCTGGATCGCTTCCTGATGTGCGCAGACACTGCAAGGACAAATGGGGTTCCTCAAGATGCTGCTAGGCTGAAGCTATTCCCATTTTCTCTGACTGGGCAAGCTCTGGAATGGCTGAGAACACTGGAGCCCAGATCAATCACGACTTGGGCAGGATTGGAGAAGGAATTCTTATCCTACTACTTTCCTCCCTCGAAGACAGCGATGCTCAGGGGAGAGATCACCTCCTTTCACCAACCTGAGCACGAGGCGCTCCATACATCTTGGACCCGATTCAGAAAGATGCTGCGCATGTGCCCTCATCATGACATACCCAAGCATCAATTGGTGAGCGTCTTCTACCACGGATTGACACCCACCAACAGGGCTATTGTAGACTCCGCAGCGGGTGGAGATTTGTTCAGAAAGACAGCAACAGAGGCGTATGACATGATTAATGAGCTGGCTAGGATAAGTTTGCAGTGGCAAGAACAGAAGCTCACTGGCCCCACAAGGCAGCGGGTGTTTGCTGTGGAAGAACAAGAACAAAATATGAGTGTTGCGGATATAAGTAGGAAGATGGATGTCCTGTTGGCTAAATTCAGCCAACCTCCCACCTGTGTGCACTGTGGCGGCGACCACCATGGAAAGGCATGTCAGACAGGTAGCCCTTTCGCTGGAGACGGGGTGGAGATGGTCAATTATGTTGTGGGACAGCCGAGGTACAACCAGAACTATAACAACTACAACCCCAACAACCACAACTCCTACAACAACAACAACAATTATAGGAGGCCTCAGCACCCGAACCTATCTTATGGGAATTCAAATCAGAATGTGCTTCGACCCCCTAGCGATTTTGTTCAGGAGCATAGAGATCAGGGGCTTGGCATGCCCCCATATCAACAGCAGAATCAAGGGCCAATGCAACCTCCTAAGGAATCTGACGAGGTGGTTACTCTTTTGAAGGAGATCTCGGCTAGGCTTGCCAACAATGAAGCTTTCTGCAAGGATTTGAGCAATCAGGTAGCTCAGATCAATAGGAACAGGCAAGAAAGGCCACAGGGTTCTCTCCCAAGCACAACGGAGAAGAATCCAAAGATCCTGAGAAAGGATTGAGTAAGGGGGAGAAATCGAGTTCTCCTCGGTTTAATTTCAAGCTTGAACAATTGTTTCTGCAATTTTTTTCCATTCTTTTTGTTTTGATTAAGTTTGATTGTTAATCTTTGATTTCATATTTTATATATATTGTCAAGCTTTGCATCCCATACTCTCTCTAAAAAAAATGTAAGATGTAAAATAAGGAATAAAAGATAAAGATAGGGGATGACTCATCATCCCCTTCCTTATCTTCTTCTTCCTTTCCTTTTTTCTTTTTATTCACTTCTTCTTTCTTTCTTTTCTTCTCTTTTTCCTTTTCACAAAACCTAAACCCCAAATCCTCCATACTAACCCAAATTCAACAACTAAGGTATGTATTCTTACCTATTTTTGATTTCTAACATGTTTCTAGGTTTAGATTTTAGTTTAGGGTGTTAATTTTTAGGATTTGGGACAAAACCTAAGTTTTGGGTTTTTTATCTTTTTTCTTAAAATAACCTTTTACTTGCTTTTAATTCTTGATATTCTTGCAATTTATAGTTACATTATGATCAATATGTGATTTGGGTATGATTTTTGTTCTTAATTTGTGAAAATTTGGAGAAATTGCTCAATTTGGGAAAAATCTCCATTTTAGCTCAAAGTTCAACTATTTAGTTTATAGTTGACAACTTACCAATAGAGTTCTATATCACATTCTTAACACATTTTAGTCATTGGGCACCTCTAATTTTGCACGAATTTAAGAATTACGGGTGAAATTACTTAGGGACTGAAAGCTTACGATTTTGGTCCCTAAGTTTCTAAACTATGGTTTTATCTCTTTAGTGGTGATTTGAAGGTTTATGTTTATGTTTATGAAAAGATTCTAACTAGTCCGTTTGGTCTATCTCTCAGGTACGATGGGAAGGAAAGGCAAGGGCAAGATCGCGGTTGACAATGAAGCCGACTCTGACGTCGAATTCAGTGATACCCTGCAAGCTAAGTATAACTCACATTTCGGATTGGTAGATGAGCGAGAGGGACTGTTATATCAGTGGTTTTCTAGGCAAGACCTTGCCACTCGAATCATTGTTGATCAGAAATATCTGGCATCTATAGGTCTAGAAAAGGACTTCAATGAAGTCCTAAAATTCCACGGTTGGCATAGACTGGCTACGAAAAGGACCCTAGTGTATTACGACCTCACTGTAGAATTTCTGACCACTTTGAGAAAAGAGCTGCCCTTGGGGTGTGGTAAGCATTCTTTCAGACTAAACGGTGTACCCTATCGTCTCAATGACGTCACGTTAGCAGCCTTGATGGGAGTCTATAACCATCCAGAGGTAGTCTCGGGTTTTGAGGAACCCATGAGAAAAGACAAAGCTTGGGAGCAATTAACAGGCTTATCAGAATTTGACTCCCGCACTGCTAGCCCAATCCACCTTCGAGACCCAGTGTTAAACCTTGTCCACAAGTTTGTGGCTCACAACTTGTTAGGGAAAAATGAGAGCAATAAGGTCTCAAAGACAGAATTGCTCATACTGTGGTGTGTGGCCAACCATAAACCCGCTGATAATATCAAAGCCATCTTTGAAGGCTTTTCAAGCCAAACAAGTAAAAAACGTGGGTCCGTTGGCCTTGGTCATTTGGTTACCAACTTCCTTGATAGCCAATTCAAGGATTTGGACATTCAGGAAGATGGTTTCCACCCCACCTTGCTTAACTCTGCATTTCTAGGAAAGTCTACTTTCCATTCAGTTATGAACAGGAACCCATCTGGAGGAGCAAGCTCAAGTGGGAGGACAAGAAAACGGGCAAGGAACCCACTACGACAAAGAGAGGAAGAGCACGACGAACCTGAGGAAGGAGAAGCTGCAGCAGCAGATGACCAAACGGAACACCAAGCGCCGGGGACGGAGGCCCAGTTCCAAGCCATCAACACGATGATGGCAGAAATGCGAGATCTTAACCTACGGACCTTTAACACTGTTCAATAGATGGACCAACGGTTCACGAACTTTGAGCAGAATATGGACCGAAGGCTTTCAGGTCTTGAATACGTAGCGGCAGACTACTGCGAACGCTACAACATGCCTTGGCCATACCCCCCGGCCGATCAGTAAGTTGTCTTCTCCACCCTAACTTTTTGCACTTGTTCTTTATGATTTGTGATGCAATGTTGGAACTTATTGCATATTTTTAGTGTGAGGAGGAGGGGTAGACAAACTTACAAAAATTGTATAATTTTTAAATTTTTGTTGCGTCGTGTCTAGTTTAGTTTTGCGTTTTTTTCGGGTTTTATTTATGTTTTGCATGTTTAGGACCTAAAACCGTGAACCTCCTTCGAATCTAAACTTCGTTATTTGTCTTTGAGGGCTGAGAACCGAATCTAAGATTGCATGACAGCTAGTTTAGGTGTAGGACACAATCCTTGTATCTGTGAAAGCATGAGCTAAAGTTTGCATTTAGACCCTACTTTTGAAGAAATGTCAAAATCATTACTTAGGTAGATAACTTAAGAATTGAAGGCATGTGATGTTAAACTTGAGTTTGGGGAGAACTAGTAAACACAAAATTGAAACCCAAAGAATTGTGAGTTGAATTTGAGCCTAAGAGCGAACATCAAAAAGCTCTTTTTCTTGACATTTTTGTGTGAATGCTTTGATTTGTGGAAGATTACAGATTTTGCACCTAATACTGTGTTGAACCTACATGCAATGATTTGAGATGATAAACGATGAAATCAGCCTCATTAGAATTAACCCTTTTTCTTTACCTTATTTTCTCTTTTTTCATCCACTCTAGGAAGCCCCTTTGAGCCTATATTGTTGTAGTTTATAGATTTTTCTTTCGTTCTAACCTATTTTTGCAAACCACCACTTGGTTTGCTACTTAACCCAAAGTTTTTGCAAAGCTCAAATTGAGCCTTTGTTTTCTTCTAGCGCTTTTTCTTTGTTTATGGCATTATAGTAGCAAGCCAAAAGGCTAAGAAGTGAATGCGCATCACTATCCAAAAAGAAAAAAAAAGAAAAACAGAAAAACAGAAAAGAAAAGAGACGAACTAAAAGGGGAGAACTTCATCCCCCAGTTCTTTAAATCAAAACGTCTCAAGAAAACATCCCAAAAAGAGAATAATGGATGAATAAAAAGCTCAATCACTTCATATTTGCTAAAGCCATTTGAACTTTGTTTTTTCTTTAGCGCTAGAGCTATTAACCCTTGTTGTACCTTTAACCCTCTAACCACATTACAACCCCAATTCGAGGCTGTTTTTGATATCATCGGAGTCATATAGCATAGTAGAGGAACTCGGATGAACGTGCAAAATCGATGTAATCCTAAGCAAGAACATAAGCCGAGAGTAAACACTTTAGCCACCAAAACTGTGTGAAATGAGTGAACTACCTATGGTGAGGTGTTTTACTTGGCGATCCCCTCAAGCTCGTTTAATTGAACATGTGTCCTTTTGCTTAAAACATATGACCTATGATAATTGAAATGCGGCTTTTGGATATCGTGTCTCTACTTTGTATTTCCGAATGCATGTGATTACAGATGCTCGAAATTATGTCAAACCGGGAGGTCTTCTAGCTTGTTTGTGATTACGGGTTTAGTTTTTAGTTTACTTGGGGATAAGTAAAGTTTTAAGTGCGATGAGGTTTGATAGGGGTCAAAAACCCCTATCTTTGGGTACGGTTTTAGGACGGGTTTTAGTGTTATTTGGTTAATAAGCGAGCAATTCTCGCATTTAAATGCTTTTGTGTGAGTTAGTTAGAAATTGGAAATGTTTTATTTGCTTTTCCCTGTTTAGGCTCATTTTGTGATCAATTTAGGCAAATACGGCCAAATTGGCATGCATCTAATAATTCCGTTATCTTTTAAAGCTAATTAATCCGTCAAAAGTCGCACCAAACGAAGCGTTTGCTCAAATAAGCGATTGGCGGGTCAATTTAGCCTTTGGACTAATGTTGTTTGGAGTTTTTGTGCATGCGCAGGGATAAGTTCGGGCGAAAAGACACGTAATTGGCATTTCGACGACCGCGCGAGAGCGCATCGGGCTAGACTACTCGACGAACTAGCCTTCGCAGGCCAGCTCGCTGAGCAGGCATTGCCTGCTCGCCGAGCAGCAGTGCCTGCTCGGCGAGCAGACCTGCGGGAATTGGTCAAAAAGACCAATTCCGCCCCCACGATGCCACGATGGACCCCACGACTTCCTACACGCATAAGGACACGAATTAGGTCAAGTAGAGGGCCCGAACCGCGTCTATAAATAGGATTTTTCCAATGTAAATTAGGCATCTTTCATTATTTGTAAATTATCTTAGCTTTCCCCTTGAATTTCCTCTCCATCTCCTCCATCTTCATCAACCTCCATTGAAGCTCCTTCAAAGCTGTTCTCGAGGAATATTCAAGGTCCGTCCTTAAGACCTAGGAAGCCGATTGCAGAGTAGACAGGTTCCTTGAAAGGGATTTTCGTATCTCCTTTTACTTTTCCTTGTTTTTACTCTTTGATACAGTCTATGAATCCTAGGCTAACTGTATCCTGTGACATTGTTCTTCATCTTTAATAATATTTTAGCTCTTGTTTTGTTCTATGATTGTTTGTTTAATCTTTGTCTTACGCTTTATCCAATTGGTTTAACTCATTCAAAAGCCCCAAAATCGAGTAGGCACATATTGTGAGCTGAATCTGACCTAGTCAGAGCCTAGGAGATTGACGACCTCTTAGTTGATTAAGCCCAAATTGCCGAGCCTTAGACCTAGTTCCAGCCTTATAAGGGAATCACGCACTAGGAACTTCGGGAGGGTAAGTAGTGTTAATCTCCTTGAATACAAGTGACTTAGATTAGGTTTTTAATCAATAGACCTAATAACCTAACCTCATTATTATCGTTCATACCATGTTCCTTCGGGTAATTGCATTAGTGAAAGATCAATTAGGAGTAGTTTAACTTAATTAGGCGTAGAATAACTTAGTTAGAACTAGATAACTTAGCTAGGAGTAGCGTAATTCAACCTAGGAGTAGATTAACTTAATCAAAACCAATTCAAACCCCACAAAGCCTAGATAACACCTGAGACCGAGTAATTCGATACTTGTGGTAAATAAGTCCTGTGGATTCGATACCTGGACTTTCCAGATTTATTACTTGATAACGACGAGGTACACTTATCCCTTAGTGAGTCTTCTTCACCCAAGGCGCATCAGTTACTAACCACATTAGTAACTAATATGTATTCATATTAATCCCAACCATATTGCCCATTAGTTTATGACAACATGAGTTTACCCATCCAATTATCATAATCTAATTTAAGTATTACCCCATATTCATGAAAACGATTTTCGATAATTCAGGTGTTACCATAAAACCCCGAGCTTGAGTTTACTCAACAACCCAAAGGCCCCTAGTACTGCCGGCTGAATTATAATATTAGGGAGGGACAACCGATTTTAATAACTTGCTTATTTAGTTAACTTTTAATGAGTGATGGATTTTTATTTTAAGTCTCATAATCTAACCTAGTCTTGATTTGCATTAGCATTTATCAGACACATACAATATACATAGGAGTTATGGACATATTATCTAAATTATTTCGTTGAGCCAGAAACGGAATAAAAGGTCAAACCTAAGGAAATAATAACTATTACATATTTCTCTTTAGGTTCTCCGTCTTCTCCATGGCGCCTCGAAATTACATCAATATTAATTTCTATACTACTAAAGAAAACTTCAATTAATTTGTAAGGAATTAGATGAGAGGAGAAATTACAATAGATAGTAGATAGGCAGGACAAGCAAGTCCTATTTCCAAAATACCAAAAGACTAAATAGAGGGTCCAAATATGTCCATAACTCCAACCATGCATAGACTCAATTAAATAAATTTAATTGGTTGATTACATAAAATATTTATGTAATATTTAGGTTTTTTGAATGAAGGTTGGGACGCGTAGACAGTCCGAGCATCCCAACTAGGTTGGCACCCCCGGAACAGCCTACAACCCGATTATATTAGAATCAAAAAGAAAAGAAGAAAGAATACAAAGGGGGGAAGCAAAGAAAAATAGAAAAAAGAAGAAAAGGAGTGTAAAAACTATCTAAAACGAACATGAGCTACATTGAGTAAATCATCCGAGACGTAGCCCTAACAAGCTGGCGGAACTGCTGTCCACCACGACTTGGCCCCTGAAGATTGTCCAATGCTTGCAAGACAGTCCGCAACCCGGTTGCCTTCTCTGAAAATATGGGAAGCCTTCCAGTTCATTCCAGAGAGTTTCTGAAGACAGTCGAGCCACTCTTTTCTAATTCTCCAAGGAACATCCCTGGATTGTCTGTTAATAAGAGTAACCACATAGCTAGAGTCCGATTCTATCCACACCGATTTCCAGTTCCTGTCCCAAGCCTCCCCTATCGCCATAATAACCGCATGTATTTCAGCAATAAGCGCAGAGGAGTTTTGCAAAGGAGCCGCGAAGCAACCCAGGACAAAGCCCCTGTGATTTCTGAAGATGCCCCCTATACCAGCCCTTCCGTTGGCATCCGATGCACCATCCGAGTTGAGCTTGAGCCAATTTATTGGCGGCGGAATCCAACGAATGATCCTGATATCAGGCTCAGGTGGCGGACGACTTCGTGCAGCGGCAATCCCTGCAAACTCATGAATAAACCGCAACAAGTTGTAATGAATCATTTGGATTGAAGGGAGTTCGTGATCAAAAATTGCACGATTCCTGATATGCCATATATACCATACACAGGTAACCACAGAGAAAGTCCAACGCTTCCTGCACCTCCTATTAGAACGCACATTTTTGACCTGATTGATGAAGTTCGCCAAAGTGAATGACGGGCATCTCACCGAATTAGCACAGCATATCATCCTCCAAAGACCTGCTGCAATTTTACAAGTGAAAAACAGATGATCTAAAGACTCGCCATGATCTTTACATAGTTCGCACCTCTGCGCTAGTTGGAGACCTCTGGTTTGCAATTTTTCCTGAACCGGTAAACCTTCATGAAGCAGCAGCCAACATGTTAGAGCTCTTCGAGGAGGGATATACGGATTCCATAACATTTTCCTCCAAATAACCTCTTCCCTCCTCTGCATGAAATAGTAGGCTTCCTTTGCTGTTAGCCGACCAGAATCTGCAGGTTGCCATATGCAGCTATCTTCATCGCCAATGCTGTCAACTTGCCTGATATTATCCTGAATATTAGGAGGGAGAAAATCCAGATTTCCCCAACTTCCGTTATCCCTAAGTTCATTCAAAGGCTTGAAGAGCTTGGACTGATTTTTCCTTGGAATGTTCAGTTGGTCAGCAACAACAGGGATTATCCACTTTGTAGTCCAAAAGTTCAGATTCGACCCTTCCCAAAACCACCATATCGAATCTCTTTTAACCATTCCATACTGATTTTTCATAGAGCACCAAATAGAAGAGTTAGATATGAATCTCTTTTCCAATCCCGAGGGGTCCATGAATCTGCTTCGAAGCAGAGATATAACGAATCCGCTCCCCTGCAGCAAATCCCAGCAAATCTTGGCCAATAGTGCCGAATTAAAGATGCTGAGATCCTTAATACCTAAACCACCCTGTTCAAGGCTCCTACAGCAGACGTTCCAAGAAACCGTGATGAATTTTCGACGATCTCTGTCTCCAGTCCAGAAAAAATTCCTGATAGCCTTATTGATTCTCTTGATTAAACCAATTGGCCATTTATAGATAATGAATGAATGAACAAGAGCACCTGTCAATGATGACTTGATTAGCGTTAGCCTACCAGCCATAGATAAAGATTGACCTCTCCATAAGCTGAACCGTGAGAGGAATTTGTCAGTTAGAGCTTGCAAATGCCTAGAGCGGGGGGGGGGCGCCTTGGAATAGCGGGACACCGAGGTAGGTGATTGGAAGAGAAACTGTCCTTATTCCCAGGATGTCCGCTAATCGAACTTTGCGAGATGCAGGGATATGGTTGCCAAAGATAGCTTGTGACTTATCCCAGTTAACCTCCTGACCCGACATGGACCCATAGAAATAAAAAATCTCCTTGATGCACCTCAAATTGCTTGTCAAAGCCCTGCAAAACAGTAACAAGTCATCAGCAAAGAGGAGATGAGATGGGAAATCCACATCCTTGGAATATCCCATAGGGCACAGCCTGCCATCCTCAACCATTTTTGAAATCCATCTGCTCAGAAAGTCCTCAGCCAGCCCAAAAAGAGTGGAGGAGAGAGGGTCACCCTGCCTGACACCGCAAGAGCAACTAAAGAAACCCTTAATGCCACCCCCAATAGACACTGACAACCTAGCGGATCTTAACATCTCCAAAATCCAGTTTCTGAACCTGAGGGAGAAGCCAAATGAGTCAAGGATAGCCAGCAGGAAGTTCCAGTCTAAGGTGTCAAATGCCTTTCGGATGTCTATTTTGAGGGCCAAATTACCCCCAAAGCATTTCTTTTTAAGCAAGTTAATCCCCTCAGAAGCAGCAGCTATACATTGATGAATGCTTCTGCCAGCAATGAAACCAAATTGGTTATTGGAAGTGATTCTGGAGGCAATCGGTGCAATTCTGTTTGAGAGAATTCTAGAAATGATCTTATAGCTGAAGTTTCCCATAGCTATCGGCCTGAATTGATGAATTTCATTGGCACCCTCAACTTTGGGAATGAGAGAGATGATGCTCGAATTCATACCAGGAAGGATGTAGCCAGTGTCGAAGAAGCTGTGGATCATCTTGCACACATCCGGACCAACAATATCCCAGCAATGTTGGTAGAATATTCCTCCGAATCCATCTGGCCCAGGCGAGCTATCTCTGTTCATACTGAATACCACCTCACGAATTTCAACGTTGCTCGGCCTCCTAGTGAGGATCTCATTATCCTGTTCAGTGACACAACGAGGGATAACAGAGTTAATTGCCTCATAGTTTATGCTTCTAATGCTGCCAGTGAAAAGAGACTCATAGTAATTTATCACATGTTGCCCAATTGCTGTTTCATCGTTTACTATGATGTTGTTAATCAAAAGGTTATCCATCGAGGATTGCACCTTTCTGATCCTAGCCGAGCGATGGAAAAATGATGAATTCCGATACCCGGCTTTGAGCCACTTTTCCCTGCTTTTCTCTCTGAGGAGCATTTCCTGTCTGAGCAGTTGCATTTCCAAATCATTCTGCGCCTCCCTTTCCTGAGCAATTCGGAGGTCGCTTATACCATCCTTGGAGATGAGAGCCTGCACCTCCTCCAACTTCTTCAAAGCTGAATCAATATTTGTTTCCACCCTTCCAAAAACCTCAAGATTCCAGGCTCTGAGTTTAGGACGAAGAGATTTCAGCTTATGACAAAGCAGCTGAGCTGGTGGCAGCGAGATGGAGCAGGAAGCCCAATGATCAGCGACAAGCTTGAACAATGATTCGTGAGTGGTCCACATAGAGTAGAAACGAAATCTTCCCTTACTGACAGCACCATTAGAACAATTTAGCATAATCGGACTATGATCCGATTTCAAACGAGGGAGAACTGAGCAATTGATCCTGCCCCAGGCTTCCACGAAATCCTCACTGACTAGAGCTCTGTCTAATTTGCATTCAACATGATCTGAGCCCATTCTACCATTAGACCATGTGAAAGGCAACCCTATGTTTTCCACTTCAGTCAAATCCGCAGACCCAATGAAGTCCCTGAATTCCCTGTAGCTTCTAGGAGAGGGCGGTCTTCCAGTTTTCTCATGTGCGCCTTTAACTGCATTAAAGTCGCCTATCACCAACCGATTCACATTATCCTTCATCTCAGCAATTGATTCCCACAGCAAACGACGCCTCCCTGCGTTGTTATTCCCATATACAAATGAAAGGTGAAATGTCTGAGATCCCAGACTGTAGCTCAATGTGATGTGTTGCTCGTGGATGAGAATGATTTGACAACGGTTATTAAATCCCGTCTTGCAGAAAAGCCAAATAGAGTTGTTATTATTCCTGCCAAGAAATTGAAGGCCCAGAGATCTCCAGTAGCTATCAGAAATTCTGTCAAGCTCTACCATAGGCTCCGAAAGACAAACCAAATCAGGTCTATTAGTGATACATAAAAGCTTCAGTGCCCTTTGGGTACCCTCGTTCTGGATCCCCCTACAATTCCAGTATAGGCAAATCATGAGGAAGAGCTACCTGGTCGTACTCGGCTCCTCAGCCTGGGTTCGGCAGTTTTCGCTTTGGATTTTTTCCTGGAGGTTATCCACTGGCTCCCTTCAGCCGCATACTCAACACTGTTTCTTCCTTTAGATCTAAGCAGATGCTTATTCCATTTAAGAGACTCAGAAAGAAAGTTTACCTGCATTTCTTTAGTATATATGTCAGATTCCCCGGCCTGATCGACCGATCGCTGCTCTTCAGCATGAAATGATGGAGAGAATTCAGCTTTACTATCCAAAACCTCTCCCTTGGTCGCTGACTTGTGTAGAATAATCTGCAACTGATTTTCATGAGATTTCCCCTTCTCAAATTCTGCATCACCAGAGACATCAGTGAGGTTGATATCATCATTTTCTTGATTCCCTTTGTTCATGCCCTCCGAATTGGGCATTCTCTTGTCAGCTTCGGTTCTCTGTCTAGTGTTGTTTGAGCTTTTACGGGCTTCAGGCTTTGCATTGCGCCTGCAGTGAGCAGATGAATGTCCGATGGAGGAGCACGTGCCACAAATGTCAGGAAGATTCTCATAATCCACATAAACCCAATGTTTGTTATTAGCCGTGTCAAGTCTAAGTTCAGATTGAAGCTCACAGGACAAATCAATATCAATTAGAACTCTAGCAAAGTGTCCAAATTCCCCATTGATAGTATTGTGATCAAACCTGATAGGAGTACCTATTGCCCTAGCAATACTGGCAATAATTCTGGTGTCCCAGAATTCCCAAGGTAGATTGAAAATGCGAACCCATACCTGAGCCGAAGTGTTTTTGTGCATATCAGGACTGAAACCCGGAGTCCACGGGGAAAGCCTAATGATTCCAGGCTTTAGAGCAATGGATCCAAATCCCAAGATGGATTGAAGGGCGCTTTCAGATGGCATGATAATCTAGTAAAATCCTTTCCCGAGGGATATTAACTGCCAATCAAGGTTTCTCTTCCAGACTTGATTCAATTTTTGTTTGAGATCGGCGTGTCTCCATGGCCGCTCTCCTTTATTTAGCGTAACACGGCCAATCACAGAGTGTTGAACCTTCTTGATTCTCTCTTCATAGATTTCCTGAGGGATCCTAACCGCCTTGAAGCCACCCTCCTCAGAAATTAGTGGCTGCGATGGGGATGGGATCGCAGTCTGAGTCACACCGGCTTTGACAGCATCTGCAAACGATGGTTTGTTCCTGGGCGCTGCGGAGGAGAATTTGGTGAAGGATTTCAGATCAAAGAGATGGGCTATAGCATAGGGCGAGTCGCCGATTGCCGGAGAAGAGGAAGTCATCGTCAAAAATGTCTCAGAGGGAGCGCCGCCTTATCGCCATCCTCTCAAAATTCTTTATGTAATATTTAGGTTAATCACATTAACTTGTCAAATTAACTTTCATCCAATTTTAATTCTATCAGTTTTGTATCTTCTACATCTAATCTAATTAAAATGTAACAATTACATATTAGATTAATATAACTATACAAATCCTTTTGTTATGCATATCCCGGTTAATTTTGTTTTAATTCATTTAATATCTTTGATTTACAAATAAATAAAACAAACTTTTAAATAAATGCTTTTATTTGATAATCAAAACAGAAAACTATTTATTTCTGAAACATATATATATATACAAATATATTTAAAACTATTTTATTTTAAAACCGTTTTAAAACAAATATACCCTGGGGCCGGGCCCGACCACATAGCTGCTGCCGTCTGGCAGCAGCAACGCGTCTGGCCCGTCGCTGCCTTGCGGCAGCGGCGGCCAGCCGCGAGGCAGCAACTGCGGAACAGTAGTTCAGGTTGCTGTTTTGCGGCACAACCCAAGCTATTGTTCAATATTTATATATATATATATATATATCAGTTTTAAAACAGTTTTGAAACGATTTTCAGAATATAAGAAAATCTTTTAAAGATTTTCTGTTTTATCTTTAGAATTAATAAAACTAACTTTTATTAATCTAACCATAAAACAAATAGATTTTATTACAATGATTATCAATCAAAATAATTAGGAACTTATGGATAATCAATTTTAATTAACAATTAATTAAAACTTATTTATCTTTAGATTAATTAATCAAAACAGTTTTATTAATTAACCTAACAATAAATATTTATTCAATCTGATTGAAAAACCTTTTAATTTTCATATATGAAATAACGGATTTAACGCATGCTCTGATACCACTGAAGGAAAATAGGCAAACGTTTGGCAGCGAAAATATAAATTTTTTAACCTATTTCCTTTAACCAAGATCCAGTAATCGTTATTTCATATAAAGAGGGATAGAAGGAAATACCTTTTGATGAACTATCTACTGTTGCAAGCGAAGTGCCCTCAACTCTTAATCCGGGTTCACGAGCACAAAATAAAACACAAATCAAACGAAGTTAGAACTCAATCGTATAATAGCAATCCAGATAGATTGCCTCTAATTAATCAACACAATATCAAGAAGTAAAATGAAAGAGATGAAATCAATTGATTCGGAAGCAAACGGTGAAAGACGATCCACTACAGTAGGGGTCGAAAATTCTCTCTCTCCGGGATGGCAAGGGTGGCCGAAATTTACAACTAAGGGGGGTTAATATAGCATTTTCCATCTAAACCCTAGTCAGATAGAATTAGGTTACTGAATAAGAGTTTAATTCGGAATAATACTCTTATTGTTATTATCTATAATTATATCTAAATATAAAGATAATAATAACTTATTAATAGGATAATAATTAGAAGCAATTTAATCTTCAATAAACCTCCTAACTTATTTATTCTATAATTAATTTAATCCATAATCATAATCTAATTATAATTATTTAAATTAAATTAATTCCTTTATGTGTCATAACACATAAAATCGCCCTCTATTACTGGGCATTAGTGGACTCAGTTGGGCTTCCGTCAATTAATTAACATCTGTTTCTCTTTTGGGTTCCAAGTCTTATGTGTGACCCATTAGGTTCTTATTGCTTCTAGTCGTATACAATTATTAAATTAATTTCTCAAAATTACATTCAATCTTTGTATAACGGAATGAGTACGCGAACTGTGATTGGTAGATCCGAAACATTCCCCCAGAGCTATAAGAAGACAGGTTGATTCCGTCGTTGACCTTTCCGTATTAGTTACAATATAATTCGATCCTTCATCAACTACATCCTTGAGCAGAATCTTATGACTATGGATAATGTCAAGTCACATATAGCGAGACGTTTGTTTTACTTGTACATGCCGAGTTAACTCCAATTAGATAGGTTAAGTGAAATCTACATTTCAAGTCTTAAGCTATCACCTTGCAAGGATTTAGAGTTAAGTCTTCCACAAGCGATCCTTGGACGTATCTCCCATTTATCAGGAGTGACAAATGCTCAATCCAATGTTAACTATCCTGCAATTACTTTCTGTGATACCCAACGTCTGCCGTACACACCCCAGAGTCATCCCTGTTATGGATCGTGTTACAACAGGATCAAAGCATCACATTCCATAATCCAGAATCACTAATTAACATTCCTTTGAGTCTTAGGATTACTTATACCTATTAATACCAATGAGATGAACAGGTGACAAGGATAAATCTACCCATCCTGTTATCTCAAGTCGGGCCCCCAATCCTAATGAACCCTTTCATTGGATCCATGTAACTGTCCAGATATCTGCATATCTGAAGCTTGTGAGATCAGCTCTCTGTCTCGACAGAAAACATTGTTACATGCAAGTCTTAACAGTTTTATGTCAATCCCTATTCAAAACATATCACTTGACTTGGGGTGGTTTTAAGTTTATTAGTTTATTATAATGTTTTGTCTCACTTCATGCTTGTATGAACACTTTATAATCACTTTAAATAAACTTAGGGATTTCCTTTTAATTAGACTTTGATGACAAGTAGAGAAATTCTGATCAACTTTCGTTCCTGTGGGGGGCGTCATTGGGTTCGACGGGGGGAAGCTCCGATGCCAAAGTCAGTAAGGTAAATCAAGGGAGCAAACTGAATTGACAAAGGGTGTCAGAATGTGTACCTTGATAGCCTAAGGATGTAGGCTATATATAGCTTGGAAGTCGTAACCTTTGGCAACCAGAAAGTCTCCATTAATGCTCCATTAATGGCGGTTATAAGTTATCCTTAAACTGGCGGTTTAGCTAATTGATAGCTCATTAATGGCCTTTATGGCCGAGTCGGCTTTAGCTGTTACAGTGACGAATCAAGTAGATGAGGAGATTCGCCTTATAGGTTCGCCAGCGGATCTCTTTGAGTGGGATCGTGGAGATCCGCCATCCGGATCCCCTTTGGGGATTAATACGCGGCGTTCTCTAGGTGAATATCCCTTTTGGTCCTTAGGATAATATCTCAATGTTATCAGAAGCCCCCCCAAAGTT
This sequence comes from Euphorbia lathyris, assembly GCF_963576675.1. Taxonomy (NCBI): domain Eukaryota; kingdom Viridiplantae; phylum Streptophyta; class Magnoliopsida; order Malpighiales; family Euphorbiaceae; genus Euphorbia; species Euphorbia lathyris. Next base: position 43,990,039 of record NC_088919.1, on the reverse strand, counting down.
CCCTTAAAGTCCTTTAGGGCTTTTGATCTTCTGGGCGCCGTCATGATTACTTGCATTAATGAACACTCCATTCGATGCCAATCGTAGAGTGACACGTGTAAGGAGCGCTCTGTTCAAAGAAAGAAAAGACGCCTTCTTCTTCCTTCTCTCTCTCTCCCCCCCCATTTCATCTTCATTTTCATTTGCGTGAAGCTTTTTTCTGGGAATTTCGGAGTTCAAAGCTTTTTGATTTCATTTAAGTTCATCTTTCCTTACTCGATTTGTTCTGAATGTTTAGGAGTTCTACATCATCTTCTAGATCAACTTCGGAGCTTTTTAATTCGACTCCTTCTCCTGAAATAGTAGTTAATTTTAGTTGGACCACTTCGTCATCGGAGAACTCATCTTCCTCCGAGGCCTCTGTTAGCTCTGAGTTAGCTGGGTTGTATAACTCGGCGCGTAATCGCTATCAGACTCGTTCAACCAGAAGTCAAGTTCTTTCTACTTCTGTCTCCGGTACCGCTCTGGCCATTAAGTCCAGGTGTTTTCTGAGGACAATGGCCTCTTCTTCAATCCAACCTAGGAAAAAGAACCCTCGAGCGGAGTCTACTCCGTCTCGTATGAGTGCCGCGGATCTAGCGGATCTGGCGAATCGCTTCCCTTGGATCGATAATTACGAGACTCAGTTAGCCGCAGCCCATCAACGACCCTCCTGTCCGCCTAGCGGTTTTCTGACCGTATATTGTAGTCATGTGGAGAGAGGGTTCCGACTTCCTCTCCCAAAGATGATGGCGGACATCCTCTCCTACTTTGATATTACTGCCAGCCAACTACACCCTAACGGTTGGTTGGATATCGCTTTAGACTGCTACCTCGCCTCAAATTTAGGAGTGGTTTATACGAGTCGTGTCTTTAGAGCTTTCCATAAACCCTCAAAACGGAAGTCCGAGTCTTATCTCACTTTCGCCAAATTCGGAGTATATTCGCCATTCAGTGACAAAATGTCCAATGTCCATTGCTGGGATGAGAAATTCTTCTATGTGAAGATAAAAGAGGGCGAATCACTAGGTTTTCCCTCGTTTTGGAATCCCAAGCCTTTACACATGACAGGCAATATGCGAATATTGACCGATAGCGATGAAGTGGTGGCGGAGCTCATGAAGAAGGTCAAGGCGGATGCATGGACATACGCGGACGCTTTAGCCTTCATGATGAGTGATATTCCGTTGATTCGCCGAGAGGGGGAGCAGTTCATTTACTCCAAGATTGCGCAATTTGACCAAGGTAACTTTTATTTCTTCTTGAACTTTGATTACTTTATTGTTTTCTTTGGCAGGGGTTTATCTAAGGCCAATCACGCTATTGCAGAGAAGCGTAGGAAGTTTCTAGAGGCTGAGGCACGTAGGAAAGATCAAGCGGCGAATCCCCAAAAGGATGATGGGAAGCGTCCCGCTGGAATAGTGGTTGAACCGCCACTAAAAAGGAGGAAGCCTATAGTTACTGGAGGCCCTAAGCTTATGGCGGATGCCATGAGGTCCGCCATGCCTGTAGGGGAGATAGAACAGGTAAGTTACCTTTTATTTTTATCTGTTCATCAAATTGTTGATCTGAGTTTTGATCCTTGAATATTTGTGCAGATGGCGAAGGCTGATCTGGGCGGATACTGGTCTGCCAAGTATGGCGCCCAAGGAACTTTGGAGAATGAGTCCGTCATAAACGACTTAGATGAGGCCCTGGGCCAGTTGGGCGAAGTGCAAAGGAATCAGAACCAGATCCCCGGTTCCATTCATGCACAAAAGGGGAAGACGGAGCTCCTCACGGTAAACCCCTTCACTACAAAGGATTTCGTTTCGCTGAAAAAGTTGTTCTTTTGTTCTTTTCTTTTGACGAAACTGTTTGTTTTTGACAGATGTATACTCGCATACGTGCCATGGAAGCTGAGCTCCTTCAGAGCGTGGCGGATAAGGCTACCATTGAAAAGTTGGAGAAAGAGGTAGCGGATGCCAATGCGAACATTGCTTCTGCCACGGCTGCCTTGGTTCTTAGAGACGCGGAGATCAAGAAGTTGAAGGAAAAGATCGTGACAGACGCTAAGAACTATGAGGTGGCGATAGGAGAAGCAGAGTACACGACTGGTGAGCAAGCTTTCTACTATGGCGAACTACTCATGGCGTACTTCTCTCTAGTGCATCCCGAGGTTGATTTCACAGACCCACAGTTCACCGTCCCAGACCCAGATGATGTTGCCAAATATAACAAAATGCCAGACGCTAAAGACTACCTCCATGACTACGTTCGGAGATGGATGAAGGGACCCATGGAAGAAAGCAAACCCCCCACTAATGTTGACCTAGTGGAGCTTGAGGAAGTGCCCCCTAAGGCGGGTGAAGAACCGATCAACGATAACGCCCTTCCTCTTGGTCCCACATCTTCCGTGGAAAAGGAGGTACCCTTGGTAGGCGTATCTGAGGCTGTGGAGAAGGAGGCTTCTCAAGCAAGTGCCGCAAGCGAGAAGAGTGCAAAGGAGGATGCTCCCATTATTACTTAGTCGATTACTTTTTATTTGTAAAAAATCGTTAAGTACAATTTGTTTAATCCTTTATGGCAGCGATTTATGTTACTGTTACGTTTGCGTAAGTAAATATATAGGCATCTAGGATTTATTCTGGAGTAGGTGGCCAGCCATACTCCATAGTAGGAACCTTTGTGAAGGTTAGAAGTTGTTTTATTCCATTGAAGGAAGTAAAGCTGACTAGGGGATCAATTTGCTACCTGTCTTTGAGGTGAAGTGATCCGCTCGTAGGACTTGTGAATCCTTTTTTGGGAAGGATGTAAGAGAGTGTAAAGACCTTGCGTCCAAGGATCGTTTTAACTCTATCTAAAATGGGGATCATCACAAAGATGGATCCGCCCATGAGATTGATTCTCCTATATCCGAGGAGAAAAAGTAGCTATGAGATAGCAATACTTTTTTTTAATGCGGAGAGCGTTGGATGCCCCCCTTCTTTTTAAGACTGGAATATTAATATTGCTGCAAGAAAAACCTTAAAAAGAACATAGAGAATAGAACAATATTTGTTTATTGATAGGAGAAATGCTTTATTACAGTAAGCAGGTCTTATATGTGAGCCTCGTTAAAACCTTTAATAAGAAAAACCACATGGGAAAAAGCTTACTAAAGGAAAAAGAGTACTCAAGACCGTATGTACACTTTATTTTCTGACAAGATATTTGCGGAGATTTTGGAGGTTCCATGTGCGCGGCAATGTGTTCCCCTCCATGTCTTGAATTTTAAAGGTGGCGAATCCAATCTTGTCCACTATCTAATACGGACCCGTCCAGGTGAGCCCTAACTTGCCCTTTCCCTCTCGAGACTGGATTTTGTCGGCCTTGCGGAGCACGAGATCACCCACATTCAGGTCCACAAGCTTGGCATTTTTGTCATGGTAAGCGGCGATTCGCTGCTTGTAAGCCGCCATACGTACATAGGCCTGTTCTCTTCGATATTCTACTTGATCAAGACTCTCCTTTAACTTGTCACCGTTGTCCTCCTCACAATAGAATGCAACTCTATCACTTAGAACCTGTATCTCAATTGGGATCACGGCTTCTACCCCATGAGAGAGAGCGAACGGCGTTTCTCCTGTCGCCGTTCTAGGAGTTGTGCGATAGGCCCATAAGACGTTGGTTAGCTGATCCGCCCATTTTTTATCATGCTCCCCTAATCTCTTCTTTATGCATTTTATGATCGTCCGATTCGTAACTTCAGTCATTCCATTGGATTGGGGATAGTAAACGGAGGCGAATCTGTTTAGAATGCCCAATTTCTCACAAAAAGTTTTGAACTCGCCGCAGTTAAACTGTGTTCCATTATCGGTGATGATGGTGTGGGGAACGCCATATCTTCCCACGATGTTGTCCTTGACAAATTCCACCATTTGTTCAGCAGTGATGGAGGAAACAGCTTTGGCTTCTACCCACTTAGTGAAGTGATCTACTGCCACTATCACATACTTCCTCTGCCGGCGGGTAGGAGGGAATGGCCCTACTATGTCAATTCCCCAAAGGGTGAATGGCCGTCCTTCTATGATGGGCCTCTGGAGATTCTTGGCTGTATGTGATTCATTCGCATGAATCTGACAATTATGGCAAGTTTCCACCAATTTTTGCGCATCAAGTTCGGCCGTTGGCCAATAAAATCCTGCTAACCTGGATTTCTTCAAGATTGAGGCAGATGCTTCATGGGCCCCACACGATCCCTCGTGCAACTCCTTGAGGACTTGTCATCCTTCTTCTGGCAGGATGCATTTTAACCAAGGATGGCTAAAAGATTTTCTATAGAGGCCATCATTGATTATGGAGAAATAAGCCGCTTTTCTGACGATCCGCCGTGCCTCTTCTTTATCCTCAGGTAGAGTTCCACCCAGCAGATATTGGCAAATGGCCGATCTCCAATCATCTTCTACTGTTGTGAGTAGGGATACTTCCTCCGAGGCGAAGGTGGGAGCTATTTTAACTTCGAAGGGACATTGTGGATCCGTCTAGTTCTCCTCACTAGAGGCCATTTTGGCTAAATGATCCGCCTCAGTGTTGGATCCCCGGGGGACATGAATCAGTTCCCATTTAGTTTCTTTAGCCTCGAGGTGATCTAACAATTTTTTGACTTCTGCTACGTATTTGGCCAAAACATCATCTTTTACCTCGTAATTCTTGATCACTTGATTGACCATTAGCTTGGAGTCACTATAGATCACAATCCGCTCGGGAGTGATTTCTTTAAGTAGGCGTAATCCCAATACCAGAGCTTCATATTCAGCGGCATTATTAGTTGCATGAAAATTCAATTTTGCTGCGTACCGTAACTTTATGTACTGGGGACCCTTGATCACAACGTCTATGCCAGCTCCATCCGCCGAGGAGGCACCATCGGTGTACATTGTCCACTCTTCCATTTGAGGTTTGGGATGATCTATCCCCTCTTCAGTGAATTCATTCACAAAGTCTGCCAAGACCCGACTCTTTAAAGCTGACCTGCTTTCATATCTCACATCGAATTCACCAAGGCGGATTGCCCATTCCATCAACCTTCCAGAAGTGTCCGGCTTCTGCAACACCTTTCTCATCGGTATATTCGTTCGAACCACCACAGTATGAGCCTGAAAATATGGCCTAAGACGGATCGCTGTGGTGACAACAGCCAGTGCCATTTTATCAAGCTTAGAATATCTGGTTTCGGCATCTTTTAGAACCTTGCTCACATAATAAATCGGAAACTGCTGGCCATCCTCCTCTCGTATCATGACGGTGCACACAGATTTATCCATAACCAATACGTACATGTAGAGGTCCTCACCTTTCATCGGCCGACTCATCATGGGCGGCTCCGTGAGAAACCGTTTGATCCCTTCAAAGGCCTTTTCACAATCCTCGCTCCATTCGAACGCCTTTTGCTTTTTGATGACCTCGTAAAAGGGCTGACATCTGCGCGCTGAACAAGAGATAAACCTGCCCAAGGCTACGATCCGCCCATTAAGGCGTTGCACTTCTCTGATGTTCCGTGGTGCTTGCATTTCTAGGACAGCCTTAACCTTGTCAGGATTTGGGCTAACTCCTTTTTCGCTGATCATGAACCCTAAGAATTTTCCATACGTCGCACCAAAAGTACACTTCTCTGGGTTCAGCTTAATATTGTTGCGTCGGAGTACGTCCAGTACCTCCCTCACATCATCCGCATGCTTTTCAACGGTTGTGCTTTTAATGATCATGTCATCCACATAGACTGAGTAGTTATCACCCTTGCTTTTCGTGAATATTTTATTCATCATCCGCTGATAGGTAGCTCCTGCGTTCTTAAGCCCAAAGGGCATGACTTTGAAGCAATAAGTGGCTTGATGAGTCACGAACGAGGTTTTAATTCTATCCGTAGGCTCCATGGGAATTTGATGGTAACTTGACTTCACGTCTGTAATGGAGTACATTGTATGCCCGGCAGTTCCATCCACGAGTATGTCAATACATGGCAAAGGGTAGTTGTCCTTGGGACAAGCCTTGTTAAGATCTGTAAAGTCGATACACATGTGGTAGGATCTGCCTGCTTTCTTCACCAGAACGACGTTCGCCAACCATTGAGTATAAAGTACCTCCTCAATGGCATCCGCCCGTTGGAGCTTGGTGATCTCTTCTTCTATCACATTCTATCTTTCAAGCCCATGGTTCCTTCGCTTCTGAGCTACGGGAATTGCATCTTTATCAATGTTGAGCTTGTGAGTGATCACGTCTGGACTGATCCCGGGGAGGATCTCATCCTTCCAAGCAAAGACATCCTCCGCTTCATGGAGTACCTTGGTGATTGCGTCTTTAATTTCGCCCTTGAGCCCCTTGGCCATTCGCACCTGTTTTTCATCCGCCATGAGGTACATTTCTGTCTCGCCCAAGGCCATTGTGACGAGCTCCTCCTCATCCTCCTCCTTAGATTGAGGGCGAATCCTTAGTGATGCCGAATACGTCTCCTGAGCCACCTTTTGGCTCCCTCTGATCATTACACCTCCCTTGGCCGTGGGGATGTAAAGCGTTAAGTGGCGTATGGAGATAAGGGATGCTGCTTCGGAGATAAAGGGCCGTCCAAGGATGATATTGTAAGCTAACTGACCATCCAAGACAGAAAATTCCAGATCACCTTTCCAAACCTGATCATCGTCTGCAAGCTCGCAATCCAGAGTGACTTGGCCTTTTGTCTGGATGGTGTGTCCTGTCACTCCTAGGATATCTACCACAGTTGGCTCCACTTGGACCGGATCAATCATGAGTTTGGCGAAAGCTCCTCTAGTGATGACATTACACGAACTTCCAGTATCAATCATCACTCTTTTCATCTCCCAGCCTTCCACCATCATAGTGACGACCAATGCATCCGCATGAGGAGAGATTTCAGGACCTACATCGGCAAAGGGGCGATTTAACGATGTCCTGTCAAGAGCGGTGGTCTTTGCCTTCTTCAGCATTGGTTGATATCCTGGTCCGCCTGCTATGACATTAATGGTACCCTTTCCCTTCTTCTTTGGGTCCTCTCTGGATCTATCGCCATCTCCCTTCTTGCCATCATTTTGGATGAACCGATCCAATTTGCCTCTCTCAATGAGACGCTCGATTTCCCGAGCCAACTCCCAACACGCATCGGTGTCATGGCCATTTTTCCTGTGATATTTACAATAATTTTTAGGATTTTTACCAGTATTGGTGTACTCCCCCCTGTTGGTTCGGGGTATGAAATGCTCCGTTTGTGTTGACTGTTCTCGATCCATATAAGTACTTCACTTTTAGAAGCATTGAGAGGCGTGAAAGAGGTGACAAATGCCGATTTGTTCTTAGAACCTTTTCGCCGACCTCTAGAGGAGGAATCCTGGTGCTTGTCCTTTTCTCTATCTCGATGGCGAGAATCGCCTCTGTCCCTTCTATGCGGAGATAGAGATTCGCGGCGAATGTCATCCACCTCCATAAAGTCCTTGCAGCGCTCTATTAGTTCTGCCATGCTGGTAGGCTTCTTGCGAATTAGATCCTCCTGTAAACTTTTACAAGTGGTATTTTTTACCAGAGATTCCACTGCCATGGAGATATCTACATCCACAATTTGTATACACAATTTGTTGAAGGAGTTTATATAATCTCGAAGGGATTCATTCGCCTTCTGCTTTAATTCAAAGAGCTTCCTGGATTTGACCACTGGAGGGATACAGCCTGCGAATTTAGCGCAAAAATCTCTGCTTAGTTAGTCCCAACTATCAATCGAGCCAGGAGGCAATGATTGGAACCAGCCATAAGCGGGACCTCCTAACGTGGTGACAAACATTTTGCATAGCACTGGCTCGGTTGCACGATTGAGGCGGAGCAATATTCGGTATTTTCTGACATGTGCCTCCGGGTTGTCAGCACCTGTGTATATAGCGAGATTAGGTATTTTAAAATGCCTATCCGTCTCCTCCGCTTCAATCCAAGCCGTGAAGGGCGAATCACGATTGGCGAATGGGTTATGCCTGGCATTCTCCTCATTCATGCAGAGCACCGCTGCTCGAACTCTGTCATCAAAATTCTCCGGATCCGCCCTTGGGCGACCCCTCCGTGGAGATCTGCTTGGAGAAGATGACGAACTGCATCCTGAAGATGGATCCGAGGGTGATTGTCCGTCACGTCCGCCTCCGCCTCCATGCCCGCCTCCACCTCCACCTCCACCTCCTTCGCCTGGGGGAGCCTGACCGTTATCTCCTCCAGCGCCTCCTGAAGGAATATGCTCATTATTTCCCTGGTGTGGTGGTGGTGGTGGCAGCCCACTTGGATGTGGTGTGACTACTGGCCTTTTACTCTGCCTACGTCTAGTAGATGGGGGTGACCTGCCTTTACGGGAAGATCTCGGTTCTCGGGGCGAAGGTGATTCAGACCGCCTACTTTTCTCCTTTCTACGCTTCTTATGCTTCCGCCCTTTTGATCCGCCCATGGAGAGGTTTGTCCGCGGTTGCCTTGGGATATCTGATCCGCCCACCAGAGTCTGAGTGGTTCTTTGACTCCCTCCTGCGCCAGCAGGAAATAACTCTCGATTGATCGGTCGTTCTCCTAACGCCTTCGTGGTGGTTACCATGGATTCTGTATTATGGGCTTGGAGAAATGAAGAATTGTGGGCATTTGGCCCTAGAGTCATCTGGGGCCAAGAAAATATTGTAGATGAAGGCGACAAACTCCAAAACGGGGGAATGGTCATAAATGACCGTAGGCGATCACCTGTTTCTGGGCCAAACTTTTCCCTTATAGCTTCTGCACACATGTTGATGAATGCGTCCGAAGGCATACTACTTTTAGCGTGCGCTGGAGGAGCATTGGAATCAGTGCGACCAGCACTAGTTATTAGTGGTGTCTCAACCCCTGAGGAGGGGTTATGATCTCCATTTGTCATATTTCTTTTAATCGTGAGTGAAAACCCTTTATATGTTTAAGGATTCCACGATCACCGCACCAATTGATGACAAGTAGAGAAATTCTGATCAACTTTCGTTCCTGTGGGGGGCGTCCTTGGGTTCGACGGGGGGAAGCTCCGATGCCAAAGTCAGTAAGGTAAATCAAGGGAGCAAACTGAATTGACAAAGGGTGTCAGAATGTGTACCTTGATAGCCTAAGGATGTAGGCTATATATGTTGAAACACCTTTCCACAAGATTTTGATTTGACAAAATTAATTAAGTGAAAGTAAATATTCTACAACACACTAAGTTTAAATGCTTTGATTTAGTGTTACTAATGTGTTTGTTCAATGTTGAGTTTATAATTTATCATAAGACATAAAGATCATAAGGCTCAAGCCCTATATGGAAATCAAAGCCCAAGTCAAACAAGCCAAAGACCACTCAGCCCGCGTATCTCCAAAACGTCGCCGTTGAAGTGATGAAACACATGCTGAGTAAAGAAGGATCGAGAAGATCCACGTAGACAACTTCGGTATGAAGCTGCTGAGCTGTCTCGATAAAACATGCAGGACAGCTACTGACCATAAGACAGCTTCCAGACAAAGTATTTCCTCATTAGGTAAAGGTCAGAAGACACAACAAGCTGTCTGGTTGACATTACCCAAAATGGTGGAACATACTGACTCACTGACCGAAGAACAGAAGACGCTGGAATCTGATTGGCTAACGAGAACTGCTGGCAGACTCAGTGAAAGCGACCTGTAGCCGTTTGTCTCCAACGGTTATTTCGAAATTCGAAATAACCAGAAGCTCTCACAGCTCTCTATAAATAGTCCATTCAGAATCCACATTCTGCAGAGAACTTTGAGCAAGAGCCGCTACGCTGACCAAACGTATACAAAAGTTCTCCATCAAAAGCAAAGCAAAGTTCTTACACTACAAAGTCTATTCATTTGTGTAAAAGTCTAGAGTGATTGTTTTTCAATCATCTAAGGTGTTCTAGCAATTGTTGTTTAGGACAAAATCTTTATCATTTCTAGAAGTAGAAAGGAGAGGCTGGGTACTCGGTTTTAAGTACTCAGCGGAGAGATTAGGATTGAGTAGAAGTATAGAGGAAGGTACTCTTGTCATACTCAATTGCTGATATTGTAAAAGGTTTGAGGCTCTACCTTTAAAGAGCTCAGTAGAGGATTTGAAATCTCGGAGGTGTTCCGGGGATAGGACGTAGGCTTAGAAGAAGCCGAACCTGGATAAATCTGCTGAGTGAAGTATTTCTAAACCTTAACTCCTTATTCATATTGCTTGCTTAAAACAAACTAAAACTGACCAAGTAAAAGAGGTCAAGCTGAGTTGTGCGCTACAAACGAGCAGGTTCAGGAATAGACTCTAAGTGCTATTTCCTGACCTAAGCAACGAAGCTGTCCTAGTCACTAGTTGACTAAGCCAGTGTCTTGCTGAGTGTTAAGTGCCGCTGTTTTATAAACTTTTCTTAAAGAAAAGAAATCTGCCCAAATTATTTTAAAAAGGTAAAATAGTTCCTAACCCCCCCTTGGAACTATATTTGCAACCTTACAAGGGACCAACAAGTGGTATCAGAGCCTAAAAGCTCATTACTAAAGGTCTAACAACCTTGAGTTGATCCATACCATGGGCGAAAACAGCACTCGGTTTCTCCCTGGAAACCAGACAACTCAGATATTACCTGAGGGGCTGTCCATTACCAGGCCTCCCCTATTCTTCGGGTCAAATTATACCTTTTGGAAGAATAGGATGAAAAACTTCATTCAAGCTACAAACATGAGTGCCTGGCTATCTATAGTCCAAGGCCCGTTTGTACCTGTGAAAGTTGTTGATGGCCAGTCAGTTGTTAAAGCTGAGGTTGAATGGACAGAGGATGATCTGAAGAAGCTTCAAAACCATGCTTCGGCTATCAATATGCTTCACTGTGCGCTCGATGCTGCAGAATATAACAAAATCTCAGGTTGTGAGTCGGCATAAGAGATCTGGAAAAAGCTGGAAGTCACCTACGAGGGAACAAACAAAGTAAAAGAATCCAAGGTGAATCAGCAGATGAGACTGTACGAGCTGTTCGAGAGGAACAATGATGAGGGCATTTCAGACATGAACGCAAGGTTCACCAACATCATTAATGAGCTCAAGAGACTTGGGAAAATCTTCACTGAGGAAGAACAAGTCAAAAAGATACTCAGGAGTCTTCCAAAAGACTGGCAAGCAAAGAAGACAGCAGTTGAGGAAGCTCAGGATTTAACCACCTACAAATATGACGAACTCATCGGTTCATTGCTGACCCATGAGATATCAATGAAGAACTTTGAGGTGAAGGAAAAATCTGATGACAAGAAGCAAAAGTCACTTGTCATGAAGGAAGAACAGCGGCATTGACCACAATTTCTCTACTCCTAGAACGCCTCAGCAAAATGGGGTTGTTGAAAGGAAGAACAGGACTCTGGTTGAGATTGCCAGGACAATGCTGGATGAGCATAGGCTTCCAAAGTATTTTTGGGGAGAAGCTGTCAACACAGCATGCTATATTCTGAATAGGGCTTTAGTTAGACCTATACTTAAGAAAACCCCATATGAACTTTGGAAAGGACGAAAGCCCAACATTGGATACTTTCGTGCCTTTGGCTGTAGGTGTTTTATTTTAAATACCAAAGATAGCTTAGCCAAATTTGATTCAAAAGCTGATGAGGCTATCTTTCTAGGCTACTCAACAAACAGTAAAGCATACAGAGTTTTTAATAAGAGAACTCAAGTATTAGAAGAATCTATACATGTGCAATTCGATGAAACTAACCCTGCAGGAAGATACCAGCCGCTGACAGAAGATGAACCAAACTCAGCACCTGCTGATCAAGAACCAGCTACTGAGTCCTTCATAAAACGGCTGACCAAGAGTAAGAGTGAACCTAAAATTACTTTCACTGACCTATCTACTTCTGCAGAGAATGTTGAAACACAGATAGAACAAGACACAAGTCTACCAAAGGAGATAAGAGTCCCAAGAGGGCATTCAGAAAATGCAATTCTTGACTCAGCTGGAAATACGCTGATGACAAGAAATCAACTAAGGAAGTATCTCGGCAATGTAGCTTTTGTCTCAGTACTTGAGCCGAAGAACTTTGCCGAAGCTGAGGATGACGAATTCTGGATGAATGCCATGCAAGAGGAACTCAATCAGTTCAGGAGAAATAATGTATGGGAGCTAGTGCCACATCCTAGGAGCCAAAAGACCATTGGAACGAGATGGGTCTTCAGGAACAAGCTAGATGAGCAAGAAAACGTAGTCAAAAACAAGGCAAGACTTGTAGCTCAGGGCTACAGTCAGCAAGAAGGTATAGACTACGGTGAGACCTTTGCCCCAGTGGCAAGGCTAGAAGCTATTAGGATTTTATGTGCATATGCATCTTACATGAACTTTAAACTGTTTCAAATGGATGTCAAAAGTGCCTTTCTTAATGGAGTAATAGACGAGGAGGTCTATGTAAATCAGCCTCCAGGGTTTGAGGATTCTAAGTTCCCAAACCACGTTTACAAACTCAAAAAGGCTCTGTATGGACTCAAGCAAGCACCACGTGCTTGGTATGAGAGGCTGACCAACTTTTTACTGACTAGAGGTTACGTCAGGGGTCAAGCTGATACAACCTTATTCATTAAGAGAAAGGGTAAAGATACCCCGCTGGCACAAATATATGTAGATGGTATTATATTCGGTGCTACTAATGAATCTATGTGCAAGGAATTTAGCAAACAAATGCAGACTGAATTCGAAATGTCAATGATGGGAGAACTCAACTTCTTCCTCGGACTTCAAATTAAGCAAGGAAAGAATGGCATATTCATAAGTCAAGCTAAATATGCCAAGGAGATATTGAAGAAATATGAACTAGAACATTGTAAGCCGATATCCACTCCTATGGGCACTGACACTGTCCTCTGCGCTGATGAGAATGGTAAGCCAGTAGACAGCAAGTTATACCGAGGTATGATTGGCTCTTTACTTTACTTAACAGCAAGTAGACCGGACATTCAGTTCTCAGTATGTTATTGTGCTAGATATCAAGCTAACCCTAAGGAATCCCATTACATAGCTGTAAAAAGGATCCTTAGATATTTGCAAAGCTCAGTAAATGCAGGTCTGTGGTATCCAAATACTCATGACTTTACACTCATCGGATACACTGACGCTGACTATGGACGAGACAAGCTGGAAAGAAAAAGCACCTCTGGAGGATGCCAATTCCTAGGAAGCTGTCTTGTATCTTGGTTCAGCAAGAAGCAGGCGTCAGTAGCCCTGTCCACAACTGAAGCTGAGTACATTGCTGTTGGAAGCTGTGTTGCTCAGGTCCTTTGGATTAAGCAACAGCTTGAAGATTATGGTGTTCAAACAAAGACAATTGAAGTCAAATGCGACAACAAAAGTGCAATTGACCTCTCAAAGAACCCAATTCAACACAGCAGGATGAAACATGTCAGTATACGACATCACTTCATCAGAGATCATGTACTCAAGAAAGAAATCAAGCTGACGTATGTACCAACAGACGAGCAGCTTGCTGATATCTTTACAAAGCCTCTAGCACGAGAGCAATTTAGCATACTGAGAGAAGCAATTGGTATGTTTAATCCTCTTCAGTAAATTCCTGTGCTAAATGAATATTGAATGCTGAATGAATTACATGCTGAATGATTTATTGTTTGCTGAGTATGTCATTGAAACTGACTGAATATACAATACTGAGTAATCTTGCACACTGAGTAAATTAGTTTTCGAACTTGAACTAAAAACCATCCTTAATGAATGCACTGACTACTTAGAATATGAAACGTTTATATCAACAAACGCTAAGTAAAAGCACTTATTAGCATTTAATGTCACTACACGCAAAGTGACACCTGTACTGCGCATGCGCCGAATAACGTCTTAATAGTATCATAAATGTCAGGGTTTCTGCCGATTGGACAACCTAGAGCAAAACTGGATAAAATTCAAACGGAACCCTAAACCATAAAATCTATAAATAGTAAATACTAACCCACTACCCTCGTCACATATACATTGAACCCTAAGAAAGCTTCTAAATTTTCCAAAGAGCTTCAAAACTTCAAAAATGTCTTATAACTAAAGTTATTTCTCTCCAACTCTCAAATCCTCTGACCAGGCTGGTCCTTCAACTAGCCTAATGAGAAAAATGATCAAAGTACACTCTTGGGCCAAGAATCAAGAGGTACTAAGGAGTCGATTCTTCCATCCTGATTTCATCTCTTCAGAGACTCCATTCTGTGAATGGATCAAAAACAACAAATGGACAGGTCTCTTCTCTCTTTCCGGTCAAACCTATCCCACAATGGTGAGAGAGTTCTACTCCAACCTGCATGTTGATGCAGATGACTCTGACTACCTAGAGACCACAGTCAAGGGTCAAAAGATAGTGAAAAGCCCTGAATATCTAGCCACATTGCTAGAGATACCAAATACAGGGATTCAGTTCAGGACAACAAAGGAGCCGATACCAAAAGCCATCGCAGAAACGATGAAGGGGTTCTGTAAACCCAGAAACTACAAGGGAGAAGTACCCAGCACCTGCATGGGCAAAAATCAGAAGATGGCCCACTTCTTGCTGACCAACTTTATCTTCCCTAAACTCAGCGAAGTGGAAGGAAGCTCCGTTTAGGTTCTCTCATCACCCGGATAATACAAGACCAGAACATAGAAACTGTTGATGAAATAAGTTCAACAGGAACTGCTATCACAGCACGTCTGCTGAATGGACTATCACACAGCCAACCCCTGAAAGGGTATGATGAGAATGAAACCTCTGAGGAGGAGGATCCTATGGCTGAGGGTGAGCAACCCATTGGAGAAATGGAAAATCTGACAAACCTGGATGCCATTATAGATGATGTTATGGCTGAAGCTGCACACACTGCTGAGGGTACAGAACCAACCAATGAACCTCAAACTGAGAATCCTTCTACTGTGCCATCTGAGATTGCTGAAGCTGAGAAGAAGAAGAAAAAGGGAGCCTGCTCGAAGGATATTCGTACTGTCCCGAGAAAGGTAAGGCTGATGGAAAGAAACAAGAGGAAAGCTGATCAGGACCCAGCTGAGTCAGCTGAGAAGAAACTGAGAACAGAAGCAGAATCTATTCCTGAGCCCCACATTACCCAAGAGGGGTCTCCACAAAAACAAGCCTCTGTTCCTCCAAGTGAGAAACAAGCCAAAACCCCTGCGAGTCCAAAAGAAGCTCCACTCCCACCTCAAGCTCAAAGCAACTCAGCACCTGAGGTCAACAAGCCTTGTAGTCCTGTCACTACACAAGGCACTCAGTGTGAGCCCACTCCTGCCAAATATGCACATCTAGGTGCCACTGAGTCAGGACGGCGTGTCATCGCCTCAGCTAACACTCTGCTTCAAAAACAAGCCCATCCTCCACCAACTCATGCTCAGTCCTCTCATCCACCTGTCACTCACCATATTCTGCGTGAAATCCATGATTTGATCAATCACTTCTCCTCTGTCCAGCCGCAGCCACCACCACATGCTCAACTGACCAAAATGACCGAACTCATGCTGACTATGGTCAGTCACATGAATTCCTTGGAGGGTCAAATACGTGTGCTGCAGGATCAGGCCAATTCTCCTGCCCCTACCGTTGATTTGCCTACTGCTGATGCTGGCAAAACGGGGGAGAAAAGTGGCAACTAAGGAGAAGGAACTCTAAGTGAAAGAAACTAGAGTGTTAGAAGTTAGGAAGAAGAAGTTTATTTTGTTATTTCGTTATCTTGTTTTGTAATGTTTTTCTTGTTTGTTGTTTTGTTTTAAACAATATGCCTAACTTCTGACATACTTGCATTCGAATTTAAATTATTGATTATTCATCCATCAAATGCCAAGTATTATATAAATGCATGCTGCATATAAATGTTTGAACTTGTCAAATATAAACCATTGAACAAATGATTTACTCAGCGCTCCGTCACTATACATCACTTCCGCTGAATACCGAGTAAAATAGAATATGACCCATAAGCTGACCTATAACTGAAAACTGATCTTAGGCTTATTCAGCTAAACCTTAGAATGTTTAGAATAAAACTAAGTCAGTAGTTCTATCCTTACGGGGGAGTTCACTTAATTGAAAAGGTCAACTATCATGGGGGAGCACATACTGAGTTCCTTGCTGATTAGTTTTGCCAACATCAAAATGGGGGAGTTTGTTGAAACACCTTTCCACAAGATTTTGATTTGACAAAATTAATTAAGTGAAAGTAAATATTCTACAACACACTAAGTTTAAATGCTTTGATTTAGTGTTACTAATGTGTTTGTTCAATGTTGAGTTTATAATTTATCATAAGACATAAAGATCATAAGGCTCAAGCCCTATATGGAAATCAAGGCCCAAGGCAAACAAGCCAAAGATCACTCAGCCCGCGTATCTCCAAAACGTCGCCGTTGAAGTGATGAAACGCATGCTGAGTAAAGAAGGATCGAGAAGATCCACGTAGACAACTTCGGTATGAAGCTGCTGAGCTGTCTCGACAAAACGTGCAGGACAGCTACTGACCATAAGACAGCTTCCAGACAAAGTATTTCCTCATTAGGTAAAGGTCAGAAGACACAACAAGCTGTCTGGTTGACATTACCCAAAATGGTGGAACATACTGACTCACTGACCGAAGAACAGAAGACGCTGGAATCTGATTGGCTAACGAGAACTGCTGGCAGACTCAGTGAAAGCGACATGTAGCCGTTTGTCTCCAACGATTATTTCGAAATTCGAAATAACCAGAAGCTCTCACAGCTCTCTATAAATAGTCCATTCAGAATCCACATTCTGCAGAGAACTTTGAGCAAGAGCCGCTACGCTGACCAAACGTATACAAAAGTTCTCCATCAAAAGCAAAGCAAAGTTCTTACACTACAAAGTCTATTCATTTGTGTAAAAGTCTAGAGTGATTGTTTTTCAATCATCTAAGGTGTTCTAGCAATTGTTGTTTAGGACAAAATCTTTATCATTTCTAGAAGTAGAAAGGAGAGGCCGGGTACTCGGTTTTAAGTACTCAGCGGAGAGATTAGGATTGAGTAGAAGTATAGAGGAAGGTACTCTTGTCATACTCAATTGCTGATATTGTAAAAGGTTTGAGGCTCTACCTTTAAAGAGCTCAGTAGAGGATTTGAAATCTCGGAGGTGTTCCGGGGACAGGACGTAGGCTTAGAAGAAGCCGAACCTGGATAAATCTGCTGAGTGAAGTATTTCTAAACCTTAACTCCTTATTCATATTGCTTGCTTAAAACAAACTAAAACTGACCAAGTAAAAGAGGTCAAGCTGAGTTGTGCGCTACAAACGAGCAGGTTCAGGAATAGACTCTAAGTGCTATTTCCTGACCTAAGCAACGAAGCTGTCCTAGTCACTAGTTGACTAAGCCAGTGTCTTGCTGAGTGTTAAGTGCCGCTGTTTTATAAACTTTTCTTAAAGAAAAGAAATCTGCCCAAATTATTTTAAAAAGGTAAAATAGTTCCTAACCCCCCCTTGGAACTATATTTGCAACCTTACAAGGGACCAACAATATATAGCTTGGAAGTCGTAACCTTTGGCAACCAGAAAGTCTCCATTAATGCTCCATTGATAGCTCATTAATGGCCTTTATGGCCGAGTCGGCTTTAGCTGTTACAGTGACGAATCAAGTAGATGAGGAGATCCGCCTTATAGGTTCGCCAGCGGATCTCTTTGAGTGGGATCGTGGAGATCCGCCATCCGGATCCCCTTTGGGGATTAATACGCGGCGTTCTCTAGGTGAATATCCCTTTTGGTCCTTAGGATAATATCTCAATGTTATCAGACTTATTTAGTTCTTTAAAGGAGGTTGCCTTTATACAGTTATGCAACCATATCTTATTAAAACAAATGACATAAAGAACAATTCATTTACATTAGGTTTATATCCTAGAACAATTGTCTATAGGACATTAAACCCCAACAAGATGCAGATATGGCTGGTGATGTTGACACAAGGAAATCTACATCAGGCTACCTGATTACATTTGCAGGGGGAGCTATGTCATGGCAGTCAAGACTACAGAAGTGTGTTGCACTTTCTACAACTGAAGCAGAATTTATTGCAGCAACGAAAGCGTGTAAAGAGCTATTATGGATGAAGAAGTTCTTCAACGAACTTGGCTTCCGTCAAGAAAAATATCAGTTATGTCAAAGTGCTATTCACCTTGGAAAGAATTTCTCTTTCCATTCCAGATCAAAGCATATTGATGTGAGATATCACTGGATCAGGGATGTATTAGAGATGAAGCTACTACAACTTGAAAAGATCCATACAGATGAAAATGGATCAAACATGTTAACGAAGATACCAAGGGAGAAATTCGAATTCTGTCGAATGGCCGCAGGAGTAACAAAAGCCTCCATATAAGGGGGGAATTGTTGTAAAGTCTCAATTAATGAATGACTATTTTTATAATTTCTATTAATAAGAGATTGTTTGTGTAATTTGTAATTAAAAAAAAGTCAAAATTATTTATTAGGGTGACACCGAATTCCACGCCACCCATTAATTAAATTCATTGCCAGCAAGTTGCTGGCAATGTCCCCTCTTTAGCATTATTGTTTTGGATGTGAGAGAGTTGAAGATTGAGAGTGAGGCAGAGAGTTCTCAAAATTGAGGGGGGAGAGAAAAAATAGTAAGATCATTATTTTTGGGAAACATCTGAATTCTACCATTTTGGTTTTATCTAATTGTAACTCTCGAGCTTGTTCGTGGACGTAGTCCGTAAGGGCGAACCATGTTAAATTATCGGTATCAATATTGAAGCTGTTTATAATATTCCATTTATTCAGAGTAAAGACCTCATGATATATGAACTTGAGGATGAGATACAATAGAATACAAAATTTCTTTATACATCTATATATATATATATATATTTTCCGTATGCCAAAAGCAAGAACCCTCAAGTCGTGGAAACAACTGAAAGGTTGTCAATAGTGGAACCAACAATCCTTTTTTGGGCACAAAATCAAGTCTTAAAATCTTTTTTTTTTTTTTTTACCAGTCCAGATCAAAAGATCAAAAGGTCAAAACGACACGACACCGTTTTGACCTGGATTGGAATGAAAATGTATGGATGAGATCTCTTCCTTCGCATGTTAGGGGTGCAAATGAACTTGCAAGGGGGGCAGGAGCAACCCTCTCAGGGTGGTTTCTCGAGTGCTTCCATCTCTGGTTGTAAAAGCATTACAAGAGATCCTAAATCAACTCTTCCATGGTAAATTATTTATTACAGTGGAGTTGACCATGACAAATTTGATTCAATTGAATAAGCTGAGTTTGTAAGCTGCACTCCTCTGCCTGAAACCAAAAATGACCTGTATTTAGAGACCAAATCTGATCTGAGGATTAATCTTATGTAGCACACAAGTTTTGCAAAATGCATGTTTGTTTGATAGCAATGCTAATGCTGCTGCCTATAACATTGTAACAACTTCATAACTGCAGCACGAATAAGATAAATTATGATGTGGCAAACCTGTGATCTGTGAGTTTTAAACAACAGATCTCCGCATTCTTCAATAAGAGCTCTTTCTCCTCCAGCGACCCGAGCTAATTCTGAAACTATGTGTTCCATTTCTTCAGCCTGCATTATGAGAGAGCCTACCGTAAGAGAGCGGAAATTATGTGTCAAACTGGAACCCTGATTGGTTCAACTTCAGCTCATTTTACATTTTACTGCTGTATATCTACAGGCATAGACTTATTCCACAATTGAGAGAGAAATGGTAGGCAGGTCTATATTTGAGCTGAACCAACTATTTTATCCCATCTAACTAACTTAACAGTACAACCAGAAAATACTACATATATATGCTCCTGTTCTTCCCTTGGACAAAAGACAAAGGAATACAGTGTTTTAACTGCTAAAGATGCTTGTCCCAAGCCAACGCAATTAGAGCGGAAAACCTTGATAACCTGAAACTTGGTTACAACAGAGCAATGCCTTTACTCACCTTTGGAATGAACTTTTGAACATGGAAAGCTATTAACTCCATCAACTTCATTGCGGAATTAAATGCCTCCCCTACCTCTTTTACATCAGCCTGTAACAAATACATGCAGCCCGTTCTCAGCTTAAAAGCCATGTAATAATTCTAGGCAGTCATTCAATTCACACAGAAGAGAGTTCAAATGTAAGTGAAGAAGCATACTCTAATATTTCCACTAATTGGAAGTCGAAGAGAAACGTTTGATAAAGCTTGTATTGCTTCTAACAAGCATGCTGAATAATCCTCTTCCAGACTTGACCATTCTTCAAGGTATGGCATCTAATAAATAAAATCCCATTAGAAAATATAACTGCCGGCAAGAACATCATTTTCAAACAAGGGACTTATATAATTAAGAAACTTGAACTTGATATGCCAAAACAACGAAAAGAAAAATTCAGACAACTATTCATTTCATTTGTTGTCAAATCTCAAAGTTGGATATAAAAAAAGAGAGTATAATTTAAGGAACTTGAAAGAAAGAAATGATATTAGATGACAAAATAATGCATTTTCTTTGCTGCTTTCAATCTTTAGATAATAAAAACAGACCATATCCTGTTCCAAGAACCGCATTCTACTACTACAATTACTAGAGCATATTGCTTTTTGGGATTTGGGAGATATATGTTTTGTTTAAAATTTAAGAGTCGGTACGCTAACATTATATGTAGATCTGAAGCACGGACACGGCTCTACCCTAACGTATCCGGTGTCGGATACGGTTCCCACACGGAAACGGCCGGACACGCCAGGGACACCGTGTCGGGGCCGTTTCCGCAATTTCGAAAAATTGGACACGCGTATCCGTGAAGGATACGCGTGTCCCGGAGAAAAAAACTCCGATTAATCGCTGCTGTAGATAGAAGACAATGGCGGATGAATTTTTTGCAGAAAAGGGAGGGGGTAAGACTTAAGCGTTATTTCCTGAAGAGCCAGAAACTTATCGATCGATTCTTATTCCTCTGGTATTTGAAGAGCCAGAAACTGATCGATTCTTATTTCCTGAAGAGCCAAAAACTTATCGATTCTAATTTAAAGCCATTAATACATTGAAGAAATAGGCTTTTAGTGTTAAGGAGGAAAGCTTTTATCATGTTTAGTTAAGAGTTTTATAATTTCGTTTATATATATTTATTTAGTTATATTATAAAAAATCATATATAAAAATATATTTTTAATATTTATAAATGTGCCCCAATATTTTTATTATTTACACGTATCCCCCACGTATCCGTGTCCTGTGTTTTATAGAAATGACGTTTCCCGTGTGTCCGTGTCGGATACCGTGTCGCGTGTCCGTGTCCGGGCAACATAACAATAGAAACAGTACACATCAATGCACACAGAACGAAAGAAAAAAGATTCTGCCAGTTAAGGTGAGTGAGACTATTCATTGGCAATAGTAACTTGCAGCAGACATGGCAAGGGAAATGAGCAATGGATAAACTTGAATCTGAGATACAAACCAGACTGCCTAGAAATAGCTGAAATTCTCTCTCTGGTAAGGAGAAGCAGCGACTAGCATAAAACCAATAAAAATTGACATACCCCATATGTATAAAAATCAACCTGCTACATTTACTCCCTACAAAATAACCCTTCCAACATCAGCTCCTCAGTACACAGACAAAACTGAATAACTAACTTTGATCAGTTTTCTTATTTCTCTCCTATCCTTCCTAATTACAACTTTGTCACCCTTATTTACAATTTCTACCATGAGCATATTTACAAGCTTGTCACCTCTCTATCCTTATCCCATTTTACCTCTTAAACCTTTCAACTTAATTAGTTATGTATTAGGCTTTTATGTAATTTTAGCTTTTATGCAATTTTATCAATCAATATAAAATTATCTCTTTGGGAGTTTTTAGGGTTCATCCCTCTATCAATGGGGATTTTTAATTCCTACAAGACCTTGTGAGTTTTGGGATTTCATGGCTCCTTCAAGTTTAGCTTGAGAATATCTTTGATAATTTACGATTGAAAACTATCGTCACAAACCCGATTCGTATCAGTCGGTATCACAACCGATCATTTTCCTAACACAATACTTCTTTGGCAATGGTTCAACCGAGGTTACCACAAGAATCAATGGAAGCACAAGACAAGAAGATTGAAGTTTGGAGAATCAAAATGAAGGAGCAACACGGGTGTTTGTCGAGGAAATGAGAGAGACGAGGGCAAGCATGGAAAGATTTCAAACAGAAATCCGAAACATCGTCCAACAACGCTTTAGAGGTCACCATAGAAGAAATGAAAAAGACCCATGTTGCCTCATTATGCTCACTAATCTAATCCTTAATTTCTCATATTGAAGTGATCGGTAATCAAATTACTAGTGAGAAGTTTGATGTTTGTAGTGTTGATGATGATTTAAATTCTCATTATGAGTTTGTGGATAATGAAATTGTGAATGAGAATTTAAATTCATGTATGAATGAGGAGGAAGGAGTGCTAGTACGTGAGAATATTGAGGAAGCTCAAGTTGAAAACGGTACTCCTTATGCGTTTGATAAAATGCCCCTTAAGCAAAACTTCACTTATATGCTTAAGGAAAGTGGGGAGAGGCTTTGGACTTGATAATCTCTTTGAGGAGAATAATGAAATCACTTTATGTGTGGAGGTTGAAAGCTATGGTGATAGGAGAGATGTTGGTGGATCAACTATGTTAGGATGTAGTATGTCACTTAAGTCGGTAAACTTGGCAAATAGAGTAACTGGCTTGAGCTATAGGGAGGAGCAAATAGAAGCGATTTCATGGGTAGCGAGATTGGGTTGAAGAAGAGAGTAACGGAATTGAAAATGAAAATGAGGAGAATGATGAAATCATTTATGGGTGGAGGTTGAAGGCTATGATGATGAAGGTGTTGTTTATTTGGGATGAGGGTGCTAATGCCTAGTGAGGAGCAGCATGACCCACAACATCAATTGTTCAGAACTCAGTTCTTGGGAAGAAATGTGAGGTGATAGTCGACGGAGGAAGCCAAGAGAATTTCATTAGTCGAGCCGCCTTGAGCAAGTTTAATTTGGTTCCCGAGCCACATCCTAGAAGCTTCGAGTTACTCATCGCTGCAAAGTTTCTTTCGCTATTGGGGATGGGCTTATCAAGAATGAAGTTATGTGTGATGTTGTATAGATGGATGCGTGCCATGCTTGCCACTTCCTCTTAGGGAGACCATGTTAATTTGATTGTGATGCCTCACACGCGGGAAGAAGAAACAAGTTGAAAGAGGTGAATCCGAAAGCTTGTGGAGTGGTCTTCATTTATTCCTTCCGGAAGTTTGTTTGACTTCAAAGCTTTGACTCCGTTCAAGATCGACGAGTTTCTCCCGCACTCAACAAGCAACTTGAGTTCAAGTTCTTTTTAAGAGATGGGGGCATCAAGTTGACCAAGTATGTGAAAATGGATAATGAGGAGAAGTCGGGCCACAGATGCGACACACCGAGGGGAAGAGAAGACAATCCGTGTGAAAACAAAGCCCACACGTGGATCCAAGTGAAAGTTTTTGCTTCTTTATGTTTGATCCACACGCCGTGTGGATATTCCCATACGTCGTGTGGACTTTTAAAGTCACAAGTTCTATCACCTCACGTCCTGTGGACTTTATAAATGCCCTCATTCATGCCTCTTCTCCAGCTTCCTCCTAATTACGATTTTGTCACCTCTAATTTACAAACTTGTCGCCCCTTTACCCCTTAAACCATTCAACTTATTAGGCCGTTTATGTGATTTTATCTTTTAGGTTAGAAGATGATATAAATGCATCTCTCTTTCTTGTAATGAATGAATCTTTTTATCAATCAATACAAAATTAGGATTCATCCCTCTATCAGCATGGATTTTTAATTCCTGAGAATATTTTTGATAGTTTAAGATTGAAAACTAACGTCACAAACTTGATCTGTATCATTTCTTAAGCCCTTCTGTAAACATTACCTACACAATACTGACTAACTTTAACCATTGAAAATAGTGACTTGCTGCAAACATGGTAAGGGAAATGAACAACGGATAGACTTGAATCTGAGATACAAACCTGACTTGCCTAGGAATTTACTGAAATTCTTTCTCTGGTAAGGAGAACCAGAGACTAGTATAAAGCCAATACAAAATTGTCATGCCCCATATGTACAAAACCAACCTGCTAGATGTACTACCTACACAATAACCCTACCAACAACAGCTCCTCGGTACACAGACAAAACTGCGTAACTAACTTTGATCAGCTGTCTTATTTCCCCCCCTCTCCTTTCTAACTCCTATAGACACTACTACCTACACAACACCCTTACCACCATCAGCTCCTCAGTGCCCCCACAGACAAAACTGCACAACAAACTTTAATCAGTTGTTTTATTTCTCCCCTCCTCTCCTTTGATACGCCTTCTGCAGACCCTCAAGACTCTAGAAAACCTAAGGCCCCCCCTCATTTTGCAGTTTCTCTCAAAATGGAAAAAGGTATAGTGTGTGGTCTAATTTGTTTCTCTCAACATGAATTTGTTTGTCTTTGTTCACATCTTTATTTGTCTAACTTTCATCTCTACACAAACATATAATTTTAGTAAAATGCATCAACAAAACCATCAGGCTTACTTGAGGCTCAACAACTGCTGACAGAGCTTTTGTCCTTTGCAAAATGCTAAGCATAACGCGTCTGCATTTTAACAAGTCATATAATTCTGATATCCTGATACTGAGGGAAAAAAGTATTTTCTGCAAAAGAAACGAGATAACAAGCTTAAAACAGAAATAGTGACTAACAACATTAATTTCTCACAAAGTTGTCTAATTAAGTACCTAAAGTTAAGTAAATTGTCCTAAGATACGGTAATAGTTTACCAAATAATCTACTTACCCAATAATTCTAATTGATTTGATCTATGTTTGTCTTAATTGCTACTGTAAAGTATATCATTTTTCTAAATTTAAAAAGAACATGAAATTTTAATGGAAGGAGGTACTTACTTCGGTTTCTCTTTTCTGAGCTTTAGTTGATGCCTCAGCTTTTGCATTGACATATCTCCACTGCAGGTAATGATTATGAAGCAATCTCAGACAATGTACATCTTCTTGATGACTGAGAACTTTCTTTCCCTTTCTACCATAAGGAGGGACAGGAGGAAGAGGGAGCCCACCCATTTTGATAGAACTAGTAGCACATTGCTTGATTGTTTTTTCAGGAGTTTTCACGGGATGGATCATAGAGTATTCACATATAGCTGATCGGGGAAAATCAAGCGATCGAGAGCAGGGTGAAGGGGAGGGTTTACAAGAATCAGTGTTTGCCGCATTAGGCCTATTAGTACTTTTATCCACCAACAATCTACCAGGAACAATAGGCAAAATGCTAACCTCCGGCATAGAAGAGCGGATATCAGGAAGAGACTGCGAGGAGCAGCTTCGGGCCAAGTGATCAGTGTTGGCATAATCATTATTTTGATTACTATCGCAACGAGAAGAGGAAGAACAAGAAGATGGCGATGGCGAAGGCGGTGATTCATTCGTATTTGAATTATCCAAATGAGATAACGAGATGCCGGAGGTTTGGAGGAGTTTTGCAGCGGATGACATGGTGGGGGTAGAGCGCTGCTGCATCAGTCGTAATTTTGAGGATGTCGTGACTGTGGGCGTATCAGGTCTTTGAAATCGGCTCTGATCGTGTCTAACTCCCCCATTTTCCTTGAAAAATTTCACCAAAGCTCGTTGATGATGCTTCCGCTGTGGTGGGCTGCAAATCGGTCTGTTTTCGTCGGCACAAGAGAGAGGCTCCGTCTGCCGCTGTTTCTGCACAGAGCTTGACCGCTGCTTATTATTATTGGGAAGAGGAGAAGAGTTGGAGGAAGATGGTGCCACTGGAGACATAAATCTAGAACTGACTTCCCTGACCCTTGGTCTCCGGTGAGTAATTGGTGGAAGAGGAGGAGGAGGATTAACTGCTTGTTCTGGCATCGATGCACCAACTTCCACCACCGATTCATTCATTTTAGCCCTCTGCAGAATCTAATTGAAAATACCTGAGTAGACCACGATCTCGATTATCTAGATATAAAAACGGCGTAATGAAAACCTCAGCGTTATCGCTGCTTTTCTAGTCACAAGGCGCAGACTAAAGAGAAAGACGGACGAATATAGGTTCGGAACCAGTCCAGCACTAAGAAAGTAGCCTTTTTTTTCAAGGAAGAAAGTAGCCGTTGGTAACGGTACTATTGTTTGAAATGAGAAAAAGAAAAAAGAAAAAATCAATTTTCCTTTTCGTTGGATTGGCAAATTTGCCTCAATATTTAATTCCCGGATTAATTAAACCTTTTTTAATCTATAAAAAAAACCATTTTTAAAAAAAAGGTCAATGGACAAAAATACTAGGCTTAATAGACACCCAACCCTTTAAATTTGTAACTTTTTTTCATCTCGCCCCCTCAATTTAGAGAACAACCTCTCAACCCCCTCAACTCTCCAAAAACATCACATACAGCCCCTTACACCTCTATTTTCAGTCAAAATATTGACCCGTGTAGAAAACGCGTTTGACTATTGACCACACCAATGCTATGTGTCATTTTTTATTAAATTTTTCCATTGAGACCACTGCTCGGCGAGCAAGCCCATTGGGGCTCTGCGAGCAACTACCAGAGATGGATTTCGATCAAAATTCTTATGCCATAATGGAAAATTTTAATAAAAAAGTGACACGTGTCATTGGTGTGGTCAACAGTCAAGCACGTTTTCTACATGGGTCAATATTTTGACCGAACATAGGGGTGTAAGGGGCTGTATGTGATGTTTTTGGAGAGTTGAGGGGGTTGAGAGGTTGTCCTCTAAGTTGAGGGGGCAGGTGAAAAAAAGTTACAAGTTTAGGGGGCTGAGTGCCTATTAAGCCAAAATACTATCGACGTTTTAGATCAAAAGCAATTTTATTCCTAACGTCTAAAATGGTGCAATTTTACTTCTAACATTGAAAGACAAGAGTAATTTTACTCCTAACGTTGATAAATTGAGTAAATTTGAAAAATAATTCATCAAACTGTCTTCTCGGCCATGAATCTTGTTATCTACATTTCACACATGAGTCATTTTTATCAGTAACAAATCGCAAACATATATTGAGATGTGAAAAAAAATATACGGTCTTTTGTACGAATTGGAAAAAAGTTCAAAAGATTCACCGAATTTATAAATAATAATCTCTAATTCTATTATTAAATAATAAAAAACATGAAATTTTTTTTTTAAACTAAATGATATGCAATTGGTGCAGGATAAGGAACAAAATATTTATGTTTTATAATAGTATCTGAAATTGACCCTAATTATCAACGTTGGGGTAAAATTGTTCTTTGCTACCAACGTTAGGGGTAAAATTGCACAATTTTAGATGTTAGGGGTAAAATTGATCCTGACCCAAAATGTTAGAGGTATTTTTGCACCTTAACATTAAATAAAAAGAACACGGTCGCTCCAATATTTTAAGAAAAAATTACAAAATTGGATCAAATGGAAGACCCATTTATATATTTTAGACCAATTACTCAAGCCATTATATATCTAGACTATTTATTTGTGACTTCCCTAAAATACCTCAAACCTTTCATCTTTCCGCTTCCTTTCTATCATTTCATCTTCCCCCTTCCTATATATTGTGCGAACGGAATCCATTTTTTCATCATCCTGGCTCTTCTTCCTCTCTTTATCTCTCTGTTCATGCGTGAATCGAAGACATGGTTCTTCATATTCCTGTTTCTTTTTCGTCTTTTTGTTTGTTTCTTCTTGTGCCAATTGAATGCATTGTTATTCGACGTTCTTCTGCGTTTATCATATGTTTATTGTCAACTTCAATGGAAAAAGACGGAAAGAATATACTATATTTCTGCATTCATCTTCATCTCTTTCCAGAAAATGGCTTCGTAGAACGAGTTTGCTTCACATTCTGCGAAGCAAAATCATCATCTGAAGTAGTATTTTCTCCAGAAAATGACTTTACATAATGATTTGCTTCATATTTTGCGAAGCCTGCGAAGCAAAATCATCATCTGAAGTATTATTTTTCCCAAAAAATGACTTCGCAGTTTCGCAATATGCGAAGAACAACCATCATTTTTAGGTTGTATTTCTCTTCACAGATTTCGCAGTTTCACAATATGCGAAGCAAAATCATCATTTTTCAGGTTGTATTTCTCTTCGCAGACTTCACAGTTTCGCTTTCTGCGAAGCGTTTCTTTCATTATTTCCCTAAAATGACTTAATTTTTTTTGTGAAGGTTGAATACAAAGGCATCAAATTCAAGTATCTGTTTAGCTTGAATACAAGGTATCAATCACAATGAGGGGTGATTGGGATGTGATGAAGAAAGTGAAGACCAAATGTTCTAGTTCCTTTTGCTTCTGAACTTCCTCCCAAATGTTCTAGAAGCACTCCATTACTAGGAACTTCCTCCCAAATGTTCTGGAAGCACACTTCCTCCTAAATATTCTGGAAGCACACTTCCTCCCATTGCTGGGGTTTAGGGTTTGAATTATTGTTACAATCTTGTTGTAAATTTTGATAATGTTATGTTTTTTATGTCATTTTGCTAATCATGTTGTTTACTTGTGTATATTTCCATCAAATAACAAAATATACCACTTCGCATTTTCCCCAAACTGCGAAGCCTGGGCAAAAAATGCGAAGGTAAATACTACTTCAGTACATGAATTTACTTCACAGTTTGCAAAAACTGCAAAGAAAAACTCATTCTGCGAAGTAGTATTTCTCTTCGCAGGCTTCGAAGTTTGCGAAAATGCGAAGTAAAATCATATGCGGGAATTATTATCCTGGGAAAAACGTACAAAATAATTAAAAAAACGGAGTGCCAAGTTCGTAAGGAGAAAGATTTTACATATATGTATGAGTCGATAATTAAAAATATGAGTCGATAATTAAAAACGGAGTGCCAAGTTCGCAAACTAAGAAAGAAATGAAGGAAGAGTAAGAAATTTCTAAGTTGTTATATATATATATATAAAGACATTTTTGGAAAAGTCACAAATAAATAGGCTAGATATGTAATGACATGGATAATTAGCTAAATATGTAAATGAACCTTCCATTTGACTCAATTTTTTTAATTTTCCTATATTTTAAAGGTTCTACAATTTAACGTTGATATTTCTTTACATGAATTCAAATTTAATAAATATAAATATAATTAATTTTTATCAGATTAGAGGCACGTTTGGTTTTTACCAAATACTTTTTATCTTCCGTTTAGAATTAAAAGGTAAAAAAGAAAAACCAAACACTTTTTATCTTCCGTTTAGAATTAAAAGGTAAAAAAAAAAACAGTTTCGGAAAATGAAAACAAATGGACATTAAGAAAAACTAAATACATACATCTCACTTTTGACGAGTCAGGGTTTGTCTCGCTTTTGACGAGTTAGGGTTTGTGTGAGCTTTGCTGAATCCCTTCAATATATCTCTTTGATTTGTCTTCTTTAATAGATCTTGAACATGACCTTAATTACATTATTCTCGAGAGAGAAATGCCATGGGCCTTGTCTTACAATCAGAGGATGTTATCCAACATCAGCGACCAATAGCATGGAGTTTGGTAGGACACACGGGCAAGTATTGCACCGAGCTGCTTGAACAATTGGACCTGAGCAAGGTGGAGATGGCCTGTGGTGTTTTGACGAGGGCTCAAACTCACCGGAATGCTGCACCACCACAATCAAAGTTTCTGCTTCAGTCGCCACCGATGGTTGTTACTGCTATTAAAAGTAAGGTTCCGATGAATGCCCCTTTGGCAGGTTCTCTAATCCCGAAAAAACTCCATAAATATTGGAGAATCTATTTAATAGCAATCCCAACAAATCAGGAGCAGAGAATGTTTTGGTTAAGTAACCCAACTGGACCCCATGTATCATGCGGTTGTTGATGGAAAACCAGGGTCAATTGTTAAAGTGATTATCACCGACTCTAAAAGAAGAAGACAGGAAGATGTGAACAATGGGGGGTTCAGATTCAGTTGCACTGATGGACTATGACAAGCCCCCTAATTTAGAGGTAGATGGGAAAAATGTATTTTTAACTAGTTTTGGAGTACAGACCCGCGAGTTCGTATGAGTACTCTTAGTTGGAACTGCTAAGGGATTCCAACTAAGGGCTGGGCAACCCTCGTACAATTTGAATGTCGGTGGACTTGGTGTCTAGGTGTAGGCCTGATTTTATCTTTTTAATGGAGGAAATCAGGGGTGGAACCAGGGGGTTGGCCGGGGCTCCAGCCCCGGCCGGCCGCCCGAGAATTGAGAAAAAAAATTTTTTTAGTAATGGTGTCTCGTAATATTTTGTAAAGAATTATATTGACTCTATGTAGTATTATATCAATGTTTAAAGATAGATGAGATGGTTAATGATCTTTGCTTTTATTTGAGAGGTCTTGTGTTCGATTCCCTTCAACCTCATTTTATTTTAAAAAGTTTTTATTTTTAAATGAACTCTTTATTTTTATTTTTATTTTCATAACACTTTTGAATTCATTTTTAATATATCTTTACCATTAAAAAAATAAACATATTTAATATTCAATTAGTTCAATGCTAGTTTCTAAAAAAAAAATGATAACATTTTCACAGTTTTAATGCGTTGGAAGCTAAAAAAATTTTGCCCAGCCCTGACGGGCTGGACTTTGAAAATTTACCGTCAACCGCCACTACAAGAAAATAACAGTTTACCAACGACAGATATTCATTGGTAATCATCATATTTTCGTTGGTAATTACGGTTAGCGATGACATACCAACGAAATACATGTCGATGGCATATCTCTGGTCGTTAAACTCAATACCAACGACAATATATATGTCGTTGGTATTTGCAACGCCATCGTCGTTGGTATTTGCAACGCCATCGTCGTTGGTACGCTGTTAGTGACCACGTGATAATATAAGTAGTCCTCGTTAATAGCTGGGACAATTGTCGTTGGTATGTGGTTGGTACACTATATGTCGTTGTTATGTCGTTGGCATTTCCACACCAATTTTGATATGAAATATAATGGCGCCAAAAATACTTTCGAGAATGTCGTCGGTGATGCGTGGGTAAATTGAGTGTTGTTGGTATGCATGGTGTCGGTAAATATACGTGTGTCGTTAGTAAAGCGTTGGTATGTCTATGAATTTCATGCCATTGGTATGTCGTCACTGTCTTTTGTGTCGTTGGTAAAGCGTTGGTATTTCTATGAATTTCATGTCATTGGTATGTCGTCGTTGTCTTGTGTGTCGTTGCTAAATCGTTGGTATGTCTATGAATTTTATATCATAGGTATATCGTTGCTATCATGTATGTCGTAGGTATTTCGTAAGCATTATTAATATATATATTTATTTATTTATTTATTATACATTACAAATTAATACATAATAAATAATATCATGGACAATAAAAATACTATTGTCATTTAATATAAGACAATCTTGATACATAAGATAGAAACAAAATAATAACTATAAAGTAGAATCACACAATGTTTGGGCTAGTTGCAAGCTTTCACAAAATAACTATCTTTGAAAGTGAACTAGCTAAGTATGATCAACTATTCTTAAGCTATCCAAAAGATAATCGACCAACAAAAAAAATAAAGAAAAAACAAGTTACTAAGGTTGGAACTAGCATGATTTGGAGTAAGATTGGGAACCATCTCTCGAATCAATTCTCTAAGTCGCTCATCATCTCGATTTAAATGTTGGCGCAATTCAGTCATTTCTTTATGCATGGTTCTCACTACTTGATTCAAATTTGCAACTTGTTCCTTTAATTGAACAGTATAGGCATTAGATGATGAAGGTGCAGAAGTAGTTGCATTCTTACTGCCATGAAAA
The DNA here is from genome assembly GCF_963576675.1 of Euphorbia lathyris. Classification (NCBI taxonomy): domain Eukaryota; kingdom Viridiplantae; phylum Streptophyta; class Magnoliopsida; order Malpighiales; family Euphorbiaceae; genus Euphorbia; species Euphorbia lathyris. Next base: position 43,958,172 of record NC_088919.1, on the reverse strand, counting down.
CAGGCCACAGATCCGATACCATAGACTCGATCTCTTCTGTTTCCTTTTGCAGCCTCTATGAAAATTTGGCTCTCATCCAACACCTCTTCATTATCCTCTTGCTCCTCCAAACGTTCTTAACGTAAATTAATCACCCGTTCCTATAAATATTGAAATTTTATAAATAATTTATCATATAAAATATATGCACAAGTATATCATACAAATATTAATTTTATGGCATTACTCACATTAACTTCACGTGCTTTATCATCCACAATTTCGCCATCCTTCTTTCGGGTGTGAGTCTTTAAAAAAAGCTCATAATAACTAGGATCCCGACCCAATTCTTTTGCCTAAATAATGAAGTAAATGAGAAATAAGAAGTCAATTTAATATTGTTGGAATTAGCTATATTTAATTTAGAAGAGAAAAAAAATGGAGCCATGATCAATTGTGAGGCAGCTATGGTCGAAGATGCTAAACCGACAAGAATTAGTTATCTTCAATAGTAGGGTCACCAGTCTAATAATGATATTATGCTATTCTTATACAAACATAAAATCAAAGTTTCCTACTACTATCACATAAAAGAGAAGATCATAGGACAAATAAATGTGGATCACCAGCCTAATATGCTAAATATGGTAGATCAGGCACATTTGTGTCCATCATAAATAATTTATTTGAAAAAATGTGCTATCACATTCAAGAGAAGTTCACATGACAAATAAATGTAGATCATACACATTTGTATCCATCATAACTAATTTATTTGAAACAAATGTGATATATCAGAGGACAAATAAATGTAGATTAGGCACATTTGTGTCCATAACTAATAGTCAAGTAATATGGTTAATATTCAATGTTCTAATTTATGTTCATCCAACTATATTCTAATCATGGCTATGACATCCAACTATAAGCATGGTAAACTTGTATTATCATCAAATATTGAAACATGTATTAACCATTGAAGTCATCAAGAATACAACTGCAGCACAAATTATGAAACAAGTAGATGATAAAAAACAATTTAAACTATACACTCACATATTTTATGGCATGTTCCACATAAGAAATAGAGCCACCAGTATGGCATGAAGGACCAACACTGTCCTTTCCTCCTTTTCTATTCTCTGAATTCCTTTGTGATCTGCGAAGAAATTCTTCACTACAGAAATATGTATTCTGCCATTCATCCCAAATATTTTGTGGCACGAAGAGAAGCCTTTTCTTAATTTTATTGGCAGTGTTTACCATCTCATTATAACGGGTCCTTGCTATTTTATCACATGCAATCTTTACAATTCTTCTATGGTGTCATCCCAATAATACCATTTCTGAAGAAAGGTTAAATCAAATAACAACACTTCAGATTTCATAAGATGTCATCCCAATAAAATATATCATAAATGAATTCAAATTTCATACCTTTAATTCATCAAAATAAAACGTTTTTGTTTCCGCAGTTACGTTTTTGTTGCCAAATGAACTCGAACTTCATCAGGTGACTGAAATTTTCGATTGTTGCATCTTATGCAGGGGCACCTTATGTTCTGTCCATCCATAGAATTAGGTTGACTAAGAGCAAAAGATATAAAAGTTTCAAGTTGAGCGAGAAACTCATTGGTGATAAAGCTAGACCCATCTAGCCTCCGGTTCATCCACTCTCTATTGTTGCTCATATCCTTGAAAACCATGTATGAAATGTTTAGAACATTAAATTGACAAGTAGAGATCTTACTTGAACACTTATGAATTCCTAGACTATATTTCACATTCTTCTTTGTCCTTGTTTTTCTTATTTGTTTCTTTTTTCCCGCATCTTAGAATTTGAAAAATTTCAGAATCTGAAAATGTTCTAGATTCTGGAATTTCCAAAAGCTGGAAATTCCAAGAGTCTCTATTTTTCCTTATTCTGGAAATTACAGAATTCTTGAATTTCAAGATTTTGAAGAATAGGAAATGAGGAAGAAAGAAAATGAAGAATGAAAAGAAGAATAAGAAATGAAAATAACTTTGGAACAAGAAATTATTAACGCCAAAAATATTATCATAGCACAACAGTAAAGTATACAACCATAACATAACATAAACATAGCATAGTATAAACTTACGTCTCTGAAGCTGAAGAACTCCTCTAACCCTGCAACCAAATGAGAAGGTATAAGGTACTTTAATGGAATCCATTTTATATGTTGATTCAGTTTATAAAATTTATGATACCAAAGTTCTAAGCTCTTACTTACATAAAAGTTGTTTACCTTTTTCCATTTTGTTATAGATAAATGCAATTTATATATTATTAAGATAAATAAATGCATAGATATGGTTTTCATCAAATATCATATTATAAGCTATACCCTGGTAAAGAACAAATTCCAAAAATATGATAGAGCTTGACCCATCAAGTGAAATCAATTAAAGAACATATGATTTAAAGAACATGAATTACACTGAAAATTGTTTAGAGCTTAAACCACCAATTGAGAGATCAATTCACAAGTGATTACTGGAACCTAACGGATGCATGCTCCATGCCCCAGCCCAAGGCACCTAACACACCTAAACTGCACAGCTCTGATAAGAATATAACAAAGCATATACATCTATTTGCCGGTCTCAATTATAAAGGTGACCGCAACTAGGTTTTGTGTAATTCTTGTTAGTTTCTTATGGAAATAAGATGTTGACGAACCCAGACACACTGTTATAGACTGGATTATTATTTATTCTTAATGGATCATTAGAGAATATAATTCTCATTTTCCTTAAAAAATATGCAAAAGCAAACAATGATCATGAAATAATTATAATCTGATTTTTAACTTTATGCCTACTGAAAATAGCTTCACATAATTGGATCTGCATACACATGACCAAGTCAAGCAGGGATACTGTACAGGTCTTGGCCGCCCAGTACTCTGTTTTTTCACAAGAAATATGGCAAATATTGCCCAAAAAAAAAAAGAAATATGACAAATATCCTCCAAATAATAAAATAATAATAATTTGATGATATGCTTTCAAAAGCATATTAAGTAATAAACAAACCCAAGTTAATTACAATAGAAAATAAATAAAGGTAAAAATGAGAAATTTGAAAAGTAAAATCATGTGGCCTGCCTAGAAAGTAGAACCATCTCTCTCTGTCTACAATGATGCGGTTCCTCTTTGATTGGATTTGTTTGTTTCTGACCAAATGGTGGGTTTCTAATGAAATAAGTGTGGAGTCACATATTAAATGTGTATTGAGTTGAGAAGGAAGGCTAATGGCAAATTATTGCTTGTTGCCGGGTGAAGAGTTAGTTTTACTGCTGCAATTTACTGGATTTAGAAAGTGAGGGATATATGTATCTTTGAAAACTCTTGAGTTGCAGGTTTCTAATGTTGTTGCTCAAATTTCCTGTAGTGTAAAATTCCAGTTCTTATATACAAAAGGTGAGAGGAGTATACATAGGATTCATTGGAAAGATTGGCTTAATTTTGCCTCTGTTATTTCTGGATTTTTGCTCTAATGATATTTCTATCTTTCATTAAAAAAAAAGTTGACGTTCTCTATCTACAATTAAATACGGGAAAATTTAGGCTAGAGTTCTTATATTAAGCTAACACTGCTTAAAAAAAATGACAATGAGTAATTACTAATTAGTTAATCTCCAAATAGGTCGAGGATAAATCTAAATTTGTACCTTGATCATTTTCTCATAAATCTGTTAAAATACCAATAACATAGGACTCGCTAAGTAATAAAGTAAATATGACACATTCTAATAAAATCATCAGCAAATTTGAGTAAAATGCCTTAACCACAAATATCTAACTGAACCAACCTCAAGTTTTGCCAAGCTCTTCAAGTGGAAGACCGAGAAAAGAGCACCCTGTGTTCCTCATTTGACACAAGCCTTAAATATCATTTAACTCAGCAAATTTAGGGACATGATTAAAAGTATCTAATTTGAGGCACTCTTACATATACTTGAATGAGAAAGCACAATCCTTTGCCTTGAAACCAACTACTTTAAATATGTTTTACAATTTCTCTTCTTAAGGTTACCCTAAACAAAAAAAGTACATTCATATCAATTTTATGCATGTATCTTAATCATTGAATAGAGCTTGAGTGTGTGTGCCTAAAACACAATACAACAATACAACGTACAGTACTAATTGGTGAAGGAACTCATATTGATTGGAGCTTATAAATATACTTTTTAATTTGTCAATCAGTTAGACACAATTCATTGTTTAAAATATAGTTTTCCAGGACTAATGCTCCCCACTATTTTATATTATTCATTTTTACCCTATCTTACTCACTTATTCTAATTATTCCTTAAAAGTCTACACTACACTTTTCATTAATTAAGCCTAAGAAAAACTCTATCTTTAAGCTATGTGTATATATAATTTCAACTTTGAAATAGTAACAAAAAGTTCAGTGGAGACAAATTAAATGGAATGGAGATCTCCAACTTGTCTTGTTTTGTTGGAGCTATTCATCAAATATTTCTAATTATTGGAGCATCACAATTTTGGAATTCAGTGACAGAGGCTATATGGAATGGAGTAATGCATGGCCTCAACGTGGAGATCAGAAGATGAATGCTGATATTGTGGATAAAATTGGACTTGGAATTTGGCCTAAGAAGTGGGGTTGGGGAAGAGAAATGGTTGTTAATGGGACTGAGATTGCAGAAAAGATCAAAGAAATAATGGGGAATGAGGTATTGAGAGTTGGGGCATTGTGTATCGGAGAAGAGGCTAAGAGAGCTGTTGAATTGGGTGGCAGTTCCGATAAGGAGCTGAGAGACCTTATTCAGATTTGGAAACAAGCTCATGTAGTAGTGTGATTGTTCATTTATATTATCTTAGTTCAATAATAGCTCATCCAAATAGAGTGAGTTATTTCATAAGTTTGGTTACTTGAAGAAGATTTTTAGATGGCATGATGTTATAGGAAGGCAAGTGATTCTTCATTGAGAAGCTTGACATTGAAAATAAAATCCAGCTGATATGTTGATTAAGGTGTTGTCTATTGAAAACGGTTCAAACGATTTGAATGTGCCATGAGCTGAGGCAAAAGTGTTGTTTGGATTTTGAGGGATTAGGAGAATTGAGTCCAGGGCATGTGATTATATATAATGAGCCAGGGCATGGGGCCAATAAGTCAAGTGGGAGGGTTGGGACTTGCAACTCAGTCAGGCCCTGGAACTTATGGGACATGGCAGGGTTTGCAGCATGGTTATCCAAGTGCACATACTGGACACCGGCCTATTGGCTCGTTTCCACGATATTTATCTTATATGTGGTAGAGTTATATATTTTTTATGTCTTTAAGTTTCAAGAGATTGTATATAGAAAACACATGCTAATGAAAAGACTTATATACATCATTCTCATTAACAAATAAATACGATTTATATTACAGTTTCTTCATTTGTACAATGGTCTATCTTTTCAACTAATTAAGTTGTGATACAATTTGACAATTATTCTTGTAAAACAAACAAGTCAAAAAAGAAAGATGGTAGTTGTTATGTTGCTAATGTATCATGGTAGTAAGGTAGCAGCAATAGGATGTATTGGTTTGTGTATCACAAGGTTGTAGTTTCTGGTTCAACATGTTTATCAAATAGATATTTTCTAAGAGCAAATAAACCACATGGACAGTCTCAACATGTATCATTGACTACCAAAAGCAGAGTTAGTATGAACTTTGTACTGGGCATGACATAAATGCAAGGGTTTTCCAGTTCATTGCAGAGAAGTGCAATCCAAAGCTAGAATGATTGCAATAAATAGTTCACAGATACAGGTAACAACAAAATCAAACCTCCCATGTTCTTCTAGAACATAAATCATGGAAGGAACCTAAATCCACTTCATAAAAAACACGCAACATCTCAACAGAGAATTGAAGGATAAAATAGAAAAGGTTGGAGATAAAAATTCACATGAAGAGGATTGTGAAACACATACCTGAAACAACCAGAGCTTCACCAACATGTAATGGGCAATTAGAATCTCTAGAATCTGCAGAATCAGCATTCACGTTAGAATCTACATAGTAGGAAATTAGAATCCGTCTTCACTGACCTGAAAAAATTACTTATAATAAGAAATTAGAGGGAAAATGAAGTAGGGTATGTTGAGCTAGTTACTTCGGCTTCCTCTTTTTTTTTTATAGAACCCCTATATTTGTCGAAGAGAACCTAGATCCAAGGATATTCGATTTTCTTACTGCATTTGAAAAGGAAGATTAGGCAAAAGAGAAAACGAAGTAAGGAGAGAGTTGGGAGAAAATGAAGTAGAAAGGAAGATTGTGAAAAAGGAAGTAGAAAAGGAACGACTTACGGAGGAGTTCCATGGTTGTCTCCAAAATTAGGGTTTCCAGATATTGAAAAGGAGAAAGACAAAATGAGGGAGTCAAAATATTTTATTCAATATAATTGAAAGTGAAATAATTTATTTAGAGGGAAACTTTAGGAATTAGCGGGAAGACAAATAATTTTAATACAATGAGTTTTTTATTGTTGGTAAATGGTTGGTATAATTTTTTTATAATTTTTTAATGGGTTAAGGTGTAAAAATACCTCTAATGTTTTGGGTCATGAGCAATTTTATCCTTAATGTCAAAAATGGTACAATTTTATCCCTAACTTTGGAAGCCAGGAGCAATTTTACCCCTAACGTTAATAAACTAGGTCAATTTCATACACTATTATAAAACACAGATATTTTTGTTCGTTATTATGCACCAATTGCATAATAATTCGTTCTAAAAAATGATTTCATGTTTTTTTGATAATTTAATAATAGAATTTGAGATTAATATTTATAAATTCGGTGAATTTTTTGAATTTTTATTTTATCTAATTCATACAAAAAGAGAGTATATTTTTTTTATTTTTTTATTTTTTTCACATCCCAATGTATGTTTGTGATTTGTTACTGATAAAATGACACACATATGAAGTGTAGATGACAAGATTCTTGACCGAGAAGACAGTTTGATGAATTATTTCTCAAATTGACCCAATTTATTAACGTTATGGGTAAAATTGCTTTTGGCTTCCCACGTTAGGGGTAAAATTGCATCATTTTAAACTTTATGGGTAAAATTGCTCATGGCCCAAAATATTAGGGGTATTTTTACACCTTAACCCTTTTTTAATTAATTGTTTGGGATAAATTATTGGTACATGGTTGGTAAATTGTTTCTAATCCCAACGACATTGCGTGGACAAGCATTGTCATTGCAATTGCCCACGACATATGTCCTTGGTAATATCCGTTGTTGGCATGTCGTTGGTATTATCTTGGTATATTCATATATAATCTGGCTTGAATAGTTTTGTATGTAAACCGTAGGTATGTCGTAGCGAATAGCAATGACTTAACTGCCATTGGTAAAATGTCGTTGGTAAACTGTTATTTTCTTGTAGTGCGCACAGTTAATTCCGATTTTTTTTAACGTTTTGAATTTTTTTTTATTGATGTGTTTGAGCCCCGGGTCATTCAAGGTCCTGGTTCCGCCACTGGGTGAAATGCAATCATACTAAAGTTGAATCAATAAAGAAGAAAATTGCTTATGATGGCTTGCTTTAGGGGTGGGTTTGGCCCTTCTCTAGTAGGTCTAATGCAACTGTTAATCTACTTAATTATTCAAAAAAATTCATTGATACTAAAATCATTTTGCAAGGATTTGTCAGAGTACCGATTAAGCAACTTGTATGGTTTCCTTGAGCGTGCCCATCGTGCAGAGTCTAGGCAGCCGCTGAAAATCTCGCAACTACTCATCATCTTCCCTTTGTCCATCATTGGTGTCTTTAATGATATGTTGTCTTATTCTGATAAAAGAGGTGGGATTCACCACCCTCTTCTCTCCTTTGGGGTTTTCGAGATGCTATTGATTTCTATGGTCTTTTTGAAATTAAAATGTTGTGTATAATTACACGTGGGAGACAAGTAGAGGGACTGAGCGTTGTGTTGAAGAAAAATTGGAATAGAGGCTTTCACTAACATGCATTAGCTTAATATTTTGACCTCTACAAAAGAAGTTTATGAGAATACATCCTGCTCTGATCATGTGACCCTTTTCCTTACAATTACATAGGTTGTTGTCCCCTGACAGAAACATTTTGAAAACTCGTGGATGTAGAATTAGATGGATGAGGCGCAAATTAGATGTTATATGCCTCTACTGTAGTGATGTAAACAGCAATTTATGATTGAAAAATATCACACTGAGAACTAAATAAGTCATTTCCTTGCATTTGAAACCATGTCCAAAGGTCATTTGTTCATGGTCACTAAGGGTATCATGAGAAGTCTGAGCATCCAAAATGTTGTAATAAATGGTTGCTAGCCATATAATTATAGAATTTTTAATTAGAAATTGATATTATAAAGCAATGTACTTACTGCTTGTAGTTTCTATCATATATTGTCTTTATGATGGGTTTTCATGTCAAAGGTAATGACAGTTGTGCAAGAATTGAAGTTTGGGCAGAATGTAATTTCTTGTTAGAAACCAAAAAAATGTTTTTTCGTATTCTAAATTGGAGTATTACCATGTTTTTTCAATGTAATTGTGAGGATAATCCATAAAGTGCATTGAGATTTCTATCAAAAGGGCTTGCAATTTGCATAAAAGTCTATTGATGTCAACTCTATCAAGGGCGGACGTATAGGTGGTTCAGGGATCCGTTTGTACTAGCAAAAGCAAGTGAATGTCAGTTTGCTCATTTTATTAATCGGGTTGACAACCGTATGATGCCTCACATGGTATGATTTAAGTGGAAGCCACCAAATGCTGGTTGGACGAAGCTGAATACAGACGACACGTGTAAGAGGAACCCGGGCTGGGCATCTACAGGTGGGCTTCTTCGGGATACTATAAGGAAGTGGCTAGAAGGATTTGTAGTCAACATTTGTATTTGCAGAGTTACTTTGGTTGAGATATGAGGCCTCTACTATGGACTATAGTTAGCTTGGGAGAAAGGGATACATAAGCTTATTGTCGAGCTCGATTTGAAGGTGGTTGTGGGATTGCTGGACAAGACAATTGAGATATACCATCCCTATGCTTGGATACTCCGTCATTGATAAAATTTGAGAGTTGGGGATTAGAGGTTTGGGTTGTTCACTCTTACAATGAGGGCATCAAAGTCGATGACTAGATGGCAAGCTTAGTAGGAAATGTTCATCTCAGGCATTACATGTGTGATGTGCTTCTTGTAGGCCTCCATGATATATTCTTTGATGATGATATAGGTCTAGCCTCTAGTAGAATGATTCAAATGTAGTTTTTGTTCTTTTATTTGTTTATCTCAAGGTATTTAGCCTTTCTCTTATATATATTTTTACCTTTAAGTAAATTAGCGAAGTTAATACACTTTATAAATCATGGGTAGACTTGTTCATGAGTCTATTGGCCCGCCCAACCCGCCCTTCATAGGTTGGACTTGGATATTCATATTTGATGTTTGGCCAAACCCGCTCAAGCCCACACATAAAATGGGTTGGGTCAAGTGAGTCCGATCCGATTTTATATTATATAATATTTTAACTATATATATATATATATATATATATTATTAATTAGGTGTAGTATATTAGAGTAACAGATAAAAAAAATAGGAAATATTTTTTGAAGCAAAAAAAGGTAAATTAAGAATAAATTAATAATAGAGAAAAGTACAAAAATAAATCACGTGGTTTCACTCGTTTTTAATCATAAATATGTGGTTTAAAAATTTACAAACAGGTATCATGTGTTATTTTCCATTAGCAAACACAATCCAAACTAACTAACAGTGTTAAAAAAAAGTCAAAAGTCAAAGGACAAAAAGTTATTTTTATCCTTATATTTGTTTATTTTATAAATTAACTCATTTATTATCTAATTATCACAAACAAGCCCAAAAATAAAAATAAAAAAGGGTGTTGTTAAAACCAGCCCCAAATTCCCACCCCTAGCTCCGTGAAAAGATGAAAATGCTCTTTCATGGGTTATGGGGTGAAAAGGCTATTTTTTTGCCTTTTCGTCACGCGGGCGTGTGGCTATCACGCCTTACCGCGTGGTCGGGCGTGATAGCCACACGCCTCACCGCGTGGTCGGACGTGTGGCTATCACGCCCGACCACGCGGTGAGGCGTGTAGCTATTACGCCCGACCACGTGGTGAGGCATGATAGCCACACGTCTGACCATGCAGTAAGGCGTGATAGCCACACGCCAACGTGATGGAAATGCAAAAAAAATAGGCCATTAAGCCCGTAAATAGGCCGTTAAACCCGTAACTACAGAATTGTACTTAAAACCTAAAAATACCATACAATTTTAACTAAAATCAGTAACAATAATATAAGTTCATGAATAAATATCATTAATTACAACACATAAAACTAATATAATCTAGTCCAAGCCGCTCTCCTTTCAGTGTATAGATTGTCCAAGTGACGAACACTCGGATCACGAAATATACGCCATTGGGTGGCAATGGGAGGCACTGGAAATCCAGGTCTTAAATAAAGACGTATGTAGTGTTGATAACTCCTCAAATGACAAATCACAATCTCTCCCTCTGGTGGTCTTCCATCGTCCGAACGTATCAGTAGTATAGTGCAACATCCTAACTGTGATGTAGTAAAAAAGAATATTACTGCATTCAAAACAGATCCAGCAGCATATAAGTCATCTGGACTTGCCATCCAGTGGGACTCACCACGCCCCGCTCCTGCCCATTTAATACGCGTGAGGGCAGCATCGAATCCGTTCCCAAACACTGGCGCATATAGATCACGGTTTGCCCGCATCTCATTCTCTATGAGCACTCTCATCAGCTTCCACTCCTCCTGGTTATATGTGATGGCATTGGCTAAAACACGAAATCCACAGTTACCATCTGCTACAACATCATAGTATCCAGTAATAAATGGTATGATGAGACCTTGAACCCGATGTAAATGGTGGTAACTGGCGATATCCGCATCAAATCCGGCTGAAAATATTAATATATGAAATTCATCAAAAAAAATATATTTACTTTAACTTCAACATATATATTACTAAAATAAAATATATTCGGCATCTCGTTGTTATGCACAGATGAGGATGAGGATCGGGCTCGACTACGACTACTCCTCGAACCCGAGGACCGTGCTCGACCTCGTGGTGCCTGACTGTACTCCCATGCACTCGGATTTCGTTTCGTTGATGAATTCCCCTTTGGTCTACCCTTAACAGTGTCTTTGACCTCAGGTTCTTTGAAGCCACTTTGTTCCGGGTTTATATGATCATGAATCATCATCGATATGCTACGCACCATTGAAAGATCTAATTTTTCAACCTTTTCCACAATAGAGTGAAAAAACCGGTGATCCTCAGACCCATCAGCATATACGGGAGCAGTAACTGGTATGTCACTCAAACCTTCAAACGCAAGAGATCTCCAAAAAGGATGGATTCATTCAGTACAGACAGATGTGTCCATGCCAATATACGTTTTAAGCTCACATGCACACGGAATGCAATGAGTCATGGGCAACACGCATCCGCATTCACTTACCACATCCATACTCAATCCGCGCATACGCTTGAGCTCATCATTCAGTACACGCAAACAGTAATGTGAAACGTGTAAGTTGAGATACTCGAAAGGTTCTTTACAGTGAGCAACCGCAGATCTTCTTCTCGAGTCCTCGAGTGAGTATCTGATTATATACAGTAAAGGATTACAAAACTAATGTATTACAATTTAAAAGATTAAATTAAATAACAGAATAAATGTCTTACTTGATCGCCTCGATCTGAGCCTCAATGTCCTTGTGCACCTTCGCCCACACTGTATCGAGTGCACCAGTAGATGAATTCAACCACTGTTTCAACTATGCATGTGAACTCTCCACTCGACAGGTTGTGGTGTTTCCTAAGTGCAACACCTTGTTTGTCCATGCTCGATAAAACTTCTCTTTATGCACTAGCCATGTGGTCTCCATGTACTCTATCACACGAGGCTAGTTGGTAGTAGTATTCTTCATGGCTACCACTGCCACCTCATATTCGGCTACTGTCGGGGCTTCAATTATACGTTTCCATTTGGAATTCTTAAAAATTTCACCAAAACTCTTCATTCCACACAACTTGCCTACTCTATCCTTCACATCTTTATTAATATGCCATGTGCACAATAAATGATGACTTTGAGGAAATACCTCACGAACTGGTCTCATCAGTCCTAACTCCCGGTCCGTAGCAATGGCTGTCAGATGCACATCAGGTTGGAGCAAAAGCTTCAATTTTTGTAACACCCACATATAACTTCCCTCAGTTTCATCCTTTATGATTGCATAGGTGATCAAGAAGTTTTTGTTTGAAGGCGTCATTCCAATGATCTCAAAGAATGACATCTTATACTTGTTTGTTTTATATGTTGAGTCCATACCAACAAACAAGTAATAAGATCGGAACAGTGTGATCGATGTAGGACGTGCCATAAATAAGTGAGTCACAACATTGCTACCCGGCACCGCTTGCGTCCAATGTACGTATTCCTTATCTATAGCAAGCCGATAAAACTAACCGATTACATCTCGACCCTCAAAGCTCTCAGTCTTGATTTTCTCCCTGTAGTTATAGATATGTCTTTGTGTCGAGCAATCCTCCTGATGTTTTTCTTTGATTGCAGTAAAAATAGCACAAGGCTTAGCTTGAGCTGAACTCATATCACGAACAAGTTTTTTGGAACCCGGGCTTAGTCCGCTCACCTGTCTGTAGCCCTGACGATATACAACCAACTGATGACAGTGCTGTCCTCTATCTCCAGCAATCCTATTCACCACCCAACCGCCTAATTCAGCGATTTCCAGAACCTTTATCTGGAATTTGCAACCATAGTACTTTATTTTTGTATCCCTCCGTACTACTTCCTCCATATCCATATCCCTTTTCCTTCTATAATTCTTAATACCACGAGCACATTTAACCAATATCCATTTTGACTTGCCCCATGTCTTGTGCAATGATGTGGTTAACTCGAAGCCGATCCCAATTGCCATCTGTTTTGCCCAGTTAACAGCTTCATGATATGTTTGAAACGTTTGTTTGGGAAAAAACTGCGAACTATAATAATGCCGTTTCCGCCAAAATCTTCAAACGAAACCTCCTGCAAATGATAAATAATGAACATTACATTCCAACACGTGACATTTCTACAGCGTTTCGGTGTCTAAACCCGAAAAAGTAGCCACACATATGCCCGGACGTGTGAGCATCACGCCCCACCATGTGGTGGGGCGTGTGAGCATCACGCCTCACCATATTGTGGGGCGTATGAACATCACATCCCACCACATGGTGGGGCGTATGAACATCATGTCCCACCACATGGTGGGGCGTGTGAGCATCACGCCTCACCATGAGGTGGGGCGTATTATTCAAACGCCCCACCATATGGTGAGGCGTGATGCTCACACGCTCGAGAGCTGAACCAGCAATTTTCTTAAAATTTTTTTACAGAATTCAATGGAAGTTTAATCGGAAAAATACCTCGACTTCAAGGACAGCGTCACTCTCATCTCTTCCCGGTGATAACGGATTGCTCTCCATCAAACGTGTTGTCTTTGATTTCGGATCAAAATGTATTTGGGAGAGTTTGGGAGGGTTTGAAATTTTCAATTTTTGGTTAAAGGGCGGTTACGTCTTTTTTTTGGGCTGGAAGTGTGAAATTGTGGCTGGGTATAATAATCCACATAAAAAATCAAACTCACCATCTTATCCTTCTCTCGCATCTCTTTAATATACACACCCACCTTTCTCTCTACTTTGAATGCTCATTTTTCTATATATTTCTGCTACGTGAGAGTAGACAAAGTGAGGTTAGAATTGTAATTAATGGTGTAATTCATTAATATTAAGAAAGAATTGAAATTGTGGAAATAAACAAGAGAAGTAACTAAAGGAACAAAAATTAACAAAAAGAAAAAATTGAGCATGTTTCAAATTTTGTCATCTAATTTATCAGCCTTGACCAGAACATTTTGTTTAGCCAAAATTCGCCGATCAGAATCCTTGAAATCAAAGGCGCAAGAATGCTCTTGAGGATAACAGTGCATCCCATATAGGAACTTCCCACATCGGCACTTGAATCTTGTTAAACCCACTTTCTTATTGCAATTCTCGCATCGATTCTTTCTTAGATTCATATTGCCTTCTTCAATTTTGCTCTCACTCTTTTCTTCGATTTCAACAGTATTCGCCTTCTTGATCGATTCTCTTAGATTGTATGGAAGAAAGAAATAATGAAAAGGAAACTCTTGATTGATATTCAATTAACTGAAACAAAGTTCATCACTGTTATTTATACAACACAAGATTCAGTTAGCTAGAATTGGGGGAAAGGAAAACTAACTAACTAATTCAACAACTCTAACAGATTAGAGAAGTAATCTGGTGTGTGTAGGTTCTAGTCTTCATTGTGGACCTTTATCAACTCTAACACCCCTCCCTTAAGATGAAGACTCTCCTGCTATGTATTCAAAACTGATCATTGTTGGTCCCGTGTAATTAGTTCCGAGGGGGGGGGGGTTAGGAACTAATGTAACTTTTTCGCTTAATTATGCTGACTTAGCCAATTCTTTAAATTACTTAACTAGTCAGAGGCTGACTAGAACCGTTTTACTTGCGAGTTGGGAATTAACACTTAGGTCAGCTTCCAACTCAGCACTCTGATTACTCAGTGTCAGCTTATACAATTTATATCCTGAGTAATTTAAGCAAGCAACACATACATATATATATTGAGAGAAAGGGTTAGAAATTACTCAGCAGACTTATCCTGGTTCGGCCTCACCGCCTATGTCCAGTCCCCAGAATCCTTCTGGGCTTTTTCAATCCAATACTGAGCTCTTTAAAGGTAGAGCACAAACCGTTTACAAAGCAGTTGAGTATGCAAGAGTACCTTCCTCTATTCGTCTACTCAACCCTACTGAATGCTATAACCGAACACTCAGATTTTCTCTACCGCTGAGTACTAAAACCGAGTACTCAGCACCACTCTCTCAATCTTTACAATTGATACAAATTTGTTCTTTCTAGATGAAGAACACTCTAGATGAATACAAATTCAATCTAGACTTTTACACAGAAATAGGAATTTGGTGTAAGATTTTCTTTTCTTGTTTGAATGTGCTTTGTATGTA
Organism: Euphorbia lathyris; assembly: GCF_963576675.1. Taxonomy (NCBI): domain Eukaryota; kingdom Viridiplantae; phylum Streptophyta; class Magnoliopsida; order Malpighiales; family Euphorbiaceae; genus Euphorbia; species Euphorbia lathyris. The sequence goes on along the minus strand of NC_088919.1, from coordinate 43,942,982 downwards.
TGCTCTTTTCTTTTTGTACTTCGGCAAAGGATCCAAGAGTTGGACTTGTCCTTTTATAGTGAATTTCTGATGCCTCAATCATTTGAATTCGGATGTATCCGTTGAATTCAAACGGCTCCTTACGTCATTCACTGGTCAGCATACAGATATTGCAGGCCAATCCTGTCGTCTAAATTTAGCAGGCGTCAGGCTTGTCTTCTTCCCCCAGGTTCGTCTTCTAGCGCCAGTTTCGTCTTTTAGCCAATGGCCAATTGACCCATGCATCTCGAAACTGTCTCTGTGCGTAATTCCAAAGCTTTTGTATTGGTGCAGACAGTTGTCGGATCTTGTCTTTTTGCAAACGGATCATTCGCGCTGTCCTGACGAACACTCAGCTTGAACTTATAGACGTTGCCTTTGATCTTTTATCTTTGGCGAGGCTGAGTCATATTCTACTCAGCTTCTTCGGTCAGCTTCGTCTTCAAGCGTTTGTTCTGAAGAAGACTTTTCTTCTATTATGCTGAGTTGTGTTCCACTCAGCTTCTTTGGTCAGCGTCATCTTCAAGCGTTTGTTTTGAAGATGACTTTTCTTCTATTATGTTGAGTCGTGTTTTACTCAGCTTTTATGCTGACTTCATTCTGTCGTACTTTTTATTTCTGTTCACTTAAAATTGTACTCAACATTGAACAAACACATTAGTACAATTAAACCAAAGCACTTAAATTTAATTGCCCCTTAATCATGGATTAACTTAAATAATTTTGTCAAATCAAAATCATGTGGAAAGGTGTTTCAACAAACTCCCCCATTTTGATGTTGGCAAAAATATTTAATTTTGGAACTCAGCATCGAGATTCCCCATGATTGTTTTACCTTTAATTCTTCTAAAGTTACTCCCCCGTAAGGGTTGCATCTATTGACTCAATTTAACTCTAAACCTTCTAAGATTTAATCGAGTGAAATTAAGACATGGTTTTACTGACTTAGTTCAATTTTAGACCTTCCAAGATCTAATTCAGATGAGCCTAGGTCAGCTTTCAGAAGATTGTCAATACTTGGAACATATAGTTATTACTCAGTGTGGCACATAGGTATCAGAGTTATTGTATGGGTATCAGATTTATATGTGCTAAGTATATTTTACTTGTATTTTCCTTATGTTCACAAGATTTTTACTTTGTTCAATGTTTAGTTTAAGTATGACAGATCAGCATAGAATCATAATAGGTAAGCATCGCATATAGATAAGTCAGTTTGAAAAAGAAAAGATGCTTATATAGATAGTCAGCAATAAAATAGGACATGCCACATATGAAGTTACAAGTCTAAGGCTATTTTTAATCTATCTCTTTATGTTGACTTGAATTTTGCCTTTGCCTTTGGCAGTTCTTTGTTGCTGACTTGGATTCCTTGGGTCAGCAGAAGATGGATCAGGCTTCTGCTGAGTTCCGGCGGCAGGCTGAGTTATCTCCCTTTGTTTCTGCTGAGTTCCAGCAGCGCGTTCTTTCTCCCCCGTTTTTCCAGCATCGAGATTGGAAGGAGGAGGAAAGAAGATTCCATGTTGAGCAGCACGAGACAATTTGGATGAGTACATTTGAAGTTGACTCATACTTTCCCGAAGACCGTCGAAGACTGCCATGCCATCGGCCATAGTGGAAGCGGGGATCTTAATGTTGGCACTGAGCATACTTAAGAGATACTCTTGAGATTTCCCGATCCAAGTGATAGATTTTGTCAGTCTGGCATATGATTGATGAAACATCCTGAGCAGGGCAGTGTCATATTGTTGACGTTGAACATTGGTATACCGAACCTGCTTAAGGGGAGATTGAGAGCATTGCAGAATCTCATTAGTCTTCACGAGGTCAGTGTCCATTTCCTGTTTATTCAAGTTGAGTAGGCGAATGGCTTCACCAATCTGTTCGATGGAACACTGGGAGGAGGAGATAAGCTCATGAGCTCCGGTCAGCTCAGAGGTCAGCTGGGAGAAGTGTTGATTTACCTCAGCAGAGGTTGCATATGTTGAGTTCACAGCTGATAAGGCATTGAGTTGACCTTGGATGGCGTCCATATGAGTTACCATCATCAGCTGGAGTTCAGCCAGCTTCACTATTGATTCTTACTTGGGCTGTTGAGAAGCAAAAGATGTCATGACACTCATTAAGTCCTTGAGACCCTTGATTTCATTTAAAAGTTGAGTGACAGAAGAGAGTTGTGTTGGCTCAATATTAACAGACCCAGCAGCATCGGCATTAGTTTGATGAATATCCTGAAGTAAGGCTTGAGTAGAGTCAATGATTCTTCGTCTAGACTCAGTAGCATGCAAGTAAGCATAGGATTCATCATTTTGTGGTTCAGAGGCCGGAATATGAGTAGCACCGGACGGAGGAGGTGTTTGGTGCTGTCCAGAAATAGATGTGCCAGCGTGGTCAGCAGCTGGACTTTTATTCAGATCAGCAGCAGGAGCTGACTGGTTATCATTCTGCGTTGAAGGATGAGGAAGAGGTGGATCTGTAGAATTGTTGACTTGCTCAGGGTCAATCTGAAGCTGATTATTTGTAGAAGGTTGGGGTAGTTCAGAGCTGACTTGACCAGGATTTTCCTTTGCTAACTCTTTGTCTTGAGCAGTAGGAACTTCGAGCACTTGCTCAGTGGGGAGTTGAGCAGAAGCGTCGGCAGAGATTGGACCCTTAGGAACTGTGGGGTTGGCTTGTTCCACAGTTTGAGAAACAGAGGCTTGTTTTTCATTGAATTTCTCCGGAGAAGGCTCAGTGACAGTTGAGAAGAATTGGAACTGAAGCTTGGTAAGGTCAGTGATGGGATCTCTGAGTGGGGAGTCATCCATCAGATCAATGAGGTTTGGCTTTTGAGCCTTGCATTTAAAACGCTTATCTGAACCTTCCTTAGAGGATTTAGTTGGTGGAGAGGGATCAGCATGAATAGACTTAAGGGATTCAGAAGAGAGGTTGAGGTCAGTGTCAAGGTCTTCCACCACCCTGTCCTTCACTGGTGACTTCGCACGATGCTCAGCTTGGTTAGTATCGACTTGTTCACTTTGCTCAGCATCACCCAACTTATCAGTTTGAGGCTGTCCCTCAGTATTTCCCAGTTCTTCCTCCTGGTCAGTAGGAGTTTTCTCAAGATCAATATCTTGACTCCGCACAAAGTGTGAATCCGGAGTGACCATGAAGTCAAGGGGGTTAGCTTCGATTGGCGTTAACCCAAATGTTTTCTTCCTCTTCAAGGGCATCTTAGGGGTTTCCTCACTTTCTTCCTCAGGCTCAGCTTGCCTTTTCTGTTTCTCTGCTGACTTAGGGTCACCTTGAGTTTGTGCAGTAGTAGCTTTGCTAGAGATTATTCTCAGCTTCCTTGGAGCTGGGTTGACATCCCTTGCGGATTGGTCAGCTTTCCGCTTCTTATCTTGCCTTGTTCGGTCAGCGGGTTCAACCATTACCTTCTTTGTTGGGGTTTAGTGTCCTATAGACAATTGTTGCAGGATACAAACTTAATGTAAATGAATTGTTCTTTATATCATTTGTTTTAATGAGATATATGTTTTATAACTATATATGAAGGCAATCCCTTTTAAGCACTAAATAAAGTCTAATAAAATGAAATCCGTAAGTTTGTTCAAAGTGATTATAAAGTGTTCATACAAGCATGAAGTGAGACAAAACTTTATAATAAACTAATAAACTTAAAACCGCCCCAAGTCGAGTGATATGTTTAGGATTGATATATCACGGTTGAGACTTGTATGTAACAATGTCTTCTGTCCGACAGAAAGCTGATCTCACAAGCTTCATATATATAGATATCTGGACAGTTACATAGATCCGATGAAACGTTGTTCATTAGGATTGGGGATCCGATTTGAGATAACAGGATGGGTAGATTCATCCTTGTCACCTGTTCATCTCATTGGTATTAATAGGTATAACTAATCCTCAAACTCAAAGGAATGTTAATTGGTCATCCTGAATTACTGAATGTGAGACTTTGATCCTGCGGTCCCACGATCCTTAACATAGATGACTTTGGGGTGTGAACTGCAAAGGTTGGGTGTCACAGGAGGTAATTTCAGGGTAGTTATACATTGGATTGAGCATTTATCACTCCCGATTAATGGGAGATACATCCAATGATCGCTTGTGGAAGACTCGACTCTAAATCCTTGCAAGGTGATAACTTAAGAGTAAGAAATACAGATTTCACTTAACCTATCTATTTGAGTTGACTCGGCCTATACAAGTAAAACGAACGTCTCGCTATATGTGACTTGACATCACCCATAGTCATAAGATTCAGTTCAAGGATGTAGTTGATAAAGGATCGAATTATACCGTAACTAATACGGAAGGGTTAACGACAGAATCAACCTGTCTTCTTAACGGACTCTGGGGGAATGATTACAGACTTGCCAATAACATACTCAGTACATCATTCCGTTATGCAAGGATTAAATATAATTCTTGAAGAAATTAATTTAATAGTTGCATACGGCCAGAAGTAGTAAGAACCTAATGGATCACACATAAGACTTGGAACCAAAAGAGAGATGGATGTCATTAATAGATGGAAGCCCAAATGAGCCCAGTAAGGCCCATTTAATTAAGGGGGCCGAAATTTATATATAATTAGTAAGGAATTATTTTAATTCCATTAATCCTAATTTGATTAGGAATATAAATTAAATTAATTAAGAGATAATTAAGTTAGGAGTTTTAATTAGATTAATATACTCCTATTATTATCCAATTAGGTTATTTATTATTATCCTAGATATATTAGATATATAATGAGATAATAATTGGGAATCCTATTCCGAATTGAATTCCTATTAAGTAACCTATTCCTATCTAACTAGGGTTTAGATACAAGTGATTATATATACCCCCTCTTTATGTGAATTTCGACTAAGCCTTATCCCTCCCCTCTTGGTGATTTTCGAAATACTCCTTTAGAGAGAGAAAGTGAATTCGCATCCCCTAGTTCGTGGACAAGAATTCATACGGCTTCCATCGATCGATTAATTTCATCTATCTTTCTTTCTCTTTGATTTGTGTTGGTTAATTAGAGGCAATCTATTTTGGTTGCATCTCATACGGTTGATTCTAACTTAACCTCACCGTGTTACACTTCGTGCTTGGGAACTCGGAGAAGAATTATGGGCGCTTCTTTAACAACGGTAGATTGTTCTTCAAAAGGTATTTCTTCTTATCCCTCTATATGAAATAACGATTAACGGATCCTATGGTTAAAAAGGAAGTAGGCTAAAAATTTTATATTTCCGCTGCTATACCTTAGCCTTATTTTCCTTCAGTGGTATCAGAGCCATCGTTAAATCCGTTATTTCATATATGAAAATTTAGAAGTTTTTCAATAGGATTGAATAAATATTTATGGTTAGGATTAATTAACAAATAGTTTGATTAATTAATTCTAAAGATAAATAAATTTTAGTTAATTGTTAATTAAAATAGATTATGCGTATGTTCCTAATTATTTCGGTTGATAATCATTATAACAAAACCTATTAGTTTTATAGTTAGGTTAATAAAATTAGTTTTATTAATTCTAAAAGATAAAACGGAAATCTATTGTAGTTTTTCCTATTTCTGAAAATCGTTTTTAAAACCGTTTTAAAATCTGATATATATATATGTTTTAAAAAATAAAAAATAAATACGATAGGGGCTCGGGTCGCGCCTCACGGCGCGACTAGCCGCTGTCGCGCGGCTGCTGCCAAACGGCAGCAGCCCAGTTTCGGGCCCCCGGCCCGAATTCCACTTGATTTTAATTGTTAAAATCGGCTTGAATATAACTTGTATATATAAATATATGTTTCGAAAATTAATAGTTTTCTGTTTTGATTATCGAATGAAAATTCGTTTAAAAGTTTGTTTTTACCAAGTTGTAAATCAAAGTGTTAAATGAATTGAAATCAAAATAATTGGGACATGCATAATCGACGTTTTATATGGTTATATTAATCTAAGGATTAATATAAAGATACAAAACGATTAGAAGTAAAATTGGATGAAAGTTAATTTGACGAGTTAATGTGATTAACCTAAATATTACATAAGCCGGTTATGTAATCAACCAATTAAATTTATTTAATTAAGTCTATGCATGTTTGGAGTTATGGACATATTTGGACCCTCTTTTAGTCTTTTGGTATTTTTGAAATAGGGCCTGCGCGTCGTGCCTTTCTACTATCTATTGTAATTTCTCCTCTCATCTGATTCCCTTCAATTCAATTGAAGTTTTCTTATAGTAGTATAGAAATTAATATGTAATTTCAAGGCGCCATGGAGAAGACGGAAGACCTAAAGAGAAATATGTAATAGTTAGTATTTCCTTAGGTTTGCCCTTTTATTCCGTCTCTGGCTCGACGGAATAATTTAGATGATATGTCCATAACGCCAATGTATGTGAATGTATGTATGTCTGATGTATGCTAAAGCAAATCAAGACTAAGTTAGATTATGAGACCTAAATAAAATCCCTCGTTAAAAGTTAAGTAAATAAGCAAGTTATTAAAAATCGGTTGCCCCTCCCTAATATTATAATTCAGCCGGCAGTACTGGGGGCCTTTGGGTTGTTGAGCAAACTCAAGCTCGGGGTCTTATGGTAACACCTGAATTATCGAAAGTCATTCTTTCATGAATATGGGGTAATACTTAAATTAGATTATGATAATTGGATGAGCAAACTCATGTTGTCATAAACTAATGGGCAATATGGTTGGGATTAATGTGAATAGCATATTAGTTACTAATATGGTTAGTAATCCAATAACCTAGGAGTCACATTCAAGATGTGATTGATTACATGAATCTACCTAACAAATGAGACTAGCTTGTTGAGCAAACTCAAGGCGAAATCTCAGGAGTTAGGATCCTAGCTCACTAAAGGATTTGTGAAATTCTTCGAATTAATATGGAGGGCTATTAATTTGGCAAAATAGTGGGAGCAATCTGAAATAAATTAAAAGGCCTATAATTTTAGATTGTTATACTTTAAAGCAAATGAATGACGTACGTTTACTCTTTCTCACTCTCAGGTTTTGTTTAAACACACACCCTTAAAATCATGACTAAAACCAATCTGCAAAACATTCTTACCGATAACAAACTGAATGGTTCAAACTTCACTGACTGGTTTCGTAACCTCAAAATTGTTTTGAAGTTCGAGAAAATTGGGTATGTACTTGATACACCGATACCCCTGTCCCTGAAGATGATGCTCCCATCGAGGAAATTGATGCTTATCAGAAGCACAAGGCTGATGACGATCATGCCGGATGCATCATACTTGCATCGATGACATCGGAATTACAAAGGCAACATGAGGAGATGAATGCCAATTCCATCATCATGCACCTAAAGGAATTGTTTGGGAAACAAACTAGGTGCGAACGCTACGAGATATCCAAGCTGTTATATCGTTGCAGGATGCAAGAGGGCACATCAGTCATGACACATTGTGTCAAGATGATTGGCTACATTACCAAACTTTCTAGTATTGGATTTGCGATGGATAACGAATTAAGTGTTGACTTAATTCTTCAATCCCTCCCAGAAAGTTATTCACAGTTCATTATGAACTATCAGATGAATGACTTGCAAACCTCTCTTGAAGAGCTTGCAAATATGCTCAAGTCAGTTGAGCCCAATATGAAGAAAGACAAGACCATACCGGCTCTTGTAATTGAGGGATCGAAGAAAAGGAAAGGGAATTTTCCCAATCCTAAACATCCCAAGAAAGGTAAGAAAGCTGTGTCTAAGGGAAAGGAAGTGAAGAAGCCCAAAGGAGAGTGCCACTTCTGTGGTAAAGACGGGCATTGGAAGAGAAACTGCAAGGAGTATCTAGCCACCCTCAAGAAGGGAAAAGGCGGAGCTTCTACATCTGGTATGTTTTATATTGAAATAAATACAGTTTCACTGTCTGAATCTTGGGTACTTGATACCGGATGTGGATCTCATATTTGTACAAATATGCAGGAGCTAAAACAGACTAATGAACTAAAGAAAGGAAGCATAAACTTGCGAGTTGGAAATGGAGCAAGAGTTGCCGCCCTCGCAATTGGAGATTATGTTTTACCTTTGCCCTCTAGGCTTGTAATAGAATTAAGGAATTGTTTATACGTTCCTGAGATGTCTCGTAACATTATTTCTATTAGCCGTCTTGTTGACGAAGGTTTTCATATTTCAATAAAAGATAAGAGTTGCAATATTTATAAAGATTCGATCTTTTATTTTTCAGGAATTTCACAAAATGGGATTTATGTGTTAGATAATAAAATTCCTGCTTTTGCAATTGATACCAAAAGACATAAGCTAGATAATTCAACTTACTTGTGGCATTGTCGTTTAGGCCATATAAACAAGAGACGCATGCTAAAGCTACATTCAGATGGGCTTATAGATCCAATCGATTCTGAATCATTGGAAACATGCGAATCATGTTTAAAAGGTAAAATGACAAAGACACCCTTTAGCAATAAAGGTGAGCGTGTATCAGACACTCTAGGACTCATTCATTCAGATGTATGCGGTCCTATGTCGGTCCAAGCAAGAGGAGGATTCAGATACTTCATAAGCTTCATAGATGACCATACTCGATATGGTTACATCTACTTGATGAGGCACAAATCAGAAGCTTTTGACAAGTTCAAATGCTTCAAGAATGAAGTGGAAAATCAATTAGAAAAGAAAATAAAGACGCTTCGATCCGATCGAGGTGGCGAATATCCTTCAGATGATTTTCTGAATTATCTAACTGAATGTGGGATATGCTCACAATGGACACCTCCCTATACACCACAACACAATGGTGTATCCGAGAGGAGAAACCGTACCCTATTAGATATGGTATGATCCATGATGAGCATGGCCTCTCTTCCAAAGACGTTCTGGGGCTATGCCTTAGAAACTGCCCTCTTCACCCTGAACCGAGTACCAACTAAATCCGCTAGTTCCACGCCATATGAATTGTTCGTTGGTAGGAAACCCGTGTTCTCATTTATGAGAGTATGGGGTTGTTCAGCGTATGTCAAACGCATAGCGTCCGACAAACTAGATTCTAAATTTGATCAATGTTTCTTCGTTGGATATCCCAGGGAAACCATATGGTATTACTTCTATCATCCAGATGATCAGAAAGTAATAGTATCCAAGCACGCAACCTTCTTAGAGAAAGAGTTTCTCGAAGAAACACAAAAGGGAAGCGTGATTGAACTCGACGAAGTTCAAAAGGAAGAAACACCGACTGAAACAACAGAAGCGGTTGAGGTACCCGAAGAAGTCCCATTAGATGAGACTCCAGTGGCACCTATTCGTAGATCACGAAGAGTTCGTGAACTCCCAGTTAGATATGGTTTTCTAGTGGGAGATGATGACAATGTTCCCGTGTTAGACGACGAACCCGAAAACTACGAAGAGGCTCTTACTCGTCCAGATTCTAAAGCATGGCTTGAGGCCATGGATTCTGAAATGGATTCCATGTATACTAACCAAGTGTGGACTTTGGTTGATCCACCCGAAGGGATAATTCCCATTGGGTGCAGGTGGATCTTCAAAAAGAAGACTGACATGGATGGAAAGGTTAGCACCTACAAGGCTAGGTTGGTAGCGAAAGGATATCGTCAGAAATAAGGTGTTGATTATGACGAAACCTTCTCTCCTGTTGCTATGTCCAAATCAATCAGAATCATGCTTGCTATTGCCGCTCACTACGATTATGAGATTTGGCAAATGGATGTGAAAACAGCTTTCCTAAATGGAAACCTGCTTGAGGATGTATACATGATGCAGCCTGAAGATTTCATATCAAAGGATGCAAATAAAGTTTGCAAACTTCAGAGATCCATTTATGGACTCAAGCAAGCATCTAGAAGCTGGAATAAGCATTTTGACGAAACCATAAAACAATTTGGGTTCGAACAAAATTGCGAAGAAGCTTGCATTTACAAGAAAGCAAGTGGGAGCTCTATAGCATTTCTCATACTATATGTGGACAATATACTGTTAATGGGAAATGACATTGCTCTATTACAGTCGGTAAAAGTATGGTTATCCGGTAACTTCTCAATGAAAGACCTTGGTGAAGCAGCTTATATACTTGGTATAAAGATCTATAGAGATAGATCGAGAAGACTGCTTGGTCTTTCACAGGCTACATACATTGAAAAGGTGCTAAATCGGTTTAGCATGCTTGAATCGAAATGAGGTAACTTACCCATGCTACATGGAGTAAAGTTAAACAATCATCAATGTCCTAAAACTGATGATGACAAACGACGCATGGCTGTAGTCCCGTACGCCAGCGCGATCAGTTCGATTATGTATGCTATGCTATGCACTAGACCTGACGTAGCGTTCGCGTTATCTGTAACGAGTCGTTACCATGGGAATCCGGGAGACGAGCATTGGATTGTCGTCAAGAACATTCTTAAGTACTTGAGAAGGACTAAAGATATGTTCCTAGTGTACGGAGAAGGAGATCTGAAAATTGAAGGATTTTCAGACGCTAGTCATCTCACAGATGAGAATGATTTTAAATCCCAATCAAGATACCTGTTTATCTTGAATAGGGGCCCGGTCAGTTGGAAGAGTTCCAAGCAGGGAAGCGTAGCTTTCTCTACGACCGAGTCAGAGTACATCGCTGTTGCGGAAGCAGCAAAGGAAGCAGTTTGGATTAGAAAGTTCATTACAGAACTAGGTGTGGTGCCTGACATTGTCAATCCCATTACTCTCTACTGTGATAACAATGGAGCCATTGCGCAAGCAAAGGAACCACAGTCTCATATTGCATCCAAGCACTACCTAAAGCGATACCACATCATAAGAGAGATTATGGCTAGAGGAGATGTGAGAATAGAAAGAGTACCTACAAAGGACAACGTTGCATATCCGTTGACAAAGCCTTTAACCCAGAAAGTACATGATCGTCATTTAACTTCTACTGGGATAAGTTTTAGAAACAATTGGCTTTAGTCCAAGTGGGAGTATGTTGGGGTTTAGTGTCCTATAAACAATTGTTGCAGGATACAAACTTAATGTAAATGAATTGTTCTTTATATCATTTGTTTTAATGAGATATATGTTTTATAACTATATATGAAGGCAATCCCTTTTAAGCACTAAATAAAGTCTAATAAAAGGAAATCCGTAAGTTTGTTCAAAGTGATTATAAAGTGTTCATACAAGCATGAAGTGAGACAAAACTTTATAATAAACTAATAAACTTAAAACCGCCCCAAGTCGAGTGATATGTTTAGGATTGATATATCACGGTTGAGACTTGTATGTAACAATGTCTTCTGTCCGACAGAAAGCTGATCTCACAAGCTTCATATATATAGATATCTGGACAGTTACATAGATCCGATGAAACGTCGTTCATTAGGATTGGGGATCCGATTTGAGATAACAGGATGGGTAGATTCATCCTTGTCACCTGTTCATCTCATTGGTATTAATAGGTATAACTAATCCTCAGACTCAAAGGAATGTTAATTGGTCATCCTGAATTACTGAATGTGAGACTTTGATCCTGCGGTCCCACGATCCTTAACAGAGATGACTCTGGGGTGTGAACTGCAAAGGTTGGGTGTCACAGGAGGTAATTTCAGGGTAGTTATACATTGGATTGAGCATTTATCACTCCCGATTAATGGGAGATACATCCAAGGATCGCTTGTGGAAGACTTGACTCTAAATCCTTGCAAGGTGATAGCTTAAGAGTAAGAAATACAGATTTCACTTAACCTATCTATTTGAGTTGACTCGGCCTATACAAGTAAAACGAACGTCTCGCTATATGTGACTTGACATCACCCATAGTCATAAGATTCAGTTCAAGGATGTAGTTGATAAAGGATCGAATTATACCGTAACTAATACGGAAGGGTTAACGACAGAATCAACCTGTCTTCTTAACGGACTCTGGGGGAATGATTACAGACTTGCCAATAACATACTCAGTACATCATTCCGTTATGCAAGGATTAAATATAATTCTTGAAGAAATTAATTTAATAGTTGCATACGGCCAGAAGTAGTAAGAACCTAATGGATCACACATAAGACTTGGAACCAAAAGAGAGATGGATGTCATTAATAGATGGAAGCCCAAATGAGCCCAGTAAGGCCCATTTAATTAAGGGGGCCGAAATTTATATATAATTAGTAAGGAATTATTTTAATTCCATTAATCTTAATTTGATTAGGAATATGAATTAAATTAATTAAGAGATAATTAAGTTAGGAGTTTTAATTAGATTAATATACTCTTATTGTTATCTAATTAGGTTATTTATTATTATCCTAGATATATTAGATATATAATGAGATAATAATTGGGAATCCTATTCCGAATTGAATTCCTATTAAGTAACCTATTCCTATCTAACTAGGGTTTAGATACAAGTGATTATATATACCCACTCTTTATGTGAATTTCGACTAAGCCTTATCCCTCCCCTCTTGGTGATTTTCGAAATACTCCTTTAGAGAGAGAAAGTGAATTCGCATCCCCTAGTTCGTGGACAAGAATTCATACGGCTTCCATCGATCGATTAATTTCATCTATCTTTCTTTCTCTTTGATCTTGTGTTGGTTAATTAGAGGCAATCTATTTTGGTTGCATCTCATACGGTTGATTCTAACTTAACCTCACCGTGTTACACTTCGTGCTTGGGAACTCGGAGAAGAATTGTGGGCGCTTCTTTAACAACGGTAGATTGTTCTTCAAAAGGTATTTCTTCTTATCCCTCTTTATATGAAATAACGATTAACAGATCCTATGGTTAAAAAGGAAGTAGGCTAAAAATTTTATATTTCCGCTGCTATACCTTAGCCTTATTTTCCTTCATTCTTCCCTTTTCTTGGTTAGCACATCCTGTGCCCCTTCAACCATATTATCCCCTTCAACATTTTCTTCAGTGGGATTTTCTTCAACAACCCCTTTTCCCTTCTTGGACTTGATGGGTTGGCCGTAAGCTAGCCTAAAGAGCAGTGCCGCTGTGATTTCTGTACCCCAAGTCTCAACTTCTTCGACCGCACTTACTTGATGGTCCTGAAGAATTTTCATGATGAGGGAACCCATCCTGAGTTTCCCGGTACTTCGTTGGAATGCACCGATAAGAAAAACGGGCATGTTGAGCAGTTGGTAGGTCAGCATGTGCCAGATGAAACACTGCTTAAAGTTTGAGGCCGATGAGGAGGAGTTGACCTTTGGGAATAGGAAGTTGGTCAGGATGTAATGAGCCATTTTCTGAGGCTGACCCATGCACGTGCTGGCTATTTCACCCTTGTGGGTCTTTGGCTTACAAAACTCAATAGGATAGCCAATTTTGGCGTGGTCGTTCGTGGTCCTGAATTCTGTACCTTTGGCCGGCAGCTTTAGCAGAGTTGCTAGATAGGATGGAGTGATCGTGATGTCTTTGCCTTTGACCCTGGTCACTAAGTGGTCAATATTGTCCTCGTTAACTCTGAGGTTTGTGTAAAATTCCCTTAGCAGATGTGGATAGGTGTTACCGGGGAGAGAGAAGAGTTTAGACCAGCCGTTTTTGGAGATCCATTCACAGAAGGGTTTCTCAGCCTCTACGAACCCTTTAGAGAACCAACGACAGCGGAGTACCTCACAACCCTTAACGCTGTTGTATACAGGGAGGAATACCTTCTCCTTAGGTGGCTTGTTCTTATCTTCCTTCTTCTTTTTCGAAGGTGTTGCTTGGTCAGCTTTAGGGTTTTTGCTCGGAGTGTTGACCTTAGATTGGTCATGCTGACCATCCCCTTGAGACTCACTTGAAGTCTCTTCATAGTCCTGTTGAGCAGGGGAAGGAGCATTTTCATCGGAGCGATTGTCGTTGTAACCGGCACCGGAGATGTTTTGAGAATCGTCAGACATGATTCTTTTGAGAGATTTTGAGAGGATTTTGGGTTTTAAGAAGGAGAGAGATTAAATGCCAAAGATTTCAAATGTAAAGAGGGATAAGTGGGAATTCGTCCACTATTTATAGAGGTGCCGAGTTGATCTGATAGGTCGGAATGGCGGTTTGACATCGAGATGATCAATCGACAGTTTTCCCTGGCATTTATGACAAATTCGGCGCATTTGTTTTCTAAGTATTGCGCTTACGTCATCCTAAGTGGGTATTTAATGTGTGTGCTAGCATTTATTGTTTTCACTGGCTTTTACTCAGTATCTAGAATGCTAAACGTTTTTGTCATTCTGAGTGCCAAGTTTTACGTAGAAGAAGTATTTGTGTGCTTAGTAACTCAGCTTATGATAACCACTCAGTATGTATGTCTACTCAGCATAAGGTGATTTTATGCAATTCATATTAGCTCAGCATGCAATAGTTACTAATTTCGCACAAATCATTCAGCATGGTAATCACTCAACATTCATTTAAACATAGAATTTTATTGAGGAGGATTAGACATACCAATAGCTTCCCTTAGTATGTTAAATTGCTCACGAGCCAGAGGCTTCGTTAAATTGCTCATCGGTTGGAACGTAGGTCAGCTTGATCTCTCCTTTGAATACATGGTCTCTAATGAAGTGATGCCGAATGCTGACATGCTTCATCCTGCTGTGTTGGATTGGATTCTTAGATAAGTCAATGACACTCTTGTTGTCGCATTTGACTTCGATTGTTTCAGTTTTTACTCCATAATCCTTCAGCTGTTGCTTAATCCATAGGACTTGTGCCACACAGCTTCCAGCAGCAATGTACTCAGCTTCAGTTGTTGATAGGGCCACTGACGATTGCTTCTTGCTGAACCAAGATACTAGACAGCTTCCAAGGAAGTGACACCCTCTTGAAGTACTCTTACGCTCTAGCTTATCTTGTCCATAGTGAGTGTCAGTGTATCCAATGAGTGTGAAGTCATTTGTATTTGGATACCATAAACCTGCATTAACTGAGCTCTGCAAATATCTAAAAATTCTTTTTACAACTATAAGGTAAGATTCCCTAGGGTCAGCTTGGTATATTGCGCAATAACATACTGAGTACTGAATGTCAGGCCTACTAGCAGTAAGATAAAGTAGAGAACCAATCATACCTCGGTATAACTTACTGTCTACTGACTTACCTTTCTCGTCAGCGCAAAGGACAGTGTCAGTACCCATTGGGGTAGATATGGGCTTACATTCTTCCATATCAAATTTCTTTAACATTTCTTTGGCATACTTAGACTGATTGATGAAGATGCCGTTCTTCCCTTGCTTAATTTGTAGTCCAAGGAAGAAGTTGAGTTCCCCCATCATTGACATCTCGAACTCAGTTTGCATCTATTTACTAAATTCTTTGCACATAGATTCATCAGTAGCACCAAAGATTATACCATCTACGTAAATTTGTGCCAGCAGGGTATTTTTACCCTTTTTCTTAATGAATAAAGTTGTGTCAGCTTTGCCTCTGACATAGTTCCTGGTCACCAAGAAACTGGTCAACCTCTCGTACCAAGCACGTGGTGCTTGTTTCAGGCCGTACAGGGCCTTCTTGAGTTTATAAACGTGGTTTGGAAATTTTGGGTCTTCAAACCCTGGAGGCTGACTAACATATACCTCTTCATTTATAAATCCATTAAGAAAAGCACTTTTGACATCCATTTGATATAGTTTGAAGTTCATGAAACTAGCATATGCACATAATATTAGTATAGCCTCTAACCTAGCAACGGGAGCAAAGGTCTCACCATAGTCAATGCCCTCTTGCTGACTAAAGCCTTGGGCTACAAGTCGGGCTTTGTTCCTGACTACATTGCCTTGCTCATCTAGTTTGTTTCTAAAGACCCACTTAGTTCCTATGGTCTTTTGATTCCTAGGTTTTGGTACTAAATCCCATACCTCATTTCTCTTGAATTGATCAAGCTCTTCTTGCATAGCATTGATCCAGAATTCATCGTGCTCAGCTTCAGTGAAATTCTTTGGTTCATGGACTGAGACGAACGCAACATTGCTAAGATATCTCCTGAGTTGATTTCTTGTCATCAGGTTGTTCTCAGCAGCATCAAGAATAGACTTCTCCGAGTGTCCTCTTGGAATTTTGATCTCTTTGGGTAATATTGAGTTGTCAGCAGCAGGTGTTTCAACAATCTCTACAGTTTTAGATTAGTCAGCAAAGGTAATTTTAGGTTCGTTTTTACCTTTGGTCAGCCCGTGTGGTAATGACTCAGCGGCTCTATTTTGGTCAGCGGAAGCTGAGCCTGGGTCATCTTCGCCAGACTGACTTGACTTACTTGCAGGGCTAGTTTCATCGAACTCGATATGGACAGACTCTTCTACGACTTGAGTTCGTTTATTGAACACCCTATATGCTTTACTGTTAGTTGAGTACCCTAGAAAGATCGCTTCGTCAGCTTTAGAATCAAATTTGGCAAGGTTGTCTTTCGTATTGAGTATAAAGCATTTACAACCAAAAGTACGAAAGTATCCAATATTGGGCTTTCGTCCTTTCCAAAGTTCGTAGGGGGTTTTCTTAAGAATATGTCTAACTAAAGCCCTATTGAGTATATAGCATGCTGTGTTGACAGCTTCTCCCCAGAAATACTTTGGAAGCCTATTCTCACTCAGCATTGTCCTAGCTATTTCAACTAGTGTTCTGTTCTTCCTTTCAACAACCCCATTTTGTTGAGGAGTTCTAGGAGCAGAAAAATTATGGTCAATGCCACTGACTTCATAGAATTCATCAAACTGTTGGTTTTTGAATTCTTCGCCATTATCACTACGGATGTGTTGAGCGATTTCCGCAAGTGCACGGTTTCGCTTGTAGTAATAAAAAGATATCGATCCCACAGGGAACGCTTTTTAACGAAAACTTATTTTAATTCAGTTTGATTCATGTTTTAGGTTTATAATATGGAAAATCGTTATTTGGAATTGGATTTGGTTTTGAGATTGAATTAATAAGAATTAGATTAGAATATGTAGAATGTTAGAAAACAATTCTATTTTGAGTATGAATTACAAAACAGAAACGTTTAGTGTTTAGAAAAAGAGAATAAATGTATTCGTTTGCATTAAGCAAAGAAAGCAACTTTAAACTTTGTATAAATTATAAAAATGTAATATCGTAAACTCCTTCAATTAAAAGGCTTTGAACCGCAGACAATCCTCCTACGGTCGGGTTAGATTACTACCTTAACTAAATTAATAATTTTTCAAGATATCAATTTGTCTAAGTGTTCAACAAAGTTTCCTTGTAAAGATTTTGAATTCAACTACGTTTTAATGAAAACACCATAACTCACTTCGGATCATTTACCATAAGTGCTACATAAAGATCTATCGAATAGAATAAACTTTATTAGATGAAGTATGAATTTGATACAAGTTTACAGAGAACAAGAAGCATGGAAGCTTTCGACGAATTTCAAGCGAACGGGTTGTCAATCCTTTCCTTGAACCTCGTTAGAGTTTGTCAGGCTCCGGGGCGAATCCTCTACTAAATCTTCTCGCTGAATCTTCGGAATAGAGACTGGTCTATCTACTACCAAAATGTAAACTAATATGAACAAATCTAAATGTTACTGTGTTTGTAATTCTTTGATAAACAACTTGTGTACGGCAAGATGCCTTTTACAAAAATGAAATCTAATCTCTGACTCATTTCTGAGTCAGAGTTTCTGCATAAACTCTGCACTAATCTTCTCTTCAATATATTGTTTTCAACTCTGAATCAACTCTTTATTTATAGATGTTGAAGAGTCGTGATTGAAGTGTCGTGTCCGTTGTGAAGGGTCGTATCCGCTGCGAAGAGACGTTTCTAGCCACCCGAACGAACGCGTTTCTTGGATTTTAAACATGTGAATTTAGTGCTGCAAAGGCTGCTGATCTTACCGAGAATGGAAATTCTCGACCGAGAATGAGGGAGCAGTTTTTGGTCTTCGAAGCGAAGGAGAGAAGTGCTGGACTTTAGCGTGTCGCGACCGAGAATTTGGGATTCTCGGTCGTGGCCCACAATTCTCTACCGAGAATAGGAATTATTCTCCCATTTCTGACTTCGTTCTCGTCTTTCTCGTATCGGTGTGCTGATTTCTTCGTCTTTTGGCTCCTAACTTAGGGTTTTTCCTTCGTTTTTGACCTCTTTTCGTTCCTATTTGGATTTTACCAAATATTTAGGTACCTTGCATGAAAGAAACATATTCGGACGTAAAAGTACGCTAAATAGATATAAACAGTACGATTTTATAGCAAAACTGATGTAAATAATAATGATATTTTAGATATATTTTGGGCTTAACAAATCTCCACACTTAATCTTTTGCTAGTCCCGAGCAAAATTTCACTGAATTTTATTCTTTAACTAACCTCTTTATGAAAATAAAACATATATCTTTGTATTTCTTTTTTAAATTAGTTAAGCCGAAAAGATTAACTTCGCATGGCAAATTTATACGCAAAATACAAACTAACTAGTATAAAGGCGATATATCATTCGTCTTGTATTTTCAATTTTAAATTGAAGTATTCGGGTCTATATAAGCACGCATGTTTTTGAGTCTTTCGTCTCAAGGTATTTCAAAGCACAAAATTTCCTTTCCCAAAACCTAAACTATTACATGAGATGAGTAAGTATTTGGGTTAATTATTTGCTTAGTTACGCCCGAAATAAGGATGGTCTCGATCGTAACTTTATATGCTTTTTATTTGCTTTGTGTTTGCTTAAGAGGTACCGACCATGCCATGGGTGGACGTAATCGTTACTTTAAACTTAAACACGCTTATTTTTTTGCTTATAACTTTAGCGTTCCTTTCATACCTCGATTGTGATAAGGGTGGTCGCAATCGTGGCCAAAAGTAAACGATACTTAATTTTCTTTCCTTTCATACCTCGATTGTGATAAGGTTGGTCTCAATCGTGGCCAAAAGTTAAGAATTCAATTAATTGATTAATTAATATGAGATATAAAATTAAAATTGTAAATTGGGAAAAAGAAAGATAGCACATTCATCCTATATTGACTTAAAATTCAACATGTATTATGGCTAAAGTTTCCTTAAAAACTTCAATTGGTGTTAATGTAAGACGAAAATCAAACCGAGCTAAAATTTGTTAGTTCAATTTAATGCCTATAAACCTAATTGAAAATTTAAAATAAGATTTATTGTATCATGGATTGCATGATATAAAATAGAGATTGAAATAAAGAATTTATTTACTTAAATACATTTACTCGAGACGTTTTTACTTAAAATCGTATCGAAGATTTGTGAAAAATTTAAAAATTTAAAAAATGTTGCCCGTATAGAAATATTATTTCTAACGATAAAAATGACCTAAAAATAATCAGAAGTTTAATGTTTAATTATACATATGAAAATTCTAAGTTATGAAAAATAATGTTAAATAAATTGTGTTGCAATATATGTTGCATTTGCATAAAACAAGTGTTGTATTTATAAATGTTGCTTAAAAATTTATTCGTTGCATTTATTCGTACGAAAAATAAAATGATATATGCAATATCTCATCCCACACTTAATTTGGACCATGTCCTCATTGGTGCAAAAATGGATAAAACACGAAAAATTTGTACGAAATAAATCATACGGATTAAGAAAGAAAAATTATGAAATGGATTTTATCCAACATAAAAAGAAATTGAAATTGTACCAAACTTAATTAAAAAAAACAAAAGAGATAAATGAGATGAGAAAAGATAAGATAAAACCTAGTCTTGTGAAGGTGAACCCGGTGGAGACGGTGTGGTCACGATGTCTTGACGACGGAAAAATGAAAATAACCGGCGTCGGGTTGACATATGATCTCTCCGCAAAGTATGGATATTGGCATCCACCGCATTTAATCGTGAACTCATCTTTTGATTATTCTCCATAATATCATCTAAGTGTAAATTCATTTTACGATTATGTGCATGCATTTGGTTCAAAATTTGTGTCAAATTAACATGATCATCAACAGTGTGCTCATCACCAACATGCCCTTGTGCTTGTGCCTGTGGCGCAACATGCTCCTCCTACGCACCCATTTTAATACATATCGGCATCCCCACCAAAATGTGTCTGCTCATTACCATCCTCTTTAATACCATAACCATGTGAACTTGAAGTATCAACATCGAACATACAAAACTAGCCAACATTGGCTAACCACTAAATGAATGTGTAAAAGTTGTGGCATAATCCAACATCGAAAAATTATTAGGAGTAGTGATTGAAAACTGCTCCATAATACTCGTAGCATCCAAAACAAGACTCGTAATCAAAGTACGCATAGCAACGTGCTTATTGGTTAAAAATGGAAACATGGACGTAATTGTCAAAAGGTAATCCAATGCTATCTACCACGAAAACCAACGATCATTAATGAGCTGCTAGTAGTGTGCTTGAAATTAAATCCATCCAAACTAGGCAAATTATGTCCAAACCGGATTGGTTTGAAAAATTGATGGCTGAACAATAAATTAGTTTGTATGATATCCAAACCAAATACTCATCTCTTCATCCCCATCTTCATAAAATTAACCGAAATCCTAAAATGTAATCCTCTCAGTCTCCGTCCTACAGGGCGCGTGTCGCGACCAAGTGCGCGTAAAAACTCCGTTTGTGCAATTTTTCTGAGTAAATATGGCCTGTAATTAAGTAAATCTGTACCTGAACTTAAAAACACAAACTTAAAACATTAAATACAAGGAAAACCAAAGTTTTAACCTTATTGAATCTGAGTTAATGAACCATTAAAGCCTTAAACATAGTTAATGTAGAATCAATGTTCATTAAGTCACATAAGTTAAAATGAATCTTCTAAAAAATAATAAATGTAAGTGCATGTACGTATTTATTCATGCTTAAAACTTTAAACATGATCCTTATTCAAAATAAATAAGCATTCAAATAATGAAACATTAACCGTATTCTAACTGATACAGATTCATACGAAAAATTGTATGCTTTATTTTAATAAGTTCATACTGATATATGAAAGAATCAACACGATATAAGTTCATAATTAAAATTAAACTCAATGATTGCATGAAAATGAAAATTATTATCATGTTCAATAGTTAATAATGATTATAACTTATTAGCATTTAAGATATATATGAACAGATTCAGTTGCTAACAGTGTATAAATCTGAACAGACATAAATCAGAATGAAAAATTAAAAGTATGAAATGAAATGAAGTTTTATTGCATAACACATGTGTACATAAATGAACAAGAACATATGTACTAGAAAAATTAAAAACGAACCTATATACAAAAACAAACAAATAAAAATTAAACAAATCAAATTATGAATCACTTATTCATATTAAATCTGAAGCATTGAAACTTGTTGTAGATTGATGAAATGATATATAGATTCATTTTAACATCATATACACATTCATGTTTGATGGTTAACATATATTAATAAAAAATAAACAAAGAATCAAACTTGATTTTTTATTAAAAATGAAAAACATATATACATAATAACACAAAGAACAGACACATATATAAAAATGAAAACAAACCTATATACAAACTATATAGACACAAATTAAAATTAAACAGAACAAAACAAATTAAACTAAATTCGCATCCCGTTGAATTGGGATTTGCATAGCATGGTAACGATCAATCTTCGCTTGCACAAAGATCTGTCTTTCTTCCGCAGAAAGAACTCGTGGGCCAACCCTAAAAATATGCTTCACAAGGCCTTCATCTTGGTTGTAAATGGGAAATGGTGTGCCTGTAGCGTTCTGACATATCAGTACGCTTGGTGCGTGCAACAGTAATCCTCTTGGAAGATTTATGCTTGGTAGTCATGTTTTAGAAAGAGGAAAAAGTCTCTGGAACTTTTTGAAAGGTTTGAATAATTGGAGAAGAATATCAGATTTTGTCTGAAAGAGATGAAAAATATTGAAATCTGACCTTCTCTAATTATTTATAATGGTGTTAGGATGAATTAATGTGTCTGGTGGTGGCGAAAAAGTGCAAATTCACACCATTTGAACATGAAGAAGCTTAATTTTTCGAAATATTCAGCAATGGTTCATGAACTGAAGAAAAAAAGAAAGAATACAGGTCTGATACACGCCCGTGTCGCGACCGAGAATGGCGATTCTCGGTCGCGACACGCTGATTTCCTCTAGGAAATCACGCGTCAAAACCCCTAAAATGTTGATCTCGGCCGAGAATTTGGATTCTCGGTAAGTTCAGAAAATTTACCTCCCTTCCTGAGACAAACTGAGATTGTTGATTCTCAACTGAGAATCCGGAAATCTCAACTGAGATTCCTGAAATTTCATATATACACATTAATTTCCTGAAAACTGATTAAAAACATGACTGAAATAAATTTTTATTGATTTTCAACTTGATATATACACTAACCTAAAAAACTAAAAATAATTTTAAGAATAAAAAAAATTGTAATGTTGAAGATATGTCAAGTTGAAAAATGAAGAGGTGCCTTTTGTGCCTCTCGGTGAATAAAATCTAAAATTAGAAATTAAATACAAATTTTTTTTTTCTTGTTGTTGAATTGTGCGCGTCATGGTCGAGAAATGTAGAATATTGATCATGACACGTCTTGCCCCTAGGCAAGGATTGCTTTGCACTGGTCTTCCCTAATGTTTATAGAGAATTTTAAAATCTCAGTTGAGAATTAATAATTCTCAGTAAGTTCAGAAATTTATAAGGCTTAGAAAGTTAAAATCTTAGTTGAGAATTAAAAATTCTCAGTAAGTTCAGAAATTTTATAAAATTTTAAAACAAAAATCACTGTAGAGATTGTAAAAATCTCTATACAAACTGAAACTTAAATTATGTGTGATTTTAATTCAATTGAGATTTTTTTTTTAAATCTAAAGACACTTTCCTCATAAATTACAAATATTTAAGATTCATAGCATATTTTCAATATCGTTCAATGAAATTTTTATTTCTAAACTAATTATTACTTCTAAACTAAAGACTAATGTATAAACTAAACTAAAATAAAATGTAAGAATTTAAAATATGAAAAACTAAAAACTAAAAAAAATGTGATAATCCTTAAGAATTCTCAAGGAGAATCAAAATCATGGACATAATCAATTACTTAGACCGGTTTTAAATAATGGACATGTCCGTTTAACTTACCTGGGAATAGATGTGTTTTCTTTTTTTTTTACGTTTTCTCAATTTAAGGATCTACTGATTGCGGTTGAATGCCCTAACTTCTAGTTTTGTGCACGAATTGGAACTACGCACATGAACCGAAACTTTCAAAACTATATTAAAAGTATACAATTCCTTCCTGGCGGATAAGGTAATTTCATCCTACTTCTGATATATCTTTCTTTGATCGGCTGTTTCTTAGAGAGATAAATGTAGGTGTTTTAAGGAAATGATAAAAAGAGAAATTATTTGGGTTTAGTGTAGGAATTGAATAAATTTCTTAACAAAGAGATATGATGTTTTGGTGAAGGGTTAAGTTTATAGAAAAGATTTAAAGGTGTTTGGGAAGAGATTAAAAAATTTATGGTAAAACCATATGTTATGTTCCTGACAAGCTTTTCGAGAATTTTCTCTTCTATGATGTATCTGCATGCTGGATTTCTTTCCTGTGGACTTCTTCTGTGAATTTATATTGATGATCAAATCTCCAGTTTATCTTTGAAAAAACTTGGATTTTTTTTATCTGCAAACATCTAAATGCAAACGTTAAATAACAACGGGGATTTAGTCCTAGTGACCATCCTCAATAAATAATAAAAACTATAAAAATAAATAAATACATATATTATAAACCAAGGTTCGAAATAAAACACGAAAAACATAAATTTTTGTTAAAAATTTGGCGTTCCCCGGCAACGGCGCCAAAAACTTATTGAGCGATTTCCGCAAGTGCACGGTTTCGCTTGTAATAATAAAAAGATATCGATCCCACAGGGAACGTTTTTAACGAAAACTTATTTTAATTCAGTTTGATTCATGTTTTAGGTTTATAATATGGAAAATCGTTATTTGGAATTGGATTTGGTTTTGAGATTGAATTAATAAGAATTAGATTAGAATATGTAGAATGTTAGAAATTAATTCTGTTTTGAGTATGAATTGCAAAACAGAAACGTTTAGTGTTTAGAAAAAGAGAATAAATGTATTCGTTTGCATTAAGCAAAGAAATCAACTTTAAACTTTGTATAAATTATAAAAATGTAATATCGTAAACTCCTTCAATTAAAAGGCTTTGAACCGCAGACAATCCTCCTACGGTCGGGTTAGATTGCTACCTTAACCAAATTAATACTTTTTCAAGATATGAATTTGTCTAAGTGTTCAACAAAGTTTCCTTGTAAAGATTTTGAATTCAACTACGTTTTAATGAAAACACCAGAACTCACTTCAGATCATTTACCATAAGTGCTACATAAAGATCTATCGAATAGAATAAACTTTATTAGATGAAGTATGAATTTGATACAAGTTTACAGAGAACAAGAAGCATGGAAGCTTTCGACGACTTTCAAGCGAACGGGTTGTCAATCCTTTCCTTGAACCTCGTTAGAGTTTGTCAGGCTCCGGGGCGAATCCTCTACTAAATCTTCTCGCTGAATCTTCGGAATAGAGACTGGTCTATCTACTACCAAAATGTAAACTAATATGAACAAATCTAAATGTTACTGTGTTTGTAATTCTTTGATAAACAACTTGTGTACGGCAAGATGCCTTTTACAAAAATGAAATCTAATCTCTGACTCATTTCTGAGTCAGAGTTTCTGCATAAACTCTGCACTAATCTTCTCTTCAATATATTGTTTTCAACTCTGAATCAACTCTTTATTTATAGATGTTGAAGAGTCGTGATTGAAGTGTCATGTCCGTTGTGAAGGGTCGTATCCGCTGCGAAGAGACGTTTCTATCCACCCGAACGAACGCGTTTCTTGGATTTTAAACATGTGAATTTAGTGCTGCAAAGGCTGCTGATCTTACCGAGAATGGAAATTCTCGGCCGAGAATGAGGGAGCAGTTTTTGGTCTTCGAAGCAAAGGAGAGAAGTGCTGGACTTTAGCGTGTCGCGATCGAGAATTTGGGATTCTCGGTCACGGCCCACAATTCTCTATCGAGAATTTTGGATTCTCTACCGAGAATAGGAATTATTCTCTCGTTTCTGACTTCGTTCTCGTCTTCCTCGTATCGGTGTGCTGATTTCTTCATCTTTTGGCTCCTAACTTAGGGTTTTTCCTTCGTTTTTGACCTCTTTTCGTTCCTATTTGGATTTTACCAAATATTTAGGTACCTTGCATGAAAGAAACATATCCGGACGTAAAAGTACGCTAAATAGATATAAACAGTACGATTTTATAGCAAAAGTGATGTAAATAATAATGATATTTTTGGTATATTTTGGGCTTAACAGGATGTGAGCTAATTTTAAATCTTTGTCATTTTCAAGTTTTCTAATCAGTGTTGAGAACGTCTCAAAAGTTTCATCCTTGCTACTCAGCAAGATGACCCAAGTGTACCGAGAGAAATCGTCTACAATGACCAAGGAAAATCTCTTACCGCCCAAGCTGAGTGGCTGGACAGGTCCGAAAAGATCCAAGTGTAGTAATTCCAATGGACGCTTGGTTGAGACAATGTTTTTACTTTGAAAAGACTTTTTGGTTTGTTTACCTTGCTGACAAGCATTACATAATTGATCTTTCTCAAATTTAAGTTTGGGCAAACCCTCAACTAATTGCTTTCTTGCTAATTTGGCAATGAGGTCCATGCTTACATGACCAAGTCTCCTATGCCATAGCCAGGAGTTATCCTCCTTTGACACTAAGCATATGTTTTTCAAAAAATTCTTTTCTAAACTCAACATGTACACATTGTCAACACGAGGGGCAGTTAAAATCAAATCGTTTGTTTTTCCCTCGAGTATCCGACACTCAGTGGCATCAAATACAACCTTTCTACCACTGTCACACAGCTGAGCCACGCTCAATAGGTTATATTTGAGACCCCTGACTAAGGAGACTGACTCAATAGTAGGGTTACCTCCGATAGTACCTGAACCTACTATCTTACCCTTTTTGTTGTCTCTGAAGCTTACACTTCCACCTTGTTTACGCTCAAGTGTGATGAACTGAGTTTCATCACCAGTCATATGCCTCGAGCATGCGCTGTCAATATACCAAAGCTTTGACTTCTCCGCGCACCTCAGGCTCACCCGCATTTTAAACTATTCATATTTAGGTACCCAATTCTTTTTGGGTCCTCGTTGGTTAGCATAAATAGGTGACACATCATATTTTATTTTGTGAGGGCATACATTCATGGTGTGGCCAGCTTTACCACAGAAGTCACAATAGGTTACCCTTTGAGGGTGATTTTGTTTTTGGTCAGCACGATTGTGCTGAGCATGCCAGCATACCTTAGTGGTATGACCTTTCTTTCCACAGAAGTCGCATTGGACATTCCGCCGAGTATACCAACACACATCAATGGTGTGCCCTCTTTTTCCACAACAATCACACTAACTGTTCTGCTAAGTGTACTGTCTATGCTGACCAGTACCTTGATACTCAGCATTGGGATAGAACCTTTTCTTAGCCGATGTACTCAGCTGGTTCTATATGGTTGTGATATCCTTTCTCAGCTTCTTAGAGTCTGATTGGTCTTCAGAAACAAATCTATGCATTATTTTCAAATTTTCATCTTGCCTAGTGTTGTCCTGAAGGAGATGTCGAATGTCACTCAGTTTGACTTCCTCGATCTCATCACATCGCCTGTTGAGTGCTCTAATTTTCTTATTACACTTTTTGGTCAGTGTATAGAGGTCACTCAGGGCATTAACCATTTCATTTCTGAGCAATAGAAGAGATGTTACCTCATTGGAGTGGTCCTCTTGGTCAGTGTCATCTGAGAGGTCAGCTTGCTCAGATCGACCTTGGTCAGCAGATTCGTCCGCCATAAAACATATGTTTGCAAACTTCGTGGCATCAGCTTCTGATGAGGTTGACTCATCACTGTCACTCCATGAGGTTGACTCAGTTTCACTCTTAACAACTTTCTCGTTGTTAACCATTTTATAAGGCACAAACGGGCCTTGAACTATTGCAAGCCATGCACTCATGTTTGTGGCTTGAATAAAATTTTTCATCCTGTTCTTCCAGAATGTATAGTTTGATCCGAAGAACAAGGGAGGCCGACTAATTGATAATCCCTCAGGGAGTATCCGTGTTGTTTGATTTCCTGGAAGGAAACGAGTGCTGTTCTCAGCCATTTACAGGGATCGGCTCAAGATAGTTTTATCTTTGAGTAGTGAGCTTTTAAGCTCTGATACCACTTGTTGGTCCCGTGTAATTAGTTCTGAGGGGGGGGGGGTTAGGAACTAATGTAACTTTTTCGCTTAATTATGCTGACTTAGCCAATTCTTTAAATTACTTAACTCAGTTTTGGTCAGCACAACCGAGAGATATGTAAGACAGCTTTAGTTAGAGGCTGACTAGAACCGTTTTACTTGCGAGTTGGGAATTAACACTTAGCTCAGCTTCCAACTCAGCACTCTGATTACTCAGCGTCAGCTTATACAATTTATATCCTGAGTAATTTAAGCAAGCAACACATACATATATATATATATATATATTGAGAGAAAGGGTTAGAAATTACTCAGCAGACTTATCCTGGTTCGGCCTCACCGCCTACGTCCAGTCCCCAGAATCCTTCCGGGCTTTTTCAATCCAATACTGAGCTCTTTAAAGGTAGAGCACAAACCGTTTACAAAGCAGTTGAGTATGCAAGAGTACCTTCCTCTATTCGTCTACTCAACCCTACTGAATGCTATAATCGAACACTCAGATTTTCTCTACCGCTGAGTACTAAAACCGAGTACTCAGCACCACTCTCTCAATCTTTACAATTGATACAAATTTGTTCTTTCTAGATGAAGAACACTTTAGATGAATACAAATTCAATCTAGACTTTTACACAGAAATAGGAATTTGGTGTAAGATTTTCTTTTCTTGTTTGAATGTGCTTTGTATGTATGCTCTTTTCTTTTTGTACTTCAGCAAAGGATCCAAGAGTTGGACTTGTCCTTTTATAGTGAGTTTCTGATGCCTCAATCATTTGAATTCGGATGTATCCGTTGAATTCAAACGGCTCCTTGCGTCATTCACTGGTCAGCATACAGATATTGCAGGCCAATCCTGTCGTCTGAATTTAGCAGGCGCCAGGCTTGTCTTCTTCCGCCAGGTTCATCTTCTAGCGCCAGTTTCGTCTTTTAGCCAACGGCCAGTTGACCCATGCATCTCGAAACTGTCTCCGTGCGTAATTCCAAAGCTTCTGTATTGGTGCAGACAGTTGTCGGATCTTGTCTTTTTGCAAACGGATCATTCGCGCTGTCCTGACGAACACTCAGCTTGAACTTATAGACGTTGCCTTTGATCTTTTATCTTTGGCGAGGCTAAGTCATATTCTACTCAGCTTCTTCGATCAGCTTCGTCTTCAAGCGTTTGTTTTAAAGAAGACTTTTCTTCTATTATGCTGAGTTGTGTTCCACTCAGCTTCTTTGGTCAGCTTCATCTTCAAGCGTTTGTTCTGAATATGACTTTTCTTCTATTATGCTGAGTCGTGTTTTACTCAGCTTCTATGCTGACTTTATTCTGTCGTACTTTTTATTTCTGTTCACTTAAAATTGTACTCAACATTGAACAAACACATTAGTACAATTAAACCAAAGCACTTAAATTTAATTGCCCCTTAATCATGGATTAACTTAAATAATTTTGTCAAATCAAAATCATGTGGAAAAGTGTTTCAACAATCATTCCCATCTTTTGAAAAGAAGGCCACATTTGGTTACTGCTTAAATTTTTGGTAAACACATCTGCTAACTGTTGTTGAGAGTATACGTCTGGAGTATAGATGAAGCCTGCTTCAATCTAGTTTCTTACAAAATGAATATCTATCTCCACATATTTTATCTTCTCATGGAATACCGGGTTCTTAGCAATAGCAATTACTGCTTCATTGTCACAATGCAGTGGTATTGGTTTGCAGCTTTTAAAACCAAATTCTCCTACTAAGTAATTGATCCATTTGACTTCACATGCTGTTTGAGACATACTTCTGTACTCAGCTTCAGCCGAGGACTTACTAACAACATCCTGTTTCTTTGCTTTCCACAAGATTAAAGATTTTCCAACCATCACACAATATCCTGTGACTGATCTTCTGGTTTCCTTGCAGGTTCCCCAGTCTGAGTCACAAAACGCTGATATATTCATTTGCTTATCATCTTGAACTGGATAAAACAACCCATATTTTACTATTCCTTTTAGACACTTAAGAACATGAAGTGCTGCCTGTAAATGGTGCTTTGCTGGTTGTTGCATATACTGGCTTAGTTGTTGACTTACAAAAGTAATGTCTAGCCTGGTGAAACCAATATATAATAACCTTCCCACAATTCTTCTAAAGACTTCAGGATTAGCTAATAGTTCTCTTGGTTCTTCAAGTATTAATCCATGTGTAGCAAGACTACTAACTGTAGTTGCTTGTTCCATCCCTGCATCTGCTATGATGTCTTTAATATACTTGCTTTGTGAGATCAACATTCATGCTTCAGATCTTGCCACCTCTATTCCTAGGAAGTACTTAGCATCTCCAAGGTCTTTTATAGTGAACAAACCATCTAGGTACTGTTTCACCTTCTGCAGCTCTTCAAGTTTATTTCCTGTCAATAATATATCATCCACATAGAGAACTAGATACACTGTATCTCCATTGGGATAGTGTTTGACAAATAGGCAATGATCATGATATGACCTGTCAAAACCAAAAGCAATCAATTTGATTGTGATTTCCTTGTTCCACTGTCTACCAGCCTGTTTAAGGCCATATAATGACTTTATAAGCTTACAGACTTTGCCTGCTGGACATTTAGTATATCCCTGAGGTGAGGTAAAATAGATGTCTTCTTCTAGATAACCATGCAAATATGCATTGTTTACATCTATTTGATGCAAGGGCCACTGTTTAGCTGCTGCTACTGCTAAAAGCATTCGAACTGTGACAGTCTTGGCAACTGGACTAAAGGATTCAAAGTAATCAACTCCATAGGTTTGGTTATACCCTTTGGCTACTAACCTTGCTTTAAACCTCTCCACTGTGCCATCCGCATTTTATTTGATCTTGTATATCCATCTAGGATCTATCTTCTACTTCCCTTGTGGTAAGTCAACAATACACCATGTGCCATTAGATTCTAAAGCTTCAAGTTCTTTGTTCATGGCTGCAATCCATCTAGGATCTTTGCAAGCCTCAACATAGTTCTTTGGTTCTTTTTCATCTGAGATATTTGCAACAAAACTCAGATGATCTTGGGATAAACCTTCAAACTCACATGCTGGTTTACTTGTATCAGCATGACACACAAAATCTTGTAACCATCTAGGCTTCATAGTATGTCTGGCTCTCCGAGCCTGAACTGGGACAGGATTAGGTTGTGAGACCGGAACCACTTCTACATGTGTGTCCACTTCCTCAGCGAGCTCATTAAAAACGATATTTTCTCCTTCTGTAGGGGTAACATCTATTGGATCAGCTGCTGCTACAGGATTATGGTTGATTACTGTCACACTATGATGTTCCTCCATTTCAGGCCAAACATCAAGTGTGAGAGATGTAGGATTCTGCGGATAAGGAAACACATTCTCCTTAAAAATGACATCCCTACAAATGATAAATTTGTTAGTCTGCAAATCAAGCAACTTATAGCCTTTCTGTCCAGTGGAGAAACCCATATAGAGGGCTTTGTGTGCTCTAGGGTCTAGTTTATTTTTCTGTGCGTGCACATCTGTGTAGAAACACAAACAGCCTAGAGGTTTGAACAGACTGTAGTTGGGTGATTTGGCATGAAGTAACTGGTAAGGACTTTGCCAATTTAACATCTTCATAGGCAATACATTCACTACTGCTGCTGCTAGCTGAACTGTTTCACCCCAAAATGTACTTGATAAATGACTTTGAAACAGAAAAGCTCTTGTTATATTGAGTAATTGCCTATGTTTTCTTTCTACTACTCCGTTCTGCTGGGGAGTGTAAGGGAAAGATCTCTGATGAATTATCCCCTTTGTAACAAAAAAATTTCTGCAAGCATCATTACAAAACTTTGTGCCACTGTCACTTCTCACCACCTTCACTGTTACTTCAAACTGCTTCTCCACCATAGTTATCAATGTCATTAAGGCTTTGGGAACCTGCATCTTATTTTGTACCAATATAACCCATATTGCTCTAGTAAATTCATCAACCACTGTAAGAAAGTATTTAGCTCCAGTTTGAGAAACCACGGAATATGGCTCCCATAAATCACAATGCAACATCTCCAACTTTCTCTCTGTACTTATTGAACTGTTGGAAAAAGGTAGCCTATGTTGTTTGGCTTGTGGACAAACTTCACACATAGAACTATCAATCTTACCGCTAACACCTTCAATATGCTGTATTACTTCATCTGAAACATGACCTAACCTCAAATGCCAAAGATTAGGTGATGTGTGTTTATTCATATCTAAACTACTAGATATACTACTACAGGTAAGGTGAGCTGGTTGTTTATTCAAAGAGAGCTATCTTATAACCTCTTGTGAAAAAGACTTATTGCTTAATATGTACAAACCTCTATGTGCCCACCCTACAGCCAATATTTCACATGAATCCAGGTCCTGCAAGAGACAATATCCAGAATAGAAAGTTACTGTGATATGTTCCTGCCTTAATAGTTGCCCTACAGATAATAAATTGTATTGAAACAATGGAACATGCAAAACATCTTGTAGTTTCAGTTTAGATGTTAATTTCACATCACCTATGTGTTCTACCATTTGTGCATTTTCATCAGGCATTAAGACTGTTCTGGTATGAACCTTTCTATAGTTGCAAAATAACTGTAGTTATGAACTCATGTGACTTGTTGCACCACTATCTATTATCCATTGTATATTACTAAAAACAATGTGATGAGATGAAGCTTTACCAGTAAAACCTGCAAACGCTGAGAAGTCTGGTTGCTGGGGTTGTGTGCTTCCTTTGATTAGTTTATACATTTCTTGCAACATAGTGTTTATGTCAAGTTTGTTGTTACTTCCATCTCCCTCAAAAACATATTCATTTGAAGACCCTGCATTGTTGCCACCCTCCACCATATTTACCCTAGAAGACCTGTTTCCATTGTTGTTGCCTTTGCCTTTCCCTTTTCCTCTCTTACTAGGATCTTTAAACCAGTCAGGATCACCAATGAGTTTAAAGCACTCTGACTTTATATGTCCAGTCTTCCTGTAGTGACTACAAAACTTATCTTTCTTATCTATATCTGCACCATTGCTATAGTTAACAACTTCAACACTTCTAAAATTACTAGAGTAATTGGCTACTTCTAACTGTTGATTAGTGATGATTTCTTTCTGTTTTTCTATCTTCAGGACCATGGAAAAGGCTTTGTTAACAGATGGTAATGGATCATTTAACAATACCTAATTAATGACATGCTCATACTGCTCATTTAAGCCAGTAAGAAATTGCATAAGTTGATCTTCCTCATTCATATCACTGATTCATTTAAAGGCATTACATATACATGATTCTGCAACTCCACATTGACTCAGGTACAGGTCTTAAAAGATTCAATTCATCCCATAGCTTCTTTAAACTTGAAAAATAAGCACACACAGAATTGTTACCTTGAACTGTGGCACTAATTTGCCTTTTGAGTCTGAACAACATTGGTGAATTATTCTCACCAAATCTTTGCTCCAGTTCTCTCCACAAGTCTTTAGCAGATTTGGCATATTCAAAAGATTCAGAGTGATCTTTATGGATTGAATTCAAGATCCAGGCAATAACCAGACAATCTGTTTCCTTCCAGTCATCATATGCCGGAGTGCCTTTCGCCGATGGTACTTCATCGGATCTTATGTATTTGAGCTTCTTTTTGACAGTCAAAGCTCGTTTCATGGCATGGCTCCATGAAAGGTAATTGTTGTTTGTCAACAAGTTGCTCACTAAAACTGCTCCTGGATTGTTATGGCCTATGCATCTTTGGTGAATAATTCTTCGTTCTGAGTTATCTTCGCCGCTGCATCGATTCCGACTGCCTTCTCCGGTGAAATTCATGTTTTCTTCTAAATTTTCTCCTGAACTTGCTTCAGCGTCTTCGTACTCAGATTCTGCTACAAGATTCTCGAAATGTCTTTCATCTTTATTCTTCTTGCTTTTCTTATTTCTCTTCCTATTCACCATAGCTCTGATACCATCTTAGATTGTATGGAAGAAAAAAATAATGAAAAGGAAACTCTTGATTGATATTCAATTAACTGATACAAAGTTCATCACTGTTATTTATACAACACAAGATTCAGTTAGCTAGAATTGGGGGAAAGGGAAACTAACTAACTAATTCAACAACTCTAACAGATTAGAGAAGTAATCTGGTGTGTGTAGGTTCTAGTCTTCATTGTGGACCTTTATCAACTCTAACAGATTCAGATTTTTGCGTTTCAACTGATCTAGATTTCGTAATGAGCTCATGTGTAAGAAAATCTAGTTAGCACTTTGAGCACATATTGTGATTCTCCAATGCACAAAAGAAACCACAACCGTTAACACACGAAGATTTGTGTGCTTGAATTGTTTCCGGAGTTCATTGTTTTTTATTTTCTTTGCAAAATTATTGTTCTTGCTGCTTCAGTGATTATGTTCGTCTCTTCTACTTTGTGAATACCAATAGATATAGAATATGGGTATATATAGGAGAAAATTGCAGTCCAAAACGCATCAGAAATATATAGAAAAATGAACCTTCTCTGAGGGTGTTAGGAGTGGCAAACGGTGCGGGGCAGGGCTGAAAATGAATTTCCCACTGTGTTCCTAATGCTTATAGGGACAATTTCAGAAAATCTCCATTAAATGATTGAGGGGTTTTTTCATCCGCATCCCTCCATACGGATCCCACGAGTAACGGGGAATCCTCATGCCCAATAAAATAATAACATTAGCCTAAAAGGTTTTGTGTAACGATTAGATTAGATTTAGAACTTGGAAAAAATTTCATTAAGCTAAATGTGAAATTTTGACAGTGTACATATTGCTAGGATTTTTATCCTTTTGAATAGATCATATACTTCATGTAATATAAAACTTAGAGCTTTTATAATTCATATGTGTTTTCTAATGGTTCTGCATGGAAGACTACTCTACATGTTATGATTCTGTTAATAATGTTTAGGGTTAGCACTTGTATATTCAAATAGAAGATTTGTGTGGTGTCAATGAAATTTTGGGAACTTAAATGTGTTGTGTGATCAAATTGTTTACTCAAATATCTGTTTCTTTAAACCTCACCTTTTAATTAAAGGATAGACATGTTTTCTTTTATTTGTCTGCAAAAAAAATGCTTTTCCTCCTGTACATCGAATACATGATTGTTCGGTTGGGGAAGCCGATTTTACACGTGGTGTGTATTTATTTTTTTTGGTTAAAACAGTGTCTAATAGAAAAAATTCAGATTTAAAGAGGGTTTAATAGGCCAAAAAATTTAGAAATTTTGGTTTAAGAAGGGTCTAACAGGCAAAATAAATAAATTTGGATTTAATGAGCGCCTAACAGGCCAAAAAAATTAGAAATTTGGATTTAGAAAGGGGTCTAATATGTCAAAAAAAATTAGAATTTTGAATTTAGAGAGAACCTAAAAGGACCTAAGCCAATTTTGGGTGCTAATTTAACACCCAATCTGATTTTTTTTTTGGAAACAGGAGGGTTGAAACACCACAACACCTCAAATTTTGTGGAAACTTGGCTGAAACTACTTGTGACAATAGTGGTTCTGGCGGCCGGAGGGGCCCAACCCCCTGTCTCCACCCGTACATGTGTTCTATATAATGTCCAATTCTTCTGGAAGTTTTCTACGCTTGATTACTACCCGTCTAACAATGTTATGATATCTATTGCCAGCAGTCGATGGGAGTTTATTAGCTGCTTATTTTTTGATGAATAAAGAAAGTAATTTGGACTTGTTTCTATAGAATGTTCATAATTAGATTTGTTATTAATTAATGTTAGTAGGACAGCCTGATATGTTTGTAAATAATTAATGTTATTTAAGTAATGTTTAAAATTAATAAGTTTTGGTGTATCCCACATGGATTTATACGGGTAATGGGTGGGGATCCTCATGGGACGGATATAACAATCTCTTTATCCCCATTTAGGTTTCAGAGAAATTTTTTGTCCGTCCTCGTCCTCATCCTCATCCCTACTTTTTACGGTTATTTTCCATCCCCGTTAGTGTGGATATCCACAATTTTCGGATAATCTCTTCCCCGTTGCACCCCTAGTGGGTGTGTTTAGAGAGGGAAAGAAATAGATTAAAGAGAGATGCGAGAGAATGAGAAGATATGAAGTTTGGTTTTTTTTGTTTTTGTTTTGGGTTTGTTTGTGATAAATAGATATGAATGTGATCAATTTATAAAATAAATAAATATAAGAACAAAAATAACTCATTGTCATTTGATTTTTTGACTTTTTTTTAACACCGATTGGACTGTGTTTGCTAACGGAAGGTAACACATGGTACATGTTTGCAAATTTTTAACCTCATAGTTTATGATTGAAAACGAGTGAAACCACATGGTTTATTTTTATACTTTTTTTCTTAATAATAACATATCTGATTAATTAATAATATAATCAAGTGGTGTACTCTTCCTCCATTTGGGTTCGTCTTCTGTGCGGCAAGTATAGAAAAGATAGAATCTTTGGTGGCCTGAAGGAGAGGGTTGTCAGCTGTTCCTTCCTCTGGAAAGGGCTTAGTGCTGTTTTTGCTGAGTTCTGTACGGGGATTGGCTTGGAGGTGGGTAATGGGAGATCCATTAGTTTCTAGTATGACACCTGGATTGTGACAAACCGTTGATTGAGGTGTGCATCGCCCCTCCGCCGAATGATCTCCTCTCCTGGAGAATTGCTGATGTGGTGGACTCGGAGGGAGACTGGATCTGGTCTAAGTTCGACTCCTTTCTTAGCCTGGAGACCCTCCTTAATATTAGAGGTGTGAAGATTAGTAATCAGGAGGAGGATAAGGACAGACACTGCTGGGCCTTGACTAATAATGGTTCTTATTCTTGCAAATCGGCCTATGAAGCTTTTACCCCTAATAGGGCTGATCCTCCCTTGGAAATTTGGAAGTCCATTTGGGCCCTCAAAGTCCCCTACCGCATTAGGAGTTTCCTATGGCTGGGAGTCAAAGACAGGCTCCTCACGAATGTAGATAGACACAGAAGGCACTTGGCTGTATCTGGTGCCTGTAGCAGATGCAGCGGCCATGTGGAAACCTTGTGCCATGCTTTGAGGGATTGCCCGAATAGTAGAAAGGTTTGGGAAGGGGTCCTTCCTCACCACATCCTTCCTTCCTTTATGGGGTTCTCTGATATTGATTGGTTCTCTGAAGGCGTTAATGGGAATTTGTTGGCCAGTATGGAGCACGGGGCTATTCTCTTCGCTATTATTTGTCACCAAATGTGGACATGGAGGAATGAAGAGTTATTTGCTGAGAAGACTGTCTTTATTCATGACCTCCGGTTTTACTTCTCGAAAAAATTCTCTGTTATTACAAAGAGTTTTGAAGGAGAGCCCCTGGTTCACCCCTCCCCGGTTAAAGAGGTCCAGTTAGTTGGTTGGAGGAAGCCTAGGGAAGGGGTTGTCAAGTTGAATACGGATGGCTTCTGCCTTAGTAATGGCAGAATTGCTGCTGGTGGAGTTCTTCGGGATGCTGGTGGCGCCTGGCTGGCTGGGTTTACCCATAACTTAGGTACGGGCTCCTCCTTTACTGCGGAGCTCTGGGGGATCTTGTCTGGCATTAAACTCGCCATTCGCATGGGTGTTAAAAGACTTTCGGTGGAGTCTGACAATTTGGAGGCTATCAACAGGATTTCGGATAGACATGCTGTTTGTCTTAAGAGTCAGAATCTCATTAAAGCCATCTTGAGGCTTTGTCCTGCCTTCGATTCTCTTACCTTCTCCCATATTTATAGGGAGCAAAACCGCGTGGCGGATCGCTTGGCAGCTGCTGGGCATGGGGGGATGTTAGGTGTTTCTACCCTTTCCGTTCCTCCTTCTTTTCTGTTACCTTCTCTTCTTGAGGATAGGATTGGGGTCAGTCTTCCTAGACTGATCCCGGGTTAGGTTTTTGTTTGTTTGTTTTTTTTTTCTTCCCTTCTTACCAAAAAAAAAAAAATCAAGTGGTGTACTCTAAACAAATTACTCCTCTTATTGGGTTATGCTAATGAAAGAAACTTAAGAAAATTGATATCGCTTATAATAATTATATTAAATTTTTTTTAATATCAATATATTAGATGGCCGGGTTGGGCTGGACTTGAAAATTACTTTTTACAGTTTAGCTCGGCCCGAGCCTGATAGGTGAACTGGATTGGGTAAATTACATATTAGTAGTGATTGATTAACTATTTACAACCATCTAATACTTCAAAAAATAATTTCTTAAAATGTAAAATGCTTATAAAATAAAACTACTTTTAATATGATATTGCTATTCTCTTCCAAGAAAAACATGAATTGCTGTTTGTATGTTTGTTTTTTAAATTCAAGCAAGTAAAAGAAAAGAGGTTTGTTCTATGAAGACTAAAGGGAAGTTCCAATAAATTAGAATTCTTTTTCCAACTAAAAATGGTTTAAATCTCTGATTTCCAGAGCATAATCATCCATTATACATTCATACTGACAAGAAAAAAAAATGAATGTTCATCGGAAGCTTCCATTTTTCTCAGGATTCTTTCCCATGCTTGAATAACCTTCTTTTTAATAGTTTATATATTAGACATAGCTAGTAATTATATAAAATTATATTTTTTACTTTTTTTTTTTGAAACAAGACCAAACTTCATTAAACATGCAAATCAGAACAATAAGTTTCCTGCAACCATGGAGGCACAGAGAAAGACACAAACTCGCTACCATTGGAAAGGGCATATCGTGCAACAACATCGGCTCCCTTATTCGTTAGACGCGGGGCAAAAGACACTTTAAAATCGTGTCGACTACTAAGCAAAACCTGACAATCCTGAATAATTGAACCGAACTGTGACAAGTCTAGAGCGACAGAGTTAACGTTATTGACGACGAACAACGAATCGCTTTCAAAAATAACATTAATACAATTAAGGTAAACAGCCCAATACATGGCATCGCGTAAGGCTAGCGCTTCGGACACGCGCACGTCTTCAAAGAGCGGAATCACTCGACTCCGGCAAGCCATAAACGACCCATCAGAAGAGCGAATAATCGCACCTAAACCCCCACAGTTAGCAGATTTAAACAAGGCGGCATCACTGTTACACTTAATTGAACCGGACGGAGGATAGGACCAACGAACATCAACATCAGTATGAATGTTGGCTGCTGTCCCAAGGACCTGGGCATTTCTAGCACCGGCAAGGGCAGAGGAGCCTACGTTGTCATTCGTTGGGGTAGCAGACACAGCAAGGCCGATCCCAGAATCGGTGAATTGTGAAGCCCGTCAGTCAGCAAGGAACCGGAACGCTGAATGCATAGCTTGGGTCGGTAATTGCAGCTTACTTTCCCATACTAGAGCATTCCGTTGAATCCAAATAGTCCAGAACGTCATCGCCACCTTACTAAGAATCTTCTGGTCCATGAATTTAAACACCTGCAAAACAGAATCCGTTAAATTTAAATAATCAAGTTGGAAGGCATCCGTATTGATCCCGGATAGGTTCCAACACTCATGGGCATAGATACAACCCACAAAGAGGTGATAGTCATATTCAACATTAGTGTGGCAGAATGGGCAATGGGTAGGCACCGGTAAACCTCGACTAGATAGTTTGTGTCTAGTAGCCACGCAACCTGCCGCCAATTTCCACATAATCAGCTTAATCTTTGGAGGGATGTGTAGCTTCCACAATCTATCCCATCCCACATTCTCCACCACATTTTGATAACCACCACACAATGCTCTGTAACCAGATTTGCTTGTATACCTTCCATCCTTAGTAAAGTTCCACATCAAACAGTATCCAACTTCTCTAACTGGGAGAATCATTTTACATACTAATCCGACGTCCCTCGCATTCAACACTCACTCGACCTTGCCTCTATCCCAAATTTTCCTTCCTGGGATAAAAAGCTCAGCCACCTTCATGTCCCTGAGGGGCCTTCCCACAGTATTTTGAGCTAGAAACGGAGGGTCAGTGATCACCCAGGGATCCTTCCAAACTGACACTGACTCACCATCCCCAATTCTCCACCTCACCCCCAATTTTAGGACATCAGTAGCTTTCCAAACACCCCCTCAAATAAAACTAGGATTATTGCCCAATTTGGAGGAAAGGAAGGGCTCCCTATGGAAATATTTAGCTTTGAAGAGCTTCCCAACCAAGGTATTTGGACTAGCTAACAACTTCCAACCCTACTTACCAAGTAGAGCAAGATTAAACTTCTGCAGGTCACGAAAACCCAATCCACCATCTCTCTTATTTCTGCTCAATCATTCCCAACTCTGCCAATGACTCGACCTTCTCCCTCCCGGTTTCATACCCCACCAAAAGGAATTCATTATTCTTTCCAACTCAATACAAAGGGTTTTTGGCAGCTTAAATACACTCATACAGAACGTAGGTTGCGCCTTGAGCCACTGCCTTTATTAAGATTTCCTTTCCTGCAGCTGAAAGGAATCTAAAGCACCAGGCACTCAACCGTTTCCTCAATCTATCCTTAAGAAAACTGAAAATAGCCACCTTAGACTTACCAATTAGCGAGGGGAGGCCGAGGTAACGACCCGTGTCGAGGGGGTTATGGACCTGGAGCAAGCTGCAAATTGCACCCCGCAAATCAGGGCTGACATTTGGGCTAAAGAAAATACCTGATTTCTGTAGATTGACAGCTTGACCTGATGCCGCCTCATATACTGCCAGAATTGATTTAGTTTTGAGACACCCATCCATGGAAGCCCTGAAGAAAAGAAAGCTATCATCTGCAAAGAAGAGATGAGTAATAGTTGGGGCACCCCTTGCAATCAGACACCCATGGATTGAGCCCTCAAAAACTGCCTTAGCAATAAGATTAGATAAGACTTCAGCGCATAGTATAAAAAGATAAGGGGATAAAGGGTCACCTTGTCTGAGCCCTCTACCAGGCCTAATAGGTCCCACAAATTTCCCATTAATTGAGACAGAGTACTCCACTGAGGTCACACACAACATCATCCACTCAACCCAAATCTCTGGGAAGCCCAATTTCAACATGACCAAACGTAGGAAGGTCCAATCAACCCTATCATAAGCCTTGCTAATGTCCAATTTCAGAGCTACCTCGCCAATTTTACCCCTATTCTTCCTCTTCATAAAGTGTAGTGATTCAAAGGCAACCATAATGTTGCCAGAGATAGACCTACTCGGGACAAAGGCAGACTGATTCTCAGAGACTAGCGCGGGTAGGACTTTCTTCAATCTATTGGCCAGGATCTTAGCAATAAGCTTATAAAGAACATTGCACAGTGAGATAGGTCGAAAATCTTTCATAGACTCAGGCCTATCAATCTTAGGAATAAGCACAATAATCGTATCATTCAAACTGGGCGGGAACTCCCTTCTACTCAGATACCCAATGCACGCATTAGTCACTTCCACCCCAATAGTATCCCAAAAGCACTGAAAGAAGCCCGGGTTTAAGCCATCAGGACCTAGCGATTTGTCCGGGTGCATTTGGAAAATAGCAGTTTTAAACTCAACATGTGTAAAAAGAGCGAGCAACTCATTCTTCATATCAGTGGTCACTAATGACCCCATGGTATCAACAACGACATAACTAGAGCAGTAGGGACTAGCGAAGAGCTGGGTGAAATAATCCTTGGCAATATTACCAAGAGCCATGCTACCATTCACCTAATGGCTCTGATCCGTCCGCAACCTGTGGATTGTGTTTTTTTTTTGTTTTTTGGCCTTCACACAAGCATGACAAAATTTAGAATTCTGATCAGCCTCCTTGTTATATTTACTGTTTTTTTTATCTATAAAATAACATACGAATTTTCATTAAAAAAATAACCTTTTCTGTTCTTAAAAAAATAAGATAAAATAAAAAATAATAAATGTAAGAGTTATATAACTGGAAAACAAAAACCAAAACTGAATTTCTATATAATTTCCTCAAGTAATTATGTAAAGTCAGGTCCGAATCCAGTCCATGAACAGGTAGTGGGACATATGTCTTTGGGCCAGGTGTCCCCTAATGTATTAAGCCCAATAAATTATAAAGACAAATTTTCTTTTCGTTATACAGAATCTCATTAGACATTGAGTAACGAGTAGGGTCGAAATTTATTAGCAAAATTGAATGGGTATTTGTATTGGGATTTATTAATTGTCTGGTTTTGGCGATTTGAGTATTTCTTTTACCTGCTGCTTCCTCCAAGGTCCCCGTCGTGGAAGACGCGTTGATTGATTGTGATAAATCTTCAATAGATCTGAATCTCACTGTACAGCCAAAAAAAAAAAAACTGCGCGCAGAGGAAGAAGAAGAGAAGGAATCGCCCCAGGAGGAAGAGAAAAGAAGAATCGTACCAGAAGGAAGAGACTGCGCGCAGAGGAAGAGAAGAAAAGAATCGCACAAGGAGGAAGGAATTGCACAGTGTAAGAAGAGGAAGGAACCGCACAGAGGAATCGCGATTCAGAGTAAGTCGCCGTGTCCGATTTGAAAAAAAAAACTCAGGTGAGACGGTTTTGCTGTGTCGGGTGAGAATCCGGCCGTGTCCTCGTGCCTGACGAGTCCGACACGGCCACTCCGACCCCGGGAAGAGTCCGTGCTTCATAGTGTATTAGTCAGGATGCATGATATGTTAAGTGAGAACTGTAATGAGTTTTGGAATCTGCTGCTATTTCTGTCTGGTCTGATGCGTGCTGAGATCTTGCCATACATTCATATCTTAATGTGTCCAGTTTTTAGATATTCTGAATATATGTTTTAGATCAAATTCCTCAGATATGCTCATATGAGACCAACACCTGATATGCTTTGCGGAATAGTTGTTTATGCAGTGTTTTATTTTGTCAAAATATTATGCAATTATTATTACTAACTGAGCTATGTTTGTTGAGTTTTGAGTTTTAAGTGATAGTTAGTTCGATTCATGTATATAGTTCATGTTTTATTTGGCAAATGAAAGCCAAAGGCTGTGTTTTTAATTTGTCTTTCATTGAAAATGAATCTGCTGCAAATTCTGGACAAGCATTGTCTGGGAGGAAAACAGGAAGGCCAAAGTAAACTGAAGTTTGCATATGATAATTATGAATATGTAATTCTGATTAGTTTGATGTTTAGTTAATGGATCATTGGATGTTTAATTTGATGTTCAGTTATTGGAGTAGGGGATATTTAATTTGATGTTTAGTTAATGAATTATTGGATGCTGACTTCGATGTGTATAAGTTATTGGAGTGGTGGATGTTTAGTTATTTGATTATTAGATGTTTAGTTATTGAATTGTTTACCTGGATTGTTTGATATTTATTCATAAAATGATTGGTTGAGTTTAATTCTTGAATTATAATTATTTTTTTATGTAAAATATTTAT
The DNA here is from genome assembly GCF_963576675.1 of Euphorbia lathyris. Taxonomy (NCBI): domain Eukaryota; kingdom Viridiplantae; phylum Streptophyta; class Magnoliopsida; order Malpighiales; family Euphorbiaceae; genus Euphorbia; species Euphorbia lathyris. Next base: position 43,900,380 of record NC_088919.1, on the reverse strand, counting down.
AATAAAATAGTGTAATGTTTAAATTAAAAACTAATCCAATCCAAAATCAATCCAATCTAAATCTATGAGTATCCATGGATTGGGCTGATTTTTTAACAACCATAATGAATCATTTCGTTGATTGAGTTGGTTTGATCCATGAACAGCCATACTTTTTTATACGGTTGCAAATGATTTTTGTTTATTTCATTTTGCAGTAGTTGAAAGAGAAGAAAGCGTGTGAAAGAGATGTCTGAAGATAAAGGTACGGCGGAAAGTGATAAAAGTAAGCCAAGTACAATCACTCCAAAGAAGCCCAAGGGAATTATGTCTCGAATCTGGAATGGTGTTTTTAGACTGCACGGTGACGATTTTGAGAAGAGGCTGCAAAACATTTCTAAAGAAGAAGCTGCTGTTTTAGGTAGAATGAAAAGGAGATCTCTTACTTGGAGAAAGATGACCAGACATCTCATTGTTTTCTCTGTCATTTTTGAGGTTTTTGCCTTATCTCTCATCTGCTTTGCAATTATGTTACAACGGAAATCAAATTTTTTCTTCAAATGTTCATTGTGTATTATGTCCCTTGTTTATGAAATTCTTATTGCACATCTTTAGATTCTCTTTTATTAGCCCTTTAATTTGTTCTTTGTGTACTTAAATGTATGATAACTGAAGAGCCATTTCAGCTTGGCAGTTCTTAGACTTGTAGAACTTGTCTGAGAGGGCTTGGCCTTTGTTCTTTGAGTTTTCTCCACCATTCTAGTGAATCAAGCTTAGTTTGCCATCATGAGTATCTCCAGTTTGACTGCTTAGACATGTGTTTTGAAATTTGGATGCTCTTCCTATCTATTTTGCTTTTATTATCTATAGACTATAGCGAAAACACTGTTGAATGATGGCAACATTATTCATCTTTGAGGTTTAATATGTTATAGCTTTGTCATTTGGTTTATAGATACTTGCGCAGTCTCTTTTTTTAATTTTAAAGGACAAATTTTTTTGTGAAGCTGTCGTTGTGCCTTATCCATGGCAATACCATCCATAATTTTATAGTTTGTCTTTCCCTTTTAAACTATAGTACTTGAAATCCAGGTAATTGCAGTAGGTTATGCAATAATGACAACAAGATCAACGGATCTGGATTGGAAGATGAGGGCATTTAGAGTTCTGCCCATGTTTCTTTTGCCTGGTGTATCATCTGCAGCTTATTCGGCTTTTGTGAGCTTCACAAGGATGTGTACGTGTCTCAAACTTCCATAAAACTTGATTTCTTAAAGATTTTTCTTTTTTCATTGGAGCTTCATTTCCTTTTTACATGTTGACAATATCAGGACCAGTTCTCTGAACCAATCTTGGTCAAAAAGTAAGAATGCATAGGTAATGAGTTGATGATACATGTCTAGGAGAGATATCTTAACAGGAAAATTTAAACAGAAATTATTAGCTTGACTTGGATATAAGATTTTATGAGCTTGGTAGGTAATGCCAAACAAGATCCAGTAGTTAATGCTAAGAACATGGAAGTGGTTAATTTAAGAGGTTTCTTGTGGCCGCATGACTGGGATAGCGAACAATAATCTAACAATTAGAATTTGGACAAATTGATATAACTATACACTTAACAAATAACTACTCACTACCACATTGTCTCAAATTCAATTACATGATAACTACCAATGAAAGAAATAAATTCAAACCCTAAGCATAAACGAATACACTGTCTTGTCAGTGTGTGATATAAATGCTCTGCTCCTTAATTTCCTCCTGCTTCCTTCCCCTGAGTATAACATCTACTGACTTTGGTAAAAATGTACGACTTCCATAGTTATTAAAGGCGCGCCTATGGCGCACCAGGCGCAGGCCTTAGCGCCATGGAAGCCCCATGGCGAGGTGCAATCGCCATGGCGCGCGCCTGGTGCGCCATTTTGCGCCAAAGGCAGTTGCCAAAGGCGCACCAAGGTGCGCCTTGGCAGTTAGAGACAGTTATGGGCAGTTTTTTGGTAGTTACTTTATATATCTGGAATGGAACACATGTTATATTAACAAAAAGTATTAAAAAGGAGAGAGATTATAGGTTTTAAACTAAGTAGAAGACGAAGAGACTCTTTGAAGAGGAAGAGACAGAGTCATTTGAAGAGTAAGAGACAGAGTCATTAAAAGAGGAAGAAGTTTAGTAGAAAGAAAACACATCAAACGGATTCAAACAACAGAAACAAAGAAGCCAAAGGGAATTCAACTTCAACAGTTTGATGATCAATAGTTTGATGATGCCTTAGATGAGGGGTGTGATAGTGATGATGAGGAGTGATGGATTTGGAGAGTTTTGATTAGGAGTAGAACTTAGGAATTAGTATTCAACTTTAAAGTTTTCTAATATGGGGTTTATTTTGCATTTTAAAATTTATTTATGCTTTTAGATATTTTCATGATTTAGTTTTATGTTAGTTTTATATTTTTATAATTTTTATTTTTTTAAGTGCGCCTTGTCTCGCTATGGCGCGCGCCATCGCCATGCGCCATGGCTCCAGGACCCCTTGCGCCTTAGTGCGCCACGCGCCTTTAATAACTATGACTACTTCTAATGAATGTGGCTCACTGGCGGATTGATAATACCTGAGACTCTAACTGGTTTGTCAGTGCTTAAACTAAGATTTCATTTCTTTTTTCGCCTTTCTCGGTTTTGAGTTTAAAAAGTTCTATATGATGTAAGGCGTGGTCATTTTCAGTTTGCAGCATGAGTCTCGAATTGGCTTATTTGTTATTCTCAAGTTATATATCTTGTAGGTGACCGCAAGGATCAGAGAACTCTAGAAAGGCTACGGGCTGAAAGGCAAGCAAAAATTAATGAACTTAAAGAGAAGACAAATTACTACACTACACAGCAGCTCATTCAGGTAACAGAAAAATATTATTATGTTGTTGAATCAGAACTGAAGCTTGCCCTTGAATTCTCATAGGAATTTGTTTCTGTTTTACTTTCTCCCACCATCCTTGTTTCTGGATGCATCAAGCAAGCGTCGTTATATATTTTCTGCAGTGTATGTCACAAATAGTTTGAGTAGACATCATATACTGTAAGAGATTAGGTTTGTTCTTATTGAGTAACAAAACATATTTTTTTATGACAGACAATGGAGCAAATATTATTTAGACTTATTTGTTATAGGTTTGAACCAGTTTTGAATTTGAAAATTATTTGTCAGTCATGGCTTCTTTTTTCTTTTTATTATTTTGAAGTTTTCATAGAATTGGCTTTTCATCAACTCATATCTTTGCTTAGTAACATGGCTTCTTTTTTCTTTTTATTATTTTGAAGTTTTCATAGAATTGGCTTTTCATCAACTCATACCTTTGCTTAGTAAAAAATAATTTAGCAATTTGTATTCCTTCTGTTGCAGGCTTGAAGCCACCTCATTGTTAATCTCATGTGTGTTTTCATGTTTTACGTGCACAAAATGCATTAAGAATTTAGGATTGATCCATTCTTCCTTTCAACAAGAATCTGACTTCTATATATATGTTTCTGAATTCTTTTACAGTATCCAAGTCTCTATAGATACTAGAGATCTAGTACTCGTGTGCTATTCCTGGTCATTGTAAATATCTACGTGTCACTTTTTATGCATCCATGTTTTATTTTAAATCCTACTAAAGCACTCACTCATTCTTATCATTTACAACACCAATTGGCGATACAACCATTTTCCATCCTTGGGACTATTCATCACCATCACTACAGGTCACTGTCACTGATGCTGCTATTACATTGCTGCCATCAGAATCACTATTTATTTGATCCTACCAATAATGCCACTATAGCCACCTTAATCCATACACTCTCTTTGTTTCTGAATAGGGAAATTCTTGTATGTTCTTGTAATGGATGAAGTAGCTCACATTTGACAAGGCATGGTATTTATTTAGTAGCATTATGGTCCATGTTTGAGGGCGAGCCTTGGCGCAACGGTAAAACGTTGTTGTCGTGTGACCGAAGGTCACGGGTTCGAGTCTTAGGAGCGGCCTCTTGCCAAAAAAAAAATGGCAAGGGAAGGCTTGCCCCCAGTACACCCTTGTGGTGGGACCCCTCCCCGGACCCTTGCTTAGCGGGGACTCGTAATGCACCGGGCCGCCCTTTTATTATGGTCCATGTTTAATGAAAATGCAAAGCCTCTTCTGAGTATTTGTCTTAAACCCTGTTCTATGTAGAGATATGATCCTGATCCAGCCGCAAAGGCAGCTGCTGCAACTGTACTGGCATCTAAATTGGGTTTGGATTCTGGTTTGAAAGTGTATGTCGAAAATGAAGCTAATCTCAATATTCCAACAGGGAAGAGTAATGATGTTGAATTTGTGCAAGCTAGTGGACTTCGGAATAGAAAGCAGATGCCCTCTAGATCCAGTAGTGGAGGGAGTCCTCCAGTGCATCATTCTAGTGAAGGAATGCTAGATTCTGCAGAAAGAGAAAGTCTTCAAACTTCTGAGCATAATCAGCTTATCGTTGAGCATGGAAATCCACAAGCATCTACTTTGAATGATGGGGGCTGGATTGCTCGATTAGCAGCATTGCTTGTAGGAGAAGACCCCACACAGTCTTATGCACTTATATGTGGGAACTGCCATATGCATAATGGTGAGTGAATTATGGTCTACAAGTCATTCTATGTGCTTGCAGGTCTATGCCTGTTTGTTAACATGCCAATATAGTTGTCATTAATTTTATTGCAGAATGACATGGTTATGGTTTCCTGCAGGCCTTGCCCGGAAAGAGGATTTCCCATACATTACATACTACTGCCCACACTGTCATGCGCTTAATCAGCCAAAACAATCCGAAGACCGTGTTTCTTCTCCTGTGCTTAATCAGCCAAAACAATCCGAAGACCGTGTTTCTTCTCCTGTGCTTAATCAGCCAAAACAATCCGAAGACCGTGTTTCTTCTCCTGTGCTTAATCAGCCAAAACAATCCGAAGACCTTGTTTCTTCTCCTGTGCTTTCTCATGTGCTGCTTAATCAGCCAAATCAGTCCGAGGACAATGTTTCTTCTACTACATCCCCCAATTTAGGCAGCTCAAGAGATAAGGAGAATGTTGAAGCAGTTGACAATGCCATCAATCCTTCAGGTGAAAGCATTTCCCCTAGTAAAAGCCCACTTAATGCTGAATCAGAGATTGAGGAAGTAATTGAAAGGCAAATAGAGGAAGAATCAGCTAGTTAAGATTTGACCTGCGTGAGGGTTTACTACATTCAGCCAGCATATAAAGGTTATGGAGCGGTGATGGTTATAGCTTTGTTCCTTGTGTTCATGTCCGAGAAATGCTTGAGATTTTGGTTGTGAGTGCTTTTTGTACTGTATTATACATAATTAGATTACACAACTTGATTGTAATAGTGGAATTGTTACTTTACCCTTAAGAGCTCATGGGAATGAATTTAGCGAAATACTTGTTTGAATCAATTTAGTCCTAAGTTAAGTTTATGTATCAATTTGACCCTCTAATTTGGCATTTGAAGTTTAAAATGATATATGATTGGTGGTTGGAAGTGACTGTTAAAAAACTATTAATCATATGTTAAAATGTGTCATTTTGTACCAAGTTGACTTTAAATGCCAAGTTTAATGGTTAACTTAATACATAAAGTTAATTTTATACCAAGTTGATCTTGCAACTTAACTTTGGGGTCTAAATGGACCATTTATTCAATTTTAGGGGTTTGTACTATTAAATCCTTCATTATGAAGGATTCAATAGTAACAAAAACCTTATGATTTGAGGATTTAAAACTAACAAAAACTATGGATTTAAAACTATATATTTTGTTTCATATTATAGATCTATCCTTACAAGTACTTTTTTTTTATTTTTTTTATTTGAATTCCATTATAGGTGTTTCATTTCTTTCCGCTTTCAAAATATAAACATCAACCAAGAGTAGTAAGCATCGATGAGGGTTAATTGCACCCACTTGTTTTTACACTTGATATGGACCAAAATAACGTGGTGAGAGTTTAAAGCATTGGCGATGGGTGATTGATTGTTGTCGATAGTGGTGTAATTTGACCTATACCCAGTCTCCCATGGTAAACTTAACCTCAAGACGTTTTCGGTCGGCCTTTTGTTTCATGCGGTTCTGAAATTCGGACAGATTTTGCTTAAGTGTTCGTAACAAGTTGTCCCGCTCGCGTAATACCTCATCAAGGGTGGGAACTTTGGAAGAGCCGGGGACATATACGGGGATGGCGGAATGTTCTCGTCCGTATAGAGCCTTGAAAGGAGTTATTTGAATGTTGTCATTGAAGTGTGTGTTATAACTATATTCTGCCCAGCTTAAACTTGAAACCCATCCCGAGGGCTTGTCAGCACATAAGGTGCGTAAATATTGCTCTAACCACCGGATGATGACTTCTGTTTGATCGTCAGTCTGAGGATGGTAAGCAGAACTGTGCTTTAACTGTGTTCCACTAAGTTCGTGTAACGTTTTCCAGAAGGCACTCATAAATACCGAGTCACGATCGGAAGCAATAGATCTCGGGATCCCATGGAGTTTAACAATAGAATCTATAAATAAGTATGCTACTGACGCCGCGGTGAATTGCTTGGGCAAAGGTACGAAATGAGCATATTTAGTAAGTCGATCGACTACTACCATAATAACAGTGTGGCCTTTAGAACTGGGTAACCCGACTATGAAATCCATGGTAAGCTCCTCCCAAACATCTGACGGTATAGGTAATGGTTGTAGCAGTATGTGCTTGAATGTCGGTACTATAAACCAGTATGTCATCAAAAAATACTATCACAAATTTGCGTAGATACTTGGCAAACAACAAGTTCATAGTAGCCTGGAATGTGGAAGGGGCGTTTGTTAAACCAAATGGCATGACCAAGAACTCGTAGTGTCCCTCGTGAGTACGGAAGGCCATTTTATAGACATCCCTCTCGTGAACCCTGATCTGATGGAATCCGACGCGTAAATCGAGTTTTGTGAATATAGTTGCGTGACCTAATTCATCAAATAACTCATCAATGGTAGGTATTGGAAAATTGTCCCTGATAGTAACTGCGTTCAAGGCTCGATAATCAACATAGAAGCGATAAAAGCCGTCTTTCTTTTTAACTAATAAGACAGGTGATGAAAAAGGGCTTTGAGATGGTCGTATTAATCCTTGGTGAAACATATCAGTCACGAGTCATTCCATTTCATTCTTTTGGAAGTGGGGGTAACGGTAGGGTCGGACATTAACCGGTTTAGTGTTGGGTAGAAGATGGGTGTGGTGATCGTTGCAGCGTTTAGGTGGAAGTGTGACTGGTGGTGTGAATAATCCCTGGAATTCTCACAGGAGTCCGTGCATTGCTGTTGGGATGGTTGGTAGGAGTGTAAGAATATCCTTGTCAACGGATGTATCCCGGGCAGGGTCTAGGTGGTGTAGCTCGTAAATGTGGGACACCTCATCAGAACCTATAAGTGCTTGAAGATGAGCAAAACTGATGTGTTGTGGCTCCTCTGGACCGTCCCCTTGTAATTGAACTGTTTTTCCCTCCCAAGTGAATCGCATCAACACACGGCTATAGTCGTGTGTTACCTCTCCTAATTGTTGAAGCCATTGGACACCAAAGACGATATCTGGCCCTTTGATTGGTAGCACGTGCAGATCAACCGTAAATTCGACTCCTTGGATTTTTAAGGGAACATGAGGGCATAATTTTGAGCATGTGAATGTATCGCCATTCCCCACATAGACGTAAAAAGGTGTGATGGATGTTCCTTAAAGATGTAGCTGATTGGCGATCCGGGGTTGAATGAAATTATGCGTAGAGCCGCTATTAATGAGGATATAGACCTCCATGCCATTGTACTTGCCTCGGATTTTAAATGACCGTGGATTTGTCTGACCCGTCAATGAATGAAGGCTTGAAATATCCCCCGAAAGAAGCAGGTCTTGGGTGCCTTCGACCAAGTTGTATGGAATTTCGTTTGAGTCGAGTGTGGGTTCCTCATCGTCGTCGTCACCAATTAACATTAGGAATCGTCCTTTGCATTTATGGGTTGGTAAAAAACGTTCGTTGCAGTTAAAACAGAGTCCTTGGGAGCGATGTTCTTGTTGTTGCTTCTAGGTCAGCTTTCGAAAGGGTAAAGATGACTTTTCAGTGTTCGTATGGACTCGCTTGATGTCTTTGTCATTGCTCAGATTGGACTTAGGGGAATTAGTGTTGGTGACCCATGGTTTACTGTTAAGCTGAGGCTTCCAGTTGGTTCAGTTAGTACTGAGGTGTTCTTGACGGAGCTCCCCCACGCGATCGACGTATTCTTTGGCGAGATCAATGGCCTCAAGTAAATTGGCAGGTCTAGCCATGCAGACTTCTCTGCTCAGTGTGGGTTTCAAGCCGAGGATAAAACACGAAAGCAGTTGTGCTTCGGTAATGCCAGTAACTTGGTTCATTAATTTCTCGAATTGTGCTATAAAGTCGTCTAAGGTGCCGGTTCGCATGAGTTTGAATAGGCGCCCTTGGGGGTCTTCGAATTGAGCAGGGCCAACTCGGCGTCGTATTTTGTCACATAAATTTGCCCAGCCGGTGAAAAGGGAATTTGCTTTCATCCACCGAAACCATTCTAGGGCGATTCCGTCCATGTGGAGTGCGATGATTTTAACGCGGTTATCGGGGGGAGTTTTATAAAAGTCGAAGTATTCATCGATCTTAAAAATCCAGCTGGTGGGGTCGATATCGGAGAACCGTGGGGCTTCAGGTTTCATACGAGATGTGAGCGAATGTTGGAAGGAGGAGGAGCCATGTGGTTTCTCGGAATGTCGAATTTCGGCTTTGAGATCCTTGAGGCTTTGTTGTAATGTGTTTTGGATGGATAGTTCGAGGGCGAGGCATAGTTCATGAAATTCGGATTCGGTAGTACGTGGAGTAGACATAATGAAAGCACCAGTTGATACGCCTTAGGCGTAGTCCAGGATGAATCCTTTTGGGTGGAAGGAAACTAAACACCAACGTTTCTCAACTTCTAAAGAATAGCAAATTAGATTGATAATTTTTATGTCTAAAGTTTAACAAAGCAAGGGTTTAAATAGGGCAAAAATAATTGTAAAAAAACATTTAGAGTTTTAGCTAAATATTAACTTTCTCTCTCATAAAAAAAACACCTAAATAACCTCAAATCTAAAAAGTTGAAGAATTAAAGTTGCTTAATTAATTTTTTTTTTCATAAAAAAAACACCACGTAAATGATCTTAAACCTAAAAAAATTGAAGAATTAAGGTTGATTAAAATACCATCTAATTTTTAAATATTTTCATTTTGAGGTGGTTATCGATCGAATTTGGTAAAGTTAATACAAGGGTCCCGTTTGTAAAAAAAAAAACCCACAGATATCGATCTGCAAAAACGTGAAATCATGGGGAATTTATTTGAAATTAACCAACAAACAATGCTGAGTTGGCACAGATTAGTTGGAGCGAAGTGTGATGATCTTCATGATTAGTTGCAACAGAAAACGAGCAACAAGAGGAGTAAGCATCAACATAATTTGGCACCAAGTTAACAAGTGTATGATGCTAACAACAATTTCCTCGTAATAAAGTTGGATATGTTGGATATACATCCCAAGTCCCACATCGCAAAGATACAAGGGAGTTACATAATATATAAAGAAGTTCACCAACAACATTAGTATGAAGCCTTTTGAGAAGGAGCCCAAAAATAAATCCGTGCGGGCTTGGCCCAAAGTGGACAATATCATACTAATGGTGGAGCTGTTGGTGAACTCGTGGGCTCTACAAATGGTATCAGAGCCGATGGTTCGGCTGGGAGAACGTGCATACAATGCTCAGAGTCATGGTGCGGAGTCATGGTGCATGAGATCTAAGGAGATGTGGGAGGCTCTCAGTGTGACCTCGCGATGGGAAATCTGTGCTTAGTGCCTTGTGTCGAAAGTCTTCCAGATATTGTGGTGGTAAGGCGGCGTGTTTCGCGGGTTGGCGACGGTACAAGATGATTAGACAGATTATCGCTGGAGGGGAGGCTTGTGGTCCTTGGTCTGAGGGGAGGATTGTTGGATATTGATAGGGGTATTTTACCCCTATCTTTTAGCGTGATTAACGGGTTAATTTTAGAAGAAATAAATAAGTTTAATTACAAGAATAGAGTGTTTTAATAAAATAACGGAATTAAAATAAATTCCATGCTTTCAGTTAATTTCCCTTATTTTTTAGTAATTTAGGAAATAAAAACGTCAAGCTAACTCGGCCCCCGAGATTTGTGTTTCAGGTACGAGCAAGGAGTGAAAATCCACTCAATACGCGAGGCGCCTCACCCCTTACGCGGGGCGTAAAACATGGAGTCAGAAAAGATTGCCCTATCCACAGGCACCACGCGGAATCTAGTCATCATACGCGCGACGTATGCCAACCTACGCTAGGCGTATGACACATATCAGAAAATGATTGGCCTAATCCTGGAAATCAGACTGCGTTGTCTCCTAAGTCAACCATCGGTACGCGAGGCGTGTTTCAGGACACGCAAGGCATAAATGGTGTATTTCAAGCAATAAAACGCCAGGAGCTCAAACACGCGCGGCGTATATCACTATGCGCGGGGCGTGTTTGAGACAACAAGGTCCGAATTGGTCCACATGCAGGAGATTTCTGACGGAATGGGCATACACGCAGGGCGTACACCACCATACGCGGGGCGTATCATGGGATTTCTGCACAAGATGATGTTCCTCCATGCTTGCACTTTGTGGAATTACAATCTTGCCCCTAGCTTGACCTATAAATAAGAGTGACTAGCTTCTACCAGAGGAGAGGAGATACCTTGTACATAGCTACATTTTACTTTCTTTAGAATTCTTGTTGTTATAGTTTTAGATTCAGTTTTATGTAATAAAACTCTGCCACCCCAAGAGCTTGTTCCTTAGATCCGTCATTCCGTCAAAGTTCCATTCCATCCTCGTCCACCAAGCTCGAGAGTTCCACCTCCAAGACCTAAGAGACGGTATTGAGTCCGGTTAGCTAGTTCCGAGGGCCGATTCGTCCCTCTTTACTTGCTAATTAGCTTTGATCTCATCCTATGTACTAGGCTTGGTTGTATTCTATACTCTTACTCTCCATATTTGTAATATATGATTTGCAATTTCCGTTCTATATACGTGTTAATGTTTATTGCTTGTTTTGATACTCGTAATTGATTATTGTGTAGGGGAACGTGATTTCCGACGCCATTCGGGCTATCTTTAGGTATTCATATAGGTGTTGCCTTATCGGAAGTGACAAACCGGAAACCGTAGGAATTGACAAGCCACAGAACTTACGGGCCCTAGTTTCTGGTCCCCAGCATTAGACACGCCTTGACTACCACGTAGTCTAAGTACTTCACGGGTCGGTCGAACTACACATAGTCGTCTTTGCAAGAGTAAATCGTCAACCGAATATATTCGGAGTCATTGCCTATTATATTTATAACTTATCGCATTCCATATCACTTCGTAGAGTTTTGATATATAAATTTGTCTCACCCGTAGTTAGGAGTAGTTTGTAGTTGTGTTTCACACCAACCTCAAAGTATTCACCGCTTAGATAATGTATAAAACCGAGTCGTCTAATACTTGCAGTTATAAATTCCGTGGATTCGATACCCGGTCTTAACCGGATTATTACTTGATACGACGGGGTACACTTGCCCCTAAGTAGTGGCGTCTAGTAGAGTTAAAGCATTTATAAAGATCACATCCATAGCCATAGCGCACTTATCATACACATATATTTCGTTGTTAAAAAGAACACTACTAGGCGCCACGCATCAAGTTTTTGGCGCCGTTGCCGGGGATTTATAATATCTTGCAATATTAGACAAAAACGTTTTATCGTTAGTTTAAGCATTTGTAAATATTACTTTCTTTTTGTGTGAATAATTTATTTTGTTTCGTGTTATTACTAATGATTTGTTTCATGGTATGATGCCTCATAGTTGTCGTTTGTGGGACGACCTCATGGATGACGAATGTTCGCACCAACCATCAACCTCACAATTCGATGTGGTAATATCTATGCTTAAAGACATTCATGAAGGATTATCTAACACTGAGACACATTTCAGGGATTTGGAAAATCTATTGGCCAGATTGAAGTCTCCTCTTGATCCCGCCGCGGACGAATCAATTCGAGATTCCAATTCGGTTTGTCAAAATGGGAAGCTCGAGTTAATTGAGTTTTCTCAAAAGGATTCCCCAAATAATAAAGTTTGTTTCAGTTATAAGGAAACGGACATCGATAAGCCGGTTGAGCACGGACCCATGGAAATAAATCCAAAACTAGAAGAGTTTGAGGTTCCTTCTACTTCGGAATATTTCGCTCTTTTTGAACTACCAAAGGAGTAAAAAAGGGAGCACACTAAACTCTTCAATAATTTCTATAATATAGTTTTTGGTTTTTGTTAAATTCTTTTGAAGCTAACAATCCGTTTTGCAGGCACGGGTTGTTTATTCAAGAATTTGAATTTCTAACGCGAATGGAAGCATACACCTAGGAGGAAATTCTAAGTCGAGTTCACCGACTATAAAGTAGAGCTTCTTGGGAGGCAACCCAAGCTCGAATAAGGGAGTTTTTCGTTCCCAACTTTTTCTTTCCACATTTCGTTTTCCGACCGATTCATTTCATTTCTTTGAGTTATTCTTATCACTTTTTATTTCTATCTCTCATAAGGAAAAACAAATCCCATATTAATCCAAAAATTTTGAGCTACGCGGGACGTACAACCCCATGCACCCCGCGTAGTTGTGTGTCTGCCCATTTTACTCAATAAAAGACACACTACGTGGGGCGTATCTCCTATCACGCCCCGCGTACCCATCAGTGAGTAAATCCCTTTCGAATGAACGCCACGTGGGAGGACACGCGGGACGCGCCCCAGGGCACGCCTCGCGTATCCTCGGGGAATTGTGAATTACAACTCCCCATGGCAACTTTCCTTCCCTCAAACTCCCCATCACTCCTCTTCCCTATACACCTTTTCCACTTCCACACCCCACCTTCTTTTCCATCCAATCAACCCCCATCTTTTCAAATTCAAAACTCCCTGCACAATAAATTTTGTATTAACTACCTCCTTAATTACAATTTAAAAATAAAAATATTAAAAACAATTAATAATTAAACATAAAAATCATAAAAACTCATTAAAAACTCATAAACCATAAAATTAAAAATCAGAAAACTGATAAAAAACCGAAAAAAATCTTTCAACTTCCCCCTCTTGCGCGGGGCATATCCCCATGTACGCCCCGCGTCCTCGCCCTTTTTTCCATCAAAAAGGGGCAGGAGGTGCGATACGCAAGGCGTGCCCCCTTTCACGCCCCGCGTACCGCACCATTTTTGCGAAAAATAAGTTAAGGGGGAGGGATACGCGTGGCGTGGTCCCTTCACGCCCCGCGTACCCCTCTGGGAATCCGAGTTTTACTTGGATTCCCCACTCTCTCCTTATATAAACCCCTCCTTTTCTTCTTCTTCTCCCTCACAACTCACTCAATCTTCCCACAACCTTCATCCACACTCTCTAAAACCCCTCACTCACACTATGGTTAGGCGAAAACACACCGCCGACATGCGTCCCCCACGGTCCACTAAGGCCCGTTCTTCCCGTTCCGCCCAAAATCAACAACCACTACCATCACCCGAATGGGAACAAACACCACCACTTACCCGCCTACACCGGACTCCTTTTCATCTCCTAACGGAGGGGGAGGCCGAGAACTACCAAACACTTTCCGCCGCCCATTTTATGGAGCTCCCATACATTGAGCGGAGCACTCTTGACCGCTTCGACCTTGGCGGGGCTTTCGTGGAGCGCTGATGCGTCCCCACCTAAGGTTAGAGATGGGAACTCACTAAGGGATAAGTGTACCCCGTCGTTATCAAGTAATAAATTTCTGGGTTTAAGTCCAGGTTATCGTCCACATGATTTATTTCTGCAAGTACCGAATTACTAAGTCTCGGATGTTATCTAGGCTTAAGGGGTTTGAGTTGGTTTTGTTTAATTAATCTACTCCTAGGTTGGTTTGCACTAATCCTAACTAGATTATCTAATTCTGACTAAGTTATTCTAACCCTAACTAAATTACTCTACCCCTAATTGATCTTTTACCAAAGCAATTAACTGAATGAACATGAAGGAATACGATGATAACAATGATAGAGTGTTTAAGCAATTGAATTGAAACTAAGTCGCTTATGTCCAAGGCGATTAACCCGACCTATCCTCCTAAAGTCCCTAGTTCGTGATTCCCTTGTAAGGCCGAAACTAGCTCTAAGGCTCAGTAATTTGGGCTTAATCTTCTATAGGGTCGTCAATCCTATAGGCACTGACTAGGTCAGATTCAGCTCGCAATATGTGCCAACCTAATTTTGGGATTATCGAATGAGTTAAACCAATCAGACAAAGCGTAAGACAAAGATTAAAACATCAAAACAGTTGAATAAACAAAATCTATATTATATATCAAAGATGAAGGAATTGTCACGAAGTTACAATAAACCTAGAATTCATAGCATGTATCAGAGGCTAGACAGAATATAAAAGAAGAAAAATCCCTTTCAGGGAACCTGTCTACCAATGCAGGCGTCTTTCTAGGATTTAAGGATGGAGCTTGAGTAATCCTCGGTGAATGGAGCTTCGGAGGTGTCTTCAATGGAGGTTTGAAGGTTATGGAGGAGGTGGAGAGGATTTCTCAAGGTGGAAGCTAAGCTAATTACAAAAGTAAAAGATATCTAATTTACAATTGAACATTCCTATTTATAGACGCGTCTCGGGCCTCGTTTTGACCTAATTTTGTGTCCTTGTTGGTGTAGGAAGACGTGGGGCTGAACGTGGCTTCGTGGGGGCGGAATTGGTCTTTTTGACCAATTCCCGCAGGTCTGCTCGCCGAGCAGGAAAGGCTGCTCGCCGAGCAGGATTGCGACGAGCAGCCCCTGCTCGCCGAGCAGGCGCCTGGTGGCCTGCTCGGCGAGCAGGCCTCCAGAGGCCTGCTCGGCGAGAAGAAATGGCCCGGGGGGCCCTGCTCGCCGAGCGTTTTCGCCCGAAGCGCGCTCGATCCGTACCGGATGACTTCCAAACCCTTTTTCGTCTGAACTTACACCTGCACACGCATAAAAACTCCAGAAAACATTAGTCCAAAAGCCGAATTGATCCGTCAATCGCTTATTTTGAGCAAACGCTTCGTTTGGTGCGACTTTTGACGGACCAATTAGCTTCAAAAGATAACGGAATTCTATTATGCGTGTTATTTCGGCCGTATTTGCCTAAATTGATCACAAAACGAGCCTAAACGATGAAAAGTAAATAGAATGCTTCCAATTTCTAACTAACTCACACAAAAGCATTTAAATGCGGGAATTGCTCGCTTATTAGCCAAATAAACCTAAAAACCGTCCTAAAACCGTACCCAAAGATAGGGGTTTTTGACCCCTATCAAACCTCCTCGCACTTAAAACTTTACTTGTCCCCAAGTAAACTAAAAAACTAAACCCACCATCACAAGCAAGCTAGAAAACTTCCCAGTTTGACTAGGTGCTTGACACAATTTCGAGCATCTGTAATTACATGCATTCGGAAATACAAAGTAGAGACACGATATCCAAAAGCCGCATTTCAATTACAATAGGTCATAGTTTTAAGTAAAGGAACACATGTTCAATTGAACGAGCTTGAGGGGATCGCTAAGTAAAACACCTCACCATAGGTAGTTCACTCATTCACACAATTTTGGTGGCTAAAGTGTTTACTCTCGGCTTATATTCTTGCTTAGGATTACGTTGATTTTGAACGTTCATCCGAGTTCCTCTACTATGCTATATGACTCCGATGATATCAAAAACAGCCTCTAATTGGGGTTGTAATGTGGTTAGAGGGTTAAAGGTACAACAAAGGTTAAGTGTTCTAGCGCTACAACAACAAAGTTTAAATGGCTTTAGCAAATATGAAGTGATTGAGCTTTTTATTCGTCCCTTATTGTTTTCTTTTTGGGATGTTTTCTTTGAGACATTTTTGATTTTTCTAAGAACTAGGGAATGGGGTTCTTCCCTTTTGTTCGTCTCTTTTCTTTTCTTTTTCTTTTTCTGTTTTTCTTTTTTTTTTTTTTTTCTTTTGGGATAGTGATGCTCATTCACTTCTTGGCCTTTTGGCTTGCTACTATAATGCCATAAACAACGATAAAGCGCTAGAGAAAAACAAAGGCTCAATTTGAGCTTTGCAAAAACAAAGGTTAAGTAGCGAACCAAGTTGTGGTTCGCAAAAATGGGTTAGAACGAAAGAAAAATCTACAAACTACAAAAATGTCGGCTCAAAGGGGCTTCCTAGAGTGGATGAAAAAGAAAAACAAGGTAAAGAAAAGGTTAATTCTAATGAGGCTGATTCATCGTTTATCATCTCAAATCATTGCATGTAGGTTCAACACAGTATTAGGTGCAAAATCTGTAATCTTCCACAAGTCAAAGCATTCACACAAAAATGTCAAGAAAAAGAGCTTTTTGATGTTCGCTCTTAGGCTCAAATTCAACTCACAATTCTTTGGGTTTCAATTTTGTGTTTACTAGTTTTCCCCAAACTCAAGTTTAATATTACATGCCTTCAATTCTTAAGTTATCTACCTAAGTAATGATTTTAGCATTTCTTCAAAAGTAGGGTCTAAATGCAAACTGTAGCTCATGCTTTTACAGATACAAGAGTTGTGTCCCACACCTAAACTAGTTGTCATGCAATTTTAGATTCGGTTCTCAGCCCTCAAAGACAAATAACGAAGTTTAGATTCGAAGGAGGTTCACGGTTTTAGGTCCTAAACATGCAAAAACATAATAAAACGCCAAAACGCAAACCTAAACTAGACACGACGCAACAAAAATTTAAAAATTTATACAAGTTTTGTAAGTTTGTCTACCCCTCCTCCTCACACTTAAAATATGCAATAAGTTCCAACATTGCATTATAGATCATGAAATACGAGTGTAAAAAGTTAGGGTGGAGAAGACAACTTACTGATCATCTTGAAGCCGGAGGATTTGGACACCCGAAGTGTCTTTACCGAGATAAAGTTTAAGTCGGTGTCCATTAACTTTTTGGGTGGTTCCATCTTTCAACATGATCTCAACCATACCGGAGGGATGTGCGTCAAGAACTGAAAATGGTCCATACCATCTACTCTTGAGCTTGCCTGGGAAGAATCTCAATCGGGAGTTATAGAGTAGCACTTGGTCGCCTTTTTGGAAGGTTTTCTGCTGTACCTTTTTATCGTGCACCCGCTTGGTTCGTTCTTTGTACAATTTGGCATTCTCGTAAGAGTTATATCGGAGCTCATCCAGTTCGTGCAGTTGTGTTAACCGTAGATCACCTGAAAGTTTAGGGTCAAAGTTTAGAAATTTTAGCGCCCAATAAGCTTTGTGGTCTAATTCAACAGGCAAGTGGCAAGATTTCCCAAAAACCAGACGGTAGGGGGACATTCCTATGGGAGTTTTGAATGCTGTCCGGTATGCCCAGAGAGCATCGTCCAGTTTAAGACTCCAATCTTTTCTAGCATTCCCTACCGTTTTCTCAAGAATGCGTTTTAGCTCTCTGTTTGACACTTCTACCTGACCACTTGTCTGAGGGTGGTAAGGTGTTGCGACCCTATGGGCTACGCCATACTTTTGGAGCAATGTGTCAAACTGCTTATTGCAGAAATGGGATCCCCCATCGCTAATGATAGTCCGGGGTGTACCAAATCTGGTAAAGATATTCTTTTTCAGGAATTTTATCACTACTCGAGCATCGTTTGTGGGTAGGGCTTCGGCCTCTACCCATTTAGAGACATAATCAACCGCAACAAGAATGTATTGGTTGGTGTGTGACATAGGGAAAGGTCCCATAAAGTCTATGCCCCAAACGTCAAATAGCTCACAGACGAGTATGCCTTGTTGAAGCATTTCATTTCTCCTAGAAATATTCCCTACTCTCTGACATGCATCACAATATTTAATATAATTATTGATATCACTATGCATTTGTGGCCACCAAAGTCCACTTTGGAGAATTTTAGCCACTGTCCTATCTGGCCCGAAGTGGCCGCCTGGTTCCCTAGAGTGGCACATGTTAATCACTGACTCTACCTCTTCCTCAGGTATACATCTCCTAATCATGCCATCAGTGCAGAATCGAAATAAATAGGGCTCTTCCCAAAAATATTGTTTGCTTTCAAACAAAAACTTACGTCTTTTATTTGCATCTAAATCAAGAGGAAGAATGTTACCGACTTTGTAGTTCGCGATGTCTGCAAACCAGGGGAGAGTTTTTACCGAATATAGTGTTTCATCCGGGAATACTTCCTTTATTGCCCCATGCTCTAAGGATTGCTGATCTGACTCTAACCTGGATAGATGGTCCGCTATCATATTTTCTACCCCTTTCTTGTCTCTGATCTCGATGTCAAATTCTTGGAGTAGTAAGATCCAACGGATCAGCCTAGGTTTTGCATCCTGTTTGCTCATCAGATATTTCAGGGCTGCATGGTCAGTAAAAACAATTACCTTAGATAACACCAAATAAGATCTGAATTTGTCAAAGGCAAATACTACGGCTAGCAATTCCTTTTCAGTTATTGAATAATTCTGTTGTGCATCATTTAAGGTTTTGCTAGCATAGAAAATTGGGCGAAAAAGTTTATCCACCCTCTGCCCAAGACAGGCTCCTACAGCCAGATCACTAGCATCGCACATTTACTCAAAGGGAAGGGACCAATCCGGGCTTACCATAATGGGTGCTTCAATTAATTTCTTTTTCAGCAATTTAAATGCAAGCATACATTCTTCATTGAAATTAAAATCAGCATCTTTTAGCAATAATTGAGTGAGGGGTTTAGTGATTTTTGAAAAGTCTTTTATAAATCGTCTATAAAACCCCGCGTGTCCTAAAAAGCTCCTAACTAATTTCACATTAGTAGGAGGTGGCAGTTTTTCAATCACCTCAATTTTTGCCGGATCGACCTCGATCCCCTTCCCCGACACCTTGTGTCCTAATACTATGCAGTTTTGGACCATGAACTGGCACTTTTCCCAATTAAGTGCCAAGTTCTTGTCTTCACAACGTTCTAAGACTCGGTCCAAGTTTTCAAGACATTGGTCGAAAGTAGGTCCTACAACATTAAAATCATCCATGAAAATTTCTAGGAACTCCTCGACCATGTCAGAAAACATAGCCATCATACAACGTTGGAACGTGGCAGGGGCATTACATAATCCGAAAGGCATCCGTCTATATGCAAAAGTCCCATAGGGGCAAGTGAATGTTGTTTTCTCTTGATCCAAAGGGTCCACAGGGATTTGCATATAGCCAGATAGCCCATCTAAAGTGCAGAAAAATTCGTGCCCTGCCAATCGTTCCAACATTTGATCAATAAATGGTAAGGGAAAGTGGTCTTTACGGGTGGCGTCGTTTAATTTCCTATAATCTATGCATACACGCCAACCCGTAACCTTTCTAGTTGGGATTAATTCTCCTTTTTCATTTTCCATTACTGTTGTTCCCCCTTTTTTGGGCACACATTGAACCGGGCTTACCCATTGACTATCAGAAATTGGAAAGATGATACCTGCGTAGAGGAGTTTTATAACCTCGACTTTTACCACCTCTTTCATGTTAGGGTTGAGCCGTCGTTGAGGTTGGGCAGATGGTTTGATCTCCTCCTCAAGAAAAATTCTATGTGTGCAGATTTTGGGGTCGATACCTTTGATGTCGTGGATTGACCATCCAAAGGCTCCTTTATGTTCCATCAGCACCTCCACCAATTTTTCTTCCTGTTCAACTGTCAACAAAGAAGAAATAATAACGGGTAAATCTGTGGGAGGTTGAAGAAAAACATATTTCAGGTTGTTGGGCAAGGGTTTAAGCTCTAATTTTGGAGGTTCCTCCAACGAGGTCTTAGGTTTAGGTTTGATCTCACGATCAAGGTCCTCTTTTCTACCCTTAACCCAATAACATTTTTCAGGTGGGAGATCTTCAAATGGCTCACTTGAGTTTTCACATGTCTCACCACCTAGACCGAGTTCTAAAGAGGCATTTCTTATATCGAGATCAACTTCCTCAACACATTCATCTATAAGTGCATCCACAAAGTTACAACTTTTGGAGCGTTCTTGAGGAAATTTCATAGATTCATAAACGTTAAATGTTACCTCTTCGTCCTGCACCCTTAGGACCAATTTACCTCCATGGACGTCTATTAGTGTCCTACCGGTTGCAAGAAACGGTCTCCCGAGGAGAATGGGGACGGAGTCATCTTCTTCCATGTCGAGGACCACAAAATCGACTGGGAAGATCAGTTTGTCCACCTTTACAAGCACATCTTCAACTATGCCTCTAGGCCGTGCAATTGACCGATCCGCTAGTTGCAGTGTCATGTTTGTTGGTTTAGGTTCTCCGAGCCCCAATTTCCTGAAAATTGATAGAGGCATAAGATTAATACTTGCTCCTAAATCACATAATGCCCTATCTATGTGCATGTTCCCTATCCTACACGGGATGGTAAAGCTCCCTTGATCTTTAAGCTTGGGGGGTAATTTATGGGTGATTATGGCCGAACATTGTTCTGTTAAAGCCACTATCTCGTTTTCCCCAAACTTTTTCTTTTTCGACAACATGTCTTTAAGAAATTTTGCATAGTTCGGCATCTCCTCTAGTGCTTCCATTAATGGAATGTTTATTTCTAATCTACTAAGGATTTCTGAGAACTGGGCAAATTTCTTATCTAGGTTGGCCTTTTTCTGCTTCTGAGGGAATGGCAGTTTTGGTGTATAAGGCCTAACCACTTTTTCTACAGCTTTTTCAGAGGCTGAAGTTTCAGATGCGGGACCGGGGTTGCTTACCACTTCCGGTTCCCTACTTACCTGAGGTGACAGAGGTATTTGCGATGGAGATGCCACGAGTGTATCCACTTCCTTGCCGCTCCTTAGGGCGATGGTTTGAGCCGCCTCTTCTTGCAAGAGGAACGCCTCGTGGCATTCCCTTTCTTCTTGTCTGATTGTGGCGAGTTGGTCACTTAGGGTCCTGCATGCCTCCTCGTTGGCTGCCAGTCGGACGGATATCTCCTTTAGGAGAGTCATTATTCCTTCTGAGTACCCTGTTTGCCTGCCATAAAAATTAGAGTTAGAATGAGGACATGGAAGGGTATCCATAGGTGCCACGTAGGGCGCCGGTGGGTATCGTGTATGCTCCTGATCGTAGTAGTTGTAAGTTGAGGGTTCAGAATTATACCTTTGATGATTACCCAAATAACTTACATTCTCACCTCTAGGTACGTAATAGTTGATGTGGCATACCCTACCGGGGTGATTCTGGCCGCATCTCTCGCAGAATGGTATCCTTGGTTGGTTATTTTGGTTGTATGAAGCCACCAGGAAGTCCATTTTTGTGTTGAGATCGTTCATGGACGGGTTTGATGCTCTGTTGTCCATAATTGCTGGAAGAACGATCCAATTTAAGTAATAGTATATCAACAAGTATATATATCTATACAAATATGAATGATATTAACAAGGAAAGTATTCACAAAGAATGCCTGAACTAACAAGTTGACCTTTGGTTCGATATTGCAGAAGAAATAAATCCCCGGCAACGGCGCCAAAAACTTGATGCGTCCCCACCTAAGGTTAGAGATGGGAACTCACTAAGGGGTAAGTGTACCCCGTCGTTATCAAGTAATAAATTTATGGGTTTAAGTCCAGGTTATCGTCCACAGGATTTATTTCTGCAAGTACCGAATTACTAAGTCTCGGATGTTATCTAGGCTTAAGGGGTTTGAGTTGGTTTTGTTTAATTAATCTACTCCTAGGTTGGTTTGCACTAATCCTAACTAGATTATCTAATTCTGACTAAGTTATTCTAACCCTAACTAAATTACTCTACCCCTAATTGATCTTTTACCAAAGCAATTAACTGAATGAACATGAAGGAATACGATGATAACAATGATAGAGTGTTTAAGCAATTGAATTGAAACTAAGTCGCTTATGTCCAAGGCGATTAACCCGACCTATCCTCCTAAAGTCCCTAGTTCGTGATTCCCTTGTAAGGCCGAAACTAGCTCTAAGGCTCAGTAATTTGGGCTTAATCTTCTATAGGGTCGTCAATCCTATAGGCACTGACTAGGTCAGATTCAGCTCGCAATATGTGCCAACCTAATTTTGGGATTATCGAATGAGTTAAACCAATCAGACAAAGCGTAAGACAAAGATTAAAACATCAATACAGTTGAATAAACAAAATCTATATTATATATCAAAGATGAAGGAATTGTCACGAAGTTACAATAAACCTAGAATTCATAGCATGTATCAGAGGCTAGACAGAATATAAAAGAAGAAAAATCCCTTTCAGGGAACCTGTCTACCAATGCAGGCGTCTTTCTAGGATTTAAGGATGGAGCTTGAGTAATCCTCGGTGAATGGAGCTTCGGAGGTGTCTTCAATGGAGGTTTGAAGGTTATGGAGGAGGTGGAGAGGATTTCTCAAGGTGGAAGCTAAGCTAATTACAAAAGTAAAAGATATCTAATTTACAATTGAAAATTCCTATTTATAGACGCGTCTCGGGCCTCGTTTTGACCTAATTTCGTGTCCTTGTTGGTGTAGGAAGACGTGGGGCCGAACGTGGCTTCGTGGGGGCGGAATTGGTCTTTTTGACCAATTCCCGCAGGTCTGCTCGCCGAGCAGGAAAGGCTGCTCGCCGAGCAGGATTGCGACGAGCAGCCCCTGCTCGGCGAGCAGGCGCCTGGCGCCCTGCTCGGCGAGCAGGCTCCTGCTCGCCGAGCAGGCCTCTGGCGGCCTGCTCGGTGAGTAGGCCACCAGGGGCCTGCTCGGCGAGCAGAAATGGCCCGGGGGCCCTGCTCGCCGAGCGTTTTCGCCCGAAGCGCGCTCGATCCGTACCGGATGACTTCCAAACCCTTTTTCGTCTGAACTTACACCTGCACACGCATAAAAACTCCAGAAAACATTAGTCCAAAATCCGAATTGATCCGTCAATCGCTTATTTTGAGCAAACGCTTCGTTTGGTGCGACTTTTGACGGACCAATTAGCTTCAAAAGATAACGGAATTCTATTATGCGTGTTATTTCGGCCGTATTTGCCTAAATTGATCACAAAACGAGCCTAAACGACGAAAAGTAAATAGAATGCTTCCAATTTCTAACTAACTCACACAAAAGCATTTAAATGCGGGAATTGCTCGCTTATTAGCCAAATAAACCTAAAAACTGTCCTAAAACCGTACCCAAAGATAGGGGTTTTTGACCCCTATCAAGCGCCTTCGTGCCCTCTCTTGGCTCGATCACTTTCTTGCACGGCCCCACATTTACCCCTCCTTGGTTTTGGAGTTCTACACCACCCTCACCTCTAACAACGTCCCCGGTGCCGCCCTCTTCAACTTCCGCCTTCACAACCACCCCTTCACCATTGACACCCAATGGCTCCACAATCACTTCACCAAACAAGTGGAGGATGGTATCTCCCATTGGCCCGAGGGTGTTTCCGCTCGTGATTTTTGGACTTCCATCACCGGGTCCGAGGATTATGATGTCTCCAACCTCCGCCCATCTCTCATCCATGATCCAATCCTCCAACTTCTCCACCGCTTCATCTCCTTCTACTTTTCGGGGAAGTCGGAATCCACCAAGGTCAACAAGGATGAACTTTTGGCGCTCTATTGTTGTGCCAACAACCATGCCTATGACCTCTCCTATCTTGTGGCCGTCCAACTCCACCACATTTCCACCCGAAAGCGGGGCAAGATCGGGTTGGGACATCTCATCACTCTCTTCGCCACCTCCGCTCTTGGCGAGGTTGCCCTTGATCGCCTCCCAAGTCTTGAACCTCGGCCCTTGGAGAAAAATGCCTTCAAATCCCTTCGGTGCTCCACCTCGGGCCCGGGTGAAACCTCGGGGGTGGCCCACTCACATGAAGAAGAGGGTTCGGATTCGGATATGGGCCTAAATTTTAGTCCTCCACCTAACCACGACTTCAATTCCATCTATGCTCGGTTGGACGCCTTGGAAGGCCACCAACGTGCCGATCGAAAACCACTTCGCCACCCTCAACACCCGCTTTGACACCCTTGAGGCTAATCGCCTCATGGACCACTCCACCTTCATCACCCGCTTCAACTCCATCGAGGTGCAACAACATGAGGATCGGGCCCACCTCGATGCTCACTTTGATGCCCTCACCACCTCCTTCGCATCCTACTTCAACATCCACGGAAACCCTCCTCCGCCTCAACCATAGTTTTCATTTTTTTTATGTTTTCCTTTGTTTTGTGTTTTCGTGTTTATTTTAGTTCGTTTTGTTTTGGGTATAACATTTGTTGCCCTTTTATCTTTTTATTGTACTTTGCTTTCTGTTTTAATATATATCTAATTTATTTTTATTGTTTTCGTTTATGTTTCGTGTTTATTTTTCACAATTTCTATGCCATAAATAACATTCACACAGGGCGTACTCCCTTTTACGCCTCGCGTGATCCCTGTTTTCATGTATAAAATGCTCAGAAACTCAAACACGCAGGGCGCCCCTCTTCCTGCGCCCCGCGTATTTGAGTCTCCACCCAATAAGAGCTCAAAACGTACCTCCTACGCGGGACGCCCCTAGGGCACGCCTCGCGTAGGACCCAAACTTTGAAGAGCCTAATTTTTAATTCCATGTCTATTTTTGTTTTTGTTTCTTTCTTCTTTTGCGACGTCCTTGGAATAGGCGTCATTTTAATAACGCGGAGGGCCGTGCAACCCCGCACTTTCAGTTTGTTTTGCACTAACAAAAACAAAAACAAAAATAGAAAAAGACACAAAAATAATTAAACTAATTTGTTGATTCTTAAGATTTTTCCCGACACACTAACCTTCCTCGGAATTAATTAAATGTTCCATTGTTTGTCCTTAAATGTAAATACTATCGGACCACAAAGGATCGGTTCTATTAAGAAATTTTAGTTTTAATTTTGAAGTTATAGAATTTATGTAAAGACTAGGTGATACTAAACAAAAGCATTGAGTCCTAACCCATAAGTCATCTCCATAACGAAACTTAAAAAGGCAATAAAAACGGGATGTTTGAAAGTTTAGCGAAGACTCGATAATACACAATTTAAACCCGAAATTTTGTGAGGTAATTTTGAGCCTAAAGAAGTTCGTACGAGAACTCTATTTCTTTCACAATTCTTCGAGAGCTTTGACTTCACTCGACTCATAGAGTTTGCATCTAATACCGGGTTAAGTACACCTATTTTGGTTAAAATGGCAATAGATGATAAAACGAACCCACTTAGTCTAATTCTTTTCTTAATTTATTTTTCTCGTTTTTATCAACCTCTAGGAAACCCTCTTGAGCCTACTAACCGACCTTTCTTGTCAACACCCTTTTAACAATTAACCCTCTTTGTCCCTTGTTTAAATACCAACGAAATCAATTTGCACCCGAAAAAATCAAGGCCTTAATAAGTGAGCACCATAAGTTCTCGAGATCGTTTTTGTGCCGCTCCCAAAACAAAAAGAAAAAGAAGAACGTAAGAAAGAGCAAAAAGGCATTCTCAAGCTCCACCCGAGCAATTTCGAGTATTATTCTACAAACTTACCAAGGCCAAAAATAAAATATGGTGCAGTCATCAAAATGGTATTTGAACTCAAGTTTTCAAAAATGAACCACTAAAAAGCCACCCACATTACAACCCCCTCCGGGTTCATTTTTAATATTGTCTAAACCATAACTTAGGAGGAAAAACCCAGATGAAAATGCAAACTCAAAAGTGATCTCGGGTAAGTACAAAGAAGAGTGCTAAAACACCTACCCACCAAATTTTGAGCGTAAGATTGAAATCCCTTGGTGAGGTATTATCGGGTTCTCAAAAGATAATCGACCCCCGTTAATATTGCCTATTAATTTTGATCATGGAGGTTTCAAATAAGTTTTGGTCACTCGATTGTTTGCGTGGGTATCTACCGAAAACTTTACATAAAACTTTAACTTTGAAATCAGGCACTTGGTTAAACCGACAGACTGTTTGTTTCTTAATAATCTCAATCCCTTGTCTTTCGATTTTTTTTACTTGAGGACAAGTAAAACTTTAAAGTTCGAGGAGGTTTGATAGGGGTATTTTACCCCTATTTTTTAGCGTGATTAACGGGTTAATTTTAGAAGAAATAAATAAGTTTAATTACAAAAATAGAGTGTTTTAATAAAATAACGGAATAAAAATAAATTCCATGCTTTCAGTTAATTTCCCTTATTTTTGAGTAATTTAGGAAATAAAAACATCAAGCTAACTCGGCCCCCGAGATTTGTGTTTCAGGTACGAGTAAGGAGTGAAAATCCACTCAATACGTGAGGCGCCTCACCCCTTACGCGGGGCGTAAAACATGGAGTCAGAAATGATTGCCCTATCCATAGGCACCACGCGGAATCTAGTCATCATACGCGAGGCGTATGCCAACCTACGCGAGGCGTATGACACATATCAGAAAATGATTGGCCTAATCCTAGAAGTCAGACTGCGTTGTCTCCTAAGTCAACCATCGGTACGCGAGGCGTGTTTCAGGATACGGAAGGCGTAAATGGTGTATTTCAAGCAATAAAACGCCAGGAGCTCAAACACGTGCGGCGTATATCACTATGCGCGGGGCGTGTTTGAGACAACAAGGTCCGAATTGGTCCACATGCAGGAGATTTTTGACGGAATGGGCATACACGCAGGGCGTACACCACCATACGCGGGGCGTATCATGGGATTTCTGCACAAGATGATGTTCCTCCATGCTTGCACTTTGTGGAATTACAATCTTGCCCCTAGCTTGACCTATAAATAAGAGTGACTAGCTTCTACCAGAGGAGAGGAGATACCTTGTACATAGCTACATTTTACTTTCTTTAGAATTCTTGTTGTTATAGTTTTAGATTCAGTTTTATGTAATAAAACTCTGCCACCCCAAGAGCTTGTTCCTTAGATCCGTCATTCCGTCAAAGTTCTGTTCCATCCTCGTCAACCAAGCTCGAGAGTTCCACCTCCAAGACCTAAGAGACGGTCTTGAGTTCGGTTAACTAGTTCCGAGGGCCGATTCGTCCCTCTTTACTTGCTAATTAGCTTTGATCTCATCCTATGTACTAGGCTTGGTTGTATTCTATATTCTTACTCTCCATATTTATAATATATGATTTGCAATTTCCGTTCTATATACGTGTTAATGTTTATTGCTTGTTGTAGACACCGAGTCGGAGGACCTGTGACGAAAACCTGAAAACAAGACGGTTGAAGCGATTGATTCCGGAAGTTTTGAAAAACAAAAAAATATAAAGGATAATAAGCGTATAATAAGGAAAGAAAATTACGGCGGGTCGCTGTTGCCAGTAAGGTGGCTCGCGTATGCTTAGCGGCATGGCGCGGGTGCTTAGCGGCATCCGGCGCGCGGTCGACAATGGTCGAACGCCCGCTCGATGGTACAGGACGTGCGCTCGGCGTCCGTCGGACGCACGCGTCCAACCACGAGTGGCACGTTCTCGACGTCCGAGCAACGCCCGAGTCTGATAGCGCGGGGCACGCTCTCGTTGGCCACTGAGCGTGCGTGCCTGGCAGCGCGGGGCACGCATTCGGCGGCCGCAACACGTGAGCGTCCGATGGCGCGGAACGCGCGCGCCCGACGGCGCGAGGCACGCCTCGGGGGTCGTCGGGCGGGCGCCCAACCGCGTCGGGCAAACGCCCAACGAGCATTGGGCGAGCGCCCAACGGTGGTCGGGCGCGGGCGCCCAACCTTGCGTTGGGCGCTCGCCCAACACCGTTGGGCGATCGCCCAACAATTGTTGGGCGGCCGCCCAACAATGTTGGGCGGTAGCCCAACTTAGCCTTGGGCGGCCGCCCAACGACTTTGGGCGACGCCCAATTTTACTTGGGCGTCGCCCAAAGTTCCGGGATCCGTTTCCCTATATAAGGGCACAGATCCCAATGCAAAAGGGGAGGATTTTTGGAGAGAGCTTTCTCACTCTAAACATTTTTAGAGAGAGAGAGTGAATTTTTTTGAGAAAAATATTTTTTTCTCAAAAATTCCAAATTTCCTAAAGTTCAATTTTTACTAAAGTTTCATTAAAAACGGAAGATCGTGGTTCGTGGAATCAATTGGCTTCGACTGTCAGATACCGAATTTAAGGTATTATCCGAGGACTAGACTCTCTTTGATTTTATTTTATTTATTTTCTTCTCTCATTTATTTTTATGTTATAGTTTTTATTTATTTAGTTATTTATTTATTTTGTCACGTTTTATTTAATTAGCGTATTTATTTAATTCCCATTTCGTGTTGGATAAAATTCGGTTTTGTTTTAAAATAAAAAACCTCGTTTTAATATCCCAATACGAACCGTGATCCGATAAAAAGGTAGTTCGGGTATCGAAAACGTTGTAATTACAAGTTTTTAATTTAAAAGAAATTTTCAAATAATGATTTGAAATAAAAAACGTCGTTTAGGAACTTCCGTTTTCGACTATGATCCATTTTTGGTAGTTCGGAAATCCAAAACGATTGAATTAGATTTAATTTAAAGCTTTCGAATAAATCTGGAAAATATTGGAGTGTTGCTGTAATTTGTCATTTCTGTCACTAAATGCTGTTTACCGACGGATTTCCCGTCGGTAAATCTGCCAAAACGTAAAAAATGCCATTTCAGTCCCTTTTTCTTAACTTTTAAGCTTTTAATCCTTAATATACATATGTATAGTTATGTAATATATGTTTTTCAAATTATTTTAGACCTTTTGTATATGTAATTATTTTAGAATATTTGTATGCTTTTTTATTATTATTCTATTTTACAATATAAGTATATGTATATATATGTCTTTCTTTTTATTCGTTTGGGCTCTATTAGATTCTATTTTGAAGATTATTTACTTGGGTATTTTAGGAAATAATTAATATATATTAGTATATGTTATTTTTGATATTTAAAACTATAATAGATGTGTATATATGTAGTTTTGGGATATTTGGATTATTTTAGTGGTTATTGAAGGAAATTATTTTTGGATGAATATTATTTTCTTAGTTATAGGATTTACTTACTATTTTCACATTTTTAAAGTATAGATATATTGTACCTAGTATTTTTATATACATATAGTTTCTTTTGTATAAACTTTTATTTTTTCTTATTCTATTTTTTTGATTTAAATGTATATATATATGCTAGAATTACTTTCTTTATTTCTTTGGGCCATTTAGGGGTCCATGTGTCAAATGGGCTTTATTTGGGAGTGAATTTTGGTTCAAATATGTTTATTATTGTAATTATAATAAGTAGAGAATCCATTAAGGAAAAATGGGGAAAATAAATCACAAAAAGAGTTTTCAATTTAATTATTTAAACTAAAGGTTTTTTAGAGATTCTTAATGTAAATAAATAGTGTTTTCTTGACATTTCAAATCGTTTCTTAAAACATCACGCTTTAAAACCTTAGTCCGTTCCAAACGACGGATTAAGCGAGCCTTGTAAATAAAATCGTTTTCATTGTAAATAATAGAGTTTTGAATCGTTTTCTTAAATGATTTGTACAAAATAAAATTGACTTGTATGTTTAACCACGTTTTCTTATCAAAGGTTTTTTTATCTCAATGTTTTCAAACACTCGAGTCGTTCCAATGGCGATTCGGGTAAACTTCATCAAACGGGGTTTTAAAACGCACCTAAATCGTTCCAACGGCGATTAAGGTGCGAACCATGTAAATAAACTCGTTTTGGGGGAATAAGTTAGTGTAGAATAAACACACGACATGACTTTTAAATACGGTTGTAAATAAATCACTTCTTTCTCCCCCCTCTCTGTGTATGTATAACTTAAATGGGTGATTCTTTACTAATATGGCTTCTCAATAATATATGCTCAAAATGGTTTCAAAAAAAAAGAGAAAGAAAAGGGTTTCAAATGAATTTTAAACTTAAAGAAGTATACGATTAGTCCGTTATCGCCTAACATGCTGAGTAGGAGGCCGGTGGTTCATAACCGGGCGATGTCGGGGTGCCTAGTAGCCTTTCTCCAGAAAGGAGCTAGCCTTCTCGGCTCGTACCTAAGTTTCCCGAACCCACACCGGTCTTCCGCAAGGGATCGGTGTTCATTTTCCCATTCGTGGGTGGCGACTCTTCCATATCTCCGAGCTCCGGTCCTGCCGAGTAGCTTGATTCCACGATTGGTTGCTTTCGGCGCCAATCACCGCTTACGTCGCCATGAGGTTGTCCACCCCCCGGTCTGCCCGGGAGATTAGGCCGCGGCACCTCGTCTAACAAGTGGCGACTCTGCTGGGGAAGCGAGAAATTTGATTCCGGAAGGCGTGTATTAAGCCCTTAATGGGGACGGATCGTTTTACTTCTTTTCGTATGCATTCATGTGCATTATTGCAAACCCTTTGGGTAATTTCCGCGAAACCTCTAGCGAGAGTCCATTCGTCGCTCGAAAGAGGCTAGCGTAAGTTCCCCCTTACAGTAAGGCGCCAGAGGGTCCCCATCCATTCGTTAGGGGCGAATCTGTGCGGTCCTGTGAGGTCCCGCGGTCAGCCGTGTCAGCATATAGTAGCATTAGAAGTTTCCATAGGATCACCCGTTACTATTTTTGATGTGATAAATGAATCAGTTCGTGTTTTCAAACCGCCATGATACATGTCTAATCCTAAAGTATGTAAAGAAAATGAGACGATGCGTTAATATATACTCATGAATCGACATACTAATTACCCTAAAACATTGAAACGATTTGAACTAAAGACGACTTAGTTATCTCGTATGTATGAACATGTGCGACCCGCCTTGTCCCTTTCGGTGTCCCGACGAAGGCACGTGTTCAGGAAATACGTTATAACGTAAGCACGTATTAGTATGAATCGGTTCGGTGTTAAGGATAGTTACGTTTCGATACAAAAGACTATATTAACAGTAGCCGTTATTCACATTCTTTAGATAAATTGGGATAAAACGAGATCACGACGAAATGAAAACGAAGAACATTTCTGTTTCGAACGACCTTGTTGTAACGTGAAAAGTTTCGCACAAGTAGCCAGTCCCTTCCGAATAAAAGACGAGCTTTTATGTTATGCCCCGTGTCGTTCTTAAGAGAAATGGACGTGTCCGCAGAAGTGACTAAGAAAAGAAAAGCGAAAAATGAACTAAATGACCAAAATCATTCCGAATCTACGATATATGTCAATCCCGAGAGTAGTTAAAGAAAATAAACCAATACCGTTGAATACGTGCCTTGAACGAGTGTATACCCCGTTTAAAATCTCGAAGCCGAATTAAGCCAAACCGCATAATTGCGCCATATGGACGAGACTGCGGGTTTTGACTAATGACTTGATCATTTCGACCGTTACCAAAACTGTAAGAAATATGGCCCGATGTACGTGTTTGCTTAATTCGAGCCTAAAGGAAAGAAAATGGTGATATCCTCGCTTCGAACAAACACGCGATTCAACAAAACGTTGATTTTCTATAACCACACTAAGATGATATATCCCGTGGATTGGGAAGAACAATGAATTGTTGCTAGCCGAAAGATTACCGTGCGCTCAAAATAAGACTCGCCGTCTTTTCACGTAGCTAAAATGAGCAAACGGATCCTCGACGCTAAGAACAAACGCGTTACGCGATGAGTCCGTTCCCTAAAATAAAATCCAAAAGTGATTTCATCACTAAATAAACACGTGGTTACATCTCTCGATAGATCCAAAAGATCCTGTGGTAATCCAAAAATCGAGACACGAACCCGCGCGAACAAAAGGGAACGAGTCATTGTCAATAACGAACGATTGGACTGAAAGGATAACTCGTACCACGTCTGAAAAACCGAGATGCACTCAAAGGGAGTCAAAACCCAAACTAATGCGTCTCGCAAAATGACAAAAGATGAGTTATCCCGAAAGGACAATCCGCTTGGTCGATACCTTAGTCACTGAACGTTGATACGTCAAAACGAACTGTATTGTCTGATGAATGATTTAATTTCCCGCAATAATCGACGGCATCACGCGTCCCCTGGACCGCAATGTGAGCCAAAAACCAAAATCCTAGGAAAGAGACCTGGACCAACGAGTGTGTGGAGGAATAAGGGTGGAAGAGAGATGTTGTGATACGTGTAAATAGAACTAACGTTTGTTTTTCTTATCTTATAATCGTAAATAAATAAACGCACACACCACGAATCATGCATATACAATCATGCATACATACTAATGGATACCGTTCGCGCAGACGTCATCATTAAGCGGTTGTGGTTTCGCGAGAGTAATCGGCTTATCAGACAGTTTGATCAGCTACGAGTAGACAGTTCAGAATCAGTAGTTGTGGCTTCTGAATCATCTTCGTCTGGGTATACTCAGTCTTCCGTCAGTATGTCTGCGACCGATGAGAAAGTGGCTGTATTGGAGAATTCTGTGAACAATATCAATGATCAGCTGGCCGCGATCTTAGCCCAGCTAGCTGAGTTAGCACTGAAGGACAACAAGAGTGGTAGTAAGCGTGCTGAGAATGAGGTGAACGATGGTCCTCGCTTTGGGAATGAGGAGGATTATCAGGATTATATCCGAAAACAGTTAGAGAAAGAGAAAGCTAAGGAAGAGGAGTGGAAGCAACACATCACACAGGAAGTGCAGGACTTACGTGGAGGAAGTTCCGGAAGTCAGGACTTCTATAACTTGAAGAATTGTTTGTCGGCAACAGCTTTGCCTTTGAAATTCCGGCTCCCTGACATGAAAAAGTTCGATGGAACGGGAGATCCCACCGCTCACATGAATCAGTATGTTGCTGTGATGAAGCACACGATCCTGACTGAGGATCAAGTCCTAGGGCTGTTTAACACCTACCTAGAGGGGGCTGCCCTCACATGGTTCCATGCATTGCCGATGGTGACAAAGAGGGATTGGAAGGAATTAGCGAAGTCATTCATCGCTCAGTATAGCTTTAACACCATGCTTGAGGTCACTTTGAAAGAGTTAGAGAGCACTAAGCAACAGGCTGGGGAATCCTTTTCCGATTTTGTGAAAAGATGGAGGGCTAAAGCCGCAGTGATGAAACAAAAGCCGCTCGAGCAGGATCAGATCCGAATGGTGGTTGGCAACACGTTGCCGTATATCAAGAATGAGTTGCGGTATATGCCATTACCGATTTCAATCAGATGTATAGTTGTGCTGTGACAGTTGAGGGGGATGGAGAGCCAAAGAAAGCCTATACCAAATGGACGAAGTCTGGATATGGTGCCGGAGGACCAAGTGCGAGTACAGAGTCCGCTGCAGTGAAAGTGCTTGATCTTAATGCTATCGAAAAGAGGCAGTTCGCCAAATTTGATCAGACCTACGCAAAAGTTTTCGAACGATTGCAGAAAAAGGGGCTGCTGAAAGCTCTTACTCATTATAACAAGACACCGCCTCCTCCACAGATACAAGCTAGGGGATATTGCGAGTTCCACATCAATTATGGGCATACAATTGAGAATTGTGAGAGATTGAAACACGAAATCCAAGATTTAATCGAGGAGAAAAAGATAGCTGATCCTTCGTCAGCGAACCCTTCCACTAGGCGTAATCCATTGCCTAATCATAGGGTAAGCATGATCGGAATGGGTCTGACAGAACGTGTAGTGATGGAATCCTTCGAGGAGAATGTAGAGGAGTTGTTGGACTCCGACGAAAAGAACAATGTGGGAAATGGTCTATATGTGTCCTTCCTTGGCGAAGAACAGGAGAATGAACTAATGGATGAAGGGTTGGACGGTGGAGCACCATATGATGAAGATAGTGCCGAAGAGACCGGGGAAGGGTCATCTCGGACTATTGTGCCAGAATTGGGTCTGTTTAGTGGTGGAGAAAACCCCGAGGTGCACTTGCATGAATATATGCGCGATATGTTTGTTGAATCCTTCGGAGTGGATGAGATTGCTCAGTGGTTCCACCATTCTCTGATAGGCGAGCCTTTAGGGTGGTTTCACTCATTACCTGACTCTTGCAAGTATGATTGGGATCAATTGTCAGATCTATTTCTAGAAAAGTATCAAAGGGCTGAGGACAGGGCCGCGGAGCGCTTCGCAATGCAGATTGGACCTATCAAGCGTCCGCTACCGAGGGTTAGTAAGTATAACGGTAATAAGGACCCTATGGAGCACCTTCACTTCTACTTGTCGGCTATGGCGCCCTTGGGTTTTAAAGAGGAAGAGATCACTAGCTTGTTTTGCAATTCGTTGATGGGTGAACCATTAATGTGGTACATGTCGTTGCCAATGTATGTTAAGACCGATTGGGCAGCAATGACGAAGAGATTTATCAAGGAGTATACAGTATGGATGCTAGCAGAGCAAACCCCTGATTCTCCGTCTTACCAAACACCTGATGTGGTGTTAGCAATGCCTAGGTATGGTGGATACCAGGATCCTGTGGAGCACGCGAGGTTATTCCGCAATCATATGTATGATGCCGGATTTCCGCAATGTGAGTTGCATGAACATTTTCCGGAAACCTTGATGGGTGAAGCCTTATTGTGGTATCAGGGTCTATCAGAGGAGGAGATGGGTCATTGGATACCGCTCAGAAGTGCCTTTGTGTCAAGATATGAAATGTACATTCCGTGGACGGGATCCCTGGACGATCTGGACAGGATTAGGCAATTCCCCGAGGAACCGTTTGTGGATTATGTTAGAAGGTGGAGGCACCGTTATGAGCAGTGTAATGAGACAATGAGTGATAAGGTGCAGCTTATGTGCATACAACGAGGTGCTATTCCGTTGGCCGCCAGAAGGATGAGCAGAGTGTCCCTCCGGGATTATGATGAGTTGATAGGTTGGGCCTTGTATGGATCGCGGATCCCTTTTACTTGAATCCGAATGTTCCTCACGTCATGGATTTAATGGTTGTGGACATTTGGGAGAGTTCTTCGGACGAGGAAGATGCCAATCGGAGGGTTCCTATTAACATTTGGGACGAATCGGATGATGAGCCGGAAATTGCGGTAATGACGAGATCAGGTCGTGTGGCTGAGGGAAAGGCCCCTATAGTAGAGACTGAGATAGGGGAAGGGTCGGCTCCTAAGCCCGATGACCAAGTTCTTGAGCAGTTGAAGAAGACACAAGCTAAGTCTACAGTCTGGGAAGTTCTATGCCATTCTAAGTACCATCGTGAGAACTTGATGAAAGAATTGCAGAATCTGGTTATTTCCACCGATACTGAGCCGGCAGCGCTAGTAGGGGCAATTATGGCCCGAAAGAAGACTGAGATCACATTTACTGACGAGGATCTCCCAGAAGAGGGGAAGGCTCACAATAAGCCTTTGTATATCCGAGCAGAAATTAACGGAAAGAAGACTAGTTGCGTGATGGTCGATGATGGATCAGCCATTAATGTTTGTCCTTTGAAACTATTGTCGAAGTTGGGAGTAGAAAGAGGGGACCTAACGGCCTCGGAAACTGTGATAAGGGCTTATGATGATAGCCATAGGCACATTGAAGGAGTCTTCAAGGCCAAGTTGAAAGTGGGGCCGCATGAAGAAGAAACTGAGTTCACGGTGCTGGATATCCCGGTAACCTTTGCTGTACTGTTGGGACGCCCTTGGTTCCATAAGTTGGGAGGTGTGCCCTCCACGCTCCACCAAATGATTAAATTCCCCTTCGGGGAGGAGATAGTGACAATCAGAGCTGAGAAATTGAGCTCGGTGGCAGCATTGGGGATTGAGCCTCAACTTTTCTCCGGATTCCAAGTCTCCGGGATTTATGAGTCCAGCATGACCACCGATGTGGTGAAGATGATGAAGGGAGGTTTCATCCCAGGAATGGGTTTAGGAGCACACCATCAGGGGTTGCCAGAATTTTCGGATTTTAAGAGTCAGAAAACCCGGAGGGGTTTGGGATATGAGCAGGGAGGTCCATCCAACGCAAGTGGCGAAGGAAAAGTGGGCCTAAGGAAGTACTTCATGAACGAGGGGCATGGAAAGGCGTATTCAGGGACCCCCGAGGCATGGACTAGCACAGAAGGGAAGATTCTGCTGGGGTTCGAAATCTTCAATGATGTGGCCGACTGGGGCAAAGGAAAGGCGAGCTGCTTTGTCGAGGAGATTATGGTGCTAGACTTGAATGCCAAGGAGCAAGTCATCACCATTGAAGCAACTGCGGGAGCGGTGAATGAGCCTAGTACCTCCAAAATTCATGAGAAGTCCGAAGACCCTGATGATGAAAATTGTATTACTGCTTTGTTTGAATCAGACGATGTAATCACCCATGCTATCAATGAAATGAATTCTGATTTTGCTTACTTGCTTGATGTTGATCATGATCACTCCATGCATTCTCATTCATATAACATGCCTACATTTGAAATCAATATGATAGAAATGTCAACTTTCAATCTTGGTACGGATGAAAATCCTAAACTTATACAAATTGCTCAAGCATTAACTATTGAAGAGAGAAAAGAATTCGAGAGAATAATTAAAAAATACGAAATTGTATTCGCATGGACATACGAAGACATGCCGGGAATTGATCAATCAATCGTAACTCACCGTATTCCAACTTACCCCGAAGCGAAGCCCGTAAAGCAGAAGCTCTGACGTATGAGACCAGAATGGGCAGACAAGATCAGAGAGGAGGTGAAAAAGCAGTTAGAAGCAGGGTTCATCGAAGTAATCGACTATCCCCCTTGGGTCGCAAATGTGGTACCAATTGCGAAGAAGGACGGCAAAGTGAGGATGTGCGTCGATTACAGAGATCTGAACAAGGCATGCCCCAAGGATGAGTTCACATTGCCTCATATCGACGTATTGATCGACAGTGCAGCGTCAAGTGTATTACACACGAATGTGGATGGTTTCATGGGCTACATGCAAGTTCAGATGGCCGAAAAGCACAAAGCCAAAACTTCGTTCACAACTGAGTGGGGGACATACTGTTACAAAGTGATGCCGTTTGGCTTGAAAAATGCCGGGGCAACTTATCAGCGAATGGCCACAGCACTGTTCCATGATATGATACACAAGGAGGTAGAAGTCTATGTGGACGATATGATGGTCAAATCAGAGACAAGAGAAGGGCATTTTGCCGCGCTCGAGAAGTTTTTGGCCCGAATTGCAGAATTCAAGCTAAGGTTAAACCCGAAGAAGTGCTTTTTCGGCGTTTCGTCGGGGAAAATCTTAGGCTATGTAATCGGAAATAAGGGAATCGAGGTGGATCCTGATAAAGTGAAGGCTATACAGGAGATGCCGGCGCCGAGAAATGAGAAGGAAGTGAGAGGGTTTCTGGGGCAGTTTCAGTATATCAGTCGGTTCATAGCAAGACTCACCGCAATCTGCGAGCCAATCTTCAAGTTGCTAAGGAAAGACCAACCCGCTGTTTGGAATGATAAGTGTCAGCAAGCTTTGGAGAGCGTCCGGAGCTATTTGTCTAATCCGCCAGTGCTGAGACCGCCTAAACTGGGAAAGCCGCTTCTCCTCTACGTAGCAATTGAGGAGCGATCTATTGGGGCAATGTTGGCTCAAGAGGGAGACACCGGTGTGGAGCACGCGGTGTATGATTTGAGTAAGAAATTCCTGGAGTACGAGCTCAAGTACAACATGATCGAAAAGACATGTGTGGCAGTGGTATGGTTAACAAAGAAACTGCGGCACTATTTCCAATCGTATAAAGTGATCATTATTTCTCGGATGGACCCCGTGAAGTATCTATACCGAACTCCATCCTTGACGGGGAAGTTAGCCAGATGGTTGTTGCTTTTATCCGAGTTTGACATTGAATATGAGACGAAGAAGGTTATCAAAAGGAGGGCCGTGGCAGAATTTCTGGCCAACCAACCCCTGAATGCAGAGGAAGAAGAGATAAGCTATGATTTTCCCGATGAGCACTTGAACGCAATCGAAGTTATACCGTGGAAAATGTTCTTCGACGGAGCAGTTAATTCGAATGGAGCCGGAGTAGGAGTACTACTTACCTCACCGGAAGGAGAAAAGATCCTGATGGCCAAGAAGTTATCCTTCCCTCTCACCAATAATATGGCCGAGTATGAAGCGTGCATTTATGGTTTAGAGTCATTAGCGG
Organism: Euphorbia lathyris; assembly: GCF_963576675.1. Classification (NCBI taxonomy): domain Eukaryota; kingdom Viridiplantae; phylum Streptophyta; class Magnoliopsida; order Malpighiales; family Euphorbiaceae; genus Euphorbia; species Euphorbia lathyris. Next base: position 43,862,298 of record NC_088919.1, on the reverse strand, counting down.
CACTGGGAGCGTCATATGTCGAAATTTGGGGTGACTCAAAGTTGATCATCGAACGGGCACAAGGAAACTGGGAGGTAAGAGAAGAAAGACTACGTCCGTACCTCGATCAGCTAGAAGGGTTGGCACAAAGATTCAAAGAATGCCGTTTCTATCATATCCCTCGAGCACAGAACCAGGCGGCGGATGCTTTGGCCACTTTGGTGTTAGTTTGGGACAACCCCCGGAACCTTGCCTCGAAACCGTTGGTATTGAGAAGATCTCACAAACCATGCTACGAGGATGTAATGCTGTTAGGGGCAGATGAAAAACCATGGTATTTCGATATCGTGAACTTCATGAAGCATGGAACATATCCGGCAGAGTCAGAACCGAGGGATCAAGCTGTGATTAGAAGGCTAGCTCGTCAGTTCGTCATCCATAACGACTTGCTTTACAAAAGGCACATTGACGGATTACAATTAAGATGCTTGGATGCGGGAGAAGACCGCGAGGCAATGGAATCAGTACATTCAGGAATTTGTGGAGCCCATATGGGGGGAGCAGTACTAGCTAAGAAAATTATTAGGCAAGGCTTCTATTGGCTCACCATGGAAAGAGATTGTAACGAGTATACGAAGAAATGTCACGATTGTCAAATCCACGGCGATTGCAGTCATCTTCCGGCCATGGAATTACATGTGTTAGCACCTATTTGGCCATTCGCTGCCTGGGGCATTGACATCATCGGCGAAGTAAGGCCTAACGCTTCAAATGGACATAAGTTTATTGCAGTCGCCATCGATTATTTCACCAAGTGGGTAGAAGCAGAGTCGTTTAGCAAACTGGGATCCAAGCAAATGAGAAAGTTCATGGAAAAACACTTGATCACCAGGTTCAGAGTGCCTCATCACATGATTACGGATAACGGGGTCCAGTTTCAGGGGGAAGTAAGGAATCTTTTTCGAGAATATGGCATTGAACATCACAGATCTTCTCCGTACCGCCCACAAGCTAATGGGGCAGTAGAAGCAGCTAATAAGAACCTTAAAAGGATTCTCGTAAAGACGGTGGAATCATATCGGAACTGGCATGAGCATCTCCCACTCGCGTTGTGGGCTTATCGCACGACAATTAGAACCTCGACTGGGGCAACGCCATTCTCCTTGGTATACGGAACAGAAGCAGTCCTGCCGATTGAGATCGAAAAGCGATCGTTGAGAATCGCAGTGGAGGCAGAAATTCCCGATGCGGAATGGGTGAAGATGCGATGTGAGCAGTTGGCTCTAGTTGACGAGAAAAGGATGGAAGCACTTTACCATGTACAATTATATCAAAGAAGGATGGCTCGGGCTTTCAATAAAAAAAGTCAAGACCAGCCCTATCAAAGAAAGAGATTTGGTGCTGAAACAGGTCCGTGTGACGCACACCGACCCGAGGGGGAAGTTCAGGCCTAACTGGGAAGGACCATTCATCGTGAAGAAGATACTAAGCAAAGGAGCGGTGAAGTTAACCACAATGGATGGCATGGAATTCTCCGAACCTACCAACCTGGATAGGCTTAAGAAATACTTTTCGTAAAAAAAAAAAAGAAAAAAAAAGAAAAATTCCCGATAGGTTGAAAACCCTCAAAGGGCGACCTATGCAACAATGAGGGAAATCCCAATGGGTGAAAACCCGAAAGGGCACTCATTTAAAAATTTCGGGATAGTAAAAGGAGAGGAGAAAAATCACCGGGATCCGAAAACCGAAAGGCGGGTCCTGGTAACAATAGTTATGACTTGAGCAATTACAAAAACAATGTATAAGAGACTAAGTATTTCTGTTGTTTGTAAATAAATAAAGGGCATGAATATATTTGACGAGAATGATTGGAATCATCATAATCTACTGAATGCATGGTAATATGAATCACGAGTTATACATTTCCTACCCTACTTTTCACAAAAAGCCTACCTACTATCCACCCCACTCCCTATACATCGGGGAAACTCTAATAAAAGCTACAAAGCAATAATGAAAGCTACAAAGCAATAATGAAAGCTACAAAGCAATACATAACGAGCCTAATACGGAGGGAAGTCCCAATAGTCCTCAAAATCTCTCAGGTGCGATGCCCGCTCCGTAGATAGTGCCTCCTCGGCAGCACGCGCTCTCTCATCAGAAACTCGCACTCTCTCATCAGAGGCGCGTGCTCTCTCATCAGCAACTCATGCTCTCTCCTCTGCAGCAAGGCGTTTGGTCGACTCATCACGCGCCCTCTCCTCGACGGCAAGGTGACCCTCAGTCTCCCGTCGCATCATCCCTGACCAGTGGTCATTTCTCTCCTGATACACCTGACCAACCCGGGCGTCAGCCTCCCGCAACAACTCGCTCTGCCTCCGCTCGTGGGCATGCAGATCACTCTACAGAAAAAGAAGAAAAAAAGAACAGATAAAAAGCAGCATAGGCAAAAACATAAATCATACATACATGCATAAATTCCACTACACTAAAGTAAAGTAATGATACATACCAGGTGATCGGTGCAGCGCAAGCTGAGGCGATCTCGTAGGTAACCAGACAGCCCCACGTAATCCGTACAAGTCTCCCTCGTGGTCAGAGAAGCGTCTGAGGGATCAAATGGGACCCTCGAGGAGAAGATAGGAGGAGCCGCCTCGAATCCCGCATAAGCTGCCCCGGACTCGTCATAGCAAATCGTGGCATAATCTCTCCCGTAGTCTGGTAGGGGCACGCCTAGGGAAGACCTCTCCGGTCGGGCAGCGCTGGAGGACTCACCGACGTAGTAGGGCTGCTCGCACACAGGCGTCTGAGCTCGAGTACCGTCAAAGAAATCAGATAAATGGGCACTCCTCCAGGACCCCTCCTGCAAAAAAAAAACACAATAAAAACCCCTAAACATCTCATGAATGAAAGGTAAAATAAGAAGGGGGTGGAACCACTTACCGGGACCTCCTCCTGGCCGAAGACTGCCGCGACAGCCTCCCTCGAAAATACATCTGCCACCGGATCCACCTCCATCGCTGCAGCCGGGGCATCCCTCGCGCTCAGCAGAGTAGATAAGTAAGGCTCACGGCCCCCGGCGTGAATCCACACCGCTCTACCAACAAACCGACGGGTCAAGTCCCGATGAACGGTCGATAAGGGCATGGTCCGCACTGCGAACATAGAAACGGGGATCTCACCCGGTGTCCAGTGAGCGTCCCTAACTCCAGTGATGCCTCGATCCCCTAAATACCATGCCCACACGTAGGGGCCGGTGAGCACACACTGCTGCTCCTGGATCATCGATACATAGGTATAATCGGGGCCGAAGTCGAGGTCGTCCCACCTGAACTTAATCTAAAAAAATGCACAAAGAGAAAGTCAGAAAGACTCAAACAAAAACCGAGCATGATTAGGCAAAATCTACCTGTGTGAGGGTCAGCGAGTCGATCCAATCTAGGAGCCGTGGCACCGTCTGACTCCTTTCGGCGCTCAAGTCAAAATCCCTCCATCGAGTCATGAAAGGCGGCCTCGGTACTCTCGGTCGAGATCGAGACCGGCTGGGAAGGATGTGCCTCTCATACGCCCACACCTGCGGTAAAAACAAGGACTAGGAGTGTGAAAAACGCGAAGAAGATAAGATGGGCAAGTCAAGAAGGCGTCACGTACCAGCAGAGCAAAGGTGTAACCTCCGAAATCCTTGCGCTTCCGGCAAGTCAGATCCAAAAACTTGTAGAGAAAGGCTAAGCCTGCCCCCGCCCAATCGTAGGAAGCCGCTGCATCCAGATCGTTGAGCGCCTGAATGAGACCTGCGTGTACCTTTCCGCCCTTCGTACGGAAAATCGTCTCACTCAGAGTATACACTAAGAAGCTGCGAACCGCCAAGTCGGTATCGTCTGTCTCGCAGAAATCTCGCCGACTCAAGAGGCTCGCTTTGGAAATAAACTTCGCTGGAGTAGATTTGGCGCATAGGCGAACTCCCGATCCAATCAAGGCAGCGAGCCTAGCAAGGTCGACCCGTGGTCGCATCATACCGAAATGGAAAGGAACGGGAGTGTTGCTCCCTCGCAACCCTGTCAGCAGCGAAAAATCTCGGGGCGAGATGGTCATCTCCCCAAAGGAAAGGTGGAAGGTGTGGGTCGAGTCAACCCACCGCTCACATAAGGCCCGTAGGCCAAAATGATCGCATACCCCGTTGGTGCGGGGCAGCGCTGCAATAAAAGGCTCGAAGCCCAACTCACGCATGCGGGCTCTCGCCGCGACACCTAGCCTATCGTACCACGAGTGAATCTCGGCGGTGGTCCCCGAAATCTCAATGAACTAAAAAGAACAAGACAAGAAAATTTAAATACGGCTCCTTAAGCATGCGATTGATAAGAACGCGTTAAGACTAGGTATTCTTTCATAGAGACATCCGGTCAGTTAGGACCAATTTTCTGTAAAAATCTCTCCTGTAGGGTCATTCACGTAGGGTTTAGTCAATTCTTTAATCCACCCTCGTCTGCGGGGACGAGGAGCATAGATTAGGTTTTACTATTTACGTGCATTAGTTAAGTTTTTACTATTCACGTGCACTATTCACGTGCATTAGTTAAGTTTTTACTATTCACGTGCACTATTCACGTGCACTATTCACGTGCGCTATTCGCGTTTTCACTATTCACGTGCACTATTCACGTTTTTACTATTCACATGCACTATTCACGTGCACTATCCACGTCTTCACTATTCACGTTGTTTTTTTTACTGTTAGCATGCATAAATTCGCAGTGTCACTATTCACATGCATATAACGCGCGTTCTTACAAAAATAAACAAGTGCTACTTGTAAATAAAGGAATTCACGTTTTCTAGCTAAAGTCCTCTAAGGCAGTCTAAGGGTTAGCATGCAAATCATGTTCGGATAGGAATGCTAAAGCCTAGAGTTCGAATCAAATAAAAGTGAGAAATTACTTACCTCGTTGCAGCGTGTCCTGCTCAAATGCGTCGTAGGGTCGTGGAAGGTATCCACTCTATCCAGGTTTACGTAAACCTCGTCCATGCCTCCAGTGCCATCCCATTCATCTAAATCCATCCCGAGAATAATCCAAATTGAAGTCTAGTGAGAGAAAGAAGAGAGAGAAGGTGTGGGGTTGAAATGAAACCCCACCACCTTATATAGGAAAAGGGAACGTAAATAGTGAAAAAGTACGATTTGACATAAAGGTAAAAAGTAAATAATTAATTACTAGGTGCACAGACCTCCGATTTGCAGTCCGTTTCAGTCTGCATTTCTCCCAGACAACGACCAACATTGCCGAGATATGAACTCCAGACAACAGCCAATTTTTACAGAACAGTGACACCAGTCAAAATACAGACAACAGTCGACAGAAAAATAATCATTAGTCTATATCATTCCAGACCAAAACACGTTCCTATTAAACCTCCGAGACACTAGCTCCAGACAATGGTGTTTTAAAAGAATTCAGAATCGTTAGAAAGAACTTTTCTGCCCTTGAGCCATCTTACCTACGGTTCATGACCGAGGTAGCTTCTTAGCCATCTTACCTACGGTTCACGACCGAGGTAGCTTTTTAGCCATCTTACCTATGGTTCACGACCGATGTAGCTTTTTAGCCATCTTACCTACGGTTCACGACCGAGGTAGCTTTTTAGCCATCTTACCTACGGTTCACGACCGAGGTAGCTCTTTAGCCATCTTACCTACGGTTCACGACCGAGGTAGCTCTTTAGCCATCTTACCTACGGTTCATGATCGAGGTAGCTTTTTAGCCATCTTACCTACGGTTCACGACCGAGGTAGCTTTTTAGCCATCTTGCCTACGGTTCGCGACCGAGGTAAGCTTTTTAGCCATCTTACCTACGGTTCACGACCGAGGTAGCTTTTTAGCCATCTTACCTACGGTTCACGACCGAGGTAGCTCTTTAGCCATCTTACCTACGGTTCACGACCGAGGTAGCTTTTTAGCCATTTTACCTATGGTTCACGACCGAGGTAGCTTTTTAGCCATCTTACCTACGGTCCACGACCGAGGTTGCTTTTGAGCCATTCTTACCCATAGTCAACGTACGCTAGATTTCGAGAAAAGAACATTCATCGACGGCCACTCCGAAGATGACGATGGAAGGAATCAGAGGACGACACCGCAACGCGCAGTGCAAAGGTCAGGTATGCTCCCTCCTACTCTTTACGTGTCTTTTACTTTTATATGTTTTACATTGCATGTGTTATGTTAGCAAAAAACGTTTTCGAAACACACACATCACTGTCAAAATAGAAAAGTAGGGGCAACTGTAGACATCGAGTCGGAGGACCTGTGATGAAAACCTGAAAACAAGACGGTTGAAGCGATTGATTCCGGAAGTTTTGAAAAACAAAAAAAAATATAAAGGATAATAAGCGTATAATAAGGAAAGAAAATTACGGCGGGTCGCTGTTGCCAGTAAGGTGGCTCGCGTATGCTTAGCGGCATGGCGCGGGTGCTTAGCGGCATCCGGCGCGCGGTCGACAATGGTCGAACGCCCGCTCGACGGCACAAGACGTGCGCTCAGCGTCAGTCGAACGCACGTGTCCAACCACGAGTGGCACGTTCTCGACGTCCGAGCAACGCCCGAGTCTGATAGCGCGGGGCACGCTCTCGTTGGCCACTGAGTGTGCGTGCCCGGCAGCGCGGGGCGCGCATTCGGCGGCCGCAACGCGTGAGCGTCCGACGGCGCGGAACGCACGCTCGGCGGCCGCGGGGCGCGCGTGTCCGACGGCACGAGGCACGCCTCAGGGGTCGTCGGGCGGGCACCCAACCGCGTCGGGCAAACGCCCAACGAGCGTTGGGCGAGCGCCCAACGTTGGTCGGGCGCGGGCGCCCAACCTTGCGTTGGGCGCTCGCCCAACACCGTTGGGCGATCGCCCAACAATTGTTGGGCGATCGCCCAACAATTGTTGGGCGATCGCCCAACAAATGTTGGGCGGCCGCCCAACATTGTTGTGCGGCCGCCCAACTTTTGTTGTGCGGCCGCCCAACAATGTTGGGCGGTAGCCCAACTTAGTGTTGTGCGGCCGCCCAACGACTTTGGGCGACGCCCAATTTTACTTGGGCGTCGCCCAAAGTTCTGGGATCCGTTTCCCTATATAAGGGCACGGATCCCAATGCAAAAGGGGAGGATTTTTGGAGAGAGCTTTCTCACTCTAAACATTTTTAGAGAGAGAGAGTGAATTTTTTTGAGAAAAATATTTTTTTCTCAAAAATTCCAAATTTCCTAATGTTCAATTTTTACTAAATTTTCATTAAAAACGGAAGATCGTGGTTCGTGGAATCAATCGGCTTCGACTGTCAGATACTGAATTTAAGGTATTATCCGAGGACTAAAATCTCTTTTATTTTATTTTATTTATTTTCTTCTCTCATTTATTTTTATGTTATAGTTTTTATTTATTTATTTATTTATTTATTTTTTCACGTTTTATTTAATTAGCGTATTTATTTAATTCCCATTTCGTGTTGGATAAAATTCGGTTTTGTTTTAAAATAAAAAACCTCGTTTTAATATCCCAATACGAACCGTGATCCGATAAAAAGGTAGTTCGGGTATCGAAAACGTTGTAATTACAAGTTTTTAATTTAAAAGAAATTTCCAAATAATGATTTGAAATAAAAAACGTCGTTTAGGAACTTCCGTTTTCGACTATGATCCATTTTTGGTAGTTCGGAAATCCAAAACGATTGAATTAGATTTAATTTAAAGCTTTCGAATAAATCTGGAAAATATTGGAGTGTTGCTGTAATTTGTCATTTCTGTCACTAAATGCTGTTTACCGACGGATTTCCCGTCGGTAAATCTGCCAAAACGTAAAAAATGCCATTTCAGTCCCTTTTTCTTAACTTTTAAGCTTTTAATCCTTAATATACATATGTATAGTTATGTAATATATGTTTTTCAAATTATTTTAGACCTTTTGTATATGTAATTATTTTAGAATATTTGTATGCTTTTTTATTATTATTCTATTTTACAATATAAGTATATGTATATATATGTCTTTCTTTTTATTCGTTTGGGCTCTATTAGATTCTATTTTGAAGATTATTTACTTGGGTATTTTAGGAAATAATTAATATATATTAGTATATGTTATTTTTGATATTTAAAACTATAATAGATGTGTATATATGTAGTTTTGGGATATTTGGATTATTTTAGTGGTTATTGAAGGCAATTATTTTTGGATGAATATTATTTTCTTAGTTATAGGATTTACTTACTATTTTCACATTTTTAAAGTATAGATATATTGTACCTACTATTTTATATACATATAGTTTCTTTTGTATAAACTTTTATTTTTTCTTATTCTATTTTTTTGATTTAAATGTATATATATATGCTAGAATTACTTTCTTTATTTCTTTGGGCCATTTAGGGGTCCATGTGTCAAATGGGCTTTATTTGGGAGTGAATTTTGGTTCAAATATGTTTATTATTGTAATTATAATAAGTAGAGAATCCATTAAGGAAAAATGGGGAAAATAAATCACAAAAAGAGTTTTCAATTTAATTATTTAAACTAAAGGTTTTTTAGAGATTCTTAATGTAAATAAATAGTGTTTTCTTGACATTTCAAATCGTTTCTTAAAACATCACGCTTTAAAACCTTAGTCCGTTCCAAACGACGGATTAAGCGAGCCTTGTAATTAAAATCGTTTTCATTGTAAATAATAGAGTTTTGAATCGTTTTCTTAAATGATTTGTACAAAATAAAATTGACTTGTATGTTTAACCACGTTTTCTTATCAAAGGTTTTTTTTATCTCAATGTTTTCAAACACTCGAGTCGTTCCAATGGCGATTCGGGTAAACTTCATCAAACGGGGTTTTAAAACGCACCTAAATCGTTCCAACGGCGATTAAGGTGCGAACCATGTAAATAAACTCGTTTTGGGGGAATAAGTTAGTGTAGAATAAACACACGACATGACTTTTAAATACGGTTGTAAATAAATCACTTCTTTCTCCCCCCTCTCTGTGTATGTATAACATAAATGGGTGATTCTTTACTAATATGGCTTCTCAATAATATATGCTCAAAATGGTTTCAAAAAAAAAAGAGAAAGAAAAGGGTTTCAAATGAATTTTAAACTTAAAGAAGTATACGATTAGTCCGTTATCGCCTAACATGCTGAGTAGGAGGCCGGTGGTTCATAACCGGGCGATGTCGGGGTGCCTAGTAGCCTTTCTCCGGAAAGGAGCTAGCCTTCTCGGCTCGTACCTAAGTTTCCCGAACCCACACCGGTCTCCCGCAAGGGATCGGTGTTCATTTTCCCATTCATGAGTGGTGACTCTTCCATATCTCTGAGCTCCGGTCCTGCCGAGCAGCTTGATTCCACGATTGGTTGCTTTCGGCGCCAATCACCGCTTACGTCGCCATGAGATTGTCCACCCCCCGGTCCGCCCGGGAGATTAGGCCGCGGCACCTCGTCTAACACTTGTTTTAATACTCGTAATTGATTATTGTGTAGGGGAACGCGATTTCCGACGCCATTCGGGCTATCTTTAGGGATTCATATAGGTGTTGCCTTACCGGAAGTGACAAACCGAAAACCGTAGGAATTGACAAGCCACGGAACTTACGGGCCCTAGTTTCTGGTCCCCAGCATTAGACACGCCTTGACTAGGAACCACGTAGTCTAAGTACTTCACGGGTCGGTCGAACTACACATAGTCGTCTTTGCAAGAGTAAATCGTCAACCGAATATATTCGGAGTCATTGCCTATTATATTTATAACTTATCGCATTCCATATCACTTCGTAGAGTTTTGATATATAAATTTGTCTCACCCGTAGTTAGGAGTAGTTTGTAGTTGTGTCTCACACCAACCTCAAAGTATTCACCGCTTAGATAACGTATAAAACCGATTCGTCTAATACTTGCAGTTATAAATCCCGTGGATTCGATACCCGATCTTAACCGGATTATTACTTGATACGACGGGGTACACTTGCCCCTAAGTAGTGGCGTCTAGTAGAGTTAAAGCATTTATAAAGATCACATCCATAGCCATAGCGCACTTATCATACACATATATTTCGTTGTTAAAAAGAACACTACTAGGCGCCACGCATCAGATATACATCCCAAGTCCCACATCGGAAAGATACAAGGGAGTTACATAGTATATAAAGAAGTTCACCAACTACATCAGTATGAGGCCTTTTGAGAAGGAGCCCAAAAATGGTAACTAGCGATGAACTTCTGACCGGATTCCTTCCATGTGGGGGGGCGTCGTTGGGTTCGACGGGGGGAAGCTCCGATGCCAAAGTCAGTATTGGAATAGTGAATAAACTGTATTGACAAGAGAAAGGTTTAGAGTGAGAATGTGAATGTGTACCTCAATAGCTTGGGATGCAAGCTATTTATAGTCATGTGATCGTAACTCCCAGTAACCAGAAAGTCTCCATTAATGCCTCACTAATGGCGGTTACGAATCTCCTTTAAGTGTGACCGTTAGCTCATTAACGGACCATTAATTGCCTTTATTGGGAATCGGCTCAACCGTTTGATGGGCGGATCGAGGCATGATGGCGGGTCTCCCGTAGGTTTGACTACGGATGACGTGTGGTGGAATCTAGGTGATTCGCCATGCGGATGGCTTGCTTGATACGCCATTACTCTCCAGCTCACCTGAATACGTGGTCGTTTGGTCAATTACCCTTTTAGTCCCGTAAATTATATCTGGTTGTTATCAGAAGCCCCCTTAAGTTCCGTTAAAGTCCTTTAGGGCTTTTGCACTTCTTGGCACGTCGTCATGATGAGTCGCATTAATTGCCGCTTTGTTCTAGGCCATTCACTGCGTGACAGGTGTCCTGGACGCACTGCTCGAGGTAAGTGGCGATACCTTCTTCGCCTTCTCTCTTTCTCTTTCTGCTTTACTTGCTAATTTCCTTCCGATTTGGCTTGCGTTTTTTCAGAGCTTTTCCGGCGTCAAGAAGCTTCAAAACCTCCGATTTTCCATGTAAGTGAACCTTCTCATCCTGTTTTCTGGGTTTTTATGAGTTCTTCTTCTGGGTCTACCATTGAACTCTTTAATTTGACCACTTCCTCCGAACCTTTGTTTAGCTGGACCACCTCTTCCGAGAGTTCCAATTCTTCTGAAAGTACGCCTAGTTGCGATTTATCTGAGTTGTGTAATATGGTGAGGGAGAGTAGGAATCGTCGTACTCGTTTAACTAGGACCCAGAATCTTTCCGCCGCGGTGATTCATATTGCTCCGACGATAGATCCTAGGAGCTTTTCCGGAATGGAGGCTTCCCCTTCAACTCCAATTAGGAAAAAGAAACCGCGGGCAGAGACTACTTTGTCTCGTATGAGCACCGCGGATCTAACTGATTTGGCGGATCGTTATCCATAGTGTTAAAACACCTTTCCACAAAATGATCTATGCAGTAGAAGTTGAGTGATTCTTCAGGACAGCATGAAAAAGTCGTTTGCTAAAAGAGAATGATTACCGCCCCTCTGTACCAATAATTGAATCCTTGGAAATACGCAGAAGACACATTCCGAGATGTATGGGTCAATGGATTATTGGTAAAGGACAACTGACACAAAAAGACAAGCCTAACGCAAGAAGACAAGTCTGACGCCTGAAGGAAAATAGAGGAAGGGAATGGCCGGAACAGTCTGAAGCTGACCAGAATCTGTCCCCTAAAAGAGCCGTTTTAACATCAACAGTTAAATCATTTCAAAATGATCCAACACAGATTTTCCCTATATAAGGACAATCAAACTTCTTGGATCATCGCCGAATTACAAAAAGAAAAATACAAGAGAGAAAAGATACAAAAGCACTTAGATACAAAAAGAGATCTTACACCCATCTTCTATTTCTTGTGTAAATGCTAGAGTGATTACTTTTAATCTTCTAAAGTGTTCTTTATTTGAAAAGGAACAAGTGTTTATCAATTGTAACATTGAGAGTGTTGTGCTGAGTGTTTGGTTGTAAACATTCAGTGGTAGAGAAATCTAGGTGATGGGTTATAGCACTTAGTAGGAGTTAAGTAGACGAATAGAGGAAGGTACTCTTGCATATTCAACTGCCTTGTAATTGGTTTGTGCTCTACCTTTAAAGAGCTCAATATTGGATTCTAAAAGCCCAGAGGACTCTAGGGACTAGACGTAGGCGGAGAGGCCGAACCAGGATAAGTGATACTGAGTAATCTCTAAACTCTCTCTCTCAATATATATATGTGCATGTGTTGTGTGTGAAGTTTACTCAGCATATAAAATTGTTTAAATTTGACTCTGAGAATTTCAAGTGCTGAGTTAGAAGCTGACCTCCAAGAGTGTCAATATCTAACTTACAGATAAAACAACCTTAGTCAATATCCGGCCAAAGTTGTCTTATAACATATCTGGCCAAGCTGACCAAAAGCTGAGTTGACAAACTCGCAAAATAACTAAGTCAGCATATCAATTAAACGAAAAAGTTATATTAGTTCCTAACCCCCCTTGGAACTAATCACACGGGACCAACAAGTGGTATCAGAGCCTAAGCTCACTACTCAAAGATATAACTATCTTGAGCGGATCCCCATAAATGGCTGAGAACAGCACTCGTTTCCTTCCAGGGAACCAAACAACACAGATACTCCCTGAGGGATTATCAATCACTAGACCTCCCCTATTCTTTGGATCTAATTATACATTCTGGAAGAATAGGATGAAAAAATTTATTCAAGCCACAAACATGAGTGCATGGCTTGCAATTATTCAAGGTCCACATGTGCCATATAAAACTGTTAACAATGAGAAAATTGTTAAGAGCGAAGCTGAGTGGACAGAGGATGGCCTCAGAAAATTACAAAATAATGCTTCAGCTATAAATATGCTTCACTGTGCTTTAGATGCTGCAGAATACAATAAGATTTCAGGTTGTGAGTCAGCACAGGAGATTTGGAAAAAGCTTGAAGTGACCTATGAAGGCACCAGTAAGGTTAAAGAGTCCAAAGTCAATCAGCATATGAGACTCTACAAGCTGTTCGAGATGAACGAAAACGAAGACATCTCAGAAATGAACTCAAGATTCACCAACATCATAAATGAGCTCAAAAGACTTGGAAAGAACTTCACTGAAGAGGAACAGGTGAAGAAAATCCTGAGAAGTCTACCTAAGAGCTGGCAAGCAAAGAAAATAGCTGTAGAAGAAGCTCAGGACTTGACTACCTACAAATATGATGAGTTGATCGGATCCCTGCTAACCCATGAGATCTCTATGAAAAACTTTGAAGCTAAAGAAAAGTCCGAAGATAAGAAACAGAAATCACTAGTGATGAAAGCTGACTCCACAGAAGCTGAGTCAACTGATGATGAGGAAATGGCTATGTTCACTAGAAAGATGAAGAAACTGTTCAGAAGAAATGACAGAAACAGCAAAAGGCCATACAAGAAAGGTGATAGGTACAAAGCTGAGTCCAGTGAAAAATATAAGAAGGACAGCTCCAAATCCGTCACATGTTTTGAGTGCCACCAAACTGGGCACATCAAGTCAAGCTGCCCAAACCTAAAAAGAGATAAGAAGGGAAACAAGAAGGCAATGGTAGCAACATGGAGTGACAGTGACGAGTCAACATCATTCGAAGCTGATGCAAATGAAACGACAAACATATGCTTCATGGCCGATGATGCTGATCACTCTCAATTTGAGCAAGCTGACCTCTCTAATGAAACTGACCAAGAGGAACACAACAATGAGGTAACATCCCTACTTTTACTTAGAAACGAAATGGTAAATGCCTTGAGTGATTTATACACACTAACTAAAAAGTGTAACAAGAAAATCAAATCACTCAGCAGGCGGTGTGACGAGATTGAAGAGGTCAAGCTGAGTGACCTCAGATATCTCCTCCAAGACAATACAGATTTACATAACAACATTCAAATAATGCATAAGTTTGTCACGAAGGTTCAATCTGAGTCAAAGAAACTTAGAAAGGATGTTACAACCTTACAGAGTCAAATAAAAGGCTCAAATGGAAATAAACCCCATGCTGAGTACGCAAGTACTAGTCAGCATAAGCAGTTCACTCAATGTGAATGTTGTGGAAAAAGGGGGCACACAAAAGAAGTGTGTTGGCATAACAAGCGAGTTGTCCAAGGTGACTTCTGTGGAAGAAAAGGACATTCCACAAAGGTATGCTGGCATGCCCAGCACAACAATGCTGACCGCACTCAGTACAACCCCCAAAGGGTAATATTTTGTGACTTTTGTGGTAAGCCAGGCCACACTATAAAAGTATGTCGTCACAAATTAAAGTATGATTTTGCACCTGTTTACACTAACAAGAAAGGACCCAAAAAGAATTGGCTACCTAAAAATGAATAGTTTAAAATGCGGGTTAGCTTGACATGCGTAGAGAAGTCAAAGCTGTGGTATATAGACAGCACATGCTCAAGGCACATGACAGGTGATGAAACACAATTCATCACACTAGAGCTTAAACGAGGTGGAAGTGTAAGCTTCGGAGACAATAAGAAGGGTAAAATAGTCGGCTCATGTACTATCGGAGGTAACCCAACTATTGAGTCAGTCTCCCTAGTTAAAGGTCTCAAACACAATCTGCTAAGTGTAGCTCAGCTTTGCAAGAGCGGCAGAAAGGTTGTATTCGATGATACTAAGTGTCAAATACTCGAGGGGAACACAAATGAATTAATTTTAACTGCCCCTCGCATAGATAATGTATATATACTAAATTTAGAAAAACAGTTTTCCAAAAACATATGCTTAGTGTCTAAAGAGGATAACTCCTGGCTATGGCATAGAAGACTTGGGCATATCAGCATGGACCTTCTTGCCAAATTAGCTAGAAAGCAATTAGTTGAAGGATTACCCAAATTGAAATTTGAGAAAGATCAATTATGTAAAGATTGTCAGCAAGGGAAACAAACCAAAAAGTTATTTCAAAGTAAAAATATTGTCTCAACCAAGAGACCATTGGAATTACTACACTTGGATCTTTTCGGACCTATCCAGCCACTCAGCTTGGGAGGTAAGAAATTTTCCTTGGTCATTGTAGATGATTTCTCTCGGTACACTTGGATCATCTTGCTGAGCAGCAAGGATGAAACTTTTGAGATGTTCACTACACTTATTAGAAAGCTTGAAATTAACAAAGACCTAAAAGTAGCTCATATTAGAAGCGACAACGGTGGAGAATTCAAAAACCAACAGTTTGATGAATTCTGTGAAACCAGTGGTATTGACCATAATTTCTCTGCTCCTAGAACACCTCAACAGAATGAGGTTGTTGAAAGGAAGAACAGAACAACTGTCGAAATTGCTAGAACCATGCTGAGTGAAAATAGGCTTCCAAAGTACTTCTGGGGTGAAGCTGTCCATACATCATGCTATATACTGAATAGGGCTCTAGTAAGACCTATACTTAAGAAAACCCCATATGAACTTTGGAAAGGACGAAAGCCCAACATTGGTTACTTTCGTGCCTTTGGGTGTAAATGTTTCATACTCGATACAAAGGACAATCTTGCAAAATTTGATGCTAAAGCTGACGAAGCGATCTTCTTAGGGTACTCAACAAACAGTAAAGCATATAGAGTCTATAATAAACGAACTCAGGTTGTAGAAGAGTTTGTTCATGTTAAGTTCGATGAAGCTGACCCTGCAGGAAAGACAACTCAGCCCACTGAAGATGAACCAAGCTCAGCTTCTGCTGATCAAAATGGAGCCTCTGAATCATCAATACAAGGGCTGACCAAAGGTAAGCAAGAAGTTGAAATTACATTTGCTGACCAGTCCATTCCTGTAGAGATTGTAGAAACACCTCCTTCAAACGACTCAACATTGCCCAAAGAAATAAAAATCCCAAGAGGACATTCAGAAAAGTCCATTCTTGATGCTGCTGACAACAAGCTGATGACCAGAGATCAGCTCAGGAAATACCTCAGCAATGTTGCATTCGTCTCAATACATGAACCAAAGAACTTTGCTGATGCTGAGCACGATGAATATTGGATCAATGTCATGCAAGAAGAACTTGACCAATTCACCAAAAATGAGGTATGGGATTTAGTGCCTAAATTAGGGATCAAAAGCCTATAGGAACTAAGTGGGTTTTTAGAAACAAACTAGATGAGCATGGAAATGTAATAAGAAACAAAGCTCGACTTGTAGCCCAAGGCTACAGTCAGCAAGAGGGTATTGATTATGGGGAAACATTTGCACCTGTTGCTAGGTTAGAAGCAATACGTATATTGTGTGCCTATGCCGGTTTCATGAACTTTAAGTTATACCAAATGGATGTCAAAAGTGCATTTCTTAATGGTTTTATAAACGAAGAGGTATATGTTAATCAACCTCCTGGGTTTGAAGATCCAAAATTTCCAAACCACGTTTATAAACTTAAAAAGGCCCTGTACGGCCTAAAACAAGCTCCAAGAGCTTGGTATAAGAGGTTGACCAACTTCCTGCTAACCAGGAACTATGTCAGGGGAAAAGCTGACACAACCTTGTTCATTAAGAAAAAGGGAAAACATACCCTACTTGCACAAATATATGTAGATGATATAATATTTGGTGCTACTGACGAATCTTTGTGCAAAGAATTTAGCAAACAGATGCAAACTGAGTTCGAGATGTCCATGATGGGGGAACTCAACTTCTTCCTTGGACTCCAAATCAAGCAAGGTAAGAATGGCATCTTCATAAGTCAGTCCAAGTACACCAAGGAAATGTTAAAGAAATTCAATTTGATGGACTGCAAACCCATATCAACTCCTATGAGTACTGATACTGTCCTATGCAAAGATGAGAAAAGTAAGTCAATAGACACTAAACTCTATCGAGGTATGATAGGTTCGTTACTTTACCTCACAGCTAGTAGACCTGATATACAGTACTCAGTATGTTATTGTGCGAGATATCAAGCTGACCCTAGAGAATCTCATCTAACGGCTGTAAAAAGAATCTTTAGATATTTGCAGAGCTCAATTGATGCAGGTCTATGGTATCCAACTTCAAATGACTTCACACTCATTGGATATACTGATGCTGACTATGGACGAGATAAGCTAGAACGTAAGAGCACTTCAGGAGGATGTCATTTCCTTGGAAGCTGTCTAGTATCTTGGTTCAGCAAGAAGCAATCATCTGTAGCCCTGTCTACAACTGAAGCTGAGTACGTGGCTGCTGGAAGCTGTGTTGCTCAAGTTCTATGGATAAAGCAACAGCTTGAGGATTATGGAGTGAAGACTGAAACAATAGAGATCAAATGTGACAACAAGAGTGCCATTGATCTGTCCAAAAATTCAATCCAACATAGTAGGATGAAGCATGTCAGCATAAGGCATCACTTCATCAGATATCACGTACTAAAAGATGAGATCAAGCTGACCTATGTGCCAACAAATGAACAACTTGCAGATATCTTCACCAAGCCCTTGGCACGTGAACAATTCAACATACTAAGGGAAGCTATCGGTATGTCTAATCCCCTTCAATAATTCTCTAGTAAATGTTGTATGGTTGCCATGCTAGGTGAAAATTTGAACGTTGTGCAAATGCCATGCTGAGTAAAATAAACTACTACTAAGCTTGAAATGTAGAAAAATCACCCCATACTGAGTTGACATTTATGTTGTGTGATTATCCTAAGTAGATACATATACTAAGTTAGGAATTCACCTTGATAAGAACTAGGTTCTCAGTATCACAAACGGTTCATTTTCTAGGAAAACTGCGCTAAAACCTACTTGCACCATTAAATGCCAACACGTGTAAATAAATGGCACCTGGAAAAGGCAAACAATTAAGAAATAACCCATGCGCCGAAAATGTCATAAATGACAGAATCTCTGTCGGTTGAACGCCCCAAGGAAAAACGGCTAGTTCAATTAATAGGGCCGTCTTAGATATATATAAAACGGAAGAATTACTCCTCAAAACTCCTCACAAGTAAATCCTTTAGTATTCAAAATCTCTCTCTCTCTCTCAAAACTTCCCCAAAAATCTCTGAAGATGTCCAACACTCAGAACATCTCCGGTGAAAATCCCGGCAAATTGATCACCGATGAAAGCCCTAAATCTATTCCTCAATCTAACCTAACTCCGAGCAAACGCCGTCAAGCCGACCCAGCAAGCTCCTCAAAACAAAAGAAACCCAAGGCTAGAACCATGGTAAAGGTTCACACGAAAGTCAAAAACCTGGAAGTCCTAAAATGCCACTGGTTCTCTCCCAGCTTCGTTACCGCCGAAAAGCCATTCTGTGAATGGATTGAGAAGAATGAGTGGACAGGCCTCTTCTCTCTCCCCGGAACCACCTATCCTCGGTTGGTTAGGGAATTCTACTCCGGTCTACAGGTTGATAAGGACGATGCTGACTATCTGGAGACGCACGTTAAGGGTCACAAGATTGTAATCACTCCATCTTACTTGGCAACCTTACTCAACTTGCCTAACAAAGGAACCGAGTTTAGAACGACAAAGGAAAAGGTATCAACAGAAAAGCTTGACCAGATGAAGGGATTTTGCAAACCCAAAAATCACAAAGGAGAAATACCCAGCACTAGTATGGGGCAAAACCAGAAGATGGCGCACTACATCTTGACAAACTTCATCTTCTCTAAACTCAACTCAGCTTTGGCTGCCTCCAATTTCGAGCAGTGCTTTATATGGCACATGCTAACCTATTGCCCACTCAATATGCCTGTGTTTTTTGTGGGAGCACTTCAACATGGAGGTAAGAAACTTCGACTAGGTTCTCTAATCACCAAGATCCTTGAAGATCACAAGATTGAGACCATCACTGAGACTAAAAGCTTGGGAACAGAAATAACCGCGGCTCTGCTATTTGGGTTATTGTTCAACCAACCTCTAAAGGGAGCTGAAGATGTTGAGGAAGATGAGGAAGAAAATGATGCTGAACAAGAAATCGAAACTGAGATAGCAGCAGATGATGCTGAGCTAGAAGTTGAACCAGAGGAAGTTACTGCCGAGTCCCCTAAGGCAAAGAAGAAGAGAAAAACTCTTGCCACTTGTGCAAAAGATATTGAAACTATGCCCAGGAAGAAGAGGGCTATGACTAGAGGAAAGAATGTTGATGCTGACCTACCTCAGGTTACACCTAAGTCAGCAGAGAAAAGGAAAGGGCAAGCTGAGCCCGAAGAAGAAAATGAAGAATCCCCAGAACAACCTCTAAAGAAGAAAAGTAGAAATTCTGGGTTGAAAGTTGTTGAAGCTGATCCCATTGATTGGGTTGTGACACACAAATCTCACTGCACTCAGAACATTGGGATTGATCTTGAGAAAACTCCAGTTGAGCAAACTGATGAAGGAGAAGAACAAAGACAGGTTGATACTCAGCTTAATGCTGAAGAAAAAGATCATGCTGAGCCGGATAATATTGAGCAACATCAGGAGGCACATGTTGAACAAGAAGAAGAAGATCATCAAAGAGAGGATCTGAATGTTGAAGCCGAGGTTGAGGATGCAAATGTTCAAACTGACCCTTCACCTCCAAAAACTAATTCCCTCAAAAGACTGAAAAAGAAAGCTGTTAAAACTCCTCTTATTGATCTCTTGGCTGAGTCTCCATCTTTGGAGCAAATTACGGATCCTTCCAATATCCAGTTCGAGTATTTTTCCCACCATGTTGAGTCTCCTCCTAAGGAACCGGAGCAAAATCAAGCCTCTGTTACTCGCACTGAGGAACATGCTAAGACTCCACATAATCCAAATCCTGCCGAGCAAGAGCTCGAAGATCCAGCCACTCAACACGGGGAGAAAACTATGGATCCACCTGTTCAACCTCAACATCTTAGTATTGCACCTCATCAAGAACCAATTACTCAAGCTAGTAAGCAGCCAACTCCACCACCACCCAGCTCCACCTCCATTCCTGCGTCTGAGCCAACTTCCACTGAGCAACATGCATATCTTAGTGCAACTCAGTCTGGCCGTCGAATAATAGAAACGGCTCAATCTCTTCTCAAGGAGTTCACCACTTCTGATGCTGCTAGGTCTGCTCATCCTGAGTCAAAAAATATCTCTGCCATCACTCAACTTCTTACTGAAATTAAGGGACTCAAGGATCTTATCAGTGTTGTGACCACCGTCCAATCACAGCAACCTAAGCAAGATCACATTGCCAAACTGACTGAGCTATTCCTTCTGATGATAAACCACATGAACTCCCTTGAAGGTAAAATCAACAATCTCTCTGCACCTACTCCAGGATATGCAACTTCGGCTAAGTTAGATCACCACTTTGCCAAACTGAGAACAGAACTGCCCAACCTTGGGACAACGGTTGCTCCTGAGTATGCCACATCTGCTGAGTTGCAGGGATGCTTTGCCAAGCTGACTGCTGATCTCACTTGTACACGT
The DNA here is from genome assembly GCF_963576675.1 of Euphorbia lathyris. NCBI lineage: Eukaryota > Viridiplantae > Streptophyta > Magnoliopsida > Malpighiales > Euphorbiaceae > Euphorbia > Euphorbia lathyris. The sequence goes on along the minus strand of NC_088919.1, from coordinate 43,841,947 downwards.
GAGCTCATTTCCTCCACTTCTCAATGTACAATTGATCAATTGAGTGAAGCCGTGAGTCTCCTCAATGTCAACAAAGCTCAGATGGTTGTTGACCCCAGCACCAATGATAAACTTTCACAAGGTATTCTGCAGGCCATTCGCTACGATAATGCTCGACGCATCTTCTATGACTCTGCCCTACTGAAGATGTATCATCAATCCTTTGCTCAGATTACCAGCTCCCTTACTTGGCTTAGCAAGTCCCATGAGTGTATTATCAACCTGATCACTGGGTCCATCCCAGTTCCTCGAAACGTTCGAGATGATTGTGTTCCTGTGATAGATGGCTTGAGTGAAAGCACAAAGAGATTACAGCGCTATTCCAATGTTTTATCCTCTGCTACAAGAAATGACACCTTTGTCTATAAACCCGATGCTGGCAAAACGGGGGAGAGAACTCAAGATGGAACTCAACAAAAGACAGGTACATCAGGGAGCAAAGTGACAGGAAAGGGTAAGGCTGTAGAGTGAGAAAAGAAAGGGTAAGGCTTAAGAAGAGAGACTAAGAAGAGAGACTAGTGAATTTTTTTTTTGATTCTATTTTGTGGGCACAAGTATTGTGTATGTGTATTCTGCTATCCAATGAACTGTGTTTTTTCATTCTGTCCAAATGCCATGCACATTAACATAAGCAAATTGAACAAACAAATACTCAGTATACATAATGACGAGTAAATCAAACTGAGTATTCAAATATTTCTAAAAGCTGACCTAGACTCAAAATAAATTAGAACTGAATCTAGTCAGAACACTCATTCTTAGTTTGTCTCAAATAAATTTTGGAAGGTTTAAGAGGTAAATTAACAGATGCAACCCTTACGGGGGAGAAATTTCAGAAATATGAAAAATAAATCAATCATGGGGAATTTCAAAACTGAGTTCCATAATTATGCATTTTTCCAACATTAAAATTGGGGAGTTTGTTGAAACACCTTTCCACAAGATTTTGATTTGACAAAATCATCCATGATAATTAAATTTAAGTGCTTTATTTTAATTGTACTAATCCGTTTGTTCAATGTTGAGTATAAATATAAATAAAGATAAATATAAAAAGTAAGACAGGAAGAAGTCAGCATAGAAGCCTAAAGTATCAAGCTGAGTGGAATCAAACTTAGCATCAAAAAGACAAAGACATAAACGCCCAACAAAGAGAAGCAAAATAAGGCTCAACATAAGAAACCACAACAACAACTGTCTCTCGAAGTTGAGCTGACTAAAATTATACTCAGCTTGGAAATTGCCAATGACAATGATCTACGCAGTAGAAGCTGAGTGATTCTTCAGGACAGCATGAAAAAGTCATTTGCTAAAAGACAATGATTACCGCCCCTCTGTACCAATAATTGAATCCTTGGAAATACGCAGAAGACACATTCCGAGATGTATGGGTCAATGGATTATTGGTAAAGGACAACTGACATAAAAAGACAAGCCTAACGCAAGAAGACAAGTCTGACGTCTGAAGGAAAACAGAGGAAGGGAATGGCTGGAACAGTCTGAAGCTGACCAGAATCTGTCCCTTAAAAGAGCCGTTTTAACATCAACGGTTAAATCATTTCAAAATGATCCAACACAGATTTTCCCTATATAAGGACAATCAAACTTCTTGGATCATCGCCGAATTACAAAAAGAAAAATACAAGAGAGAAAAGATACAAAAGCACTTAGATACAAAAAGAGATCTTACACCCATCTTCTATTCCTTGTGTAAATGCTAGAGTGATTACTTGTAATCTTCTAAAGTGTTCTTTATTTGAAAAGGAACAAGTGTTTATCAATTGTAACATTGAGAGTGTTGTGCTGAGTGTTTGGTTGTAAACATTCAGTGGTAGAGAAATCTAGGTGATGGGTTGTAGCACTTAGTAGGAGTTGAGTAGACGAATAGAGGAAGGTACTCTTGCATATTCAACTGCCTTGTAATTGGTTTGTGCTCTACCTTTAAAGAGCTCAATATTGGATTCTAAAAGCCCAGAGGACTCTGGGGACTAGACGTAGGCGGAGAGGCCGAACCAGGATAAGTGATACTGAGTAATCTCTAAACTCTCTCTCAATATATATATGTGCATGTGTTGTGTGTGAAGTTTACTCAGCATATAAAATTGTTTAAAGTTGACTCTGAGTAATTTCAAGTGCTGAGTTAGAAGCTGACCTCCAAGAGTGTCAATATCTAACTTACAGATAAAACAGCCTTAGTCAATATCCGGCCAAAGCTGTCTTATAACATATCTGGCCAAGCTGACCAAAAGCTGAGTTGACAAACTCGCAAAATAACTAAGTCAGCATATCAATTAAACGAAAAAGTTATATTAGTTCCTAACCCCCCCTTGGAACTAATCACACGGGACCAACACATAGATCAAAGATTATGAGACCGAGTTGGCTGCTGATCATAAGAGACCCGCCTGTCCACCTATAGGATATCTATCTGTGTATAGTAGTCACGTGGAGAGAGGATTCCGTCTTCCTCTTCCTAAGATGATGGCAGATATCTTAGAGTTTTTTGGGATCACTGTCTGCCAGCTGCATGCAAATGGCTGGTTGGACATGGCACTAGATTGTTACCTAACTTCGAACCTGGGGGTATTCTGTAATCCTCGTGTCTTTCGTTCTCTTCACAAACCCTCGAAGCGTAAAACTGAATCCTTCTACATTTTTGCCAAATTCAAAACTTATTCGCCTTTTTGCGATAAGATGTCAAACGTCCATCTCTGGGACGAGAAGTTTTTCTTTGTTAAGGTGAAAAAAGACGAGCCCCTCGGATTCCCATTAAATTGGAACGCTAAGCCTCAACACATGGCTGGGGACTTGCGTATACTGACTGATAGTGATGAGAAGGTGGCGAATCTCATGAAGAGCATTAAGACGGATGCTTGGACGTACGCCGATGCTCTGGAATTCATGATGAATGACATTTCTCTAGTCCGCCGTGTGGGGGATGTGATTACTTACACAACATTTACTCAACTTGATGAAGGTAACTTCGTTTTTTCCTTGAACCTTGATTATTTCGTTGTTCCTTTGTCAGGGGTTTGTCTGAGGCCAGTCGCGCTCTTGTAGAGAAGCGCAAGTAACAAAAGGAGCTGGAGGCCCAAAAAAATGTGCAGGTGGCGGATCCCGGTAAGAGCTCCGGATAACGTCCTTTTGAAGGCGTCACGGATCCCCCTCTTAAGAAGAAGAAATCGGCCGCTACTGGTGGAGAAAAGTTACTGGCGGATGCCATAAGAGCTGAGAAGCCTAGGGTGGAGCTAGAGAAGGTATGTTCAATTTTTCGTTTTTCTCTGTTCTATCATGGATCCTGATTTTGGCCTTTTAATTCCTGCATAGGTGGTTAAGCCCGACTTAGGAGGATATTGGCTTGCCAAGTACGGTGATAAAGGGCCCTTGAGGAATGAGTCGGTCATTAATGATCTTGATGAGGCCCTCGGTCAACTTGGCGAAGTGCAGGAGAGCCAAAACAAGTTCTCCGGATCTTCCCATGCCAAGATGGGGAAAATGGATCTCCTTTTGGTGAGTTTTATTTTCCTTATTTCACATTTTTGGATGAAAGAGTGATTTCCTTCGGGAAAATATTGTTTTTACATTATCCTTTGCTTTGCTAGGCGTATACGCACATGCGTGCTATGGAAGCGGATCTACTCCAAGGGGTGGCGGATAAGGCCACCATAAAAAGGCTGGAGAAAGAGATTGCTATTGCTAATGCAAATGCTGCTTCCGCCATTGCCCTTAATGAAAGCAAGGACACCGAGATCCGCAACCTGAAGGAGAAGATGGAGGAGATGGAAGAGGATGTTAAGAATTATAAAGCTGCCTTGTCAAATGCGGAGATCATGGCGGGCGAACATGCTTATTACTATGGCAAATGGATCATGGCATACGTTAAGCTTTCCTACCTAGAGATCGATTTTGTAGACCCGGAGTACGTGGTCTCTGAGGTTGAGGATTGCATTAAGTATGACAAGATACCGAATGTTAAGGATTTCATCCGCGATCAAGTTAGGAAGGAGCTGAGCGGGTCAGTAGAGGAGAGCAAGCATGTTGTTGATCTTGAATCAGATGATTTTGGCGAAGCATCTCAGGAGGCGGGTGATAAGGCTGATGATTTGGTGATTAATTATACAGCTCCCCAGGCGGGAACTATTGTTATGGAGAGCGGGGTTCCTCTAGAGGGCGCATCTTTAGAGAAAGGCGCTAAGGAGGATACTCCTGTAAATGTTTAGTCTTTTCATGAATGTAACTAAGTACAATTTTCAATTTCCTTTAATCCTTTTTCCAACCATTATCTTTACTTTATGCTTTATATCTTTCAGCAAGTAAATTTCTAGGTTTTAGGACTTATTTTGTTGGTTCAAGGTAGGTGGCCAGCCGTACCCTGGAATGTGAGCCTTTTTGAAGGCTTTGAAGCTTTTATTCCCTTTGAGGAAGTTAAGCTGCCTTAGGCGATCAATTTGCTTCCTATCTTTGAGGTGAATCGATCCGCCAACAGGACTTGATACTCTTTTTTGGGAAGTGTATTTGAGAGTGTAAAAATCTCACGTCTGAGAAATGTTTTAACTCTGTCTCTAACGGTGATCAATTATTTCCTATCTTTGCGGTGAATTGATTCGCCACTGAGATTATTCTCCTATCTTTGAGGAGAAGGTAGTTATGTCATGATGGCATTATTCTACCGTGGGAATGCGTTTGTTGCCTCCCCCTTTTTGAATCTGGAATATTTATGTTACTGCAAGAAAAATACTCAAGGAAGAATTTGCAAGATGAAAATTTCTTTTTATTAAATGGTGGTTCGCCTTATTACAACGAATTGGTCTTATGTGTGAGCCTCGTTAAAACCTTTAATACGAAAAACCACATGGGATAAAACCTTACTAAAGGAAAAAGAGTACTCAAGACCTTGGTTACTGTTAAGCCCAAAATATACCTAAAATATCCTATATAAATACGTTAAATTTACATTAGAATCGTGTTAATTATATTCATTTGGAATACTTTTACGTCTTTATTTACTTCTTTGATGCAAGGTACCTAAATATTTGGTAAAATCCAAATAGGAGCGAAAACGGAGCTAAAACGGAGCTAAAATGAAGGAAAAACCTAAAAAACGTACCGAGAATGCATATCAGTGAGAAGAACGCTCGAGGAGGACGAAAAACAGTCGAACGCCAGGGAGGAATACTCTCTGTCGCGACTGAGATTCTCAAAATCTCAGTCGCGACTTACGGAGTCCAGACTGGGGGAAATCAAATCTCGAAAACACGCCCCTGTACCCCCTGTCGCAACTGAGATTTTCAGAATCTCAGTCGCGACAGACACCCCTCCTGCACACTAAACACATGTTAATTTCGTAAAAACGCGTCTGTTCGTTCGGATAAAAGCAACCCTTCACCAGCAGACACGACCCGTCATTTACAACCCTTCACCGACTATAAATAAGTGATTCATTTCAGAAGTCAAGGTTGGTTATGTTGGGAAAGTTAGAGAAATTAGAGAAGAGAGTTGTTATGTTAAAGTTTCTGATTCAGAAAAGAATCAGAAAGTTAGAGTTCATTTCTGTAAGCAATCGTGTTGTACACGAATTGTATTTAGATTAGTTATAAACACAGTATTAGTTTAGTTTTTATTCTGATAGTGGACTGACCAGTCTCTATTCCGAAGATCCAGCGAGAAGAAGTGACGGCTGAAGCGCCCACGGTTTGACGAGCCTACGAAGTTTGAGAGAAAGATTGACGACCCGGATCTCAAAGTCTTCGTTACAATGCTATCCAAGTTTCTACTTCTCTGTTAACTTGTGAAAATTCACATTTCATTAATGATATACTTATTTATTCAATACATTCTTACTGTTGTTATTTTGATGCTGTTCTGACAAAATGATTTTCAAAATGATAAATTGGTGTTTTTATTAAAACGTTCTATTTCCATCTTATTCATATAAGAACTTTGTTGAACACTTGACAGATTTAGTTTTTATGGATGATATGATCGCTGGCCCGCGGCTTATCAAACATAAAATGCTAGTTTGATTAAGGTAGCAATCTACTCCGATCCAGAGAGATTTCTACGGTTCAAAGCCATTTAATTGAGTAAATTGATATATTGTTTCATGTCCATAATCTCACAAAGTTAAAGTTGTTTACTTTGCTTTATGAAAATAAAGATCTATTTTATTCCAATTACGGAAGTATCTGTTTTGTAATCAAAATTCCAAAACGGAATTGTCTTCTAAACTTGATATAATCTTTCTATCTAATCCTAATTTACCAAAACCTATTCAATCAACTAAACGTTTATCTTTTATTAAACCTAAACACGTGACTAAACCGAATTAAATAAAATTTAGTTAAAAAGCGTTCCCTGTGGGTTCGATATCTTTTATTACTACAAGCGTATACCGTGCACTTGCGGAAATCGCTCAACAAGTTTTTGGCGCCGTTGCCGGGGAACGCCAAAATTTTTGACAAAATTTTAAATTTTTCGTGTTTTATTTCGAATCTAGGTTTAAACATACTTAATCTAACTTTTATAATTTAAAAGTTTTCATATACTAATTTATTTATTTATCAAATTCTGTTTTGTAGGTAGTTTCGGTTCGTGCAAGATTTCAGGTTCATGCGCAGTTCTCGAAATTCAGGCATTGCACCAGACCCTATAGACCTAGAAATTGAGAAAACCATTAGGAAGAACAAGAAAAATAAGAAAAACAAAAATAAGACCCCAGTAAAAACACATACCGAGCCAGAAAAAATGGCAGACCCACCAACACTTATGGAATACGCTAGGCCAGGTGTGGCCGGTGTAACCAATAGTATCGTTAGACCCAGAATCACCGCAAATCAATTTGAAAAATTAAGCCAGCTTTGCTTAATATGTTGCAAAATAATGTAACATTTTATGGGTTACCTAACGAAAATCCTAACACCCATTTAACAAATTTCCTAGAAATTTGTGACACTTTTAAAATCCCAGATGTGACTGCAGAAGCAATCAAACTTCGCCTCTTTCCTTTCACTTTGAAGGATAGAGCCAAAGAATGGTTAACTTCTATGCCAGCCGCAACTTTTGCCACTTGGGAACAATTAGCCCAAGCGTTTTTATCTAAATATTTTCTTTTAGCAAAAACCGCAAGAGTCATAAAGGAGTTAACATCTTTTTCTCAAAATGATAATGAGACATTTTATGAAACTTGGGAACGTTTTAAAGAACTTCAACGTTTATGCCCACACCACCAATTACCCGCTGAACTTTTAATGCAAACATTTTACAATGGACTTAATCCTACAACTAGGGGTTCATTAGATGCTATGTCGGGAAGGTTATTTATGAAGAAAACATCAGCCCAAGCGAGAGAACTTTTGGAGGAAATGGCAATCAACAGCAGTATGTGGCCCGCGGAACGTGGACATATGCCGGTGGCAAAACCATCATCCTCAACCTCATCGTCAGTTAAAGGTATAGTTGAACTTGATCCAGTCGCGATGCTACAAGCCCAATTTTCTGCTTTATCGCACAAAATTGACAAGTTTATGGCACCTCGCGATACTAATGGTAATCCAATCCAAACGGATGTGGACTACGAAAATATGAGTGAGATCGAACAGGTAAATTTTGTCCAAGGACAAAACCAAACTAATAATCCTTATTCTAATACTTATAATTCTGGATGGAGGAATCATCCTAACTTTAACTGGAAAGATAACAGTAACAATAATGTTAGTGCTAATCAAAATCGTACCACTAATTATCAAAATCAGTCAAGAGATACGATTAGCACTTTATCTTCTAAAATCGACAAGTTTATAGATTCTATTAGTGGAAAAATAAGTAATCACGACGATGGTTTTAAACGGATCGAAAATAAATTCGATCAGCTTATTAAAAACCACTCATCTAGCATCCATAATTTGGAGGTTCAAATTGGTCAACTTGCTAAATCAATTCCATCCCGAAAAGAGGGAAGTCTTCCCAGCCACACGGAAGAAAATCCGAAAGAGCAGGTGAAGGCTATTACTCTTCGTTCAGGAAAAAATTATCAAGGGCCTGAAATGCCCAAAGATGCAATATTACCAGAAACTGATTTACCAAAGTCCAAAGAAGATATATTAAACACAAATAATTCACCATTTGACACAGGTACCAAAACTTTTGTACCCAAACCACCTTTTCCGCATAAAGTCCGAAATAAGGACTATGATAAACAACTTCTAACGTTTTTGGATAAACTTAAAAATTTGCATATCAATTTGACGTTTATGGATGCAATCACACAAATTCCTAACTATGGTAAGTTTTTAAAGGATTTGATTTCAAAGAAAATCAGTTGGGAAGGAATTTCATCCATTTCGTTAACTGAAGACTGTAGTTCAATAGTATCAAGTAATTTGCCCACTAAACTCAAGGATCCCGGATGTTTTACTATTCCGTGTAAGTTGGGAGATATTGAATTCCCAAGTTGTCTTTGTGATTTAGGAGCAAGTATAAACTTAATGCCATTGTCTATTTTTAACAAGTTAGGTTTAGAAGAAGATATCAAACATACCAATATGATTTTGCAGTTAGCGGATCAAACCACTAAAAGGCCATATGGTATAATTGAAGATGTTTTAGTCAAAGTCGATAAATTTATTTTTCCTACCGATTTTGTTATATTAGATTTTGCATATGACGTTAATTGTCCACTAATTTTTGGTCGTCCGTTTATGAACACGGGACGTGCTCTAGTAGATGTGTCGGAAGGGAAGGTAGTTTTAAGGATAGGAGAAGATAAGGTCGAGTTTAACATGAACAAAGCGATGAAATACCCTATGGAGGAATTCGCTTGTATGAAACTTGATTTAGTCGAAGAATGTGTCAATGATATAATTCAACGTGAAGAAATAATTGAACTTATAGTAAATGAGGAATTAGACGATAAGGACCCAGAGCCTTTGATTAGAGAAGATGGACCAGTTCCGCCTTCAATTGTAACACCCCCTAAATTAGAACTTAAAGAGTTACCCAGTCATTTGAGGTACGCTTTCTTAGGCGAAGGCGATTCTCTACCTATAATTATTTCTAACAAATTAACAAGCGATCAAGAAGAAAAATTGAAAGAAGTTGTTAGAAATAGGATAGGAAGTATGGGATGGAAAATTTCAGACTTAAAAGGAATTAATCCTAGTATAGTAATGCATAGAATTCATTTAGAAGAAGATAAGCCACCTAAAGCGGATAGGCAAAGACGCTTAAATCCGAACATGAAAGAAGTAGTCAAAAATGAGATTACTAAACTTTTAGACAATGGAATCATTTATCCGATCTCGGATAGTGAATGGGTTAGTCCAATCCATTGTGTACCTAAAAAGGGAGGCATAACTGTTGTAAGAAATGATGAAGGTGAACTTATACCTACACGAACCACCACCGGTTGGAGGGTTTGTATAGACTATAGGAACCTAAACAAAGCAACCAGGAAAGATCATTTTCCTCTACCTTTCATTGATCAAATGATCGAAAGGATAGCGGGTCATGCATTTTACTGTTTTCTTGATGGTTATTCCGGATTCTTTCAAATTTACATTTACCCGGATGACCAAGATAAAACAACCTTCACATGTCCTTACGGAACTTTTGCATATAGGAGAATGCCTTTTGGTTTATGTAATGCACCAGCAACTTTTCAAAGATGTATGACAGCAATATTTAATGACTTCATTGAAGACATAATGGAAGTTTTCATGGATGATTTTTCAGTTTATGGAGATTCTTTCAATGCATGTTTACAGAACTTAGATAAAGTATTGTCTAGATGTGAGGAAACGAATTTAGTATTAAATTGGGAAAAATGTCACTTCATGGTAGACGAAGGAATTGTTTTAGGTCATAAGATTTCTGAAAAAGGATTAGAAGTGGACAGAGCAAAGACTTCAGTTATAGAAAAATTACCCCCACCAACCACTGTTAAGGGAGTAAGATCATTTTTAGGTCATGCAGGTTTTTACAGACGGTTTATAAAGAATTTTTCTGTAATTTCCAAACCACTTACTAATTTGCTTATGAAGGATTCAACTTTTGATTTTAATAAAGATTGTTTACAAGCTTTCAATACTTTGAAAACGGCTTTAGTCAGTACACCTATAATATCAAAACCCGATTGGAATCTACCTTTCGAAATTATGTGTGATGCGAGTGACTTAGCTGTAGGATGTGTATTAGGTCAAAGGAAGGATAAGAAACTTCATGTTATATATTATGCGAGTCACACATTGTCCGGTGCACAACTAAATTATACCACCACTGAAAAAGAAATGTTAGCAGTAGTTTTTGCATGTGATAAGTTCCGATCTTATTTGTTAGGATCTAAAGTTATCATTTATACTGATCATGCAGCTTTGCGATATTTATTTGCTAAGAAAGATGTAAAACCACGTCTTATTAGATGGGTTTTACTATTGCAAGAATTTGACATTGAGATTAAAGACAAAAAGGGAGTTGAAAACCTGGTCGCCGATCATCTATCAAGACTTGAGGATGAAGACGGTCCCATCGGTGAAACATCAGGCATTCGAGATGATTTCCCCGATGAACATCTCATGCAATTACAAAGTGTCATAACTCCATGGTATGCGGATATAGCCAATTACTTAGCTGCACATGTTGTACCAGATGGATTGACTTTCCAGCAAAAGAAGAAATTCTTTTCAGAAGTTAAGAAATATTTTTGGGAAGATCCATTCTTGTTCAAAACATGCGGCGATGGAATATTCAGGAGATGTGTTAGTGAGTTTGAACAAGAGTCTATAATGATAGAATGTCATGCTAGTGCTTACAGAGGTTATAATAGCGTAAGCAAAACAGCAGCTAGAATACTTGAATGCGGATTCTTTTGGCCTACTCTGTTTAAAGATGTCCGTTCATTTATTATACGCTGTGATAAATGTCAAAGAATGGGGAATATAGGAAGGAAAGATGAGATGCCTCTTACGAACATATTGGAAGTTGAAATCTTCGATGTGTGGGGTATTGATTTCATGGGTCCTTTTCCTCCTTCTTTTGGCAAAAATTATATATTAGAAGCCGTAGCTTATGTTTCAAAGTGGGTTGAAGCAATTGCAACCCCGACAAATGATTCTAAAGTAGTTGTTAAGTTTTTAAATTCAATATTCTGTCGATTTGGAGTTCCTAGAGTTATGGTAAGCGACGGTGGTACTCACTTCGTAAATAGAGCTTTTGAGTCACTTATGAAAAAATACAGAGTACACCATCGTATATCTACACCGTACCATCCTCAAACGAATGGTCAAGCAGAAATTTCAAATAGAGAACTCAAATGGATACTTGAGAAAACAGTTTCGTCTTCTAGAAGAGACTGGGCACATAAACTTGACGATGCACTATGGGCATACCGTACTGCATTTAAAACACCTATCGGGATGACACCTTATAGATTAGTCTATGGTAAAGCTTGTCATTTGCCGGTTGAATTAGAACATAAAGCATATTGGGCTATAAAAACCCTTAATTATGATTTGCAAAGCGCAGGGAAAAAGCGTTTGTTTGACTTAAACGAGTTGGATGAATTACGCTATTTGTCCTACGAAAATGCGAGCATTTATAAGGAGAAAATTAAAAAGTGGCATGATGCCAAAATCAAAATTAAAACCTTTAATGTTGGAGATAAGGTTTTACTTTTCAATTCTAGATTAAAATTATTTCCAGGTAAGCTAAAATCTAGATGGACTGGACCATTTTTGGTTGTTCAAACATTTGATTACGGGACATTGGAGCTAGAAAAGTCTAATGGCAACCGATTCAAGGTCAATGGTAATCGTTGCAAAATTTATTATGACGGAGCTCCAATTCAAGTAATTGAGTCCGTGAATAAAATTTAAAAAAAAAATAAATTTAAAAAAAAAAAATAATAATAATAAAAGGTTAATTTCTTTGATTTTCATGTTTTTAATTTTATTTGTTTCTTTTTAATTTTTTTTTCTTTTTTTCTTTTTAATTTATCAATTTTTATTTTTAATTTATTTTACTTTGATTTTAATTTTATTTTTATTATTATCATTAAGTCAAAATGAGTTTTATTCACATTAAAATTTTAATTTAGTCATGTTTTGAAATTTTCATTAAGTGTTAAGTATTATTGAGAAACTATATGTGCAGAAATCTCAGTTGAGATTTTCTATGTTTCAGGATTTGAAAATCTCAGTTGAGATTCTGAGAATCTCAGTTGAGATATTTTCTATCTTCTTACATTTTAAATAACTGTAAGAGTTTACAGTATTCTTTCTTACATTTTCTATCCGTTAAAATCAAAGAGGTATCACTTTGACACCTATTTCTTTCTAACAGACATAACCTTTCACTTATAGTTCTTATATATTCCTGTAGGATCAGACTTCTTCCATTTCATTTCATCTTTCTAAATTTCTTTCTCAAATTCTCAAATCCTACAGACTTCATTTTTTTTTCTTTTCCATCACAGACATGACTAAGTCTTTGAAGAACGTTCAACAACGAAATTCTTTTCCAAAAAGGAAAATAGATATCTCTACTAGATATGGTGCATGGTTTCCCATTTATAACCATGATGAGGGGAAACGTTTTCTGCAATTCAGATATGCTCAGTTCTTTGGCATGATGTATCTGGACGAGTTTCTGAACGAGGAACTCGGAATAAGCAAAGCAATTGATCGCTATCTGACTAATTTGGGTTGGACCAAATTTGTTTCTATGAAATTTCCTATTATTGAAAATTGAGTTCTGGAATTTTTCTCCACCGTTAGGTTCGTCAACAAGAGACGTGTTCGTCTCAGTTTTCGTTGTGAGGGGGAGGTATTCACTTTTGGATATCCTGAACTTCGTAATTGGTTTGGATTTCCACCCCGAGACACAACTCAACACCATCCTAGAAGGGATATGACTTCTAGAGATATATGGAGAATGCTAACAGAATTTTGGCGATTCAATCCATGTCTTGCCTTCAACAAGTCCATTAATTCTAATTCCATGCTGTATCTGCATAAGTTCCTCTGTCACAGCCTTTTTGGTCGGGTCAGTAGCAATATTGTGAAAGATACTGATCTCTATGTGTTGGGCGACATTTTCCAAGGCAACTTAGTGAACTCCTCGAAGATTCTAATGGAGGGGTTAGTTGCTGCTTCTCGTTCGAAGAAACAGAAGATTGGATTCGCCAACATCATTTGTGGAATCATATTAGGAGCCAAGGGAACCATTTCTGTTCCTTGGACAGACACAGAACCATACCCGATTTTAGACTACGAGTTCTTGGAGAACGAGGGACTTGTTAAACGAGTTTTCCGTTCTGGTCCAACATTCCTTTCTGCACCAGAGAGGCAAGTCTTCATTCGAAAGAAGATCAAAAGGGCCAATGCACGTCGTCTGTCTTCTAGTTAGGGATATATATATACATTTTATGTGTTTATGTTTGTTGTTTTTAATATATATGAGTGCTTGTTTGTCAATTATGTTTTTATAATGTTTATATATAGATGTAAATTATGGTATTGTTTACCAAAGATAAATAAAGTGCATTAATTCTTTAGTTTATTTCTTTTATTTTAAGGAATAACCTTTGGGTTTCCTTTAATTTAATGTTTTAGTTTTGTTTATCTTAGTCTCAGGGATTAATGTTCACATTTTGGTACTTAATTTTAAAGAGGAATTGGTTTCGAAGTGTTAAAATCATCCAAAACAGTCCCAAATTATCCAAATTTTTCAGAATCTCAGTTGAGATTTCGAATTCTCAGTTGAGACAGCGAAGGAAGATTTTCAGGCAAGAATTTCGCCCCTTACCTTCTGTCTGTCGCGACTGATAGGTGCGGGATTGGGCGAAATTTTGGCTCTCTTTTCCTATTCCTACTCTATTTCCTACCTATTCAACTATCCTAATCATTACCTATTACTTACACCTATTTATACCACCTATTTTTACACCAATCCATCATCTTTTCTCTTCCCAATAACAAGATTCACTCATCTTCCCCATAAATTTTTACCCTATTCATCTTCTTCTTCCTCAATTCACCACCATTATCTTTCATTCTAACCTTCATATTTTCATATTTTCTTACTCTATTTTACCCAAATTTCATCTATTTCATCCAAATTTCACAAACCAAACACTATGCCTAGACAAAAGACCGTTGCAAACAAAACCAAGGCTACCGAGATCAATAGATTACGGGTTCAATATGGAGCACCGTTCGATATCACGTCGAAAGCCGAAGGACGCTTATATCGCTGGTTTTCTAATGTCCTTGTAGAGTTTGTGGACATGCCTTTTCTTGACACCGACACGGTAAATACTCTTTCTTTTACCGAGCGTATTGATGAATTTCTTACCATTCTTGGTTGGAAACGATTTGCTAGTATGCATTTTCCTAGTCTTAAAACGCATATTATTGAGTTTTTGGTTACTCTAACCTATGACAAAAAGAAAGGAGTTATCTCTTTTCGGAGTGATGGAGTCCGTTATAATGTTAATTATGCGGCTATGAACCGTTGGTTTGGTTTTCCTACTCGAAATTTCTATTCAAAGCCGAAGCCTTTTGATTCAAATGTGGTTTGGAATTCTTTAACCGGTTTAGATGTTTTTAGTCCTAAGAATACATTTAGCAAGCTAATTAAGGATGATTGTGTATTCTTCTTTCACAAGTTTTTATCATTCTCCTTATTTGGTCGGGTTGAAAGTTCTAAAGTGCAAGTTCGTGATTTGGTTGTGTTTGATGCTATTTTTAAGGGTTTGACAATTGATAGTATTGAAATGATATTTACTAATTTGGTTCGAGCTTCCAAGTCCCGCAATAAGCAAGTGCCTATGGGTAATTTGATTACCGGCATTGTTTTGGGCGCTCGGGGTGAATTAGCGGATTATCAAAATATGTCTCATGTTGGTTTACCATCATTGGATCTCACGGCACTTCAAAGGGCCAATTTATTGAAGAAGTTGGGACCACCCGCCTTTATCTCCTATGCGGATCGCACAAGGCGTGTTTTCGCTACCATAGGTAGTGAAGCATCGGGTTCACAAGGTTTAGGTGCCCAAGATGATGATGAGAAGAATGAAGAGGAATTTGATGAAGATGATGAGGAGGACGAGAATGTTGATGCCAATGCACAAGAGCAAGCTAATATGGAACCAAATGAAGAAGAACAAGTTGGATGGCAACGTGTTTTGACACAAATGAACGAGCATAACCGTAACATGAATTTGCGGTTAGATGAAGTCGTTGCCAATAATGCCGAAATGAGTTCAAGGATCACTACATTGAGTCGTGAGCACAAGTCTACTCGTCGCCGGATGCTCTCTTTCTTCCGACGCCAAGGAGTTGAGACTACGCCTTCTCCACCACCATCACCTTGATAGGTTTTATCGTTTCTCTCTTTAACTCATGTTCGTTATTATTATGTTTTATTCGGTTTGGTACAATATTTTTACTTATGTTTGGTACAATTCTCTTTATTATTAAATGTTTGAATGTTATGGTACTATATTTTTCATTTCTAATTCGAATGGTTTATTTCGTACTGTTTTTCGTGTTTTATCACTTTTTGCACCAATGAGGACATGATCCAAATTAAGTGTGGGAGGAGGTATTTCATATCCATTTTATTTTTAAGTACGAATGAATGCAACGAATGAGAATGAATGCTATTTATTTTTAAATGCATGTTGTTATTCAATTTTAAGTAAAGTATAATATGCAACAATTTTTCACAAACAAATGCAACATTTTTTTTTGCAACACTTTTTCACAAATAATAGAAATTTTTCATAAAGAAAATATTTCATATGTTTTCAAATATTTTAACTTTCAAAATAATGTTAAGCATATTTTAAGGTTATCATTATTGATAGAAATAATATTTCTATACGGGCAATATTTTTACAAATCTCCGATACGATTTTATAAAAAACGTCTCGAGTGAATGTATTTAAGTAAAATTTCTTTAGTTTCAAATCTCTATTTTATATCATGAATTCATGATAAATATAAATCTTATTTTCAATTTTCAATTAGGTTTATAGGCATAAATCGAACTAACAACTTTAGCTTTTTAGCTCGATATTATTTTTCGTCTTACATTAAAAACCAATTGAAGTTTTTAAGGAAACTTTAGCCATAATACATGTTGAATTTCAAGTCAATATAGGATGAATGTGCTATTTTTCTTTCCCAATTTTATTTTCATATTAAATCAAGTAGTCGTATTCTTAACTTTTGGCCACGATTGAGACCAACCTTATCACAATCGAGGTATGAAAGGGAAGAACGTTAAGTATCGTTTACTTTTGGCCACGATTGCGACCACCCTTATCACGGTCGAGGTATGAAAGCAACGATATAAATTAAAGCAAAATTAAAAGTGTTTAAAGTTTTAAGTAACGATTGCGTCCACCCATGGCATGGTTGGTACCTCTTAAACGAACACGAAAGCAAATAAATGCGTATAAAGTTACGATCGAGACAACCCTTATCTTGGGCGTAACTAAAGCAAATGTATTAAACCTAAGTCCTTAAATGAATTCATATTTGTAATAGTTTAGGTTTGGGAAAGGAAATTTTGTGCTTAGAAATGCCTTGAGACGAAAGATTCGAAAACATGCGTGCTTACACCGTCCCGAATACTTCAATATAAAAATTGAAATACAAGACGAATGATATATCTCTTTTCTATTAGCTAGTTTGATACTTTGCGTATAAATGTACCATGAAAAGTTTATCTTTCGGTTTAACTAATTTCAAAAAGAAATATATGGATATATGTTCTATTTATAAAGAGATTGATTAAAGAATAAATTCAGTGAAATTTTGCTCGGGACTAGCAAAAGCTTAAGTGTGGGAGTTTGTTAAGCCCAAAATATACCTAAAATATCCTATATAAATACGTTAAATTTACATTAGAATCGTGTTAATTATATTCATTTGGAATACTTTTACGTCTTTATTTACTTCTTTGATGCAAGGTACCTAAATATTTGGTAAAATCCAAATACGAGCGAAAACGGAGCTAAAACGGAGCTAAAATGAAGGAAAAACCTAAAAAACGTACCGAGAATGCATATCAGTCAGAAGAACGCTCGAGGAGGACGAAAAACAGTCGAACGCCAGGGAGGAATACTCTCTGTCGCGACTGAGATTCTCAAAATCTCAGTCGCGACTTACGGAGTCCAGATCGGGGGAAATCAAATCTCGAAAACATGCCCCTGTACCCCCTGTCGCAACTGAGATTTTCAGAATCTCAGTCGCGACAGACACCCCTCCTGCACACTAAACACATGTTAATTTCGTAAAAACGCGTCTGTTCGTTCGGATAAAAGCAACCCTTCACCAGCAGACACGACCCGTCATTTACAACCCTTCACCAACTATAAATAAGTGATTCATTTCAGAAGTCAAGGTTGGTTATGTTGGGAAAGTTAGAGAAATTAGAGAAGAGAGTTGTTATGTTAAAGTTTCTGATTCAGAAAAGAATCAGAAAGTTAGAGTTCATTTCTGTAAGCAATCGTGTTGTACACGAATTGTATTTAGATTAGTTATAAACACAGTATTAGTTTAGTTTTCATTCTGATAGTGGACTGACCAGTCTCTATTCCGAAGATCCAACGAGAAGAAGTGACGGCTGAAGCGCCCACGGTTTGACGAGCCTACGAAGTTTGAGAGAAAGATTGACGACCCGGATCTCAAAGTCTTCGTTACAATGCTATCCAAGTTTCTACTTCTCTGTTAACATGTGAAAATTCACATTTCATTAATGATATACTTATTTATTCAATACATTCTTACTGTTGTTATTTTGATGTTGTTCTGACAAAATGATTTTCAAAATGATAAATTGGTGTTTTTATTAAAACGTTCTATTTCCATCTTATTCATATAAGAACTTTGTTGAACACTTGACAGATTTAGTTTTTATGGATGATATGATCGCTGGCCCGCGGCTTATCAAACATAAAATGCTAGTTTGATTAAGGTAGCAATCTACTCCGATCCAGAGAGATTTCTACGGTTCAAAGCCATTTAATTGAGTAAATTGATATATTGTTTCATGTCCATAATCTCACAAAGTTAAAGTTGTTTACTTTGCTTTATGAAAATAAAGATCTATTTTATTCCAATTACGGAAGTATCTGTTTTGTAATCAAAATTCCAAAACGGAATTGTCTTCTAAACTTGATATAATCTTTCTATCTAATCCTAATTTACCAAAACCTATTCAATCAACTAAACGTTTATCTTTTATTAAACCTAAACACGTGACTAAACCGAATTAAATAAAATTTAGTTAAAAAGCGTTCCCTGTGGGTTCGATATCTTTTATTACTACAAGCGTATACCGTGCACTTGCGGAAATCGCTCAACAGTTACATTTTACTCTCTGGCGAAATACTTGCGGAGGTTTTGAATATTCCACGTCCGTGGCAATGTGTTTCCCTCCATATCTTGGATCTTGAAGGTGGCAGGTCCAATTTTAGTGATTATCTTGTATGGCCCCGTCCAGGTGACCCCCAATTTTCCTTTGCCCTCCACAGATTGAATCTTGTCTGCTTTCTAGAGCACTAGATCTCTTGGGTTCAGATCCACGAGTTTGGCGTGTCTGTCATGATATACCGCGATCCTCTGTTTGTAGGTGGCCATTCGTACATATGCTCTCTCCCTTTTTGCTTCCAGTTGGTCGAGGCTTTCCCTCAACCTTTGGCCATTCTTGTCTTCGCAATAAAATAAGACTCTGTCGCTAGGGACCTGAATCTCAATGGGGATCACAGCTTCTACGCCGTAGGAAAGGGCGAATGGTGATTCGCCTGTTGCTGTCCGAGGTGTGGTTCTGTATGCCCATAGAACGTTCATTAGCTGATCCACCCACTTTTTGTTATGCTCACCCAGTCTCTTTTTTATGCCCTTGACAATCGTTCGATTTGTGACCTCGGTCATCCCGTTGGGTTGGGGGTAGTAAACAGAGGCGAACCTGTTTTGAATGCCTTAGCTTTCGCAGAATATTCTTAACTCTCCACAATTGAACTATGTCCCGTTGTCAGTGATAATCGTGTGGGGAACCCCGAATCTTCTGACTATGTTGTCCCTGACAAACTCGACCATCCGCTCTGCGTTTATGGAGGAGACAACTTCGGCCTCAACCCACTTCATAAAGTGGTCCACAGCTACTACCACATATTTCCTTTGTCTCTTGGTAGGAGGAAAAGGACCGACAATATCGATTCCCCAGACAGCAAAAAGTCGTCCTTCTATAATGGGCTTTTGTAGGTGCTTAGCCGTGTGCGACTCGTTTACATGGACTTGGAAATTGTGACACGTCTCTACCAGCTTCTGTGCGTCGAGTTCTGCCGTAGGCCAATAAAATCCGGATAGCCTGGACTGTTTTAAAATGGAGGCGGATGCTTCATGGGCTCCGCAAGCACCTTCATGTAATTCTTTAAGGATATCTCGTCCTTCCTCCATCGTAACACATTTCAACCAGGGATGACCAAAAGATTTCCTGTACAGCTGGCCATTTATTATAGAAAAGTATGCGCCTTTTCTCACCGTCCGTTTAGCCTCTTCTTTGTCTTGAGGCAAAGTCCCCGTTGTGAGATACTGCTGGATCGGTGATCTCCAATCCCCTACGGCAGGCGAAAGAAGAGCTACGACTTCAGGGGCGAATGCCTATCTGTCCTTTACCTCAAATGGGCACTGAAGGCCCGCCCACTGATCCTTGCTCGAAGCTAGTTTAGCCAAGTGATCCGCTTCTGTGTTTGATCCTCACAATACGTGAACTAGCTCCCACTTGGTTTCTTTAGTCTCCAAATGGTTCAATAGCTTTTTGGCCTCCACTACATACTTGACCAGAGTTTCATCTTTTACATCAAAGTTTTTGATCACCTGATTGACCATCAGCTTAGAATCGCTATAGATCACAACTCGTTCTGGCGTGATCTCTTTCAGCGGGCGTAGTCCCAATATCAAGGCTTCATATCTGCGATGTTATTCGTTGCAGGGAACTCTAACTTCGCAGCATAATGCAACTTGATGTAGTGAGGTCCCTTGATTACTACGCCAGTTCCCGCGCATTCCGCCGAAGAGGCACCATCTGTGTACATTGTCCATCCCTCTTCGGTGAATTCATTCACAAAGTCTGCCAAGACTTGGCTTTTCAAGGAGGATCTGCCTTCATAACGAACATCAAACTCGCCCAGGCGGATCGCCCACTCCATTAGCCTCCCTGAAGTTTCTGGCTTTTGTAATACCTTCCTCATAGGTATGTTGGTACGAACGATGACCGTGTGTGCCTGAAAATAAGGTCTCAGGCGGATTGAAGTGGTGACCACTGCCAAGGCCATCTTGTCCAATCTTGAATACCGGGTTTCGACATCTTTTAAGACTTTGCTTACGTAGTAGATCAGATATTGTTGGCCATCTTCTTCCCTTATCATGACCGTGCAAACCGCTTTATCAGTAACAGAAACATACATGTACAGATTCTCACCTTCCAAAGGTCTGCTCATTAGAGGCAGTTCTGAGAGGAAGCGTTTGATCCCTTCGAAGGCCTGCTTGCAATCTTCATTCCACTCAAAGCCTTTCTGCTTTTTGATTACTTCATAAAAAGGTTGGCATCTACGAGCAGAGCATGAGATGAATCGACCAAGTGCTATGATCCGCCCATTAAGGCGTTGCACTTCTCTGACATTTTGTGGCACCTTCATGTCCAGTACCGCTTTGATTTTATCTGGATTGGGACCTACTCCCTTCTGGCTGATCATGTATCGTAGGAATTTTCCATAAGTTGCCCTAAAAGTACATTTCTTAGGATTTAGTTTGATTTTGTGGTGACGAAGGACTCCTAAGACTTCCCTTATGTCCTCCGCATGTCTCTCTATGGAGGTGCTTTTGATGATCATGTCATCCACATAGACTGAGAAGTTGTCACCTTTTCTTCCTTCAAATATTTTGTTCATCATCTGCGGATAGGTAGCTCCAGCGTTCTTAAGCCCAAAAGGCATGAC
The DNA here is from genome assembly GCF_963576675.1 of Euphorbia lathyris. Lineage (NCBI taxonomy): Eukaryota > Viridiplantae > Streptophyta > Magnoliopsida > Malpighiales > Euphorbiaceae > Euphorbia > Euphorbia lathyris. The sequence goes on along the minus strand of NC_088919.1, from coordinate 43,820,904 downwards.
TTTGAAGCAATAAGTCGCCTGGTGAGTTACGAAGGAAGTCTTGATCCTATCTGATGGATCCATGAGGATCTGGTGATAACTCGACTTCACATCAGTGAAGGAATATACTGCATGTCCTGTGGTTCCGTCAACTAGGATGTCAATGCAAGGCAGAGGGTATTTGTCTTTGGGACAAGCCTTATTAAGGTCCGTGAAATCAATACACATGCGGTACGATCCGCCTGCCTTTTTAACCAGGACCACATTCGCCAGCCACTGGGTGTAAATAACTTCCTCAATGGCGTTCACCTTTTTCAGTTTAGATATCTCTTCCTCTATTACTTTCTGTCTCTCTGGCCCATGATTCCTTCTCCTCTGAGCCACTGGGACCGCATCTTCGGCGATATTGAGTTTGTGAGTGATCACATCTAGACTGACCCCTGTGAGGATCTCATCCTTCCAAGCGAACACGTCTTCCGACTCAAGGAGAACCTTCGTAACATCCTTCTTAACCTCAACTTTTAGCCCTTTGGCGATCCGTACCTGCTTACCATCTGAAATGAGGAACATTTTTGTGTCTCCCAGGGCCGTTGTGACGAGTTCATCTTCTTCTTCATCTTTAGACTAGGGGCGAATCGATAAGGATGCAGAGTATGTCTCCTGAGCAACCTTCTGGTTTCCTTTGATCATCACACCTCCCTTGCTAGTAGGGATGTACATTGTCAAATGGCGTATCGATATGAGAGCCTCCACTTCTGAGATGAAAGGCCGCCCTAAGATGATGTTGTATGCCAATTGACCGTCCATGATGGAGAACTCCAGATCTCCCATCCATACCTAGTCCTCATCTGCTAACTCGCATTCCAGTGTTACTTGGCCCTTTGTCTGGATTGTGTGACCCGTCACTCCCAGAATATCTACAATGGTGGTCTCGATTTGAATAGGGTCAACCTTGAGTTTGGCGAATGCTCCCCTGGTGATGACATTACAAGAACTGCCAGTGTCTACCATCACTCTCTTCATTTCCCATCCTTCCACCATCATAGTGATGACGAGAGCGTATGCATGTGGGGAGATAGCCGGACCAACGTCTGCAAAGGGACAATTGAGTGATGCTCTATCTAGAACAATGGTTTTTGCTTTCTTTACCGTAGGCTGATATCCTGGTTCGTCAGCGATAACATTAATGACTCCCTTAACCTTTTTCTCCGGCTCATCTCTGGGTTTATCACCATCTCCCTTCTTGTCATTCTGGACGAACCTGTCCAGCTTTCCTCTCTCGATAAGCCTCTCAATCTCCCTAGCCAACTCCCAGCACGCATCTGTATCATGACTGTTTCTCCTGTGGTATTTGCAATAATTCTTGGGGTTTTCCCCATGTTGGTGTACTCTCCCCCTTTTGGTTCGGGGTATGAAATGATCCGCTTATGCTGGCTGTTCTCTATCCACATTAGCACTTCACTTTTGGAGGCGTTTAACGGCGTAAACAATGGCGTATATGCTGATTTATTCCTAGAGCCTCTTTGCCTGTTTTGGGAGGATGAGTCAGGGAGCTTTTCTTTTTCCTTATCCCATCTTTGGGATTCGCCTTTTCCTCTCTTGGGTGGAGATGCCGACTCTCTTCGAATATCATCGACCTCCATAAAGTCTTTGCACCTTTCTATCAGCTCCGCCATATTCTTTGGGTTGTTTCTGATTAGATCCTCCTGTAAGCTCTTGCATGTTGTATTTTTTACAAGTGCTTCCACTTCCATGGAGAGATCTACATCAACAATGCGGATACACAAGTTATTGAACTTGTCGACATACTCCCGGAGAGATTCATTTTCTTTTTGCTTCAGCTCGAAGAGCTTTCACGATTTAACCACTGGGGGAATGCTTCCTGTGAATTTTGAACAGAATTCCCTACTCAACTGATCCCAACTGTTTATCGATCTTGGGCGAAGAGATTGGAACCAGTCGTAGGCTGGACCTTTTAGTGTGGTGATAAACATCCGACATTGCACTGCCTCGCTTGCACGGTTAAGACCAAGCAACATGTGATACTTCCTTGCATGGGCTTCGGGGTTATCTTTGCCAGAGTAGGCCCGTATGTTCGGGATCTTAAAATGCCTGTCAGTTTCCTCGGCTTCAATCCACGCTACGAAGGGCGATTCTCGATTGGCGAACGGGTTGTGCCTGGCATTCTCCTCATTCTTTCTACGTATCTCTGCCCTGATCTGATCTGCAATGGAACCTTGACCCCTTATTGGGTGCCTCCTACTATGAGACCTGCTTCACTGCTTCGCTGCGAGGATGAGGAGCTAGATTCTGACGAAGGGTCTGATGGTGACCTTCTTCCACCACCGCCTCGCCCCCTTGGTGGAGATCGCCCGCCTCCACCTTGATTCGACGATGAATGTCGAATGTCCTGGCGTAGTGTCTCAGCTCGGCACTCGTTCTCCCTTCGTTCAGGTGGTGGAGGCGAACTTCCACGCCGGGGGGACTCGGTTCTGTGTCTACGATGCGAACGGGATCTGGATCATCCTTTCCTATGTGATCTGGTTCGCTTCTTATGCCTGTGACCATCACGTTCGCCTTCTGGTGGATTCACCACTGTGTCATTTGGATCCGCCAATGTTCTGGTTGGTGGAGCTCGGGATCCGCCAATTATGATCCCTGGATTTGTTGTGTTCCTCAGGGGAGATTGATCATTCCTACGACTTCCCTCCGGTATGTCGGGAAATAACGCTCTGTTTATTGGCAGGTTGCTAGCAAGCTCCGGATTAACGACTGTTGAATCCACAGGCTGAGAGAGAAAAAATGACGAGTCCCGACGAGCATTGGGCCTAACATAGGCGCTTTGCCATTGTGTTAGGGTCGGTCTTGGCGGTTGATAACGATTTAGCGGGGGAACAGTTCCTGTCGTGGCTCTACCTACATCTCGGTTCACTAGGTAAGCTCTTAATCGACCTTCTATAATAGGTCCATATTCTCTGCCTACGGTACCTGCGCAAATATCCCAAAAGGACTCTAGCGACATGTCGCTTTCTTCATTGACGATTGGTGCATTGGGATCGACGTGACCAGCATTTATGGTGGGGTTAATTGATGGTGGTATGGGCGGTATTGTAGTTCCCGTTAAGGGTTAGCCCCTCCACTTGCCATGTTTGGATTATGAACTGAGTCCTTTTCTGATTAGGACCTCCACGATCACCGCACCAATTGGTAACTAGCGATGAACTTCTGACCGGATTCCTTCCCTGTGGGGGACGTCGTTGGGTTCGATGGGGGGAAGCTCCGATGCCAAAGTCAGTATTGGAATAGTGAATAAACTGTATTGACAAGAGAAGGGTTTAGAGCGAGAATGTGAATGTGTACCTCAATAGCTTAGGATGCAAGCTATTTATAGTCATGTGATCGTAACTCCCAGTAACCAGAAAGTCTCCATTAATGCCTCATTAATGGTGGTTACAGATCTCCCAGTAACCGTAGCAGCATTCGATTCAATCTCACATCTTCCCAAACTTTTATTTTTTTAACCAACTTACGCTTCCTTTATACCCATTGCTTCTCCATCTTTGACTTGATAATTGCCTGAGATAAGCTTAGAAAACACACCACAGAACTGGCATTCACTATTACGAAGCACATCCCCAATTTTTTTTAACATTGTTCGAAGACCAACCTAACATCGAACAAGTCGCTTTGGCTAACACATCAGCAACATTGATTGCAGACCGCTTGATAAAAAGATATATTACTATTCTCAAGATCCAATAATATGGATTTACAATAATATACAATCACACCAAAACTAGAAACAGACACATCTTGACAATGTAAAGCATTTATTAGGAGTTGTAAGTCTGTTTCGATAATGACATCGTTGAGGCCACAATTTTTTAACCAACTAAGGACTTCCTTCATGCTAAGACCCTTGACAAGTAAATGGTCCACATGAAAAGAGATGATACTATTCTTTGTTGCCACAAAAATACCAGATGAGTTGCGAAGAACACGACCTTTCTAAGCCTGCCACATGAGATTTCACATCTTGCTTGGCACCTACAACTCCCAAAATGTTTTCCAAAAACTAGTTTGATGGTGTGTACTCTGATTTAGGCTCATACTGTATCCACTCTTTATCCTATATTTCCCATAACGCTTTGAAGCCCAGAATGAAGACTCTGTCTCTTCATTGGCAGATAGAGGAATGGCCAAAATCTTATTGCAATCCTCACAGACTCATCGGCTTGGAATGTCCTGGCGTAGTGTCTCAGCTCGGCGCTCGTTCTCCCTTCGTTCAGGTGGTGGAGGCGACCTTCCACGCCGGGAGGACCCGGTTCTGTGTCTACGATACGAACGGGATCTGGATCGTCCTTTTCTATGTGATCTGGTTCGCTTCTTATGCCTGTGACCATCACGTTCGCCTTCTGGTGGATTCACCACTGTGTCATTTGGATCCGCCAACGTTCTGGTCGGTGGAGCTCGGGATCCGCCAATTATGATCCCTGGATTTGTTGTGTTCCTCAGGGGAGATTGATCATTCCTACGACTTCCCTCCGGTATGTCGGGAAATAACGCTCTGTTTATTGGCAGGTTGCTAGCAAGCTCCGGATTAACGACTGTTGAATCCACAGGCTGAGAGAGAAAAAATGACGAGTCCCGGCGAGCATTGGGCCTAACATAGGCGCTTTGCCATTGTGTTAGGGTCGGTCTTGGCGGTTGATAACGATTCAGCGGGGGAACAGTTCATGTCGTGGCTCCACCTATATCTCGGTTCACTAGGTAAGCTCTTAATCGACCTTCCATAATAGGTCCATGTTCTCTGCCTACGGTACCTGCGCAAATACCCCAAAAGGACTCTAGCGACATGTCGCTTTCTTCATTGACGATTGGTGCATTGGGATCGACGCGACCAGCGTTTGTGGTGGGTTTAATTGATGGTGGTATGGGCGGTATTGTAGTTCCCGTTAAGGGTTAGCCCATCCACTTGCCATGTTTGGATTGTGAACTGAGTCCTTTTCTGATTAGGACCTCCACGATCACCGCACCAATTGGTAACTAGCGATGAACTTCTGACCGGATTCCTTCCCTGTGGGGGACGTCGTTGGGTTCGATGGGGGGAAGCTCCGATGCCAAAGTCAGTATTGGAATAGTGAATAAACTGTATTGACAAGAGAAGGGTTTAGAGCGAGAATGTGAATGTGTACCTCAATAGCTTAGGATGCAAGCTATTTATAGTCATGTGATCGTAACTCCCAGTAACCAGAAAGTCTCCATTAATGCCTCATTAATGGTGGTTACAGATCTCCTTTAAGTGTGACCGTTAGCTCATTAACAGACCATTAATTGCCTTTATTGGGAATCGGCTCAACCGTTTGATGGGCGGATCGAGGCATGATGGCGGGTCTCCCGTAGGTTTGACTACGGATGACATGTGGTGGAATCTAGGTGATTCGCCATGCGGATGGCTTGCTTGATAGGCCATTACTCTCCAGCTCGCCTGAATACGTGGTCGTTTGGTCAATTACCCTTTTAGTCCCGTAAATTATATCTGGTTGTTATCAAAAAACAAATCCGTGCGGGCTTGGCCCAAAGCGGACAATATCATACTAATGGTGGAGCTGTTGGTGAACTCGTGGGCCCTACAGGAGGCTAAATTTAACTCTAACGTTTTACTGAACTACATATTTAGTCCTAACGTATGAAATGATGTAAATTTAACCTTAATGTTTCCAAGCAAGATCAATTTTAGCCATATGTTATCGAAAATTTTAGTGCGCGAAAATTTGAAGATACTGGTTAAAATTAAATTTGTACTATTTCATACGTTATGATTAAATTTGCACTTAATTTGAAACGTTGGGGTTAAATTTACACTTCACTAAATCATACCTATTTTAATAATTTCTTGTTCAACTAAAATTTAGTTGATATAATTGCTTACACCAATCTTGCCAACAAAATTAAAAAACTAAAACTTAATATAATGCATGTACTTATTTGAAAGGCCCGATTCGGGAATCAAATACCGGTCAAAACCAATATGTTCAAATTTTCGTTGATCAAAATTGATATGTTTGAAAATTTAGGGGGATAAAATTGATACCACTAAGGGGTGAAATTGATCTTCATGGTGTCACGTTGCTACCATGCACGTGATTTGTAAAAGCCATTCATTTTCAGTGTGTTATTATAGTGACTTTTTATGTTTGAATTGGTCTAAATGAGTTTATTGAAATGAAAAAAGTTTAATGAGTGTATTGAAAGACAATAAAGTATAGTGACCTTTGTGAAATAAATTCTAAATTTAAGTGACTATTCATGCAATTATAGGTCCTTTCACTAACTTTTTCTTTTCTAAATATAATTTTAGTTAAAATCATAATTAAACTCTTAAACATTTATAGTTTTAAGAATTGACCTCTGGTTGTTTATTTTTTTAGATTAAACCCCTGAATTTCAATTTTCATACACATTAAGCCCCTTACTGGCGGGTCCGTTAACTAAGGGCCCGTTTATTTTACCTACTGTTTGCTGTTGCTGCTTGCTGTTTACTGTTACGGTTTGCTGTTTGCTGGTTGCTGTTGGAAAAAACTGCTTTTCCAAAAAGCAGAGATTCTCTACTTTTGTAAAAAACTGCTTTTCAGGTGTAAAAGGCAAACAGAAGGTCACTAACCAAACACTTAATGCTGCTTTTCAACTGTAAAAGGCAAACAGGAGAAGTCTAACCAAGCACCTAAAACTCTGCCTTTTAAAATGAAAAGGCAAACAGGAGGTGAAAAGTAGGTAAACAAACACCCCCTAAGTCGTTAGTAAAGGGCTCAATGCGTGTGAAAAATAAAGATCAAGAATTTAATTAAGAAACTTTATAAAGAACGAAGGCTTAATTAAGAAACGTTAAAAATAAGTTTATCTATAATAATAATAATAATAATAATAATAATAATAATTGATTCAATTTATTATAAATTAGTGAATATAATATGCATGTATATCAGTTAATATAATCAAGTTTATTGGTATATTTTTTTATTAGTCATAAAAATGTATTAGTTTAAAAGTTTTTAAGGATTAATCTCATGATTTTTAATTTTCACATATATTCAGTCATTTACTAACAGTTTAGTTAAGAAAACCGTTAACTAGAGGTTCAATATGTGTAAAAATTAAAATTCAATACTTAATCTGAAAAAATAAATGACTAAATACTCAATATTTAAAACCCTAAAAGTTCAAAAGCTTAAATTTAATTATACATTTAAACTATAATTTTCTAAAAACAATTGTGTATTATAATAATATTTTCTGATATAATCTAATTATATTAGAAATATTTTTTTCTCCTTGTAAAATTTATTCACAGGAAAATAGCTAAAGTCCTTTTTCTTTCTTATCTCTTTTCATTTTTATCCATATCCATTCCCAGCTCTTATCTTTCGGGTCATATTATATGTCCCTAAAATCTTATACCAAGAGGGGAAGGGAGGTGTTATAAATAGGTGAAATAAGCTGCTGTAATTTTGTTTTGAAATAAAAAGAAAATTTCATTAATGAAAGTCAGAACACGATATAGAACAAATAAAATCAAGAGACCTTAAGGACCATTCCATCAGTCCTGATATAGAGTAGGCAGACCGAGCAAACTCATGGGTTACATTATTCGCAGAACGGCTAAAGAAATTGACACTAACGTCATTTAAAGAACTTAAACGAGATTTGCACTCTTCTAATATAAAACCATAAGCAGACCTAAAAAGTCATTCCCTAAGATTAACTACCGTAGCAGCATTCGATTCAATCTCACATCTTCCCAAACCTTTATTTTTTTAACCAACTTACGCTTCCTTTATACCCATTGCTTCTTCATCTTTGACTTGATAATTGCCTGAGATAAGCTTAGAAAACACACCACAGAACTGGCATTCACTATTACGAAGCACATCCCCAATTTTTTTTAACATTGTTCGAAGACCAACCTAACATCGAACAAGTCGCTTTGGCTAACACATCAGCAACATTGATTGCAGACCGCTTGATAAAAAGATATATTACTATTCTCAAGATCCAATAATATGGATTTACAATAAGATACAATCACATCAAAACTAGAAACAGACACATCTTGACAATGTAAAGCATTTATTAGGAGTTGTAAGTCTGTTTTGATAATGACATCGTTGAGGCCATAATTTTTTAACCAACTAAGGACTTCCTTCATGCTAAGACCCTTGACAAGTAAATGATCCACATGAAAAGAGATGATACTATTCTTTGTTGCCACAAAAATACCAGATGAGTTGCGAAGAACACGACCTTTCCAAGCCTGCCACATGAGATTTCACATCTTGCTTGGCACCTACAACTCCCAAAATGTTTTCCAAAAACTAGTTTGATGGTGTGTACTCTGATTTAGGCTCATACTGTATCCACTCTTTATCCTATATTTCCCATAACGCTTTGAAGCCTAGAATGAAGACTCTGTCTCTTCATTGGCAGATAGAGGAATGGCCAAAATCTTATTGCAATCCTCACAGACCTCCATCCTCCGTTGTTTTGGATCAAAGATAACTACTCTTTCCATTTTCAAAACTGCCACTTGATTCCCTTCTTTAAATGACTCCCCATTAATAATAGTAACTGTCATATTTATTCCTCCCCTTATTATGTTTTTAATTGAGCAGTTACTTCCATCAGAACTATCAATTCTGCTAGTGATTACTGCCATCAGAATTATCAATTACATGGATTATCTCGGTCGGATCCGAGCCACCACCACAACCTTTAACACCCGCATAATTGACATGTCAACGAACACCCCTATTCTGAGGTTTCTGTCTAGTTTGGGCAATCGTTCCAATAAAGGAACAATGGATATCAAGATGATTAACATTAAGATCTTCATCGGGTACAGTAACCCCACCATTCTCCGCATCTTCCAACGAGAGATCAACATATACCGATTAAAGATTACTTGATGATGTCATAGATGGAAAAAGAACTTTTGAAGCAAGAATTGAAAAGAAAAGAAGAAACATGTCAAAGGACAAGACAAGCCAATTACTTGATGAAGCCATAGATGGAAAAAGAACTTTTGACGCAAGAATTGAAAAGAAAAGAAGAAACTTGTCAAATGACAAGGCAAACCAAACTTGTCAGAGGACAAGACAACCAATTATTAACGATATTTTGTTTTGTCTTAGTTTTTAATTATATAAAATTGTAAAATGAGGACTCTGGCATAATGCCCAAATTCTCCATTTACCGTGTTTTGATCAAACCGTATGGGAACTCCAACAGCTCGAGCAATACTGGCAATAATTCTAGTGTCCTAGAATTCCCAAGGCAAATTATAAAATCTCACCCAGACTTGAGCAGAAGTGGACTTGTGTAAATCAGGGTTGAAGCCAGAAGTCTTGGGCGAGAACCTAATAATACCCGGCTTCAGAGATATTGCGCCATGCCCCCAAATGGATTGAATGGCACTTTGATCTGGCATAATTATCTGATAAAAACCTTTCCCAAGAGATATCAGCTTCCAATCTAAATTACGTTTCCATACCTGACTCAATTTTTGCTTTAGCTCGGCATGTCTCCAAGGGCAATCGCCCTTGTTCAACGAAATACGACCAATAACCGAGTGTTGAAAAGACTTTACTCTTTCCTCATAGATATCTTCGGGCATTCTAACTGCCTTGAAACCTCCCTCTTCTGAAACCAGGGGTTGCATCGGTGCAGGAATAGTCGTAGGGAGGATTGAGCCTTTCACCGCAATTGCAAAGGAGATCGGTGATGGGGAAACCGGCTTTAGATTAGCATCAGGAGCTAGAGAGTTAAATCGAGTAAACGAAGATCGATCGAATAAATGTGCTATGGCAAACGACGCAGCATCGACCCCCGCGGAAGAAGACGAGTCCATGACGGGAAGCTAGGTCATCGGCCGCTTCCGTTCTTTCGTAGTACTCTACCACAAATCTCTCTATTTGTAAACTTGTAAACAACAAAATAAATGTTTGCAAATTGGATAAACCACATACATTTATTTTCCGTACTTTTCCCTAAATTTATTATATCAATAAATTTAATTATATTTTTTCATTAAGTTTATACATATATTTCACAAACTAATGAATTCCAACATATTTTCATATAATAATATTTTACCTTAGTAAATTATTTAAGAAATTATTATTATACATATCGTGTAATACATGAAATTTCGAACTATTATTAATATATTTCCGAGTTAGAAGGAAATAAATTGAAATCGCATAAATAAACTCGAAAACCTCCTTATTTTATTTATTCAAAATGGAGTGAAGGCCTTATACATAGACTCGAAGGCTCACATAATAAAAATAAATACATATATACTCATCGATTTCCATCAATTAGAAATAGGCAATATTTCCCACTTCTGATTACGAGATCCCTTAGCCCTATAAACTATGATTTGCTTGAGACTTGGATCAGATCCTCTTACATCCATAACTAAATTGGATGCTTCATTCAAAATGGTGCCATTTGGAGTGAATAACCATCGTTCATTAGACGGTTTAAGTCCACAAGATAGAACGACAACTCTTTTATTGATAACATCAACATCATAACTAAGGCATTCATTTGGATTTTGCTGAGGCCGTATGGTTCCATCTTGATAGAGAAACCATCGTTGTCCTGCGTTGCTATTTTCACATGTTTCCACCCAAACTGTATGATTTGATACTTGCAAGCATAAACCTCTCAGTCCAATTATGGATACCAAACTCGGTTCTGTATGATTGCTGGCACGCCAAGTTTGAAAAGAGGAAAACGTGTTAGCCTCGAGGGTGAGTGTTTTATGAAGCTCTCCTGAAATTGCAGTTAAAACTAGTCCACTCCCCGGATTCGCCATTATTCCACCATTTGTTAACTGCCAAATTGTTGTGTTTTGGGGAGCAGTGGTGCAGTCGTGAATCATTATATATGATCCTTGAATACTATTTGCATTAGTGGTTAAACACTTACCGTTGGATTGAATTGTTCCATCACTTTCAAATGTCCATAACATATTAACCTTTTTATCAGTACAATACCATAAGACTATAGGAGTTCCATTAGAATAATCTCCACCGTTTACACCAATACAATATCCATTTGGACCACTTATTTGAATGTTAACTTCATATGCACCCACCTTTTCTTCAACAACGGTACTTAAAAAGGATTGAAACTTCAAATGAGAGTTGGGGCGAGACATGGAATTCCACATAAAACATGTTATTATCAGAATTTGTAGCATCATTTTTCCTTCCATTATTCTTTTTCACCTACAAAATAGGGAAAATTAATTATTTAGTTAATTTACTCAAATTAATTGATAATAACAATAGATAAATAAACATAACATAACATAGTAGAATAATAATAAAAAAAAATACTAAAATAGATAGATATGAAGTATTTCAATATTTTTTATAACTAAATTAGGAATTGTACCTCAAAATAATATTTGAGTATGAAGAGAACTAGAAATCCACTCATTTTATTTATAAGCTAATTAAGAAAGTGTGAAAAATGAGGCCATATTTTTCATGTGTAACGGAGTTAATAATGGAGGACTCTTTGTATTATTTGAATACTAATAATAATAGTAATAATAATAAAAGGCATTACACCTATTTGGTCTCAAACTAAAGGTATAAAAGTCAATTAAGACCGTAAACTATCAAAATCATTAATTAGATTTCTGAATTAAGCAAAAATCATTAATTGAATCCTCATTATATATAAAATAAAAAACTTTGACTATTTGATATAGACTGTAATAATATCTGTGTTTGTTCAAAATGAGTTTGGGAAAAAGGGTCTGAAATTGTTCAACCGAATAATTTTCGAGAAGGCCTCAATTGATGATTTTTGTTTAGAATGTGAATTCAATTGATGATTTTTTGTTAGCTTAGGGGCCTAATTAATGATTTTGATAGTTTAAAGTCCTAATTGACTTTGAAATCTTAATTTAAAAAGCCAAATAAGTATTATGCAATAATAAAATAATACTTATCTATTATTCACAGGGGCGGAGTCAGCCTAGGGCATTTCTCATCGAATGTTCTATTTACCCTCTTAACTCCATAAAAATGGTATTTCTCATCCCATTAGCTTGTCCAAATTAGTCATTTTACCCCTTCCCAACTCAACGAATGTCCTATTTACCACCTTAAATCCATAAAAGTGGTATTTCTCACCCCTCATGATTCTATTTACCCCTTAACTCCATAAAAGTGGTATTTCTTACCACTTTATAATGCAAAATTAATAGGACTTATTCAAATGATTTTGAAAATATATTTTTTTAATATCAACTTTTTTATTTTGTTTTAATTTGATAATTATATTGATCCTTTATTTTTTTTATTACAACAATTAGATAAATCAAAATTTAACTAGCAAAAAAAAGTTGAAAAAAAAGAAAGAATGAATAAAAGATACAAATAACAAGAATATTAATATAAGCAAGTTAAAGACATTACATATAGGGATAAGGTACAAAATAGACCTATAGTTTTTGGGGAAGTATCAATTTAGGTTCTACGTACAAAATAACACCAATATAGGTTTAACGTTTAAGAAATGATATCAATTTAGGCCTCGACAATGGATTGTAAAGGGTGAGAAATACTACTTTTATGGAGTTAAGAAGGTAAATAAGACATTTTATGAGTGGGTGCGAGGGTGGTAAATGGACAAGTTGAGAGGGTGAGAAATACCACTTTTATAGATAAGGGGGTAAATAGGACATTCAATGAGTTAGAAGGGTAAAATGACCAATTTAAACAAGTTAAGGAGGCTGATGGAATATTAGACCTAATAATAATAATACTTATCTATTATTCATACACGTTTTTAGTAATGAAGATAATGTGAATAGATGAGCATGACAAATTAGGTACAAAGATTGGGTTGGCAACGTGGGCACGGAAAATTAATTTAAGATTGGGTCCGCAATGTCGGCATGACAAATTATCGTATAAACTAAAATAAGTTTATGGTTTATTGAGAAGTATCAATTTAAGTTTTACGTACAAAATATCACAAAATAGGTTTAACGTTTAAAAAAAGGTACCAATTTAGGTATCGATAACGGAACGAGACACGATATTACTGCGTTAAGTTCTACCAATTATACGTGGAGGGAGAAATCAGAACTTAACGGAGTAATGAAAATGACGTGTCTAATCCATTATCGAGGTCTAAATTGGTACCCTTTTTTAAACATTGATGCTATTTTATATGTGGAGGCTAAATTGATACTTCTTCAAAAACCATAAACCTATTCTAATACCTTATTCCATGTATGGTTCACTCTTAACAACAGTGATTACATTTTATCACCATGTATGGTTACTACAATATAAGCCATTAGATTAAAATCTAATGGTTTACAATTTAATTAAGTTATTTAATGTAAGTTTGACTTTTTTTTTTTTTTTTTTATGTTACATTATAAAAAAACCGCTTAATATAAAATTAAGTAGTTATTATATTTGTGTTTCCAAAAAGCAAATAAATGACATGTTTTCTCCCATGCATCACTGAAAGCTTTTGGTAATAATTCCATTTCAAATTGCATTTTTCTAAAATATTATACTAAAAACATTATATACTGCATAAATTATATAGTAATAAAATATAGTTAAGATAAAGAAAATTGAAAAATATGTTACTTAGTATTAAAAAAGTAAAGTCGACTGGACAGTGTAGGTTCTGTGTACGCGTTTAAAATCGGCTTTTTTTTAGTTTCTCCTAGGTCTCGTGTAGGCGTATATTTCCTAGAAGCTGTCCAGCGCTGTTTGGGCAACGATCAAAATGAAAAAAAAAATGTTTTTTTTTCATTATTATTTTAATTTTTTCTTTATCATAATTTTCTTTTAAAACATTATCACATGTTATTTTGGCAAATTTTATTTACTATTTTCTGATATTTTTATTTAATTATATTTTATACTAGTTTTTGTGATATGATTGAACATTTTAAAGATACAATGCTTCATAGTTTTCAGTTAATTATATTATTTATACATATTATTTTTTACTTGTTTCAATAATATTGTTGTTGAATATTTTTTTTTGGGTTACATTTAAAGATATATGTTGCAAATATACATGTTTTTCTATAGTAAATCGTTCTATATTACTATTTTTAGATAGTATAATACATATTTTAATTGCATTATTTTTTTTAAGAAATTTTAATTTCATTTATATAACAAAACACAAAAATGCAAATCTGGATAATCTCTAATTAATCTCTGACTTATCCTTAATTAATCATCAAGGGCTCTATTCGTCCGACTAGCGACTAATGTTTTCTACAACTTTGATCTCTTCTTAAAAAAAGTATGTTATCCCAGTGTGTTTCAATTTAATGTTCTTATACTTTATCATTTTTGGAGAAGTACAGATTTACCTCGTTACGTATGAAATGTAGTAATTTAATTACCTCTAAAATTGCTAATTTTACTCACTCTTAAAAAAAAAGATTTGAAACTTGGGGTAATTAGGAGAAAAAATGGATTTTTAATCCACTCTCTTACCTTTTCTAAAAATAAAATAAAAAAATATCAATACAGATAAAAAAAATTGATTTTGTTTGAAAACGTTAGAGAGTAAAATTGTACGTACCTTTCCGTACACTAGGAGTAATATTTCGTATAATATTTATTTTATGTAGTGTTTATTAGGAGTGCAATCGAGTCGAGCTTTGACCTGCTTATGTTTGGCTTGACATAAAATGGGCAAGCTCGAGCTCAGTTTCAGCTCAACATCCTATTTGAGCTTGGTCATTAAGAAAATTATCTGACTGTGAGCTTGACGTCGCGAGCACCTTGTTTATTTGTTCATGAGTTTTGCTCGCAAGCACCTCGTTAATTATGTTTATATAGACTTTACTCGTGAATAATTCATTAATTATGTTTACATGGTATATAGTTTTGAAACTTATAAAACTAGAGTTTCATACAAATTACATTTCTCTCCTTATAAAAATACTATTATTAAAAAAATAGTCAAACCAACCTTGCTCACGAGCCTGTGCATTGAATATTATAATCGAGTTTTTCATAAACTTATTTGCAAACCTATAACTGAGCATGTTCACGAGCTTTTGATTCGAGTTTCACCATGTTCAAGCTTCGTTCCTATACAAATCGAGCCTTAAAATCGTACTCAAGCTCAACTTATTTATAAATTGAGTCGAACACGACCGAGTTTTTACCGAGCTCAACGCCAAACCACTCATCTAACGCTTACAGTTTATGTAATATTAGGCTTAATATATCATTTGCTCCTGAATTTGTTCAAAAAGTTTGATTGACCTCTAAACTTTTTAAAGTGCCTTGATAACTTCCTCAACTTGCTTAAAATGTCCGAATAGTCCCATTAAATTGCTTAAAATATAGTCAACTAATCACTCAGTTGTAAAGAACTAGGCTACCTGCAGAATGTGTATTGCACGCTCCTTGACATGTTATTACATAACTCAAATGATAGATTAAAACATATTGAAGCGTAAATTTTTTACTTGCTCAAAAGTAAAACTTGTCTTCTCTAATATTAGAACCTCATACTCCGATTTTGGTCGTTTTACTTTTTCAATGCTCATGCAACACATTTCGCATGCAATTTACTTTTTTTTTTCTTTTGCAACCAAGTGATTAATTAATGACATTTTAAGCAAGCTGGGGGAGTTACCGGGACATGTTAAGCATATTGAGAGAGTTATCAGAACACTTTAAAAGTTTGAGGGCAGTCAAATTTTTTGGACAAGTTTATGAGACAAATGAGTTATCAAGCCATTAAATGATCTATATCTATAGGGATAAGGTGCAAAAATACCCCTTACATTACAATCAGGAGCAATTTTACCCCTAACGTTGATAAGTTTGGTCAATTTGAGAAATAATTCATTACTTTTTTCTCGGTTATGAATCTTTTCATCTACACTTCATATATACATCAATTTATCACCCATTAGTAGCATATCACAGACATATAATTAGACGTGAAAAAAATTTAAAAACAAAAAAATATATATATCATCTTTTATACAAGTTGAACAAAAAAAAATTAAATATTTTATTGATCTCCAATTCTATTATTAAATCATAAAAAAAAATATGAAATCATATTTTTTTTAGAACCAACTAATATGCAATTAGTACAGAATAAGGAAAAAATATTTGTATTTTATAATAATGTTTAAAATTGATCAAATTTATCAACGTTAGAGGTAAAATTACTTTTTTGTTTGCCGATATTGCGGTAAAATTGCACCATTTTAAATGTTCAAAGTAAAATTACTCCTTACTACAAACGTTAGGAGTATTTTTATATATTATCCCACAATTATATTAAAACTTACAATATACTTGCAATATAATAATGTCTTTGAAAACAATTAATTCATTTACCAAAAAAAATAGAAAACAGTTAATTCTTTTACACTTTTTTTTTTAAAACAGTTGGTAAAGGAAAATAGAAAGTAATTGTGTCCTAATTGTATTAAAACTTAGTAGGAGTAGTAATAGTTTTTTTTTTTTTAACCAGAAAGATGAATATCATTTAGACTCGCGTCCATTTCAATAGTGTTCAAAAGCCATTCCGGCACAACAGTTGAAAAGAAATCGCTAGCATTGAAACAGACAAGCCTAGCTACCAAGTGAGTTGCACTATTCGCTAAATGAGGAATAAAAGCTAATTTAAAAGATGGGTTGGATCCTAACAACATTCGACAATCTTGTATAATCATTCCGAACTCAGAGATATCATGTTTTCCAGATTGAATATCATCGACCACAAGTTTAGCATCAGATTCAAACTCAACAGATATATATCCCATATTAGCAAGCCATATCAAACTCGTGCGAATAGCAAGAGCTTCAATAATGCTAGGTTCTTTTATACCTGTAATAAAACTACTGCTACATAGTATAAAGGCTCCCATTTCGTCTCTGATTACAGCGCTCATGCCGCTACTCCTTAATTCTTTGAAGATTGTCCCGTCGATGTTGCATTTAACAAAACCTGGATTGGGTGACCTCCATTTCTGAATCAACGCATGTTGCCTCACAAAGTTGTTGATCGGAATCACATGCTGCCCCACCCTGTTGTGTGACGAGGACGCCACGTTGTCGATAGCGACTGTCGATACTGGTTGCCGCTGTCCATAATTGGTTCCAAAGGTCCCCTGTTCCGTCAGCCTGCTTTGTCTGGGTGGCGCCTTTTGTTGATAGGCTCTCCAATCTTGGATTGCCTCCATGCTGATGCGCCAACTAGTATCTGCCGGCCACCACCTCATGTGCCAAAGGACTCTGTTTCTGTGGTCCCAAATTGATTTTAGAGCACAACATATTCTGACGATCATATCCTGGTTTGAGCCACATAAAGCTTGCAAGATCCACTAGGAAAAATTCACATTGTCCACAAGTGGAGTAGGGACCCCTGCTATTCGCCAAATGTCACCTGCAAAACAACATTCAACAAATAAATGGTTATCCGTCTCCTCCTGCTCCACACATACTGGACATTCGGTTGTAATAGGGACTCTTCTTTGGGCCAACCGAGCTCTAGTGGGTATACATCGTGAGCAAATTCGCCAAATAAACTGTTTAAGCTTAGGGGGAATCATCAACCTCCATAATCTCCTCCAACCCTCCTGAGCCCTATTAACTTCTACAGTAGCCATTCCTGCCAGGTAGCCTGAATGCACATTATAGTACCCATCCTTTGACCAATGCCAGATTCTCATATCTTCCTATACATTATATGGAAAAATAATGTCACTAATGGCTTGCACTTCAGTTTCACTAAAGCACCCATTCAGTCTCTCCATGTCCCACCCTCTCCCATTCTTAAGTAACAATTCAGCAGCTGTCAAATTCTCCAATCCAGGGACCATAAAGGAATTTATGCAAAAACCCTCTAAATTAGGTACCCATGCGTCCTCCCAAACTCTAATGGACCTACCATTTTGGACCCTCCATCTAGTCCCTTTTCTCAATATGCTAAGGCCCTCCCATATACTTCTCCAAACCATATTAGGATTATTGCCTAATTTAGAGGAAAGTAAGTCATCCCTAGGAAAATATTTAGCTTTGAACATTCTACTTACTATAGTATTTGGGAATTTTAGCAATTTCCAGCCCTATTTACCTAACATTGCCAAATTAAATACATGTAAATCTTTAAAGCCCATCCCCCCTGAGTCTTTTGGCAAACATAATTTACCACAATCAAACCAATGGATGTTTCTTTTCCCCTCAGGTTTCATACCCCACCAAAAGGAATTCATTAATTTTTACAGGTCATCACAGATAGATAAGGGTAAAAGGAACGTACTCATACAGAAGGTTGGCAATGCCTGAGCCACAGACTTTAGCAACACCTCTTTCCCCGCCTGGGAAAGGAATTTAAGTCCCCACACACCAAATTTCTTTCGCAGCCTATCAACCAGAAAGGTGAAAATTTGACGTTTAGAACGTCCAATAAGAGAAGGCAACCCCAGATAACGTCTCGTGTCTAGAGGAATGCACACCCCCAAAATCGTTTTAATCTCATTTCTCACTCCCTCTGGCACATTTGAGCTGAAGAAAATTCCAGATTTGTTCAAGTTCACAGCCTGCCCTAACGCCACTTCATATTCAACCAAGATTTCCATCACCTTTCTAGCCTCAGTTGCAGTTGCCCCAAAAAACAAAAAGCTGTCATCAGCAAAGAAGAGATGTGTAATAGCCGTGACCTGCTGCAGATCCTACACCCTGAAATAAGCCCTTCACCTTCGGCTTTCCTTATTAATTTGGACAAGACTTCAGCGCATAGAATGAATAGATAGGGCGACAATGGGTCCCCCTGTCTTAGACCCCTTCCTGGGACAACCTGATCGGAACTGTCCCCATTCACAGCCATATACTTCACAGTTGTGATACATAACATCATCCAGCGAATCCAGTCATAACTGCTTTCAGGAAATCCCAGTCTACTCTATCATAAGTCTTACTGATATCGATCTTAAGGGCTACCTGGGCATTCTTCCCTCTATTCAATCTCTTCATGAAGTGTATACTCTCAAAAGCCACCTGAACATTGTCAATTATGGATCTGCCGGGGACAAAATCAGATTGAGTATCACCAATAATTTGAGGGAGGATCTTTTTCAAACGATTAGCTAGGGTCTTGGCAATTATCTTATAAATAACATTGCACGGAGAAATATGGCGAAAATCCTTAAGCATTCGAGGATTGTCAATCTTAGGTATAAGGACAATTGTAGTATCATTAATCCCAACTGGAAATTCCCCCTCTTGAAGCCATTTTGCATAAGCATCTCCCAATTCCACTCCCAATGTGTCCCAAAATGCTTGATAGAATCCAGGATTTAGCCCATCAGGGCCAGGGGGATTTATTGGGACTCATTGAAAATAGGGCTTGTTTAAATTCCTCCAATTCAAAAGGAGCTGTAAGTAAATCATTAGTAGGAGAATCAATGAGCGTGTCAATCACCTGAACTGTTTCACCTCTTATCGAATTCGAAGTAGAGAAGACATTCTGAAAGTAATTCTGCGCTAGGCCCAACAACTCAGCCCGACCCTCAACCACTCCCCCCCAGTAATAGTTTTTCATTGAAGAAAACAATGAAAAAAAGTAATCATTTTGCCTACATTCGAGGTGAGTAATAATGGCTCAAACTAATTCTTCCGATAATTACTTAGAGTGTAATTAATTTTTTAAGAGTGTAATTAATTTGTAGTATTAGAAGAAATATATAATACACATGTTTATGTTGTATTTATAACATTATATTCTATATTAGAAGCCATTCTATAATCAATCAATTAATTAATTTTAATTTAATTATTTATAGAAAATTCTAGATTAAGGTGTAAAAATACCACTAACGTTTACAGGTAGGAGCAATTTTACTCTTAACGTCTAAAGGCAATTTTATCCCTAACATTGGCAACCAAGAGCAATTTTATTCCTAACGTTGACAAATTGGGTCAATTTTAGACATTATTATAAAACACAGATATTTTGTTTTTTATTCTGTACCAATAACACGAAAGTTGATTCTAAACAAATTTCATAACGTAAGATAACGTAACATAACTTATTGTGACTTAGCGTAACGTAACTTAACATAATGTAACGTAACGTAGCGTACCGTAACTTATTGTGACTTAGCATAACGTAACGTAACGTAACATAACTTATTGTGACTTAGCGTAACGTAACGTAATGTAACGTAACGTAACTTATTGTGACTTAGTGTAACGTAACTTAACATAATGTAACGTAATGAAACGCAACGTAACTTAACTTAAAGAAACTTAATGTAACTTAATTTAACATGATCTAACATAATGTAACATAGCCTAACGTAATATAACGTAATGTAACGTAATATAACATAACATAACGTCATGTACCGGAACATGATGTAATGTAACATAACGTAAAGTGACGTAACGTAACGTGACATAATGTAACATAATATGATGTAACGTAACATGATGTGATGTAACGTAACGTGACTTAATGTAGTGTAACATAACGTAACATGACGTGATGTGAGTAACGTAAGATGACGTGACGTAACGTCACCTAACCTAATATAACGTAACGTGACATAACGTTATGTTACTGTTGGCCCAAAATAAAATAAATTTTATTTTTATGTATATAGAAAGCTTATGTTTAATTTAGGGTATAGTTTCTATTTTTGTCTAGAAAATAATGAAAAATACACTTGTAAACTGACCGCCAACCGATGAGAAAGTTCGGCACTACGCAGGGCGTGTCTTCCAATACGCGGGGCGTAGATCAAGCAACCAGAGAAGGTCTGCTTCAGAAGCTCCAATACGCGGGACGTAACCTCAGGGATGCCACGCGTAAAACTTGGCAACAAGGCGTTTCGAGATCAGAAGCTCCAACACGCGGGGCGTCCATTCTCATACGCACGGCGTCCTTCTCTGTGCGGGACTTAACATCAGGAACGTCACGCGTAAATATCATCAACAAAACGCACAGGTTCAGAAGCGACACCACGCAGGACGTAGCCGGACATACGCGGGGCGTAACCTCTCTTCCGGCAGCAATTGGAAGCAGTCAATGGAAGTTAATGGTAGTTAATGGAAGTTGAGGTAGTGGGGTGATGTGGCATGGAGGTTGTTGAGTTAGTTGGTGAATAATTACCAAAATGCCACTGAATAATTATCAAAATGCCACTCCAAAATACTATAAATAGACCCCCTCCCCTTCATAAAAAATCACTCAACTCAACACAACAAAACCCCTTCCTAAGGTCCCTTCCAATGCTCTCTAGTTTCTAGTTTTAAGTTCTTAGTTCTTAAGTTCTTTTCTTCTTAGTTCTTCAAAGTTCTTCTTTTCGTTCTTCATTTTTCTTAAGCTTCGATCCCTTTTTTAGCTCTCTTTAGCTCCAATTCAAGTTCCAATAGTCTCTTTCCAAGTTTTTCTAATTCAATTTAGCATTCCAAGCCTTTAATTTGCTCAATTCCTAGCTAAAACTCTGTTTTCAAATTAATTTTCCAGATTCGTCCAACTACTTTCAAAGCCCAATTCCGTCTGTTTAAATCATTTTTTGCTTTCAATCCCTTCGACAAAGTTGTTCCTGACGTCCTGAAGTTCGATCTAGTGTATTTATTTGCCCAATTCCGTGCCCAGAAACTCTATTTACAAGCCGATCTTTCCAGCCCAAATTCTTTTAGACATTCTGTTTCCAGAATTTTCCGAATTCGTTCAGTTATTTTCAACTCCCAATTTCGTCTACTTAGCATCCGTTTTAGCCTTCGATCCCTTATAGAAGTTTGTTCCTGACCTCCTGAAGTTAAATTTAGCCTATTTAATCGTCCAATTCCGTGTCCTTAAGCACCCAAACGAGCCTCCCGAAGTTAAAGGTTAAATCTGTCCCATTTGCCTACCAACGTTTTGCCATTGCCAAGATCACATACCGTACGGGCCCGACCGGCTACAGCTCTCCGAGGACCTCGCACCAACACCAAAATTCAACATCAATCCGAGATAGCTATTGTGGCTCCGAGTTTGTTGTTGAATTCCAATTTAATTTAATTGCACTTCAATTCCTTGTATTTGATTTGTCCTTCCAATTCAATTGATTACCTATATGTTTAATATAGAGATTTTTCAATTGTAATTCATTCCATTTTTAATGCTTGCTTCGAATATATGTATTCAAACACCTATTCACATCAATAAAATACCGATTTTTCACCAAATCTCGTGTCAATTTCGCACTTTAATTTCTTTTATTTTCTCGTCTTCAATTTATATGCTTAGCTTTAAAGAATAATTTATCTCGCAAAGTTTCTATAACGGCGCGAGAGACCCAAGAGGGACTTTTTCAATCCTTGCGTCCCTCGCCAATCGCTTCGATTAGATTTCAAGTTTTGGCGCGCAAATTCCATAAACTTAACCATTTTAATTGAGAAGTAATCTTCTCTGGCACGCCCGCACCCTAACCACACGTGACAAGGTTGAAATTAGCATATTTCGAAAATATCGCTAACAATTTTTGGCACGCCCAGTGGGACCTTTGTTTTTTTTTAGCTTAGCCAAAAATTGCAAAACCCATCACACACGTTTTTTTTTCTCTCACACTCAGCTTTTCAAATTCAGTTTATTATTATTCCATGCTCTTACTTTATACAATTTTACCTATTCGCTTCATTTACTTGATTTTCATAATAAACTTTGTTTAATCATTTTTTCTATTTATTCACGGAGAATGTCTCTAAATATCAATAGGCGCAAAGCAATCAAACCATGATGAGGACAACATACGAAGATGCAAGGGATGCTACAATACCGGTGTATTTTGGTGGTTTCAATCGAGATCGACATTTTACAATAAGTACAACCAGATTGTGGGTCCATTGGTACACCGTCTTTAGATGCTACGACGATGGCTATGTTCAGTTTATTCATAGCGACGAACATAATATCGACTGCAAGTGTTGTGCTTACGTTCAAACTGCGTCATTCTATGATGATCAATATGGTTGCTACGTGGAGCAAGTCCAGGAGTCCCATAAAAATCCACATGGCCCTGATTATATTGAAGTATGGGAGCATCTACGGATGAGTAATCCTCATTGCCGAAATAATTATATTTGCAATTATAGGGATGAAAACCTCCATTTTCATCGTCCGTGTCGGCAATTTTGCTTCGAAAGAAGTACAATCATTGCACCAGTCGAGCATAAGACCTATGAAAAGTTTGAGTGCTCTAATATGAGTTATGACCAAAACTCTTTCAACGATTCTAGTCGTGTGGCAGAGGTGGAAGTAGTCCAAGTTGTTGAGGATGATGGAGAAATCGAATCATTACTTATGGAGGAGAACCAATCAAAGGACGATGAATATCAACAATCTTTGGATCAACTCGAGAAACAGAGGGCTAATATAGCAGCTTCTCTCAGAGTCTACATTGAAGGCCGTATCGGGGCCATCCAAGATGACGTACTTCGTCTCTTAGAAGCATTTTCCACACGGCCGACTCTTCCAGAAACGAAGCTTCCTAGTGAGGCGGCGATAGAAAGTCAAGAGGATGGAGACGATCCCTATGACTATGATTCTACGTCCATGCAAGAGGATGACGCCGCTTCCAATGATCTTGATTCGGGGGGCATCCATGAAATTCCTATAGAAATTCAAGAAGAAGAAGGAGATGTTCTTAGGAGCTATGACTCAGAATCCAACGAAGTGGATGATGTCATGTCTAGTGATCTTGATTCGGGGGGCAGTAAAGAGGAAGCAATTCAACAAGAACCCACTCTAGAAGTATTGCCCATAGATGCAAATCCACCAAATTCAATAGAATTTCCATGGAGTCCTGACATGAACAAGAAGACAGTGATACAAGCCCAGGAAGAGGAGGAAGATATATCTCATAACCTCAATTCGGATTTCAGTTGGGAGGGTGACGACCCATCAAGCACTTCTAACTCGGGGGGCATCCATGAAGCACCTGTAGAAATTCAAGAAGATGAGGAAGATGTTTCTTGGAGCTATGATTCAGAATCCAGTCAAGACGATGAGGTATCCAACCCGAGGGACATCCAACTGGAAGAGGTTCAACAAGAATTTATTCTAAAAGAATCTCTCATTCTTGTGAAGTCTTTAAAATCAGAAGATTTTATGAAAAGTTGTGATATCGAAGAAGCAGTGGCTTCAGAAACACATAAAGATGTTTTCTACGATTGTAAGTCGCAACTCGGTCACGATTAAGAAAACTTCTATGATCATGGTTTGGGGGGCAGTCAAGATCAAGAGGTTAATCGAGAATCCACCCCAGAAATACCTCTAATGGTTCTTCCAACAACTCATGTTTTTCCAGAGCCTATGATCACCATGAAGTTTGTTAACTCAAATTGGGGACCAAGTTTGCAGACCATGATTCTTCTTTTCGCCAGTCTACTTCAACTTTCCTACCATCCGGACAAGTCACGAGGTTTCTACTTCTTAACCTTGTTTATTTATGTAGACTCTAGTTTACCAATACTTTTTATTATGCGGAAAGAGAGTCATGAAAATAAGAATCTAGACATGGAAACTCATATCCCTCTTGTAGAGATGTTACTGAGCATTTTATTGTATGAGGTGATAACATAATATTGTACTTACAACATAGCCCATAAGACCATTTATGGTCAAAATAAGTTGGCGTTTTTGCCAGCACACAAAAAAAAATATTTCAGTTTTCAAAATAAATTATTTATGTTCATGCTTCCATTTGGTTCATGGTTTCTACTTTTGTTTTCGCATCTTCTTCTTCATTTGCTTCAAACTCTAACTCACAAACCAGAACACTCAATCATTACCATTTCTAAATCGTACTTGTTATCTATTAGTTGATTCCGGTTAATTAAAATACCCAGAACCAAGCTTTTGGAAGTTATTGATCTCAAAATCATAATTTCCATCAAACAACTGTTCTGGTTAGCTTTTTTCCAAAATTGATTTCATCCGTCATAAACCACATTTTCCTTCAAAACCAATCTCAATTTCTTCGTTGATATCCAAATCATAACTCTCAACTTTCATTTTGTTCAAAACGATTTCCTATAACCTCAATTTTCTCACTCGAAATCACCCCATTGCCATTTGATTTTTCTTACATCGGATAACTCGTGTATTCAAATTTTAAAATGATTCCGACACGTCCAATTTCTCCAATTCGACAAATTCCAATCTGATTATTCTAGAAGTCCATTTAGCTTAGATAAACATTATCCACTCCTCAATTCGAGCCAGTTGTGTCCAAATTTATCATTATTATAGCTTCAAGTTATTTTTTATTATTACGAGCCATTCTCTTGTTGCAAACCATTTCCATACCTTTTTCAAAAGCAACCCGTGATTCTAAAGTACCAATTATCTTAGAACCAAGCTTTTGGTATTTATTTGATCTGAATCAAATTTAATCCCATCAAACAACTGTTCTGAACAACTGTTTTGATCTCAAACCATTCATCGGTCACGAGGTCAAGTTTGTTATTATTTATTTTTGTACAATTATCTCCAATAATTTCGGCGTACATATTGCTTTGTAATTTTTCTGCTTTATTTCTCACATTTTCAAAAAAAAAAAAATCAATGAGCGAACGAGGCTCTTATTATAAAAAAAAGAAAAAAAAAATTGGTTCAAGAAATCCTAAATACATTCTTTTGTGTACAAATTTTCAATTCTAGTCAATTTATACACAAAAGAGGGGGGCAATTGTTGGCCCAAAATAAAATAAATTTTATTTTTATGTATGTAGAAAGCTTATGTTTAATTTAGGGTATAGTTTCTATTTTTGTCTAGAAAATAATGAAAAATAGACTTGTAAACTGACCGCCAACCGATGAGAAAGTCCGGCACTACGCAGGGCGTGTCTTCCAATACGCGGGGCGTAGATCAAGCAACCAGAGAAGGTCTGCTTCAGAAGCTCCAATACACGGGACGTAACCTCAGGGACGCCATGCGTAAAACTTGGCAACAAGGCGTTTCGAGATCAGAAGCTCCAACACGCGGGGCGTCCATTCTCATACGCACGGCGTCCTTCTCTGCGCGGGACTTAACATTAGGAACGTCACGCGTAAATATCATCAACAAAACGTACAGGTTCAGAAGCGACACCACGTAGGACGTAGCCGGACATACGCGGGGCGTAACCTCTCTTCCGGCAGCAATTGGAAGCAGTCAATGGAAGTTAATGGTAGTTAATGGAAGTTGAGGTAGTGGGGTGATGTGGCATGGAGGTTGTTGAGTTAGTTGGTGAATAATTACCAAAATGCCACTGAATAATTACCAAAATGCCACTCCAAAATACTATAAATAGACCTCATCCCCTTCATAAAAAATCACTCAACTCAACACAACAAAACCCCTTCCTAAGGTCCCTTCCAATGCTCTCTATTTCTAGTTTTAAGTTCTTAGTTCTTAAGTTCTTTTCTTCTTAGTTCTTCAAAGTTCTTCTTTTCGTTCTTCGTTTTTCTTAAGCTTCGATCCCTTTTTTAGCTCTCTTTAGCTCCAATTCAAGTTCCAATAGCCTCTTTCCAAGTTTTTCTAATTCAATTTAGCATTCCAAGCCTTTAATTTGCTCAATTCCTAGCTAAAACTCTGTTTTCAAATTAATTTTCCAGATTCATCCAACTACTTTCAAAGCCCGATTCCGTCTGTTTAAATCATTTTTTTCTTTCAATCCCTTCGACAAAGTTGTTTCTGACGTCCTGAAGTTCGATCTAGTGTATCTATTTGCCCAATTCCGTGCCCAGAAACTCTATTTACAAGCCGATCTTTCCAGCCCAAATTCTTTTAGACATTCTGTTTCCAGAATTTTCCGGATTCGTCCAGTTATTTTCAACTCCCAATTTCGTCTACTTAGCATCCGTTTTAGCCTTCGATCCCTTATAGAAGTTTGTTCCTGACCTCCTGAAGTTAAATTTAGCCTATTTACTCGTCCAATTCCGTGTCCTTAAGCACCCAAACGAGCCTCCCGAAGTTAAAGGTTAAATCTGCCCCATTTGCCTACCAACGTTTTGCCATTGCCAAGATCACATACCGTACGGGCCCGACCGGCTACAGCTCTCCGAGGACCTCGCACCAATACCAAAATTCAACATCAATCCGAGATAGCTATTGTGGCTCCGAGTTTATTGTTGAATTCCAATTTAATTTAATTGCACTTCAATTCCTTGTATTTGATTTGTCCTTCCAATTCAATTGATTACCTATATGTTTAATATAGAGATTTTTCAATTGTAATTCATTCCATTTTTAATGCTTGCTTCGAACATATGTATTCAAACACCTATTCACATCAATAAAATACCGATTTTTCACCAAATCTCGTGTCAATTTCGCACTTTAATTTCTTTTATTTTCTCGTCTTCAATTTATACGCTTAGCTTTAAAGAATAATTTATCTCGCAAAGTTTCTATAACGGCGCGAGAGACCCAAAAGGGACTTTTTCAATCCTTGCGTCCCTCGCCAATCGCTTCGATTAGATTTCAAGTTTTGGCGCGCAAATTCCATAAACTTAACCATTTTAATTGAGAAGTAATCTTCTCTGGCACGCCCGCACCCTAACCACACGTGACAAGGTTGAAATTAGCATATTTCGAAAATATCGCTAACAGTTACGTAGCGTGATGTGGCGTGGCGTAATGTAAAATAGTGTAACGTGATGTGACGTAACGTAACATAACGTAATGTAACTTAACTTAACGAAACTTAAAATAACTTAATTTAACATGACCTAACAAAATGTAACTTAGCATAATGTAATGTAGCATGACGTAACGTGACGTAATGCAATGTGACATGACATGACGTAACGTAACGTTACGTAAACGTAACGTAACGTAACGTCACGTCATGTTATGCACGTAATGCAGAATATAAAAATAAAATATCTTAGTTTTTTTTAATGTTATTTGAAAGTGATCCAATCTATCAATATTAGATATTAATATTAAATTTTAAATTATCTTATTTCAAATATTTTTGCACTTTATAAAGAAGAAACATGTGCAATTTTATTTTAATAAATACTTTATATATTCATAAAAATTGACAAACAATAGCCGAAATCAACTTTATATAATTAATTACAACCTAGATTTGTTCAAAAAATAAAAATAAAATTACAATATAGAATTTCATAAAAAAAGAAATGGCCTAATACATCAACAGATCCCTGAACTTGTTCAAAATAGTAGATTGGCTCCCTGAACTTTGCAAGTGTTTCACCAGCTCCCTTAAACTTGTCCATAAAAATATATTAGCTCCCTGAACTTTGCAAGTGTCTCACCAACTCCGCAAACTTGCTTATTCTGTGACAACTAAATACAAAAACCATAATACTAACTATCGATCCTCATCCATTCAATCGCTCAATCCTGCAACACTAACTCTTATAATAGGTTGAAAGGTAAGAGAAGCGAAAAAATTACCTCTCAAATAGATGAAACATATTTTTAGAATTTAGGTCTAATAAGTTTTTGTATTTACTTGTTACAAAATAAGCAAGTTTAAGGAGTTAGTGAGACACTTGCAAAGTTTAAGGAGCTAATGTATTTTTATAGACAAGTTTAGGGAGTTGGTGATACAAAATAAACAAGTTTAGGAAGCTTGTGAGACACTTGTAAAATTTATGGAGTCAATCTACTATTTTGAACAATTTTAAGGAGATGGTAATGTATTGGGCCAAAAGAAAATACAATCTAGAAACTAGGAAGGCATTAATGTTACTAGTTAGTAGAAAAAATAGCATTAATTAAGATATCTCAATGTCAAAAAGATAAAAACTAATCAAGGGTCCGCTTGTTTTACCTACTGTTTGTTGTTGCTATTTGCTGTTTGCTATTACGGTTTGCTATTACGGTTTGCTGTTTCTATTATGGTTTGCTCTTTACAGTTGGAAAAGCTGCTTTTTCAAAAAACAGAGATTCTCTGCTTTTGTAAAAGGCTGCTTTTCGGGTGTAAAAGGCAAACATGAGAGATCATTAACCAAACACCTAATGCTGCTTTTCAGATGTAAAAGACAAACAGGTGGTCACTAACCAAACACCTAAAACTCTCCATTTTGAAGTGAAAATGCAAAAATAAGCATGAAAAGGAGCAACCAAACACCCCCTAATCCCGGGATGTAGGGGGGTTAAAGGGGGCATTTGCCGCCCCGCCCCCGCCCCCCCCCATCCCATTAAAAAAAATTAGTCAAAAAATAAGGGTTAAAGTGCAAAAATACCCCTAATGTTTTGGGTCAGGAGCAATTTTATCCATAACGTCTAAAATGGTACAATTTTATCCCCAATGTTGGAAGCCAAGAGCAATTTTACCCTAACGTTGATAAATTGGGTCAATTTGAGAAATAATTCATCAAACTGTCTTCTCAGTCATGAATAATAGTGTCTGAAATTGATCCAATTTATCAACGTTAGGGGTAAAATTGGTGCAAAATAAAGAAAAAACGGAATGTATTTTATAATAGTGTCTGAAATTGATCCAATTTATCAATGTTAGGGATAAAATTGCTATTGGCTACAAACATTAGGGGTAAAATTGCACCATTTTAGATGTTAGGGGTAAAATTGCACCTGACCTAAAACGTTAGGGATATTTGATGCGTAACAACCCGAGAATCCCGAAAATGGATGATTACGAGTCGGAAACATTATAATTTACGTTTTTTATAAAAAAAACATGAAAATAATGCGTGACAATTGAACGATTTTGCATTTTTCGTCACAAAAAATTGAACAATTTTGCATTTTTTGTCATAAAAAATTGAACAATTTTACATTTTTTGTCTAAAATTTTTTTACGTAGAATTTTGCCCCCTCCTCCTTCAAATCCTGGATTCGCCACTGCCCTTATCTGTCTCACTCTTCTATCTCCCAAACAAACACGGGATAACTTATCTCGTATTTTTTTTTATCTCTATCTCACCTTCTATATCCCTTCTAACAAACGCCTCGTTATAGTATTATATTTTGGAATTTGATATTATAAATCACTCTAATAAATTTGCACATTTTTCAAAAGTACCTATAGATGGGTTATACCTATTGAAAAATAATCTATATATATGTGAAGGGTATTTTGAAAAAGTCATCAAAAAATAGTCTAGATAGATAATGTGTTGGGTAATTGGTCTAAATATGTAAATGAGTCTTCCATTTAACCCAGTTTTATAATTTTCCCATTAATAATGGAGGACTCTTTGTATTATTTTAATAATAATACTTATCTATTATTCATACACTTCATAGCCGCAACCTTATTAAAGCTATTAAGGGTCCGTTTGGTATGCCGTAATGCAATGTAATGTAATCAAGATCGTAATGTAATCAAAGTTGTAATGGAATGGAATGGAATGGTAATTCCATTACCATGTTTGGTTGACAATCATGATGTAATGTAATGACCATTACAATATTTATATTTTCCTAATTCAATGTAATCATAAAATTTTATTTACATAATTAAAATCGACGAAAAACATGAAAAGCACGAAAAATCGAATCAAAATCAAATACAAAATTAGATTAACCGAAATCAATAAATTAGTATATAGTTTTCGTTTTTTCTTGTTTTTTTTTACATTTTTCTCGTTTCTTTTAATTTCCATTTTCAACAATT
Source organism: Euphorbia lathyris (assembly GCF_963576675.1). Classification (NCBI taxonomy): domain Eukaryota; kingdom Viridiplantae; phylum Streptophyta; class Magnoliopsida; order Malpighiales; family Euphorbiaceae; genus Euphorbia; species Euphorbia lathyris. Next base: position 43,790,236 of record NC_088919.1, on the reverse strand, counting down.
TTCACCGTTTTTTTAATTTCCATTTTGCAACATTTTTCACCGTTTTTCTATTTTCTCTTTTTTCCGGTTTTTCATTTTTCTTTTCATTTTTCGCATTTTTTCGGTTTTTCGCATTTTTTTCATTTTTCTCGTTTTCAATTTTCATGTTTTTCTACTTTTTGAGACGTGAGTAGGGGTGTGCATCGGTTCGGTTTAAACCGCATACCGAACCGAGTGAATTCGGTTTTTCGATTCGGTTTTTTAACAATTCGGTTCGGCATCGGTTTTAATTTTAAATGTATTTCGGTATTCGGTTCGGTTTGATAGAAAATGTAAAAAAAAACCGAACCGCACCGAATTACACATATTTTACATTTATATATATATATATATATATATATATTATACAAGTTTAGTTTTTTTTATTGTTGAGATAATAATCCAATATAGATATATTTTGGAAATATTTCAATTTTGTTGTTGTTGAGGTAAATTTAATGAGAAAATATAGTGAATTTTATTTGTTATTTGTTATTTTTAACTTAATTCGGTTTGTTCGGTTTAAACCGAACTGAACCGCATATTTCGGTTCAGTTTTAATTCGATTTTACCTATTATCCGGTTCGGTGTCGGTTTGAATTATTTTGATCATTTCGGTATTCGTTTTTTTTTATTCGGTTCGGTTCGGTTTTGTACCGATGCACACCCCTAGACGTGAGATTTGAGAAATGAGAGGTTAGATGACAATGTAATGAGAATTCAAGTCATTTTTCTATGTAATGGGGATTACAAGATTTCTTCAACAAAATTTAACTCAAGGTTTTCTCATTCCATTACAATGAAATTGTAATATGGAGCCAAACATGGTAATGAGCCTTCAATGTAATGGCCATTCCATTACGAAACTCATTACGTCTTACCAAACGGCACCTAAGAGGCTTAGCCCCTCATTTGATATCCTTGAGTTCAGCCACATTTTCCGGGAGCAGAACCGTGTTGCAGATCACTTGGCGGCGGCAGACTATGAGGGGGTGTTAGGTGTTTCTACCCTTACCGTTCCCCCTATCGCTTTTTCTCCTCTTCTTTTAGAGGATAGGATTGGGGTTAGCTTTCCTAGGCTAATCCCGGTGTAGTTGCTTGTTTTGCTTTGCTTTGCTTTCTTTTTTTTACCAAAAAAATACACTGGTTTTTATGGAATTATTCATACACTTTTTAGTAATGAAGATAATGTGAATAGATCAGCATGACAAATTAGGTACAAAGATTGGGTTGGCAACGTCGGCATGGAAAATTAATTTAAGATTGGGTTGCAACGTGGGCATGACAAATTAGGTATAAACTAAAATAAGTTTATGGTTTGTTGGGAAGTATCAATTTAAGTTTACGTACAAAATAACACAAAATAGGTTTAATGTTTGAAAAATGGTACCAGTTTAGACATCGATAATGGAACGAGACACGTTATTGATATTACTCCGTTAAGTTCTATCAATTGTACGTGGAGGGAGAAATCAGAACTTAACAGAGTAATAGGAATGACGTGTCTAATCCATTATCAGTGCCTAAATTGACACCCTTTTTTAAACGTTAAGTGTATTTTGATACTATTTTATACGTAGAATCTAAATTGATACTTCTTCAAAACTATAAACCTATTTTAATACCTAATCTCATTAATGTTTGACCTTTTTTTCCAATAAACATCAAGTAATACTCCATCTATATTTAATCAAACAAAAATGTGATGTAATTACAATTGAATTAAATAAGTGAAAATGATTATAATTGAGCCGTGAGAGAAAATTAAAGATCAGGGGTTTAATAAAGAAAAGTCATAAATATAAAATACTTAGTAAAAAGAAGTTATAAAGATTTAGAGGGCGTTTGTTTCAACTTTTCGGAAAAGTGTTTAGCGTTTCACTTCAAACCGCATGAAGTATAGCGTTTGATTAGGTTTATATAACCACATCGTTTAACATTTTCTCTGGAAACTGTAGCATTCTGGAGCGTTTCACGAAAAGCTCCTATTTAGAGCTTTTATAAACAATTGCTTGTAGTTATATGTTATTGATAAAATTATCCTTCTTATTTCCATAAAATATGTTTATTCTTTAACATTATTTATATTTCTATAACATAATCACGGGAAGAACAAAGTTTTGTTGTGTTCAATAATTTTTTTATATAGATTATTTTATTAATTCATGTAACACATTTTTTATTTTATAATATGATAAGGTGCAAAAATACCCTAATGTTTATAGCTATGAGCAATTCTAAAGCAATTATTACTAATGCACGATATTTTGCCTCGACAGAGGATCGAGAGACAATGATGTGTCATAGAGAGTCTTCTTGCTTTTATCGCTCTTCAGTTCTATTCTTTTTGCCACGCAATATGTGTGTTCCGAGATGGTTTCATGTATGGACAAGTTATACCTTTTGCATATGAGTCTAGGATAGGGTAAATTTATCCCCATTATAACCAAATGAAAATACTTTTGGATTGTTCTTAAGATGAAGGCACGATAGTATAGTAATGACAACTTAAGAGGCCTTAGATTGAATGAGTATGCCTAGACTAAGAAGTGTTAAGAGATTGAATGAGTGATTGACTTGACCACGTTGTGAGGCATTTGATCCTTCTTGATTATACATCAATGATTTTGCATAATTGACTTGTAAACAAGAGGAGTTCAAAATAATTGAAAGCTTGGTTCGCGTAGCGGTAGGAGAATAGAATCAAGAAAAGGAAACAACGAGAAATGAATGGAATGACCATGAATTTTCTTATCTATTTGTTTCAGTTCAACAAAGGGAATGATATTCCTCTGATTCCCTTTGTGGCTGTTTAGTTCAAATGAGCTAATAAACTAAAGTTGTGATTTTAACAACAATTTCCATACATTCACATGTCTGTACAATAAATTAATCACGTGTAAATATAAGAATTAAAATCAATTACTTCAACCATTAAAATCAAAAGATGATGTAACACATGAACTGAAATAAAATTAATCGTAAAAAATGCATAAGATAAAAAGTAAAAAGTAAAACATAGACTAAAATAGAGTTTTACAAAGAGGGTAAATTTTCAAGTTAGTAAGAGAGGGGAAAAGGAATGGAAAACCTTAGGGGGTTAGGGGAATAAGATTAGAGGAGTTAGGGGTAAATCCAAAACTGAAAAACAGGTAAAAAGAATGATTGAATTGATAAAATAAACACCAACAAACAGAATGAATGCTTCTTTTTCCCTTACCCTTTCTGAAACCCTCAAAACAAACACCCCCTAAATATCTTTCTTTTCCATTGTTTTTTCATGAACATGTGATGCTTAGTTTAGTTGTCCCTTTTAGTAGAATTATTTTTCAAATCTCTTCCCTTTTAGCCTTGATGTTTAGTTTGGATTGATTCTTTTACTTGAGGACAAACAAGATTTGAGGACAAACAAGATTTAAGTACGGGGGATTTTGATATCATTATTTTTAGTCAATTTAATTCCCTCATTTTTCACATAAATTTAGTGGAATAAAGTGAAAAAGCTTCAAAGTTATTGATTTTATTTATTCTTGTGCAGCTTATGCTAAATGAGGGTGAAAATAAGGCTGAAAACGGCATTAGGGGGGGAAACGAGAAAAAAAGGAAGCAGAACGTGATGCACGGCCTTGAAGTTTCAGTAGACGTACCTGTGTGGCAGGGAATAATGCCTGGAGGGCCTAACCCCCCGACGGTTGGAATCACCCCTAATATGTATGGTTTCGGTCCTTTGTTTCCGATAAATTAAGGCTGATTGTGATTAATTAGCTCATTGAGTTTGTATTTAATTATAAAATCCAACTTGATTAATATATGATAAGAGATAAATTTCTCTAAGTTTGTTCAAAACGACTCAATCCTACTTTTATAATTTAAATCTAGTTTAATTTTGAGAAGTTTTATAGTGGTACACAAAAATTAGTTCTAAACCACAAACCGATAACATGTATGTATACAAAAACAAAAATTGTGAGAGTTCGATTTAGCAAAAAAAAAAAAGTTTGAGCAAGTTTGATTTAGTAAAAAAACATTGAGTAAATTTGATTTAGCAAAATAAATTAAAATAATTAGCGAGTTCAATTTAGCAATAAAATTCGAGCGAGTTCAATATAGTAATTAAAAAAAGGGCAAAGTACGAAAAAAATGCTCGTGGTTTACCTTATTTGCAAATAGAGGTCCGTGGTTTAAAAGTTTGCAAATAGAGGTATGTGGTATGCTTTTTTTTTACAAAACAAAGTATTTAAAATTAAACTTTTAAGTAATTGATGACAATCAGAGCATTTTTTTAATTTTTTTCAGTTATATTTATATATTGACAAAACACAGATCCCAAAATCAAATTGAAACGGTGTAAAATGAATTTAAATATCAATTTAGTTCGTAAACTGTCAGATTAGTAAAAAAACGTAAAATTTCACCATATTATTTATTGTTTCAATTTAGGAAATTGTTTTTTTCGGGGTTATATGTTTTGCTGATATGTAAGAATAATTTTTTTTAAGATAAAAATGTCTTTAGTTGTAATCAGAAGTTAACTGTGTAATTATAATACTTTGTTTTATAAATAAAGCATACCACAGACCTTTAATTGTAAATTTTTAAACCCGTACCTCTATTTGTAAAGTGGGCAAACCACATGAATTTTTTTCGTACTTTTCTCTTAAAAAAACACGCTCACAGGTAATTTCATCAAAATTCAATCATCCCTTTCCTTAACTAATTGATTAGTCAATTTTAATTAATTAATAATAATAAATAAACATATATAGCATAACAAAAAATTAAAAAAATAGATAAATATATGAAAGTCTTTAAATATCTTTGATAACTAAATTAATAGTTGTACCTAACAACTTTTGAGTACGCAGATATAAATAAGTTAAGAAAGAGCAAAAATAAGGCAACATTGAGTAAACCTACTATTCTATGCATAATAATAATAATACTATATTAATAATGCAATATAATTATTATGTATTATTTATAGTCACTTTGGAATAATGAAAATAATGTGTCATAATAATAACATATTATTAATATTATATTTATTATGTATTATTCATATCTTTTAAATAAAATCGGAAAGTTAACGAGAAGCATATATAGATAGGATGTCGCAACTACGTTGGTAGTTTAAAACCCCAACCCGAAGCTAGGCCCCAACATTATTACAGAAAAATGAAAATGTACAAAAAAGAAAAAAAAGGGTAAAGGTTAAATTTGACCTTAACATTTTCGATAAAGTAAAGTTTTTAGTTTTAATGTACGAAATGATCCAAATTAACCTAACGTTTTCAAGCAAGATCGATTTTAGGCATATGTTGCCAAAAATTTAAAAATGGGTTGACTTTATTTAACAGTCACATCCAGGGGCAGAGCCAGGGGTAGGGCCGGTCCACTGGAAAACACCACCAGGGGTGTTTTCCATCCCTGGGTAGGTGTTTTTCTACCATAGTCGAAGCCCCTCCGGCCATGGCAGAGGTTGAAGAAGAGGGGATATCGATATCCCCTCTTCTTCAACCTAATTTTTTTTAAGCCTCCTAGTTCAAAACGATGTCGTTTTGGACTTTAATGAAACAATGTCGTTTTGGACTTCTAAAATAATAAAAAAAAAATAAATCCCTAACAGCCTAGAAGATCGAACAGACCCCCCTTTCCTTTCTTTCCTTTCTTTGTTTCTTTTCTCTTTTCTCTTCTTCTCCCCTTTTCCTTTCTTTCTTTCTTTTCTCTTTTTCTATACAAAGAACAAACCAATTGAATTTAGTCTTTGAATTTCAATTAAAGATTCCAACAGAAATTGGGGTACAAAGATTCAAACAAAGATCTAGTGAATAAAAGGTCAGTTTTGCAATTTAAATCCCTCATTTATAATTAGGGTTTATTTGATTTAAATTATCTAAATTAGTTTATAAAAAGCTTTTCAATTAGTTATTTTGTTGTTTAATTAGGTGAATTATGTGGATTTTATGTTTAATTAAGTGATTTTGTGTTGATGATTTTGCTGATTAAGAGCTTCAATTTAAATCCCTCATTTTATGTTGATTTTGTGATTTTGCTTTGATGATTTTGTTGATATATTAGGGATATCATGCACAAATTTTATAAATCGGTTGATAAGGTTCAAAATGTTGAATCTTCGTCAAATGATCCTAATCCTAGTGAAAAGAGACAATGTGTGGAATCCGATGATATAATTGGTGATCCGGGGGAAAGAAAGCCAATTATTATGTATGATAATGCAATTCAAGATGAATTACGGAGGCGATGTTTGTTAAAAGGTTCTTATCAACCAAATGGTCATGTATTTCCTCGAACCCTTGTTTCCGAACTTCACAGAAGTTTTCAAGTTAAGTGGTTTGATTTGTATCCATGGTTTGAGTATATTGTATCTAAAGATGCGACATTTTGTTTATATTGTTATTTGTTTGCTTGAGGAAATAGGTCTGGTGATAAAGCTTTTTACAGAAATTGGGTTTAGAAATTGGAAAAAGGCTTTAGAAAACTTTAAGGATCATGTATGAGGTAATAATAGTCCATCATTATGCTACAGACCGAGTTTTTGGATTTCAAAAGGAAAGCCTAAATGTTGACTACTTGTTATCGAAATCAAATGACACAAATGAGGTTGCTTATCACACTCGAGTAACATCAGTTGTGAAATGTGTCCGATGGCTTTTAAAGGAAGGCTTACCTTTTCGCGGACATGATGAATCACCGGAGTCATTAGAACGGGGCCACTTTCTTGAACTTTTGACATTTCTTTGCAATGAAAATGAAGAAGCGAATAAGGTTATGAACTTGAATGCTCCGAAAAATAATCAAATGAATTCCCACCAAATTCAGAAAGAAGTTATTAAACCTTGCATCTGAAACACTCAAAGTTATTTTAAACGAGCTTGATGGAAAGTTGTTTTCTTTGTTGGTTGATGAGTCTCGTGATTGTTCTGTGAAAGAGAAAATGTCTTTGGTTGCAAGATTTGTGAATGAAACTGGAGAAGTTCTTGAACGATTTCTTGGGCTAGTACATGTTTAAGACACTTGTGCACAATCTTTGAAAAAAGAAGTTGATAATTTCTTTAAAATGAACAGATTATCTATCTCTAGTCTTAGAGGTCAAGGTTATGATGGAGCTTCGAATATGAGAGGCGGGCTTAGTGGGCTAAAAACACTCGTTTTAAGTGAAAATAAACACGCACACTATATTCATTGTTTTGCTCACCAGCTACAATTAGTGGTAGTTGTTGTTGTAGATGTTAACCAAATGGTGGGTGATTTTTTTAACTATCTATCTCTCATTGTGAATATTGTTGGTTCTTCATGTAAAAGAAGAGAAATTCTCAATCAACTTCAACATGAGAAAGTAGTGCAATCTTTAGAAAGTGGAGAACTTGCTTCAGGAAAAGGCAAAAATCAAGAAGCGAGTTTAGCTCGACCAGGTGATACACGATGGGGTTCTCACTATAGTACTGTTTCACATTTCATTAGTATGTGGAGTTTAGTTAAATAGGTGCTTGAGGTTTTAAATGTTGATTCCACTGGTCGTAAGATTAAAAATAGTGTGTGTGGTTTGCTTAGAAGAATGTATAGTTATGAAATTGCCTTCATTGCTCATATGATGAAAGACATACTAGGAATGATAAATATTTTATCAAAATGTCTACAAATGAAGCATCAAAATATTGCTAATGCTTTACGGATGATCCAAATGACAAAAGACAATTTGAAAGACTACTTAATGAATTGGTGGGATCAGTTATGCAAAGAAGTCAGTGATTTTTGTGTAGCCAATGACATTGAAGTGTCAAATATGGATGATATTATGAATGATCGGGCTAGAAGGTTACTTGATGGTGGACCAAAGACTTATTTTCGACATTTTAACAAGGAGATTTTTTATGGAGGTACTATGTTTTTCTTGTTCTTTTTACATATAACGTTATAACTTATAGCTATTATTAAATATTTTGTTGACTTTTTATATTTACTCAATGCAAGGTTATTGCTCGACTTATTATTAAATTCGATAGTCGCTTTTCTGCATCGAATACAGAACTACTTGTGTGCATGTCCTGTCTTGATCCTACAAATTCATTTGAGAATTTTGATTTTGAACGAGTGCTTCGGCTTGCTGAGTTATATTCAGCATGTTTTTCCTATTGTGATTTATCTCAGCTCAAAGATGAACTTAATTTTGGATAGGGGTAATATAGTAAAATTAATAATTTTAACTCTATCCATATTCTACCTATCAAACATGGGATAATAAACTCTCCTATCTTATTTTTATCATTATCCCAATCTTTTATTTTTATCCATATCCCAACTTTTATCCCTATCTCTATAGAATACCAAACGCTCCGTGTAAAATTTGATAGATGAAGAGCAGAATTGGATATATATATATATATATATATATGGGATTCAAACCATGGCCACTTAATTGTACTACACTCTAATTACCACTAAGACAATTACTTCTCTTGTAAATCATATTACGCGCGCTGTTTAATATACTATTGTGCTACTAGCTTCTATTGTTTAATATTTGACACATGCACTTATTAATATCGATTAAATATGCATAATAATGAATTATTAATAGAAAAAAAGAAATATGCATAATAATGAATTATTAATAGAAAAAAATACAAGAACATGCTCTAATTTCTTATTTATTTAATTCCTTTATATTTTTGTAATTTATGTTATATAAGAAAATATACGTTATGTTTTTTTTAGAACATGTGTTATGTTTTTTTGAACATGAGTTATAAATTATATTATAGAACAAATAAAAAAACGATCCAGATATCTACTGATTTTTTTAGAACATTATACTTAATTTTTGGAACACAAACTATAAACTTTAAAACATACATTATGTTTTTTAGAACATGCGTTACTTTTTTTCGAACATGAGTTATAAATTATATTATAGAACAAACACGAACTATGAAGTTTAGAACGTATGACATATTTTTTAGAACATACATTATGTTTTTTTAGAACATGTGTTATGTTTTTTCGAACATGAGTTATAAATTATTATAGAACAAATGAAAAAACGATCCAGATATCTACTGATTTTTTTTAGAACACTATATTGAATTTTTGGAACACAAACTATAAACTTTAGAACATACGTTATGTTTTTTAGAACATGCGTTATGTTTTTTCAAACATGAGTTATAAATTATATTATAGAACAAGCACGAACTATGAAGTTTAGAACGTACGACATATTTTTTAGAACGTACGTTATGTTTTTTTAGAACATGTGTTATGTTTTTTCGAACATGAGTTATAAATTATATTATAGAACAAATGAAAAAACGATCCAGATATCTACTGATTTTTTTAAAACATTATATTTACTTTTTGGAACATAAACTATAAACTTTAGAACATGCGTTACGTTTTTTCAAACATGAGTTATAAATTATATTATAGAACAAATGCAAAAATGATCGAGATATTTACTGATTTTTTTAAACATTATACTTAATTTGGAGAACGTAAATTATAAAGTTTAGAATTATGTAACATTATTTAGAACATCGTCCTTAACATTTAAAAAGATAAATTACAAAACATATAGAGGAATTAAATAAATAAAAAAATTGGAGCATGTTTTTAGATTTTTTGTTCTATTAATAATTCATTATTATGCACATTTCTTTTTTTTTATTAATAATTTATTATTATGCACATTTAATCGATATTAATAAGTGCATGTGTCAAATATTAAGGGTATTGCTATATACCGCAATATTTTTTTCCACCCACCGCACTCTTTTAACATTTATGCCCTTGTCATAATTTTTTATCAAAAACCAAAACTTTTTTTCCTCTCTTTTTGATTTTTTTTTAAAATGGATTTGCCCTAAACGGGCAGCGCGCACCGTTCCACCGTACGGTGGAACGAACGGCATGCCCGTTCCACCCGTGGTGGAAACGGCACGTCCCGTCCGTTTAGGCTAAATTCATACGAATTCTGACTCCGATTTGGAGGCAGAACCCGTGATTTCGGAGTAATTTTTTTAAAAAAAAACTTACGGGAGCATTCATGAAGCCTTTACCCGCTCATGCCTTTGGCGGCATGTCGTTTTAGGTCGGGTTTTTTGAAAATCTAAAAAGCTAGAGAGGATTTGAGAGTTTTGAGTTTTTGAGTTTAAATTATGAGAAGGGCAAAATTGTCAAAAAAGTGCGGTGGTTGGAAAAAATATTGCGGTAAATAGCAGCCCACAATATTAAACATAGTATATTAATCAGCGCGCTCCATAATGGACAAGGAAAACAAATGTCTCAATGGTAAGTAGCATATAAGTGAAGTGGTCATGGTTTGAATCCCACCAGCATCATTTTGTTTTTATTAATTTTTATACTCAAAACAACGTAGTTTTGAGTGGTTCTCACCTAAAGGAAGTGTCATCACCTAAAAAAGAGTTCTCACAAGAGTCATCTCCTATATATATATATATATATGGCCTAATACATTTACTCCAAATTTTTAGAGGTTGGAGAATCAATTTAGTCCAAAATTAAGTTTATGTATCAATTTAACCCTCTAATTTGGCATTTGAAGTCTAAAATGATATATCATTGGTGCTTGGAAGTCATGTTAAAATGTGTTATTTTGTACCAATTTGATTTAAATGCGAAGTTTAATGGTTAATTGATACATAAAGTTAATTTTACAACCAAGTTGATCTTACAATTTAACATTGGGATCCAAATAGACCATTTATTCAATTTTAGGGGTTTGTATGAAGGATTTAATAGTAACAAAAACTTGTTCCTCTGGGGGCATCCCATAATAGTAACAAAAACCTTAGTGTGCAGATTTAATATTTTGTTTTCGTATGAAGGTCATGTATTATTATAACATTCAAGTATATTGGCGATATAAAATATTCACTTTACAACCTTGACTCGTGCGGGGAAATGCGGACGTGTCAAAGAATTAGGTTCTCAACCTACGTTTAAGAAACCGATTTTTTTGTAGATATGTGTCTATATCTAATGGAAAATGACCAATAATCGAACAATTGTACGGAAAAAGCGAGGATTGTGAAAACGTTTCCCTGGGTTCCTAGTTGCCGTCAGCACAACTTTAACTAGAATTGGACCAATAGTTTTCGATTATTAAAAATATGAGAATAGTAAAGCAAACACAAGAGTTTTTGAATTTTTTCTTTTATATTCACTTTAAAATGAGAGTTTTGGGTTACAATCAACTGAATAGAAATAATTACAATCAAGACAATAGCAAAATTAATATTCACAATGTCAAAAACAATAATAATAATTGAAATTAAAATTAAAATTGAAATGAACAATTGAAATGAATTAACCGAAGTGGTGAGCGGTTGCGTCGAAGCATCGCGTTGAAACGTCATGTTTGCCTGAGGTCGTTATCCCGAGACCGATGCTTGACTTGAGTGAATGCGTGTATAGTAAGCTAATTGATTAAACGTGAGTGTAGGCGAATTCGGAAATTGATGGGGCAAAAATGATATTTCGGCTAGGAAAGTGAGTTTTAGGCGTGAATTTGAGTAGGAAAAGTGGCCGGATTTGTGCTTGATCGGAAAAAGAGCAATTTGTATCGAATTGAGAATTTGGAAGGATGATTTTAATGGTGAAACTCGAATAGAGAGGCTGCTGGAAAATAGTATTTGAAATGGTGAATAAAAGCTTGAGATTGTAAGAATTATGACTAGGATTGATTATAAGAATAAAGGATTAGTGATTGGAATTGAATTGCAAGCTTGAAAAATCGAATTTAGGGATGAATTTAGAGTGCAAAAGGAACGAATTTGAGCTGGAAAAAGGATGGGTAGACCGAAATATTTGAGAGAAAAGTTTTGATATGTGTTATGTATTTTTTGGTTTAATTTGTTGGGTCTTGGGAATGAAGATGGAAGGAGATATTTATAGGTGAAAAAGACTTGGGGAACACTCACATTCATGTCCACTAAACACCCATTTACCCACTAAATATGTCATGCATTCACTTTGAAGAAATCTGATTATGCTTGCTTGATTATAGCCCTCAACTTGACTTGTTCTAGCTTTGAAATGCATTTGTGTTTCTGTAGCTGACTTTGAAAAATTCATGTGTGCTTATCCTGTGATGATGCTGAAGATAGATCCAGAAAGCTGGAGATTCCTATTTTCTGGATCCAAGCTTACTTCTGATGTTCTTGCATTTTTAGCTCCTCGAATAATTTAATCAAAAGCTGACAGTGGTCACTTGTGACTTTTTCTGCACACTTAGTTGGTTAAATGGCATGTTACCACTTTGTAGGGTAAATTACATACGTGGTGTACAACTTTTTACCCGTAATCACACTTTGGTGTACAACCAAAATTTTGTCACACTAAACTGTACAACCTTTTAGTGACCTCTCACTAAAATGTACAGCAGGTAAAAATGACCGGTCAATGCTCAGTCAACGTACCACCTCAGCTTTGACCGGTCAAAAAGTCAAAAAAATTCAACCACTCAATATAAAATTACTTCTATACCCCTATGTCTCCATATCTTTATCTTCTTCCTTCTATTTCTTTCTCTCTCTAACCTCTCTCTTTGAATTTGTTTATCTCTCTAACCTCTCTCACTAAAATCAATACCATCAAATCTTTGTAGGAAACTTCAAATTTCTTTCTCTCTCTAACCTCTCTCTTCAAATATTCCATAGATTTTACACTGCCTACTTCTCTACTCTGTGCAATTAACAAATAATAATTGCCATGCACAAGGGCCAAATTCGCCTTTTTGGTTAAAGTTATTTAATGCCAGTGAATTTAATCAGGTAATTCCTCCTGCACTTGTATTCAGCAAATAGCTTAGTCAAGCTCCAAGGTTTGGCTAAGTCTTCTATCCATTCAAAGAACTTGGAAGGATACGGTAACATGCTTTGAAATTCCCAATTTCGATCCTTCCCCTCTCCCTTCCTTCATGACAAACACACTAAATATGTGTTTAGTATTTGTGATCTTCTGTTTAACTACTACTACTTTTAGCACACTGGATGGTTGGTGTGCAGTGTAAAATCTATGGAATATTTCGAACTTCCTAAGCTCAATTATATTGAGCGTGAACAATAAAAGTTCAATAGTGTAAAAAAATACACTGCATGCTTAACGAGAATATTATTATTGGTTATTACTGAATCTTGAAATTGTAAAAATGGTCTTCAATCTTCATTGTTCATATTATGTGTGCAGTAATAGGGTTGCTAACTTTAATTTTATAGTGTAGAATGTTTCCTGTCTTTGTTCTGTAGTATTACAGAGAGAGAAATTTGAAGAGAGAGGTTAGAGAGAGAAAGAAATTTGAAATTTCCTACAAAGATTTGATGGTATTGATTTTAGTGAGAGAGGTTGGAGAGATAAAGAAATTCAAAGAGAGAGGTTAGAGAGAGAAAGAAATTTGAAGAGAGAGAAAGAAATAGAAGGAAGAAGATGAAGATATGGAGAGATAAGGGTATAGAAGTAATTTTATATTAAGTGATTGAAATTTTTTGACTTTTTGACCGGTCAAAGCTGAGGTGGCGCGTTGATTGAGTATTGACCGGTCATTTTTACCTGCTGTACACTTTAGTGGGAGGTCATTAAAAGGTTGTACAGTTTAGTGTGACAAAATTTTGATTGTACACCAAAGTGTGATTACGGGTAAAGGTTGTACACCACGTATGTAATTTACCCCCACTTTGTAACCCACTAACTCATATGTTTCTTTTTTCTTTTGACTATTTCTTTTTCTGATTTTATTATTTTATTATTTCTTATTTCTTTTATATTTTTTTATTTTTCTTTTGATTTTTTATAACAAAAATAGTAAATATAACAAACTATAAGTTATAATTATAACCTATGATAAAAATACGAATAAATATAAAAATTTATATTTACCTCCAACAATTACCCCCTTCTCTTTTATGCAATGGAATTGCCTAATAAGAGAAAAGTTTTTATTTACCCCTAACTCTTTCCTAATTCTAACTCTCGCCCTATAAGATCCAATTGAATAAATCTTATCAATTTAAAGGCCTAACAAAAATAATGGGAAAAAAAGCCTTTAATTTCTCATAAGCCCATAATAAATCTTGAAGCCCATTTTGAGAAAGTAAAAAATCCTAAACTACCCGCTCTCTATTTTCGGCCAAGGTAAGAATTTAAACTTAAAAAGAAAATTAACCTACCCAAAAGATGACATATAAAAACTCAAATAACCCCTAATTATCTAAAAAATAAAATTAACCCCAAAAACCCCTAAGCTAATTCGGTCAATTAACGGAGTGTTTGTTAGAAGGGATATAGGAGATGGGATAGGGATAAAAAAAAACACGAGATAAGTTATCCCGTGTTTGTTTGGGAGATAGAAGAGTTTAGGGTTTAGGGTTTAGGATATCTAAACAATGTCTTATTTTAAAATAAAATATAGATGATAATTTTGGAAAAGAAAAATCTGTCACCTCCATACCCTCCAATTTGAGGGGGGGGAGGGGGGGGCATTCTTATTCCTTCTAATTTATAATATAGGGTTAAAGCTAGATCTTTATGTTTATCTTCTAATGATACACTAAAATCTGGTTGAATTGTGAATTTAAGTTTCTGATAAATTTAATTCAAGAAAGTAAAAGCCCTCATAGTAGCCCAGCATTCTTAGTAAGAAAACATAGCGAACAAAAGAGAGGCAAAGCAAGAATGGTAATAGATTATCGAGAACTAAATAAGAAAATGATTTTTGACTCGTAAGTTCGGTGGCTTGTCAATTCCTACGGTTCCCGAGTTGTCAATTCCGGTAAGGCAATACCTATATGAATCCTAGTGGATTTCGGAGTTCGTAATCAACCTACACAACAATCAATTATGAGAATAAAAGCAAGGCATAAACATTAACAAGTATAGTGAAACTGAAAATCATAACCATATATTATAACTGTGAAGAATGTAAAACGGAATACAACCAAGTCTAGCACATAGGAAAAGTACAAACTAATTAACAAGTAAAAAGGGAAGAAGAATCAACCCTTAGAACTAGCTAACCAGACTTAAGGTCATCGTTTCAGACTTGGAGGTGGAACTCTTGAGCTTAGGGAATATGGATGGAACATAAGTTCGACGGAGTAACAAGATGATTACACAAGCTCTCAAGGTGTAAGGAACTTTATTACATGGAAAATTGAATATCTAATTGAGTGGCAAACACTTCTATTTATACAAAAAAAATCAAGCTTGAGGCATAATTGTAATTACATTAAGTAAGAAGACTTTGAATGTGGAAAAAAGACTTTGAATTTGAAGGAAGACTTTGAATGTGTATAAAGGTGGTAAGAAGACT
The DNA here is from genome assembly GCF_963576675.1 of Euphorbia lathyris. NCBI lineage: Eukaryota > Viridiplantae > Streptophyta > Magnoliopsida > Malpighiales > Euphorbiaceae > Euphorbia > Euphorbia lathyris. The sequence goes on along the minus strand of NC_088919.1, from coordinate 43,774,872 downwards.
TTGAATTTGATGTAGAAGATGGGCCCCACACGAAATAATGAAGCATATAATGCTTCATTATTTGCTTTTTTTCTCTCTTGCAAACCTTGTCCCATTTGCTTGTCTTTTCCTTTGAGTTAGGAGTCTTTTTCTCTTTGGTCTGGAAAGTTGATTCGTCGTCGCTAAAGGTCATTATTCTGTCGTTGAAAATCAACTTTTCGTCGCTGAAAAGAATTGCGTCATCGCCAAAGATGGAGCTGCTGCTGCAGCCTTGACCTGCTCCAAGCTCCGCGTGGAACATATCAAGCTCCGCATGACTGAGCTTCTAAAGTTTATTATTGTTTTATCAATGCTTCAAGCTCCGCGTGGAACATACCAAACTCTGCATGGATGTGGAAAAATTGACTTGTTTTCATCGTCTTTTGCATCTCGTGTATGTTTCTCGAATCCTGCAAAGCACAATTATGGAACTCGAGATTACTTGATTTATTTATTTACCTTATTTATAACAAAATGAGATTCAAAATGACTAAAATTAACTAAAAGTACATAATTTATTACTTTTTGTTGATTTATTGAAATATGCATAAAACTAAACAGTAAACTTAATTATTTAGCTCAAGAATAAACTGTAATTCACCCTAAAAGATAAGGATAAAACGTCCCTATCAACCTCCTCGGAATTTAAAGCTTTACTTGTCCTCAAATAAATGTAGTCGAAGGACGAAAGATTGAGACGTTGAGAAACAAACCATTTCTCAGTTTAACTGAGTGTGTGATTCTGAAACTAAGATTTTATGAGGAGAGTTTAATGAGCACCCGTGTAGAAGAAAGGATTAGCCAATTCCTGTTGAAATTTCATTGATTAAACTTAATAGGCAATATTAACAGAAATTGCTTATTGACAGAAAAACTCAATTGCACCTCGCCAATGTATTTCACTAAATCACAAAAATTTTAGGTGGTCGGATGTTTATACTCTCATCTTTATACTTTCTCGAAATCACACTAGGTTTGCACGTTTATCCAAGTCTTTCTGTCTTTGTTACAGTTAAAACAATATTAAAAAATGATCTCGGATTCGGGTTATAATAGGGCTGAGGCTTAAAAATGGGTTAGAAAGTAATTTGTGAGACTCAAATTTGAACACGAATTTTGATTTGCATCATGAATTGTTTAGTTTTTTTTTAGCAGATTAGGAGAAAGTGAACTGAAAGTGCTTCAAAGAGCTTGAAAATGCTTGAAACTCTCTTGTTTTATTTTGTTTTATTTTTTTGAGAGTGGCGTAGCGGTTTTTGCACTTTTTGCTAGAAGTTGGTTGGTAGCATAATTATTTAGTAATCTTTTCTTGGTTTGGTTAGTGTAGTTTATATCCGATAAGATGGAATTCAATTATAGTGTTGAATCAAGTATTTCAAAAACACAATTTTCATTTAGCTACTAATTACAAATTCTATTGATTTTGGTTTTTAATTCAGTGTTGAATTCGTATTTTTCTATTGATATTACTATATAGTTCTGTTAATAGTTTGTTTTGTTATTGTTGTGACGATTTAATGTGGGACTGTTGGTTTTCTACTTGATGTATACCTAAAGTGTTATTGTTTCAATTGACATTATTATATGTTATGTTAGCAGAGTGAAGGACTAACTTTGATATGCGAATGTGTAGAGTTTTATTTAGAGAAAAAACCTTGTTGTAGTTTCATCAATTTGCAAGTACGTGGGATATGATATTTTATTTTGTAAAAGAGGATATGTCTTCTACGATGAGCAAAATAAGGAATTTAATTAACAGAGTTTTTCAATATCATAAAGTCAACATGTCACACCAACAAGTCAGCCTAATATGTCATTAAAAGCACAATGTCACTTTGTCAAAATTCAATATTTCATTATACCTCATCATCAAAGTCAACAATTAAATGTCACATGTCATATAGATTCAAACATTTAGCCAATAGCTCACTACTCATATATATGAAAGCATAACAAATACATATCCTCCTCCTTGATTTCAATTTTTCTATAAATTTGTATTGTATAAAAATTAAGTAAGATGCAATATGGGCCAATTACTAATTTAGTCCATTTGAAGGGATCCATTAACATACTTGACACACTTCCCTTTCATCTTACCAAATTAGACATTTTCATCCACTTTGGATAAGAATACCCTTATTTCAGTTCACCTTCTTCCTCAGACTCTCAACGTCTTCTCCGTCATCCCAAACCAAAAGTAAAGATGAAATATTTGTAAGAATGTCCTTTGAATTTGGTGATCTCAGGAATATGTGTGATGAGTTCGGTTTCGTTAGCGATTTTGAGATTATTGAAGTATTTTAAATTTTGGAAAGGAACCACAAAACAGATGAAGTTTTCTAATAGAAATGGTATGCTTTTAGCTTATACGCCTGCTTTTCTCATTGGTCTTGCCTCTTTCTTCATCTGTAATGATATCGTTTCAATTTCCTTCATTTTTGTCGCATCTGTGACAGGAGAAATTTTATCGCAGATGCGACAAGAGCAACTATCGATGCGATAAAAATGGAGGAAATCAGAAATGACAGACTCAACGAGAAAAACATTCAACTAACCAATTACGTACTTGAATAATGTACATGTAAAATGAAGAAAGAATACTTACATGAACTTGAATAATGTATGAATATGCTTAAATGTTAGGTTGAATTATTGAATTTTATTGTAAGAATTTGAAAGAGATGAAAAGAAGGAGGTTGGGGGAGGTTAGAGTATTTTTGTCCAGAATGGATGAAAGTGTCTAATTTAGTAAAATATGTTAATGAACCCCTCAAATGGACTAGATTAGTAATTAGCCTGATGCAATATTCTTGACTTTTGACTAAAAGCATGTTATTATCATAATCTATAACATCCCTTTCCTTCGATTGTTATTGTTCACCTTCAAATTTCATGACAATTCCTTAACTAATTGATTAGTCAATTTTAATTAATTAATAATAATAAATAAACATATATAGCATAACAAATAAATAAAAAATGGATAGATATATAAAAGTATTTAAATATTTTTGGTAAATAAATTAAGAGTTGTATTATATCTAACAACGTTTGAGTACGAAGATATATAATAAGTTATGAAAGAGCAAAAATGAGGTAACATTGAATAAACCTACGATTCTATCAGGGGGTGTCTCTAGTATTTTGGAGGCTGGCAATGTTTTTTTTACTTTAAATTTCATATTATTTTAGAAAAATAAATACCAAATAGTAAACGAGTGTTATTAACTACAATTCAAATCATACATTAGTCTTGATATAACAATCAAAATCAAATAATAATAACCTAAAGGTAATAAATTATTATTCTTTTCGATTTTATATGTGCAACATAATTTCTTTCTTACCAGTCACGTAAGAAACATGCAGATAGCAAAGTATTAATTTCTGAATAGAAGAATTTATTTTTATCTCGTATGTAATTCTTAATTCCTAAGTGTTAGTAGTTTTTTGTTTTTATAAGAAAAGTAGTGATGGAGTGGGTTTATTAGGTCCATACAAAATAAAAGATTAGGACAGATGAGAGTGGAGGCGTATTTTGTCAAAACTGAAAAAAAAACCAAGCGGTGCTAATTATTGTGTTTTGAAAGAAATGTTTTATTTAAAAAGAGGAGTTAAGATGCAAAACTACCTCCAACGTTTTGAGTCAGGAGCAATTTTACCTTTAACGTTTAAAATGAGGAAATTTTACCTCTAACGTTGGAAGCCAATAGCAATTTTACCCTTAACGTTAATAAATTGGGTTAATTTGAAAAATAATTCATCAAACTGTCTTCTTGGTCATGAATCTTGTTATCTACACTTCATACGTATGTCATTTTTCAGTAACAAATCACAAACATTCGTACAAAAAGATAGTATAGTTTTTTATTTTTTTTCACATTATGATCCATTGAATATTTTCATTTTGAGGTCGTTAACGGCCGTTCTGAACAACTTTAATTCTTGAATATTTTCATTTTGAGGTCGTTAACGATCGCTAACGGTCATTTTGAGAAGTTAGTTAAAATTGAGTGGCCACCGATGTTAAAAAAATGTAAAGTTCAATGGCCATACCAAGAAAAAATAAAGTTGAGTGGCCATGATATGAAAATGAATAAAGTTCAGTGGTCATGGGTGTAATTTACCCTACATTTACAACCAAAAAGAAGTAATATTTATTATTACCGCCAGAAAAGTAATTAATGATTAAAAACCTGTGCCATGACCGTAATAATAATAAGGGTAAATAATTATAAGGTCATTATGTTTTTACTTAACACGTTAGTAAGTCCATTATGTTATTATAAGGTCCTTAAGTTTTATCATAATCAATTCTTTAGTCCTTCCATCTGTTTTTATAAATAAAAGTCCAAATTTGCCCCTAGTTATATACATTAAAAAATTAATCTTTTAGTTTCAAATTTAATCTAATTAGTTTTAATGAAGTTTTTGATTTACATATACACCAAAATTAATATACTTAAAAAAATGTATTATTAATTTTCTTAAATTGTATTTTTTTCAGTATACATATCTTTAAACTAATATTAAATATTTTTATAATTTTTTTATAATTTTTTAAAAATCATATTTTTTTTGTTCATTCGTAAAATTTATTAGAATTGTAAAACCTTTTTATAATGATAGTCTTACTCCTATTTTAATAATTTTTGAAATATTTTTCATCTATTTTTTAGTCAATAGATTTTACGTTATTAAATTAAAGTTCTATAATTTTATAAAAATTAATAAATCAATTACTTTATATTAGAGTTTATAATTTAAAGATTGTGATTACGTAGGAAAAAAGAAAAAGAAAAAATATATAAAATATGAAAAATAGATGTTTTATTATTAAATCATAAAGTAAAGAGTAATTTTGGTATTTTAAAATTTATTTAGTATAGTTTGACCATTGACCCAAGTATAGGGACTAAGGAGTTAACAAAAATAAAAACTCAAGAACTATATAATTATTTCTAAAAACATAGGGACTAAGTAATATATTAGGTAAAAACACATGGACTTTTTAATTATTTACCCTAATAATAATAATAATAATAATAATAATAATAATAATAATAATAATAATAATAATAATAATATACAATATAATTATTATATATTATTTATAGTCACTTTGCAATAATAAAAATAATGTGTAATACCGGTGTTAATGATTCTACCATTCTCTTATTCTGAAATGCGAGCAGCCTGTTACCATTGCTCTTATTTTCGGTAAAGTAAAGTTTTGGTTCTAACGTGATCCAAATTCACCCTAACGTTTTTAAGTAATATCGATTTTATATTACCAAAAATTTAAAAATGGTTTGACTTTATTTAACAGTCATATCGGACCTTCAAAACATCAATTACGTATAAAATATTTAATGTATCAGTAACACAGTTACAAAAAACTTATTAAGATGTTAACAACTAAAACTGTCACATAAAGAGTAATCAGAATTTTTTTTTGTCAAAGTATCTAATATACTTACAAATAACCAACAAAAAAAGTACGAAACTAATTCAACTTATCGACAAACTTGTTTAAAAGATTTAAATTGACAATTAAATAACAGTCAACCCAGTTTTTTTAAATTTTCGGTAACGTAAAGCTAAAATTGATCTTGGTTGAAAATATTAAGTATAAATTTGCACAATTTCACATGTTAGGATTAAATTTGCATTTTTTAAAAACGTTATGGTCAAAAACCCAAGAAAGCAAAAAAAAAACAAAAAAACTAAGTAGATCTAAATTGCTCTATATGATCGAAATCATCTGTAATAAAAGAACCTTAATCGTAAAAATAACATTTAGAACCTTAATTGTAAATTAAGGCCTTATTTTATATGTTCCGATTGTTAGGTTTTGAAATTGAGTTTAATATGCTATTTACTATATACTTAGGGTGCGTTTGGTACGTTGTAATGCAATGTAATGTAATCAAAGTTGTAATGTAATTAAATGTGTAATGTAATATAATGGATTCATTATTACAATACCATGTTTGGTTGATAAATTTTAATAAAATCCATAAAATGCAATTATCATTATAATACGTATATTTATATTAGTTAAATATAATTTTATGGTTTTTTTTTTTTGCATTTTTAAGATTTCATGTTTTCTTCAATTTCTTTTTTTCATTTTTCATTGTTTTTTTCGTTTTTTCATTTCACATTTTTAGTGTTTTTTGTCGTTTTACCATTTTCGTGTTTTTCATATTTTTTCTCGTTTTCATGTTTTTTCGTTTTTTGCATATTTTCCTCGTTTTTCGGTTTTTCACATTTTTTCGTATTTTTCTCGTTTTACCATTTCCGTGTTTTTCATATTTTTTTTCTCGTTTTCATGTTTTTCGTTTTTTGCATTTTTTCTCATTTTCGGTTTTTCGCATTTTTTCAGTTTTTATATTTTCATGTTTTTTTCGTATTTCGCCGTTAGTAATAAAAATACAAGGGCTAATCGTAATGGGGATTCATGACTATTTTGTTCGTAATGCCCATTACATAAATTTGTGAAGAAAAATTGAATGATGTAATGGTGATTTCATTACGATAAAAAAAAATGATATGACTAACCAAACATGGTAATGGACCTCCATTGTAATGATCATTCCATTACAACATCCATTACAGCGTACCAAACGGAGCCTTAGAGTACTGTGGTTTCAATTACATTATTATACGTCTTAGCCCATAAAATAAATTTTATTTTTTAAGGAGTATATAGTAATTTTTGTTGTAAATGTTGGAAAATCAAGATAAAAAATAATAAACAAAAAACATCCCTTCAGCACCCGCTAGCCCCAAGCCAGTCACAGAGGATGCCTAACTCCACAAAGCTGGCATTTTCATCTCGATGAACTGGCCTCCAGTTCAAAAAAAAAAAAAATTACAAAGACACTTTTTTTCAGCAGCAATGTCACTTCAACTGACCATTCAGGGCAGATGAATTTTGTCATGAGATCAAAAGTTTTAGAAACTAGACATCTCGAGAAATCTGGAAGGGACACGCTAAACGTCGTCCTTAAAAATGTTAAATGACAGTGTAATGTAAAAACGAAACCCCTTTAGCCTAATTCCAAAAAAAAAGGATAATCGAGTTTTGTGGCCACTCACAGTGGCGACTCCGCTGGAAAAAAAGTGAAAGAATTAAATAACATAAGGGCCTGTCGATTAATGTAAAAATGTGAAAACCACGAAAACTAAAAAATAAAAAACATAAAAACGGTATAAAATACGAAGACGTGAAAAACACGAAAATTGTGAAAACGCCAAAAACACGAAAACATGAAAAAAAACATTTTTCACGTTTTCGTGTTTTTAACATTTTTTTCACATTTTCGTATTTTTAACGTTTTTCATATTTTCGTGTTTTTAACGTTTTCTCTTTTTTTCACATTTTCATGTTTTTCGCGTTTTTTTATATTTTTCACGTTTTCATGTTTTTAACATTTTTTTGTTTTTTTTGTGTTTTTACGTTTTTTTTGTTTTGTTTTTCGTATTTGTGATCCTTTTTTATATTTGCTCTGAACTAATATGTATTCGAACAATTTATGGTCATAATTGAAATTTTTAAAAGAACTATAAGAAATTACACCTGAGGATAAGGATGTCTTTTGACTTGCAAAACTAGTCATTCCAGCTTATTTCGATGATTTAACCAAACATGAGAATAAAGTTATTCCTAATGAATAGCTATTTTATTCTCTCATATTCTATTCCTAAGGAATAGCTATTCTATTTTATTGCATTCCGTGAACCAAATGACACATAAGTTTATTAGATCTAAGATTTAAAATAATGGACATGGTCTTACTGATTAATTAGAAATTAATTGGGATTAATCGGATTTATATTTTTTGTATTTATTTATTTTTTTATTAAATAAAGTATCATATAAATTCAATTAATATATGAATTATACTATATAAAAATAATAATATAAAATATTTAGTATAGAAAAACATACATATTTTAATATTATTTACATTAATGTCCTTAAAAAATGACTAATTGATCAACAAAATAACATTTATAACAAAAATGATTCCAAAAAATATTTATAACAAAATGTGTCAAAATAAAAATAAAATTAATATTCTTAAAAATAAATTTAATAGTTTAAGATTTTTTTTTTTTGTTATTTCATATTTTTTTTAAAATTAAAAAAAAATTGATATAAAATTTAAGGACCAATTTTTTCAAAAAGACCGCATGGGAGCTGCCTGGGACCGCCTAGGACCGTCTGAGACCGCTTAGGAGGCCAAAAATCGGTCAACCAATTTATGTCGCCCGATTAGTGGAAATCGGGATGATGTTCTAATAATCCCCGCTAGGCGCCGCCTTGGCCGATTTTTAGAACACTGCCTCAAAAAAAATCCAAAATTATGTTGTTTAAACTATCATTTTCATCAGTTGTACAATGGAAAGGGCTATGACTGCTAGAGAAATCATATTGGTCAACAGTCAATGGAGACAATGTTTCTTCTCATGTGCTTAATAAGCTAAAAGAATCAGGAAGACCGTGTGTCTTCTCCTGTGCTTTCTCATGTGCTGCTTAATCAGCTAAATCAGTCCGAGGACCATGTTTCTTCTACTACATCCCCCAATTTAGGCAGCTCAAGAGATAAGGAGAATGGTGAAGTAGTTGACAATGCCATCAATCCTTTAGGTGAAAGCATTTTCCCTAGTAAAAGCCCACTTAATGCTGAATCAAAGATTGAGGGAGTAATTGAAAGGCAAATAGAGGAAGAATCAGCTAGTTAAGGATTGACATGCATGGGGGTTTACTACATTCAGCCAACATATAAAGGTTATGGAGTGGTGATGGTTATAGCTTTGTTCCTTGTGTTCATGTCCGAGAAATGCTTGAGATTTTGGTTGACTGCTTTTTGTACTGTATTATACATAATTAGATTACACAACTTGATTGTATTAGTGGAATTGTTACTTTACCCTTAAGAGCCAACTCATGGGAATGAATTTAGTGAAATACTTGTTTCTTGGAGAAGGATTATATTGTCCGATATTTGCCGACCAGGGACAAAACTACTCTACATTGGGCCCACCAGCTCAGTTAACAGCGGCTTCAAACGATTGACTACGCATTTAGTGATGAGCTTGTAAGTCACATTCCACAAACTGATGGGTCTGAACTGAGAAAACTCCTCTGGGACACTAACCTTTGGAATCAGGGTGATTAGAGTTTGATTCATCTTTTTTTCTAGGATTCCTTCATTTAAGGCCTTTAGAATACTGTTACTGGTGTCCGAACCTACAGTGCTCCATAAATTTTGGTAAAAGCCCGCTTGGATCCCGTCCAGACCAGGAGCTTTCCAGGACTCCATAGAATACAAGGCGGTATGAACTTCCTCCGCATAATAAGGTCTGCTCATCGCCTCAAAATCCTGACCCATAACTGGTGGGAAGCTATATCGGAAAGACAACTGAATCCTAGAAGTCATATCTTCTCTGTATAAATTGCTGAAGAATAACAACCATATTCTTAAGGCTACCGTTGTCCCATATCCAGTTCCCTTCTGAATTTCTAAGCCCCTCGATTTTGTTGCGTCTTCTACGAATAATGGTGGTAGTGTGGAAAAAATAGGTATTTCTATCCCCTTCATGCATCCACTTAATCCTAGACTTCTGCGCCCAGTACATCTCCTCTTGCTTCAGGATCTCATTCAACTCATCCAACAGTTTTCGCTCTAGTCTGATCAATCCTTGAGTACAATGCTCTGACAGAGCTCTCCGAACCCCTGCAAGCCTTGCATATACTCGGTTTCTGCGGTTGAATATATTCCCAAAGGAGTGGCTATTCCAATTACTAAGCTAACCTGTGAGATTCTTGATTTGATCATTTAGTTTGACTTCATGATTCCACCAGGTGTATAGAAGATCTTTAAAATCAGGCGCTTCCATCCATTCTTTGAGAAAACGGAAAGGAGCATGTGTTTTGCTGCTAGACTGATTAAGTTCCACAAGAATAGGAGCATGATCTGACTTGTTACACTGTAAGTGACACACTGTAGCTTCCGAAAATTTGTGCCTCCAATCCACTAAACATAGTCCCCGATCAAGTTGGCACGCAACACGGGTTCTCGGAGAATTCCCTCAAAACCAAGTAAAGTGAGGCCCCACGAATCCCAGATCAACAAGCCCTAGTTTAGCAATCCAACTAGCAAATGGAGCACTTCTGTCAATAACACTAGTCGACTCGCCTTGTTTCTCTAATTGGGAGCTAATACAGTTAAAGTCCCCACAAAGAAGCCACGGGTAATCAATCGCTTCATTCAGCTCTCTCATTTTTTCAAAAAACATTCTCTTATATCTCATTTGGGGCCGAACATAAACCGCGGTGAGGAAGAATGGAATATTTTGGAACATACCATGTCTCATGGTAATAAGGCAATGAACGAATTGCGTGTTTTGACTTCTGACTTCTAATTTGATTTTGTTGTCATCCCAAAAGAGCCATATGCTGCCACTGAAGCCTTCAGCTTCAACTACAGTATGGTTAGGGAGCGACACTTGCCTTCCAATATCCTTAGCACGAGCACTGGGAATTTTGGTTTCGAGAAGACAAAGGATATAAGGCTTATGAATATTCACATGGTGGTGGAGAGCTCGCTGAAAGTCAGTGCCGCCAACACCGAAACAATTCCAATATAATAACTTCATCATCACAAATTATAGTAAAGAGTAACCACAATCAAGAACAAGGCTAGGAAAGGTTCAAAGAACTATCACCTCTTACTTCCCTTCCTTTTTGCTTCTCACGGTCTCGCAACAATTGACTCAATTGATCATCACGTCTCGGCCCAACGTCTATCCTTGGTCTATTCAGGTCGACAGGTTGTATGATCATTCTAGTTTCTAGCTCAATCCTGGCCCTCTTTCCCCGATTACTCTTGTTCCTGCTAACCTCCATCGGCTCCTGATCTGTCGTGTCTTCGTCATTCATGCATATCTCCAGGCTACCCGACTCAAGGCTTGCAAAAGGGTTGGTATCGCAGAAGTTATTCTAGGTTGGACTCTTCATCAATCTTCCTACTGAAGTTCCAGGCCCTTTCCAGATAACCGATTTCCTTACTCTCAACATTTTGTTCTTATCTGTTTGATCATTATGAGCTCCAAATCCCTCAAAGCTACTAACTGTTGGTTGGTTCTCTTGTCCTATTGACTCAAAAGGGTTTGGAATTAGCTGGTTTCCCAAACCGTCTGCGCCCTTGTCTCTCCCTCTGCTCTCCCGGACTCTAGGATTGAACTTCCGTCTAGGAACAATCATCCAGGGTCCGTAATCCTCCTGAGGAGCCCGTACTAAGTTAGTTCATTGGTTCTTTGGCCCCTCCTCTTAAGTAATTTTAACCCCTTCAGTTCCTATGCCACCCTCATTTTCTACAGCCATATCACTTATGGCCACTTGTTCCTTAGGTGGTATAGCACTCGGCCACCCACACTCCGTCTTCAGGTGCCCATACCTTCCACAGTTTTTACAAGTTATGTGCAATCCCTCATACTCGACCCTCTGAATATCCCCTTCCAGTTCAAATTGCGCGATAAGAGGTTGTTGTAAGTTGATCTCAACACAGACGCGGGCAAAACGTCTCATGGCCTTTTGAGCAGTATACTCATCAACTCTGATTGGCTTCCCAGTTGCTTCCGCTAGCTCAAATAGCACATCAACATCATATTAGAGAAGTGGGAGTTGGGGAAACCTTACCCACACTAGAGATTTTTTCCACACAGGCTGCATCCGGGTTGAACTCTGCATCCAAAGTTCTAACTGTTAAATAGTGTCCCTAAACAAGACAGGGGCCATCATTGATAACAAGGTCTCGGTCCATATCGTTGTCAAATTAGACAATGTGAAATCCATATCCAAGGTCCATCATGTTGAACCCTGCAATTGGGTTCCATAGCTCCGTAGTTCTTTTCTGAAGCGCTACATATCCCAAGTTTCTCCCCAATAATTTGATTACCAAAGCCTTCTCCCACGGTTTGCTCAACTTCTACTTAAGCCCAGCATCAATTGTTACTCGCGGACAAAGTGGATTGGTACTCGGGATGTCAATCTTTAGAAGACCAGCAGCTCGGAGATCAATTCGGACGTGGGGTGGTGAGGCGGTGATTTTGGCTTCAGCAATCTCTTTCAATGAGCGACGAGAGGGACAAGAATCCCCTATCGGGGGGCTGCCGACTAAATCAAGGGGAACGGGAATCGGTGACCGGAGGTGAAAAGGAACGGGCGCCGTCATGGGAGCCCTAGAGAGAGAGGGAGTCGATTTTTCTAAAATATTTTGAAAAAACTTCTGACAATTATACTTCACACATTATAGTAATATAAATTTGTTGTGATGT